>NC_045548.1:43696032-45008532 GCF_009769535.1 Thamnophis elegans | reverse complement strand
CTTCTTCCCTCCCAACTTCGACATAGCTTCGGCATGTCCCGAGCTTGAACACTCCAAGCAGCGCCTAGGAGAAAGACCATTGGCTTACCTGAATGGTTGTTCTTGAGGCGCTGCGGAGTGTCCAAACCCACCCTTAAGGTGGGGCCGCAAGGTGTGTGAATTGCACCTTCATGTCTTGGACTTGGACTTGGACTAGTTCAGTCATGGACTATTGATCTCCTTCATTTTTTAAAACTGAGCCTCTGGAGGAACCAGGAGGCGGAGCTACAACACAAAAAAATCAAACTCAGTCCTTGGGCAGCAAGCTGAAGTTAAACCCGAGCTTGGACACTCCGCAGCGCTTCGAGAACGACCATTCAGGTAAGCCAATGGTCTTTTTAATAATAAACCAATAATGCTTTGAGTCCATTCTTTTTCTGTCTATGTATGAATAAAGTAATGCTTCAATTATATATTTGAAACTGACCAGTTATTTTCTAAAAGTCACCAAAACAGTTGCGATTCTCATCCATTCTTGAGACTTTGAATCATGTTTTTCTCTATTCATCTTGTTCCTAGCCATTCTTTATGTCACCTAACAGAATAATATTTTCCTCTGGATCATATTTATTATTGCATATCTCATCCTCCCCAAATTCATCTCTGGTTCTTTTATTGTTACCATTTGTTAGAGCAGAACACATTTTTTTCATCAATTCCTACTTTCACATGCATCCATAATTCATGCCTTGATGTAAATTTTAATTTTTCCACTCATAATTAAATCCATACTTTCAATTCTGTGCAAGAATTTTGGAGTATTATACTCCATTCAACAATATCAAACCATCCTCATTTAGTTTGATGAAATCATTTTATGTTCTTTCTTAAATTTTTTAAATTTGTTAATCCATATCTTTTATCATATACAATATTGACATATTTATCATATTTATTTATTCCTATTACCTACCAAGTTAGCATGTAACTATTTAGGATCCTTGTTCCTTGGTTGCCAATTATAATGCTACTTATGTTGGTTTTATATTTGGTATCTTCAAATAGAATGAATTGGAGGTGACATGGCAAATGAGATTTTACATTGTATGTTCAAAGCAATTGCATAGTATGGCAAAAGTTTCCCTGATTTCTCATAGATACTGGTAAAACTTTACTGATGATTATAGTTAGCTCAAATTAATATGAGAACAGTTAATGGGATATTTCCTAGTGAATTAGCATTAAACTTTAAATATTGTGTATAGTTTGGTCATTATGTCACATGGGTGGAAAATCTGTGGCCAAGAGGGAAAATAGACAATAGTGAGATGGGATTTTTAGTACAGCAAAATCTGGAGAGACACAGGTTCCCAATTTCTGCTGTATATCAGGATTGCTATTATAGAAGTAGAAAGTGTGCAGAATAATCCAGGGAATGAAACACATTTTGTATTTACTTTTAACTTAGTGGTAGCATTACAGGTTTACAGAGCTAAACAGGAGAATAGGAAATCTATAGGCCAGGGCATCTCAGTGAAGCCTTCATTTTCTATGCCTCTTAACTGCTAGATATGTATGAAACAGAGAACAAACTACTGTTGTTTGAGTCCTTTTGAAGTTCCTTGTTAGAATAGTAAACTGAAAAAGTAGATGTATACTTGATTTTGTTCATTAAGAGTTATTTCTTGTTACTCGTTCTTTCCAGTTAGCTTTCATTTTGTCCTGTGGAATTCTAAAAAATAGATTTAAGGCTGGGAACCTCTCTTCTCTCTCCCTCACTCCCTACCACAACACTGACTAGAACTGCCCATGAAGAAAAGAACCACACAAGGTCATGCCTTCCACTGCCAACTCAATGAATCTGTTCAAAAGAATACTGTGATCAGTGCTATCAATTATTTAATAGGAGTAATATACCAAATTTAGTACAACATAAATTATTTGGAGGTTCACATCAAAATAATTGTAAAATGCTTAAAAAAAAATCAAACATCCGTAGAATAAAGTATGGAATTCCAGTCAGTTTTTTCTGTGCTTTGTGGGAGTTTTGGTAATGATTCTTAGTATTCATGACCTTTGGTGTCATTTAGCTGGAAATACTGAGTTTTCAGCTAATTAAAGAAAAATACAGAATCTCAGGAATTCTGAAACATGCAGTGTGTTTAGAAAAGTTTTGTCATACTCGTAACCTTCCCCAACTAGTTATTCAATTGTGCTGGGGTTGTGCCAGCTGGAGCTGATGGGAATTACAATTCAAAAGAATGGAGGCATCAAGTTGTAGATGTAAAGTAATCCATTAAATATTTTTGCATAAAATACCAGTCTTCATATAATGTAACAAAACAAAATGTAAAAGCATGATAGAGATCTTCCAATAAGCAGCAGACAAGATGTCTAGAGTTTACCTTTGTCTCCCTGTGAATTTAGTGTAGGGCTGTTAAATCATGGTGATCAAGGCTGCATTTAATGGTTAAGGAAAGGACAGGGCTATAATGGCTAAAACAAAGCATTCAAGTGATTAGGATGCATCATATACATATAGAAGGAGCCAGGATTTTTTTTTTTAAAAAGGATTGGGGTGCTCCCCCCCACTCAGTTTTAAAATTTATCCTATCCTATTTTTCATATACAACTCAAGGTGACAAACATATTAATACTCCCTTCTCCTATTTTTCCACAATAACAACTGAGGTGAGTGAGGTTTCACCATCCCACCAGACTGATTCCCTTTTAAAAGGATTGCTTAAGCTATCTAGACTAACATCATCGTTTTTATATATTTCCTACTTTACAATGTTAGAAAACTAAAATATATAATGTGGTTAGACAGAATTCTAGGAGCTGCGGAAATGATGGTTTGGGGACTTAGTGCAAGAAACGCTGGTGTTTTATTAGTATCACATCATATGTGGATTTGTCTTCCTAAAATTAAAGCTTGATTTGTATCTTTTATTATAAGTATATGATTTTGAAAATATAATTCTTAGAGTTTGTATTTGTTGGCATCAATGTATCTTTTGCAATGAATAGATTATAATGCGTCTCCCTATCTTTTTTTTTTAGACCTACTCTCACCATGGCACATAGGAATCTGACTGGAAGCTGTAATGTTAATTGTGGCTGCAAAATTCATGAATACAAACCTGTGTGTGGATCAGATGGGATCACATATTTTAACCCTTGTCTTGCTGGTTGCATTAGCAGTGGAAATTACAGCACAGGAGTGAGTATGCCTACAAGCAATCAAAGTGGTAACTTTTGTTGCTGTTAGAAAAGCAACCTATGCACCAAAGATAACTTCAATTTTCAGTGTTGTACATCACAAAGCAGTTTTCTTAATAGTCTGGGCAATATCATTGTAGTAAAATGCCTATTTTGCATATAAAAAAGTCTTAGGCAGCAAACATGAAACATTTATATATGTGGGGGTAGCAAAAATATTGTTATACAATAGTGATTTGCCGTTGTTAAATGTTTTTATTTATTTATTTACCCTGTTTCCCTGAAAATAAGTCCTCCCCGGATAATAAGCCCTTCCTGAAAAATTGCAACACTGTAACAGCCATGAGGTGACCACGCTCGCTGCCTCCTGCACCTCAAAAATAATAAGATCTCCCTGAAAATAAGGCCAAGCACTTATTTCATGTGTCAAAAGAAAATAAGACCCTGACTCTTCTCCTCAACTGTGATAAAGATATCTATTTGTGGAGATTATTTTTGCATAGTTCAATGAAATGGCAATTTCAGTCCTGCACTAGCAGAGCAGGCATGCTGTGGGCCCTGTCAATCAAGGAATTTCAGCTTGCGGAGTTCAATAGAAGGGCTTTCTCTGCCATGGCTCTTGTCCTTTGGAACATCCTACCCTGGGAGGTGAGATAGGCTCCCTCCTTATGATCTTCCATAAGGGCTTGACCTAGCTCTGCCAGATGGGTTGGGGCCCCAACAGGTGAGCATCAAACTGCAAATGGTTGATGAATTAAGAGACAATCCTATCTCACCCACCCACCCCCTACTCCTCCTCCTCCCTTTCTCCCCATGTCTTAACTATAATTTTACTTTTGATTGTAACTCCATTTTTATCATCTTATAAATATTTATCTTACAGTTTGAATGCTTTTAATCCTGTAAGCCAGCCAGAGTCACTTTGAAACAAGATGGGTGGCAAATAAATTTAATAAATTCTGGCAATATGAAGGCTACTATGATCAGCATGTTCATCAGATTATCTGCTAGAGTCAGAAAATTTTCTAATTAAATTATTAAAACCAACAATTTTTCCATTAGAAGGAATGGAAATATTTCATCAGGTTTTCTGTAACTTTATAGTTATGGAGGATCCCTATTCTTTATGAAGTAAAAGGAGCACAAATCATCTTGGAAGTTGCCCATTCTGTAGAAAACTATGTTTGTTTTTGCCCTGTTCCTTCTTGCTCTTTATAATCATTTAAAGCCTAATTATTTGTCTAAGCATTTCACTGTGTGGATTCGGACCCCCCAGGCCACATTGACAGATGATGCAACCCCTAGCGAATTCCACCTCCCCACTAATGCAAAGATTTGTATTTTTACCATGATTCAGAAGGAGGGGAAGTGTTGGTGGCCCCTAACCTTTGATGCCCTTGTTTTTACCTATTTGGCCTTAGCCTAAAGCCAATCCAGGACTCTTAGACATAGAATTTTGATACTGTGTTTTCCTTTCATGTATGCATTTTCCTTCTTTCTGTGAACTTCCTCAAGACTGGATAATTAACAATTTATAAAATTTTGCATTTTATTAATTAAGTACGGTATTAAGCTTGCTATTTGCAAAACAGAACAAAAAACTAAAACACTATAACTTTAGACCAGGAAGACCTTCCTTAAATCTTCCTTTTAAAACACTCAATTCAGATATTTTAAATACTGTTACAATTTTTTCTGTATAAAATATTTTGCCTTCAGATGAAAAGCATTTCTTATCTGCTGTAAGTGTCCCAATTGTATTGTGCATTATTTCGAGTCATAAATAAGATGAAGCACATGTACCAGATGCAGGCATTCTTGATAAAAATACAAATAAGGAATCATGATTGTTTTACACTTTTTAAATCTTTTTACAGATAAGAAATTACACAGATTGTGCCTGTGTCCAAAGCCGACAAGTTATCACACCGCCCACAGTTGGACAGCGTAGCCAACTAAGAGTGGTGATTGTCAAAACATATCTCAATGAAAACGGCTATGCTGTATCAGGAAAGTGTGATAGAACCTGCAACACACTCATCCCTTTCCTCATTTTTCTCTTCATAGTAACACTTATCACAGCATGTGCCCAACCATCAGCAATCATAGTTACTCTCAGGTGAGAAGTTGCCTGGATCATTTCTCTCTACTAGCATAGCATGCTTTATTATAATTGAGTTTCTCTGCCATCTCCCACAAAACATAATTCACCTTTACTTTTCTGATGATGAATTACGTTACTTCTAGAGATAGATGGATTTACAAAGTTTGATTTCACTCCGTTTCATTGTTGATACATAATTAATATATGAATCAATATAATTTATAATTGTAGAAGTCAGAGAGGGTAATTGTGTCTGAGGGGGTATTTGTTATTGGGTAGGTTGCAGGATGCTAAGGAGAATGGGAAGACAATTTTCTTAGAAAATAAATCTACTTGTCAATCTAGATTTGATTGAATCTACTTGTCATCAGAAATGTAGGGGAAATTTCTCACTTTGCTTTCTGGATAAAGTTTTTGTTTCTCTGAACTTGTGATTCTACTGAACTCCGGGCTCCTGCATGGTTGGCATTGGTTCACTCTCCTGGGATATGGCTAAGGAGAAGAGTTATATCAAGTAACAGTTAAGTATCATTCCTACCATTTTCCCCGTTCAAAACTTTAAAATATATTGTATCTTTTTGTAGGTCTGTGGAAAAGGGTGAGAGGCCTTTTGCCCTTGGCATGCAATTTGTTTTGTTAAGAACTCTTGGTAAGTGCAGAGGCAGATCTAGTGCCTCACAGTTGGTTACACTGACTATCATGAAACATTATGTGAATTGGTAGAGGAATTGTCAAGGTAGCTGAAAAGAGCACTTTTTAAAAAAGGTTTCCCTGCCTATGATCTGACACTTTTGATGGAGTCTTAATTAAATTAAATTAAAAGAGGCCCTCTTAATTGGTGCCATCTTTCTCAGTTTTTTCAGTTTTTTAAAATTCATACACACAACCTTGCACTTCTACAGTGGCTGGGGTCGATATATCAGTTATCCACTCTTGCTGATATGGATTAAGCCTACATTACCATCCCCCCTCCCATATTTCTCTACTGTAAGAAAGGAGAGAACTCCATAAACGTTTACTTTCATTTTAGGGTAACTATGAATTGTTACATGTTGTTAATATTTTTCTTAACTTTAAACCTGATTTTTATAACAGATTCTATACACCAAACACTATTGTTAGCTAAAATTGAATATATGATTCTGTAAAAGAAACAGGGACGAGGTCAGGCACAAGGTTGGTGAGAATACTAGCTATAGTACTCACTATAAAATCAAGTACAGCTACTAAGTGCTGAGGTTATTTAGTAGCTGTTGTTGGAATAAACTTCCAGTAACCTGAAGTAGGACCTTGTTCTGGATTTATGGAATATGACCAACCAGTTTACCTTGATATTCTCTGAAACTTTAAATAATTATATTAAAGTTGACTTACAATATATTATTAATATTTTAATGCTTTACAGTTATTTCAACATTTGAAATTCTAATATTTGAAGAGTGATATTATTGGATTGAGATTTATATAGGATATGTCTAATGGTGTGGTGATAAATGTATTATCAGCTAGCTTTGCTGACTCCATTGCTCTGCTGCATGACTCAGTGAGTCTCCAAACAGTTGATCAGCACACAAGCATCTTGGCTCTTCTCTTAACTAGTTCACAGAATTCTTAAAAATTCAACAATTGTCTGTCACGAACCAGTATGAGACATATCTAGCACTCCATTGGCTATAATTCAAAATAAATAAAAATGTGCTATTGTAAAAGTTAAAATTTAGGTATTCTCTTCATCACTTCAAAACCAAGTCATTTATAAATATCTTACGAGAATTTTGTCTCATTCTGTTTGTATGTGATGTGATGTATATCCTAGCCAAAACTGCTTAAAAAGAGAAATATTAATAGGTTTAGCTTTACTCTGTACTTTGTCAAAAAAATTCCCAATAACTGTCTCATTTGATATAGAAGTTGATTGACAACACTTTTCCTATTTATTACAGCATACATTCCTACCCCAATTTATTTTGGTGCCGTCATTGATACTACCTGCATGCTGTGGCAACAGGAATGTGGCGTTCAAGGCTCTTGTTGGGAATATGATGTGACGTCATTTCGTTTTGTGTACTTTGGTCTGGCAGCCGGTCTCAAATTTGTTGGCTTCCTATTCATTTTCCTTGCTTGGTACACCATTAAGTATAAAGAAAAGAAGCAGCAAAGGCAGATGTGGGAAGATGCTCCTGTTAGCACTGTGAGTGAAGTGGTGTATAACAAAGTTGCTCAGCAAAACTATGCAAGGACTAGATCCTGTCCCACTTTTAGCTCTCAAGGTGACCATGGTAATGATGTCAATCTAACAACAACAATGCATTACACAGCACAAACCTATCCTGGCCCCCCTACAATAGAAGCAATAACTACATCAGTTGAGAAGCCTTCACAAGAAGTCACTTCTGAAATAGAGGGGCCCTTGCAGTAACTTCAGATTATTATTTATTTGTACATATTAAGTATGGGGCCTTTTAAAACGCCTGTGCCTTCTTTTTCCTAATAAGATCTGCCACTGATAATAAACCAGAACAGCTTAATGCATAGAGCCATGGCATATCTGAGAGCTGGTTACCTCCAAACAACTTAGAGATAGGCCTTTCTTCTTTTTAGGAACTGGAATGTTAAAGTAGGTTTGCAAGTCCTTTAGGTATGTCTATTGAAGTTGCATGTTCCAGGCAAATGCTAATAGATTCCCTACTGCGAAAATCAGTTCTGATAGAAATGTATGCCACTGTTGAAGATAAAGCATCCATGATTCTTGAACTAGGAGAAAACAAGTAATTATTTTAAGTTCTATTTCAAAGCACAACTTAGCTATGCAACATGAACTGGATAATTTGTTTGGTTCTATGTATTTTTAAATCAAAATTTTCAATCACCTGACTTGGAAAAGGGGCAATTTGAAGTAATAAAATATCCAATTAAACATTTTATTTTAAAAGATAAAACAATTTTAAGACAAATCAATAACAAGTTAAGTTATTGATAATTTGTTTTATTTTAGTACGATAGTGTATTTTTCATTTTAATTGAGAATTTATAACTCATTAGTGATTTCAATACTATTTGTAATAACTTTAAAGCGTAACAAACTGATCAATAATTATTGGTTTGTATTTGCATATTTTTGCAAGAAGAAACAATCAGCTGCAGAACTCCTATTAAGTTCAAATCCAAATCTTAAGGTTACTTTTGTTTCTCTGCGTGCAGAAACTAACCTTGATAGTGTGGCAAACTGAGATGACTCTAGTATCTAATCCTCTGCTGGTATGGTACAATGGTTATTTGTTCTAACACATGGCCCAGATTGCTGTTTACATACCTCATCATGCCCTAAATATCAATCTGAGCATATGCTGGTACAGTAAAATGATTGCTTTGCCAAATTGTCTATTCTTAGGTTCCTACTGATTCTTGAGGGAGAATTACAGGCCTTAACAATCCATTTCATATTAAAGGCTTGTACAGACCTGCTTATATTTTAGCATTTGGCATCTACTACATTTATTTAGCTTTGTCAGCAATAGAAATTGTCTTGGGCATCCTGATCTGATCACCACTTTTTCATTACTGGAAAAAAAGGTGTGCGTTTATAGATGCCAATATCTGGAGAACTTGAGACTGAAACTCAACCTATAATGCTCAGTTGTGCAACTCTTTCACCCTGCCACTAGGGATTTTTAATGCAAAAGATCTATCCGCTAGAGTGGAACATTTGCAAGGTAAGTGGATGCTATAGATTTCCCATCCTGCCATCTGTCTGTTCAAAATTATACATTTTAACTGTTTTTTCATATTGTTAGTCATTTTTTTCTTCTTGGAGGAGGAGGAGTTATGAATAGACAAATGGCAAGAAGAATAAATATTCCACAGTTACTGCTTTTTGCACTTGCCAGAATTATTTCATCTTTTTTTAAAAAAAATCTGTTAAGGGAAAAATGCCATTGAGGCTTTCATATTGCTAAAATCAAAAGTACAAGTTATCTTTCCATTGCATAGATTTGCTAATACACTTTAAAAGAGTGAGATTCATAGGCAATAATCAGGGGTGTATTCCTGAGGCCTTGTTCAGATCTGTTTTGGAAGCACTATGTTTCATGCAATTGCACTGCTATTTTTTAATCTAAAATATTTTGTTACATTCTGTTGTCTGATTCTGAGACTAAAGGATCTCTTAACTCACACATTGAAGAGCAGTTCCCTAGGCTGGATCAATTTGATGTTCAGGGTAAATTCAAAAAGGGCTTCTGAGGCGTGGCTTTCCAAAAGTTGAAATGAGAATATGATCAGGTCCCAAGCTCTTCTGCACCCCTCAAATAATCTTTAGAGTGGTAATCCAATGAGAGGAAATGCTTATTAGTAGGGAATTTAAAAAGTGAAATATTTCATAATGGGCAATGAGTATGCAATCAAAGCTCAACTGCTAAGGCCCTGTAGACTTGAAAAATGAGGTTAGGGAATAGTTGATGGAGGAATTTGAGGTGTGGGGAGACACCTCCTTATATTTATCAGATTGTGTTCTACGTTCTTGAAGGCATCAGCCTATTTGAGCTAGGCCTATATGTGTCATTGCATTCTGAAGAAAATCGATGCCATGAATTGAACATCTATACTGTTAGCTTACTACAGTAGTTGAATGGCCAGTTGCTCTCTTCTCAGACATACATCTTCCAAGCACTGTGTATGTCTATGTATTTTCATTGTGAGCAATGTCACTGCAGTAGCTTAAAAGAGCAATAGGAGGTTTAGCCAGACTGTTCCCCAACTTAGGTATTACATTTTTTAAGCTTTGGAACAGAAACTAGAGAGCATGCACTAATGTAATACTTCAACTCATAACTGAAGAATTTTGTTATCTCTTTGTTCCATCCTAGAATAAGTGTTAATTTTTTTCATAGTGTAAATAATGTACATGGATGTAGATTGCCATAAATACTAATATATGTTTATTAATATAGTGCTAAGATTATTTATGCAAACCTACCATTGCCTCAAAAGTGTCATTATTCATTCAGTGTTGATTGCATACTTGAAATTTGGAAGTAGACAGTTTATACAACTTGTTGGCTAGTTGTAGTTTACCACGAGAAGGTAAAGAGAGAACTCAAAAGGGAGGAGCACAGAGAACCGTATGGGCCTGAAGAGGACCAGTGCTCATGTTTGCTTAAATAGAAGTAAAATTCTCTGAATGTACCTTAGTGTGATGTAAGGTCTTAACTTGCACTGACAGCTTTACTCCTATTACAGCAAATATGAGTATAGCTCCTTTTCAGACCTGCTTTCTGTATCTATGGCGATAGGAAACAAGTGGGCCTAGTTTTGAGCTCACCATGTATTCTGGCAAACTTTGAAATGGAGCTTCTGAGTAAACATATCAGTTCATTATGTCATTTAAACATTGGTACTGTTCTGGCTTTTTTTTTTTTTTTGCAATGTATTCATAATATGGACAGTTCCCTAGAGAGTGCAGTTGTCCCAAAGTCTTTTTTAAAGTATTGTTAGTGTACCAGAAAATGTACATTGGTCCTCTAATGTAAATGAGCGATCCTATGGATCAGCTTTGAACTGATCCAACTGGTGCTAATGGGATAAAAGAATTCCCTCCTGAGACTGAAAAATACTTTGAATAGCTGCTCAGGTGCTTTCCTTGCAGGACTATCAGCTTGATGGTACGTTTGCAATATACTCTTGCTCCACATATATTCACGAGGCAGCACAACTTTGAACTAGTTTAAATATTTTAACTGAAAGAATTGCCTCTCATTTGCCAACTGGAAATGTTTTAATTGTTGAATCTGGAAGCAATTTTCTGGCAGAGCATAGCGATAGCCAAAGACATGGTTATCCGGTGTCTTGCCAAAGTTGCTAATTGTTTTACTTTTAGCTATAGTAGCTTGCAAGTCTAGGAGGCAAAATTTGATGCAGCTGAGGAGCAGCTTAGTAGGCAAGGTTTTGTTCTGCAGATGTTATGACCAGTGTTTCAGACTATGGTACCTGTTAAATGAACACAAAATGTACAATAGATGACCCTCGATTACTCCCAGATTATTGTCTCCCTCAGTCATTTGGTCAGTATTGGACTGTGGTGGCAAAGACAAAAGAATTGTGTCCTTTGATTTTTGAACTTTAAAAATTAACTTTCAGAACAGAACTGTTAGCCAAAACCATGTGTCATTAAAAACACACTGTATGCTAAAGAATCTAAAAAAATACTGTTCCAAAAGAATCCAGGGTTGAACTTAAAATTCTTAAATATGCAATTTTGAATCATTACTTTTTTATACTTCACACACTCCCCCCTTAATATATAGACAAGGCTATATTTTTTCCCATTGATTTCAGGAAAATAGCAGTATGGTGTATATTGTATTTCGTTTTAACCAAATATACCTGAAAGAGGGAAAGTATTATTAATCAAAGGGTAGACTAGTTAAAATTTTAGTTTTGATAAATGTTTTTAAGTGTGTCAGTCAGGAAACTATAAATTGCATCTGTAATAACAAAATGGATATCTGTGGACTGTTCCTTTTTTTTAGGGAAGATTTGAATTAATATTTATCTTTCAGTGGAACAAAGACCAGTTTTCAAACTCTTAGGTATAAGCTTATGTAAAACTTTATGGACAATATGTGAAAATAGCTGTTTGCAAATGAACCTTCAGTACTTGGCATTTTGAAATAAAAATGACTTCTTAACTTTGTTGTGTTTTATGTCAAATCTTGTACTATTCCAAACTTAAAGTGTTCTTTTGGGTAGCAGGACAGTAGGAGAATCCATTCTAATCCAAAATAGTTTTGCTGCAGAAATCAATGCAGTAAATATGGATACAGTGCTACTATCTCATTTAGTATATTGTTTCCGCTCAGCCCTGTTTTTCATAATTAACTAATCATCATTATGCATGAGTCAAATTGCCTGTGTTTTAATCTTTCAGTTATATTTATTCATGATCTGTAACATTACATAATATAACATTTAATGCCAGTTTTAATGTGGGCAATTATTTTCATTTTATATTATCTTAACTCCAAAATTCACATTTTTAAAGGTATTAGTTGACAAAGGCAATATTTATCATTTAAGAATCCCATCTCTACACTAATATTTATCATAATTACTACAAGCTATTATGTGATGTTGTAAATGTCCAATGGACATTTATGAACAGTAATTTTATACCTGTTGAGTGTGATTTTAATTTACTGTTTAACAGCAACAAACTCTTGAAGACTCTTAGGCTGCTGATTTCATGTTCAAAAGCTGCCCCTTTTTCCTTCAACTATCTATTATGATTTTAAGTCAGAGGTTTAGACTGGCATTTTTTATCAGACTATCGAGTCTTTCTCAAGGATCTGAGATTGTCTGATGTTTCATGATGTTAAATATATATATCACAGGATAAAAATTGTTCCAAGTAAAGCTGCCTTTTGCAATTGACTAATAGTGATTTTATCAATGCCTCTGATATTCAGGTGATGCTCCATATATTTTGGAATTGTACCAATATACCTATTACTATTAGTATTACTTTTATTTTCTTTATTAGTCTTTCTACTTCTATTTGTAGGACTTTTTTGTTTTGTGATTCCTCCGCCTCTTCTATTCCACTGTCTTGTATACACAATAGTATGGAATCACAGCTGCCAATTCTTTAGCTGATACTGGCTTTCATACGCATTGACTCTTTCTAAGAACTTAGGATATTTTAAAATATCAGGTAGTATATGTGGAAATCAAAGAGTGTGACCTTTGGTAATTGAACAGATGAGATTTTTGTCCACAGCTGGTTTATGCCATGCTTTTTCAGTTTTAATTTTCAAATTTTGATACTAAGTCATCTTCTCCAATTCTTTGCCATCTATTTTCTGGCATCGTTATTTTAAATCAAGTAACTGGAAAATATTACATAGTAAAACATTTCTTATTAGTTTATAGATGAATACATTGAATTAAAATAATTTAATACCTTTATGAAAATTTGACTTGACTGATTTCTACAAAACAGGTAACGTAACATTTTTTATTTGAAGAATTATTGCTTCTAGACTTTCCTGAAGCCAGAATTGTTCTATAAAAGTACTGCAGAAAATTCTTACATAAACAGTTTGTAACCTAATGAAAATCTATATAAAAATAGCATCATTCACATTCTTAAATAAATTTGTTCTGCCATTCAGTTTGAGACATGTAAATGATAAATATCCATGTTTACAGAATCTACTAAAAGTTTTTCATGAAAATTACTGAAATGCCTTCAAATAATAAGTAAATGTTACATAAACTATAATATAAGGAGCACACAACTGAAAATTAATACATAAATATCAAGACAATTGTGTCAGACAGAGAAAATGGAGCAAACAATTGCAAGTTTGTATATAAATGTCAAAAAAGAAAAAAAATAAACTAATTTGTATACCTTGTTAAAATGTGTATTAAATGAATGGAGCTATTTTTTTATGGAATGAACAACAGAAGAACCAAAAATGGCTGTATATGACAATATATGCTTTTCTCCACATTGTTATTTGGAAATAAGGAAAGCTAGGAGTAACCTAATGTTAAGTTGAAATTGGGAACTAAGTACTGCAAAGTGTGTGAAGAAAAAGAATGAAAGAAAAGGTCAAAAGTTAATATATTCTGAATGTGGATTGAATGCAAAAATATGAGTAAACAATCTGGAACAACATTGGAATTGGGCTACTGTATGTAGGGAAAAGTAATGAGAATTAAATTTCAAAACAAATATGAAGGAAGAATGAATGGGTTGAAAGGAAACAGGAGGCTGAGATCATTACTGGAGTTGAATTCCTCGAAAAGGAAAGGTGAGAAATTTAAAACCAAAAGTTTTAAAGTAGAAGATGTTGCATATGGATTTACTGGAAAAGTGTGGGGTAGTGAATGGTATTGGTGTATAAACTTCACTTAGCTATCTTTGTCCATGTTAGGACTTTAATTTCATTGGTATACTTTACGAGCTTATACTTTTAGTATACTTTAAAACTAATCTTTATTCTGAAGGTTTGGGAGGGTGTTTGTTTAGGCTCCCTCCCGGGGGGGGGACCCAACCCCCCCATTTTGGAACTATCTTCTGAAGTCATTTACTGGTAGCTACCTTCACACAATTTCAGATGACGGTATCTTTTTATTTCCTGCTCAGATGCTATATTCTAAAGCACTTTAATAAACCAACATATGCAAACTTCCCTGATGTGAGAAGCATTCTTTTCCTTGATTCTGGAGAAGAGGGTAGAAGCACTTTTGCACACAACATTATTCCCTGTGTACAGGACCTTGCTGTTTAAAAGGTATACCTACAATCCGGTATTCCGTATGGCTACATACAGATATGGCAATGCAATTTGCAGTCTTACCTTAGATTGTGTTTAAAAAGGGATATGTGTAGCACTTCTAAAAGTGTGCCAAGATGTAATATAATATATAGCATATTTGTATGCAGAACCTTTCTTCAGATTAGATTTTATTCTAAAATGACTAGAACAGCGGTGAGTGCATTAAGACCATTTACAAAGTGGAAATCAAATTTCCTGAAAAAACAAACATCTTAACAATTTAGTCCCTATCTACTGGAAAATGAACTCACTTAAACATTTTCTGTTAAGTTTCCTGTTTGTTATATCTAAGAAAAAGTCACTGAATTGATTGGAAGATAAAGATTTTAAATCAAACATGAAAATCTGCTCAATATACCAATAACTGCTTTTTACAATCCATCTACATAATGTATTCTCTATCAACTTCTTTTATCGTTTTGCAAATTACATTTCATTTGAGTCAGATTAATAAAAAGTATGGCACAAAGATTATAAAGGGGCATGTAAATTTACTTTAACAATATAGCAATAGCAATAGAGCCGAGGTGGCGCAGTGGTTAGGGCGCAGTACTGCAGGCCACTTCATCTGATTGTTATCTGCAGTTCAGCGGTTCTAATCTCACCGGCTCAAGGTCGACTCAGCCTTCCATCCTTCCGAGGTGGGTGAAATGAGGACCCAGACTGTGGGGGCAATATGCTGACTCTGTAAACCGCTTAGTGAGGGCTGAAAGCCCTATGAAGCAGTATATAAGTCTAACTGCTATTGCTACTTTAACAATATGGAATTTCAATGGTTCAAATTAATAAAAAATACTCAATAATGGGATAAGAATATTTGTTATGAAAACAGAAAAATGAACTTATTTCTTTTGAAGGTGCATTTACACTACTTTAAAAATAGGGTTCTGCTTAAAAAAAGTCACAATGGTGCCTTTTAATTCTCAGATTTTAGTAGCTGCAGCCACATTGACAAGAATGTGTATGTAAAATATACACTACTAGAATTTTGATAGCCTAATTTGAGGGGAGTGGATTTGAAGCACTGCCTTCTTCATTTAGAAACACTGTAGATTTCTGGAAACCTTCCCTTTTTCTCAACATTTTAGTTTTATGTTGCAGAACAAATGTATTTAAATCCCAGCTGATTATTTTTGCAGGAGAATTCATGGGAAGGTAGACTTGCTCTTCAAAAACACTCTGTGCAAAATCTTTGTCTGCCGTAGAGGCTTTCTGAATAATGTTAATTGGTTGCAAGATGAAGCTGTGTCTGGATTCCAGTTCTGTCAAATCGTTCCCACTAAAATCCATTTCTGAATTAACTGGCTCTTCAATCTTCAGCCATGTTTTGGCTTGGTGACCATTTGTACTCCTTTTTGCAGGAATATCATTGCTTAATTCAAGTCTGCTATCCTTGCTTGACACTACTGTGCTCAAGTTCAGGTCTCCATAATATATTGGGATGATAGGTTGAGCCTCTAGGGTTGTCAACCCACTCGAACCTTCCTCCATTTCAGCAGAGCTCATTCCCAGCAAGGAGAATGATGTGGATGAATCATCCAAGTCTCCACTCGTATTAACAGTGGCAGTCTCTGCTCTTTGATTTTGTTTAGAGTACCTGTTCAGCAGTGCAAAAATTCTATCTACATCCTTCAAGTAATTTCTCCAGTCATCAGAATGAATGCTGTAGTTGTTTCTGGCTTCATATAAACTTTCATTCACACTGTACAAATCTTCCAGTCCTTGCCAGCTGATGCTTTCTGTAAAATTTGGGAGCTTAGCCTTCCCATCCATGCCATAAGTGTCCTCTGTTAAAAAACAAGAAAGAAACAGTAATACTTGTAATATTGGAAATCAGTCGTGTGTAGTTAGCTTGGAACTGATTCAAATTGCTTTGGTTCAAATTTAATTTAATTTAGAAAGTCAAATCAGTTCCATTTGGCACTTCAATCTGATTCTCCAAATTGATTCAAGAATATCTAGTTTGATTGTTGATTCAAAGTGATTCATAGAACCAATTGAAAAATCAGTGATTTGAATTAAATATCAATCTAATCTTAGCACAGTCGTATTTAATAATTGCCTTCTCAGTTGAGTAGCACAATACAGGAAAATCCTTACATGCTCTTTTTCAGAATTTTAGTATATTGGTTGCAATGAGAAAATACCAGCTCTTTTAATATTAGGCAGGGATATGCAATCAATATTTTACGCAAAGAGATCAAGTATGCCATGAGTGGTTTAATACCAGGCAGCAACATTTTCTTGCATTTGTTCTTAGAAGGTTCCATTCAATGTGATGAAAGTGAATTTGCTTTAGAAATTCTTCCAAAAAAAGAAAAGCATTACAGAAACATTCACATGGATTTCTTGCTGTTATAGTGATTGACATTTAGTTGCGAGATAGCCAAAGCATATGTATGAACAGTCTTTCATTATACACTTATTTCTCCCTGGCTTAATTAAATCCCAGGGGATCATAAGGAAACTCCTTTTATTGGAGAGTACTTCTAATTTGATGTCACCAAATCTTTGCAAAACAGGGCTTACAACAATATGCTCAGATATAATATAATAGTCTATATTTAAGTAAAGCACGCTGTAGTTCATAGCAAAAAAAATAATAATTTCTAAGCAGTAACTAAATAAATTGGTGAATGTGTTGAACAATGCTTTTTCCCCACAGCACATCCTGAAATTGGGGCACCACAAGGAGCTTCTGAGATGAGTTTAATCTGGTGGCCCTGCAGAATACCTAGGGACCAAGTCATATAGAAAATTTCTCTTTTTCCTGGAGATGTGGATGTATCAAGACAAAGCAAAAATCAGCTTAACTTTTTTTAGCTTAAACAGAAACATTTTTAAAAATTAAATGCTGAAGATAAAAGAATCACTTAAGAGTAAGTTCTGTTGTACACTTCTATAGCATGTAAATTGTTTTACCTTTACATTGCAGATAATAACATGTTAAGCTAATTCTTGCTTGTCTTCATAATATTTCTCAGCTATATTAACCTACTTTTGTCCAATCTTTTTGCATAAAACTGGAAAAGTTATTGATGCCCAGCTCCAGAAAAAGAAAAATGGCCACATTTGCTAATTTTTTATCTTTCAAATGGTTTGAGCTACAATGTTTGTCAATAATGGGGCCTGTATTAGCATATATGTGGAGGAAAACAGGTGAAGACAGAAACATAACAGGTATTTTTCTACTAAAAGCACACATTTGAACATTTCAGGAAAGTTCTCATGCAAGGAATAATAATTGACACCAAGAGTTCTTTTATCTCTGGCCTATTCGTAATTGTTATAAAAAGAAATACTTTTGTGGGGGCAATAAGACGTGTCAAGATCTTCTATCCATGTTGCCCAGTTGACTTTGTTTTCCATAAGTTTTCATCTCCAGTCAGTAATTAGGAGGGATAAAGAGTATATTTGTTTTGTAGATTTTTTTTAGAATGTAACAACAAATGGAAAAAACAAATGTCATTTAATTGATTAATATCCTTATACAGGCAGTAGCAACATTACCAATACCACTAGATTCATTTGTGTGCTTGTGGAAATAACGCAACTAAACTAGAGACTGAGGAGGACTTATTATAGACACTAATTGCAAATATGGATGCACATATGGACTATGCAGGGGGGTCATCCAGAAAAGCTTTCACATGCTTCAATCTCAAAATCTGTGAACATATAGCTTTCCTATCAAAAAGGAAGCAAATCTTATACAGTGAAGACTCGACGTGCCCAAATATTTGAGGAATTGGAGAGAAGCAGAAATTATTGGAATTAAAATGTAGGTATCTGACATTGAATAATATGCAACAATTTTATCATAGGACTAATTTGTAGTTCATAATTTTTAGGTCAATCAGTAATTTTAATCTTTGCCATTGTATGCAATGTCTAAGGCAGAGGCATCCAAACTTTTTGCAAAGAGCGCTAGATTTGGTGAGGTGAAAATGCGGGGCTGACCATTCAGCCTGACATTCTTTGAACCATTGACATTAATGTGCAGTGAAGGAAAAAACGCTGAGTGACAGGCTGAGCTGGCGGGGAGAAGAGGCTGCGGGCCATTCAAAATTTGAAAACGGGCTGCAATTGGCCCTCGGGCCGGACTTTGGACATGTCTGGTCTAAGGAGAAGCAACAGAAGAAGCTATTACACTGAAAATCTTTTTTTTTAACTTTCCAAAGATGTCTGACTGACTAGTGATAAAAGTACTCAGCTAGATAATGACCTTAGATTTTATATTCTTAAGAAATATAGAAAAGAAAGTTTTTGGATAGAATGGTAGAGGCAGATGGAGGGACGTTTGTGTGCTAATGATTAAATCAATATGACATAATCACTTTGGTGGTATTGATATCAATTAAACAGCAAATTTTTACAGAAAGAAGGAGGGTGCAATTCAGAAGAGGGACCTTAGAAGTAAATCCAGGAAAGGACTTAGTACTAGAGAAAACATTAGAAATAATTAAAAAAAAATTAAAAATGAAGATTAAAAACAAAATCAACTTCAGCCATATCAAAGCAATGTTTCCAAACTTAGTGTCTTCCAGATGGATCAAGAATTCCATAAATCTAAGCCAGAGGATTCTGTGATTGTAAGACATAGTGGGAGTCCCCGTGCCATTGGGACAAATCTAGAAAGTGCCAATTTGAAGACTATTACCCCCCCCCCCCAAATGCTATGTTACTCAGGACAATAATTTGGTGTAGCAACATTGTGGACTTTTTCTGAATACAGGTACTCCTCAGATTATGACAGCAACTGACAACAAGAACTCCATCACTAAATGACATGGTCATAAAGCATGAAATCATGTGATTGCATCACTTAGCAATGGCAAGGTTGCCATTGTTGAACAAAGATTACATGGATCATAAATCAAAGACATCACATGCTCATGATTTCAGATTCTCTACTGGTTTCCCTGTTGATTTTGCTTGTGGAAAACTGGCAGAGAATGTCAGAAATCCCAATTAGGTCACCAGGGGGGATGTTACAATGGCTGGAACTCCGAGTCTCCATCCTCATTCAGCACCATCATAGATCTGAGTGGTCACTGAACAATGTGCCTATACCAAGAAGAGGAGCACACTTGCGTATATGTATTCTTATAGGTGTGCCTGTACATATAGATCCTAGAAGGCATATCCCAAAAAGAAAAGAATGTATATTAATTGAATCAAAAATAATTACAATTAGCAACTTATAAAGGAAGGTAGACCATTTGCAAATTTAAATGAGGCCTATCTGCATATACCAACCATTTCCCCTACAAATACGTCTCTCACACAGATAACCATACATGCTCCTTCCTTTAGAGACAAGGGGAGACAACCCATGTAGAAAAGGAAAGAGGTAACAGGGTAGAAGGCAGAAATGCTTTGTTTCTGTGTTGCAAACAGGTTAGATTCACCAGACAAACAGCCTTCTCAAGCCCCAACTAATCTTCAGTGCTAATTCTACCTTTAAGTGGCTTAATGCTAATCCCTTTGTTTTCAACAATATTTCCTGCCTTATCAGCGAGGTAGTTTAAACCTTTCTATCATTCACCTCCCAATTCATGACATTCAGTTGATCAAGAAGTTGACTTATTGTTTTTATTTTAAATGATCATAGAAGCTTTGGTGAATAAGTTGCTTATTTTAGTTTCTTACTGAATAAAACTGTGGCTCAGTTTGATCTGGATGCAAGTTGATACTGGCCTCAATCACCTCTGGTTTTGCCTGAGACAAATCTGATCTTCGGTGAAGGTAATCATTGAGCCATCAATTTGAAGTGTGTAAGATAAAGGTAAAGGTTCTCTAGCACATATGTGTTAGTCATTCCCGACTGTAGGGGATTGTCCTCATCGCCGTTTCAAAGCTGAAAAGCCAGCGCTGTCTAAGACTTCTCCATGGTCATGGCCAAAGGCGCACGGAACACTGTTTCCTTCCCACCAAAGGTGCTTCCTATTTTTCTACTTGCATTTTTACATGTTTTCAAACTGCTAGGTTGGCAGAAGCTGGGACAAGTAATCAGAGCTCACTCCGTTATGCGGTGCTTGGGATTCAAACTGCCGAACTGCCAACCTTTCTGATTGACAAGCTCAGCGTCTCAGCCACTGAGCCACCGCATCCCTTTGAAGTGTATAAAGACTGGTAATTGTTGCCACCAGTGCCACAGTAAGCAGAGACAACTTGAAGCAATTTGACAGAGTAACAATCCTTGAGAAACTAAGCAGAAGGAAGCTTGTAAATCCCAAAAATGAAACAATGTAAATATTTTCTAAATATGTAACAAAGCCCAACCTCTTACTGAGGTTCTGCAAAACAATCCAATAATCCTAAGAGTCACTCTTCTTTGAAAATTAATTTCTTAATTATTATCTCATAGCATTCTATATCATCTGGGTGCTGATCCAATCCACATTGGCTTAACTTCAACAGCTTTGTAACATCAGTTTTATTGGTGCAGAATTACTTAACCCTTTTTTTGCATTTATTTGGGAAATGTGCATAAGTGTATTATGGACCAGGTCACCATCTTGCAAGCTGACATCAGTTTTATAAAACAAGAAGTTCTAAAGGAGAAAAAGTGAACAAGTATCCATTCAAATATATTTCATACAATGTAAGCTCAATTGATTTTGCTTTGCTGTGCAAAGGTACATGTATTTAAGCACCTTCTTTAGGGCATCATGACCTACAATACATACAACAGTACAAGAATGTATTCTTCATTCCAGGTTGCCTAAACACATGGAAATTCCTGATACCCATAGAGAGTGATATGTAGATGTTCTAGATCAGGGCTGTCAAATTCCCGGGCCATGGGCTGGATGCTTCATACGCTGGCCACACTCACGCCCAGTTTAGCAATGGGGGAAAACACTTCCAATACATCATGTGATGCTGCCATGATAATGTGAATTTGACATCCCTGTTCTAGATGGAAAGACAGATGGGGTGGATTGGTGAATAAATGGCTGAGCATTTTTTCTGCACTATACCTTCTCTCCCTTCCTCTGCTTAAATATGAGGATGAGAGTGAATTTCCTAAGGTGGAATAAAATAAAATAAAATTTTGATGTAAATATATTAAATGTCTTGTGAAAATGTAAACACCAGTGGTTTCATGAACAGCATTAGCGCTTGCATGCAGCAAAAGCTATGTGATGTGCAGCAGGCAAAGTAGAGGCATTAGTTGAAATGGACCAGGTCATGCAATTATTTGGAAAGAAGCTGCTGAGGAGAATAATAAAGTGTGGATACCTGTGTGGATCATAGCTTCCTCCATCTTTATTTCCTGATATAGGAAAATACAAGAGTAACTTTTGTTAGTGTTTAGATTTGGTAAAATCATTCACAATGTAGCTTTCCATGCACAGCATCTAATTCCTAATAATAATTTTATGGGGTTAAAATCAAGTAAAGAAGTAGTCCAACAAAGAATACCTGAGTAAGGTATGTTCTGAAATGACTAAAATAGGACAAAAAAGTAATTAAGTTAAAGAAAAGGGAAATGTTTATTGGTAAAAGAAATGAAACCATAAAAAATGAGAGATAAATCTCTAAGGAACAAACCCATGATTTCTAATTATATTACAGATGATAAAAGAATGGACATATTTCCCCTTTGGGAGGAAGTGAGAGCTGATTCAGCTATGCACTTCTGTAATAGGAGTTGATGATATTGTGCAAGGCTGATGCCAATTCAAATTCCTTTCTCCTATTGGCAAGCTCAGGTTGCTAAGATCTGTAAAAAGAGGCAAGTTTCAGGCTTCGCCCATCTCAGGTAGATTTCCTAGTCACCAGAAAGTTCTAAATCGGCTAAAGAGAATATTTTAAATGACAATACAGAGGATATGCAACATTAAACTAACGTTAAGGAACACACATTAAGGTCTCATTATCTAACCATCTTAATGGTTATTTGTATAATAAAAACATGACCACTGTGGGTCATTTATTTTTATCTTATCATACTTTTATCTTATCATACTCTTATCTCAATTTCCCAATAGATTTTGGGAGAAAATAACCTAGCCTAATTTATTGATAATGGGTAATTATTGTATAAGGTAGGGGTGATTTCTTAAATCTATCCTAACTTACATTGACCAAAGAAATGCCTGTCTGTTAGAAATATGTAGAGCAAACATATGGGTAAATAAGGAAATTGCAGCTTTTTCTACTCCTTAGATGATTGAGCCAATCACTGCCTGTCAGTCCAACCCATCTCACAGGGTAATTGTTGTGGGGAAAATAGACGAAAGAAATATTAGATTGGTTTGTCACCTTGGGTTATTCATAAAATCAATAAAGGTGAAATATAAAGAAAAATAAAATAGTTTGATATGTATTATTCATATGTTCAGTGAAGTGCATTACTTTCTTGAGCTTTTAAGTCCTTATCTAAAAGTCATTGTCAGGATCTATATTTGATCCATTATTACACAGCAAGAGGTTTCACAGACAACTTAACTGCTCCTTGGAATAATTAAGGGAAACAAAACACAGTATTCCAGTTTTTAAACCATAGGTTGTTACCTGTGTCAAGTCCCTTAGGTCTTGGATTGCACTGCTTATAACCTTGACAACTTCGTAGCTCCATTAGCTGAAGATGTAGCTGGTTCAAAATGCCTCTTTCTACTGTATGTACCGAATTTGTTAGCTGGGCATGAAAAGAAACAAATGAATGCCTGCATCTGCAAAAGGAGTGAACTTTAAATGATTATGCTTATGTATGTGGACTTTCAGCAAGTTATAACTGCTTCTCACATTTCTTTTGTAGTTATATAAACCCTTTGGAAAACACATGCAAGTATCTACAAATAATTCTTGATTTACAACTCTAATGCAACCTGCTTCTCATGATAATAAATTGTGATGGTCATAAATCAGGTCACCCACATTACCAATCCAATCTTTTTTGCAGTGATCATTACGTGAACCAAGGGGCTACTTTTGCCAAAAACTGGAAGTAAATGCCAATTATTGGCAAAATCATCAAAAAAGGCAGTTATGTGACCATGGGAGCAAAAAGCTGGAAATGCAGGGAGCCTAACATACAAATATATGACCCGGAGTTGGGTGGACAGCTTTCAAAACTTTGGAACTGGGTTATAAGTACCCCCAGGAAGTCTGTCATAACTTTGAACAGTCATTAAGTGACTGGTTGTAAATCAAGCACTACTTGTAATCTTTTCTCATGCCACATACGCCATGTACTAAGAAAGCTGCAAAGTATTCATGACTCTACGCTTGGATCAAAACTTGGATGTGAAAGTGTTTGGGGAGACAAGTGTACATTATTTTGAGTTTCATCAAGATATAAAATGGGATATAATTGAAATGTATTAATAGTGGCTTAACTAAGTTAGTGTTCCACAACTGTATCATTTTTAACCTACATTTACCTGATAGGGATCAGAATTCATATCAAAATACTCCAAAAATCCTGTAGCAAATTCACAGAAGAGGAAGTTGTGTGTTTCATTTACTGTTCGCAAACACCAGTAAGTGTTGTTGTTGGAGCTTGTACAAGCACAAAATGATCCCACTGTTATAGGGGAAAAATAAATTTAAACATGCATGTATTCACATCACTTGAGCAAGGACAATCTGTTCTATAAGCAGATCACAAGCTTCATGCAATGATATTGCATGTTAGTGGACAATGCTTGTACAAAGTGCAGATATAACTATTACAAGTGCACAAAAACATTTCTGCAACCCATCTTATAATATTAAAAAACCAACCTACTGGTGATAAGAACCAATTTGGAATTCGAATTAGCTACCAGGATAACTTTCTCTCCTGGGAGTTCTTCAAAGCAGAGCCTAGACAGCCCACTATTGGATGAGTTCAAGCTCTAGATTTCTTGAACTGAGCAATGGATTAGCCCTGTTTGCCTACAAGACCTCCTCCGGATACATCACTAAATAGATAATGGGCACTGCTAGGTTCCTAGCACTGTCATATATGTTGCTGTCCCTCTATTTAATCAGGCAACTCTTTATACTCCTACTGGGTCACATAAGATCTCTGGTTTCATTTACTTGGAAACAGTTTTCACTCAGAAATCTGTAAATTTAAATCTAGTCAGTTCAGCTGTAATTGTAATTCTAGTTTGAATTAACATACCCATTTTTAATGAGCTCATTGTCTTTTTCTCTCCTCTCCATATGAGATCCAGAACAAATATGCCCTCCAACTCCCTAAGAGCTCACATCAATTCTTATTCCTATGAGCATGCATCTACTGGAAGTGGTTCTCACAGTTCCAGAATGGTGCAGTCTGCCAGTGATTGTTGTCATGAGTAAAGCAAGTGAGTCCAGGAAGGCTGCATTCGTCTCCTTTCTTCTGGCGCTTTTTCCCTTTCCTTTCTTTTTTTCTCCTCCGATTCTCTTTGAAGAGCTGAAGCTTACCATCCACTTCTTGAGCAGCATCCCTAATCATTGAAGAATATTTAATAGATGTTAAATAATAGCATCTTTTAAACATTGAGGCTACAATAAACTAAGTCTATGTACATGTAGATTTTTCACATATGAACTGACCACTGTAATTTAGCTTATAGTCTAGAAACATTATATATTATTAGTTTCCCTAGTTTCCCTAGTTCTGGAAGAGCATCATCAGTCGCATTGGCTAAGCTCACTACTGCTAATGGGAACTATTATGCAAAATATATGGATTGCACCAGGTTTTGAGAAGTTACCGTATTTTCACCCATATAACCCGCGGGTTATATGCGGTTTTCACATGCACAGCGCCCCCTGCGGGTTATATGCGTGGGCGGGGTATACGGAAGATATTTTACACGATCGGAGGCTTGCACAGGCTTGTTTCTCCGTTTCTTCCCCCACCCCGATCTCAGCTGTTTCCTTCTCCTCCGTTCCTTTCCTCTTCCCCAGCTTGCGCAGGCTTGTTTCTCCGTTTCTTCCCCCACCCCGATCTCAGCTGTTTCCTTCTCCTCCGTTCCTTTCCTCTTCCCCAGCTTGCGCAGGCTTGTTTCTCCGTTTCTTCCCCCACCCCGATCTCAGCTGTTTCCTTCTCCTCCGTTCCTTTCCTCTTCCCCAGCTTGCGCAGGCTTGTTTCTCCGTTTCTTCCCCCACCCCGATCTCAGCTGTTTCCTTCTCCTCCGTTCCTTTCCTCTTCCCCAGCTTGCGCAGGCTTGTTTCTCCGTTTCTTCCCCCCCATCTCAGCTGTTTCCCTTCTCTCTTACTCGTCGCGGGTTATATGCGTGGGCGGGTTATATGCGTGGGCGGGGTATACGGAAGATATTTTACACGATCCGGAAAACCCGCGGGTTATATGCGTGGGCGGGTTATTTGCGTGGGCGGGTTATATGGGTGAAAATACGGTAATCTGCTTAATCTAACCTCTGTGATTTTAGTTTTGTTCCCCTCCCCCCCGAAAAGAACTAGCTTATTTCACAGCGGATCACAGATATTACTTCTCAGCTACTCATCTCTATCATTAAGAATATAAAGACATAAAATCATGTTCAGAAACCTATATGCTTTTAAGTATACATAGAAACCTGTCATAAACAACGCTTCCTGCTGTTATTTATAGTCTTCTTTGTCAGTGGTGGAATACGGTTACTGCTGTTTATTTTCCTATTCTTTACTTATACATCTATCAGATAATTAATAATTTAATATGCATTTTAAACAATAGTGTTATGCTTAGAATGGCCCTCTCTAAAATTTAGGCTGATTAACTCTAAAACTTTCTCTTAGAAGCTGTGAACTCTGAGATCTTACGCATGATGATTGGGATACTCTGCCATATAATCACCATCAGTCAATTGCAGCTTTACTTGAAACAGCCTGCATCTTGCAATGATACCCTTAATACTATCAAACAACATCTGCCTATCTCAGGTCCTTGGGAAGAACCTGATGGATAAAAATACCAAATTCTGGTCTAAACATCCATCTGATTGCAATCAACCATAATAATAAAATCCATTGAATTTAAATATATAAAAAGTACAAACAAAACACATTAAAACCTAAGCAGCTCTAACCCTAAAGGAATACTGGAATACAAGCAAATAACCCCTTTCTAAAAAAAAGAACACATAAAGTAGACCCTGTAAAACCTACTAACAATTTATAACGAATTAAAAGAAAGTGGACAGCTTATTTGAAGTTGTTAAGTAAGGCCATCTGTATCTATCTATCTCTTGGTTGGGCAAGACTTCCTGGGAGATGACTTGTAGTAGTGGTGAATGAATCATTAGGAGATTAGGTGATTCTGCAGGTTCTGGAGGAGACAATGGTCCAGGGGTGAAATCCAGCAGGTTCTGATAGGTTTTAGAGAACTGGTAGCAGAAATTTTGAGTAGTTCGGAGAATCAGCAAATGCCACCTGTGGCTGGTCCCAGAGTGGGGTGGGAATGGAGATTTTGCAGTATCCTTCCCCTGTCATGCCCACCAAGCCACGGCCACCAAGCCATACCATGTTCACCAAGCCACGCCCATAGAACTAGTAGTAAAAAAAATTGAATTTCACCACTGCAGTGGTTTAATCACTCCAGTAAACTATGACTGGATCTTATGAAACAGACAATTTCATCCAGTCTCCAATCTTCCTTTTTTAGAAGGAGGTTGCATTTCAGCAAAGTTGCCCTGGAGAAAATGAATTAAGCAAGAGTTCTTTCATTTGGTTCAACTGGAGATGTAATCCTTTTTGATAAATCTATTCTGGGGGGGGGGATATCGTCCTTCTGACCCTCTTTGGTCTCTCAGTAACCTTTAATACCATCAACTATGTTATTGTTCTGGACTGGTTTAGGGGGTATTAGGAGGCACAACATAATGGTGGTTTTCTGCCTATCTTCAGAACTGGTTCAAGCTGGTTTGCTGAGGAGAGACAGATCTCCATGGTGGGATGGCTTAGGGATCCCTTCCACTTTTCTTTAACTTAAATAAAGTTAAGTTATATAAATAAAACTGTTAGATGTGATCATTCATTGACATAGCTTACGGATCATTTGTATGCTTTGACTGTCAGTTAAATATATTCACCCTGATCAACCAAGACAAGTGATGCTTGGCTATAGTCCTAGGAAGATGGAGTAATTATAGGCTCATTGTATTTTACACAATTATGATATTTAACCTTGTCAGTTTTAATGTGCGTCTAAGTCACCAATAGAAATGGATGGGAATATACTGTACTCAGGTAAAGTGAAAATGTATGTTTAGAAACTGAACAAAATTGAAGTAAAAAGAACTGGATACATCACAATTCCAGTGAAATGAACATAAAGTTAAGCCATCAACATGAGATACAACAAAAAAAATTGAAAGGTACCCAAGAAGTTTGTTAAAGCTATTTACTTATTCCAAATCCCAGATCATTGCGAAACATTTTTTTTTTACAAACTTCCCATAGCATGTGAATGACAAGATGATTGGAAGATAGGTCTCATAAATATACACTGGAAAGATAATAGGCTGAAAATTAACAAGACTCACTTAAATGGATGTAGATGACTTGTCTTAAGCTTTTCTTGAACTTTTGCCCCCTTTTCTTTGTGGTAATAGCTATAAAGAAATATAAAAAACTTTCTGTAAAATGTTCATTTAAAGCAAAACATGTCTGATATTTTAAAATCTGATCATGAGAAACACTGATTCTATACACAGTGGGCATCTTTTAAAGAAGCATGGATCTGGGGTAAAAATTTTGTTGAATTTTAGAAGCATTCTAATAATACTACATGACTTCTTTACATGCTTAGTTAATAGTTAAAAAATCAACTTCAGAACAATGTCATGCTCCCATGTACGTTGGTTTCCAAGTTAGATGATAATATGTAAGTTATTGAGAATGTTTTACATACCTTTTTTTGTTACAGTCACATTCATCTGGTTTTCGTCTTTTAAGATGTCCTCTTACTTCTCTTAAATTTTTAATTTTATCCTGGAGCGCTTCAATCTGAAAAAAGGACGACTGGTTTAATAGTAATATATACCCAATTCTTATATTGTTCCTGATAAATTTTCCCATTAAACTATTTCATATCATTGCTAAATGTATATGAAAATTATTATTGCTTTTTAACATTTTAAATTATTCATATGTTACAAGCACATCTTGTAAATTGTTGTATATCTACACATGCTATTACAATAGCAAGTCAGACATGTGAACTGCCACTAAACAATTATTTCCAAAGGCCATAGAGTGTTTAGAATGTTCTTTAGTGTGATGTGGATTACAACATTGGCTACTCTCAGTCTATTTGTTTAGATTCTGTAGTTGTTCCATGCTCCATTTCTTATATTAGTTTTTTTTGAAGTGAACAGAGTTGCTGCTACACAAACCCAATGTGTTAAAAAGTTTTATGTGGGGGAAGACTGGTTTAGGCAATCAAACCCAGAAACATGGCACACTGTCAGAAGCTGTCTTGTTTGTATCATAAATAGGACTACAGTTTGTCCAAATAATATTTTATAAGAAATCATAGTGAATGACAGTGGGCATCCTTCATACAAGAAAGGATGCTGGAAAAGAGAGAACCACAGATAAGTTTCATTCTCATAACACTAAAACAATAGTTTACCATTACCTCCAAGAACCTATATTGTGCGTATCAATATGCAGAAATTTGCACCCAATTCCAATATCATTCCAAATGTTCATTCAATATATATTTTCTGATAAATTATTCTGTTTCAAAATAAAAGTTCTAATTCTAAATTAAGAAAAGGACCTTCCAACCTCCTTGTCGATGTAGGCTTTGTGATCTTTCCAAGCTCTGGCTGAATGATATAGCTCCCTTTCACAATGAATAGAGTCATTTGAAAGAATAAAACATCTGTAAGGAAAGAATAAAGAGAAAACAATAACAGAGTGTGATATATTTGAGATACCTTGCCCAGCTTAAATTCTAGGACACTGCACAGCCATAAGAAAAGCAAATAACTCTCACTGCTTTAACAGTTAATAGCAATAGCACTTAGACTTATATACCACTTCATAGTGCTTTTACAGTCCTCTCTAAGCAGTTTACAGAGTCAGCATATTGACCCCAACACTATGGGTCCTCATTTTACCCACCTTGGAAGGATGAGTCAACCTTGAGCCAGGTGGTATTTGAACTGTCAAATTACAGGCAGTCGGCAGTCAGCAGAAGTAGCCTGCAGTACTGCACTCTAACCACCACACAACCACAGCTCTCTGTGGTAAGTGCTTGATCTAAAAACTTTCCATAGAGAAAGCAATACCAATGTTTTAGGACAGTGTATCTAAACATTAAATCTGAGCTTATGAACGCTTAAATAAGTACACAAACATTCCAAGAAAAGGCATTTGCTTTCAAATATATCTACTGCATTTCCCAGGACTTTAATGATACAAAACTATCCCTAGAATTGTTATTTTTCTCCTTCTACCTCCATCAAATATTTATCCTACCTTTAAAAGCTCTCCATGATATTGTTCTCTTTATTGTACAAACTAGTCCTATCTCAAATGTATTTTTCTTATCCTCTTGGTTCTCAAGTATCCTGCATTATGCATAAAATTCTATCGTCCAAATTAGAATAAAATTCTCTATGCAATCATAAACCTGTTTCATCTTGAATTCTCATTCAGGGTGAGTCTGCTTGTGTTCAGATAAAAATAATTTCCGACTTTCCTGCTCAGTGAGGGAAGTTGAGAAAAGAGTGAATGGCCACACAGGGAAATTGGCAGAAGGGCTCATGTGCTGCTCTAGCTTTGATGTTTCAGATCTTCTGTAGTTCTTCTAGATAAGCCAAAGTCTCTTTGGCTTTACTATTTGATATTCTTCCTAAAATGAAAAGCAGACATTCCTTTTGCTCAAAATGTATCCCCTAAGATCTTCTCTTTTCTATCCCGGAAATCTGCCCTGGGGCTATCTTTACTTCTGCTACCTGGGACAACACACATAGTAGATGGTTCTGAATAAATAATGAAAAGTAATTAAGTAAAGCACTCCTACTTATGAGTAACTTTGACAGAATCTGGCTGGCCAACTGTGTTAGTCCCATCAGCAAGCATTGCTTTTATTCCATCACCATCTTCTAGATGACCTTCCTCTGCTTCATCTTCTTCCTCTTCACTGTAACTTCCATGCCGCTTAACAATGCTTTTGGACGGAAGGATGTGCACCACCTCCTCCTCTTCCTCCTCCTTCTCCTCTTCCTCCTCCAGATTTATACTGTATATTTCCCCTTCAAATTCCACAGATAAGGACCGAGTTTGGCGAGTATGGACAAACCGAGGTTTGTATTCTGCATAAGATCACAGACTCATCAATAGGCTACTATAAAATGCACACTCTTTGAAAGAGAATCAAGACATTGGAACTAGGGCTGACATTCCTACAATGCTGATGTATATACAGTGCATATAAACAATATAAATAGTGATAGCTATTTCCAATTCTGCATTTTGGGGTAAAGATTTGCTACATTTTTTAAATTGTTATTTATTTAAAAATAATAATAATCCTTTCCAATCTTGACAGACTCTCGGTGGCTAACAGCAAGACAAAAATCATTTAAACGCAACATGAAAATAATGAAAGCAACGATATATAAAAATGCCTATAATGGCTGCCATACCAACTTTCACTAATTTGTGAAATGTAAAAAGAATTGGGTGCCTTAACCATCAGAAAGATATTCCACAAAGTGGGAGCAGCTACCACTGAGGAAAGCTCTTATCTTCTCTATATCAAATGTACATTGAAAAGAGGCAGGCCCTCTCTAGATGGCTGGCTGGATGGGCAATTTCAATTCAGTTATGTCTTTAAAAGATAACTGGTATTGAAAGAATATACTTGAACTTGCTTTATGCAGACAGAAGAATGTGCTAGTAAAATGAATTGCACAAATTCTGCAGGTGGGAGATGTAATTTTTGAATGTTCTGCAATGTAAAACTAAGACATTCTTTATAAGATTTTACCTTTGCTCTTCCAGATTACCACCTGAATATTTTTTTTAGGATGATAATTCAAAGATGTGATTCCCATCCTAACAAGTGAGTCTGAATACAGTGGAAGTTTTTTTTTCAACCTATAAGGAACAAATGATTCTTTAGCATCGCTGCCCATCGTGATCTCTGGCTTTTTCAAATCTATCATCACCTACTTTGTACACTGGATGTCCTGATGAAGCCTCTTTGATTTTTCCTTTGGGCCCGACTGGTCTGGTAATCAGCCTCCCCACAATCACAGTCATTTTCTTTGCTGCTATATCCCTGGGAATGTATGCTCCGTGTTCTTTTTCTCACAGCAAGAATGTCACTGGCTCCTTTGCATTTGTGAATACGTAGTTTTCCAGACGTGTCTTCAATACACTGCCATTTCTGTGGGAACAGGGAAAGATAGTCCAGTGAAATACAGATGGCAATAATAGCCTAGAGAACATTTATTTCTTTTTGCACCTTGTTAAACATTAATCTGTGTACTACAGTGACATTCATAATAGCCTCATCTCACCATTACTGCAGAGATATTCAGGATGCACAGGGCAATTCTTCACCTCCCTCCTGTTCTCAAATACCAACACTGCTACAACATACAGGTTAGTAGATTGTGTGCAGCAGTGCTCAAAATTTGTCAGAGGATGACCAGTGCTATAAACTAGATTTAATGAGCACTAGTTAGTTATATCATAATGCTCTGTAACTTGACATAGACTTCCACATACTGTATTAACACTTTAAGATCCCCTAGACCTCATCTAAAGCGTCTTTTATATTTTTGTTTCTATATATACTTTGTTTTTTAATTCATATACTTTTTATATTTTGTAGCTTTTAGAAATATAGAATTTTAGTTTTTAACTCTGATTTATCTTCTGGTTGTTAAATGACTATACTCCATGCTTCCTATGACAATAAATACATAAAAAATTAAGTGTTTTTAGGCAAATTAGTTTTTTAAAAATGAAATGCAAACAAGGTAGAAATCCTTCAGGTGAATTTTGTTGGGAGAGGATACATTTATAATTTGCCAAATTCAAACAATACTTGCATTATTTTCATGTCCCTTTAAATTTCACTTTAGTGTTAGCTTTATTTTGGGCAGAACTGGATGAAACTTCTCAATAATTAATGAAACCAGGCTTGCTTGGTTTCCAAAAATGAGATACGTACATATCCCTGGGATCTGTAGCCAGTAAAAAAGGCACAGAGCTGAGATATGGTTGCACCATACGAATCTGCACTGTTTCGGAAGAAAAGCAGCAGCGGTATGCAAAGCCTTTGATTTGAAAAAAGTTGAGACTGCACTTCTTGCTGTTACCAAAAGGGGTCGACAGTACTCTGCTCATAATTTAATGTTTTGAGATGCATACAAAGTTTCTTTATTCTGAGAAAGACATTTACAGGTACTAGTGGAAAAATAATTCTAGTAGAAAAGTAGTAATTTATTTTATAAAGTTACAGCTCTATTCAATGAGAAGTGATTTGTTCATGATAACCAGGAAGCTACATCATAAGCAAAAAGATTGATCCATCAAGTCAGTGTAAATTCCCCTTGACTAAATAGATACATTTTCTCCAGCGGGATTTGTCCCTAACTTGGTATTTCAGATCTTTGAATGGTGCACCTGTCAGTCACCACTGTTAATTAGCCCAACAAAAGGACTAGAATAACTGAAATGTATAGCATCTAATCTGGTGTTTAGCAGTTCTTGAGTTAAATAGATAAAACACTCATCTGTTGACTTCACCCTCGATGAGGAGGCATCCTGAGTATACAGGATACTTCACTGAATATTGAAGCCACTGCTTGAACCGTCAGGATTCTATATATAGTTTTTAGAAAATAGACAGGTTATTAATAAGTAATCCCACCTTTATGTTTTTACACTCCGATATAAAAATAATTTACTCATATCAACCATGTGAGGAATACTGGGTAGATTTACATTGTAATAGGAGGCTATAGAAATGGGGAGAGAGAATTCCAGCACCAAAGTGATAAAGTATGTGCTATTTGCTAAAATTTGAATTTATTTATTTATTTATCATTGATGTTTTTACAACTCCTGTTGGAAATAGGCAAATTATATTATAGGGAATCACATTTTGCCCAAGATCATCCATTAGAATAGCAGATTTCTACTGATTTTCTCATAGACACTTAATTTTGACCATGAAACCTGAACAACTTATAGATGTAAGTATATATAGGCATGTTTATCTTGACTGTATGTATAGTAGCTTTCTGATATTGCTGCCTTTTCTCAGTAATACCGGACCTTGTGCTTCCATCATCCTGCTACATTCTTTTCTAAAATTATTTTCACAGACTAAGCTATCTGGAAAAAAAAAATCTTTTCCTGTCTGTTGAAGAAATTACAGAGAACCAATGGTGACAAACATAATTCTGGAAAGATTTGCAATAAACCACATGAGGTAGATTATGATGCTCTCCCTTTATTGGTTTTTGTAAGAGTGTTAATGTAGCTTTGTATTCAACATCATTAAAGTGCAATAAATGTCCCTCTGAAGTCTAAAAAGTAAACACCGTTTATTTAATATGCTGTGACAGCTTGAAACAGCCACAAAAGCCTTTCGTGTAATAAGGAAATTAATTACATCGTCTACAAAATATGTCTCAATGATAGGCACGCCTGAAGGTTAGGGAAAGAATCATTGCCAGCTGACAATTCAAGCTTTAAATATGCTGGAAAGTTTGACTGCCAAGACATAAAAAGTGCAACACGGAGTAAAGAACTTGTTCATAGGATTCAGCAAGATTTGAATTTCTTCAACATGGTCTAACCCAGTGTTTTTCAACCTTTTTTGTGCAAAGGCACACTTTTTTCATGAAAAAAATCACGAGGCACACCACCATTAGAAAATGTTAAAATTTTTTAACTCTGTGCCTATATTGACTATAGGCAGCAATGTTCCCTCTAATTTTTTTTCAGTGTGAGCAGAAAAGTATAGTGTTTGAGTGGCACATTTTCATGTCTGAGCACCTGAATTTTTTTCATAGATGTTTCACAGAGCAATTGATTTATAGGATCTGAATTGGAATGGAGAAAAATGGTTTTGTGCATGAGTGTGTATGTGTGCGTGTGTGTATGTGGGTTTGAGTGAGCGATGGTTCCAGTAAGGGAACTGTGCCTATTTAGAAAAGAAGGTAAATTATTGCAAACATGATATATGTTTCTAGAGAGAGAGAGAGAGAGAGAGAGAGGGAGGGAGGGAGGGAGGGAGGGAGAGAGAGAGAGAGAGAGAGAGAGAGAGAGAGTATCCCTCCTTCCTTCAGCCCAACACATTCTCGCTGGCATCCCAGCCAGACGAGAGGGACTGCAGAGGGTCTCCCTGAGTTTAGGGCAGCGAGTCAGGGCTGGGCCAGCTTGGGCACCGCAGAAAAGCAGTGGCAGCCAAAAGGGGAAGGGCAGGAACAGCCTGAAGCCACCCCCACACCAGCTAGAGGGGGTGCTGTGGGCTGCAGGCGGCGGCGAACAGGAAGAGAAGCGAATGGCAGCCAGCATCCCTGCCTTCTTCCTCCCAGAGCCGCTTCTTTGCCAGCCTCTCAGCTGATCGGTGCCAGGCAGCCCCCACGGGACGAGCGCTGCCGGGGGGAGATCCGGGGGAGAGGAGGGAAAAGGCGTCCCGAGCAGAAGTTTCCCTTCTCCTCCCCCTCCCGCTGACTTCTCCCCAGCAGCGCTGGGAATGGAGTGGACACGTGGGGGACCAATGGGAATTCTCCCTTCTGCAGCGTCATCGGTCTCCGGGCAGAGTTTTCCTTGATTTCACCAATCAGAAATCAGAGTTCAGAAAGGAGGGAAGGGGGATATTTCCAGTCACATTTAAAGACATTCAAAAACACTGCGCTGCACTTTGAAACTTGTGCGCGGTGTTTCTTTGTTACCTGCGCGGCCGCTCACGCGCGCAGCTTAGAGGGAACGCTGATAGGCAGGTGTTTTTCCCACGGCACACCTTACACTATGCCACGACACACTAGTGTGCCGCGGCACAGTGGTTGAAAAACACTGGTCTAACCTATAATATATGTGGTAAAAGAGGCTAGTCAAGAATGAATAGACGCTGAGTGAAGGTAGATTGAATACACAGGCAGTCCCTGGTAACAGCTATTCGATTATGACTGTTTAAAGTCACAAAGGCACTGAATGAGAAGTGGCTATGACCAGTTCTCAAAGTTCCAGCATCCGCACAATCACATGATTATGATCTGGGTGCTAGGCAACTGGCTTGCAATTATGACAGTTGCAGCACCCACCTATGTGATTGTAATTTGCAAGCTTCCTTGCTGGCAAAGGAAGCAAGCAATGTCAAGGGGCAAGATGGTAGGGAAGACTGCAAGTTGTTGGGGTAAGTCCGCCATGACTGTACCCCTTTATGCTTGTACCGTGTTCCCTAGTCACTCACACACCATCGAACACCTTTGCCCCATCTGGCAGCAGCCATCCTAAGCCCTGCTATACTCATGCCATGGCTCTCCCGCTATTTGCACACTCTTGTGTATTTTCCCCCCAGCAGCATCCATTTACTTAACTGCTATAAGCTAAGTGGGACTTGCAACTACTTGCCAGCTTCCCCCAGTGCCATCATAACTCAAGGAATACCTTTAACAGTAAGTGGCTTGAGGAAACAAGTATGTTACTGTTGTGGCCCAGCAGTGGCTGGTTGAGCTGTTGGTGGAATCTGAGAGCGGTGAACACTATGGGACTGCCCTGGAGGCTGAAGAAGACTCTGGGGGGGGGGGTGTTAAGAGTCAGAGCAGGGACTAGAGAGGCCTGTTGGCCACCAGGTGGTGTCTGAGTCAGGCAGCAGTGAAGAGGAACAAGGGAGGTTGTCCCTGACATGCGGATGCGTAGAGCTGATAGGAGGAGAGAGCAACTTTGGAAACAGGCTCACAAAAGGAAATAGGAAACAGGTGGCTACTGAGTGGCCCCTCCCAGAGAGCTTATAGCTGGGGCGATGGGAGGGGAATTTTGCAGGAAACAACAGTTATTTATCCAGGTTAGCGAACGTTTGAAGAAATCCGTGAGTTCAGGACTTCTTTTCATAAGAGATAATTTTCTGGGCTCCTAGCCAAGGCCTATCTCCCTCCTTAGTCGTGGCAGATAGCCAAGCTGGTGTCAGTATAAGTTAGAGGCTTGGGACAGAACAGTTATAATTGTTACAAGGAGGATTGACCTATGAATGAATGAATGAATGAATGAATGAATGAATGAATGAATGAATGAATGTATGTATGTGTATATATGTATATATACATACATACATACGTGTATGTATGTATGTATGTATGTATGTATGTATACATGTATAAACAACATGAACAAACATGATGATACCTCCCGCCTACCAGACATCTGGAAGCCAGCCCTAATCAACAAACGAGCCCCACCCACCACCCAGGCCGTTACAACACGAAACAACAATGGACACACAGCCAGCATCAATCAGCATCCATCTACCAATCATGATACAACCACACAACCAATCATTCCACTTACTGAAACAACACCAGCACTCCACACCCACCCACCAAGATTTATAGAAAGACGGAAGAAGCAGGCTACTTTCTGCAAGCCAGATGACTACCGGATGGACGCTGGGAGGCATTTTTTTCTTGTTTTCCTCCTCTAAACCTAGGTGTGTCTTAAGGTGAGGAGCATCTTATGGAGCGAAAAATAAGGTACTTCTTATATATAATGGAACTCCACCTCCTCTTTTATTAGGTATGTTTCTTTAATCTCTCTAGCTGTATATTCCATTCATGGGTTTCATCCCACCAAGTTTCCGTAATGCAACAATATCATATCTGCCCTCATGTACTTGAATTTCTAGATCACCCTGTTTATTCTTCATTCTTTCTGCATTACTGTATAGACATTTGAGTCCTTTTTGACTGACCCTGTGTTTACTTTCTACATACCCTGCTTTATGTCTGAGTTCTCCTTCTTCCTTACCATGTGTTTGATTAGTGCACATGGTATGGCACACCCTTATCAAAAGCTTGATTTTCCTTCGTATTAAAAAGTCCCTTAAAAAACTGGTTCATATGACATGTGTTATCAAATTAATCACTGTATGATCACATCAGCTCTTAAAGAATTATGAGGTATAATTAAATATGTGTTATATCTACTGCTTACCTGACCAGGTTGCTCACAAGCTGTTTGGTATCGCGTTTGTTGACATAATTCTTTTACTCTCTCATATTTAGGCAAATGATTTGACTGTTGAGTATTTTTGCCCAATTCCTCCTTCTTACGCAAAAATTTGCTTTAAAAAGAAAAGAGGCAGTACTTTTGAGAATGTATGAATAATATACATGAATCAAAACAGAAGCGTCTCTATGAATTGGAAGTAAATCAACAAGGACCAATAATTGTTTATCAGAGAATTAAAAGCAACGTATTTGAAATACAGGTCACGGTGAGACATGAGAAGAGTTTCAATCTAAAGCAGTGTTTCTCAACTTTGGCAACTTTAAGATAGGTGGACTTCAACTCCCAGAATTCCCCAACCTGCATGGATGGACTTCAACTCCCAGAATTCCCCAGCCTTCACACTGAAGTCCACATATCTTAAAGTTGCCAAAGACTGAGAAACACTGGCATAAAGAGATCTTTGAGAAGTCTTATATGATTTATGTATGTTCTCCGGGATATCTAAAAAGACTTTCTCCATGCTCAGTTCTTTCCAATGAGCAGATTTCCACATTTTGCAGGAAGATATGTACACTGGAGGAGGAACATATTTTAGTGTAGAACATGTCTATGTATATGATGTAAATGTATATATGTATGCTGTGTGAAAAAGTCCTGCACGGTTTACGGTTTACAGTTAATGACATGTTTTGGATAGGCCATTGATTTTAGATATTTTATGCTAACTGCTATGTAAATATTGTTATATTTAAATAAATACTAGTAGTTTTTAAGTGAAAAGCATACACTTTTTGCAATTTGGTGCTGTTTGGATGGGGATTGTGAATTTTCTTGCATGCTTACAATATCTATGAAGACAGATTAACTGATGCATACCCAGTGACATACAACACGTTTACTAAGGCCGATGCTAATATTTTGTTAAAATTTTTATTGTTTGTGGTCCTGAAAAGGACCATTTACGTAACCAAACATGGTTACTAATATGAAATTGGCCAGCCCTTATTGCTTATCGCCAGGCGGCATCGCTTCGGCATAGACTGTATAAGCCTTTGCATGTGATCTTTGGTGACAATGTGGTGCCAGGCTGCAATAATGGATTCAATCAGTTCCTGCTTGGTCTTCGGATGCTTCTTGCTTATTTTGTAACCAATCTTGGCCTACAAGTTCTCAATTGGGTTCAAATCCAGGCTCTGAGCTGGCCAATCTAGGAGTTGAACACCATGCTTCTTCATCCACTGCTTAATGGACTTGGCTTGATGACAAAGAGTGTTGTCATCCTGGAATTAAAAGTCCTTCTTTAAAAGTTGCTGAGAGGAAGGAAGTATGGTCTTTTCCAGGACTTTAACATACTTCTTGGAATTCATGATTCCCTGCACGATTTGAAACCGACCAATACCAGAAGCAGTGATACAGTCCCAGATCATCAAGTGCAATGGATGCTTCACAGATAGATTCAGGCAGTATGGTCTAAATTCTTCAGCTGGAAATCTTCTGACATACTTATTGCACTGATTCCCAGTCAAGTAGAAATTGCTCTCATCACTGAAGATGACGTTGGCCCACTGCTCGTTGGCCTACTTGGCGTACTTCTTGGCCCACACATGTCGACAAGAGCAGTGAGAGTCTGTGAGCAAAGGTTTACTTCAAGCCCTGCAGCCTTTGAGCCCTCTGGCAAGCAGTCTGCAACGTACTGTTCTTGTGCACACTTTTACATCACGTTTCTCCCCAGGTTCTTGTAATCTGAGGTGAGGTTAACTTCCTGTCAGCCATCAAAATGAGTTGCAGAGCCTGATCTTGCGGTTTCGTTGACTTTCTTGGTCTTCCAGAGCAGTCTGTCATCAACTGAACCAGTTATTTGGTATTTTTCAACCACTCTTCTCACTGTGGTGTGGTGGCATTTCACTCTCTTGGCTATTTCTATACAGGAGTAACCTTCTTCATGAAGCACAATGATGCTGTGCATTTTGATTGGTCAGCCAAAGCTCACTACTGATTGGCTACTTTCGATCCTAACATTCTCGAAAATTCAAGGTGTGTTTGTTTTAGCACATAAACTCACTCAAAACCTTTAAAAGACTTTGGTTATATTAATAAAAATTATGCATTTCAACCCAACTACAGAAATTTTCATCAAAATACGAATTTTGTGTGGTTTCTTTGAGTAAAAAGTTGATTAAACATGTAAATACAGCTTAAAACTGAAAATGTGCAGGACTTTTTCACACAGCTGTCTACATATAATGTATATATGTACATGCATATGCATATGTATATGAAGGACAAAGATGACTGGCAGAATTCAAGGCTGCATTTCATGCAGTTGTTGCCTCCTAATGAGAGATTGCATGGATAGAAGAAATGTGTATTTTCTACATTAAAATATGCAGGATAAACATTTGCAAAACCATTTCTATCATTTCTTGGCACAGGCAGAGAAAACAGGGCAGAGTAAGAGTTGGCATCTGGCCTCGCCTTTAGTACTGCATTGGATGATCTCTCTAGGCTTGTTCACCACAAGTTTTTAATATGGAAGCTGTAAAGAGTTGGAAGGATTAATTCCTCAGCTCAGATACTTCGACAGGATTCTCCTTATGTATTTCAGTTGTGATAAGATCTGACTGGGCCAAGGATGAAAAGAGACAAATCAGCAGTTTCTTTTGTCAAATGATTATAGAGAGAGAAAAAAAGAGAGAGAGAAAGAAAGAGAGAGGGGAGAGGGAGAGAGGGAAAGAGAGAAAGAGAGAGAGAACACAGATTCTCTTTTCTAGGCATGCTGGTTTGTGAGGGATAGCGCAGTCCTAGAACAAAATCAATTTCATTCTTATTAAAATGCTAGGTTTTACTGTTTGAATTGTTCCTTTCCTCAGTTCCATTAGGATGCCATTGGGGAAAGTTTGCATTACTAAAACTGAGGAGATGGAAAGCAGCTCACACCCAGTGAGGTCTTGGAAGAAAAAGCCCAAATATTGTTCCTGTTTTGCCTTTTTTCCATTCTCTAAAGCATCCAAGATGATTTTCTTTTACAATCCGGGTCAACCTAGTCTGACAAGGAAATCAGCGTCACCACCTGCACTGTTAATAGTAGCAAAAAAAGGTTGAACAAAGGATTTTGCATACAAAATTAAGAGAATTTCCCACCAGGCAATTTTCCTAGAACTCACTCAACTTCAATAATTACCCTCTTTCCACAAGAAATGTATCACGCCAAACTTTGGTTTTCTTGTTTGTTCGAAACCTAAAATCAAAATAACAACAATTTACTGTTGGCATTTGTGGCTATGTTTGGCTATGCAATTAAAGGTGACTAACTTATTTTTACTCCAAGCAAATTATTTGCTCACAACTTCCACAATTTTATAAATATGATCTTTAAAATTGTTTTGTGTGCTGGGAAAGCAAGGGTCATTTGTACTTTAGACATGTTTCACTTTCTCTCTTCTTCACAAGCCAACTCAAGAATTTGGTGTCAAATGGGCCTCAAGAAAGTGCTTCAGCTCACCTGTTCCCTGGTTTTTCAAGGTCCAGAAGTTTAAGAATAGATTTGCCATCCATATCTGGAGGTGTATCAAGTCCTGCAATATCCAAAACTGTTGGAGCAAGGTCAATATTCAGCACCATGTGAGATACTCTGCAAATGAACAGAAAAGATCGGAGCTGTATTAGGCACATTAGAAGAAATATCTGAAATCTTTGTAGAATTAAAAGAACCTGAGCGTCATTTTATACAAGTACTTAAGAAAATAGTATATGCAATGGCAGTTTCAAGTTTCTTCCAAGTTTCCCTTACCGGACAGTGAATTAGGACGAGCCACACTAATTTCAGTTATGCAATGAGATAAAGCAGTCATGCTATTTGAGCCAGCAGACTTGTGGCTAAATATTTATATACCCGGTAAAGCCACAGTAAGTGAAATATATCCTCACATGACCCCATTACAGTCTTAGCAACAAGCTACAAAATAACAGTCCAAGGCTATAACAATAAGAAAAGGAATATGCCATTATACTTCTAGCAAAGTTTGGAAAGAATAACATTTACAAAGTAAGAAAAAGATGTTCTTCTTTGATCATGCTTCGCAATAATCTTGATGAAATAAACCATCCACAAGAATGACAATCAAATGTGCTTACAAATATTTTACATTAGGTACAACAGCTGTGCTGCAGACATAGGAGAACGTACACTGATCCCGGCTCTATACTTGGACCACGAATAAAGAAAGGAACCCGAATATCAAAATCATATGGCATTGACTTTCCCTTGACCAGTCCAAACTGTCCAATATGGTAACCATGATCAGCAGTGTAAATAATGTAAGTATTCTCCAGTTCTCCAGTTTCCACTAGCATATGATATAACTGAAATGCAATAAATGGAAAAAATATCAATGCAAATCATTGCTAAATCAATCATTATACATACACACAAAGCAGTATTTACAAAATTTACATTTAAACAATTCTGTTAGGGCTACGTCACTAAAACCAATTAAAATCCAGCAATCGTGAAACAATCACCATATGCATCTAGAAGAGATTATGCAAATTCCATCATATATAAAGCAAATTGGAAATGTGCATTTTAGAGCTTGATGCTTCAAACAAAATGCATCAGCGGTTTCCAGATTGGAACAAAGCGCAGTAGTTTGTCATGATTTTGGAACAGAACTAGTCTTTTTCAAGATTGGAACAATTAGCAATAGCAATAGCAATAGCAGTTAGACTTATATACAGCTTCAGAGGGCTTTCAGCCCTCTCTAAGCGGTTTACAGAGTCAGCATATTGCCCCCAACAACAATCCGAGTCCTCATTTTACCCACCTCGGAAGGATGGAAGGCTGAGTCAACCCTGAGCCAGTGAGATTTGAACTGCAGAACTGCAGTCAGCTGAAGTAACCTGCAGTGCTGCATTTAACCACTGCGCCACCTCGGCTCTATAATTGAGGCTTTCAATCACTCTAATTGGCCTTCGGTGCCGAGTATTTATTTTTTTCTTTTTAATTCCTAGCCTACCAATTCAACAGCAGGATTTTGGCTTGACTGATCTGAAACATTCTAGGCCACTTAAGGAAAAGTGGCCATTCATTTTTTAGGCCCAGAGAAAGAGGGGAACTGCTGCAACTGACTACCTGCAACAGGGCTGCTACAGCTGTTTCCTTCAAGGCAACCCCATCTTCCTGGTCCTATTCTACTTTAGCAGGTTGTTGCTTTTTACGGTGTTTGAGTCTCCCTCCCCTTTTCCTGCTTTTCGGTTGTCTCCCGCACATAAAGAAACAACTGACAAGTTACATGAAATCTTTTCTTTTTGCTTTTCTTTTTCTTTCACCTTTCCTTTACAGTACCCCTCCAGTTTAAGACTAGATAACTAGATCAAGTTTATCTGCCCTATAAAAGTCTACTCCCCAAAGCCATGATTGGAAGAGGCCAAGGAATAGCTAAAGAGAGAGATGATAAACCGAAAGAAAGACCAAGGCAGAATTTGCTGATCAGACGTGGGGAGAAAACAACTACATAGAGGCCTGATTTAATAGTACCTCTTCTTGTGGTACATCAGCCAGCATCATAATGGAAGAAGCCAAAACAAAGCTGAGGACCAAAGAATAGGCTCTTCTCCCATCACAAACAGAAAACAGCTCCCATTAGCAAACCACTGGCCACCTGATCATCACTACCTATGCACATATGGTTATTGGTGCCCATGAAAGCTGTTCTTTCCATCAATTCACCTGTGTCTAGCTCTAGAGGTAGAGGGCGGAAGGAAGACCTGCTACTAAGGCAACAGAGAAAAGGAGGCTGAAGCCAGGCCAATGACTGAATGTGAATAAAAGTTTTAAGTTCTTCCTTAGCTCACATGAAGATAAGGGGAAGGATGGGAGAATACATTCAGACTTACGATTCTATTATTGTAGCTTTACAATCAAAGTAGTACTGATCTATGAGGCTTTGGTTTCCTAGACTGATCTACTTTGAGGGGCTGACTATATTATTCCCACCCTTTTTGTGAGTATTCAGTATTGGATTCTGATTGCTAATTATCTTGCAAGATAAAATGCACTAGCTCAGAGACCATAAACACACTTATTTATTGCTTTAAAGATATAGACATGATTCTCTCAACAACAGCAGAATTGGCCACAGCCAAGTCAGATGAAAAAGACAGCTAACGTAATGTCTTCATGCCATTGCCTGCCTATTAGCAATACTAAGCAAACTATTGCTATTTTTTAAATTAATTCTGTTATGGTGAAACTTAAGTTTATGATATGGATAGTAGGCAGGTAAATACAAAATAAGTGTGTTTGTGAGAACGAGGCCTTGTGAAGTAACATTGGTAAGATTAATTTACTTTAAATGATTTGTTGAGCCTATTTGGAAGTGGGCAGTTTGTGCAAGCTGTTATGACTTGCAGAAGTTGAATTTACAAAGTGTATTCAAAAATACACCGGCTGACATTTGGAATTGTTTGATGAACTTTTGATTTCTCTTCTATTTAACTTTTGCTGATTCAGCTGTGGTTGTTGAGTGATATGTTTGTGAATATACAATCAAATCCAAATAAACACATGAGCACGTAATTGTCCCAACTATTGCTTAATCAGAGTTTTCAGAAAACATTCTGGAACTCAATGTTTTATAGTTTTATACTCAACCAATATTCTGTATTTTTTTTCTGCAAGAATTCTAATTAAGCATTTTAAGTAGCAAACAATACTTAGTTTAAAAATTATCTGGAAAGATAACAACAAACCTGATAGGAATGGTAGCACCCATAAGAAATTAACTTTTTGTCCAGGTCTGCATCTGGTTACTTACTTATAACTTGGCTGGATGGTTTTCGCCAAGTACTTGCGGGCTGGCGGTTAAATATCAATGAGTCTTTCTAGCTTCATCTCTTTGGTTTGTATTGTGTTGCTGAGCATCCCCGTTTAATTGAAGACTTTTGTGGTCTTTCCTGAACACCTTAAGGGTTTTTCTAAGTTGATGGTTGGGTAAAAATGTTTTACTTATGATATTTTACAATGTTTTTCATTGCCACTTTTTCCAACCTTTACGTGAGTTCATTGGCCAGGGATCACCTACTTTTGTGGTCCTGGGCCATAAAATAAGCCAGCAGCAACAGCACTTAGACTTACTGTATATAAAGCTTCACAGTGCTTTAAAGCATATCTAAGCAGTTTACCCAGTCACCATATTAGCCGCAACAATCTTGAATCCTCATTTTACGGGCCACGGATGGAATGCTGAGAAGGCAGTAAGGATCTGATTCCAAGTTCTCATTGTCTCTTGGAATCTCAGAACATACAACTTATTTTAAGACTGAATCTAGTTTGAATTTTGTTCCATTATATTGTTTCAAATGAGGCTGTTTGTTTCAGGCTCGAAACAAACTATGTTTCCCATCTTATGTACATCTCGGGAAGCTTTTGTAGGTCTCTACAATTCTGATATTCTCCAGGTCATATGAATCTATTTGGCTGCAAAACAAGCAAGTATGACTGTAAAACTAAGTTAGTTTCACTGATACAGAAAGTCTCTTTAAATGTGTTCAAATACAATTTGTTTAACTTTTCTGTATTTTTTTCTATCAGCTAAAATGAACCTATCAAACTATTTGCAATAAAGATTTCAAACAACCCAAGGAAATTTATTATAGAATGTTTTTAATTAGTACAGAACATGGAGGGACTCATACAGATAGTTCTCGACTTATAATTATTTGTTTAGTGACCATTTAAATTTGAAAAGTGACTTATGATTGTTTTCCCCATTTATGGCCATTGCAGCATCACCATGGTTATGTGATCAAAATTTGAGCTCTTGGTAACTGGCATGGATTTATGACAGTTGCACTGTCCTATGGTCCTATGATTATCTTTTTGCAACCTTTCCAGCTGGTTTTCAACAAACAAAATCAATGGGGAAAGCCAGATTTGCTTAACAACCACATGATTCACTTAACAACTGTAGTGATTTAGTTAACCACTATGTCAAAAAGGTCATAAAATGAGGCACAGCTCACTTAACAACTGCTTCGCTTATCAACAGAAATTTTGGGCTCAGTTATGATTATAGGACTACCTGTACACTACAATGCTTCACTACACAATCCTTGTGTATGTGTATATCTATTTTACCAGATGAAATATTACCCTTTTTCATGTACTTGGTTTGCCTTATTATCGATACTGTTGCAAGAATGAATGGAATAAAAATTGGGGTATTTATATAAAAATGGAATGTATTGGTAAGTGGAATTCTGGGACAAAGATTTCCTACCATAGCAATATTCAAAACAGAGCAGAATGTAGTACTACAGAATGGCTTTAAGCATGTCTATTTTTTTACCCTTTCCATGGAATCATCAACCGACAGCAGAGTTTGAAGTCTTTTGCGTTGCAAGATATTTGTAAATTCCATATGGATGGGAAGCATAGGCCCTGTATACTGCATGATCCAATGCTTATCCATGTTGGGTGCATAGTTGTAACTAGGAGTTCTGCAGGGGAAGATAATATAGATTAAGCTCAAGATGCAAAATCTGCCCTTTTTGCTATTATCTACTGCACATCAAAATAACTTTCAGAAAAAAAAGCAAGGTTATGAAATGCATTCTTATAAATTACCAGTTGAGAGTAAGCAATCACAATTAAGTAGGTAGTTTATTTCATGCAATTCTGAGATCTGACTTCTAGCATATTATTTATAACCCCAATATTATAATCACCTGGTCTTTTCTGAGGCTGATGTTTCACTTCTCATCCAAGAAGCTTCTTGGATGAGAAGCAAAACATCTTCAAAGAAAAATTAGAAAGTCCAGTTGCCTCTTGAAAAAGCATCTTTGGGATAACTATGCCCTGGTTGACTGAGAATCTCCATAGACATTAATGGATGTTTTAAATAATAAAGGCAATTTGCTCCTAAGAAACAATCAGGGATGTGAGGATTGTTCTGTGTGACTCCCTGTGTGACTCTCTTGCTCACAAGCCACAGCGTAGTGTATTTCAACCTTGGCCACTTTAAAGGGTGTGGGCTTAAACTTCCCAGGCATCATTCTTTCAACTTTCAGGCTTGCTGGCTATACCACAGCAAGTTTTTTTTTCTGTTTTTACTGACTAATTTCTGAAAATTAACATTTTTGAAATTAATATATAGATAAACTGCTGTACTACATGTATATCAGAGTCATGAGAATTAGGAAAATTAAAAATAAATATTTTTTTTCCTTATTCAATAGCAAAAAGAAAATTTCCTACTGATGCAAGAATGTCATGTAATTAAGGAATTGCTTAATTAACAGACATTCCTCATTAACAAACAGAACTGTATCATAGTTCTTTAACTATGTTATAGTTTTTAAACTATGTAATAATGATAATTTTTTTCATCTAACTTTGCCGAGTTATCAAGCAACATTTTTTCTGCTTTCCATTCTTTGCCACAGACAGCACCACAATTTCTGCCATTCACATAAGCAAAAAAAATAAAACTAAGCATGCGCATACCATGCCACTCCCTGCAGCACTATTATCTTGCTTTTTGTATAATTGCCATGATTAGAGCCAGAAAATAGTGTTTATCTTCCGTTTTGATTACTGAAGAGTCTATTGATGTTTGGATGTTGCCCACAGAGAGTCAGCTGCCCCAATCGCCCCTAAAACAATGGCTGCAGCCATCATTAAGAAGCATGTTATGTCTGTTCTCATTATGATATGGGAGAAAATAACACTAATGCTACTGTTTGTGCTGTAAATATTTCATTGGGTGTTGCTGAAAAAAAGAATGACCCAAGTCAAAGATTTTAATGTCACATCTGAGACATCTGTAACGGAATTATTGAAGGCTAATACTCTTCAGGTCAAAATAATGTCTTTCAAATCTCAGTCTCACCAGTGCAACTTACACATGGTTGGAATTCTACAAGAAGCAGAACATATTAGGTGGAATATTAGCTCTGGCAAAGCTTATCAGTAGAAACCGAGAGGGCTCCCTGCATATTCTGCCCTTTCCATTTTGTATAGCTGATAAGCCTTTGCCATTTATTGGGAAATATCTCAGAGATCCATATTATGTTCTGTCCAAACTACCTTAAGACTGTAATATGGTTTTTTCCACAGGAAGAAATCTGATTTAGGAGATACATTTTAAAATGTTATTGAACTTAAAGTCATTATTTTGCTTATCTGACAAATTAAGGGCATCCAGAAATCTTTTTGTACTCTTGTGGAAGCAGGAAAAAGCAAACTGCATTTTCTTTAAATTTCGCTACCAAAGTCACATTAGTGGATTGAAAATCCCCCCCCCCCCTTTTTACAGAATTTATTTGCACACTGTTAAGAGTTTGGAGCTACAAGGAAAAGTTAATAAACCACAGTGCTTTTTAAATTGTAATTTATTTTTTCCTCTTTGCTCTACTCCTTTTCCTTAATATTAATCTAGCCTTCCTCAAAATATATATTCAAAGGCAAATAAAAAGTTTATTTCATTTTGTCTCCTATTCAATTCTGTGTAAAAGTAATGATAGTAATATAATTTATTTAATAATTTATTAAGGTACTTAGAGGAAATTAGAGATGCTTCATAACACTTTTAATTATGATGCACATTGAACCATTTTTAATTTTTTTCTCAGAGGTGCTGTGTTTGCATATTTATAACATATGATATAAAACTATTTTCAAGTCCTTTGGATCCTGTCTTAATTGATCCTTGGGGTACTCCTCTTAATTCGATTGAACTTTAAGATTTAGATGATCTTTATATAAAACTCGTAGAGTTACAAGCAATAAATAAGTCCTACAGAAAGCTTGGGTGAGGGAAATATATAACTATATATGAGACAATTCTGAATGTGCAGAGAATGTTTCAACTTGATAGATTTTTTAAAAATAAGATTGCTGAAGGGAAAAATGGGGTGAAATATATATTTATGCGATTATTTACAATGCATCTGATCATCTGAATGGTTTATAGTCCTTCATTCAATACAAAGCTTAAAAACAAAATATAATAAAATGGTGTAAATAAAATAAAAACTTTTCCTTCTAATTTGGTTTCAGAACGTCCCACGACTTAGAAATTCTTAAATAATTAGATGGACGGCAGTTGGTGAACAGTGGTAAGATTCTGTGGTGTCCAGATTATACGTTACATTTCTTACAGGATTACAAAACCTATTGTATATTCCTAGCTCAGGGTAAATTCCAGCCAACACTACTGTCGGTTGTTTGTGTGCGCGCTTGATGTGCACTGCATGCGCATGCACAGTGCAGTTAAAATTGTTCTGCGGATGCACAGAACTGAAAAACAAGATGGTGGCATCCATGGCGCTGACTGAGCAACTGGTACGGGGGTGTGGCAGCCGTGGGTCATTGCCGATTCCAGCGACCCAGGTTGGCAAACCACTACCATTTCGGCCAAACCGGTCTGAACCGGTAAGAACCCATCATGTCCTGGCTACATTTTGCCAGTACAAGTAATCCTCAATTTACAACAGTTTATTTAGTGACTGTTCAATGTTACAGTGGTACCGAAAAAAGAGACTTATGACCAGTTTTCACACTTATGAGTAGTGCAGCATTTCCATGGTCAGGTGTTCAAAATTTGGCAATTGACTCATACTTATGACGGTTGCAGTTTCCTGGAGTCATGTTATCACCTTTTGTGACCTTCTGACAAGGAAAGTCAATGGGGAAGCCAAATTCACTTAACAACTATGTTACTAATTTAAAAACTGCAGTGATTCACTTAATGACTGTGGCAAGAAGGTCGCAAAATGAGGCAAAATTTCTTAACTGTCACTTAGTAACAAAAATTTTGAGCTCAATTGTTAAGTCAAAGACTATCTGTGTACTTATCTGGTATTCTATCTGGTTACTCTGAATTGCATTAAATAAATTAGGTTTCACTAAAAATATTTATATGTTTAGGCTGTATTCCGAATCCTATATTTTCTTGCTATAAAAATTCCAAAGAAGTTCAATTTAAATTTATCTCGAACTTCACACAAACAAAAGAATATCTAGTTCTCAAACTTGGAGGTAAAATTAATATTATTAAAATTAATTTAACTCCAAGATTATTTATATTTTAAAAGATCTTTCTATTTATATTCCTTTTATATTATTTAATAGCATTAATAGTTTATTACATATTACATCTTCTAAAACACTTTCTCGTATGCTTTAAGATTGTTACTGTGTTAGGATTCAACTGTCTACAGACAAACATCATTTTTAGACCTTTTATTAGGCATTTTTTCCAGTTCTGTGCACTGTTTAGAATAAGGAATTGCAAAAGTCAATTCCTTTCTGGCCTCAGTTTCAAAAGTTCTATTTGACCTCAGTAAAATTCTGATGAATATTCAAATAAATATTTGATTATCACTTTCCTACTTGCATTTAATTCTGCAAAATACAGTAATGTGGAAAATAAAGTACTGTGGCTAAAATTTTGAAGGTCTTAGCCATGAACAAGTTATATTACTTTTCCAACATAGTAGCAAGGAACAAAACTTTCAACAATTTATATTTTGCTTGTAGATAATATATTTTTCTAGCCTTTCAATACTTTTGTCTTCCATATTTCTTCCCATTGTTAACATTATACGAATACATTTGTTAGTCTGACGTAATACAAAACAAACCAAAAAAAGAAAAGTCAGACAGCTTAAATTTAAACCCATTACCAGAAAATAATGGTGCCAGAATATATTTAGCCACCAAAAGAGAAGAATCCTCAATAGTTAAATACTCAAACAATGACACTTCTTACCAAATGATTATATTGCTCTTGCTATTATTTTCATGAGCTATAGCCAAAGGAAAAGTCAGGGAGACATTGGATTTTTCCTTTGTTAACAGGCCATGATAAGCTGGCAGCGTATTAAAAGCAGAAACTATTCCTTTAGCAATTTAGTCATGCAAACTGGCAGTTTATCTTCCATTTCTCCTTTTACACTTCCAAATAAGATTTTACTCTGTTTAGTCTTTCAGTATTAAAACAACCTGCAGTAACCACTGAATAAAAGATGCATAATAGTCCCAGAATTTCAAGACAGCCGGATTGGGATAAAATAGTGATTTCTGATTTGTGCTTCCACACTTTTTATAATCAGTTAAGCACAAATCAGTTTGGCTTCAAACTATTACATATTTTCAGGGATGCATACTGAGTTTAACAAAAGTTTCCAAGGTTACCAAGTTCAGATATTAATATCATATAGTGTCCAGTGCAGACAAAACTTTTCTCAATCTCCTAACGCAGAAGAGTGGAAGTGGCTGCTAAGTTTAATGCTTGAGAGCTGTCTTTGATCATTTTTTAAAAGTGAGCATAGATTCCACATGCAAAATCCAGGCAAGTGTGAAGACAAACAATTTAACTCTGTTTTGCCCTCCATCATTTCCAACAGGTAACAAGCCACTTACTGCAAAAGAGGGCTTCCTTTGTCCATGAAGACCTTTCATTTAATTGGAAACCCTGGTCAATCAGAGCTCTCAACTGTGCAGACAGCCTCCACAGAGAGTGGAGTCTCTCAGCTGCAGACACCCCCTCCCCCATATGTAGAGGGCGATGGGAACAGTGCAGCTTACATGCTTTAAAAATGATTAAATGGGGCTATTACTTGGCCTTAGTTTCAACCACTCCATGAAATCTGCTTCTAATTAAATTTTTAGAACACAGCCATGTCTGAGAGCCTTCAGGCGAGCCCTCCCTCCTCTTCCTTACTCCCCTGCCTCATCCTGCTATCCTGTCTGCTATCCTGTTTATTTTTGGGGTGGGAGAAGAAACGTTAGAGGCTGAAGTGATAATGCATACTTTTTTAGAAAGTCAAAAATTTTAGAAGGTCAATCTTTCAGTATTTAAAAAGTAAGTGCTCGGCCTAAATAGAGCTGTTTGCCTTTCCAGTGGGGGTGACCAAAGACTCCCTGCTAAGAGGCACCAATCTGTTGGCCCAACAGTCTGTTAAGGGAGTGTGGCCCAGACTCCCACAAAAACTTAATACAGGAGATAAGCACATTGTGGACTGGATTTTGCTTCCAGGGAATGGATACAGAACTCATTACAGTTATAAACCCTTGCGTGCCTACAGGACTGGCTCTCAGTCAAGTGGAAAGAGGTATTGAATAGTAACACTACAAAGATCCCAGGCTCTGTAGTGTTAATATACTATTTATTAATGATTTGAGTGATGACTTAGGAAACATAACATGGATGACATATACATAGGGTAGATAGAGAATTATTACAGTTTTAGAACTTAGGATGTATTGACAAGCTATAACAATAGAGCAACAAGATGGATTTTAACAGGAGAAAATACCTTGATTTGGAAATGAAAAATCAAAGGCATAAGTGTAAAGTAGGGAAGACCATGTTGGGAAGCAATATTCCTGAGAGAAATTGGGTGTCTTGGTGGATTACAATTTGAACATGAGCCAACAGTGTTGATGGAAATAAAGCAAATGCAACTCAAGGTTGCATCAACAAAAATACTGTAAAAATATCAAGTCATTTGTGCTCTCATTTCTGTGCTGGTTGGACAAACTCTGATACATTGGAGCATATCCAGAGAACCATTACGATGATTAAGAGACCTGGAAGAAAATCTTTATAAGAAAACAATTGGAGGAGTTGTGGATATATAATTTGGAGAAGTCTGTGGGAAATGTGATAGCTGTTTTCCAAATGATTCTAATGTAGAAAATGGAATACTTAGGAAGCAAATTTTGATTGGATATCAGAAAGTATATCATTTTGCTGTTAAACAATGGAACAAATTCCTTCAGGAGATTTTAGACTCTTATGGGAGGTGTTTAAACAGGGTGGACAGCCATCTGCCAGAGATAGCTATTGCAGTAGATTCTGTACTGGAAAGGGAATTGGACTAGATGATCTCCATGACACTTTCTAACCATTCGGTTCCATGACTGCATGACTATGGTTGGTTCAGCTTATCCAGGTTGGGAAATTTTTGTATCTTAAAATTATGTTTGCCTGCAACTTCAGTCAACAACTCTGATTTTGGGGGGGATATATTTATGTACTGATTATTTGTTAGACATTTGGGATCTCAAAACTAGGAATAGACAAAAATAAATGTTTGGGAATTGGAATGTCCCAATTTCAAGTACAAAAATAAGCTAGAAACAGCTATTTTGAAGATGTTTTGCATCTGAAATATTCAAAAATGATGAAGTTTACAAAGTTTCACTTAAAACAGTTTAAAATAAAGCACTTCACAAACCCTTTTATCCAGATTTAATGGTGTTACCCAACAAATTTTGGTCTGAATTTGTTGCACCAATTAAGATATCAAAGCAAAAGCATGGGAATTGTCAATGGGATGGGAAGAAGTATAGATGTCAAAAATATAGCCTTTTTTCATTTATTATTTTAAAATGTTGACATAAACTGGCTTTTTTTCTTGTGCAACCATTTATCTCAGGCTTAGGGGAGATTATGAAATATATTTTCTGAAATACGTTTTAGGCTGCAAATGTGTCTTCCATATTATAAACACATTAGCAAATACATAAAAAAATATCACTATTATTTTAATTCATACCCATTTTGTAGATGCTACTCATTGGTTTTTAACAGAGAAAGCATGCAAATATGTGATCCGCATCTACCACCATGAATTGGTAAAATCCACTGCACAATACCAAGACTTTACTGTTTCTTTAGTGCAAACTTAATATCAATTGTACAGAAATGAGACCAAATGTTCAGAGAGAAACTTGAAAGAAACTCAGGCAACCCCGGGAGAAAAAAAGGAAAAATGGAAGAAAAAGGTGTTCCAACTGCTTTAGACACCAAGGCAAATGACAACTCAGTATTCTCAGTGTTTACAAGGCTTTCCTAAAACAAAAAAGTAAAGATTATGTTTTTCAAAAGGTAGAAAATATGGACCCTTGCATAAGTATGGAATATTCTAGAATATTTTATTGAACCCTCAAGGAATTGAAGCAGGGCAAGAAGGTGACTGGCTGAGGCTATGCAGGACATCAAATTTCCATTCCAAAGGGCAGTCAGCAATGAAGTGGCAAATCCCCAGCATGTTCACAGTATGAAGTTTCACTTACATGTGCTGAGAAGCGTTTGCATACAGCTCAGAGAATTGTGGTGCAGAGTCTTCTGGGCCATGGGGAGCTGCATGGCTGATCACCATCATTATAGGTCTATGGGGATATGTCCTCTTAGACATTTTGAAATAACTGATACTGTCATTAGTGATTAAATCTGTAAAATAGTCCTGAAACAAACATTCAACATAAATGACAATTTGCCAACTGCATCCAATATCACAAGGTCATATTATAGTGGCTTAGTCCAATAGGCTTTGAAAGGATTTCACCTATCTAGTTTTAGAGGCTGGGCACAGTTCCCAGATCAAATATATGCAGATGAATGGCTGCATTCCAATAGACTTATCTGTGTAAGGTAAGTAGGAATGACACCTTTTAAGTAGAAGACAAAGACTTTGGGACATTTAAATCATATCCAAGCTACCCATAGCCTCTTGGCTATAATTGTAATTAAAAAAGAATACTTGCATTTCTAAAGAAATCAGCTCATTTTAGAACAGCACAGCACAGCTACTAATATAAAAATCCTATCATATCAACTAAGCAGCTTAACCTATAGACAATGTAATAAAATGAAATCTCTCTCTCTCTCTCTCTCTCTCTCTCTCTCTCACACACACACACACAGAGAGAGAGAGAGAGAGAGAGAGAGAGGGAGAGAAAGAGAGAGAGAGAGAGACTTTTTAAAAAGTTGGGAATTAAACTATCTGTCATCTCTAGGTTTGCGGCGTTTTTGATCAAATGACTGGCATGTACTCCAGTGAGGAGTTCCAAGGTAACATGAACATACAATTTCAGCCATTTCCAGACTGGACTAATCAATCAGATGATGTGGACTCAGGGTCATGAACAGCTGCAAAAGCAACAGTGAAAAAAAGTGCAGGATTTTTTGACACATAACACTATTAAGGGAAGCCCATACAGCTGTGAACACTTTGTCCTCATTCCAGGACTGTTTCTCAAACTCCTAACGCCAAAAGTACTTTGCAGATACATGTGAAAAAGTATGAAAGAAAGTATGTCATAACTCTAGAGTAAGAGGTCAGCTTAAATGTATAAATGTTGTATAAGAAAGCCAGAATTTATTTCTTTAAATTTCTTTTTTTCTGAGCTTTTGGCTTTGTCCTTTATTTTTTCAAAAAAATTCTCACCTGACTTATTAGTTTCAGTTAGTTTTTATCCTACTTGTTTAAAAATTTAAGAAAGTTCTAAAAATCAGTTTGAAAGATAAATTTCACTGATTTTCAAATATGTTTTTCCATTAAGCCAGTCCCACTAGCTCTTCTCTCTCAAGAGTGAAAAACTTACTGGGGAAAAAGTATTTTCTGAAGGAGGAAGTTTTCTTCAAACTTCAAATGCCAAAATATTGTACATAACATGGAGTCATAGATAGCACTGGAAACCAGAAACTTTTGCAAATTATCTCTCTCCCAAAAGATAAAAGACAACTGCTTTTTATGGGAAACAAATGTGCTGTGTAATTTGTGTGTTTGTTTGTTGCCACTGTCAAATTTCCAGGATTCAGTAGCTTTCATTATTTTTTCTTCATAACCAGAAATCCATAGTGTTACCGACCTTCTATGAACATTCTGTGAAAAAAATTCTGGCCATACAGTAACAAAAAAAGAGTTTTATTTCAATAAAGTGATTTTAAAATATCATTTCTTCTATCAAGAATAGGTTTTACCTATGTGCATAATAAGATTAATGTGATCCTTCCTTACCTTTGCATATTCAAATCCATGCTTCTCTTTAAGGCCATTGCGACAAACAGTGTAATTATAGAAACGAGAATTTTTTATTAATCCAACCCACTCTCGCCAGCCAGGGGGGATATAGCTGCCATTGTATTCATTGAGGTATTTTCCAAAAAAAGCTGTGAAAGAAACAGAAGCCACATTCAATGGCACTTGAATGTGATGTTTTATGAAGTAAAAAAGTTGGTTACAGCAAAGGTTGGTAACAAAAGGACCCATTTCTGTATGCAACCCTCAATCTTTTGGCAATTGGAGTGTTTTCTATCTACAAAGAACAAGAATTGATGGCACATTCTTCATCAGTTTGAAGCAGATGATACACAAATATGGATAAATACAAAAAACTGCAAATATGTGTTCTTCAACCCGTTCCTCACAATGAGCCCACCCCAGTCCTTTGTTCTTGGGGGGCGGGGAGCCTAATCTTACACTGAAGATAATCCTTGCGACATATTCAATGCAGAGATGGTATTCAGCCAGTTCTGACAAGTTCTGGAGAACCAGTAGGGGAAATTTTGAATAGTTTGGAGAACGGCATATAGGCTGGCTCCACCCCCACTGCCTCATAGCCGATCTTCTTTTGTTGCCCTGAACAGGAGAAGCAGGTTTGTGGGGTGGAGGGAATGGGGATTTTGCAGTAATCTCCCCCCTCTACAGGAGTAGGCAGGGAATGGGGATTTTGCAGTATCTTTCCCTTGCCATGCCCACAAAGCCACACCCACAAAGCCACGTCCACAGAACCGGTAGTAAAAAAATTTGAATCCCACCACTGATTCAACGACAAGTGGGAGTAGTGAATGCATGCTTGAGAGAGGAGATGATTCTGTTAGCTCTTAAAGAAAATGGGGTCAACTCTGTCCTCTTCAGATATCAGAATGACCTGTGCCGGGTTGGCCTTTGACAAGGCTGTGAAGACTTGGTTGGGTGCTAAGGGACCCATTTTCTGTCTGTATTAATGCCCATAGTAACAGTTTTATTTGGGCCCGTATATATTTATTTTGTATTGTTTTAACTCTTTTTATGTTTCATAATGTATGCCATCCAGACTCATTTGTTGAGATAGGCTGATAGAGAAATAAAACAAAACTAATAAATTTCAGGACAGTACTATATTGTATTGTCAAAATAAGAATTAGAATGATGTTTTGAAAAAAACCCATTAGAAGCTAAATAATTAAAATAGATTTGAAACTATCTTAGTCACTGTGTATAACAGCAATAGTTGCAATTAAAAATGTAATATCAATTAATCTGTGATTTATAATATAAACCAGCTTTTCCTCAGTTAAATACTCTACAGATGTGTTGACTTTTAATCCTCATAATCCCCATACAAAACCAAGAAAAGCTCTCCAGCTGGCTGCTTACATCTTCGCCCTACTCAAAATGCCCCTGGCCAATGAATATATTTAAGAACAGAGGCAAAGAAAATTAGGAATTTATTTATTTATGTATAATTAATAAGCATACAAATACCGCTGAATTAATAAAAGTCTCATTAAAAAGCAATATCACTGCCCATCTTTTCATTACTGTAACTAATGGTGCCCACAGGAAGAATTTTAATTTGTACATTCGAATGAGATAGAAAAACAGTCAGTACACAGAGGAAATGGTGAGCAAAATCCTCCACATTAGTCCCTTAATTGCAACTAATTTTAAACTTTGCACCATTTTCATTATCTTTCTCCCTTAGGATGCTAACATGTCACAGTTGTTTTCATGCTATGATTCAAGTAGTCAATAGTCTCCCCCAATCATTCCAGGTTTTTTGTAGACATATCCTCTGAATCTGAGGATGTGACCAATTTCCTTTAAATTCTATCCATCTGTCCCCAACCTTGTCCTTACCTGATACCTGAGACTTCAATGTGTATTACCCTGGTGAAAGATGATGCTAGAAGGCACCCTATTGACTAACACCATTTTAATGACAATACTACAAATATTTTTAAGTCTCTCTTAAAAATGTAATACAATATGTTCAAACCAAGGCTTGCTAAAATTCAGGCATTGGTGAATTAACTAAGAAAAATGTGTTTCTGGATATGCCTTGTCCAGTGAAGTACCTTCTGAAAATCTGAACAGCAAAAGACATGCATGTGTGAAAGTAAAAGTCTCCAGTATTGAAATTAACATAGTAAACTATCAAGGATAGATAAGAATATGCTGATAATTGATGGAGAGGACTAAGTCAGAAACCTGATAATGCTGATAGAAAAAAAATGCATCAAGGTAACAATAGATTTGCAGACTTCTCTGGTTGCTTGGTGGAATGGTAGTATGAATCTTAGACCAATGCATGGCCACCAAAAATTCAAAAGATTGAAGGTTCTGAAGAACCTGTAATGTATTGAAGGGTGTGTGTGTGTGTGTGTGTGTGTGTGTGTGTGTGTGGTAAGCCTTCTTCTGATTACAGCGATATTTGTAAAACAGGATTCTTTGATCCTACTGAGCACATAGGATGGGCACTAGATGCATTCTAAATCTGCTGGTGCGATTCTTAAGTATAAGGATTGCTCTGCAGCTTTGATTTGCTTCATCCAAAAGCAAGGGGTGTTTCATAGCTGCAAATTTCTTAAGTGGGAGCATAGACAAAGATGGTAACAAATATGTTTAGAAGATGGAGGTTTTCAACATTGCCCACGGCAGTGCCAATGTTATTAACCCCCCCCTCAAATAACATTAATCTCTGCCTTCCTAGGATTCAGAAAATTCAGAACTGTTTAAGAGAACCTTTGATTTATACATGTGCTATGTATTTTAACTGCTTTTCAGTTGGTTGCTTTGCAATTTTATCTGCAGTTTAAACTGGGTAACTGCTTATTGCTATATAACTGGAACTGTATGTGGATACTTTATTGTAATAATTGTAACCTGCTGAAAATTTCTTGACTATGGTGGGCCTAAACCAATGAACAAATATTTGGACTTCTGAAACAAGACATCCATCCTTTTGTTGAGATGGAAGTTACTTTGAAGTTGGATGAGAAAAAAGAACAGTAATCCCCAGTACTGCCTTTGGTTTAGCCTACAAGCTGTCTGGAGGCATTCCAAGCCATAGTGGCTTGTCCTTACCTCCACAGAATGTTGAGCCCTTACAGGTTCCAAAGGCCATCTTAATATGCAAAAACTCTCCACCCCAAATAATGTAACACTATTCTCCAGGACTGAGTAGAGGTAATTGACGCAAAGTTCTCAAAATTTATGATGTTTGTAAGAGAATGCCTTTGAACAATTTTAATCCCTGAGGAGTTGCCAAGCCAGAAAGGTTTCGATCTTTATTAGATCCATCTGAAGTCTTTCTAGTGAAATGTGATGGCATAGAAAGTCAATAGTGGCTATTTGAATTTAAGTTTTTAAATTTGATTTATAGATAATGCTCCTGAACCCACTGTAAACTGCCTCAACATGGCATGTGTATATCTCAAGGGATAGAAAATAAATTAGAACGTCATCCAAATAAATAGTATCAAATTGTTCCATGAAATCCCACAAAACATCATGCCTTAGATGATTAAAGACAGACAGTATGATGCAGAACCTGAAAGTGACTATGTATTTTTAAAATAGTTATACACAGTACAAAAGGATGTTTTCCATCAAAGGCTATTCTAGATACTTCTGCATAGCATGGTATCCTTCTGCCAAAGTGAGAGTGGTCTGCCATGTGTTTTATGTCTATGGGGGAAATATTTGTATGGCAGAAAATGGTTCTGCCAATTTCACATTCCCTGAAGGAAGCACAAGGAATATCCTGGTATTGTCCACTACTGCCTCCTTCTCTTTGGAGTCTGATAGAGCTCACCACTGGCTAAGCAAGTGATTCTGACAAGGCCTTATTCCAGTGGCCTAAAAGCTGTTGGGATCCTGGATGGAATCCTACTGATGGATGTTGGAGTCATTTGGGTCTGGAAACTTTTTCCCTTTAGTTCTGAATGAGGTTGCAGTTTTTCATTTGGGTCTAAGCATGCAATTTGGATTCTTCTGCAGTCTTAGTTGTTACTCAAAGGACAGGTGGAAGCTATGGTTTAGGACAGTCTCTGCACTGATCTAGTCTGACAGGTGCATTTTTTCCTGAACCAGGAGACCCTCCTTATTCAGATCTTGGTCACTTCACGTGCAGATTTTTGCAGAAATGGGCTATAAATAAGACTGCCTTGCAGACTGTTTAGAACTTTCAGCTGGTCCAGAATGTTGCAGTAGAGCAATGATGGACCTGCCTCAGTATGCTTTGCGAGTTGCACTGGTTAACAGTTTTCTTCTAGTTCAAAGTGCTGATTATCACCTCTAAATCCCTACATGGCATAAGGCCAAGTACTGTATTTGAGGATCTGTCTGTTCCCCATAGTTTCTCTTGTGTGGTCAGACAGAGTTGATAAGCTCCAGGTCCTTTTTATAAAACAATGTCATTTGATGGATACATGGAGTGGACCTTCTCTGTCATTGTGTCTAGCTCTGAGTTTCCCATGAAACTCAGATGAAGAACTGGCTCAGATGAAGAGAGGCACATAAACTGGCACTTTTTCCTGCTATTACTTCCCTTGTGAGGCTCCTGGACAGCTCCCACTTTCTCCCCAAAGCACTACTTTCTCCTCTCTTGTTTTCCTTCTGCCCTGGTAGCACCAGTTTCTGCAGAATTGGCTTTTCCCCTACAGTGTCATGGAAGCCACTTTGTGCACTAAATGCACTTAGTATTGCACAAGCTGGCACTATGGGAGAGAAGCTTATTCTGAAAGGAAGAAGACAGTGGGGTACATGTTGCCTAAGACAAATTTGTCTAGGACAAATTGTAAATTAGAAATGTACAGTCACCCTACTGAGAAGTTGCTGCTCGACATGGCCAAATATGTACAGGAGGGAAGCTAAGACAGCAGCTCCTGAGTGATAACCACTAAGGGCTGCACATGGCCCATGAGCTTTAGGTTTGAGACCTCTGTGGCTGCTTAATGGATGGCTGCTTAATGCAGGTCTAATCATCAAGAATTTGGCTTCCAGATCTTTATGGAATGGATCCATTCATTCTGCTCCAAGTCTTGTCAAAAGCAGGAAGTTATTTAAAGATTCTGCCACTGAGTGGCACCCCTGTTGCAGCTTTCTGATCTGGTGATTGGCAGATTTAATGGGGTGTTCAAGTGTAATGCAATAGAATTGCATATTTGGCCACTGTTCCTATTACTTTCTGTCTACTTTGTTACCGTATATACTCGAGTATAAGCCGAGTTTTTCAGCCCACTTTTTGGGCTGAAAAAAGCCGCCTCGGCTTATACTCGAGTCTACAACTGGATCCGGCAGTGCTGTTGCCTGTTGGAGGAGGAGGAGGCGAACCAGCCTGCCATCGCCAGCCACCGCTAGCCCTGCCGCTCTTCCCACCCCCTTCCAAGCCCCACAGTCCAGCGGATGGAGCAGCGAAGCCCCGGGGCTTCGCTGCTGCTCCCCGCATTTTCTGCACGGGGATCCCTTGGAGAGGGGATTCCAGCCTGCCATCGCCAGCCACCGCCACTGTTCCCTCTAAGGTGCGCGCGTGCGCGGCCGCGCACATGGAAAGAAATCCCCGCGCAGAAGTTTCTAACTGCCGCGCAGAGATTTCTACCAAAGCAAATGTGGGAAGTCCTTTGCAGGCGGCTGGAACTGGCCTCCCGCAAAGGACCTCCCCAGAGGAATCTCATGTCCTGCAGCCCAAACTTTCTCCTCCCAGCAACTTGGCCTGTTGGATACAGTTGTGGCGGGGGAAGAATGGGCTGGGTGGGCTGGCTGGCTGGGGAGGAGGGAGCCCTTTAAAGCCCTGCTGCCGCGTCTTCCCAGCAAGACTTCCTTTCGGCTCGCGGTTTCCCTTGCCTGCCTTAACCAAAGCTTGGCGCCCCGCCTCTGCTTTTGCTCTCCCTCCCTCAGCTGTGCAGCAGCAGCAGCTCTCAGCCTAGGGCGTCACGCAGGCTGTGGAAGGAGGGGGAGGAGGAGGGAACCAAAGAGAGGATTTTAGGGGCCTGCGCCCCACAGCCAGGACCGTCCTTGCGCCTCAAGCCGCGTTTCTTCGTGCAAAGCCCTTCGGGCGTCAGGCGGAGCTCTCGGGTTGCCCAAACCAGTTCCTCCCAGGTTCAAAACTACGGAGGGAGGAACTGGATTGGGCAACTCGCGCTCACACACACACACATACACACATACACACAGAGAGAGATTCGGCTGCGTCCGGCTCATTTGCAAAAAGCCCAGAAAAGGAAGTCGGTCGGGGGCAGAGGAGGGGGGGGGGAGACCCGTCGGAGAAACCGACGGTCCCGAGGCCGGAGGAGGGGGTTCTTCCCCAGACAGGGCTCCCCAGGAGAGGGCGAGGCACCCCTCCCCCATCTCCCTACTGTCAATGTCGCACAGGAGGGCTGTTTCTATCTCGGTGCTTTCATGGAGAGTCAGCGAGAGATCCAAGCCATCCAGCGAAGGCAGACTGCTGTTTAGTAAGAATGTTTTAAATATTGCATTTCAGCTTATTTGTCATGGATTGGTGATCAACCTACTTGCAAATACAAATTCTTTTTCATATGGCGTGCTGGTGCTCTGCAGATTTTATTTGATTTTAGAAAAAGAAAATAAAGGCTTCTTGGTCCACCTGGACCGGAAAGTCAAAATCCAGAAAATTAACCTTGTTTAGGAAAGTTTTGCACTGATGGAAAAATAGTGTTTTCCAGTGAAAGTTTTTTCCCTACTTTTCCTTGTTTGCTTTTTTGGCCTCTATTCCTTCTCTACTCTCCTCTTTTCTTTCTTCCTTTTTTCTTCCTTTTTTTCCTTCCTTCCTTCCTTCCTTCCTTCTTTCTTCCTTTCCTCTTTCTCTCTCTTTCTTTTTTCTGCCTCTTTTTCTTATCCTCCCACCCTCCTCTCCCCTTTCTTTTTCTCTTTCTCCTCTTTCCTTTTTTGTCTCTCCCTCTGTCTCTGTTTCTCTCTCCCTCTCCCTTCTTTCCTTCCTCCCTCCCTTCCTCTCCCCTCTTTGTTTGCTTCTTTAAGTGCTCCAATTGCTAATCTACATCAGTTGGTAATTTATTCATAACTTGCTAAATCACTGCAGACTATTGGATAGTAAGGGGGAAAGTATAGTCCTCAACTTACAACAGTTCACTTAATGACTAAAGCTACATCAGCACTGAAAAAAGTGAATTACAGCTGTTCTTCACACATGATCATTGCAGCATCCCCATGGTCATAGGATCAAAATTTGGATCTTTGGCAACTGCCTCATATTTATGACGGTTGCAGTGTCCTGGGGTCACCTTTTGCAACCATCTGCCAAGGAAAGTCAGTAGGAAAGTCAGACTGACTTAACAACCAGGTTACTGATTCAACCGCAGTGATTCACTTAACTGTAGCAAGAAAGGTTGTAAAATGGGGCAAAACTCACTTAACAAATGTCTCATTTAGCAATAGAAACTTTGTGCTCAATTATGGTTGTAGATTGAGGATTACCTGTATAGGGAGATTTTTTACTTAATGGATATTTACATGGTAGAATTGAGTTTCAAATAACACTAATTTCGTTGTCTTGGGTGACATCTATGAAAAAAATCCAGGTGCTCAGGTATGAAAATGTGCTGCTCAAACACTATACTTTTCCGCTCACACTGAAAAAAAATTAGAGGGAACATTGGCCACCGCTAGCCCTGCCGCTCTTCCCACCCCCTTCCAAGCCCCAGTGGGCTTGGAAGGGGGTGGGAAGAGCGGCAGGGCTAGCGGTGGCCGGCGATGGCAGGCTGGAATCCCCTCTCCAAGGGATCCCCGTGCAGAAAATGCGGGGAGCAGTAGCGAAGCCCCGGGGCTTCGCTGCTCCATCCGCTGGACTGTGGGGCTTGGAAGGGGGTGGGAAGAGCGGCGGGGCTGGCAGTGGCCGGCGATGGCAGGCTGGTTCGCCTCCTCCTCCTCCAACAGCACTGCCGGATATCCGCCCAACGCTGCGGGGGCGCCAGCGGGAGCTTTGGCGGCTTCACCTCAGCCGCAGCGCTGGGCAGCAAATGTGCTGGTGCTGTTGGAGGAGGAGGAGGCGGCGGCAGCAATAGCACCTGAGGACAGGACAAGAAGCAATGGAAACTTGTCAGAAGGAGACTCAAGCTGGAAATAACGAGAAATCTGACAGTAAGAACAATTAAAATCCTAGGAAAATGTCCTTTCATGAAAAATTACTTTTTCAGTTAACTCTGCCTGACATTAGTTGGGTGAACAGAAATATTAGTTGGCCAATTCTAAAAGGGAGCACCAGAAAGAACTTAAAATATTTTTAAGAGAGCTGGGTTTTTCATTTATATTATATGTATGAACAGAATTAACACAAATTGCAGATACCAATCAAACATAAAGAAAAAAAGGATGAAATAATGCTCATTTTAAAAAACTCAGTGAAAATAAAAACAATATACCAAGAAGGTGGCATACTGGTTGTGATTTGATCTCTTCGGGGGATCCCGGGGATCCCCTATACAAGTATTTTAATATTGCAGGCTTGCAGTATTATAAGTCATACTGATATTATAGAACACTTTAATTAAGCGGGTCCCTTGAATAAACATAACTTTGAGTTTCAAATAACACTGATTTTTTATTTTTGAAATTTACCGTAGCTGCTGCATTTCCCACCCTAGGCTTATACTCGAGTCAATAACTTTTCCAGCTTTTGGGGGTAAAATTAGGTGCCTCGGCTTATATTCGGGTCGGCTTATACTCGAGTATATACGGTACATAATCTTCAGGGTGTTTCAAATGTTGGAAACTAGTTGTGAGAACCCTCAAGCTTTTCAAGTATGGCTACTGAACATTTGTATCATGGAGGGATTGAAGCCGGCAATAGGTTCAGTTCCTATGACAAAGCATCAATCGGAGCAATTAGCTGGAACAGCTGGCCTCTCAACTGAACATACTCTATTTCAGCAGAGAAGGCCGAAAGGAAGGGGGCCTTTAAGAACTGACAACAAACTCTCCTGTTCAAGGTAGAGCTCAGAGCAGGTGGGAGTAAATTAGCATGTAGGTTTTAAGTACTTCAATTACTTAAGCCGTAAATCAGTTCAATGCGTAAACAGAGATAACACACAAGCTGATGGTTGTAAATCAACCTGAGCCTTACACACAATGGGACGCTCATTGGAGGAACCTTGCCTATGGACTAGAGCAAAGCATATGTCACTCTGTGGAAGTAACTAGGGGAGATAAAACCTGAATTATTTAGACAGAAGTCCAGAGCCAGTGGAGTCCAAGAGCTGATGTCAGCCCATCGAGGTCAGGAAATGAAAGTCACAATAAATGTACTTTAATGCAGTTAAGGTATTGAAACAGATCTTGAAAGGCTGCCATAGCCCCTTTTTACTTCAGCTTGTATCTCATACAGTCAAGGCACAGTTGTTTTGAATTTATTTCTACACTTTCTATTCTCCCAAGACTTGGATATCTTTTCTGTAACAGCTCAGAAATCTCCTCCTCTGTCTTTGAGTCAAAGCCACATTCCTTCACAACTGAAAACTGGATATCCACGGGGCAAAACACTAGGAGGAACTAGGAACTTGAAGCCAAAGAAATTCAGATTAGGAAAGCAGGAGTTGCTTCCAACAAAGGAGGCAGTCTTGGAGAATGTTTTCTATAGGAAGAGTCAGCAACCTTAATTAAGTTGACATCCTTTCCTCTTTCAGGGTGACACAGATCTCTACTGCTCAGCTGTTTTTAACTGCCATCTTGTTTTAGGGCTTAATATTCAACCAAAATCAGGATCCAACTCTTTTTAATATCAGAGTCAGCACCCTACATGTGCCAGGAACAGCCTCATTTGGCTGACAACTTCAGATAAATGCTGACAGTCCATTAGATTCACTTCTCCGCTTCCTTCATAACAAGATTAGGGCCTGGTATCTATCTGCAGTTTGCATTTTCAAAAAATATTCTATTTGTTTCAATTTCAATTTTAGGACATGCAAAGGACAGATAATTGGTTCCATGATCTGGAATATAAGGATTAAAAGACAGGATCCTTATTGAGAAAAAAATCCCAGTATTTTTATTTGAAGGTCTTCAAATTAATATGGGTCCATGTTGACTCTCTAAACCACAGGTGTCAAACTCACCACGTCATGTTGCTGTCATGTGATGTTTTGCGATGTTTTTCCCATTCACAGAGTTGGAGTGGGTGTGACCTGCCTGTCACACATCAGGCCCATGGGCTGGCAATTTGACACCCCTGCTCTAAACTTTGGTGCTACAACTTCCCTCTATCTTATCAGAGCTACTAAACTTTAAGAAGTTAGTATCTGCTCTTTTATACAGCTTTCTGCTGATTTCTAACCCACAAATTAACAATCACAGTACCATTAAGCTTTGCAAAATTTCTGCATCAATGTTCCAGAAATAATTCTGTTATTAACAGCATTAACAGATTGAAAACAAGCAACTTTTAAAAATCAATTGAAAAAGGAGTGTGAAAAGTAATCCCTTACCAGTTCTATATCCAGTATTGTTGAGATACACAGCAAAGGTGCGTGGCTCATGTGTTGCTTGCCAGGACGGAGAAGAGCAATTCTCATTGTTAGTATAAACATTGTGATTGTGAACATATTTTCCTGTCAACATCGAGGACCGAGATGGACAGCACATCGGAGTGGTTACAAATGCATTAACAAAACTGGCACCTCCATTCTCCATTATCTTCCTGGTTTTATTCATCACTTGCAAGGACCCTAAACATCAAAAGCAAACACATAATTAACTCATATACGGCACACATTCAAAGTTTATATAAACTATGATCTTGATCCCTGATATTCCTAAATACAATTTTCAGTGTTACATTTTAATTTATCCCAAGAAATTTCCATTTATTGAAGTGTCTCTTGTGTATACACTATTGTTTACAGTGAGTGTGATTTAATTACTCAATTGTATATTACTTAAGTTTTTTTCTCACAGTATGATAAATCTTATAAAGCAAAGCATTTTTAGATTCCAGAAAGGTCAAGAAATTTGAAAAGCTATTTCTGTCTGGGATTAAACTCAAACAGTTTATTTGCAATAGGAAAGCTTTTGCCCCCAAATAATTACCTGAGATTCATTGAGAAGAAAAGAAGAATCTGTTGGGGGGGAAATGGAATGAGCAATGGGCATAAATTAAGGTGGCTGTAGGAATAGGTGAGTTTAATCCTTTTATAACACCTAAGAAGTGTTCCTCTTTTTTCCCCTCTTTCATCCCAATGGCTAACTCAACAGGAGTTGAGTTACTTGGCTAGCATCTAAGTGTTTGTCTAGATATTTGTCTAATATAGTCACATATTAATCTCTCTCTCACACGCACAAACATACCTTGCGTTGAAGATAAATATCCTGGATTGGTTTCAACTGGAGTTGGAAACTTTAGATTGACAATATGGGTATTACATATAATGTTTGTCTGTTTCATAATCTTTTTTCGCTTATTTGCTATAGGAATGTTCAACTCAATAAACACTACATTCTTTTTTAAAGTTCAGTAATGATAAATGTGCTATCAGTTTTTAACTAAGAATGCAATGAACAATTTAAACTTTTAAAAAATGTCTTCGAGCACTACAAACTTCCTTTCTTAACATTTAATTTCACAGGAAAAACTATATTCCATACTATAAAAGCTATATTGTCACATTTTATAGCTTCGGGGTAATAGCAAAGTATTAGGTTTAAGCCCAGGAGCCTTGTAATTAGTCGCTATTTACATATAAACCAAGGGCTATTAAAAACATGCAGTTAATTTTTAAACAAATGCACAATAGAATGGCAATCCCTTGGGGGGGGGGGCATACTTTACATATCAACACTGTTCAAAGGAATTTCTTTCATTTAAATTCTGTGTTCAGAATTTCAACCTTTTGGGTATTGGCCTATGATATACACAATTGCATAGTAGTCCCAGTTGCACTATTTCTAAGTAAATGTAATCCACCTCTTAAAATAAAGTAGTATTTTATTCATGATCTCAGTTCAAAAGACACAAATGAGTAGTAGTAATCTGTAATCAAGGATTTCCAAGTATTTGTCTGTCTGTCTGTCTGTCTGTCTGTCTATCTATCTATCATCCATCCATCCATCTATCTATCCAACAATCTATCCATCCACCCATCTACCCACCTACCTACCCACCCACCCACCCACCATACCTAATACTCCTGCCTGCTATTTTTCCAATAACAGCACTATGAGATTGTTTGGGTTGAGAGAAATTAGCTGCCCATTATATCCAGTTATGCCAGCCTTTGTGGTTCTTGTGAACCAAAATACTTTGGTTCAACTCTTGAGGACCGTGATCATGAACCGGCAAAAAGGATGAAAAGAAAAAAGCTCAGTTCCTTGTAGATATAGTGAAGAATAAACAGTTAAAAATGATTCAGACAGATGCTATAGATTCAGTGATGAGCAAAATGCATATTCAGAGACATTAAAAAAGAGTGCAAAAAATGGGAAAATGTATCTTTGACAGAAGAAGACTAAGGAAGGATGATGCTTTCCAAGTGCCTGAAAAAGTGCCATACAAAAATATCAAGACATATCCCTGTCCCATTGTTTGAGAGGGCAGGACATGAAGTAATGGCAACATCTGATTGACTTTGGCTGATCTCAAAAATATAAGTAAGGCTTTGACATGTTTGACATTTGGTTGAGCTGCAGGCCAGATTGTAAAATTGAAAACAAAATCACTTCTCTATTATTGCCAATAAATTTCATGGAAGAACCCATGACATCACTGAGTGTAACTTAGTTATTCACCATTTGCTTACTTTCCAGGAAATGTTGACTCACAGATGGAATACTTTATCAATGCCAGGTTACTTTGGGATCTATTGTAGGAAGTTATCACCCAGCCCTCTCCCAGAAAAAAGAAATATCCTAGGAAATATTGAAAAGGCAGAATATTTCTCTGGATGTGAAAAGGAAGAAACATGTTTTAAAAGACAGAATAGCTGCCTGGAGCTTCCTGCCCATCCCCCTTTGTCAATGAGCCATTAAAGCCTGAGCTAGTCTACATACTAAAGAGCTCTCTCCTTCAGCTCCAGGGGATGGGATTAAGGCATGATAGTATTGGCCCTTTACCCAACTCCCCACATGGAATCTGAGAACGCAACCAAACCTGGATTCAAAACGCAGCCTAGAGAGTTGCCCCTGCATGGGCCCATGGGAGTCTGACAACCAATCAGAATGCAAGATCAAGATCAAAGGCTAGAGAGGGCATAAAACCATGGACTCAACTTCTCTTTTTCTCCACCAGTATTGAAGCATGTGATCACCTTTTCTGTTCAGGACTCAAGCCATGTGGTCCTGTCCACCATTAAAACCATCTTTCCAAGCAGCCTCCATGTCTCCAGTATCTTTTTCCCCACTTGGAGCCGAACCCAGAAGGACATTTTTTCCAACACTATATTGTCCCAAGTGAGTCTGCCTCTACTCTTAGATCACTGAGTCAAATTCTGCTCTATGAGTCAAAATCTGTCCCAGTTGTGATCCATTCCATGGAATACACTGACCTTGGAGATATGCTTGGCCCTTTCACTCCAGACTTTTAGGAAGATAGCAATAGTAACAGCACTTAGACTTATACACCGCTTCACAGTGCTTCCTCTCTAAGTGGTTTACAGAGTCAGCATATTGCACCCAACAATCTGGGTCCTCATTTTACCCACCTCAGAAGGATGAAAGGCTGAATCAACCTTGAGCCTGTCGAGATTTGAACTGCCAAATTGCAGGCAACTGGCAGTCATTCTTAAGATCCTTAAAACCTTCTATTTCAAACTGATTTTGGGTGCTCTTGTGGGCCTCACTGGCTTTTTGATTGCTTGATATTAATTGATGGTTTGGATTTTGAGATTTCTTACTGAGATACTTATATAGCTAGAGTGAACTTGAGCCATACATAAAAATGCCTAGTAAATATTAATATATGTATAAAAATAATTAGCTTGTAATTGTATACATAAATAAAATAGAAGTGTAACTGCATCCAAGAGATTATGTTTTCAGTGTTCCAGATCTTTAAAAATGTTTTACACACATTCATGAATGGCCATTATTAGAAAATTAACTGCTGTTGACAGGAAACTTCCTCTTTTCCTTTGCCACCCAGTCTTATAAAATGCTTCAGTTAATCAGAGGTAGCTGAACATTATCTTGATTCTGCAGTTAAATGAGGATAAGATATATCATGTTGAAGCAAAAAAACCCTGATCGTTTTGTTTTCTGGGAATGGGTTGTCCAAATCTGTCAAGTAGTTATAATAATGGACAGGAAAGGCCACTATAAAGAAGGATTATTTACAGAGCAGAAAGTGATTTTCAAAAGAACAAAACAAAGCCAAATGAAATTGTGATGGTGGTAAAAAGAAGCTGGAATTCAAAACAGACTTACCAAGCTCCACATCCTGGTCATCTGTAAGCACAAGTATAATATTTGGCCTAATATTTTTTCGTTCATGCTGCACCCGACCTCTGAACCTTGGGGATTTGACAGGGGTACCAAAGCTCCTTAGTAATTCAGTGCCAAGCACAGTGCACATAAAAGCAATGTAATAATGGTTCATTGTTATCTGTCCAAGGCTACTGTTAAATTCTTGTGCAAATGTTGCTTTTCTTTAGTTGTCAGGTTCTGTACAATAAAAAGGGGAAACAGAGAAATCAATTCAATTGAAAATATAATTTTTAGACAATGCAGCCAGAAACCTGCAAGATACACATGAAAAAGTACCAGCTAGTCAAAATGTTATGTAGTTAACTTCTGAGCCTAGGATAATTTATTTGGGAGGAAACCCTATACAATGAGACTTATGATTGATTAAAGAAAAAGATAAATGGATGGAGTGATAGCATCAAATGCTGCTCTTGAAAACTTCAAATTGGTGTTCAGAACTGAGGCTAATATTAACCAAGGCTAATATTTTTCAAGAGCAATACATTGTCCTTTTGCCAAATGTCCATACTTTAACTGATCTGAATTTCATGTATCTGCATTTAAAAAAAAATAAAGCTAATTCCTAATATTTAATAACATCATTATTATTTTTTAAAAAATCCATTGTATTTTCCCAAAGTATTACTTGAGAGCAGTCTAAGTATTCTTCAAAATTCCTATAAAGATAAGAGCTAAATTCTCAGTTTTCTGTTAAAAATAAATAAATTTCTCATTTAGCAAAATGGACCTCTATATTGTACAATAAGCACACACCCTCATTGGAAAGATTCAGTGTTTCTTAAAGGGAGAAAAATGAGCAAAGTAAGTGTTTAAATAACTCTCCTGAGTTTTATTACATTTGTTAAAACCTTCCAAAAGGACATGTGCTCCTTTGAGTCCCAGGCTGCCCATACAGCATCCATCCTGTTTTAAGAAAACTCACCTGCATTCCCAGTTTGAAGAGATGACTTGGCTGCTGGACTTAATATGCAGCAGAACATTGATTTTTTTTCAATGTAAACAATTTGTTTAGATGATCCTACTTACTGCTATGAAAGCCTGTATTACTATCCTTCTTTGGTCAGCAATGGGATTTAGTACATCATCTATTATGCATAGAACCTCTGAGAAAACCCTTATCCCCAATTCTCCATTTCCAGATTCGGCTCACTGAGCCTATCAGAATCATTTCTCAGGAAATGTCAATCAAATAGCATTGCTATTGTGAGCCCTAACGTACTCCCAGGAGTCTAAACCTAAACCCACAACAGAAAATGATTGATTGGCCTTTTAACTCAAAAGGTTAGTTACTAGCATTCTCTGACCTGTTGACAGACACATCACCAGAAGAACTAAACTTGCAATGGGGCTAACTTAATTCCCCGTTTAATTGTCTGCATTTATAAAACAACTGAAGACTCATTGGTCAACAGTTAGTAAAGTCTGGTCCCATGGGAAAGTTTTCTTGAAAAGGATGCAACACTAGATTTAATGAGAATGAGATGCAACTCATTAGGCCATTGGTACTCCCACACCTGAGACTTCGTATTTAGACATGCAACATTAACCAGCAGGAGATAAATCAGCAGAACTAATTAAATGGAAGCATAGCAGAGCAGAGAAGGGGAGGGGCTGGATGAGAGGAAAATGGCCCCATTGCTCATTGCAAAATACAAAAAAAAAGAGATGAATGGATGGATGGATGATAATGTGTGGTGAGTTTTCTTTGTCCCCCTCTTAATTTTCTTTATTCCAACTTGAAGCTTCATAACATAGCCTATAAATGGTGTCATGTATCTTACTCTTCAGGCAGATAATTGCCCAGAGACTGAACATTTCAAAACAAAACTTCAATCTCTAAGCAGACAAATTTTGGCTCCATTGTCTGAACAAACATTCCAATCTATGATTGACAACACAGAAACTTGTAAGCAGGATGCTGAAGAATTCAACATTCTAAGTTAAATGCCACTGCTCTGACCAGTGAAGTTTAGATAAGCAGATTGGAAACTGGTAATTAGTTTAGGGAGTTCTGGATTTTTTTCTCCTCTTTCTTAAGAACATTTTGAGTTCAGGAGAAATAAGATAGACCCAATAAGTATTTTATTATCTAATATTACACTAAGACTACCTGAACTTACAGGGGGAAAAAAACCCAAACAGACATTTGTCCCAAGGTTGTTCTTTAAACAACCTTGTTGATGATGTCTACTTTAGGGCTTGCAATAGCAACGCTAGACAATAAATCTTAGACAACTCTTGCCAAAAGGAAGAACATGTAAGAATAAAAGAAGCAAATGTTTAACATTTCCTAGATCAATTATTTAGCTTAGAAAAGTTTCAGATCATGTTGTCTCAGCAAAATACAGTATATTTTCTGAATACAGCAAGCCAGATTTCCAGATGTGCTGGGACAGCATCTTCCAGAATTTACAGCCAAAATCAGAGGAAGATTATCATAAGAAAATACTGGGAAAAATCCTAAGGCTTCAGTTTTATCATGGGGTTTCTAAGTAATATGGTGAGGTTCTCTTGCATCAATGTACCTCAATTGGCTTATCTGCTGCAATATTTCCAACAACTAAATCTAAGTTTCTTAATTTCCTACAATGTCCCTAAATTACTTTATTTTAGGGCATTCTGGGAGATCTAAAATATGTCAGACTGAGTCACTCAGTACTGACTGAAGGCTTATATTGGGAGGGTGGGGAAATTAAATGAGGCCCGGGTATTAACTTTGCTCAGCTGTAGCACTGATGCCAGCCAGCAAAGAAACAATTTTTCAATTCCGAGCATTTCAAATGAAAGGACTTCTTGCACTTGAGTATACTGAGTACTATTATAGTAGTTATAAATAAACAGATGACCATTTGCGTGTTAGCATCCCTTTTCCAGGAAGAACCATCATTTTCCAGCATCTAAATTGTAAATAATTCTTCCTTTCTCTGTATGTAGTTTTGTTGCAAATAAAAGTACTGTTTAGAGGCTGACAACTTCATTAGTGCCTAGTAATATTTGTCTTCTCCCATGATATTACTTCATAGTCTGTCAGAACTTGTTACTTTATCATAGGATAGAATATTATTTATTTAAAAAAAATATGTAGTCACCCATATTATAATATAACTCAGAGGAATGGAGAATGTTGTTGACAATTGGATGCTCTTGGCTTCTCTCCATCTCTTCTATTGTTCCCTTTTCTTTTTCTCCTTCTTGTTTCCTATCTGACCTTCTGGGTTGGTTCTGCATCTCGAATTTAGGTTAAAAGCTATGAAAATTAGAGGATGAATCATTTTCTGTATTTAGGACAGGGTGGCTCTTGCAGAACAAATAGCTTTGTGAAAGTATCCAAATGTCATACAAACTGAATCCTAAAGAAGGAATTTTCTATTGGCATTAATAAAAATACAAATTAGGAGGCATGCTATCATTGGTTGAAAGACTTGGAAAAGATGAAGACTGGAACACAAACCTTACCATATTTACAATTGCTGAGAGGGAAATAAACATTTGGAGATATATCTATAGATTCACATTAATTCCAGGACATGGAATGATTTAATTTTGAATTGGTAAATGAGTCACATTGTTTATTCATTACACTAGATATTAGTCAAGGAAACCATACAGTATTAGAACTTAAAGCAATGTCTGAACTCAATATCAGGCTTTCCACCACTCATTCCTTGATTTCCGTAGCCTTAGTGTACAGAATTCATTTTCAGTAGGGTCTCCAAAGATTCAGTATCAACTTCCAAAGTTTGGTGAGATTATCCATTATTGTTACTATTATTATGTGTAATATAACAAAAGTAGCATATATTAAATTATTTTCATATAAGGTATGGGTGTCAAACTCAATCGCGTCACATGACATATTGTGACATTTTTTGCTTTTGTGGAATCAGGGTGGGCATGTGACACATCCAGCCCAAGGGCCATTATTTTGACAACCCGGATATAAATGTTTGGAGGTGAATGAACCATCTGAAATTTCATGAAGAGCTGGATAAGCTGAAGACTTTGGTAACCCCTGGTTTATATTAGAGATGAGCATCTTTGAATGATCACACATCGTGAAAAAATTGGGTTTCTAATGGCATGCTTAAACAGGTAGGGATGTATAGGACATGGTCAAAGAATGACAAAGTAGCCCACTACATGGATTTCTATATATTCATTTCTCCTATCTGTTCTGAAAAAAGCTACGGTTTCATACAAACACAAAGAGTTAAATGATGTAACCTACCATGACACATTTTTCCTTTGCATGGGGATTTCTCTATTCAACAACGAGTTCTTAAAACTGTGTCATCTACTTGCAGCCTGTCTCCTACCTCTTGAAGAAAATGAGGCAAAGAACCATCCCTAAAAAATCTAAGGCTTCACAGTGGAAACAAGAATATAGTGTGTGCAAGTTTTCTCAGAGACACTGCAATTTATCTTTCAGAAACAGTCAAAAAATGGAAAAATTAAAGAGGCCTTTTTCCTTCACACATGGTATATTAACATAAAGTATTGTGCAGTGTCCAAGATTCAAGAAGAGACTACAAGTTGCCTTTCTTCCCGAGGGTAAATGAAAACAGATTTAAGTGTACTGAAAAATATGCTACATGGAAATTGTAAAGGTGTTTTTATAGAGACGAGCACATAATCAACTATGAAAAGAATGAGAGTAGTTCCATTTTGAGACCTTTCACTGGCAAATATTATTTTGCCGTACACACACTAGATCTCAAAAGATCAGATCTGCAGCAAGACCTAAGAAATCCAGACATTTGATGTATTTACACAGGTCCATATCCAGACTGAGCCATTTTTGCCCTATAAAACTATATAATGGAATGAGACTAAGCAGAGTCTATGTTATGAACACTGGCTTGAGTGAGAACATTAGACCCTTTAGCTGAATGCTGCCAACACTCCCCAATACTGTGGTAGTTTTTTTTTTAAAAATGCTTAAAGCAGAACTCTTTTCAGTCCTACCTAAAGATTCCAGAACTTAAAATTGGGACTTTTTGCAAGAAAATCATGAGATCTTTGATTGAATTATGACCTAATCCTATGAATCATTACAGTTCAAATTGTATTATAAACTTTTCACCTATAGGCAAAAGATCTGGAAAGTACAAATCTAATAATTATTATGCTATGTCAATATTAGTCCAATTTTTGTCCAGGTTTTTGTCTCTTTAAAAAAAATTGTAATTTCCACAACATAATCCAATCCACAACAGATAAAGGATTTGATAACTCAGTTTAAAAGCAAAATGTGAAAAAATTATAACACACCATTAAAACATCTGTAAAAAACTAACTGATCTGATTCACACTTTGATACATGATATTGATCTGGAAGCATAATTTATTACATTTATCCACTTTGGAATTTTGTTTTGAAGCAGTGTTGTTTGAATTGAAACCTTTGTCTTCATTAGTCACTGTAGCAGGTAAGCACATAGAAAAACATTTCCTACTAGATATAGCAGTTGTAAAAGCCAAGTTGGCCTTAATTATCTGTAAGCAATTAAATAACACATTGTTCACAATTTAATTGGTTACCCAAGAATATTAGGACTGGATAAACTGGTGCAATAAGTGACACAATAGCCATTTTCTATCCCATATGTCTGAAACAAGTTTTTTAAAGGCATTTTTGTAACCAAGACAGACTTGCCTTCCATAAAGCTCAAAGTATCAGTTTTTGTAGGTTTTATTGATTTATGTCAGTTTTTTTTTTAAAAAATTGGAATTATAACCGGTATCTACAATTATGTCAAGTAATTCAAACATATTTCAAGGTTGTAATCACCGGCTTGTTTTCCACAGTGCAATTCCTTTTGAGGTATTTTGTAATGTAAAACCCTAAAGACTTACACACATACATAGTACCTTCAGAATAAGTTTGATAGAGGAGGAATCTAATTTTCCTGCATGAATAGCTTTTACAGATTTTAAGTGAATTCATCTTGAGCAGGTGCTCTATTAGGGATTCTAATTAAGGTTACATATAGTTTCGAAACATTAAAAAGACAAAAACATATATAGTCTTCTGATGAATTTTAGTCAAAAGAAATCCAATGTTTAGGACAGTTCCTTTTGGAAATGTAGTTATTGACAATCAAGAGTTCTGTTCGCTCACAGCAAGTTCAAAATATACTGAATGTCAAATCAAAATTAAAAGGGAGCAATAATACTTTTAAGATCCGGCATTCATATTGCATCTCTGAAAAACAGAGATAATAATCTTTTCAGCAAATCAGGAATAGCATAGTGAAATTCCATTTCATTACTCAATGGGGTATCCGGTATTTACCATGGAAAATGCATTTACAGTACAATAAAATCAAGAAACAGCAGGATCTGTTGCCTCCTCTTAAAGGTTAATCCATTAATCTTAGTTGTAAAATGTTAGATTTATACTGAATACAAAGAATGTAGTTAAATGTCTAAGTCTAGCACTTATCTCTCCGATCTACATATTTACCAGTCAATCAGAATTATTTGCTCTCCTCCAAACATAATCTCCTTATAATTACAATGTTTTAACCCATGCCTAGGGATAAATCAATGAATCTACCAATTATAATTTAGTTAGACTGCAGGCACAATAATTTGTAACCTCATAATAGGCAAATTATAATTTACATAAACAGCAATATGCTGTTAAACATATGCTCTTCCGGAAAACAATTCTTACATGAACAAAAATGTTCATATGTTTTAATCTATCATAACCATGTATATACCCAGAAATAGCATAAATAGTAAAAAAAGAAAAAAATGAAACCAATTTTTTAGATTAGTACCAAAGGTTTTGTTTTATACACCTTTAGGATATAAAAATAATTTACTCCATGTACTTGTAAACTAGAATTACGAAAAGACTTTGCATTTCCATACTGTATCTTGTTGCTTCTTTCCAAATGGGTTGAGACTACCATTTCCAAAGTTTTTAATTGGCACTGTTAGAAAGACTATAATGTAGAATTCATTTGTTTATTAGAAAGTTTACTGGTACTGCATTTTCATTCATTAAACAGTCTGTATGGTTTAAATGAAAAATTCTGAAGCAGTTGCTAAGAAAATAATCAGAATACAATAATCTAATGCAATTCTAATATTAAATCAATGCATGAAGAAATAAAATTAACAATTTTTATGGATATTTGCTGATTATATATTCAAAAGAATACTCCAATAAATAAGCCTTTCCTGTTATAAGAAGCTTCAACATTGGGAACCACAAATTTCAATAAAAGAGCATTGCATGTAGCAGGTATACTTTAGATCTGCTAAAAGTTCAGACTGCTGTAATGGCTGTCAAAGTATATTGTTCAAGATGGTACTGTTCATTTTCTGTTTTTAAATTCTTTCAAATTCTTTTAGTCTTAGTCTTCACAGATGAAACCCTATTAAACAAGCCAAATCCAAATTGTATTTTATTTCTTTACAAAAGCAAAGACTCATTCAATGATGGTTCAGCGAAGAATGTTCCACAGTGCCAGTTTATGGTAGGCATGATCAAAAGTTAAAACATATCAAGATTGAGGCTTACATTAACCACATGTCACATGAAACAATTCAAAGGAATGTTCCAATATGTATCTTTCAGCAAAAGGAGCTCTTACAAACAATTCTGGCATAAGCTTTTAACACGCTCTTTCCCAATCTTGTTTTCTCACTGTCTAATTTGCTTTGTTTCAAAGCTTCATATTTCAGCTTGTTAAGGATTGCACTTGTCACACAAAAGGATGTTGATATAATTAAGCCAGATGATGTGCCCCACAAGTAAAACCAGCCATTCATGAAAGCTGGTCACCAGAGGCCATTTCAAACAATGCATATTTCAGGGTAATCTAAAGTAATCCCTTCTCTCTGCTGATTTGGTTTCCAGGCAGACTTAAGCACATGTGTGGAGCAAACAGGAGTCTTATTAAAACCTGATGTTATATTGGAGAATGCAAAGCAGTGGACTTATGGCTGAATTCAATGTTTCTTCAAATAAAACAAATATCAGATAGGGAGATGTTTTAAAATGGAGAAATGAAACCATATAGCCAATGAGTTCTTATCCACTTCATTAAATAAATAAGCACTTTGAACTTTATGGCAAGGGGAAAATAAAAGAAAGAACACCATAGCCTGATTTAGCTATTATCAGGAAATCAATGGCAAAATTCTCACATGTCTTTTGCAGCCATAAACAATGATCTCATTGTTTACAGGAATTTAGTCTATTTTCATATTCCCTTTGTAAACCTCATCCATTTGCTATTATTCTCTCTGAACTGCTCAGCAGTGTACAACTGAGGAATCTGAAGTCAGGATATCAAAGTGTCAAGTAACAAAGTGATCCTTTTTTTATATTTTACTAGAATGCTAAAGATTGGGGAAGGTGGAGTGAGGAGACACACTTTAAAGATCTTGATGCCCTCCAGAAATATTAAGACTACAACTCTCAGATTTTTATTGTGGCATATATTCATACTAGTAGATATGATGTACTCATAACTTTTTTTAAATTATTTTTTAAATGTGTGTAATTATAAACTGAGGCAGTTTAGCAATAGCAGTAGTAGACTTATATACCGCTTCATAGGCCTTTCAGGCCTCTCTAAGCGGTTTACAGAGAGTCAGCATATTGCCCCCAACAATCTGGGTCCTCATTTTACCCACCTCGGAAGGATGGAAGGCTGAGTCAACCCTGAGCCGGTGAGATTTGAACCGCTGACCTGCTGATCTAGCAGTAGCCTGCAGTGCTGCATTTAACCACTGCGCCACCTTGGCTCTAGTTTGATGTAGTAGCTAAGACAATGAGTGGTCTAGAAATCAGGAAACCACAAGTTCTTTTCCTGGGTGACTATGAACCGCTCACTTTCTCTAAGCACTAGGAAGAAGGGAATGCAAGCCACTTCTGGAAATATCCAGCATTTGCCAGGAATCAAAACTAATTTAGAGGGATCAATTTGTTTGTTAAATTGAACTTCCATTAAAGATGTCCTGGGATAAGAAACAGCCATGGAAGAAAATCCTGCAGTTTTATTTTAGGACTCAATACCCCTTATTATTGTCACAGATATAACTTCTCCAATTGGAAAAAAAAACCTGTTTTCACAAGTTGATGCTTGTATCTGCTATAAGTTTTGTCTGCAATCCTGTCACATTAAAATGGGAATCCTTTTTTATTACATCCAATAATAGCAGAATTTACTTCTTTTGAGACCAAAACATATTTAGGGACTATAACTGGAAATCAAGATGAAGGGGTCTTTTACTCTTTATAATATATGTACACATGTAATTTTCAAAAGTATATTTTGCATCAGTCCCTCACTGATGTATTTATATCTAAATAAGTTTATATATTTATAAAATACAATATTTAATAAAAGCTCACTGCATAAATCCCTTATAGGAATGGTTTATATTTATCAGAATTTTTTAAAGTAAAGTATTTGTCTGCATAAATACTGCAAACAATAAAGAACTCATAGCTACTTCAAAGGACAAGCTCATTTTAGCAAACTTTCTTAAGAGACTGAGTTTGGGCCAGACATTTGGGGAAATCATTTGTATCTTGAAGTCTGTATATTTACTCCACTCTTCTCTAGGTTCTTAAACCCTTGGTGAGAGCTAAGTGTTCTGAAGCTGGCAGTCTGAAACCAATCAAGTAATTACAAAGACCATTGGCAAACAGTGATCAACAATTGTTATCAAATAGTGATTAGTACGCTTACTAGCAGGAGCATATAAACACTATTTGGGTAGAGAAAATGTCTCTTTCTGAAACATAGTCTCCACTGCCATCATTCCTTCAGATTCAGAGGTTATTTATCAGACTGTTGTCAAGGCCAGTAATGGCGAACCTTTTGGGCACCGAGTGCCCAAACTGGAACATGCGTGCATGTGTGTGTGCCACAGTGCAAGAAACCCAAAGACCAGCTGGCTGGTTCGCATGCACATGGCAGCGAGCTGGTCTTTAGTTTTCCGGCATGCTAGTCTTTGAATGTGCCGGAGCACTGGAAACCTGAAGACCAGCTGGCTGGAGCATGCATGGCTGTTTTTTGGGCGTTTTCAGGTTGTTTTTTGGGCCATCTTCAGGCTGTTTTTGGGCCATTTTCAGGTGTTTTTTTGGGTTGATTTTGGCCTGAAAAATGGTATGAACATGGCCTGAAAATGACCCCAAAACAGCTCAGAAAACACCTGGTTTTGGGCTACTTTTGGGCCCATTTTCAGTCCATTTTCTGGCACTCCAGTGCCTGCAAAGACCAGCTGTGCATGTGTGTGCCAGAAACCAGAAGAGCGGCTGGCAACGGTGTGCGTGTCCACAGAGAGGGCTCTGCTTGCCACTTCTGGCACACGTGCCATAGGTTCGCTAACATGGGTCTAGGATGTGGCTCTTTCTGTCATCTCCCAAGGTCATTCCCACATGCATTACAAACACCCTCTTCAAACCTTCTAAAACAACTTTTACTTTATGCATTTCAACAATCATCTTAGGTTGAGGGCTTTAGACCACTATTGCCTTTGGCTAGATTCTCGTAACATTTATACTTTATCCTTGTGTTTTATTTGGCAGTTTAGGTAGATTTAATATCAAAAACTGCTTCTAAATACAAATATCAAGTCTAATAGTTCAATTTATTAGCTGTGACTAAAGATATTTAGATTAAGATTTAGTGGATGGGGAGAGATGATAGATGATATTTTAGTAAAGAAATGTTTACATGTCAGAAATCAGATAGATTTAATTCTCAAATGTAATTGTAATAACTTTAAAGATGTTAGTCTTTAAATTTAAAAACATATTGAAAATCTGACCAGACCTTTTAAGAAAATTTTCATAAATAATTTATGTAAAACAGATGTTTTAGTACTTTATTCCATAAAAGCTATTATTATCCAGGAAGTAACTGACATAAACATATTGCTATTTGTAGTGAATTTACTTAAAGATGTTTTTTTTGTTGTTAGTCAAATTAAACTTCCAGAATGACCCCTAAATGTTACGAGAATCTAGCCAAAGGCAATAGTGGTCTAAAGCCCTCAACCTAAGATGATTGTTGAAATGCATAAAGTAAAAGTTGTTTTAGAAGGTTTTCAGAATAATTCAATATTAAATCTCTACCGCCATACCCTACACATTATTGGAGTTCTTTCTGCACTAAAATAAGTTTACTGTTTAAGGTATGTATAATCTATCAATTTCGTGCAGAAAAATCTCATGATATGGAATTGTTCTGCTGAAATAAATACAAGAATGTATCTCCATTATAATCACATTCTACTGCCACAAGATATAGCAGGATTCTGAACCTGGATAATGGAATAATCATGGCAAGTGTATGTATGTATCTACAGTATATGTATACATAAACTCTTCAGTTCAAATGTTTCAATTTATACCACCTAGCACAGATGTATCTTCAATTAGGCACATCTTCTTTTAAAGAATTTAGGTTGCCTGAAATCTCAATGTTCTGTGCCTTGTTGAAGCCCTTTGTCATTAAATTGTAAGGCTTTGATATTCAGGCTTTTTCTAGCACCCATACCATATTTTTTTTTAAGTATCCATGGCTTTCACCAGCATCAATACTTTGTTGGGATCAGGATGGCAAAGTATAATCTTCAAGTGTTCAAACTTACATGGAAAAGTTTGGTATTTTAAATGATGTATGATTTGACATAGACTGAACTCAGCCTTTCACCAAGTCTGACTGTTTATTAACTGTGACAGGCAGCTGCTCCCAGGAGATTTTAACAAAAGACTTTCTTTTTCTGAGAAGCTTGCATACTATTTTGTAAACCCTGAGTTTGCCTAATAAATGTTTTGGCTAAACAAAGAGTGACACTTCTTTCCCCCTCAAAACCCACAGTCAATCAGGGAGTCAGCATGAGGTTACATAAAGGTTATCTGACTAAATATGAGATGGCTTATTATGCATTTGTGCCTTCTACAGAGATGTATGATATGTTTATCATTAAACAGAAATATGTTTCTCCTAAGAACTATTCTACTAAGAAATGCAACATTGTGCCCACAAGTCTCAGAGTCTTGTGGAATCTCTAGGTAATGGCAGTTCCACAGACCTAGTAGCATTTTTGGACTGCATTGCATTTTGGCATGAGATCTCACACAAGAATATTGCCATTTTGCAGGCTTTGGAATGGAAAGTCCAGACCATTACATGACATCACACAGCTGTACACAGGTCTAGAAAAGCATGACAAACCATGATGTTATACTTTTAACAGTATTATCTGACATGTAGCAGCACCTGGCTGATCTAGTTTGGGTGAAACCAAATTAGTACTGAGAGTGGTGGTGGTGGTGGGGAGAAACTACCAGGGAATCCTGGGGTATAGGCTAGAGAGTGAAGTTGAAAAAAATCCCAGAGGAAAGCAGTGGTAAACTGCTTCTCTACTGCTACCCCAAAAAATAATGTGTATTAAGTCACAGACAGTGAGCTAAACTCATTGGATGCTGTGCCTTTATCTTTCTCTCATAGGCTGAACACATCACACATAATGGCAGATTCCCAAATCTCTCTTGAATGCCATTGCCCAGAGCAAATTTTTGGTGCATTGTTCCCCAAGAAGCTGTTAAATTTGTTACTGGATCATGTGATGCATATCAAGACCACTTTTTTCCTCTCATTTCTTGTATATTATTGTAGACTTTGAAATCAATGTCCTTGTGAAATGATCATAAACAAGATAATCTAAACAACGTGCCCATTTGGTACTTAGAGGATATTTGTTTTCCATGCTGCATGAAATATTTCAATGTGAGTGGCTGCAGAAGTGATGTGGTCTATGGCATGGATGCTGCTTGCTAATTATGTGTGACATCAATTTTTGCCACTATAAATACAGTGACTACTAAAAGGCTACATAATTAATACAATCAGGTTTGCATATTAGGTTGCTGAAACAGTGTTTAGTTTTTATTCCCACTCAGTCTTTATTTTTCAAACTTGTGGAGAAAAAAATAAAAACTTTATGGAAAAACAAATATTTGTCATTCTAAGCAACACAATCCATTGCCATGGAAAAATTCTACCATACTCAACTTTCACCTGTCAAAACAAATATAGGTCAAAAGTTCCCGTTTGAATATATTTAAGCCTTATTAGTCATATAGTTAACAAGTCTGGGGAACAAATATATTTGCAATCTAATGTACATTAGGATCTATTTGTTTTTTCTTGGGTTATTTTTTTTTTACCACTGAAAATATCAGAATTATCTGAGCTTAGATACAGATTCTCTGAGAAAAGTAACATTTCTGTGAGCTTAAAACATCATGGATAATGTGATCAATACAAGTCAATATACAACATTAATTGCACAATTATGCCTAATGTCTTAACACCGTTCTTTTTGTACTCCACATCCTGAGTGTTCAACTTGAGATTCACTCACCACGCCCCAGGAAAAATAATATTTTGGCTTTTTTTTATTCATTGAATTTCAGAAACCTGGTTTTATTACAGCTGGGAAGTTCCATGTACTCACAGGCTATCCAGCCCCCCCCTTTTCCATATATTCTATAAACAATATATTCTCATATCACACAATCTAGACCAGTAACAGCACTTAGTACTATGGAACAATGCTGGAGCTACAAGACAAGAAGTGGATAAGTGGAACAACTTGCTTCCAGAAGTTGTGAATGCTCCAAAACCAGAAGCTTTTAAGAAGATATTGGATAACCATTTGTCTGAAGTAGCAGTGATGGCTAATGTTTTTGTTGTTGGTTGCCAAAAATGTGAGCGTGCATGCACAGTAGCATGCACATGTGCTGGCACCAATAATACAAAGCGCCCCCCACATGCACATGTGTGCACAACCCCCCCCACACGTTTCCCTTCCATGCGTACTGCACTGCTCGCCCCCAAGCTGAGCTTAGTATTTTCCCCCGGCCGCCAGAGGAGGCCGTTTTCACTCTCCCCAGGCTCCAGGAAAGCCTCTGGAGCCTGGGAAGGGTGAAAAATGGGCTCAATGGGCTTACCGGAAGTTTGGAAATGATCTGTTTCTGGCTTCTGTAGGTCTTCCGGGGGGATGGGGGAGGCAGTTTTCACCCTCCCCAGGTTCTGGAGGCTTTCCTGAAGCCTGGGGAGGGCAAAAATGGCCTCCCCCGGCCCTCCGGAAAGCCAAAAATCACCTGACTGGCGAACACAAGTGCGCTGGAGCTGACGGCTCAGTGCCGGCAGATATGGCTCCGCGTGCCACTTATGGCACGCTTGCCATAGTTCTGCCATCACAAGTGTAGGGTTTCCTGCCTAAGCAATTCAAATTAGACCTCCTGGTAAAACAGTGGCAACAAGCATAAAATTCTAGACTGTTAAAGAACAAAATGCCAGTATGGCAGACAAATCAAGAAACGGCCAATACTCTTGAATATGAAAGTGAACAACATGAACAGTTGATTTTAAAGGTCTATTATTCTTTTGATACATTAGCATATAAAAAGAGCATGAAGAATTCTAGAGAGTCTAGATAGGAGAAGGCTAATAAAGACTGATACTGTGCCTTAGTTAAGTTTAAATAAGAAGCAAAATTGGTAGAGCTTTGGATTCTGGACTCATTTAGTACCTGTTCCTCCTAACCATGACGTTACTTCCATACTCCAAGCATGTTTTTATTGAAAAAACACTATTTTTCTGCTATATTATAGGTCATTGCTGTTTACAAAATTGAAGCTAAACTACAAGACAGGGGGTCAAAGCCCACTTATCTCTAAGCTTTGGTAGGTAAGATCTCTCTATCCTTCTGCTTCAGTTCCTCAACTTAACTGAAATTAATTAGTCATCAGCCAATTGGAGAGAAAAAAGCATCATATGGTTTGAGTCTTCTAGCTAATTAAATAAAGGAAGATATTATCATTCCATAATTTTAAAAAGAAGAGGGGTTTTCTTTGTTTTTTTAACTGATAACACATCTACAGAGGTTGCAAAGTTACATTAGAAGCAACAACCCCTAATTCCTGATATACAAAAATAAAATGCCTCTTTGAAAATAGTGGAATAACCACTTGTAATTTTTAAATACAAAAAAAGTAATTGATAAAAGTTAAATTATTTATAGATCCTCAATAACAACTGAAAGCATTTTTGCAGCCAACTGAAATTAATCCACTCACTTTAAGTACTGCAGCTCCAACCATCATTGTGAGCTAATTCACACAGTTTTAAAAATAAAAATGCATGGAAAAGACTGATTATTTTTTGTTTAGTAAAAGAGTACACTGTTTTGTCCTGGAAAAATGTGTGCATTCATGGGAATATCAAAACCATATGCCACAGAAGCATCACTAGTCCTCAGATTAAAGACTGAAGAAATAACGTAGAGGCCATTGGACAATTTTTTTTGGGGGGGGGGTATGGTGGCCTTTTGAAATATATTTTTATAAGGTTACAGATGGTGTTATTTGACTGAATTAGGTATGGAGAAACCAAGGATAAAAATTGTACATTAAAGCAGTATATTAAAAATAGAATGGGACAAAAGGAACAGCAAGAATTGTCCACTATCCCAGAGTCCTAGGAGGAGAATCCTAGTGAGAGATTATGCCATCAGGCTTACAAGGTTTAAAAATACATGGCCACGGAAACCCTAGGATAGCACAATATATGAAATCTAATGCAATATAAATTTAAAAAGGAGAATGTAAAAAATGATTAAGAATTGCATGCAATGCAATACATACAATTCATGTATGGCATCATATTTACAAAGTTTTGAATTCAGGTTGCATTAACTAGGCTGTTGCTCAGTATTGGTTAACAGGAGGAACAGTTGAAGGTGGCGGTAGTGGTGGAGGTAGAATTGACTATTTCTGTTTCTTTCTTCTCCAAATTGTTCCACTTCTTTTATATTAACTGAAAATTAAACAGTATATGTAAGCTTTGTTTCTGTTACATTTTCAGTCATTTGTTCTAAATAAAAGTGAATGAATTTAATGTCATTTGCTCTAAATGAAATTAATGAAATGTGACTTTAAACCAACAACAGCAATTTCTGCATTATCAATAACAATCAAGAAGAAAATGGAAGGTAATGTGAAAGGGGTGGGGGCAGCAAAATAGCATCTTACCCAGAATACCAACAATCTAAAATATTCTGTGGTAAGAAAAGAGTTGTAACAAATATTTGTCTCCACCACCAACTTCCTCTTACAAGCCTTCCTGCTAGAAGGTAGTAAATGAACAGTTTTGTTAGATGAACAATTGCTTTTCTTTGTCCCAGCTGTTGATGCTGTAAAAATAATTGCAGGATTAGGAAGGAAGCAATTGAGCTGTCTAATGATTTTCAGAATGCCTGTAATGTCTTTGATGTTTACCTCCTGTCATAAGAAGATGTTTTTCAGATACACCATTATCCACTTATGGCTCTGAGAGAAGACCTCATCTCTACCTTTTCCTTTTACATTTACTTACACCAATTGGGCAATATTGGTCCGCATCCCAACTAAATTGCTAGAGACTATTAAACATTTTGCAGATTTGCAAGCTTTAAAGAAGGAACTTATTTTATGTCATTAAAGCTTTTTTTCCAGCAAAAAGTATAATAGACCACTCCTTTGCCATTAATTTAGATTTTTAAAAAATACCTCCTTACATATATACATGCATAATGATTCCAGCATGTGAACTTTTGTGTCAGATTTTTCAGCAAAGATTATTAAGTAGTTTGATTTATTATTGTTATTTTATAATCTACCTTTTTAAATATATAACTCAAGGTGGCAAACATATCTAATACTGCTGTCTTCTCCCCTCCCTTCACCAAAACATTATTTAAAATTCAATCCCTCTTGAATTGAATGGGGAGTGACTGGCCCAAAGTGATTCTGCAAATTTCCATGCCTAAAGATGTGAACCTCGCTCTCCCCCTAATCCAACATGACACTATGTTGGTTGTATAATACTGCAATCCAACTCCTGCCAAAGGTTGTAATGCCAGCACTATATCTTAATTCAGAATTTAATCCCAAACCATTCTAAGAGCAAATGTTGTATGCTTCTGCTCTGGCAATAACCCTGAAATGAAATCCAATATACAAATCCAACATATCCAACCCAACCTATGATGGAACCACAGTTTAATTAACAGGGAAACCCCATTTTCTTGCCAACCTTTGTTAAATCTTACAATATCTCAGAATCTAAACTAATGTGCTACTTTTAAATGTTTTGTAGAAATAGTACATCAGTTAGTGGAAAAAATGTCAATCACGTCCAAAATCACTGGAATTAAAAACTATATTTTTCATAAATGTTTGGTCAAGTGTACAGGTTTGTTATTTTTGAAATCTAATAAACTTCTTAGATCTTATTGAAGATGTACAGTAATGTTTATTAGCAGAAAGCCTTATACACATTGAAGAGAAAATTAACTTTGTGAAAGTAGTTCACTCTACAAATTCTCTCTTCTTATGGAATATCTTTTCCCCACCCAATATTTCTAGATGCAACAGAATTACATTTCCCAGAGCTCTTGACCAATACGACATTGTGTTGTACTTTATTAATAAATTGTGTATATTATTATCCTGGCAAATATCACTATGACACCCTCTGCACACTGTTAAAAGCTAATGGGCCATATTTAACAGGCAAAACAATCCTAAAAGAATTATAACATTCCATATAGAAAGTTCACGCCTAGATTGTGTATAAAAGGACCTTCCTAAATCAGATTTTTGGGTTGAGACAACAAATTATGATTACAACAAATCTTAGTAAAATTCAGAATATACAAGTTAGTGCTTTTGTTACAAATGAATGTAATAGTGATAAATATAGAAAGGTGTGGTACATTAATTAGAATTTAAAGGGACGGATCAATTTTTGGAAACAAGATAAAATGAAACTGATTTTTCCCCACCTATAGGAAATAATTAGCATATATTGTGTCTTTAAATACAAATATGTGGTGCATTTCAAATTGTAAGAGAGGCAGATAGGTACCTCTTACAATGAACTATTTTTTCTCTATCACATTGTTCTGTAGATGGCCATGTCTACTGGGCATGGAAGGAGCATCTTAGGTCAACATATGCATTTATTTATACATGAATATATAGGCATAAGAGTTTATACCTGGTTTCTGAAGGTCATAAGGTTAACAAAACTGATACTGCAGTACATATAATGATGTATATAATAATGTTATATCTTGAAAAAAAATAGAAATAGTTTTTGTGAATAATTTTTCACTTTACTGAAAGAACAAGCATTAGCCCATTTTAGCTGCTTAAGTTCTTGTTCAGGCAAGTAATTTCTTTTTCTTCCCAAGACTTGGGTCAGTTTTATTTAATCAGATTACAGGACCTCCCTTCGTTCTCCTATATGAAATGCATTATCTTACAAACTGAAAAGGTTTCTCCAATGCCATTTTGTTTATAAAGGAGGAAAGAAAAGAATAGCCATTTAATCATGCTGTGCAACAACTTGCCCTGAGAGTTTTAAGAGCTGTAATCCTTTTTCTCTTCAATTCTCCAGAAAGAAAGTGTTAAATTATAAACATGTACTCCCTGGTTGTTCCTATCAATGAGCAGGAAACAGTTGTTTTACAATGGGACTTTAAAGGATTAAGTAAAATGCAGAACATATAAACTTTGGATTTTCATGACTTTAAAACTTCAGTGTTTCAAACTTATTAAAACACTTCCTTTATATCCCTTGAATGTATATAGGTGTCCCATCTCATCTATTCAACTTTCAATTGTATTCTCATGCCAATTTATAAGACAGAAACTTTGAACAGTTAAATGGGGATGGTCATATGCATTTAAATTGAACACATATATAAATAGGTGTGCTTGGCTTGCATTTCTCTAGAATTCTCCTTTTTAGGTCCTTTCCCCTTCTCCTTTCCTCATTCACACTTCTGGAAAAAATAATTTGAAAATATCTAGAACTGAATAGTAATTAAGAATTTTAATAAAATGAATCTAGTATGCTAAAGATATTCAGCCTTCAGTGTCTTTTTTTTTTAATAAATGGAAATATATCCACACATTTTATCCAATCAACTCCCCCTAATTCTGAAAATTCACCCCTCTGGTAATTCTTTAGTTTATCAAATTTATTACAGTCACCAACTCCATTAGGGATGGGGTGACTTATAAAATCTAAAAGATAATAAAAACAATTTTATAAAATTAAATGCATCTCTCAAGTAGCCTGGATGAAAAAAAAACAAAATAATAAACTACACCTCCCACAATAGATCAATAAACCCATTAACTGATAACAGAGGTAGGTTTAAGGAGTTTCTGGAGCCCCAGAAGAGTGGGTGCCATAACCATTATGGCGAAATCAAGAGGGTCTTTTCAATAGCTACTCTTTCAATGTGGAGTCCTTGGACCCTAGTATTAAGATTCCCAAACCCTTCTGCCATTTAAAAAAGCCTACTATGGCATGTAAAACCAGCATGTTCATTCTGTGATGTTCTAAAAAGTATTACTAATAATACAGATAAAATGGCTGTTCCATTTTTACAATCTTATATTCTTCTCCTTACTTTATAAAAAAAGTTCCCAACATTTATATGTCTTGAAAGCCTACATCCAATTTAAATGCTAAGTAATTCGTTTACATCTCTTTTCTTATTCTTGCTAACTATCTCAGGCAACCTATGTTAAGAGTAAGCATTTTTGTTAAGGCAAACCAGATGGAAGGAAACTTTTTTCCCAAGTCTGTTTTGATTTCTATAGTGTTTCTTTTTAAATTGAACTACACGCTGGAAGATTGTTGAAAAGAAGATATCATACACTTCAACTTCCTGTTCCAGGTTGGATGTACAATATAGGATAAGCATTTTTAACATATAGCTATAAATCTTCTACTTGAAATCTGTAAGACCTATCATTTCAAGAATTAGACTGAGCCCTGAGAATCCATCTCCCCCTCCCCGAGGAAGTTCTATTAGGTTCTCTTTTGCAATGCCAAGCCCTGGATTCAGAATCCAAAGGCTGTGTTGTAGGCACAACCAGTTGAAAGGAAAGGTTCCTGAAGAGTCCATATGGCAACAATGTTTATATTGTAGTGTTTCTCTACAATTATCTTAATAAATAGTTGCTGGAGTAAGGTTGTAAAAACAAGGCCATTATTCAAATTAGACCACTATAAAAACATTAGATCTTGTCGTCTTATTGCTAAATTGTCTTCAGTTTCATACTTGAATCTTTTTAACCTTATCCCCTATATATTATGGGTAGACACTCCATATGTCTTCCAAGCATCCTATCTTAGACTAGAGGTGGTACTCAACAGGTTCTGACCAGTTCTGGAGAACCGGTAGCAGAAATTTTCAGTAGTTCGGAGAATTGGTAAATACCACCTCTGACTGGCCCCGCCTCCATCTATTCTCTGCCTCCCGAGTCCCAGCTGATTGGGAGGAAATGGGGATTTTGCAGTAACCTTCCCCTGGAGTGGGGAGGGAATGGACATTTTACAGTATCCTTCCCCTGCCACATCCACTAAGCCATGTCCACAGAACTGGTAGTAAAAAAAATTATCCCACCACTGCTGCAGACCCCAAAATGTCTTGGAAACTTTGTTTTAGGAAAGACTTTTTTTAAATAGGCAGGGAACTGTAGGAGGGAGGAATCCAGCAAACAGTAGTAGAAGCAGAAGATTTTTTTTTTTTTTAGGTATAAACTCCCTTGTACTCAATGGGAATTTGTTTTGAGTAGATACATACAGGATTAAGTTACCAATTTACTGCAGATCAGAAAAAGCTGGGTATAAAACAATAGAAACATTCTTCACAATTTAGTGAAAACCCCAATCTGCTTAGAAGACCATCTACTTGCTTTCTTGATTAATCTGAGTATGTTGGTTCATTTTTTTAAAGCAAAAAATAACATTCTCATTTCACTGCATAATCAATAAGCCAACTTCTTCAGTAGCCAAGTCCAAAATTCCTCACTGTCTAGTAAGAGGTACACAAATTCCTGAGTCTGCGGTGTGGAGAGAACTAAATGAAGCTATGTAGATTGCAGTCTAGTGGGTATTTGTTCTATTCCCTTAGACACAATCTTGGAGGCCCATTGCTTCTCTCAAATAGACACTGCAGATTGCTAGCTTTGTTAAATGTATGCTACATTATGCTCGTCATACTTGGGAACAACTGTATTTACCTGCACATCTACGCCTGAAGGTGTGACCTCTGCTGCTAATGAATAGCACTGCCTGTCAAAGGCATCTTCAATTAACTCCCTTCATATTCATGTTGACCCTATAATTAATGTATTGTTTCTGAATGTTGTATAACTACATAAATTTTTATTATGCCAGGCATTGCATTGGAGACATATTATGGGTTATTATTTCTGTACTATAATTACTAAAAACTGCAAATATAAGATTAGTATTGTTACTGTCCATTAAATCCCTTTCTGCTGTGCTTTAATTAGTTTGGTCTTAGAATTGGGCATGGTTATGTTTTTTGGTTGCACTGCATCAACTATTTGCATTAATGTGAATGGTTTTTAATAATTAATGCTTTTATGTTAGTTTGGAAAGCTGGTGATGAATGAATTAATAACAAATAAATAAACATTTGGTTTGGGTTTACATCCTTTCCACATAACTGTTCCAGAAAAACGGTATCATTATATCTATATATAGAAATATTATTTCAACCTCTTTCACTTGGTCAGTGAAAGGAAATGATGATGATCAATGAATTCAGAGCCATGAAAAAATTGAATGTTTATTACTAAACATTTAATAAATGTTTATTATTGAGATGATTTAGAATACAAAAAACTTTGACTGCTTTAAAAATAATAATAAAAACAGAACTAATTATCCAGAAAGGTAATTGTTTCCCCTTCATTAGAGACAGAAAAGACTAATCCGCCTTCTGTTGGGGAAGTTTTAATTCATATTCTTGAATGAAGTAGCATTTTAGACTTGATACTCTAGTCTAATAGCCCCCTGTGGGATTCTAAGTTTGGCCACAAAAGAGGGAGACACTGTGCTGCCATACAGGCGACTCCCATGAGTTCATCTAGTCCTTCTAGTCTAGTTCATCTAGTTCATCTAGTCTAATCCTTACTCCAAGGTTAACATCATACCAGCAATTAAGTAAACAATACCTTAATCAAGGAACTGCCAAACAAGACAACAGGTCAACCAAAGAACCTTTAAGACCACCCCTCTCCAGCATCACTGACTGGGCAAGCCACTAAAATATAAACTGAGAGCAAACCCCACTGTTTACTAGCACTGATTATTTACTAGCACCTGGTTTGGGTAATGAAAGGTCAGAGAGCAACAAGGACTTCTCATTTCACCCTGAACTACAAATATTTTCCTTTATTGGTACACCAGACTTTACCTACTTATTACTACTAATACTTTTATTCTATTCATTAAAATAAGGAAAAGTCCTTATTTTAAAGGATATCTATTTGCCTGAATTAGTCTATAAAACTGATAGTTTGTTGCAGTGGTGGGTTGCAGGCAGTATGCCCCAATACGGGTGTACCGGAGCCTTCCTGGAGCACTGGGTACCATTCCGGTATGGTGCTCCGGAGGGCTCACCCATCCACCCAAGCTCCTTACCGGTCCTTTGAAGCCTTCAGCGCTTCCGAGCATGCGCCTGGCACTTACAGTGCTTGCCAACACTCCACCGAGCAGCTGGAGCGTCGTGGAGGCTTGTGGAGGCGTCGCAGGCAGGTACGACACATGCACGCACAGCTCACATCCATCTGGACGACACCGGGCCCGTTCCAACCATACCAGTTGGAACGGGATCCGGAACCCATCACTGGTTTGTTGTGACTGAAAGTCTGGCTACCTTAAAAAAAAAACACCTCCAAATCAGATTGGTTGCTTCATTTTTTTCTAAGTGTTTGGTCATATGTATGTGCTTCCCATCATAAGGAGAAAGGGAAAATATTAGTATGCAGCATAGGGGTTAGAATTACAATCATGCTCTGCTCATTAGTTCTGTTCCCCACATATTTCTATATACATCTTTTCAATCTTCTATATGAAATTTAATCTAAAACCCAGACTTATAATAACTAAAAGTGAGCAAGAAGAGGTAGCATTCTTGGGAATATGCCAAAATAGACAAACCTTCAATCATTCTATTTGTTAATTCCCAATGTCTCCTGACTCTATCATGTGTCATACTTGAGATTGCCGCTTATTTGTTTCCATATTCAAATATATGGGGAGTTAAGTGGGCTGATATAGCATTAGTTAGAAGTAGTAAAGCTATAGTATCAATGAACAGACAGCTGTGATAGTAGAAATTAAAATGGCCCTTTAGAAAGGAAGGGTGGTAAGAACATTTTACTTGAGGGCTCTTCGAAATCTGGAATTAATATTGAGAATAATCATTTCTGTGCCATAAAAAAACTTTCACAAATAGTGCTTTTGTAACAAGATATCTAGCCATCAATAATAAAACTAGAAAATCTGTATTTTCTTAAATACATTTCATGGTAGGAAAAAAAAGGATTGAAATTGTTTCTATAGCATTTCTCTTAAATCTGCATATTAAAAAGACTGCATGAATGAATTCACATAGTGAAGGACACAAGTTGTAGTTTCAAGTTGTTGCCCTTTCATAAATTGTACTTACATATTTTGCTTTGTTCTCTAATATATTATGAAATATGTCTTCTCCGTTAACATATAATTACTGAAAATTCAATAGGTGAAAGGGTAGCATTGAAAATTAAGGACCTTTTGATCTCTTCCATCCATTAGTGTTCCACAAAATAAAAATAGCTTCAATTATAGCAGAATCTTTGAAAAAGGTATGCAAATTGTGATATAGAATCATCTCATCTTATTAGAACATCCATGGAGAAATTACCTATAGTCCCACTCATTTCCAAAAGGGTTGGGAAGCTAGAAGGCAATGCTTTTATACAGAAACACTAGTCCTTTGGAACCCCCTTCTTGCTGGTTTTTAGTAAAATGTTAAGAATCAAACTATTTTATGATTTTCTTAAGTTTATATATAAACATTTACTCTTTTTGCCTATTTGCTCGCCTTATTTATTGTTTATAAATAAATGTTTATTTTTATATAAATTAAAAATTAATACATTTTTTTATACTTCTTTTTTTTGCAACTTGTTTGGGATTTTAATCAGAGTATGGATGTTTAACTGGCTTTATATTCTATGTATACCACCAACAGTAATTTTGACAATAGTGGTAAAGAAATTGGTAAATTTAGGCAGTATATTTGCTCAGAAATATTGTGTTATTTCATTGTCATCAATTAACAAGAATTTGACCAGTGGAAACTTTGATTATGCAACAATCTGAAAAGGAAGTGAATTTCCTCCCAATATATTCCATGCAGAAATTAGTACATAGCTATTTAATCTTCTTTGCCTGGTTTACAATAATGGCATTGTTTGCATTCTGAACTTAAGTCTTAATCAGCTCGAATTTGCCACTATAGTGCTGTATTGTTTGGTTTGATACTGATGTGGTAAATTGTTTCTATTCTGGATTTAAGCCAGAAAAGGGATTTCATTCTCTAGATTTTTTTCCATGTTTTGAATACGTAGTTGTAATCCAAATGATGCTATTGTGTTTCACTTATATTAGAGAGCTTGAAATACAACAGTCCACACTGGGATCATATTACTGACAACTGAAGCATGCGGTTGACCAAAACATATTCTTCCTCTAATTGTATGTATGGAGGAAACAAAATGTGATCACCTTGCAAAGCTCTATATTTACAAAGGAACCTTCTTAAAAAACATTGCTTGAAAAGTCTGATTCAAGTACATTTCAGTTACAATAGCAGTTCTCCATTAAAGTGCAGCAAAAAATATAAATTGGATGTGCAGGACAGAAAAAAACTTCTGGTAATAAGTTTCTAGGTGTTCTAGAAAGATTTTGCTTTCTATCACACATTTTATATATTTGATTACAATTTGGCATTTTTATCCTACTATTAGAGCAAGGCTGTCAAACTCCCAGCCTTTGGGCTGGATGCCTCATATGTTGGCGATGCCCACACCTGGTTTAGTGAAGGGGGGGGGGAAATCCCGATATATCATGTAATGATGCTGTGAATTTGACATCCCTGCACTAGAGTGATCACAAATGTATTTGTTTTTTATGCCTATTAATCAACTCATTAGAGTTTCCCATTGTCCTCTTTAATCTGTTTCTAGAACCGTTGGCTTTTTAAAATTAGACAATAACAGGATATCATCAATGTGCTGTTGTAGTGGGCCCTAAATACATGCTTTCGATACAAGACATTTTGAGAATTTTGATATTTAATATCTATACTAAATTGTGCAATGTGGCTTAAATCCAAGGCATACGATTATTTGGAAAAAGGCCTAATCTGCTTCCTCTAAGATTAAAAAACCAACAAACCAACAAATCAATGTCAAAAGTTGGATTTTACAATTTGAACTGTATAAAATGCTTGGAATGGATTTCCTTTTATATCCTAAAATATACTGAATTATATCTAAATGCATAGATATGATTGTATTGGATATAAATCAGTTAAAATTACCTTTGAGCCTCTGGAGTAAGATTAATGTAAACAAATTGTATATAGCATTTAGAGTGATGTACACCTTCAGAGGAATATTGATGTTAATTTCATTTAAATATCTAAACTATTGAGAAAAGGTTTATAGCAGGACAAGGTCTCTCAATTTACTTTGGCTAAATTGCCTTATGATGATGGTAGCTAATTTAGGTTTATCAATGGTCTTTTATAATGGAATGAAGGCATATTGCTTCATTTGGGCTCATTTAAAAAACCAATGTGTGACTCCTTTCAAGTTCTGGAAAGTTTGTGAATCAGATTTCAGAAGAAAAGTCTCATTCTCCCAGATTTGGTGGCTATTAAATATATTTAGACATTATTTGCGGTGCAGTTAATCTTTCACCCACATTCACATGAGATAATGACATTATGGAATAATCCTAATTTGAAGACAGAAGAAGTGAAAATGTTTTATTTGGAAGTCTTGGGCCAAGCAAAGGTTTAGTACCTTGAATTAATTATTTAGTAAGAGCTATTTTAAGAATCTTGAGACATTACATTTTAAATATAATCTCTTTGAACCATTGCTTGGCACTCTATACAATTAAAACATATACTATCAAAACAATATGGCCCAGATGTTTTAGTAGCTTCAGAAGCACCATAATATTTGGATGTTAAAAATATTGTATCAGAAGTAAAATAAAAAATCAAATTCTATACAAAACTAAAAATATGACACAGACTAATATTGGAAAAATATATGATTTGAATATAAGAAATCAGAGTATACAGTCATGAAAAATATATGGGCCCAATTTTTCAGAAGTGCTAAGCACAGTTTTAATGACCTAGGAATGAAGCTAATTCATCACAAAAATCTTGATCTGAATTAGCTTGACATCTCCAAACATTTTTTAAAAAATGTGTAACACTAAAGAAAATTTGAGAGCTTTCTGATTCATACAATATAGTCTTGTTTGTCCAGTCTTTCCTTTGGTTTCAAGGCATCAAGGTAATATGACCTTGGGGAAAGGGGAATATAACATGTAGCTCAGTAAAGAAATAAATATTCTCACTTTATTAATACTGAGAAATTTCAAATTCTATTCTATTCTATTAAAATAAATGATATCATTCAATAATAAATTCAGTTTACCACAAGAGTTTACGATGGATCTCCTTTACACTTGTGTTTCAAAACTCCAAAGAATATTTTTAGCATGTCCACTCTAAATTCTGTGCAGCATATAATGACTTTGTTTAGTTTCATATGTTACAAATTTGCTTAATTATTCACAGTGCCCCATGGTACAGGAACTTCCAGAATATAGCATTCATATATTGGAATATATTGGCCAGTCTATAGCTACATCTAGTTAGATAAGGTTTTTTATAAATAAAAAAGTAGACCAGAGTTCTATCAAGTTATAGAGTTTTTAAAACAAACCTACTTCTCATTCACAAGTGCCTAAAGTTATTTTCTCTATGAAGTAGTTAGTAATGGCAATACTTTTCTGTGTGTTGAATAAACTGATACATAAAATGTGTTCTCAATTAATAAACATTTTCCAGATGAATAATTACTTGACTATAAATGAAGTCCAAGCTATGTTTGTGTAAAACAACTCACCAAATCAGCTGCTATGGAAAATATTTTCTACATCCACCAACAAGCCACAGTCATAGATGGTCAGTCAAATGGGAAGCAATCATATCTGATCAATTCCCAACCATTGCCAAGAGGGCCAAAATGCTGTTATTTTTGAGAGATTTTCAAATTTTTTGGCCTAAAGTGTAAAAAAAAAACAATTAGTGGTTCAACTAAGAATATCACTAGTACAGATAGAACTGGTAGAGCTCTGCCAGTTCCCTGTTCCTTTTTCCCCCCGTTTTATGTCCCTTAACCAAAATATAGATCAATTATTGACAGCTATAAACAATAGTTTTGCACCTTTTTTAACAGAGGTGAATTTTAAAATCGTTCTTAATTTCCTGAGTGGCAACATTTGTGGCACACTGTTTAGGAAGGGAGACACATTTACTTTACTTTACTTTACTTTATTGTCATTGTACCTCGTACAATGAAATTAAATGCCATCTTCAGTGTACATCATACATAAGAAAACTATAAAAATAACACAACAACAGACATCCTTCACATTCTATACAATCAAATTGAAAACCTCTGATACTAAATTAGTATTACAATGCATTAGTATTTAAATTTAAATATAAAGTAAGGAAGATCATTACTGTAATGTTATACTTATATGATTATAATTGCAGTACATTGTATTCCGTTGCATCCTCAACATATATTTAGATTGCATGTCAAAATGGGTATTTATATTTCTCTTATTCAATTAAAAATTAATGAACTGATGTATGCTCCAAGAGGATGGTTATACTCTTATTGCTGAGTTACATAAGATTTTATGTGGAACTTTGACATAATGTAAAACTACTATGCAAAAATATGAAAATAAATAAGAAGCAGGTCCTATAATAGTAATTCAACTCCACAATATGAAAACACGAGAATACCTGTGATAGCATCCAACACATCCAAAGACTTTCTTTGTATTTAAGATCTCAATCACTGTTTTATCTTTCTGGCAGATTTTAGTCCCCCCCCCCCCCCAATTAAACACTCAACTATAAGCACTGCATAAGACATGACTCTTGTCGTTGAAAATTTTGGCCCTTCAGGAAGATTTCATTTTTCATATTTCAAACACTATATTTATAAACTTAAGATACAGTTACAAATTATTTGCTTGATGTTTTCCATTGGCATTTTCAACAAAATGTTTTAAATACTAAAAAAGTCAGTATTTAAAGACATATAACGACCAGTCAAAAATAAGTAATTCTTTCATGGGCATGAAAATTATAAAAAGCCAAGCTATTCCTTTTGAATCCAATTATACTAAAGTGTTGGACTTGCAATACAGAAAGTTTTCAGGCCCAATTAAAATTTTTCACTTTTCCTATGAGGCATATTTTGCCTCATAGGCACTTATTAGGCATATTATAGATAGTTCTTGATGTACCACCATTCATTTAGTGACCATTCAAAGTTATAATTGCACTGAAAAAAGTGACATGGAATTTTTTCAGCCTTTGCAGCATCCTCATGGTCACATGATCAAAATTCAGAGACTTGGCAACTGGTTCATATTTATGACTGTTACATAGTTCCTGAGCCATGTGATTACCTTTTGCTACCTTCCGGCAAGCAAAATTAATGGGGAAGTCAGATTCATATAACAGCCGTGTTGCAATTTAACAACTGCACTGATTCACTTAACAACTGTGGCAAGAAAGGTCAGGAAATGAGACAAAACTCACGTAACTATCTAACTTCAGGCTTAACTGAAGTTAACTTGGGCTTAATTGTGGTTATATATTGGCCTCAGACCTCAATTATTCCTCAATTGTTTCTGACTCCATCAAGCATGGCTGTTGTTATCTGGAGTGAAATGAAGGATATTCTTTTTCACTAAAGTCATTAATTTATCTAGCCTTGTACTGTTGATAGTAATAGACAGCAGCTCTATAGTTTCAGGCAGTACTTTTCCCCACCCTTACATTGGGATTTACTTCAAGCAACTTACTGAAGCCCAGCTCTTAAGATTCTACAACCTGATAATGCAGGTTGTACTAATGGAGGTTGCATTAGTTCAAAATACTTTGAACTAATGCAAAATTTGTAGTCTACTTAAACTTTTGAGCCAAAAGTTTCGCTTGGATTTTTATTGTAACAATAGATAAATGCAAGGGACTGGCCATCATATTATTTTCATAAAAGTTCATTTTCCATAATATGTGCAGTTCTATCAGAATATGACAGCTTGGCTTTCAGTTGCATGCTAACAGAAAAAGAAATAAATACTATTGCAAATATTCTTGTGGGTTTCCATAAGTTTCTTCTGAAATTGAAAGCATGCATTAAACCAACTTTCCTCAGTGTGGATTCATTTAGATCAATTAAAACTTCCACTTTTATGTTAACCCAATAATAGTGGAACATTTGAAATATATTTCTTGAGGTCTAAACAGTAAGAAACTAATTTATTCAATGACAGTAGTAGCCTTAAGCCAATGTCTTAATAACCACTTGTTATTTAACACTGAAGGAGTGGCTTAATGTAATTAGATACATGTTCAAGACTCTTAATTTAATTAACTACAGCACCAATATTTCCCCAAGTAGCTTCGGCCTTTTTTTAGCATTGTTTAACTACTAGAAGCTTTTCACTTGAAGAGGTAAAACCAATTGTGCATCCTAGTGAGGTCATATAGTATTCCATAGCATCCTACGATTACAAAGTGCATGGAAAGTTTGGCCTAACCAGAATAAATAAATTTCTTAAAATAGAATTAAGAAAGCACCAACTTTGGCCACCCAAGATGAGGATGCCTTAAGACAGCCTTTCCCAAGTTAGTGCCTTCCAGATGTTTTCTCATATCCCCAATGACCATTGCAAGTTTGTGTCCAACCTCTAACCATATGATTTTTCTCCACCAACTAGTATGGATAAAATATAGCAATACACAAACTTGGTACTGTGACTTCATAAGGTGGCAGAATATGTTAACATCAAATGAAAGTTACTTCACAATATTCCCTAGGAAAAATATTTTGCTTACCTTGCCTGTTGTTTGAAACAAACAAAACATCAACTGTTGGAAGAAGAAAATTGCCCATAAATAAGAGTTTTAAGAATTATTTAAAAAAATTATAATCCGACAACAAAGATGTATGAAAGAGATATTATGAAAGTTTTGGTCTGAAAGTCTGACGCCAAAAGTAGATTTGCCAGATGCGAATAGGCCTTTTTCATTACAGGATATTAGAGTGGGATGGGTTGAAACCCTTCTATCTCAAGTGATTAAAAATATGATAAAATGGTAGAATTGCATATGTATACTATACATACATAGAGCTTATGTTGGCCAGAAATACACCCAGTAATTGGCAATTACTGGAGTAGCACAGCAACACAGGCCTATGCAGGTATTCCCAACATAATTCATAGCCGTTAAGTAATTGTGTTAAGAGATACAAACAAGTTTAGAATGCATTTACAGAACAAAAAATTCTCAACATAAAATAGAGTAGACTAAATCAGCCTCTGCAGCTTTTCCAAAATTTAAATATGGTAACAAATTCCACTATCTTTATACTAATATCAAACCCTCTAATATCTCCTCAGCATCTCTAAACATCCTGAAATAAATAGCGAAATATCAAATAGTGACTATGGTGCATAGAAAGGTTCACATTGGAGGAGGCAACCTTCCACATAATCTGGACATTTTGAGCTTGACACATAATAACCAACATTGTTTTTGTGCCAAGACAAATTAAATGTATTACTATAATATGTTTAAGAAATGAATACAAAACCACTGTAGCTACTGCAGTACACAAGGCTGGAATTTCTGGAAACTCTTATAGAACAGTGCATTGCAGTAGTCCAATCTATATGTGAACAGGATAGCAGTTAAACTTTTATGAAAAAGTACTAGCAGGCACACATCAAAACTCCTAAACAAGCCAGGTCCTCTATGGACTAGCTCCTGTACCTAAAAAATGATTCAGGACTTTCATAGTTGATTTGGCCTTTATTAAAACCAAAGAGAAAAAGCTTGGTATTCGCTGCATATAACCAACTCCAAATTGTCCATAGGTCCTGTCAGACATTAAATAACACAACGAACAAGCAGATCCTTTAAAATTAAAGGAATTTCTTCTATTAGAATTGAGTACTGGTATATACTCCAAATCATGCATCTATGCATTAAAAATGAGTATTTTTGGACATTTCAGCATTGTAATACCACAGTTTGTCTCTTCTCAAAAAACAAATTGTTCTTATTATTCAGTATTATTTTAATTATTCATGTTTTCAAATTTCAATTGCATAGACTATTTTTGGGAAAGAAGGCAATTATCATCAGTTAGACTGATTATTTGCTTAATATATTTCAATGAATTATTATTTCAAAGTTGTGTGTTATAGTAACCTAGTGAGGGACGTAAGAACAAAAAAAGGTGGAGTGTGGAGTATTTGAGTTGAAAGGTGAGTTAAAAATCAGCCAATACGTACTGCCCTTTTGAGTTTTAAGGGTGGCAAATAAAGTCATCATATTATAACCAGGTTTTCCCCCCTTTTACAGGTATTTTCTAGCCATTGTGATAAATGATCTACCATATGAGCATCTATTTATGCATAGATACATAGAGATGCTGTGATTTAATCATATTGCAGATATAGCACAATTTGAAATATAAATTGGGAGAGGTTTCCCCACAAAATGAAAACAACTGTAGAAGAGGTATTTTCCTCTGAAGAGCAAGAGAAAATAATAAATTTCCTCAACTGCCTTGGTCCTTTAATTACCACATTTCTCAAGGTGGATCTTTTGCATTTTTTTCCTTTGCTATATACTTACTTTGTCCCTCCTTATTACAGGAAAGTGGGTCTCAATTTGTGAGCCACCTCAACTCCATGACACACAAAAAAGAGAGCTCCATTTCAATACCTAAGTTTTAGCAGACCAGTTCATTTTAACCAAAATGGTTTTTTCCCCATGCTGGATACCTCTTTGAAGAGTTGCTTCATCAAAGTTTTAACAGAAGCAAAGCACCTTTTCAAATCTTCACACAGACTAATTAATGAATGCACAGCTGTATGATTATATCTTGGCAATTGCTTTCCATATTAATTGGAATGGAGAATTTACATTTATAATGAATTTGGGACTGAGTAATCTTCAATACTCTGGGCAACTGAAAAAGATGTGGCAGTATCACGAGAACCTGGACCTTTCTGTAGCATTTCTCTTGTTTTGCTTTTTGCTTTTTACATTAAAATGTGCTAAATTCAATTCTGTTGTTTATTGTAAAAAAATATTTGAAGATCTCAGAAGAATCCAAACTTTATTTTTCTTCGCTCAAGTTCATATTTGACAAAATATTACTCCCCTTCTTATGACCCTGTAATCCCTGATTATTAACTGGGATATTAACTGAAGAAAAGAAATTGTTAATAATTTGCTTGTTTGTTTCTTTAAAATACATCCCTTTAGGATTTAAAAAAAAGTATTTGTCAATGTGAAATACCTATTTTGGGGTTATTGTTTAAGATATTAGATTTGCATCTGTAGACTTTCTTCTTTAAGAATAATGCAAAATTATTAATCTATATATATAAAAATGGTTGTGTGTATGTTCCAGCATAACTCTGGAAGGCCTCGAGCAATTTCAACCAAACCTGTTACACAGATGACTTACTCTCTGGAAACAAATACTGTGGGGGTAAGACACCTCTAAAACCCATTGAGGGTGTTCTGTTAAGATACAGCCTGTTGTGGCTTCTACTGTACTGCCGTAAAATGGCTTCTACTGTGCAGCACAGTGGAGTTGCCATGGTAATGGCTCCACAGTACTCCACAAGGGGGCTCCCTCTGGTAAGGAGGAAAATCCAACATTAGAAATTACATTTGATCCCAACATTTTCTCCCTATAAATAAATACCCAGGCTCGCCGGGTTATCAACTAGTAATAATAAGAATAATCTCATGTATTAGGACATTCAGTAGTTAACATCAGAGAGTTGCTATGGGTAAGGCATCCTTCTCAGTGATTCAGTAGCGCAGAGAAGATGAGCGACTCTTCCATTAGAGATACTAATAAGTACAACTGGTAAGCATTTTGTAACAGATTCATTCCCACATGGTACATACTATAGATCTGGCTGTCTGACAGCGTTCATACCTCAAAGGAAATCCCACATCAGATTTACCATGCTGATCTATTATTTTCATTCTGTTTCTGTTCTTTCACCTGTGCACTCCAATTATGGGGTCATTATATGCAGTAAAAAGAGGAACATCTGCATTCAATTGTTTTGCTGTCTTATAGGAAATCATAAAAACTAGGCAAACAGAAACTAAATAAGTCTGCTGTATGAATATATCTCAGTGACTCCAAAATTTGGAGCCAATCTTGACATCCCCTTTTTCTGGGAGTGAATATTCCACGAGGATCTAATATTTTGCAGCAGCAAAGAGCTTTAAGGTACTTTATCCACAATGTGTAACCAGATAGTATATAAATCTACTATATAGTAATATTATTTTGTGTCCTAAGTTCTGAAACTGAAAATAATGCTCTTTAGCAAAGATGACGAAAGCTTAACTGGCACACAGAAAGTTGATACATTTTTAGTAAGCTCAGAAACATGTTGTTCCTCCAGAAATTATAAAAGTTATTTAAAAATTGTAAAATTATAACCAGCACATCAATCCATCAATATATTACTTGCAGACTCTCCAGAAAATGTCGCATTTCACATTCTTTGGTATTATATTAAACACCCAGCTGCTACAGTTAAATTATTCCAAAACTGTATATGGAAATGTTATATTACAAGAATGAGATGAACTCCTAATGATAATATAAATGTATGAAGTGTGTTTTATTTGATAAAAGCTGTAATAGTACTATTTCTGTGATGATCTGTCTCTAGTTAGATGAACATTTATAGCAAGATTAGGCAACTTGATATTAATTAGATGCATTGGATTACAATTCCAATAATCCAAAACTATTGACCAGTATAACTGAATTTATAGAAACTGTATCCTAAAATGTCTGTAAGATATGACAGTGCTTTTGAACAGTCATTAAATAGGCAACACTCTAAAAGCAAAATGATCTAGTGATTTATTAGACAGTAAATTCAGCACTTCATACAGAGTGATAATTAATAGAACTATACATTTCACATATCTTCACTAACTGCTTTCAGTACTATATGAATATCTTACTGCATATTAGGCAAGGAGAGTTTTTACAGTTTAAATCAATCAAACTGTGGTGCATGTCAACTGATTCCAATGAGACCTATTTCCATGTTAATGTGCACAATTTTTGTGCAGGTAATATGCACCTCACTGTATCATTAGTTGTGATCCTACCATAGCCCAACTTTATCCTTTATTTATTTATTAAATGTATATGCCGCTCATCTCACTCTAAAAAGTGATTTATAAACCAAGCTAGCATGAAGAGTATTGGAAAGCACCCAGTCTGGCACAGAAGAAGGATCAAGCACACAGTTATCGTGGAGACACTACACAACTACAAAAGGTCACACACACAAACACACACGTTCCTGGAAGCCTTATCTAATTGTTCTCAAGAGGCTGCCAGATCAGGGAAATTCCTGTATTATAAGCAGAACATAATAAAATAGTTAGCTTGAACTCTGCAAGTGTGGGTCAGGTGGTTCATGTCTACAAGTAGGCCATAAATGTGGTTTACAATTCTTAATTGGTAACGCTTAGCTGGACAGTTTTAATAAATCTCGATCTCATAGAAACATACTAAAGAAAAGAAAAGAAAAGAGATTCTCTATTTCCTCACACAAAATAAGAAAGGATCATGTCGAGTCCAACCTCCCTGCTATTTTCAGACATCCAAATTAAAGATCCTTGAAAGTTGTCAGCATTTGCTTGAATGTATCTCCAATGAATGGCAGTTCATCACCTCATTTATCATTGGTAAATGGAAAAACTACTGTTGAACTACTTTTACTCTTAGGAAGCACTTATAAAGCACAGTGGTTTCTTGTTAGTAGGCAGAGTATTGTAAAAGAAGTTACTGTTGAGATATGAAGTATTAATGCTTTTACCAATCAAAAACAGTTTCTCAATACAATTAATTTATAATACTGGGTTGTGAAGGCTTTGAACTGATTTTGTACCGTAATTAAAGGAAAGGAGGGGAAAATGCAGGTGACTGCTTAACATCAGTAAGCTTATTAAAAATCATGCCCACAATGAATAGGCCAGATATTGGATCCAAATCTCAAAACATCTCTTTCATGTGGGTTTAAGCTTAAATCAGTTTCAACTATTAAAGTATAACATTAGTGAAATGTTTTCAACCCCATCATAAAGCCTTTTTCAGCAACCATGCCCATGTAGTTGTGTGTGTGTGTGTGTGTGTGTGTGTGTGTGTGAGAGAGAGAGAGAGAGAGAGACAGACAGAGAGACAGACAGAGAAAGACAGACAGAGAGACAGAGACAGACGGAGAGAGCATAAATGCTTGACAATTTTAAGTGTTGCTGTTCTAATATAGGTGAAAAAAGCTAGTCTGTAGATTATTGCTGTTATATTTTCCTCCACTACAACAAGAGGATTAAACAGCACATTATGAACAAAGGTCAGCAAATGCAGGTATTTTGACCTACCTTGAATACCAATACTATCCTATCTTCTTGGATTTCTTTAACCTGCTTATAGCATTTTGACTAAACATCAAAAATGATGACATTGCTTCTACGATAGTCAGAGAACAAAGCTAGCTCTTACAGAATAGTATGCAGTAAATCCAAGGATAAATCCTTGGATATCAAGAAGTCATCCTTTTATTTTCCAAACCATGAGAAATCAGAACAAATAATCCAGTTTAATATGGTAATAATATAACAGGATCCAGTATCATACAAGCAGACTTGCATGAGCATGATGGATTTTTAATCTAACTAACACTTCACATTGTCAAAATCTATTCTAGAAAGATGAAAGAATATCTGCAGATTCTGAGAGCAGATGGGAGCTGAAATCAACTTGCCTAGTTTTATTAGTAAAAGCACATAACTGGACAACAACCAACACATCCATTTACCACCCAGTAATAACATAAGAAAGCAAAATCTGCCTAGACAATTATTTGATTGTGACTATACAAGTTTCAAAACATTGATAATAATGTCTTTAAAATCCTTTGTAATTGAAGACTTAGAACAGTATTTGAAAAAGATTCAAAAATCATTATTCCCATGGTTGACTAACTTCCTTTGAGAGTTTTGGTTTATAATTCTTTCCATATTTGAAAATACTAAGCCACTACATTTCAATGTATTTCGTGATCTCTTTTCATTGATTCCTGCTCTGAGTGAAAACCATCATTTGATATAATTATTCTCCCAATATTTGCTGTTATTTCAAAGGAGCCAGTAATTTCTTTTCAAGTTCTCTGGGGCAGACACTTGGCAAGATGAGGTGACATGTTTGTATCACTGGTTCAGCACATTTAAAAAATGTTTTAAAAGTGCATATACTTGTATAGATTATTCAGCAATTACATAGTGCATCAGCTAATAGAAAGCTCAAATCACAAAAGTATCAAGCAACATATGATGAGTAGAGCACTCTCATCTACCTTGACAGTGAAGTGCCAAAAGGCAAAATGCCAAGTAATAAACTAATACACAATTATGTAAATATACATCAAAGTAAAGTACCTTGTTCCTCAAAGAAGTTACTGCATTTGCCATTTGCCTGACATTAAGGTGGGAGAGGGAGGGAAGGACAAATGAGCTGGGTTAAAGCAACTACTACTATTTGGTTCAATTAAATTATATTTCTGAATCTAATCACGTGTGTGTGTGTGTGTGTGTGTGTGTGTGTGCACGGGTACTAGACTATAAATCCTAAGCAAGCATATAAAAAGCACATCAGATTGTTTTACTTCAATTCAACTCTTCCCAGACATGCCTGTGATCACTCATATCCCATCATTCATATCCCATCATTCCTTAGCCCAAGAAACTTATCTTCATAGGACCAGTGTCAGCTATTTCTATTTAGTGTTGAGGAGGAAAGAAAACCTCATAAAGTCTGGATAACTTTTACTTTTCATAGCCAGATGGCTATTATTTGATTAAGTTTAAGCTTCCTATTAACCTGGGGAGGGGGGAACAGCTCAGTAGTCATGCCAATAGTTTGGCATCTCCAGATAGAAGTAGGAAAAAATCCACTCTAAAACATGCCAACACTGAGTCTGTGCTAAGCCTCCAATATACTATGCCATGGTTTATTAAGTAAACCACTATTGGTCAGGGTTACACCACAGTTCAACCAACATGTTTGGCCACAAACTACATTTTATCTGAGCAGGTTATGTAAACCCAGCCAGTATAAGGCAATTTCCTGTATTCTTAACTCATCTACCGTAAAACCCATCTACCATTTAATAGGTTTACCAGTGTTTTGACACTTTTCTTCTTCAAATTTGGCAGATTAGCCATTCAGCATAAAAGCTTTTGACTCATCTGGTATATGTGACTTTTCATTTTAAAAAGGATCATGCTTCAAAACAGAGAAAAAGCAATTGAAATTGGAAGGTCTTTTTGCATAACTGGCAGCTTTGCCAGCCACAAGTGGTTTTCTCTAGCAGTTGAGAATATTTTTCCTTATTCTTCAATGTAGTATTGCAGCATCTTTTAAGCTCTCTGAATAGTTTTACAGCTGTTAAGTTACTAATGGGAACTTCATGTGTTTGTGCCCAGTATAAATGCTGTCAGGAAGGAACCAAATGTCAACCAGAGGTATGCAGCAGTAGCCATAAATATTCCTTTGAACATTTACCATCTGGAACCCTAGATTACATCTTGACAAAGAGCTGGACTACCTTAAGGGCATTTCCCCTCCCCCCTCTTTTAAAGAAGCCCCATCGGGTCAGTGATGTAAAAACATGGTTTCACATCCAATTTCTTCTACTGTGTCTTATCCAACACCCAGGTTTTTTAGAATTTGCAAAGAATATTATAAGGCTGCAATGATTGGCACATTTAGCATCAGTTGAAATCTCATCACTTATACTGCTTAAATTTGCATACTCTGTTATGCCATGGTGGGTTTTTCTAAGTTTGAACTTTATGCATTGTGCCAACCTTGCTATCACATGATGAACTGTAAGGTGTGGATTCTGGCTTAAATTTTGTTTGCACAATATGCTAGCCTTTAGTTAACTATTACTGATGAATTAACGGCAGAAGACAGTGACTCATAACTAGCCACATTGATCAGCAACGCTGTCATGTTTTAGCCTAGTCTTTTGTGTAACCCAAACAAGCACTTTTTTCCAACAGAATGTTTTTTTTAAAAAAAAACCACTTTAGCACATGCAGTAAAAGACTTACCTTTGAAATATATGACACAAGATCAGGTTATAAACTTCAGACGTCTGGAATTCAGCTAGAAAACAAGAAGCAGTTACACTGCATCAATGCACAAACTTCAGGCTGGTAATCTTAACATTCCTGCCCTTGTTTTGACAGTATGGTTATCAAATTCTAAATTTTCACCAAATTCAGGCTGTTTGGAAACAATTTACTATGATTCTGTATATCTCTCATGGATGCCACACATTTACATATGTTCTTCTTGTCAGTGCTAGTATCTAGGAAAGTTTACATCACATCTTTGAGTGGAATGGAAAACTACTTCATTTTAGTCATTTAACTCAACTAATTAGCAATTTCTGATACAAACACAGACACATACTTCTGGAGAAGTTGTTTTTGAGGATATTTTCTTCCAATGGCGTGCATCAAAAATGAAAGCCAACAAATATATTTGGAAGGGGAGGCTGACATATCAAGTTTCACCTTCAAGCTGCTGTACAGATTCTTTGATGTTTGGTCAAATGCCAGAATCATAGAACATTCAACAGACCCATATCCCATAATCTAGCTGCCTAAATAATTTTTCAGAAAATATACAAAGGTTAGCATTTCATGCCCAGGAAATTCAAGCTAAAAAGGCAGAGAGAGGTGATGTGCTTTCTTCTGTACTCATGGGAAAATGCAGGAATTATATACATTCATCTTTTTGGGAAATTATCATTTAGCAACACATTAATAGGTACATGGACTTTTGCATTATCTACATGAATACCTACCCTAATTCTAACCTGTCCAATTAGCATCCTGAGAATTCTACTTAAGCTCCCTTCACCTCTTGCCTCCTCTGCAACTGCCTGTTTAATGAGATATTAGAATACCTTAAGAGAAACCATTGCATCACAAGAAATCTAGTGGAAGTTCGGGTAACCATGCCCAGTAAGGGTTTCTGCTTCTTCTTTAATCGCCACATTTAAAAAAAAACTTTCAAGTTTAATTAACACTTCAGCTAAATTGCTTAGAATCTATAAATACAGCTAGGTTTTAATGACCGTTATGATGATGCTACTTCGTTTACAACCACTGGCTTAAACTTTCACAGACCTTTATATTAATTACATCCCACTGCTGTGTGGCAGCTGCCTGAGAAACTTCTCCACACTGCGGGGCGGTTGCTGCCTTTAACCTCTCCTTCTCCTTATTGGAAAATCCACGCGGAAGCTCTGCCAAGACCCCGGCATCCCTTCCACCAGCCCAGCCCTCTTTTTTTTTTCTTATGGTGAAGAAAACACTCTTACTATCCCCCAAAGTCAAAGAAGAAACGCGCGCTGCTCTATTGCCAATTTCAACAGCCTTTATAAATTACCCTCTCTCCAAAAAGGGTCCTTTCCCGGAGAAACGTGATGACTGGGGGATAATTCGTTTTAGAAAACTGCGCGCACGCAGTCAGAACCTATCACACCCCAGAAAAGGGGTGAAGTGAACTTTTCCCCCCGCATCAGAAAGCTCAGAAAAGGAGCAGAGAGAGAAGAGAGAGTCAGAAAGAGAGAGATGAGCGAGCGAGCGAGAGAGAGACAGGGGGATGAGAGAGACAGGAAAAACCGAGAGAGGAGAGAGAGAGAGAGAGAGAGAGAGAGAGAGAGAGGAAAAAAAGGGGAAAGAGAGAGAGAGAGAGAGAGAGAGGAGAGAGAAAGAGAAAAGAGAGATATGAAAGAAAAAGAGAGAAAAGAGAGAGAAACCGGGGGGCGTGCGCACGCGGGAGACACGCGTCGCCCACTCCTGCCCGCGGGCGCCAGAGCCTTCTTAATCGACACCTTCCCTGGCCTGACCTCGAGCCGCGTCGCGGAGCGCGTTTGGTCTGCGGGGACAGGCAGGCATCTCAGGCAGCCCAACCTCATCTGTTAGCTCCACATCGGCGGCGCTGAGGCGGCGTTTGACAAGTGGACCACGCGCGCGTCCCATTCAAACAGGAGTGGGGGGGTGGGGGTGGAAAGAGGCACGGGAAGGAGGACGAAATGGGGGGACTCGCTCTGCGCCCCTTTACCTGCAGAGCCTCTGTTGCTGTGGACGAGGGGGGGGGGCGGAAAGGCGCCCTCTTTCGCGCCCCGCTCTTCACCCCCTCACCCCCAAGCGACGGAAAACAAAAAGGCACCTTGGCTGATGAAGTTGGGAAGAGGAGACCACACAGCTCCGGGTCGGCAGCCCTCGGCTCCCCTAATCCCCACTCGAACGAGATGACACGCTAACCCCGACCATCTGTTGAAACACGTCCTCGACCCTCTCGGCGCGGCGTTGTGTCAAGACGCGGCTGCCCAATCGCCGGCGCTGGGTGGCTCCGGAGGCCAGGCGGGGTTTGGGGGGGGGGGTAGAGGAGGACGGAGGGAGAGCGCGAGAGAAACAAAAACAGGCTGGCGATCGGAGCGCGCCCTCCGCCAAGTAACCTGAGAGTCGCCAAAGAAAAAGGCGGCTGTTAAAAAGAAAGTGGGCGGGTTTGGGGGGGGAAGGTAGAGGGGAGGGGAAGCCGTCTCCCGCTGCCGGGGGGAAGCGGACGGCGGTGACGCGGTGTGGCGTCTCCCCAGTTCTTGCATTCTCCGGGGATCCGCCGTGTTCGCTGCACGAGAGAAAGAGCGCGCGAAATCCTCAGCGGCCGTGGGGATGTGTGGAAAGTCCATTGAGAAAACGACCGGGGGGGGGGGGGGGGGGTCAGGGAAAACGTATCTCTGTGGGAGGAAATGAAGAACTGGAGGAGAAGCTTATCCCGCTGCTCTTTTGCGCCAACCTGGGATATTAGCATTGCAAAGTCCTAATCCGGCCGCTTTCCCTGCTTGACCGCGGGCGATGCGTCCTGATTCTTCCAGGACGAAAGGGGGAGAATCAAGTTGGTTCCCTGCCCCGTATACAGGTGTAAATTCAACGCGATGCGCTCCCAACGTCAATCCTCCCAGGACTGATTTCTGCAGTTGCATTCCTTTTTCGTAGAATAAGCGTTACTGAAGTCAGCAGGGCTTGTTTTGGGGATCAGTTTACAGCATTGCTCCGTGTACTCATTGTACCAACAAGGGGCTTCATCTGGGGCGGTGGGGTTCATCCAGTCGTAACCCTGGTGCTTATTTAAAATTAAGCAAACAATGTATGTCAGTTTGCTATAGGGGTTAAGCCTAGAAACGGGAAGAAAAGCTACCTGTGTAATTTTGGGCCCATACAATTGAAATAACATTCCAGGAGAATTACTGTTGCAGTCTCTTGTGTGGGACTGCAGTCTGTGATATTTATGTGTAAAGCAGATCTAATCATCCTAATAAAATGTACATTATACAATATGTAAACCAATAGGATCTTTTTGACATGCTTTCTAATACTGTAGCCCAATGTGGGGAGAACAGGGACAATTTTTTTGAAAGGCTGTGGGTTTTTCTTACATTCCAAAATGTCTTAACACTTGGGTTGAATCTGCATTTCACATGGTGGTAAATGTTGAATTTCTTTGAATTGGAGAATTCTAAAAAGAGAACTATCATTAAAAATGTAAATCTAACTTGTACATGGTAATTGTTTTAGATGCTTCGTGCATATTTTTCCTAAAGTGGTTTGCTTGATTTGTAAAATCAATGTGTGTCGATGAAATATATTTGAGACTCACCAATGCTGTTTCATTAAACACTGAGGAAAGTATGTTTTGTGCCATGTTAGTAAGTGACATGTAAATGGAAAAAATGAATATTTCCTGATTTCATTTGCTTCTATTTCTTCCCAGAAGTGATTACGTATGTGACCTCTGCTTCAGCCTATTTAAAAGAGCAGTACTTTCATAAATGTATAAACTAAAGCACAATAAACAAGGAACTGGATAATATTTTTGAGAAAGGCAAGTGGCAAGTTCATAATAAAACTTTGTTGAGTAGTGCCAATTAATGCCAGTTAATGCTGAGACAAACTTTATTCCTTTTCCTACTGTAATGTAGTCCATTTGGAAAGCTCTTAAGGCAGTTTTAAAACCAATTTCTTTTATATTTGCTTGAGTTTGTTTCATATTTGCATGCTCTTGAATACCAAATGTAAGAACCTGTGAAATTTCAGTTTCACCTCTATCCTGTCAGTAACACTACATCCAAAGTATGTTCTAACTGCTCAAGGAATATCTAAAATATTACAAATACTGCAAACAGCTTAAAAACTGGGTGTGAATTAAAAGTGCAGACATGGAATGAGTTGTTATTTGCATAGTAAAATAATTAAGATACTACTACTAAACTTCAATAAAATAAAAATTAAAGAAAAATAGAAAAGAAAAAATACACAGAAATGCCTTCCAATATTTACAGCATTTATAATTCCAAATATATTTTAATCTCTGTCCCTAACATTAAATCATGTTACTGTTCCTGCTATAATCCAACTTAATCTTAAGATCTTTTAAGCAGACTCTGATATCAAAGTCTGTTCATATATTCATGTTCTGCACTTGAAGTCTATTGGATCTATTGAATAGAACAAGTAAAGAATCCAGCCAGCACATGCAGGCATAAAGCAACACATTCTTTAAAAGGTCGTAGCATTCCATACAAGTAAACTGGGTCAGAGGCAACCTGCATTTGCATATTATCTCCTAACTCCATGTCTTTTAGAGATTTGGAAAGAGATTGTTATAACTGCTTTAGTTAAACAACCTACCATAAATAGTGAATGGAAAATGAAATCCTGACTAGGTCAGAATGACCTTACTCTGATCAGATTTAAAACAAAATAAATTACACATTCAGTAATAGGTCAAGGTAATTCTAAAGCACAAGCTCCATTGTTGGTAAATTCACTGTTGTATACTACCTTTCCCTGACATTTTTCCCACACTTAATATGGACTTTTAACTTGACAGACCATTTAATTCTATGATTTATGCTGTCAATACGACTATTTATATTGTATTGCCAAAATTCCTCTTTTTTCACAAGAGAAAAATACAAGCAAACTTGGGAACTCCCCCCCCCACCAAAACTTTGCTGAAATGTAAATAAATTCACTTGGGTAAGAAACTGGGATGAGGAATCACACAGCGGCTGAGCATCTACTCTGCTTGTAAATATTTATATTATGTTTAGATCCTCGTATTTTATTTTTGCTGCAGTCAGATTCTGAGAAGTTTGCAACATACATCAATACAAACTACACATATTTGTATAACAAAACCAAATAGCATAAGAAATCTTACATACATAGTAGCAGATTAATGTAACCTATAATGTTAGCTCATGTGACAAAGGCTTCCCCAAAAAGTTCATATTCCCAGAGAGAAGCAATTTCAAAGTGAAGGAATCCCTATCCTCACTTTATTGATTGAGTGGGTTAAAATCATTAGTCTAGCAAACCCAATGCCAAGAGATGTAATGATTTCATACTTAAAAACAACACTTTGAAGTACAACTAGAATCAAATAGTTACAGAGCCAATGCAGGGCCTGGTGTGTGCCAGCCAGCAGCCAGCTCTCAAATACTGGACCAAATGGAACTTCTGCATGGCCTTCAAAGCAGCCTCATGTATAACACAACATGGCAGTAATCTACACTGGTGGGAAAGTCATAAGATTGCGAGATTCTCATGATCAGGTAAAGCTATAACTAATGCATCAGCTGGACAAAGACGGTCTATCCACTTATCCATATCCATCCACTATCAGTAATTATGAGTCTAGAACTGCCCCAAATTGTAGACTGCTTTGGCAGCAACTGTACCATCTGATCAAGAATCAACACCGGGAAGATCAAAGAACAAACAGCTGCTCATTATTTCTGAGTACAGCTTCTGCCTGATTCATCCCACCCAAATTCTCACAGGGCTAGAAAAAATACCTGAATCTTGGGCAAAACAGCAAATTAAGATCTATTAGGCTTCTTGTTCAAAGCAGAGGTGGGATTCAGAAGGTTCTGACCAGTTCTGGAGAAATGGTAGTGGAAACTTTGAGTACAGGGCGGGGCATAACCTTTTCCTAGGGGGTCACAGCAAGATCGACAGCAGTTTACAACTTCCACGACACCTCATTTTAAAGCCCATAAAAAACTGAATTGAATGAGCTATTAAATGTTAAATTTGCTTTAAGAATGGCTGGAAAATTCAATTCGGAAGAACAAAGGATCATTGACAGAATAAAATGCATTGCCTTTCGAGAGGCTCGCGATGCTGGAGCGACGTTTATCAATCGAAAATGGATTGCAAACAAATTGAAACGTCATCCGGATTGGGTTACTGATAATTGGAACAAAACAGCCCAAGAATGTTTCACAAAATTTGGAGAAGGGCGTCCTCTGCAACTGTCCCAAGAAAGCAAAGCCATCATTGCAACTGGCAGTCGCAAACAACGAAAAGGAAACCGAAAAGTGGCCCAAGAAATCCTTCAAATTCATGGAAAACGAATGACGTCTGGCCGGGAAATTCGCCAGATCTCAATCCGGCAGAGAACATTGGGGCCATAATTAAGGATGAAGTGGAAGCTCTGATGATTCAGGAGCAAGGTCAAAATCGATATTCGGTTGAAACTTTGAGAATGAATTTGGAAACTGTGTTGAAAAATCTGGAAAATCGAACGGAACTGTTTGAAGATTTGTTGTGTTCTTATCCACCTCGTTTGAATGCTGTTCGAAGGGCTAATGGTGGTCATACTGACTATTAAATCGTGTCAATAAACTCAGTTTTTGATGGGCTTTCGAATGGTGTATGAATTATTTGTGTTGTTATTACAAGTGTTGCTGTGACCCCCTAGGAAAAGGTTATGCCCCGCCCTGTAGTTCGGAGAACTGGTAAATACCACCTCTGACACCTCTCCACCCCCATCTATTATCTGCCTCCTGAGTCCCAGCTGATTGGGAGGAAATGGGGATTTTGAAGTAACTTTCCCCTGGAGTGGGGAGGGAATGGAGATTTTACAGTATCCTTCCCCTGCCACGCCCACCAAGCCACACCCACAGAACCAGTAGTAAAAAAAATTTGAATTCTACCAGTGGTTCCAAGCCACTACTGACCTGAACACTATAGCAGGGATTTTAAAAGAGTGTTTCATTGATGGGGAAGGAAATAGTAATTGTTCCCTGTCCCAAAAAATTTCAATCACATCCAAACATTCCTTTTATTTTTTGTGCACCATGTGAAGTGCTTTAAATACTGGTTTTCCTGTAGCAAAGGGCATCTCATCAATTGATATAGGTATGATTTTGAACAAACCCATGAGAAGCACTTCTGATGTTTAAGAAACCATTAGTCTACAGTGGGGGAGGATGTCACTTTTGTTTAATTGTGGCCAAACACACTACTGGCACACATCTCCTAATTTAAAAAGAAATGCAAAATACCAGGTTGCTAGTTATGTTGCAAAATGAGAAAGTAGAAAAGGGAAAATAACGTAATCAAATGGTGTGGCTGGAATTCCACACTGTAGTGTTCTTTATGGCAATATTTTCACCCAATTCGTACTTATTAGCTCTAATATCCATGGTAACTGACAAGTGTTTGTAAGTAGTGGTCTTAAGCATTTCTCATCTTGAGCTAGAATAATTCCTTGCTTTCTTTCCCTTTACTCGAATCTTTTCATTAATTAAAGGTCTCGTAACCCTCAGCTCATTTACCTGGAGCACTGAACTCTGAATTGACATGAATAAGATTGGCCTGCATAGACTTTGGATTTTTTGGAATAATTACCCTGAAATATATTTTGCTAGTTTCAGTCCTGATATGCATAGAGGATTGCAAGCTATAAAGTCCTGCAGTACTATGTTCAGCGTAATATAAAAACTTGTGATTCATTTCAATCTGAAGAACAAGAATGGCATTAAATTTGGTACATATGCAGACAGGCAAGCTTTACATTTTCAGACAACCATTCATTATTTTTACAGTAAGCTTTCAACTGCAAAAGCAACATATCTAATACCAAAAAGATGCAAATGTGAAGGCACAGCTAAAAAAGGCTCTAGTGCTGATAAAGGAGAAAGGAAAGAGAAGGAGAGGATGACCAAAAGCAAGTCGTAGTGAAAGTGGTGATGGGTGTACCTGCAAACTGCACGAGCTAGAAAGAGGACTATGAAAATTATCTACAAATCCCACACATCCTGGACATAATTTGTTTCAATTTTTCCCTGAAGACAATGCTACAGGGCATTGCAGGCCAAAACAACTAAATATAAAGACAGTTTCCACCCCCTCCCCATGCTCTCACTTTGTTAAATAACCAATTCCCACTACACTGTCTTATGCCCCTGGGATGTCAAACAATCTTTTAGGGCTGTATTGCTATGATCCTTCTCATCTTTCCTATTACTTACTTCCTTAGCTTCTCAGGACTGTAACTTTGTTGCTTGAATCTTATGATTTATGTTGATTGTTTTTATTAAGTATCCTATTATGATTTATGTTGATTGTTTAGTACACTATGACTATAACTGAGTGTTGCATCTTATAATTTATGATGATTGTATTTTATGATTATGATTGTGATTTATCACTTGTTGCTTGAATTGAATTGAATTTGAATTTGAATTTGAATTTACTTTATTTGTATGCCGCCCTTTTCCCTGAGGGGACTCAGGGCGGCTCACAATTCAAGGGAGGGGAAAAACAACAAAATTACAAAATATAAAGACATACACACTTAAAAAAACCTCAACAATCATACCATTCGGAGTGGGGCTGCAAGTCTTTAGCCCCAGGCCTGTCGGAACAGCCAGGTCTTAAGGGCTATGCGGAAGGCCTGGAGGGTGGTGAGGGTACGAATCTCCATGGGGAGTTCGTTCCACAGGGTCGGAGCAGCCACAGAGAAGGCCCTCCTCCGGGTAGTCGCCAGTCGACATTGGGTGGCTGATGGAATTCGGAGGAGGCCTAGTCTGTGGGATCTTATTGGTCTAGTGGAGGTAATTGGCAGTAGGCGGTCTCTCAAGTACCCAGATCCAATACCATGAAGGGTTTGTAGGTGACAACTAGCACCTTGAAGCGAATCCGGAGACCAACAGGCAGCCAGTGCAGCTCGCGGAGGATAGGTGTTACGTGGGTGAATCGAGGCGCACCCACGATCGCTCACGCAGCTGCATTCTGGACAAGCTGAAGTCGCCGAATACTCTTCAAGGGCAGCTCCATGTAGAGCACATTGCAGTACTCCAGCTTAGAGGTCACAAGGGCACGAGTGACTGTTGTGAGAGCCTCCCGGTTCAGGTAGGGACGCAAATGGTGCACCAAGCTAACCTGGGCAAATGCCCCCCTGGTCACAGCTGACAAATGGTGTTCAAGAGTCAGCTGTGGGTCCAGGAGGACTCCCAAGTTGCGAACCCTATCTGAGGGGCATACTATTTGACCCCCCAGCCTGAGAGATGGAACACTTGGCCAATTAGTAGGAGGGAAGCACAACAGCCACTCGGTCTTATCTGGATTGAGTACAAGCTTGTTAACCCCCATCCAGTCCCTAACAGCCTCGAGGCCCTGGCTCATCACGTCCATTGCTTCATTGAGTTGGCACGGGGCGGACAGATACAGCTTGTATGTACACTGAGAGCTTATGCGCCACGGACAAATTCCTTGTGTATCCAATCACATTTGGCCAATAAAGAATTCCTCATTCATTGAAGGCCTCATTCACTGAAGGTTGCAAAACCAAATCTACCACACTGCTCTTGTCTCCGTTGGGTAGACTGAGATGTTTCAACTTCCCATGCTGAAACAGGATGACTAGGCAATATCTTTCAGCCTGCTTCCATGTCTAAGGGAAGACTAGAAACAGGGTTTCCTAGCTCCAGTTTAGCATTTAACTACTACATCCACAACCAGAACCACACTTGGTTTCATACTGAATGTAACAAATGATAAATTAGCTTAAATGTCTTATTGTTCCGGGACATTCTTGCCTAACTGGTGTAGGATGAATTGTGTTGTCTTTTCTCCAGGAGTTATGTGTGTGTTTCAGGTTTCAGGTTTCGTTTTATTTATATGCTGCCCTATTCCCAGCGAGACTCAGGGCAGCTCACAAACCCAAGAGGGGAAGGGAAACACTAGAACTACAAATACAAGTATTTAAAATAACCAACAGACACACAATCGAGAGGTGAAGGGAACTCATCAACCCCAGGCCTGCTGACACAGCCAGGTTTTAACAGCTTTTCGGAAGGCCTGGAGAGAGGTGAGGGTCCGAATCTTGGCAGAGAGTTCATTCCAAAGGACCGGCGCTGCCACAGAGAAGGCCCTCCCCCAGGTAGTAGCCAGATGGCATTGGCTGGTAGACGGAACCCGAGGAGGTCAACCCTGTGTGATCTAATGGGTCTTTGGGAGGTAATTGGCAGCAGGCAGTCTCTCAAGTACCCAGGTCCAATACCATGAAGGGCTTTATAAGTGACGACTAGCACCTTGAAGCGTATCCGGAGCCCAATCGGTAACCAGTGCAGCTCGCGGAGGATAGGTGTAATGTGGGTGTACCGAGGTGCACCCACAATCGCTCGCACGGCTGCATTCTGGACGAACTGAAGTCTCCGAATGCTCTTCAAGGGCTGCCCCATGTAGAGCGCATTGCAGTAGTCCAGTCTTGAGGTCACGAGGGCATGAGTGACTGTTGCGAGTGCCTACCGGTTCAGGTAGGGAAGCAATTGGTGCACCAGGCGAACCTGGGCAAATGCCCCCCTGGTCACAGCCGACAAATGATGTTCTAAGGTCAGCTGTGGCTCCAGGAGGACTCCCAAATTGCGAACCCTGTCTGAGGGGCGTAAAAGTGTTGTGGGCTAAGGAGTATGGTCCAAAGTTATTGAATGAGTTTCCAGTGGTAAGCTTGAACGTGGATTCAAGCACTTTAAGAACTAGACCATACTTACTTGCCTTTGTTCCTGAAAGAAATTACAACTGGGTTTAAATATATTAAGTCATAATGTAATTTCTCTACTTTTGATTTAAGAATGTTGTGTAAAATCAGCCTTTGTGGTTTGTAAATTATGGTTTAAGGCTTAGCATGTGAGCACAGCTAATTGCTGCCAATTCAATAAATATAGCTAAGTAAACTGTAGATTAATGTGTTCTTTTAACCTTTAATATACATTTAAAATATGTTTAATGTTCATAAACTGTTAAAAGCATTTTGGCAACAATTAAAATAATTGCTAATTATTGGTAACATATTGACATGCTCTGATGTTGTACCATATTATTTCATGTCAAGACAGAAGCCTTGAAAGCTATTTGTATGGGATGTCTTTATGGAAAAGTTTGGATATTTTAGGTTTCTGCACATGTGAAGTTTGCATCTCCTATTTTTATTGGCAAAAATCTTATATGGTTGCATTACCCAAAAATGTATACAGAAAGCCTGCACAGTACTTAGTAATAAACATATAAAAACTCATTTCTGTGTACATACAGCTAAGACCATATCAACAGAAAACATGTTTTGGGTTCTCAAGTATCCTCACCTTCCACTTTCTTGTTCCTAAATTACTTTATTCAAGTTTAAAAAATCTGGGAGTGAGCCATAGAAAACATAGCCAAACTTTCGCTATACAATGGTTGACTTAGGACTAAAAGGACTTATGAGATCTAAAAATTACATGTGAATTAACCTCAAACAAATAATCAGAATGAAATCTTTCACATTAGCCAGATCTCACCATCTTCATTTCATCCCAGCTTAGCTTGACATAAAATTGGCTGATGAACATGAGGAGATATGAGTAATCCACAAACTTCTATATAAGTTTTTCTTATCAACATTCAGCCTTAATGTTTTCCCCTAACCTTTTTTTATTATTATTACATAGAGAATACCTAAGAAAACAGCATGGATGCAGTTTTTCTCTGAACAGACATTGTCAGAATGCATGTAGTTCAATGCAATTTGTCCCCCCACATCACTTAAAGGAAATGAATTTTCAAATCAATCTTTTATCATGGTTATAGACTAGCATAAGGAGGGTGGGATACAGTCAATTATAGCAGTAGACTTATATAGCAATAGCAGTAGACTTATATACCGCTTCATAGGCCTTTCAGGCCTCTCTAAGCGGTTTACAGAGAGTCAGCATATTGCCCCCAACAATCTGGGTCCTCATTTTACCCACCTCGGAAGGATGGAAGGCTGAGTCAACCCTGAGCCGGTGAGATTTGAACCGCTGACCTGCTGATCTAGCAGTAGCCTGCAGTGCTGCATTTAACCACTGCGCCACCTTGGCTCTAAAAAGCATAGAAGATATCAGAGTCTTAAAAATATTTTAAAAACTATAGCATACATTTATTTAGTATAAGGCAAATACATGGACTTAAAGTGGTTCAAATCTTAATGTCCAGTCCACTCAGCCATTCAGAGACAGGGTGGTCTATGTTGAAAAAAACCAGACATTGGGCTGGTGTAAGCTCTTGATAGACATTCGGACACAATGTGATAGATATTTTGTTGAGGAGCACTACAGTCAAACTGAGGGGTAGAGACAAGACCCTACTTAAACAATGAATCCTGGCAGAAACCATGTTCGGCATGGATTCTGTTTAGAGTTGACAAATGCTGGTGAGTAAGGTCAAAACCTGTCACTTTTGTGTAGGGTCATCTATGAAGCTGCCTGTCTCTGGGTGTTCAGCAGCTCATTTGGCTTTCCACTGTGTGTTGATGTCAAAGTTGTTAGACAGCTGTTGAGTGAGTTCCAGAGAGGGCTTCCTGGATTTAAGCCTGCCAATTGATAGATGAGGAAGATCAGTGTGCACAGGAAGAAGTGGGTATCTCAACGTTTTCTTGTACTCCTTCACTAAGGCTTCCTGCCTTTGTAGAGGCAGGTGGTGCAATGTGGCTCAAGATGGGGAGCCAGCAAGTAGGAGTAGATTTTATGCAACTGCTTATGATCCGCATTGTATCATTTGGTCTAGCATTGATCTTGCTAGCTATTAATCAAACAGGGGCACAGTATTCAGCTGGGGAGTAGACCAACCCTTGTGCTGATATTCTGAGAGTAGAGGCAGAGGTTCCCCATCTTGATCTTCCTAGTTTATGGAGTAAGTTGGTCCTGGTATTGATTTTAGTGGACATGCTCTTTATGTGTTTCTTATAGGAAAGAGTCTGATAGTAAGTTGTTATTCAGTCATGCTTTCAGAATGGCATTTGTGAGTTTGTTGTTGAGATGGAAACAGGTGGTCACCATTTTGCTGACACTGGGTATGAGTCTCCAGTCAGCAAAGAATTTTCCCACTGACTTCAGGGCCTCAGAGATGAGGCACTCCAAAACTTCCAAGTGTTTATCTTGTGCTGCTAGGACCAGGTCATCTGCATATCCAAATTTACATCCCCTGTAGCTGGCCTATCTGAGATATAAAGATTGAACAGTGTGGGTGCCAGTACAGACCTTGTGGAAGGCCGTTGTTGAGTATTCTTAACTTGCTAACATTGTCCCTCTTAATGATCTGAAAGGATCTATTGCTGAGCATGTTGTTTATTAGGTGAAAGAGGATTTTACAGGAAAAGATGTGACTCAGTTTGTAAAACTTCTTCCACAAGGTAACGTAGGTTGCAGTAAGGTCGATGAACACAGCTGTGGTTTTTAACCCTCACTGGAAGTCAGTCTCAATATGCCCTGTTAGGCTTTGCACCTGTTCAACACAATTGTGATTATGATGAAAGCTGGCTTGTTCCTTGGGCAGAAATGTATCTATTGTGGGTCCAATTCTGTTTATGATAAGTTTCTCCAGAAATTTGTAACAAGAACTCAGAAGGGCAATGGAACAGTAGCTTTCAACTCTTGCCAGGTTTCAGAAGTGATATTACTTTGGCTTTTTTGAATTCCAGTGGAGGCGTCTGTTAGAAAGTATGTTTGAAAATAATTTGCCAAGCCAATTCCTTGTTAGTCTCCCAGAATAAGTTAGAAATTCAGAGTGGATGCCATCAAAACTTGGTGCTTTGCTGGACTTCAGACTGCTGAGGGCTGCGTAGATTTCGTCCACAGAGAAAGGATGGATGAATTCAGAGTGTGTTGGAGCCAACTGTCGAAAAGCTGAGAGCGGTTTCTGGATGGTAGTGCTCTGTCACCCTTGGGGCTTTAGAGAGACAACTTGGGAAGTTACTTGGTTGGCAGTTACACTGGGTATTTGTCGAGCAGGTATAAGATATAAAAATTTATGTTATGTATTAAAACAGAATTGTATCAGGGGTGTGTTCCTACCAGTTCAAACTGGTTCGGCCAAATAGGTAGTAATTCAGCCTGCCACGCCCCCAAACCGGTTCTTTCGGCAGCGCCATAGGCAGCACCATCTTGTTTTTTGTTTCTTTGCATGCACAGAAACAATTTTTTTAGTACTGTACATGCACACGTACACAGCACGTCCATGAGCAAACCAGCAGTAGCAGCAGCCAGAACCCACCCCTGAATTGTATATATATAAAAAAGACTCTAAAACAAATCTAAAGGGAACAGGAGCATTAAATGGGTAAATAGAAACATATAAAGAGTAGCACTAGCAATAGTAATAACACTTAGTAATATGTGATTTGCACAATATCAGTATCATCATAGCCAATGAATCTATGGAGATTTTCAGTCATCCAGGATATTTTGCTTCTCTTCTAAAAAATTTCTACTGTTCAGAACTGAAGAAGCTTCTTGGATGAGAAGCAAAATATCTTCAACCAAAAACAAAGAGACTTTGGGACATAGCCAATGAGATTAACCCAATGTGTAATTATTTATAATTAGAAAGAGGAAATGAATTTTATTTTTACTAACAATAAATGTCTAAAAGTTTTATAGCATTAAGCAAATCTAGAGGACAATTGCAGGCATTGTCAGTGGGAAGAAATGCCATTCAGAAGCAAATTTTCATCCAACACCTGTTGGAGAGATATCTATGTGGTCACCAGGAGCTGACAATGACTTGAAAGTGTATAATCAGTCAAATTAATCAATCTTCAAGTATCAGCTATGTGAACTGGAGTAAATTACATTAAGCTAAGTGGTGTTGGTAGTAGTTTGTTGCTATCTGACAGAAAATTATTGTGACGGCCCCTCTTCCTTCTTGTATTTGTTATGTCTGAGCCAAACACAATTCTCATCTTAAGGCTGTAATTAAGAAGATGCATGTAGTCTGGTTTAATAAACTAGTCTGTGGACTGATATGAATTTAGAAAACTGGTCCTCTTGGAAACTACTGTAATCATGTCTTTTCTTGCACTCTAAATTAGCTGCCTGGCTTCAAATGCAGTCATGTTTACTAAACCCATTAATATCACTTAAAGTTATGTTTTGATTAGACTACTACAGCATATCCAACAAATTATGATTGAAATGAATGATGAATTAGCATGAAGTTGATCTCTCTTCATCCTGGCACTAATCTAGCATTATTCTATAACGTGATAGATATTTAATTTGATGGGCAGTGAAATATTATTTCCTATCACACCACATTTGAAAGATACACAGACAATGCTTAATGACATGCTATAACTCATTATCAAAAATAAGCTTACAGAGAATTATGTATGAGCACCATAAAGTTTGCTATATTTTTTTCCTGTGCCTTACAAGTCAGCCTGAAATAGAGGTTCTGCCACTATAAAAGAGAAAGAAAAAACATGTTTTTGTGAAATACTTTTACAGAATGTACTGAAAAGGTATATCATAGCAGAAATTAATCCTGTTTAATATCATATCGCAAGAATTGATCCAGAAGCGTTCTGACACAGGACCATAGGGCATTGAAAACTTCCCTGTGCAGAAGTCCAGCAGATGTAGTTGTTTGGTGTTTTACAGCAAGCTGAACTCAGTCTTAGACTAAGATTCCTTAGTCTAAGAGAGAAAACACTGCAAGCAGCTTTCTCAAAGTGTTCTGAAATCTAGGAAGAAACTGTGCAGAGGATGACCCTTTGAACTGTCCTTTCTTTGTAGGCAAAAGTAGCACAATGCCACTGCTATACACCGCCTCATTGCAATACATGTTGAAATGAAAGATCTGCTAGAAGCAGATGGGAAGCAGCTGCCTGAATATGCTCATTGATCAATAACCTATTTAAGAAATGTATGTATGTGTCTTTCTTAGATCTATCTTCAAGTCTTTCGGTTTGTCAAAGAAAACTAGTCATTTTTAAACAAGTCTCTGCTGTACTACCTATCCAGTAGTATTTCCAGAGGTAGAGCTGTTCCTGATTTTCCATCTCAATCCCAGTTTCAGAAGAACATAAGAGCCCTGGTGGACCAAGAAAGCTTTTTTAATACAGGCCTCTGTTGTCATCATGTCTTGCCAGACATCTATTTGAAATTCAATGCAGAACATGAGCACAAGAGCATCTTTGTGCTTGTTTTCCCAGTAACTTATTTTCAAAGTTTCTAATACTAAAGATAATATATTTGTAATACAAGGCTGATCATAGAAACAAGGCTGATCATTATCTCTCTTTTACAGCCGTCTAAGTAGGATGTTATCGCTATATTTTGTAGTAACAACTTCCACAGTATCCACAGGCAATGTACAAGCTTCCATCTCTTACCTTGAATCTTATATCATTCAATTCATATGCTAGAAAGATATATAGAAAAATTTCACCAAAAAAAACCCCTTAGTTCAAAGTGATTTGGGGATTGAAGATTAAGTATAAATATTTTTTATTATGGTTTTCCCCCCTCAGGAGTCTGTGGTGAAAGACTTGAAATGTTTGAGTATAATTTTTCCCCCAAGTAAGAGACTTCACATAATTCATTCTCAAAGACTTAACCTTCCCTGACCATTCTTCAACTCTTACACTGTCCTATCAGTGTTCATTGTGGGAGTTGGTATCCAATCAGAATTAAGCAAAGCTTCTCTGCTTAGTTTATAACAGGGCTGTCAAAGGTTCGCCACACGGGTCGGATGCATCATGTGCTGGCCACGTCCACATCCAGTTTAATGAATGGGGGGAAAGTCTCACTACATCATGTGATGCCACTGTGAGTTTGAAACCCTTGGTTTATAAGCATTATTTAAGCAGCTGAATGAATCTTCTTCAGCAAGAATCCTTACATAACATTTGATACTCTTACTTTTAATATTTATTCCAAAATATGTGCAGAAAAAGTTTCAAATTAACTGGTCTGTAATTTTCTGACATTTTTAAAACTTGATGTCTAATATTAGTGGGATATCTAAATTTTGCTACAAATCAGCCGCTTGATATAAGTAAAGGGATATAAATTCCTTAATTTTATTTTTTACATATATTATTTTGAGATTCGGTTATTTTTTTATTTTTTATTTTGGTTTTCTTCTGTATTCTCTTGTAATCTAAAGATCCAGCTGTTTTCCTACCTGGTTTTCAACTTTAAACATAACTAAAAGCTAAACCATAAAAATTCGTAGAGATTTCAAGTAGCCTCTTCAATAATATATTATTATATGTGAGGTTTCAAAGACAGAAAGAATGGTATAGTGATGTGTAACAGCTGCAGCATCCAAGCCCAAAATTGAGTCATAAATTCTATGCGCATTTACCAGCCTTGTAAAAGTCATATTGAACAGACATGGTTAAACATATTATGGAAGCCATATTAACATCTGGATGGATGATTTTGATATAAGTTTCTCTTAAGGAACATCACCTCATTTATTTGGTTTCAAACATGAATTATGCAAACCTAGAATGTTGTCTTTACGCATGGTTTGGGAAAGCAAATATAGAAATGTGATGGTTAAAGTAAGTGGAAATTGACTATAGGGTAAATAAGAACCTTCAGTTCATGATGCAGAAGCATATTGCCCAATTAATGTGATTTTCCTTTCTTTGATTAAGTTATTTAGTAATCATATGAAGGTAGGTGTGTAGGCTTGGTATGTTCAGGGCAAAGATAGACTACAGTTAAAAGTTAATTATAAACAGTAGTGACAGATCTAGAAAAAAATAAATCAATATGTAGATTGAACTAATTAACATATTTCCCTTCTACAGCACACACTGTAGAATACTACGTGCAAAAATGATTATATTCTAGTTGTGTAAGTACAAATATGGGGTGGGGGACCACTACACATAAAATGCCTATATCTAGATGATATGGACAGCTTTTGTTACTAATTAAATAAAAATAATTTTAAAACAGCTGAATTATTCTGAGATTAACTTTGCTTTCATAATATTTCAGTCAATTTACTGAAGAACTGTTCTTTCACTTGTTTAAATACATACATTTAGTCTTTCATTCCATTTTTCTCAGATGTTCACAGGCCAAAAGTATATATGATCAAGAAGCTTGTGACCTTGTTTCAAGCTTGATTTTCAAACCCCCAGACTGCTGTGTAACTCCTCTTTAGGCTGCTTTGAAGAATTTGTTCATTATAATTGCATTTAGCTGTTTTCCAAACCTTCTGTCAAACAGTCATTGTGTATGAGCCCTCTAGTTCTGTGTGTTTTAAAATCCATGGCTTTGATATTATAATTGTTGCCAGTGGATCCAATTAAATCTTTATTTGGAAATCTATACTGATGCAAGTTATTCACAGAAAGCCACTGGCTCTGTATTTTCATGTGCTTTTATTTGCTTAAGATAACAAATAACTTTTAGCGTAAAAAATTTAATCTTTAGTGTTACATATAGCAATCTTCTCAGTCTTCTCTTCTTTGCAAAATGAAAAAACTAATCTAAATTAATAAGCAAATATTTTGTTGATTATATAAGAATGTGAACATTCAAATAGAGGTTAAGACTTCTAGTTGAGTAGTGGTGCTTTAACAAAAATCACATAATCTAGTCATGGTACTCCACTAGCAGAATTTGTTCTATCAACGGAGCTGGGAAGGAAATTATCTCTCATGACCCTCAAAATATTATCCACATGGCTGGAGACAAAGAGAATGTCCAACAAAATAATATGTTTTAAGAGAAATAGTTTCTATTTTGTCTTCCCATGTATGAACAATATATTCTGTGGTATTACATATATACGAGATGTTCTTAGCTTAACAAATTGCTTCATGCTTCATGAAAACATCCAGGTACTGAGTATTTGTTCTGAGCTTGAGACAATAGGACTGTTTCAACTAGGTCCTTCCTTTTGCTTATATGCCACTCCATTTCCAAAGCCTTCAAGCAAGTTACAATTAACATCACAAAATGGAAACATGAACAGTCAATAATATAAATGTAATACCAAAAAAACCCTAATATGTCACCATTTGGGTAGAGAATTTTCAGGTGTTCCCATATCAGAGAAAACGATCTGAGACATATTCATATCAGAGGAACACTGATCAGAGGCACACTGAGTGTGTGTTCTCTCAATTACTGTGATTCTATTTCCACTATTATTAATTTGATTGGGTTTTTAAAATTTTTTGGGAAAGTTAGAATTTATGATTGCATTTTGTATGAATTGTTTTGTTCTGAACTATGTGCTTTCTTTTCAAAGACAAAGTCCTCTGCTATATGCATTTCATAAAGATTGCTAATAATCCTCTTTAAGTTTCCAGGTTGCAAATTGTAACATGAAAATACTATGGCATGCTTCTTCTTTCTTTAAGTTTTTTTAATTTTATTTTTACAAACATAATGCATGAACAGTGTGGCACCAGATGTCATACATTCTAATGCAAATAATACTAATAGAATTAATCATAGTTATTACATTCAGCCAACTTATATTTGTAGTACTAATACATATTTATATTAAGTTGCAGCCTGTCATTATTCAACTATTCCATATTTTATCTTGTTATTGTTCCTATTCCATTATATAAAAATGTATATATTATTCCCCCTCTTATTTCTATCTCTTCCACCCCTAACCCTTTAGAAAAAAAACTTGAGAGCTTTAAGACTTGTGGACTTCAACTCCCAGAATTCCTCCTCTCGCTCTTCAGCTTGATGATGTGCGGACGGGCGGAGGGTGGGGAGCTGGAACCGGTTCTAAACGGCACTGTAGATTTGTTGAACCTCTTCTATAGAAGAGGTCAGAACTGGCAGGAACCCACCCTTGCTAATAATACACTGTACCATCTGAGAGGTTTTAGCCAACAGGATATGTCCAGTAATAAAATTATCTTTCCTGACTGTGTTAGGCTGTATTTACATACAGTAGACTTTTAACATGGCACACAGATGGTTTCCAGACATTATTATTTTTCTATAGTAAATAAGTCCATTTCAACAGATTTCCATTCATCTTTTCTGAGTAGGAAAGTCCATTAGGTAGAAATACATGTTTTAGAAGTGCCACACAGAACTATGGATATTTATTTGTATGGATTTAATTTTTTCACATTTTAGCAGGACAACTTAGCATCTTAACAGGGGTTATTTCTATTTCCTTGCACACTGTTGCTTCCTACAACCAAGCATGTATGTATTTTAACAGTCATAGTAAACCGGGAGAATGTTACATGCCCATATCAATTAATCAACGTGATCATAAGTATTGCAAATGGAGGGAAGCTGAAAAAATTATTCTACTGAGCAAAGCAAAAGTTAGGATTCTAGGCTTCAGCTAAAATTCAAGTAAATTAGTTGTTCAACAGTAACATATGAAACCGCAACCAGTATATATACACTGCTTTATAGTTCGCACATCCAGAAAGAATGAAAGCTATGGTATAAATGTGAGAACTGTTGTTAACATACTGTATATTAAAAGAAAATCTGGAGGCAAGCTTAGAAACAGTGTATTTTAAAAAGCTAAAAAATGAGAAATCCAAGAACTGCTCTTCTCTGCAAGATCAGGATCTTGTTTAGGGTGTCACTGTTTCATGATATTAGTATAGAAAATAATGTTTCTAAATTCTAATCATGCAAAAAGATATCTTTGTCCGTCTATATAAAATGAAACCAAAAGTTGTTGTTATTCTCTGGACTGCATTCTATCTACTGGTTGTGTGTTCTATATGAAATAAATTTCCAGATGTTGCATTAAAAGCTAATAAAAGCCTCCTCCCGCCCCTTTGGAAATTTTTTCCAAACTTGAGTCTACTGTGTTGGTAACAGAATCAACATAAATTTACAATATTTGCGACTTAAATAGGCAAATATTTGCACAGAAAAAATGTTTATTGCCTCATAAAGTGATTTCTTCCTTGTTATTCTAATTCCCAAAACATTCAGCACCAGTAGCCTCCACTTCACTGCCACTGAAATAGCCCCTTTCTTTTCTGGCTCCCACGTCTTTGCATTCTGTAACCTTTGCCCTTTCATTTGGTCTAACCAAAATGATACCATTAGAAAACTAATGTGCCAAAGAAAATGAGGATGTGTGGCTATCATAATATCCCATTATTCTTTTAATGTTCCTACTGACTCAGCCTGAATTTCTCAGCTTATTTATCAAAAGGAAGTTGTTTTTTAAAGTAACTGAGTAAAGGTAGCAAACAACCTTGGTTTCATAGTGTTTAAAGTGCTAGGCCTAAATGTCTTCACTGTGAAATAATAGCATCATGAAAAGTACCTTTTTGGGGGGTAGCTTCTCATAACTCCCTGGGAATGACATTTTTATCAACCTTTGGTCCCACATGAAAGCTTCACCTTTGTTTTGATCCCAAAAGTGAACCCATGTGGAAATGATTGAGAGTGACGTCACATATTCAGCATTATGATTTAAATCAAAAGTTCAGTAGGAAAGGAGGAGGGAATTTTGTCTGAGGTGGTGGATAATGACCCTTGCAGTCAAACACAACTCATAACTGTCAAGCCCCAATCTCAAACAATAACAAAAGCAAAGGCAAAATCATGAACTTTTATGGAGACATTTGCACACCATGATTTGATGGAAGCAATTAAAATATTCTGGTGCCTTTCAGATGTAGTGAGATACAACTAGGCACAAAAATAACAAGATTTTTGTAACACAAGGGGGATTTGTTCTCTAAAGTTTGTTCTCTACAAAGATAAACTTAACAGAGCTTTAAAATAATGTTGGATCTTTTCCAACATGTTTCGCTGTAGAGCTTCATTTAAGGTACAGTTTAATGTGGAGCTGTACACATCTCAGAACCTGTTTCATCAGCAGCAACTTATCCAGCAGAGAAATGACACACTATTTATTAAGATATTTGGAATGCTTTATATATACAAACCATTATTTCTTCCTTTTGATAAAACATTTTCAAAATAACTGAAAACATACATTGAAAATAGTAATAAAGTTAGTTAAATACTTGAACTGAAGAATATATTATTACCATTAATTGTAATGACAGCCAATTTAGAGGACTCTAAAAAGGGACTGGAGAACCAGTTTGGTGTAGTGGTTACGGTGTTGGCCTAGAAACCAAGAGACTGTATGTTCTTGCCCTGCCTTAGGCATGAAATATTGACTATGTGACTATATGCCACTCTGTCAGCCCAACTTACCAACCAGGATTGTTATTGTGGAGGAAGGAGGAGGAAGAAGTACTATGTGTGTTTGCCACTTCGAATTGTATATGAAAAAAATGTGGGATAAAAATATAAAATATGTTGTCTATAGTATTATACATTCTGATATTTTATATAATTCATCTCAAGACAGTATATATATAAAATAATGTATACTATATTTCATGTTCATAGAATTGTATAATATTAGAAAAAACTAGGATATGCATTGCTTTATATGTTGTTTATAATTATTATGCACAGCCTATTTCCAGATTCAAATTTCTTTCATGAAAAGTAGATAAATATGATATTTCCCATTGTAATTGATTATTTATTTAGTCCAAAGAAAATGGAAGGAGAATAAACAAACTGGTACATGGTATATAACTCTTCAAAAAATATTTAAAATAATCTTTGGGAACAGCACAATAGTGATAAATTTAGATTCATGAAGATCTTAGTTATTTTATATAGCCTACATGATCGGACTCACATGTAGCCCCTCCAAATTTCCTATTTTGGGTATATGGATCACCATATTCTGCTAATTGTTGAAGGAATATCTATAGATTTTATCAGCCTTTTGTGTATCTAGGAGGATGACTATGTAACATAAAAACCTGATGTTTTGATTCACACTGTCAAGCTATTCAAAGACTCCCTTAAGTTTTGGCAGGACATGTCAAATGCAGACACATGTTTACAATCAAGCCATTTACATTACCAGACCAGTTCAAAGACTATTTCTGTACTGTTTAAAGCAGAACAATAGGTGCAAATTAATTCCATTAATTAATTAATCCCATCCCATTTGTTTTAGTATGATCTGCTCATACTTAAGCTGTAAATTGGAAAGCAGCTTCAAGATCAATATAGCAACAGTGATAGCACTTAGTCTTATATACTGCTTCATAGTGCTTTATACAGTTCTGCTTCATAGTGCTTTATACTCTAAGCGATTTACAGAGTCAGCATATTGCCCCCAACAAAACTGAGTCAATCTTGAGCCAGTGAGAATTAAAATGCCAAACTGCTGGCAGCTGGCTGTCAGCAAAAGTAGCCTGAATTACGGCATTCTAATCACAGCGCCACTATGGCTCTTATATAGTGAATTCAATTATGATGTGCCCATACTTTTTAGGGGTTCACTTGTGGTTTTAGGGATGATTTTTCATTAGAATCCAAGTTCTTGTCTGCATTTATGAATTCATCCATCTGAAGCCTTACCTTTTCACTGGTTGCCTTGTGCATTGTGAAAAGACCACTGCAGAAACATCACACATAGCTTGTGCTTTCTTTCCTTGAGACAATTTATTTGAGGAAGGCTATCTTCCTATAGTACTTCCAACTGAATCATTGAAAAGCGCAATTTTAAATGTATATTATGGTTTAAAAAAAATAACAACAACCAACCAATCAAGTAACCAACCAACCATCAGCCAACCTCTAAGGCTTTCATTACTTGTGCTTAGAGTTTTAAAAAAATGTTTTAGGATATATTACTGTTTCTTTTTATTTTTATCCTTTAACTTTTATATTCTGTTACTCATTTGCTAACGTGTACCCATGTGGTCCTAGGTTTATGGTAAAGTGACCAGATTTTAAAATTGGTAAAGCGGGACACCATTGATGTGGGGGGGGGGGGGGGGCAGGCCTTTTTCCATTTCAAGATGCTGCTGCTTCTTCCACGGCCTCCTTCTCCCCCCCACCTCTTGGAAAGCTTCGGGCAGCTCCTGGGCAGTGGGCGTCCGGGCAGGAAGAGCCAGAGCGATTGGGTTGATCAGGATTTTTTTTTTTAAAAAAATGCCGGATTCCTTGAATGCCCGCGCCTGTGCGCAACGCAGGCCTTTTTCCATTTCAAGGCACTGCTGCTTCTTCCACGGCCTCCTTCTCCCCCCACCTCTTGGAAGTCCAGCCAGCTGCCCGCCAAGCTCTCCACGGAGACTCACCCAGAGTTTTCACCATGATCTGCCTGGTGAGGGGAGGCAGCAGGTTGATGCAGACCAAATCCACATTCTGGTGCAGCAGGACCTCGTCTATCCAGCTTGGCCAGTTCTTCTGCCTCTTCCTGAGTGCGGCCCCAGAGCGCCTTGACTGCAAAGCCCTAGTCCTTTAGAAGCAGGATGATGACCTGGGCGGTCAGGCTGGTGCCAAACACGCCCACCCTGGGCAGCATGGTTGTTGCTGCTGCGGCTGATTCTGCCTGCTTCCCTCCACCTTCACCTTTTTCCTCCCCTTCCTCCTCCTCCTCCTCGCTGCGATCTGGATGCCCAACGCGCCTTCCTTTCCTCCGCATTCGGCCCTTTCGCGTGGAGCCTCAAGATTACAAGCAATGCGGGGTTGCTACGCTAAGGGCGCCCGGTGCCAATTGGGAACTGCTGCTGCTGCTGCCGCCGCAGGGACCCAGCAGCACCCGATCCCGGCAGCAGTGGTTGGCTCTGCTCCCAGCTGCAGGCCCCTGCTGTGTCCAGTGCGTCTTCATCAGCAAGCTGGTTGTCTTTTTTGTTTTGGTCCCATTCTACATTGTACACACACACAACCTAAACCAGTCAGTCTGGGTGGGGAGGACCTAAGAAAAAGATCGCCCATTTCAGCTGTATTGGAAAAAATATCCTTCAGAAACAATGGACGGTCCTGATTTTTATAGGTAAGACTTGGGGCATATCCTTGTCTAAAATCCTTTAATGCTTGTAAAGTTATGAAATTAGACCATATAATATTGTTATATATTGTTCATGCTTTTAGCAATAGAGTGATTGTTTAAAAGGTTCTTTCAGAGCAAATAATAAATGAGGTAGATGATCCCACGTGCCATGCAGACTTTGGCACTCTGGTCGTCAGTTCCTTATTATATATGCAGCAGGGAACTATGACCTAATGTTGACATAAGAATCCAGCCAAATTAACCTACTGAACAGAAGGCAAAAATACATTTTGACTCTGGCCTCAAATCCCGATTTATAAACCAATATTAAATTACAGTTCTGTTTTGGAGTATCTGGGAATATTTCTGTTAGATTGGGTAAACAACAGCTCTTTATTGAGTACAACAAGTGAGAACAATCCAGCGAAGGTTGAGTCTGATAGCAGCCCTTTTATAGGGAGCTGTCAGACCCTTTGACCAGTAGAATTAAACCTCTGTTCCCACTGGAACAGAGGACCTTGGTGGAAACCACTGTAGTTAGAACAAGTATCTAACACCCCTCCCCTCTTGGATGGAACAATCCTACTTGTGATGTAGTAATGCAGGTAGGCAGGCTTTTGGTTTGTGCCAGACCTGTGCAGTTCAATAGGAGGGTTTTCCTTGGACAGGTCAGACGGACCTGTTTGCTTCGCTTGGTAGAAGCTCCTGAAACCTTCCACAGGCCGCGGCTGGAGCTTCTAGAGCTGGTTCGCTCGGAGCTTGCTGCGGGCCTGCAACATAACCAGATAGGTTCCCCAGTACCCTCGGGCTTGAGCTGGCTGTGGACAGAGTGAGTGTTTGTTCCATTTGGGTAGGACTTTGCTAACTTATGCAGGAGTAACCTCTGGTTGTCTATGAGTGGAGATGGAGAGGAGGCCACGGAGTTGCCTCAATGTGCCTTCTCCAATTCCTACCGTCCTAGAGCTCTAAGAGGTAAGAGCGAGGACCGGTGATGCCTATCACTGTGGCAGGAATCCACAGATTCCCCCGGTGTAATTGTGGGCATATACTGAATCCCCTACACTAAATGTCCGAATCTTGCTTGTGGAGTCTGGGAGCGATGAGGCAAAACAGTTGGGGTATAGCCGGTCTAAGTGGGACTTTAACCGGCGACCCATGAGAAGCTCGGAGGGGCTTCTCCCTGTCGTGGCACTGGGTGTGATGCGCTGAATTAGCAAATAGTGGTCAACCCATGTTTGCCAATCTCCCGGGCCCATCATAGAGAGGGCCTTTTTTGCAGATCTCATCATTCTCTCTGCCTGACTATCAGATGGAATAGTGCGACCAAGGCATGCCTGATTCCCTGAGCTGCTAGGAAGGTCTCAAATTGCATGGCCGTGAATTGGGGCCCATTGTCAGAGACCAAGACATTGGGCAGGCCGTGCATGGAGAAAAGTCTCTGTAGCACCTTGATGACTGCTTCTGCCGTAGTGGAGGTCATCAGGACTACCTCTAACCATTTCGAGTAGGCGTTCACAACTACGAGAAATGTCTGGCCATGAACTGGGCCAACAAAGTCAATGTGCACCCTAGACCATGGTGCTTGAGGTCGCTCCCACTTCTTAGTGGGCGCCTCTGGGGGAGCTTGTCTGGACTCTTGGCACGGTATGCAGGTAGTCAACCATTCTTCGATCTCCCTGTCCATGTTAGTCCACCACATGTAACTCCTAGCCAAAGACTTCATGCTGACAATTCCAGGATGCCCTATGTGTAAAGCCTCTAATACTGCAATGTGCAATTTGGATGGAACAACGACCCCGTCCCCCCACAGTAAACAGCCATTTACAACCAATAACTCATCACGTTTGGCAAAATACATTTTGAAATCAACCCCAACAGGCCCCTTGGGCCACCCCCTCCACACCCAGTTCAAAATTTGCTTGATGGTGGAGTCCTTTGCAGAGTGGCAGGCAATGTCACTGGACGAGACAGGCCCAGTCTCAAGGCAGTCAATGAGGAGGACTGGCGTCTCGGGGGTAGGGTCAGTGAGAAGTTCAGGCAATGGGTAGCGGCTTAGAGCGTCAGAGTGCCCCAAAGTGGAGTCTGGTCAGTGGATGAGCCGGTAGGAGTAGGCAGCTAGGAAGATGGTCCATCTGGTCATGCAAGGTGATAACGACACTGGGGTAGGTCGGTCCCCAGCCAGTAAGCCCAACAATGCCTTGTGGTCTGTAACCAATTCGAAGTTACGGCCATATAGGTACTCATGGAACCCCTTTACTCTGGCCACTGCAGCCAAAGCCTCATGGTCCAGCTGGCTGTAGTTCAGCTCTGCGGCAGACAAGGTCCTGGAGTAAAATGCAATAGGGGATTCGATTCTGTTGGGTATGCAGTGGTTGAGAACGGTGCCAACTCCAAACGGGGAAGCATTGCAGGTCACTTCATGTTCTTAGCCAGGAGATGGTGTAAAGGCTCAGCAATGGTGGCTTTTTGCTTGAGAAAGACACTGTAGAAATTAAGGAGCCCAAGGAACGCCTGCAGCTCGGTTTGATTGCAAGGTGTGGGGGTGTCCTGAATAGCTTAATTTTTTTTGTGTAGTCAGGTGAATCGCAGAACCATCGATTAGCTACCCTAGGAATTCAACCCTTGGCACATTAATTTGGCATTTTTCTTTTTTGAGACGGAAGCCTTTGTTTCTAATTTGAGCCAAAACTGTTCGTACATGTTTTAAAAGTTGCACCTCATTTGCAGCCAATACCAATATGTTGTCGAAATAGGGGACGACTCCTGGAATCCCCTGAAAAAGCCATTCCATGACGCTTTGGAACAGTCCAGGGGTGATACTAACGCCGAATTGCAGGCAGTGACATTTGAATGCACCCCTGTGTATCACAATGGTTTGGGCCTCCGCTGTAGCACTATCTACCACTGTTCCCTCTAAGGTGCGCGCCTGCGCGGCCGCGCACCTCGCAAGAAAAGCCCGCGCAGCAGATTCTATCTGCCACGCAGAGTTTTCTGTAAAGCAAACGTGGGGAAGTTCTTTGCAGGCACCTAGAACTGGCCGCCTGCAAAGGACCTCCCCAGACTTGTTTTGATGAGCCGCCAGTCCTCTTGCTTCTTCTCCTTCACCAGCAAACCTCCCGCAGTGGTGCCTCTCCCTCCACGCGGAGCACCTGAGCTGGCCCCCGCGTTATCCCTCCCCCTTCCTCCTCTGCCGTGCTTTTGAGGCCGCGGGAGCTAGTAGGAAAGCGGCGGAGGTGGAGGCGGCGGCAGGGATAACCCAGAGCCCAGCTGAGCTGAGGTGCTCCGAGCGGAGTCAGCTGGGCTCTGGGTTATCCCTGCCGCCGCCTCCACCTCCGCCGCTTTCCTACTAGCTCCCGTGGCCTCAAAAGCACGGCAGAGGAGGAAGGGGGAGGGATAATGCGGGGGCCAGCTCAGGTGCTCCGCGTGGAAGGAGAGGCGCCGCTGCCATGGGCGGGGACCCCAGCGGGAGCTTTGCTGGTGAAGGAGAAGAAGCAAGAGGACTGGCGGCTTTGAAATGCAACCCCCTGGTCCCGCCGGCCGCGGATTTGATTCGGCGTAAGTGGGGGCCGAACACATGCTGAGCCGACTTTGCGCAGTGAGGCGGAGTAATTCAAACCCCCCCCAAAGAACGTTTGTGTGTGTGTGTGTGTGTGTGTGTGTGTGTGTGAGAGAGAGAGAGAGAGAGAGAGAGAATTGGATCAAAATGCATGACCAGATGGACCATCTTCCTAGCTGGAGTGGAGGGAGGGAGGGAAGGGAGGAAGGAAGCCCTGCCCCCTGTGAAAAAAACTGAAGATGGAGCAGTGAATGAATAAACCATAAAAGCAACAAACAGTTAATGCGTAAGTAAGCTGAGGAGCAAGTTCTCAACTAAGGAAGAAATATAAGAAAGAAATATAAAAAGCTCAATATGCCAAAACACTTATTTTAGTCTTCATTTAATTACTTGTATTGTAGTCTGATGTAACATCTTTTTAAAGTTAACGTTAGTTAGAAAAGATAGGGTACAAAACTTAAATAATAAAAAAATTGTACATTCATTTTGAAAAATAAATGCAATACTTGATTAATTTCATATCTTTATTTAAAATAGTTTTGGCATGGCATATGATTTTATTGACTCAGTTGGAAATGATGTGGATGTTGTATCTGATTCTGAGGTATATATATTCTTAAGTAACATAACATATAGCATATTGTCCAAACTTGCTAGACTATTTAATTGATCTTACTACTTTAAAGGGGGAGAGTTTTTTATGTTGCATTTATATATTATATTTATTACATTTATATTCCACATTATATATTTGTATTGTTATTTTAGTGTATATTGTCAATTTCGATAGATATTATATTGATATATCAATACTGATTTTAATCATACTAAATAACAATTACTGCTATTGTTTATCAGCATTGCATATTTACAGTTTTTAATATTGAGTTAGTCATATTTTAGAATAATAGCGTTATTTTTTAATAGGATAATTGGCAAAATCTAATTCACATGTGATGGGTTGCATTCCAAAGGAATGTGAGAGGACAGGTTGCCTGCAAAATGCCAGGACCCAGGACCCTGTTGGTGCCATGTCTCTCTCTAGCCAGTCTAACAATCTAAAAGCTGAGCAGAGAGCCTTTTTTTTTCAGGGTGAGGGGAAAAGTATAGTGTTTGAGTGGCACTTTTCATGTCTGGCATTCATCGGGCTGAAACCTCGCTCGCAATTGGCGCTTGACGCTTGGAAGGTTGCGCAAATGTCCAGCAGACGCGACAGCAGTTCAAACTGTGGCTCTCTTAGGTGCTCAGGCATGAAACTGTGCAGCTCACACACTATACTTTTCCACTCACACTGAAAAAAAATTAGAGGGAACATTGCTATCTACAGGCAATTGTTGGTATGCCTACGCCATGTCCAATTTTGTGAAGATTTTTCTGGGCCTAGTGAATAAGTAGGTGCTGTACAATGGGTACAGGGTAGGTACTTTGTTGTAGTGCTTTATTTATTGTGCACTTGTAGTCTGTGCAGATGTGGACAGACCCGTCAGATTTGACAGGTGTCACTATAGGGGTCTCCCAGTGTGCGTGATCAACTGGTTCTAGGATTACCTGGCCCACAAGCATGTCAATTCCCTGTCAATTTTGGGGTGGAGAGCAAAAGATACTCTCCTGTGTTTTAGCCTAATTGGAGCTATGTTGGGGTCCAAACTAAAGGAAATTGGAGTCCCCATATAGTTACCCAGACCGGTGTCGAAGACATCCTCGAACTCCTTAAAGATGGCTTCAACGACATCGTGTTTCAAGGTGTTGATACCAGTCACTTCTAGGCCCAGGGCTTGGAACCAATCTAGCCCTAGGAGGCTCTGCAGGTTGCCCTGACCATTGTCACTGGGAGTTTCCCACTGAACTGCTTGAACTTCACCTGGAAGGTGCCTTGGCCCACAATGAGGACCTGGTTTCCCTGTTAATTGCATAGGCGGATGTCAGGGGTGTGTAGATGCTGCTTCTTTAGGCTAGGGATAGCCTGCTTTAGGGTAGACCACGGTATGATGGGCAGTGATGACCTGGTGTCAATCTCCATCTCACATGGAGAGTTCCTGATGAGTACTGTGACCTTCAGCTTTTTTGGCCGCCTGGTGCGAACTTGGCCGATTGACGTATGGTAGGTGACTCTATTGTTGCCCTCTGAGAGCAGTGGTGGCTTCTGCCAGGCCCCTGGGTTGGGCCTCTGCTGGCGGCTTGGTGCACTTTTAGGCTGCCAGGTAGTGGCAGGGAATTTGCTCCGGCACACCTTGGCGATGTGTCCCTTTTGCTCGCAGTTCTAGCAGGTTGCGTCGCAGAAACAGCAACCCGATCTGACATGGTCTCCTCTGCAGCTAGCGCAAGGCGGGAGACGCAGTTTGAATTTGCGTACCAGCTGGGCACAGCTACTGTGCATGTGGCAGCTGTCATTTTCCTCGCCTTCTGAGCTCTTTGGCTCTGCAGCTTAAGGATGTACGTGTGTACTCTTTTGCACGTCTTCTGGAACGCTTTGGTGCTGCAGAGTCTCAGTAGATTTGAAGGCTGATTCGGATGCCCTGGCCTCGTCAAAGGTGATCTGCACAGTGAAGTTAGATTTACTGAGTGAACTCCTCTGCAGAGTAATGTCCTGCATGCCGCAAATTATGTGGTCCAGAATCAACTCGCCCAGGTCTCGGAATTCGCAGTACGCTGCGGCCTTGCAAAGCGCTGCAACATACTCATTAATTGACTCACCCTCTTTCTGGTTCCTGATGTAAAACTCATGCCAGCGAATGTGTTTGGATGGCTTGGGGGCATAATGAGTCCTCAAAGTTTGCTGGAGCACGGACCAGATGGCTGATTGTAGTGGTGTCGGCTCAGAGAGGTCTTTCACCATCTCAAACACTTCCCGGCCACAGCATCGGAGGAACATGTTCTTCTTGTGGCCTTCAGAAAGGCCCATGAGGTTGTTTGCCTCAAGGAAGCAGTCAAATCATAGCATATACGGTTCCCAATGCTCAGTGACTGGATCATATGGAGTTGGTGGGGCATGCATGGCCATTTTGTGTTCTGAGGGTGTTTTGAGTTTGCAGCTCAAAAATGGCTGCTCAAAGCCTTATTGAGCTCCGGGCTGGATGTACTTGCTGGATTGCTACGCTCTTTTTGGTTCGCCTAGTTGCCTTCCAATCCCATCCTCGTCGCCAGTGTTAGATTGGGTAATGGATAGGCACACACAGGCTTAACAGTAACAACAGCTCATTAATTAGGAGTATGAAACAGTAATTACATTTGCATGAAACAGAACTCCCTGCTAACTAGTAAAAAATTCTGAATTCGTAATACATGATTACTTCTACTGGATCCAGCTATTAACAGGTCCAACTAACAAATCTGCATATCTCATTTGTGGTAAATTCATAGTGCTTATGATGTAGTCAATAAGCAACAAACCATATAGTCAGAATTTGTCAGCTGCAGCTATTGGGATGAGATGCCAGAGGGAATAACTGACAGTTGTTAAAAATAGAGAAAAGGATATGCTGTTTTCATAAGAAAGAGAAACGTGAAATCATATTCCAGCAGCAAATCTAAACTTCTATTTGGATGTACTCTAAATATATGAAGGAGGAACAGTATCTCCGAAACCCAAAATACAAGTCTTACAAATGGGATGGATATATAATAATCTTTCTTCACAAAGTGTTAGACACTTGCAGTTGTATCTGTTGGAAACAACGAGTGTGTTCTACTTGACAAAGATAGGGAATCCACCAAAAATGCAAATGCTTTTTGTTCCATCATCTATTTTATAATTATAGAGTCAGAAAGTTCCTTAGAGATCACCAACAGAATACCTCTGCATAATAACAATATCACTTAGATATATATACCACTTCACAGTGCTTTACAGCCCTCTCTAAGCACTTTACAGAGTCAACATATTGCCCCCAACAATTTGGCTCCTCATTTTACCGATCTTGGGAATATGGAGTCAACCTTGAGCCAATCAGGATCGAACACCTGGCAGTGAGCAGAGTAAACTTGCAATACTGCATTCTAACCACTGCACCACCACTGCACCACTAATGCCGATTCACTACAGGTAGATTTTGACTTAGGATGACAATTGGGACCAGAATTTCTATTGCTAAGCAATGTGGTTGTTAATTGAGTTGCATTTGATTTTATGACCCTTTTGCCACAATTGTTAAGCAAATCAATGCAAACATTAAGCAAATCATGTAGTGTCGAATTGATGAATTTTCCCATTCATTTTGCTGATCTGAAGTTACCTAGGAAGGTTCATAAATGGTGATCAAGTGACTCTGGGACACTGCAACCATTGTAAAAACATGGTAGTTTCCAGTTGTCTGGATTTTGATCACATGAACATGGGGATGCTCTGAGTGTGAAGTGTGAAGAAAGTCATAAGTCACTTTTTTCAGTGCTGTTGTAATGTCAAAGAGTTACTACATGAATGGTCATACATTGAGAACTACTTGTACAGCATTTCTTAGAAATCATAACCTAGCCACTATCTGAAGACATCTGACAAAGGAGAACTTGCTACTTCATATGGCTGGCTTTTCACTGGCTGCTGGCATGAATAGTCTTCATCTTTAACCTGAACTTCTTTCCTCATCCTTTTCAGCTGTCCTTTTGGGCACTACCATGTCAGTTCTCTCCCTCTTCTGTGGGGCAATCCTTCAGATAGTTGAAGACTACTATCATGTCTCAGTGACGTACGGTGAGGTTTATGCCTGGTGAGGCTCAGCTGGGCATCTCTTTAAAGACTCGCCAGCTCCAGTGGAGTTCCTTCCCAGACTTTGGTGAAGCAGCTCAGCGGGGCAGCGGTCGGCCTCGGCGGGGGGGATTTGCATTGTGGGAGCCGCCAAGTGCCCGGGTCTGCAGCAAAGGCGCTTGGCGGCTCCCGCAATGCAAAGTTCCCTGCCACTGCCACCCGCCCGCTGCCCCGGCCTGCAGCCGCTGCTTCTCCAGGCTCCGCCACTGGAAGTCCTGGATTGACTCTGGGGGAAGGCTGAGCGAGAAGCGGAGCGGAGCTTCTCCGCGGCCTCCCGGCACCGCGCAGAGGCTCTCGCATGAGCGCGTGCCAGCAGCCGGCGGCCCGGAGCAGCCCCGGCTGTGAGACAAGGCAGCGCTTAAAGCAGCCGCTGCCACTGCCACTGCCCCTCCTTCGCCCGACGGGGCGTTCCTGCTGCCTTGGGCCGCTTTGCCGCGCGGCAGCTGCTTCTGCAAGGAGGCACTGGGCCAGGAACTGGAGAAGCTGGCAGATCGCTCGGACTGGAGCCTCCATGGAAAGGGTGCGGAGTGGCTTCCCAGCGATCCGCCGGCTTCTCCAGTTCCTGGCCTGCCTCCTCCAATGAACAATCCTGCTGCCCCGGCCTGCAGCCAGCCAGCCCACCCACCCCCGCCCGACCTGCTCCCTGCCTGGACTCACCGCTCTTCTCCTCCTCCTCCTCCTCCCCACTCGTCCTCCCCGCCCACCCAGCCCATTCCTCCCCCCGCCACCACTGTGTCCAACAGGCCAGGCATCTCACATTTATGGCGGACATAAACGCAAGACGCCTAGCCTGTTGGGACACAGCGGCAAGAACGTCCCTGCCACCTCCACGCTCCGCTGCCTCAGCCCCCCGCCTCCTCCAACCCCACCGGACTGCTGTGAAGAAAGAAACACACACACACACACACATACACTCCACAATAAAAAAATTACATATTTAATTACAATAAATTTGAATTCCCCCCCCTCCGTCCGATCCACATACCTTTTCCAGCTGTGGAAACTCTCTCAACTCTCCTCTTGTCCGCCCAACGTAAGCACGCTCAACGTAAGCATGCTCATAAGGCATGATTCACTGCTCCCCGATCAGGAGGCGGGAGAATCAGTGCCTCTTTTGCATATGGAATTTTTTGCTTTTTAACTCTTTCTTAACTTTTAAAAGGCGAAAAATTCCTTATGCAAAGGAGGCCCCGAGTTCTCTGGCCTCCTCCTAGTTAATACTGAGAGCAGACACCAAGCCACTGTGACTTGAAATCTGGTAGCAAGTACCCTGGCTTTAATTATTTTAAAAAAATTATTTAAAATCCTTTCCTTTCCCTGAGGAGACTGATGAGGCCCCGCCTCCCTTGCCTCTAGTGACTGCACGTCCCTGTCATGTCTCTTCTTAGTTGTTTTTGGCTAACATCCTTATATTCTTTAATTGCTTGTGAGGCTGGACTGGATAAAATTATTGAAAATATCTTAGATTGTAAAAAGAACAAAATTAAGTAAAGAAAGACTGTTAGGAATATAATCTAATGGTTGGGTTGGCAATATATAAATCATGTAACAATGCTGTACCTGTTTCTTTAAATCATACTGTAAAATGTGATTGGTTACTGTTTCCTCAATCTGCCATAAGAGGGAGCCAGAATGACTGTTAGCTCTCTGTTTGTTAGATGCTGGGCTGATCTGATCTGAGTGTTTTGGAAGCTGGCTGTTAGAAAGTGCCGTGAGCTATTGTAAGTTTTGCAACTGCTAGCAAACTTTGAGTACCGGACTGTTTGTATGATTATGGACTATGTTATTTGGATTATCTCTTAACTGAAAGACACTAAGATTTATATGCTGCTAATATGAAAATAATTTGAACATTTAATCCAAAGGCAAGTGTCACTGAAGATGGTCCTGACATTTTGAAAACTCAAAGGTAATTAGAAAAAGAGGTCAACAGACTATAACTGTGATGGTGAACCTTTTAGACCGTGCTCAGTTTGGCATGCGTGCATGTCCAAACTGAAAGGTGTGCACGGCGCATGCAGCAGAGGCTCAAAGACCAGCTGGCCGGCAGAGCATCCCAACACTGGCAGTGCGGCAAGAGGTAAGATCTTTTTATTTTGTGAACTTCTGTTTCATCATTTGCAGTGAAGAAATGCCACAAAGATCTTACCTGGGGTGACAGTGCATGTGCCAGCAGAGAGGCCTCTGTGTGCCATCTCTGGCATATGTGTCATAGGTTCACCCTCATGGGACTATAAGGTAGATAGATACTATCACTGATGACCTAAATATAAGTTAACAAGAACTCAAATAAGCTGTTATTGACAGAGAATGCTGAAAAAATAAAGCTTATCAGGATCATAAAAAATCAGAAGTGCCATTAGTAGAAAAAATGTTTTTTTTTAAATTTCACACTAGAAGTGGCACAGTATTCTATAATCAGAAAACAAGAAATGGGTAGTACAGAATACAGATATATACTTCAAGTAAAATATTCATTTACCCATAAATCAAATCAACTCTTAAGCACGAAAACTAAAGATAATAATCAAAGATAAGGAATAGATCACTTAGTCTTTTAGCAGCATATAAAAGTTTTAACTAAGACAATCTCATTGCTTTAAGGATTATATGTTCTCAGTTTTATGTATCTATTAATTGAATCAATTTTACTGCTCAGTTGCACTACATAAAATGTAATTGGGTGGCAAAAATTCTGGCTATGTGGAGACGTGATTTAATAATTGCTAATTCATTTTTTTTATAATCCAAGCTCATAAAAATAACACAAGATACATTAGCATTGGTAATGGACCAGTTAGGGATATGTCCTAGTCCATAAAATCTGGCCCATTATTTAACATTTTAGTTATGTCTTAAATTTAAATTGACAAGAATATTAACTAAATAAATAGCAGTGCCCGGGTGCATCTCTAACCAGCCACTTATTTGTTACATAATATTTACCAATTACTACATTACAGCTGATTTACTTTGTACTATAGTTTGTAGTTATTTATTTATTTGCAAATTTCTCATCCTCCAAAAGTAGTATTTGTAAACCAAGACACTTGCAAGGGTCCAATGTTTTAGCTTTAGCTAAATTATCAAGTCAATGTTATTTTATGGGCTTGCTTTGTTGTAATTCTTATTAATGTGAAACTGAATTAGTTCCCCTAATATAGAGAATATGGGAGAAAATTATCCATGCAGTATTAAAAGAAGCTAGAAAAAGAGGATAATAACAAGCCTAGGAGTGCTTTACCAAGTATTCCGTGAACATGGAAAAGTGAAGGACTTCAGGATCTCTGACTTAAGTCTGAAGCTGTCTTCCTGTTGACTAGTTAACACGATTAACTGAAAGAATTAGAGCAGTTAATGAAAGCAGAAAATGTCATGCAGTATGGTAGCTGGAAAACTCTCTTAGAAAAGGCAGCTGCTGTGGAGGTTGGCCAATGCTGTTTGGTCATGTAGTATTTGAGTATATTCTTTTTTTCCCACAGGCTCTCCTTCTCCTCTACTATGAACAAAACAGGATATGGGTGAAGACATTATTAGTAATGTGGTATTTTGTTGACACTGGCAAGTTCCAAGAATATATATTGTATTGCTCACTATGTACTGCAAAAACAAGAATTTTCAGACACTGTAGCAGTGATGTAGCAGTAATTTTCCATGGATTTGTACCATCACACTGCTAAAGGTTTGAAAGTCAATTTCCAATGGCTAGATTCCTTCCATTGAATAGTTTTCTCTGATTCCAGTTCTGATTCCAATAATACATTGGCTCATGTAATATTAAATAAGTATCACAAAGCAGTAAAATATGTATCTTTTCTTTTCGTGTACATGTGTCACACATAGTATTCAGCAAATATACATAAATATACAATACAATTATATATACAATACAAATATACAATACAATATGCAATACAATTAGATACATCATACACACATAATATGAACATGTTGTCTGCAATAATGGCACTTCCAACTACTAATTTAATTTTCTGAATCTTTCAGTCAAAACACACAAAACAATCCTCCAAAACAAAAAATGTTTCCTTATAATTGAAATAAATTAGCTCTTGCACAGAAGAGCCAAGAGTATATGAAAAATAAAAGAACTATGGATCTACTTGTATTATCAAAGTATGTTTCAAAGGTTCTAGCACAATGTTATAGGTTTTATGTTCTCAAAACATCTGGTACAATGCAAGAAACACACAGACACACACAGAAGCACTCTAGTTAATCACAGATTGTAAAATGAAGGGCATCAGAAATGACTTCTAGAAAAATGATATATCCGTTCCCTACTCAGAGCAACTTGTGTTTTGCATTTGCAACTTGATTTTTAACAAAGAACTAATATAAAAAGTTTTAGAGAATTTCTAAAAATTCATCTCTTTTTCATTATCTGTCTATGTATGAAGTTTGGCTATCTTAATGACCATTAATTTTTATGGCCACCCACTCAACACATAACGTACGAGCGCTATATATCAGATAAGTTAAAAATAATCTTAAAAAAACAAGTCCCATGTTTAGAGTCATTCAGCAATATCTGAACGAAAACTAATACAAGAAGACTGGCTTACTTCACAACAAGGCTCAAGGCCCTAAGAAAGAACCAGGTCTTCAGCATCTTTTTAAAGAAAATAAGGTTGGGGCCATGCAGTTTCATCTTTGTCCTTACATAGTTGGCATTTGCTATTATTTGAAATATGTTTGATTTTGCATTGATGTTCATTTTCTTAGTTTGTTCTTATGCTGTAATACGTTTTTTTAAAAAAAAATCCAGTTTTCAACTATTTTTAAGTCAGATTTTGTCTGATTTTCTTTATTATCATGATATTTGTTGGGCTTTCTTTGCAAACTTTCAATAGTGGTCTCTTTCTATATCTGATCCAAAATACATTTATCTTCTTTGATTATTAGGTTTACTTGTGAGACAGGAGATTCCTCTCATTCCACTATTCTTTCCGGACTCTTGGTTTCAGTCTCAGACTTCACCCCTTGATTGTAGAAATTATTTTATTTTAAAATCTCATGCAAGCAATATCTCTTTCTTTACATAGAAAAAAAAACCCAGATGCTTACAGTTTTACCTCTGGAAAGTCACTTTTAAGCCTAAAATGGCTTTCCAGCTCTTTAAAAACATTGCTTTCTTGTTTTAAAAAATGTCCTTATTTCTAAACACTAGGAATTTAAATGGGAAAATAAACAGGAGATTTTAGAGTGTGTGTGTATATGTATAGTAAGCTCCTCTGGGCATTAAAGTTTACTACTTTATTGTGCATAATTTTGGCATTTTGTTTTTCACTTTGTCAGGATGCCAGGTCTGGATTAGAGGATCACTATTGCACACCAAGGATGTGGAGCTTGAAGAGGCTAATCTTTCATTGTTCCGTGATGTTAGCCCAATTAGACAGAATAAAAACAGGAACTGAGACAGTCAAAATGATATGTTCCAATATGAATATAAAGCCAGGGCTGGTATATGCAGCCAAGCTTCATCTAGGCTTTAGTTGAAGAAAATGCTTGCTTTGGGAATGTAGAGACTTAGTAGATAAAATGCAGAATTAATCAGACTCATTTTAATGGCTGAAATATAGTTGATTTTTACAAACCTTTTTGATACTTTACTTGATTAATCCAGTCCAACTTCAATCAACTCCTGTGATTTACTTTTTTATATTGCTTAGTTGGCAATTTCAGTACAAAGAGCTTTCTAGATGATACAACTGTAAGCAGAGCAGTTGCTACTCTTTCAACTGCTTGGGACTTAAAAAAGAAAGTCAAGTCATTTCCAGGAAAATTAAATAAAACATTTATGATAATTTACCATTTGCTCCCAAAATTCACTACTGTACAAATATGTTGCCAAATAAAGCCATAAATGTATTTATGTAGCAAATAATGGTGATTACCAAAATTTGAATGCCACTTGAGTAGGAAGACTAAAGACCTGAATAATATGATTTTGGATCCTATTTTTACCTTGAGAAGTTGCAGGCAGACATTTTGAGTGTGTGTGTGTGTGTGTGTGTGTTTACTCTGTACTTTTGCATGTGTGTTTACTCCATGCTTGTCTAGCATATTTTCTCTGTATTTTTATCACTTAGCAGACTTCATATATAAAGTAAAATGAGCAGCACTTGCTTTTGTAGCCATTTTACTGAACAATTTTTTCATGAATAATAAGAGAATGAGACAGAATTTAAGATTTAAATAATAGAAAATATTTATTGAGCAGACAGAAACATTCCTTCAAGCAATTTGTATGATCATCTGTCATGAGATTGCCCTTTCTAACAAATGACCAATGCTTTCTTTTTTTCTTAACACATAATTGTCAAGGTTTCTAAACGTGCAGATGTGGACGCCCTAAAGGAGTTGGTAAATACTTTTGGCTATGAAGGCCATAAAACTGCTTGGACAAAATGGGTTTCTTTGAATGGAAAAAAAAATATCTCAGGCTAAGGAGCAATGCTAAGCAAAATTTACTAAGTGTTTTTTTTAATCTATTCAGGACAAAAAGGTTAGCGTGTTGGATGATGACATATAAGTGCACATGCTCAAAGCATTTGCATTGATTGGGATAATAATAATTAATAGATTCTGCCAAATACACGATCTCACCTTCCACCTATATATTAAAAAATGAGACTCTAACTTGCTATGTTCCCAAATATGGTTAATGATTATTGTTAGATACCAGAAACATAGATAATGGTTTACACCAAGGTCCTCTGTTCCAGCGGGAACAGAGATTCAATCTGATTGGTTGAAGGGTCTGACAGCTCCCTATAAAAGGGCTGCTGTCAGACTGAACCTTCGGTGGATTGTACATAGTTGACTTGTGCTAATAAAGAGCTGTTTGTTACTCTGAAGCCTGAGTGTGCCTTCATTCACTCGATCTAACACTGGCGACGAAGGTGGGATTGGAAGGCAACTAGGCAGACAAAAAGAGCACAACAATCCAGCAAGTCAATCCAGCCCGGAATACGGCGCGGCATCGAGCAGCCATCTTTGAGCAGTATGCTCAGGAACACAAGATGACAACACACGCCCCACCGACTCCGTACAACCCAGCCACCGAACACTGGGAATCCTACATGATGAGGTTCGATTGCTTCCTCGAAACCAACAACATCATGGACCTTTCTGAAGGCCGGAAAAAGAGTATGTTCCTGAGCTACTGTGGACCAGAGGTGTTCGAGACGGCGAAAGATTTCTCTGAGCCAACGCTACTCCAATTGGTCACTTGGTCGGTTCTACAACAGACATTGAGGACACACTACGCTCTCAGACCATCTAAATATGTCCTGAGGCATGAATTCAACATCCGTAACCAAAAAGAAGGGGAATCCATCAACGAATATGTTGCAGTGCTCAGAAAGACCAAAGCATACTGTGAGTTTAGAGATCTTGATGAACTACTACTTGACCTCATCATATGTGGTGTTAGGGACATGGGCCTGCAGAGGAGGCTATTAGCAAAAACTAATCTTACTATCCAAATTGCCCTAGATGAAGCCAGGGCTACTGAGTCTTCAATTAAATCAATGGAAACCCTGCAGTGCCAAAATAGTCCAAAGAGCATGTGGGAAAGTGCAGGCATGCATTGCAAGGCCACAGAGCCTGAAGGCTCGGAAAGCGAAGATGACAGTTACTGCATGCACAGTGAGCACACCAAGCTGGTGTGAAAATTTGAACTGCGCTTCCCTCCTTACGCTGGCTGCGGAGGAAACCACCTCAGAACACATTGCCGTTTCCATGATGCCATCTGTCAATGCTACGAACGCAAGGGGCACATCACCAAGGTGTGCAGAAGCAATCGCCCCGCTAGCCCAGAAGCATACCTAACCACCAGCAGAGGCCCAACCAAGGGGCATGGCAGCCGCCACCATGGTGAACAGAAGGCGACACCAGAGTCACCTGCCACACCTCCATAGGCCAAGTCTGCACGAAGCGGCCAAAAAAGCTGAAATTCACAGTCCTCATTGAGAACTCTTGATGCAATATGGAGATTGACACGGGGTCATCCTTGACCATAATGTCTTGGGCAGCACTCAAACAGGCTATCCCTAGCCTTAAAAAGCATCAGCTGTGGGTTCCAGATATCCACCTTCTCTACTACCAGGGGAACCAAGTCCCCATTGTGGGCCAGGGGACCTTCCGGGTGAGGTTCAAGACCTTCTGTGGCCAGCTACCAGTGACGGTAGTCAGAGGAGACCTACAGAGCCTCCTGGGGCTTGACTGGTTTGAAGCCTTGGGCCTAGAAGTAACCGGAATCAATGTCATATGAGACGAAAGCACTGAGGAATTCCTTAAGGAGTTCGAGGACATCTTCGGCACCAGTCTAGGTAATTATGAGGAGACTCCAATATCTTTTAATTTGGACCTCAACGTAGCCCCCATCAGGCTAAAACCCAGGAGAGTACCTTTCACTCTCCACCCTAAAATTTATTTGGAACTAGACAAATTTGGAACTCTAGAGCCGGTGGATCATGCACGCTGGGAGACCCCTATAGTGATACCTGTCAAGCCTAACGGGTCTGTCCACATCTGCACAGATTACAAGTACATGATAAACAAAGCTTTGCAGCAAAGCGCTTATCCTGTACCCATTGTACAGCATTTACTGCACTCATTAGGCCCCAGAAAAGTTTTTGCAAAATTAGATATGGTGCAGGCATACCAGCAGTTGCCTGAAGATGGCGCCACGGTGGAGGCCCAAACCATCATGACTCACAGGGGTGCATTAAAATTCAGAGTTAGTAAGCGTCATGGAATGGCTTTTTCAGGGGATTTCAGGAGTCGTCCCCTATTTTGACGACATATTGGTATTGGCTGCAAATGAGGCGCAATTATTTAAAAGATTGGGAACTGTTCTGGCCAGAATCAGAGACAAAGGCCTCCACCTCAAAAAAGAAAAGTGTCAAATTAACGTGCCAAGGGTTAAATTCCTAGGGTACCTCATAGATGGCTCTGGGATTCACCCGACCAACAAAAAAATTAAGGCAATCCAGGATGCCCCTACAACTCGCAATCAGACCGAACTGCAGATGTTCCTCAGGCTCCTTAACTTCTACAGTGTTTTTCTCAAGCAGAAAGCCACGGTTGCTGAGCCTTTGCATTGGCTTCTCAGCAAACACACCAAGTGGTCCTGGGACAGAGCTGAAGCAGTCGCATTTGCAACGGTGAAGAAACTCCTGTCAGTGGACACGTTTTTGGTCCAATATAGCCAGACCCTGCCACTTGTCCTAATGTGCGACACTTCCCCATTTGGCGTAGGTGCCATCCTCAGCCACCGCATGCCCAATGGAACCAAGGTGCCCATCGCCTACTACTCATGAACATTGTTTGCTGCCAAGCGGAACTACAGCCAACTGGACCGTGAGGCTCTGGCTGCAGTTGCTGGCATGAAATCGTTCCACGAGTACATCTACGGCCATGACTTTGAACTTATCACACAGACTACAAATCATTGCTGGGAATGCTGGCTGGGGACCGGCCTACCCCTGCTTCTTTGTCACCATGAATGACCAGATGGACAATCTTCCTTGCGGCCTACAGTTATCGCCTTGCCATTGACCTGGCTCTACCTTGGGACATGCTGACACCTTGGGTCGATGCCCATTGCCTGAACTGCTTGCAGACTCTCCACCCGAGATGCCAGTGCTCCTCATTGATTGTCTTGAGGCTGGTCCTGTCTCGTCTTGTGATGTCGCAGCAAAAGCAAAACTCAGCAAAAGACTCTACATTCCAACAGGTTTTGAACTGGGGGTGGAGGGGGTGGCCCAAGGGGCATGTGGGGTCTGAATTTAAAATGTGTTACTGCAAACATGATGAACTATCAGTAATAAATGGTTGTTTACTGTGGGGGGACCGGGTTGTTGCTCCACCCAAACTGCACATTGCAGTATTAGAGGTCTTGCACGTAAGGCATCCTGGAATTGTCATGATGAAATCTTTGGCCAGGAGTTATGTGTGGTGGCCTAACATGGACAGGGAGATAGAAGAATGAATATCTACCTGCACACCGTGCCAGGAGTCCAGACCAGCTCCCCCAGAGGTGCCCACTAAGGAGTGGTAGTGACCTCAAGCATCATGGTCTAGGGTACACATAGATTTGGCTGGCCCTGTTCATGGCTGGACCTTTATGATAGTTGTGGATTCCTACTCGAAATGGCTAGAAGTAGTCCTCATGACTTCTACCATGGCAGAAGCGGTCATCAAGGCACTACGGAGACTTTTCTCCACTCACGGCCTGCCCAATGTTTTGGTCTCTGACAACGGGCCCCAATTTATGGCCATGCAATTTGAGACCTATTTAGCAGCACAGGGAATCAGACATGCCCTGGTCGCTCCATTTCATCCTGCTCCCAATGCTCAGGCGGAAAGAATGGTGAGATCTGCAAAAGAAGCCCTATCCAGGATGGGCCCAGGAGATTGGCAAACAAGGGTTGATCAATTCCTCCTCATACAGCACATCACGCCAAGTGCTACCACTGGTAGAAGCCCTTCCGAGCTTCTAATGGAACACTGGCTAAGGTCCCACTTAGACCGGCTACACCCAAACTACTCTGCCATGTCTCCCCCAGATTCGACCCGCAAAATAAGAAACTTTAGCATAGGGGATCAAGCTTATGCCCACAACTACACTGGCGAAACCCTATTGGATTCCTGCCACAGTAATAGGCATCACTGGGCCTGCTCTTATCTATTAGAGCTCGAGGACGGTCGAAATTGGAGATGACACATTGACCAACTCCGTGGCCGCATCTCCAACTCTAGGCAACCAGAGGTAACTCCTGCATGAGTTAGCCAAAGCCCTATACAAAAGGAGCACGAATTCACTCCTTCCACAGATAACTTAACCCCGAAGGTACAGGGGGAACTTATCTGTAATTATTGCAGGCCCGCAGCGAGTTCCCAGCGAACCGGCTCCAGAAACTCCATCCGTGACCTGTGAGAAGTTCCAGGAGCTTCCACCAGGCAAAGCTGCGGAGACAACAGGTCCATCTGACCTGATTGAAGAACACCCACCAACTGAACTGCGCAGGTCTGGGCAAGCCACCAGAAAGCCCACCTACCTGCGTGACTACGTCACAAGTTGATTAAGCCCATCTAAGAGGGGAGGGGTGTCAGATACCAGAAACATTGGTAATGGTTTACACCAAGGTCCTCTGTTCCAGCGGGAACAGAGATTCAATCTGATTGGTTGAAGGGTCTGACAGCTCTCTATAAAAGGGCTGCTGTCAGACTGAACCTTTGGTGGATTGTACATAGTTGACTTGTGCTAATAAAGAGCTGTTTGTTACTCTGAAGCCTGAGTGTGCCTTCACTCACTCGATCTAACAATTATATTATTATATATCACTAGTTTCCCCCCTGCTTAGCTCAATAATAAATTTGATAAGCTTAGGATTATGTTTGGTGGGCTTTGAGCTCTACAAAGAAATTACATCCTAGCTTACTGCAATGTGTTGCCTCCAACCTGTTTGACAGCCTTCAATATTTGTCTTTAATATATGGGAAATGAGAGACTCTGACATGTTCTAAGCATGCATTCTTTTCTTCTTCTTCTTCTTCTTCTTCTAACCCTCTTCCTCTTCTTCCTCCTCTTCTTCTTTTTCTTCCTCCTCTTCCTCCTCCTCCTCCCCTTTTCCTTCTTCTGTCTTTTTCATGAAGAGAGGTCATTTTATGGGTAGGTTTCATTCTTCTTTTTAGAACATTATCTCCATTCTTAAAGGCCTTGACATCTTGGCCATTGTGAATACTATGAAAATAGTTTTTTATTGTGATATTTAAAATAAATGTTGTTGCACTGATTAATTAACAGGGGAAAAAACCTACATCACTGTACAGAAGAAATCCATTGTCAAAGTAATGAAGCAGTAATTGAAAAAGGAAGAAAATGAAGGAAAGACGAAATTATGCAAATTATACTACAAACAGAATTCTGAAAAAAATGTTTAGATATCTTTGCCCCTTTTTCAAATAAATGCACACATATACATACATAATTCAGGGTTACTTTATTTATTTTATTTATTAAATTTGTTTGCCACCCAACTTCATATTGGTGACTCATAAATATTTCTACAAATCAAGAATATATTTCTATTTCCAGTGTTGGAATAATATTTCTTTTAGCCACCCTGCATGCTAAAAAAAATCATTCTGCATCCTTCCTTCCTTCATTCTTTCCTTCCTTCCTTCCTTCCTTCCTTCCTTCCTCCCTCCCCCCCTCCCTTCCTGTTGAAAAATACTGTTCTAGATGCAAAGACTGCTATATTATTGTTCATATGAATGGTTAATGAACAATGCTTGGGAAAACATCACTCTCTGTCCATTACATTTTGTAATCTTATTTATACATATTATTTGACTCCTCTCAAGGCAGTAATTGCATTCACATTACATCTGTTTGAAATGCTGCCTCATTAGGGCATTTATAAGTGTGAGTGCAACTGCATCACATATACAGTTTATTCACCTGTTAGATGTTTTTATTATCCAAACATTGTTGAATGAGTCATATATTTGCTTTTTGAAATACATTAACACATAATAATATAATGTAGAAGAGTTGGCTGCAGTCTTCTCTCTTTCACACTACTGTTCAAATTTTAAGCTAAACTATCTAAAATCTGTAAATCTCTTGGGCTTATGAAATTACAGCTATGCTTGGCTGTCCAAAGGGCATTTGAAATAAAATAAATACACACCATAGTACCTTTGGGTGCCAATTCAAACACCAATTGCCAACTGTTATGAAGACTTCCTTTTGCAACTGGAACAGATTAATCATAGAAAATGAAATGACAAGAAATGCTTCTGCTTTTCACATAATCTGTTTGTACTCAAAGTTTTCCTGCCACAGATGTGTGATTCATACTTCATTTTTATCAAAGAGATTAGCCAAACTGGAGATGTTGACTTCAGTGGAAAGAATTACATGTACATTAAATTGTACTTGCTGGATATTTTAAAACATGCTACAAATCATCCTTTTGTACTCCTGTACGTGAAATGAATTATAAAAAAAAATAGCATAATATTGATTCTACAAAATCTGTTTCCATAAAGCTGAATCATTAGACAAAAAATAACAACCAGTATTTTGTACTAGCATGCACCCTTATGTTACTAGTACAGTGGGAAGCATCCAGTAGGCTTTGTGCCTAAGGCAGGACTAGAACTCAGTGTCCTGGTTTCTAACCTATTGTTAACCATATGTAGCTAGCATTATATTCCTATGGACTACAGTGACAATAAATCACTGTTGTAGACTATGACTTTAATCAATACAAAACAGAAAGTATTTTTTAATCAATACAACAGAAATAAAATTGGATCTTGTTTCTCACTACACAGAGCATACTTTTTGGTAGACGTGAATGTATTCTATGGTTTGCTTTATTATAATCATAACTAAGAGCAGGAGTGTTTAATATTTTCAAAACATGAAATTCTAAATAAATAAGAATATGGTTGAAAACATGTTATGTATTTATTAGATTTTCCCCACCTTTATTATTTTACAAGTAATTCATACCTAATACTCCATCTTTTTCCCCACAACAATAATCTTGTAAAGGTTGGTTGAGCTGAAGGAGAGAGTGACAGGCCCAAAGTCACCCAGTCGACTTTCCTGCCTAAGGCAGGACTAGAACTCACAGTTTCCTGGCTTCTAAGTCAGACTTTAACCACTATACCAACTTAAACACCAAATTAAATTATTGAGTTTAACAGGATTTAGGTAGACCCAGCATATTTGACCAGCAAACATCCCAAACCACTAACTCTTCCTGCCATCTAATCGTTTCCCAGATTTTGAAGCCCAACTATATACACAAGTAGTAAATTAATGAAAGTAATTATTTAAGAAGGAAAATAATAATCTATTGACCTATTTTGTTTTAGTCATGTTTTATCCATATTCAATACTATTTGAGGACTTTTTAAAAAGAATTTCAATGTCTAGCTTTTCTATTTTCAGTTACATTTTAGGCCATTGTTGTGTCAATTGTTCTTTAAAAATATCCTTGATGGGAAACCCAATTTTTTTAATGGTTATTCTATGTAGAGTAAAATGTCAAACCTTCCTGAAAATGGATGAAGAATTATGAACATACACAATTCTTCCTGAAATATAAAAAAGATATGATTGCAGATTGTTTTGCTATCTTTGAATAAAATGATTTGATTGTTCTTAAGTTCTGAGTGTGTTCTCCACAATAATGCCATCACGTAGTACTTTTACTGAAGCTAAGTTATTTCTCCCATACAACTTGCAATCTCATTTCTTAGCCTTTCACTAGACTGTTGATTGGTGTCACTGACTTCAGAAGCATGTTTTGACCCAATGGCGTGTCAACTCTTTCATTAAGACTAGCTTCCTACTGTGTAAAGACAAAGATCAAAGAGCCAGGAGCTTCAGAATTATAAAAATAAATTCTACTTTTCAATTATTATTTTGCTTCAGATACAGTTTCTCTGTATAAATATGTGCCATTTATCTTAACCTTTTGTATTTTACATCTCATCAATCCCTCTATTAAAAAAACACCTTAAAGAACCAGGAAAGAAGTTGGTCTGTATTTTTTCTGAGAAAAATATTTATATGCTTGCAAGTATTCTGCTACTACAGTTATCATTTACAATAATGAAATGAAATTTTAACGATATAAAAATTACAGAGGTATTTTCTTGCTAGTAAATTTCAGTTCTACTGTTTTATAATATAAACATAAGCACTGTTATTTAAGAATAATTTCATTAGGATTTGACAATCATGGTACGGGAAAAGGCTTGCCAATATTTTATATATCGTCATGAGTATAAAATATAAAGGACAAATGATATAATAATTTATAAAAAAAATTATGACTGAATACAATTGACCAGAATCTCAAGTTGGCAAATATGATTTGAAATTGTGTCTCAAGGACTGCTTTAACAGATGTTTATAAGAAATATGTCACTCTTTGCTGTCTTTTTCAGGTGTAGCATGGGCCTCCAAATGAGACAATCTTGTTTTTACAATGATTATCTCAGCTCACTTGAGAAAGATTGAGGTGAATGTAAACAATCCTTGAATAGGCTATTTTGATCAAACACAGGCTGGGAGAAAACAGCAAAGCAATTATCCTGATTAGTGAGTGGGGGGTATAAGAGGAAAGGGGAAGGGCAGGTGGCATATACTTAAGATTGATATGGGAACTAAAGAAGATAAAAATCTTAGCCATTGTTAGAAAACTGGTGTATTTCTTACACAGTTCCATGACTTACAAATTCAGAATTGTTAGACTGAAGCACATTTATCATTTCTTAAGAGTTAAACTAGATGTGGCATTAATTGAATGAATACAATTAACATTCATATTAATTAGGAGCTCTAGGGAAGTCTAAGCAGGAAGTAAGCAGGAAGTGTAATTAAATCCATTGTTTCATGTCATAAACCAAGCAGTTTGCATTTCAATTAAAATTTATATTGGCACCAATATATATATTTGGATCTATTTATAGTTTAAACCTGGATTTATAGCTCCATTTATAGTGAATGTGTGTACCACACGTTTAGATGTCACTTTACCAACAGTTGTCTAATAATTCAAACTATTTGCATAGGAAGGGAAAAGAAAAAAAGGAAGAAAGAAAGAAACTTGGTACCTTAGCAATGAGTCTGTGAATGAGTTTGTAAATATTTTTTTTTAAAAAATTGAATAATAGTTAGGAAAGTCAGTTCAAAATGCCCTGTGCCCTTTATCAGAGAAGCAATAAGAAAATGAGCTATGATGCATTATATTCATTCATCATGTAAAAAAAAAATCACACAATATATTACCTTTTGTTATATATTAGCAAGCACATTCATCTCACATTAAAATATCAATAGTAACTTAAAGTATTAGCAAATCTATTGAGAAAGAACACTTTAACTCCTATCTGAAGAAATCAGAATTCTGTTAATGCCCTAAGTATTTCTTAATTGTAACTTTTTGTTTAAGACAGAGAATTTTATAAATAAACAAAGGAGTTATCTTTTATTTAGAAAAAGCACTGTAGGTATATATTAACAATATTCTAAGTATTTCTTCATGTATAATCCCTTAAAATAATACAAAGATAACACATGAGCCAAACAAAACTAAATCCCATTGATTTGGAAGGATACCTAAGGACATGTTTTAACTTTCCGTTGAGATCAGTAGAACTATGTAACTTAGTGGATCACCATCATAATAATGTTTATTCTATAGCTTAGTTAACTATAATTAAAAGCATTAGAAACAGCCCAACCAAAAATATATATCTTACTTGGATAAAAAAAAAGTTGGGAAAAAGACTTACTGTGCTTAGAAAAATATAAGCTTTCACTAAATAGATTCCCCCCCCCCCCCAGGCTATTCTTTTAAAGCTCTGTCCAACATGAAAACACTGTAAAGGTACAATAAATAAATATTAGAAATAAAGTCAGTATTACAAGCATACACTTGCAAACTCGAAAAATCTGTGATGCGGGGAACAGCCAAATGCTGAATGAATGAATGAATGAACGAACAAACAAACCAGAAAGAGCGCTGAGAAAATATCTACAGACTCCTAACATGCAGGACATAAACATTTTTAACTATTCCCTATAAGACCCTGCTATAGGGCATGCATCCCAAAACAAGTAGACACAAAGATAGTTCCTTCCTCCACTCCACTGCTAAACACCCACAGCACTGTCTTATGCCTATAGACATTTACCCATGTAGTAGTTTGTATTACTATTAACTTTGTCAAGTTCTCCTCTTTCTCATCTCTCCTCTTTCCTACTACCTTCTCCTATATGTATATTATGATTTATAAGTTGCTATTTGTATCTTATGATTTATAATTGTCTGGTGATTTATCATCTATAACATCATTTTGTCTTTGGTGCATAAGCTTTAAGTGTGCATATAAACAACTTCCTTGTGTGTCTAATCACACTTTCCCAATAAAGAATTCTATTCTATTCTATTCTATTCTTTTCATGATATTGTTTCTGTGAAATCTATATTTTGATAATAGAATAATAGGATTGAAAAATATCATTTAAGTCATCAAATCCAAGTCATTGCTCAATGCACACTTTGAAATATTAGTGAAGAGTAAAATTCCACCAAATGCAATGAAAACAAATAACATGAAATTGTTGTAAAGTGGATTGCAGCCTACTACTTTATCTACTGAGAAAGACGCTGCATTGAGTTCAACTGAATTAAGTTCAGATATAAATGACTAAGTTTAATGTAAATTTATTTTGAAATGAACATTGTGTGTAATAAATTCTCAAGGTTTAATTCCTTGAAAATAAGCTTAAGATATTATATATTTTAAAGAGGAGGCATAAATCTATATAACTGTCTTAAAGCTACTTTAAGTAATAACCAAAGGTTTATATTTTCATGTTTATCAGGAAAAACTCCATACTTTAAATTGAATTAATTACCAAATGCTGATAGCAAAATGAACAATTAAATATAAGCATTATTCTGATTAGCTGAAATAAAACTTCTTAACAAATAACAAGATAATGAATTAAATTTAGATTTTGGAAACTTCTAAATATTCAGTAATAAAAAGTAGAAGCATTAAAAAACCAGCATGCTAAAATCCCCACATTTATTGATAGTTATTATAAAGATATGCTTTTAATTTCCAAATTCCTACCAGAATTGATATTATATTTAACCACAGGATGAAAAAATACTGAATATGGGATAGACATTTTTCTATCTCAATTTTCCATTGCATGACATCAGTGAAACCTACGTATAATTAATATTTTAATGTGCCTATTTAAAAAAGAGGCATCTTATCCCACTCCCCCTCCTCCTCCCTCCTAGACAGGGAGGCTCTCTGCTCAGTCACCCAGAGGTGGGTTGCTGCCGGTTCGGCCTGGATCAGCCAAACCAGTAGTAGTGTGGGCAGGAGGCTCCGCCCACCCACCCGGACATTTCTGGGCATGCACAAAAGTATTGCCCGTGAGTGTGCGCGGAAGTGCGCCCAAAGCGGTAGTAAAAAACATTGGCAACCACCTCTGCAGTCACCCATGTCCTAGTCATCTTCTATTTGGACTATAGCAATGTACTCTATATGGGGCTATCCTTGAAAAGTATGCAGAACCTTCAGCTGATAAAGAAAGTGACCATTCGAGTAATCTTAGGTCCCTAAAGAATGGCACATGTAACACCTTTGCTGTGCAAGCTGCGTTGGGTGCAAGTTTGTTTCTGGATCCAATTTAAAGGGTTCATTAAAGCCCTACATGGCACAGAGCCAGGTTACCTACAGAACCATCTCTGCCCTATCACATGGCCGAGGAAAGAGCTTGCTCTGCTTTTGTCCCACTCTGTGGAAGATTCCCCCACTCCAGAGTTGAAACAGGTGCTTATTCTCCTGGCCTTTCAGAAGGATGTAAAAACATGGCTCTGTGGCCTTTTGGGCCCCGCAGAAGAACATTCAGTGCTTGGGCTGGTTAGTGCCTTGTCTAGTCCTTCCCTGCCTTTTAATTAACTTTTAATATTAATTTTTCATCCATCCTTGCTTTTAATTTGTAAGTTTTGTTTGCTGTTTTTATGCTTTAATATTTTTTATTTGTAGGCTGCCCAAAGTAAAGGAGACAGGTGGTTTTAAGAATTTGATAAATATATGAAACGTGGAGGATTCTTATTTTATAAAGTTGAAAACAGTGTAGCTATTATATTCTTATTAAAGTCAGCAAAAAAAGTTGTATCAACCTTTCTCTGTGTAAAAAATATAATTTTGAATATCAAACTAGAGAAAAGATCTAAAATTAGGGGGGGGAGCAGGAAACCAAGTAAGCCATCCTACTATAGGAAGGAAATCAAACTCTGCACCATTCAACATCCCCCCCCCCCCAATGTTCTTTCTCGGATCTTTCAGACAAATTCCAGGCAAGAATTAGAGATCAGAAGATTACTTTTAAACAGATTTAATACCAAGGCTAAAATTAGCAAGACATATTCAACAAATTAGCAAAAGGCGTCAATCTCCTCAAATAAAGGAAATCTCTTCAGGATATCAGAGACTTTCCCTTTCCATATGAGATTTCCTCATTAACAGACAAAAGGTTTTTCATTCCAAAGTCATCACTCTGATTTGTAATGCAAAGTTCACAAACTCAACTGGGTAGTTAACCACTGAGTGCCCCATTTGGCTGACCAGCTAATTGCACTCTCCAAGAATTTGTAGAGGGTGCCCTTTGTTTGCATGCTTTCAAGGAACAATAGAGGGATTTTCCTATAGAAAAAAACTACCCCGGGAAACAAAGTTGTGGCCACTTTTGACAGCTGATCTGGCATACTGCCTGTAATGTGCCTTCAGAAATAAAACTTCTCTATTTTAAGCAGTTGCCCATCTTCCTGATCCTTTATGGGTTTTGTCTTGGTTTTCTGATTGTAAGCAGATAGTACAGTGATGGTTAACCTTTTTGGTGCCGAGTGCCCAAATCCCCAAAATGTAATGTGGATGCCCCCCTGTGCATGTGCCCCAGCCCCTCGTGCCCCATTTTGGCTTCCAAGTTGGTGCAGGAAGATTTCCAGGCCTGAAATGGGGGACAGGGGCTTGGGCACCACCCGGTGCCCCATTTTGGGCTTGGGCACCACCCGGTGCCCCATTTTGGCCCTGGAAATCCTCCTGCACCAACCTAGAAGCCAAAACCAGATGTGGGAGGGGGCACCAGCAAAGAGGCTGCAGGTGCAGGCTGTTTGCGCTGGCAAGGAGGCAGTGGTGGCAGCAGCAAACCAGTGTCTTAGGGCGGAATCGTGCCCAGCTGCACCCACAAAGGGAAACCCCCAAAATGCAATGCAAATGCCCTTGTCCCAGCCCCTGCACATGTCCCACATGCATGCACGGATGGATCCTGTGCATGCACCCTGGCCCCCGCACATGCGTACCAAAGACCCAAAGACCAGCTGGCTGGCAGGAGGTGTGTGTGCATGCACATGGGAGCATGATGGGGCATCAACTGGCATGCCTGCAGAGAGGACTCTGCGTGCCACCTGTGGCATGCATGCCACAAGTTTGCCATCATGGATATATCGGTTTAATAAATAAATAAATTTATATATATTTATAAATAAGAACTGGCTCAGAATGGACCAATTTTTTCTAACACAATTTTTTGTATTAATCTCCAATGGATTCCAAAGAAAAACAATTACCAACCTAATCCAAAGGGAGACTCCCTCCAAAAACCGAGACATAGAACAGGACAGCAGCATCGCCCTCCTCCCTTACATCAAAGGCACCGCAGATAAAAATCAGCAAAATTCTCCACAAACACAATATCAAGACAGCCTTCAACACTGACCAAAAAATACCCAACATCTTAAGAAACCCCAAAGACAAAATCCAGCTAGAAAACCAAGGAGTCTACGAAATACCATGCAAAATCTGCCCTGTAATGTACATAGGACAAAGGAACAGGAGAATAAATGCACGCATCGCAGAATACAACAACACAGTAAGAAAAAAAGAAAAAAACTTTCTTCCTTTTCCAGCACCTTAAAGCTACAGGACATGAAATTAATTTTGAAGGAACCAAAGTAATTTCCAAAACTGAACACTTCAACAAGAGAATAATTATGGAAGCTATCGAAATAGAGAAACACCCCCACAACATGAATAAACGTGATGATGCCTCCCGCCTGCCAGACATCTGGAAACCAGCCCTGGTAAACAAACGAGCCCCACCCACCACCCAGGCTGTTACAACACAAAACAACAATGGACACACAGCCAGCACCAATCAGCACCAATCTACCAATCATGATACAGCCACACATCCAAGCAATTCACTTACTGAAATGCCAGCATTCCACACACCCCCACCAAAATTTATAGAAAGACAGCATCTACGACCACGTTTTAAACCAAAAACGTAGAGACTGGAACTTTTTCCTCATTAGATTATTGATTAATCGATTAGGGGTCCATTTGTTCCCAGGTATGGCTGGGAAATATACCAAATTGAAATAGTTAATGAATTGCCACCTGTTGAGATTTTATCCATTCTCATTGTGCCCTAATTCTTTGTTGCTTCAATTATGTTATTATTATGCAGTGGTGAAATTCAAATGTTTTTACTACCAGTTCTGTGGCTGTGGCTTGGTGGGCGTGGCAGGGGAAGGATACTGCAAAATCCCCATTCCCACTCCACTCCTGGGGAAAGGATATTGCAAAATCTCCATTCTCACCCCACTCTGGGGCCAGTTATTTGCCGGTTCTCCGAACTACTTAAAATTTCCACTACTGGTTCTCCAGAACCTGTCAGAACCTGCTGAATTTTACCCCTGTTATTATGGTTTGTCACACAATCAGCCAGTCGTTTAGACTGGATTTGGCATTTTTATCCCCCTATCAAGTCCTTCCCAATTTATTGAGACAGATATACATTGATAGTGTTAAAAGTATTATTGCAGGATGTAAGCTGCTCCTAGCAAGGTGTGTTGATCAAGATTCTAATAACTCTGATGATTTGTCTAAAGATTTTCATGTTGAAATGACAGAAATAAAATTCAGACCTTAGCAGAGTCCTCAGAGTTGTGGAGACCTCAATAAAGTAATTACTTACAGCTGAACATGTGTTCATAACCATGAGAAGCATGCACAAATATTTTTGTAAGTTCTGTACCTTATCTCTCATAATGTTCTTGTTATATAACTAAAAATTCTATATATGCTTGCTTGAAATTGCACTTGGGGTTCTTTCAGCTTTATGGGAGAATCCACCTTTGTTCAGTGCCAAATAAATGTATGACTTAGAAAGAGCACCTAGACTCTACAAGTGAAACTCGAAAAATTAGAATATCGTGCAAAAGTTCATTTATTTCAGTGATGCAATCTAAAAGGTGAAACTAATATATGAAATAGACTCATTACATGCAAAGGAAGATAGTTCAAGCCATGATTTATCATAATTGTGATGATTATGGCTTACAGCTCATAAAAACCCCAAATCCACAATCTTAAAAAATTAAAGTATTGTGAAAAGGTGCAATATTCTAGGCTCAAAGTGTCCCACTCTAATCAGCTAATTAAGCCATAACACCTGCAAAGGGTTCCTGAGCCATTAAATGGTTTCTCAGTCTGGTTCAGTAGGAATCACAATCATGGGAAAGACTGCTGACCGACAGTTGTGCAGAAAACCATAATTGACACCCTCCATAAGGAGGGAAAGCCTCAAAAGATAATTGCACAAGAAGTTGGATGTTCCCAATGTGCTGTATCAAAGCACATTAATAGAAAGTTATGTGTATTCCTCTTGTCAAGCCACTCCTGAACAACAAACAACGTCTGAAGTGTCTTACCTGGGCTAAAGAAAAACAGACCTGGTCTGTTGCTCAGTGGTCCAAAGTCCTCTTTTCTGATGAGAGCAACTTTTGCATCTTATTTGGAAACAAAGGATCCAGAGTATGGAGGAAGAATGGAGAGGCACACACTGCAAGATGCTTGAAGTCCAATGTGAAGTTTCCACAGTCTGTGTTGATTTGGAGAGCCATGTCATCTTCTGGTGTTGGTCCACTGTGCTTCATTAAGTCCTGGGTCAACACAGCCGTTACCAGGAGATTTTGAAGCACTTCATGCTTCCTTCCGCAGACGAGCTTTATGGGGATGCTGACTTCATTTTCCAGCAGAACTTGGCACCTGCCCACACTGCCAAAAGCACCAAAACCTGGTTCAATGACTGGAATTACTGGGCTTGATTGGCCAGCAAACTCACCTGACCTGAACCCCATAGAGTAATAAAGACCGAACAATGCAAAAGAGCTGAAGGCCGCATCCTGTCTTCCATAACACCTCAGCAGTGCCACAGGCTGATAGCTTCCATGCCATGCCACATTGAGGCAGTAATTGCTGCAAAAGGGGCCCAAACCAAGTACTGAGTACATATGAATGTTTATACTTTTCAGAGGTCCAATATTGTTCTATGTACAATCCTTGTTTTATTGATTGCACGTTTTGTAATCTAATTTTCTGAGATTGTGGATTTGGGGTTTTCATGAGCTGTAAGCCATAATCATCACAATTATGACAAATCACGGCTTGAACTATCTTGCTTTGCATGTAATGAGTCTATTTCATATATTAGTTTCACCTTTTAGGTTGCATTACTGAAATAAATGAACTTTTGCACGATATTCTAATTTTTCGAGTTTCACCTGTATTTAGGCTAATCCACTTCTGGTCCCAGCTTGGCAGGCTGCTTTTTGCAATTGATGGTGGCCATTGTATAAATTTTTATAAATGCCAAAGTGTTCAACTGGTGCTCCAAATGTTTCTGATTGCCCTCTTGATACTATCTTTGCTTTCTTTTTTCTTATTACATTATTCTACTTCTGTTTACATATCTTTGTATTTTGTGATTTTCTGCATTTCTTTCTCTTCTCTTCTACTGTCTCAAGGTTCTGCCATACCCACTAAACATTATCTTTCTTGTAGCAAATGTTTGCCTTTTTGAATGCTAAAGTCCTACAGCACTTTAGCTTCTTCATTATCTATTATATTGTCTATTTGTGGTCCTACCATTCTTGTTTACAGGCAAGCGGTATTTCTTGCAGATATTCCAATGCATCATTGTTGCTACTTTGTTATGCCAATGTTTGTAGTCAGTGTGTGTGATCTTTTTGCAGCAGCTAAACCACTGCTTCTTCAGCTTTTTTGTTGAGACGGCACTTGCTGTCTGTTGCTCTTTCTCACTTTTGGCTTTGTATGCATTTGTTCTTAAAACTTGGTCTTGTGTAGCTAGGATATTATTATCATTATTATTAGTAATTTCCTTTGTGCAGGAGTCTTTGTTTTGGGTGTTCAAACAAATTTTATATATTGTATAATTTAAAGCTGTACATATTTGACTGAATTAAAAAACTCAGCTTCCTACCATTGATATATGAAATGCCTTATCTAATACCTATAGTTTCTGCTTTCAGTTTTGATCTGGAAGTTTAATAATTACTTGTTTTCTACTAGTTTTCCTATATACAAGACTTACTCTTTTAGAAAATTTATATGAAGTTTATTTCTTCACTTTCTCAGCTCCCCAGTGGTTCTTCCTAAGCAGTTATTTATGGTTACTTCTGATTTTGATCTACTTTCATCTATCTCTAAGTTGAACCAATCAACAAAAGGACTATCTTTTGCAGACAGTCATTATCTGGTATTAATCTGTTTCAGAAGTTTAATATACCACTTGAATACCACTTGTAGAATTTCATTTTTTTTACTGAGAAAGCCCAAAAAGTATCACTAATCACTAACTGCACCTACTGTAAGTCATATGGCAAAACTGCTTTTGAAAAAAATGGCATTTTAAAAACAGTTTCAGATATGGTATATGATACAATATAGGAGTATGTGTGTGCCTGTGTATAGTATTCAAAGAAAGTTTAAGCTTCTTAGTAAGCATACAGTCAGTCTTTTAATCATGTTAAAGTAATATTTAGGACTCCAGCCAATATTTTTATGAATAAACAATGGATGTTTTACAGGTAGCAAGTAAAAAATTCGCAGAAGGGAACACATAGTGTCTTACTATGGCAAGTTAACTTGGCTGAGAATAGACATTGCTCTCTCTTTTGCTAGGAAACCTTCCGATCAGGGGTGCAAAGCTACCGGTTCGCACTGGTTCGTGTGAACCGGTAGGAACGATTGCCGTTGGTTCTGCAAACCGGTAGTAAAAAGAAAGCTTCCAAGGTTCGCACTTCTCAGCTGTGAGCTGCGCAATCATCAGAAGCTTTTTTTCCACTTTTTAAAGCATTTTTTCCCTGCCTATTTGCCCGAACTGGCAGAAAAAAATGCTTTAAAAAGTGAAAAAAAAACCTTCTGACTATTGCATGGCTCACAGCTGATTCATGCAATTGTTGTAAGTTTCTCCCTTGCCCCCTGCTTCTTAAAGCATTTTTTACTACCAGTTCGGGCAAATAGGTAGTAAAAATGCTTTAAAATTTAAAAAGTTGGCCACGCCCACCCAGTCACTTGAGCCCCCCCCAAGCCATGCCCACCAAGCCATGCCCAGAGAACCAGTGGCAAAAATGTTATATTTCACCTCTGCTTCCAACATGTGTATTTCAAAGCCTGACTGGTTGTAGCAGGCTGTCTTCTGATAATCAGCCTCTAGTATTGGCAAAGGAGCAGGAAGCCAATGCTTAATCTATAAATATTATGACTTAAGGTCAAAAAGCCTGATAGTAAAATTATGCAATCAGTGTCATTCTCTGGATGAATTTCAAACTTGGGGCAATATACCACTTTCCTTACAGTCACAGCTCTAAGCAGATGAAGACACCAACTTAAAAATAGCTTTGGTAATCTCCACAGGGATTTCAGATCATCATACCTACTATTAACCTCACCTTGAAGTTAATATTTTAAGGTGAGGGTAGAGAACATGCTACAACCATCATAAAGACATGCTAGTTTCCAAGTGCCTGAATGTGACCATGGGATCACTGTGAGAATTGTGACTACCAGTTGCAAGTCACCATTCCCAGCCCTGTTGTAACTTTTAATAGTTGCTAACAAGTGGTCATATGTTGAGGACTCCCTGTAAGATAATGCTGAATGATACCGATATCTAACAACTCCATAAAACATATATAATTATAAGAGATAATTCAGGTATATCAGCAATTTTAAAAGAAAGGAAAAATAGTAATTTTTAATAATCTGCCCAGTTTCAAACAGGTGAATTTCTGTTTGCAAGTCAAGTCATTATAGCATTATTGGGAAAAGAGGCTCTAGAAGACACTTAATTGTAAGAAAAGAATGTTTATTATTAAAGTTGCACATTGTGAGTTCATGAATGTGTAGTCTGCTTTGTTTATGTAAATTCAGCTGAAATTTGTATATGTACCAAAATAAAAGTATCTATGTCCAGAAAGGCCTACCATATGAAGGAAAGCAACTGGCAATTGAAAGGGTTGGAATAGGCCTGAAGGAGTGGTCCAGAAAATCTCTACCCTTTTCTGCTAAAAAAGCCAATACAGTCCTGCATTAATACAGGGAGAGAATCTAGATCACATGAAGTGTTAATTCCAGTTTATAATACCTTGGAAAGATCACACTTGTATCCAGTTTTGGTTGCCACGATATAAAAAAAATCTTGAAATTCTAGAGTGAAGAGAAGGGCAACAAAGACTGGAGGCTAAAATATGAAGATAAATTTCAGGAATTGGGTATGTCTTGTTAATGAAAAGAAGAACTAGGGTGACATGATAGCAGTGTTTCAATATCTATAGAGCTACCACAAAGAAGACAGTATCAACCTATTCTCCAAAGTATCTGAAGGCAGGTCAAGAAGCAATAGATGGAAAGTAATGAAGAAGAGAACCTGCCTAGAACCGAAGAGAAAATTCCTGACAGAATAATTAATCAGTGGAATGACTTGCTTTCAAAGGTTTTAGATGTTCCAACACTGGAGGCTTTTAAGAAGACATTGGACAACCATTTGTCTGAAATACTGCTTGACCAGGATATTGGACTAGAAGACCTCCAAGATGTCTTCCAACTCTGTTATTTTGTTCTATTATCTATAGTGTTCTAGTATCAATAGTCAAAAACAAGATTTGACTATGTTCTCATATGAAAACAATAATTTTAGTCCTTAGTCAGTTGCTCAAACACTGTAGGTTTTTTTCTTATTTCCAGAACTATAATGACTGTAGATCTCTCTTCTTTGCTAACTGTCCCTTGAGTGTGAATTCTCACTTGGAGCTGAACTTTGACATTAAGGTTCTCAGTGAAAAGGTAAAAATAAATCCATGAGAGTCAGACAAGCACACAAACACATACTGTACCCCTAATGTCATTTCCTGGCTAACAGTGTTATTTTATTTCTATTAAGGAGGTATTGAGTTCCTGCCAGAAGTAGGTTTGTCTCCATAAATCCCATAAGGTTCCCCGCTTAATTCCTTATTTTCAATACCAGCCTGGTTTTCTTTTTTGCTTTGTTTTAGTAGAAAATATCATATACTGCCAAATCAACTCATATAATTAGGGGATTTATAAGGTGCTAAAGTAGCCTCTAGGCAAGATACTGACACAAGAAGAACATCATCTTAGGTACTTTCTCACTTGCTGCTCTATGGAGAAAACTGTGAATATAGAATGCATTTATTATCTGAAAATTAAAAAGTTACACAGTTCAAAAGAGAAGTTTGCGGAGTGTGAGGATAAATATTTAACAGTGTTTATGAACTATGGAGACTCCATTGAAAACATGAGACACAGATCTGTTAATTTTAAGAACCTGGGATTTAGTCAGTCACACCATTAATATCAAGGCAACATGAACTACTTACCAACCATGCATTTATATGAAAGAATCCTGGAAATGATGTTTCTAGCATGCAAATAGCTTGATTCCTAGCAGAAGGAATTGCAAGACAGCAAGATTCAAGCAGCCAAAATGGACATAGTTCCTATACAAAGTAAATAGCATTGAAATATATTTAACCACTGAATTTTTCAGTAAACGGTAGTGCAGTTTGTGAATAAGAAGTTTAAGAATGCAGAAGTTTGTTCATATGATATGCCTACAATGGCAGTAATCCAAACTACCTGTCATGCAAGGTAGTTTCTAGATAAAGGAACTTAGTTTGCATAAAATAATAGGAGCATTTGCAACACCCTGGAAAAATGTGTCCAGATTAAGTGATACTTACTTTAGCATTAACAGGAAATGCTGCATATGAGGATATGACAAATCTACTTCTTCTCTATCTTGTTAAAAAGCATTATGTGGATTGACTCAGTCATGATGAGCAATGGAGATTAACAGTATTGTGGCAAACTGGCGATGACCATGCATATCCCAGATTGCAAGTTTGTAAGAGCATGAACCAGAGAAGATAAGAAAGACAATGAGAATTAAGATATATAAATGAGATATGTTATTAACTTAAAATAACTTAATGAACAATTTAAAAGAAATTATGATATACAAAGACTAAGTAACAAATGAGATAAGATATATATTAGAGGTGAGAATTCACCTACAAGTAATATCAATAGACTACAGTGTTGAAAAAACTTTGACGATCTGATAGGAAAAATCCGTTATGAATACCTGCATAGAATTAGTAATATAGCTTCTTACTGTTTCTTTTCTTTTTTTGTTTTCTTCCCTCTTTTCTTTTCCTTTTCCTTTACTTACTTACCTTAGATAGATATGTAGACGGGCAAGGTGAGATGAACTATGTACATATATGTATGAATTTTTGCCATTTGCATTATAAACATGTAATGAGTTCTATCTCTTTTTTTTTTGTATTTTGTAAACCTTGCCTTTTTTACAACCTTTAATAAAAATTATTTTTTTTTAAAAAAAAGAACCAGAGGTGGGTTCCTACCAGTTCGCACCTATTCGGTAGAACCGGTTCATCAAATCTACCGAACCGGTTAGAAGAAGTTCTACCAGTGGACCCAGAAAGCAGGCGACACCTACAGAAGAGGTTCCAAAAATTTTCGAAACTCACTACTGGCAAGGATCTTGTAACTTGACAGCTTTAAGACTTGCATGCTTCAATGCCAGAGTTTCTGAATAGCTACTTGGACCAACCTAAGTACTAATTCATAATTTCATATCCGGTCACATGGGCGGCAAGCCACTCCCACAAAGGAGGCCACACCTACAGAGTAGGTTCCAACAATTTTTGAAACTCACCACTGGCATGAACCAATGACTGAAGTGTAAGAAAGCATGTTATGTTGTATGTTTATGAAAGTAAGATAAAAGGGAAGATGTAATAGATCTGAATGAAAATATCCCAGTATCATGAGTAGAATTGATATAAATAAATGCAGGGGAAGTAAAGCTGCTGGCTTAATTGTGCATGAAAGGACTAACATGGATCTTAGGAAATATGGAGATAATCGAAATTATTGTAAATACACAAGAAAATAGGAATTCAAAGGCTGGTGACACCTGCTTGTTATGCTACAGTGAATGATCATATTCAATAAGGTTTGAGAAAACTACACGTTTTGAATAAATATGCTCCAACGAAAAACATTATTTTGTTAGATGGTGAGAATACTATATGAACATTCAGAACAAATAATTTGACCAAAGATCTGAATTTAGTCTGAAATTAATCAAAATGAACTGTTACTGATAATTATAAGACTATTTTCCTCAAGGACAAAATAGATCTGAGGAAAACAGGTGTTTCTTTAAAAGACTCTTCTGCCCACATCCCCATACTTCTCTGGTGTTATAGGTCTAAACAACAGAGTTAAATGTCTTTTGATTTACTTAAAAATAAAGGTTCCCCTTGCACATATGTCCTGTCGTTTCCAACTCTAGGGGGTGGTACTTATCTCTGTTTCAAAGCCAAAGAGCCAGCACTATCCAAAGATGTCTCCGTGGTCATGCGGCCAGCATGACAAAACACTGAAGGCACATGGAATTCTGTTACCTTCCCACTAAAGATGGTTCCTATTTTTTCTACTTACATTTTTACATGCTTTCAGATTGCGAGGTTGACTTTTTCTAAAAGATTTAGAAACATATAGATAACAAAGATGCTTCCAACTAAGAAAAGATTTGCATGCTGGAGCAGGTTTATAGTGATTAAAATGTATTTGTTGTATTATAAATTTTGTTTATGGACAATTATGGCAGAATTATAAACAGGAGTAACTCATGTTATAGCTTACATATTGCATTTTTCTAAAGAAAAGTTTCTAAAGAAATGAACTACAGATATCTTACTTTATAAGCTTCTGAAGAGAAGGGCAACATGTGCAATAACATGGCAATCAAAAGAAATATGGATGACTGCAATAATACTATATGTCAATGTTAAGCTATCCCAAGCCTTACAAAGGACTGTATGTGCACTGTTTGAATCCCTTTTGGGTTACAAACCTCCCTGGAAAATATATATTATATCTAATAGATATATATGCATCCAACAATTTATCTATCCTTTATATATGGAATCATAAATTACAGTTGCATTCATATATATTAACATAGAGGATGGTACATATATTTCATTTTCTTCAGTGTAAAAATGAGGTCTATATACTTCACCATTTTACTCAGACTTGACTTCTATCCTACAGCCAATGTGATTCACTGAGTGTTAAATAAAACTTTTAAACAAGAAGAATGGTTATCATTTTTCCCTTATTCTGCAACCTTTTTTTGTAGTGCTTAGAGAACAAAGGAACTCTATCATGATTTATATGCAATCTGCAGTGGCATTTTCCACTGTCTTAAACTAAAAGTTCTTGTAACTAAAAGTTCTTTCTAAGCCCAAACACATTGGCGGATTTCTATACATACATGCAAATTATTACCACTTCATTTTGTGCCCTGTATATTCTCAATTTCTATTAAATCACTAACCCAAATCATTTATTATATAGACTTCTGTCTCTAAAGTCACATTGATCTATTGGTTTCCTATAAAAATGCATCTAACTGCTTAAATGTTTTCATTATAAGAGAATTGTTGAAGTTGTCCTTATGGGTAACACTGTTGGTCATGCCCTTGTCTATGTATTTATTTCTAAACAATAAATATAGAACTTAGTAGAACCTAAAAAGTACTTTTCAGTATTTTGAATGTGTTTGATGCACTGTCACTATGCCTTTACCCCAAACTGTGTGTAATATATTTTCCAGCACATGTTTTTATTATCAAGCAAATGGCATTTGGATCCATCAATACTCAGTCCTCTGTGGTATCCTTCTAGGAACTGCAGTTCAGGTTCTTCTGGTTCTGTTAACCTTCGGGTTCCATTAATGACTGAAGGGACAAGACAGAGTTGGTGCAGAATGACAACATTTTTTAATGGTATCAAAAATTTTAAGAAATCTAACAGAATCAGAGCAGGTGCACATCCAGATGTTAGCAAAGATAATCCACTAGTACAACCAAAGTTGACTGTGTCCCATGGCCAGGTTTGAAGTTTGACTAACAAGTGTCTAGGCAATCCATTTCATCTGTACTTAGTTCATCATTACCATCTCAAGAACTTTCATTCAAATGAAAGTGAGACATTGCCAATAATTATCTAACATCTTGGGATCCATGGAAGTGTTTTTAAGGAAATGCATACCACAGTCTCCTTTAAGACCCAGACTTCTGCTAAGAGGTATTGATAACTTCTCAACCTAAGGAAGTCCTTTCTTTCCACTCCCAGCCCTACCATCCCCAGCTGCTTAAAGAACCCAGTAATGAGACTGATTAGTTAAAGATAGTCCCAAAGAGCACTTCCTCAGAAATCACCAGCCAAAACACAGTCCATGGTAATCTGGCAATAGTCAGTCTGTAACTTGGCCAATAGGTAGTCCCAATTTGAATGAACATCTCCAACAGCAAAATACATTTGGGAGGAAGGTTTTACAGTTGGTTCCTTCTCAACAGGGAATTAACCACTGTAAAATCATGCTGATGAAGAGCAGAAATAAGGCTCACAAGAACAGAAACAAGAATACTTCTCTTTTTTTTGTCTGGAATAGGCACAAGCTGGGCACATATCATTTGTTAATCAGATTCACTCTTTGTCCTCCTCTACCTACACTCTAGTGTTGCTTCTCAGAAAACCAAGGGGACAATCTCTCAATCTGCCAAGAAAGAGAGGATGCTCAGGAGCAATTTTTCAAAGATTTGACCTTAGTAGTGAGCCAGCCCTCAACAGATTCATTTGTCAGATTGTTGGGAGAATCCCCAAGTGCCTACCAGATCTGTGAAGCATCGGAGCAGACCATCCAAAAAGGCTCAACCCTGCGAAGGTCATGGGTAGCCATCAATCATAGCTGGATCAGGAAATAATCTGACTACAACAAAAAAGTGATAGCAATACTCTCTGTATCCAACTCGTTGACATTCTATTTCCCACTGACTTGAGTATTTACTCATTTTTCTCCCTTCGGCTCAGTTATGGATACATATACAAAATTGTACAAATATACATACACCTTTGCATCAGGATGACCTGTTCCTATGTTAAATGTTACAAGCATATTGCACATCTTCCATTCATCAACCCTGTATTCATAATTTAGTTAAGAATGTAATATTAGCAGGGTCTATGAAGAATTCCTTAGGCATTGTCTTTGAAAATGTGCCAAACTTACAAACTATTGCAGAAATACAGTACTGGAATCCAATACTGAAATGCCATTTACCAATATTCATATTCTATTGAATCTATTCCCATAATAATTTAGATAATCAAATATTGTCTATTGAATTTGTTTTTCTTTTATTCCTCTTATACCCCTTACTACAAATGAATTTCAACTGAAAAAAAGAAATAGCAATGTTTGATTACAATCTCAGTAATTAAAACTGAAAATTAGTCTTTATGGACTAAAGATTCCATTCATGTATATTTTACCTCTGTATTCCCCAATTTGTGTTAAATTGAAACTATTGTCCAATAAATAATAAGCATTGCCATTCTAGACAGTTTGCCTACAGTTTTGGTCTTTCGTTTCACTGCAGCTAGTTTTCCCCAAGTAGTTTTACAAGAGAATTGCAATCATTTAAAAGCCATGTTATCTTTTATCTTAGTCTGTTTTGAAATGAAGGCATGCAATCCACTTCAGCTCCAGCTGTGTCAGTTGCTCAGTTCCTGCTTTTTACAACTGCTAACGCAATTCTTTTAGTTGGAATCATTTGATAAACATGTGGGGACCCAGGAAAAATAATATTTCTGTTGCTTCTTTGTTGCTATAACCTTGTTGCTGCCATTTAAAAATGTTCGTAAGGACTTCCAGAGCACAGCTGGTGATTTCGAAGCTGGTTTACGTTCTAGCATTTTTCATTTTACAAGTCAAGTCAGAGCTTTTTTTTTTTTTGCAGACACAAAATCTGCAATTTAAGGGAAAGTAAAACTACCCTAAAACAGCATTTGTGCAGCTCAAAATTTCAAGTTATGGTAATGTTGTACTTTGTTTTTTGCTAGAAATAAAACAATAAAACGATAATATAACTGAAAAGTCTACAATCATTTAGGTTTCTAAATGTCACAGAATAAGATTCTGAACAATCACAGGCATTAGTAAACCTACAAAAAATATACTACTGAGATATATTTGCACACAGTAAAATCCTAGGCTGTGATAAGGTTCAAACTGTCTCTTTAAAGGTTCTATTTAAGCAGTAGTCTACAAATCATCCTCAAACTGCTTAGTTATTGCTCTAGACATTAGAATTACTTTATGAACCAGTGCTAACAGAGTCATTGAATTATTTGAGCATTGAATTACAGAGGCCAGGTTGCCTCGACACGGAATCCAAATCATGCCCTTTTTTATGTGCTTGCTATGTTGACTCACCTGTCCTCTGCAGATGCTCCTGCAAAGGCATTTGTGTTCTCACCTCTTTTCTATTATAGATTGGTGAGTTTGCCATTCCTTTCAATCTAAGCTATCTCCATGGTTTGGGTTTTTTTTTTTGCCAAGGTTATGTTAAACTCATTAAATGAAGGAGAATAAAAATAAAATCAACACTGATGACCCTTTGAGTCCAAATATACAATGTACTATGTCTATAAAAAAAATAGGTCTGTAAAAAAATCATAGCCCATTTGCCTGTTATTATTTATAAACTTCAAGAGTTTTGGGGGAATTTCCAGAATAAAACATTAACTTCCCTCTTTCATCATGAAGTTCTACTTATGCAAATCAGTCCTATGGTACTTATACTAGATTAAATATAAATTAAAATTGCATACATATTTAATTACAATGACAGTAATATGGAAAACATATACTGTGACATAACAATGCCAGGTCTGCTTTTTCATACTTTTCTGTGACATATGTTTATTTTATCTCTATCTTGCTTTGCCATTCCCTTTTATTCAGTACCACAATTCTCATTTTGCAAACAATCTATTTAACCAACACGTGTGCTTCCTTACAGAGGCTTTGTGGACCAATTGCCCTGGTTCTTCAAGACAGAATTGAAGCATTGTGGACGCAAAAGCTTTTCTGAATAGTCTATTTTCATCATGCTTGCTAATAACTAAGATACATTGCAAACTGTTGTCTGAGTTATTTGGTTTTCCTTTTCTCTCATCATTTCTTTTTCTTTTCATGTCCTTCCATTGTAATTGTAAGCCTAAAGGTAGGATATGCCTAGTTTACTGGAATGTAATAGTCTGGTAGCCTTTTATACTGAAGTATGGAATCTCAGTATTTGAACAAATCAATTTCTCAACTATCAACAGAAGCATTATTTTCTTTAATGTCACATAACTGGTGAAATTGGTTTGCAAGTGTTGAACCATGGTGAGTCTATATGTGCATAAGTTTATTCCATGTTTAATATAATATAGGACATGTATTTGTTTGTTTAATAGGACACGGTGGCTCAGATGCTAAGACGCTGACCTTGTCAATCAGAAAGGTTAACAGTTCAGCTGTTTGAATCCCTAGTGCTGCATAACTGAGTAAGCTCCCGTTACTTGTCCTAGCTTCTGCCAACCTAGCAGTTCGAAAGCATGTTAAAATGCAAGAAGAAAATTAGGGACCACTTTCGTGGGAAGATAACAGTATTTCGTGCACCTTTGGTGTTTAGTTAGGCTTGCCACATGACTACAGAGACATCTTTGGACAACGCTGGCTCTTTGGCTTTGAAACGAAGATGAGGATGGTTTAGGAACATTATTGCAATATTCTATGATCATGACCAAAGCAAATCAACTAAAATAATAACAATTACAACAGGGACAATAATAATTGTATTCAGTAAGGCATATCTAAAAATATATCTTTATGACAACTGCAAATTATTTCTAGGTTCTGTGTCTCAGATGTACCTGGGAAGGGTCAGTAGTGCAGTACTACTATACAGCAAGTGTGCCAGGGGGTGAGATGTGTGGTGGTTTTTGTTTTCTGTCAATAGCTTATAGGGAAAATCATTTTAAAAAATCAATTAAGTGACCGCTCAATTTCAAAAGAAAAGTCACTAAATGCTAATGATGAGGCAAGTCACTCCTTTCTCTCTTTTCCTATTTCCCTCCCTTTTAGCTACCTCTTTTCAGCCCAGCAATCTAAAGCCTAAGCAAAGAGCAAGCTTGTAGCATCCCCAAATCCCAGATGAGTCACAGATGGCACTATCAGAGGATGGTACTCCCAAAGGATGGCACTGCTATACTGCACCAGATTTGAAGTTTCCAGAGAAATCCATACTATGCACCAGAAAAATGAAGTCTACCATTTTTCAATGATGTCCTGCCCTTCAGTCATTAATTATTTCCTTGCTTGATTAATTTCTTTGTTGATATTGTCCACCTCAGGTTATGTGGTTGACAAAAATATACCCTCTTGCACTTTGAGAAATGCCAGGGACATTATTAGCAGATGTGGACTGTGGTGGTGCAGTGGTTAGAATGCAGTACTGCAGGCTACTTCTGCTGATTGCCAGCTGCCTGCAATTTGACAGTTTGAATCTCATCAAACTCAAGGTTAACTCAGCTTAACTCAAGGTTAACTCAGCACCACCACGGTCATCAAACTCAAGGTTAACTCAACCTTCCGAGGTTGGTAAAATGAGGATCCAGACTTTGGGTCAATATGCTGACTCCGTAAACCGCTTAGAGAGGGCTGTAAAAGCACTGTGAAGTGATATACAAGTCTAAGTACTATTGCTATTTTGTAGAATCAGAAACAGGAAATAATTTTCATCCCAGCTGTCTTGGGCGGACAAGATATGAACTAATATGTTTCTGGGAAATGTTTAAATATTTTTTGTTCTCTTTGTGCAGGAGCAACACAATATGTAATCCCTACAGGGAAAAAAGGTTAATTACTGTATGACGGTATGTTCTTACTTCTGTTATTATCTTTAGTATTAAAATCTCTACTCGCTAGAGGTAAATTTAACAAAATGTGTCAATGAATGATGTTTAGATGTTGCAGACTTTTTGCATATTAATAGAACATTATAGGTAACTCCCAGCAAAAGCATAAAATAAAATAAAAGCTGTATAAACAAACTCATCCAGCCAATGTAATACTGCCTACTGGTCAGTATAACCGGTAGGCAGTTATAAACATAATAAGCCTAATGCTAATTTCACAAAGTATTGCTAATTATATCTATATTTTATGTAAATTAACCATGAACACAAGAATAGCATCCCTGTATTGCTTTCATTGAACTATCATTCTTGCCCATTATTCTCTTCATCTGATGTTTGCCCATCGTGTTCGAAGAGGACCTTGACATCTAACAGGTTGTGGACTGTCCACGATGTGTCCACAGGTGGCTGGTAAGGCCTATATGGGCATGAAATGTTTTGCCACATGTCAGGCAGACATGCGTGGGCACCATTGATGCAGCATTTGAAACTCTGGCTTTGCGGAGTGCTTGCTTCTCTTGTGCTATGGTGGTTCTTCTGTCCTCAGATGTCTGGTAGCCTTTGTGGATCAGCATGTGCCATGTCGATCAATCTTGTGCCAGGGTGGTGTTACCATATGTGGGATGTATCTCCAAAGACAAGCTCCTGAATGTGATGTGGAACTCTGTACAATCAGATTTTCTAGTTATGGCACCTGCTCCAGATAATTAGTGGGTCCTCTCTATAGTCAGACCCACCCAATGTATGAACAGCAACCAAATGGAGCTGAAATGAGACACATGGCAAGGCAATGTACATGTCCGTGCTTTTGTCACATTATTTCATAGGCCAAATATGCCATTGATATTACTTTATTTATTTATATCCCACTTTTATTGTTTTACAAATAACTCAAGGCGCTGAACACCTTCCTCAAGGATCCTATGAGGTGAGCTGGGCTGAGAGAGGCTGACTGGTTCAAAGTCTGGCTTTCAAGGCTAAGGTAGGATATGAACTCATGGTCTCCCAATTTCTAGCCTAGTGCCTTAACCATTACACCAAACAGATTTTCTAGTTTACCATGTTTGAATCCAGCCAATGTTATACTGCCTACCGGTCTAAAAAGTTAATTTTGTACTATGGTTGCCAATGACTTAAGATCTTGCACAAAACTTCACTGAGCAAATTCTTTAGCAGAGATGCATCTGGTATTTCATTGTGTAAAACAGGCATTTCTGTGCATAGCAACCAAATTTCCTTTTCAAAAATTTGTGCAAGGCTAAGAGCTTCCTATTTGTTTTGACATTTTACCTAATGTTGTATGATTATTGCTATATTGCACTGATTTTTGTGCAGCATCTTCATTATAGCAGGAGAAGCAGAAAAAAAGGAGAAGTTTTTGGTAGGGAAGGGGAAATATGTACATCTGACTAATTAATTAAATGATTGTATCAGGTTGGGAAATAATGCAAAATGAGAGACTTTTTTATATTTCTAGGCAATACCAGTATTTAAAATATAGAGTTTATATAGTACACTGTATAATTTATAGTTTTTTAAAAATAGCCTATTTTAAAACATACAATTCAATATTTTATTGGTTCTGCCAGTAAAGTAGCAGAAAATAGTGCACCTAATTTCAGCAGCTATAGTTAAAGAGGCCACACACATACACGCGCAAAGTTCAAGTGTTGCTAAAGTTTGACAAATCTATTTTTGTTAAGGATGACTTTTGAGATGTAGAATAATGTTTGTGAGCTGTATTATATCAAAGTCAATTAAATTAATTACTCAGACATCTTTAAAGAAATATACAATTTTATATGTTTATAAATATATAAAAGAGTGAATCCCTTAAAAAAACCTGAATGTCAAATGGAATACCAACTAAATATTTACGTTTCTGTTTAAAACTAAATAAAAAGCAAGTTCAACAAAACAAAATATTATTTATTACCTTTTTGAATGTAATAAATACGTAATAATAAAAAAATAAATCTCCTTAGGGAAGAAATTCAGTTAGATGATGCCATAGAAAAGACTCTTTTCTCTGTTCTCCTGAAACAGCTGTTCTACTGTATTCCTCAATTGGATATTCAGTATGATTTATTCTTGAGTAAACATGAATGGAATTATGTCTACTTTTTCTCTCAAAATAACAACACTTGCAGTATTCACAGTCTTCCCCCATTCTGCCACTCCACATAAATATAAAGGTTGATCTGATATCCCCAGGAGCCTTAGTGCAACTGTACCTGAAATTTTCAGATATAGTTTTATTTCTCAGTTTTTACCAATGTGTTTGCGTAATATACTAAATCAGAAATTAGCTAAGTATATTGTGTGAATCCAGTCTATGTGGTTAGCTTATCATTCAATGTGTTGTGTAAACCCAGAGAATCGGGTTGAGTAAACCACAATTGGGTTAGTCAGGATAACTTTTAATTCTTTTATGTTTCCAAATGGTATATTTTTTACTTCTTTTTCATTTGCTATAGGAATTGGCATCAAATACACTTGTACACTTGCAACTACTATGTTTCCCCAAAAATAAGACCGAGTCTTATTCAGCAAAAATAAGACAGAGTCTTATTTTCTTTTGACCCCCAAAATAAGCACTTGGCCTTATTTTTGGAGAAATCTAATTCTCTTTGAAGTGCAGGAGGCAGCGAGGATGGTCACCTCACGGCTGCTGCTGTGTTGCAATATTTTCAGTGAGGTTTATTTTCAGGGGAGGGTTTGTTTTAGAGCATGCACTCAAAAGCCCGATTGGGCTTATTATCCTGGGAAGTCATTTTCAGGGAAACAGGGTAACATATTTTTTGGAGTATAAAATGTACCTTTTTCCCGCAAACAGAGGCTGAAAATCTGGGTGCGTCTTATACACTGAATACAGCATTTTTGGCCTCCCGAAACTCCGCCTCTTTGCAAAAATGGCCATGCATAGCCTTTAGGAGGCTTCCAGAGTGCTTCTGGAGCAAACATGAGTGAAAAATAGGTCATTTTTGCCCCACTCCCCAGGAGCACTCTATAAGCCTCCTAAAGGCTATGCATGCTTTTTTTGTCAAAAAATGGGCCCATTTTAGCAAAAAATGGGCCGTTTTTTGCTCGTTTTTGCTCCCCCCTTTTTTTTACAAAAAATGGGCCCATTTTTGTGAAAAACAGGTCTTTTTTGGGAGCTCTGCAGAGTGAATTTTTTTTAAAAAATTGCCTCTTCAAAATCTTGGTGCATCTTATACTACAGTGCATCTTATACTCCGAAAAATAGGGTAGATTGAATTATTTTTCAAGTAAAGATAAGGTATGCAACTAAGGAGCTAGCCCTCACCAAATGACAAAAAGTTTAAGCACTGCTTTCTGACCACAGGAAGCAGAGTTAACCCTTCCTTGTTGCTCCCTCCCTTCAGTGACACGATAATATGCCTAATGTACTGATAATGTACTGAAGACCAGTACAGAAACAATGGCTTCTGGATTTTTAGGAATTACACTACAGATAGTCCTCGACTTACAACAGTTTGCTTAATAACTGTTTGAAGTTGCAACGGCAGTGAAAAATGTGACATGACCTTTTTTCAGTTACGATCTTTGCAGCATGCCTATAATCATGGGATCAAAATTCAGATGCTTGGCAACAGGCTCATATTGATGACAATTGCTGTGTCCCATAGTCATGTGATCGTCTTTTCTGACCTTCTGACAAGCAAAGCCAACGGGAAACCCAGAATCACTTAATAATTGGCTTTTCAGCTACAGCTTATTCACTTGACTGTGGCAAGAAAAGTCGTAAGATGGGGCAAAACTCACTTAACAAACATCCCACTTAGCAACATAAATTTTGGGCTCAATTGTGGTTGTAAGTTGAGGACTGCCAGTACTGTATTTAAAAACCTTTCTGTCCCAAATGAAGTTGCTTAAAAGTAATGCTCATGAAAAATCAGGAGTGGTCATATTTATATCAAATAGACCACTGGTGACCTGTTGGGTCATCATTTCGGAGATATTTCCTTACTCATGCACTTGGACTAAACCTTACTCCCTCACCACACCCTGTCTTATTTTCAGGGAAACACAGTATTTTTTACTAAATTGTTTTAATAAAATCAAAGCAGATTTTGATAAGCCTGAATGAAATGGAAACCAGTGTAAGCAGGAATTACAAATTTAAAAAAAGAAAGAAAGAAATATTTTTCTAGCATGTTTTGGCTGGTTTGCTCAGAAAAGATTATTCATACAGAAATCTGAATATCTGTTCCAACAAATTGCCAGCAGAATGATTTTATTTTATGTTTTGGCTCTCGGATTAATTAGAAAGTATCAAAATGTTTACTTCATTCTCACTATGAGCTAAAACTCATACTGGAAAATTTCTTCCCTTAGCTAAGGATTATTTCTCTTAGAAAGTGCTCAACTGGTTACTTTAGAAAGCATAAAATCCTGCACTTCAAGTGGAACTGCTTCATCTAACAGAAACTGAATCGGAGAACACCTGCTTTAAAACAGCTCTAGAGGCAGCATAAATGAAGTGATAATAACCAATGAACATGTGGAGGTGACCACAGTCATAAAAATTATCAAAACCATTCAGAGGGAATTTTCTGAAATTAGCCACAGTGCTTACCAGTGCTCTCATCTGGCTTTAGTCATCCACATTTCTTTACTGCTTCATCACTTTGCAAGAAGAGGCAAAAGATGCCAAATGGCACGAGTCCACATGCAAGCGCCTAGAGCGTTGGCTTTAATGACTTCCAGACAGCATAATAGCTATTGCAGCTAACTGGGATAAAGGCAGAGGTGGCTTGAAAAGACTCAGGTGCTTGAAAATAGTAATGGTATTACTTGAATCCTGCCTGAGATGTTCTTCTTCAAAGTCAAGAGGACTTGAAGGTTCTGATTAACAGGTCAACAAATGCCCATTAATAAATGCTAAGCTGAACCATCAGGAGTTTCCAATAGCTTAGTATCCGACACATATCAAACAGCAAGAAAAAGATAGATATCACCAAACATCAAGGCAAAACGTGTTCATTATCTTCTGTCAGATTCTTGGCACATTCTGTTTCCAGTTGCTCACTTCTCTTGAAACCTTTTGTAAACTCTAAAAGGTTTTAGTGTGTACGTATGTTATCCCTTGCACCATGTGCATCTCCTAATACTGGGCAATGTACAATATTTTCAACTACAGATAACAAATATAATCTCTTCTGACATTCTAAGCCTAGGATGTTATTGCCAGTTTTATTAATATAATAACTATCTAGCTTCTGCTTTCCAAAATGAATATGAATTATTTAAAGAAGCCTAGACATTTTTGGGACTTACTCTATGAGTGAGATGGGAAGTCTCAAAATGTCATACATTAAATGGTTTTCTTCATTCTTTCATTAATCTAAGAAGAGTGCTAGATGTATCCTGAAAAATGAAAGAATCTAATTTCAATGTTTGCTGCCTCCTCTCACATTTCATCTTTGCAAAGCAACTTTATTGCCTACTTCAGATGTTCCACAGTAAAACCTTTGCAGGAAAAGATAAACAAGGCAGGACTGAGGATAGAACAGTCTTCACTTCCCTGTGGGATGGAGGAGGAAAAATTTAATTTGAACCAGATTATGTATTGTTTTACATTTATCTTAAGAGTTAGAGTAGCTGAAAAGATGGGGAAGAGCTCTTACAGAAGCACTGCAATTTGCTTCTGATTTTGGGTTGTTTTTTTAATGCCAGAAAATCTATATTTGATGGCTGAGAGAAAGAGAATTCATGACATCTTTCCCCTTCCTTAGACCAGATCCCTTTTCACATCTTGAGATGGAAATCTATTTCGCTCTAAGGCTTTGAGAATAACATTCCAAATGACATAGGGCTTAGCCTAAGGCTATTAGTTACACATTACAGACTGTTTATGTTCTTTCCTATCTTTCTTTTTGTTTTATTTAGTTATTAAATTTTTATTCTATACATCACCCACTACAAGGTAATTCAAGATGGCTTTATTTATTATTTATTATAATTTCTCCAGGATTCAAAATCTTGCACATTTTATAAACATGAATTGTCCCAGTGTGACTTTTGGTGCTGAAATCCATTGTCCAGATCAGGAAGAAATTGCTTTCCTTGTGGCTTACTCATTTTTTTACCCTGCTGCATGTGCAAATAAACAAAGAAATCACTCTTTACAGGGAGATCTTACTTTACCATTTGCGGCATACTTTGCGTAACTAAGTGCTGCAAAAGAATATATCATCTAATATCACATTTGATAAGAACTTTAATAAATATAGGTTACTTGCTTTATGCTTTATAATCCATTTCTATTGATTTTTTTAAAAACCTTCCTTTTTTTATCCTAAAAAAAATCTCTAATTGCCCCAGAGATACTTTTTCCTCTGAATGATAGTCTTTCATTTAACATATGAAAAAATATCAATACTTGTAATATATTACATTTCTTATAAAGGAATGTTTAAACATATTCTAATCATTGTTGCAGAGTCCAATAACTGCAAAGTTTTAGCACATGATTCTAATTTGTTTCATCCATCCTCCAGATTTAACAATAACATTTATGACATTTTCAAAGAAGAAGTTGAAAGAGAGGGTTTTTTTTTTAATTGGAAGAGAACTTTGAAAAAATTACTGGGCAACATGGTTTTGAAAAAATGAGCTTAATCAATTATCTGTCCTGAAAATATTGTTCTTGGTTATTTTCATCCCTCCAAACGAATTGCTGCTGTATAGGCCAATTTGCGCTACAGAGTTTTTAACTGTGACTCAGCATTCATTAAGTGAAATATAATTAGGCACAGTTTCCGAAGATTAGTGTGCAGACATCTGTGGGTTACAGACATTAACCATGAGATTATTAACTAATTAGGATGTCAAGGGGAAAATATGTTGCAATCAATTTATTTTAAAATGCAAGTTTTGGCGTTTTGAAAGGTCATAGTTTTTAAAATAGGCAATATCTGCTATAGATCTTTAACTATTAATGAGAAAATTACTTGTTATGTTTGGAGGTTACTGTCTATTTCATTATCTAAATTTTTCCAATGAAGAAAAGGTAATGTTTATTCCTAATCTTGGTGACACCTCAGATGATGAGATTTTCTAGTGACATGGCTACTGATGAAGATTTTGACCAGTGAAAGTACACACTCCATATGCTGTGGAAGGCTTCTTTGCTTTTCAGAAAATCAATGGCAGAAAGAGAGCGCCAGGGATTAATCTTCTATTTATTCCTCCCAGTCCATAGCCTCTTCTTATTGACAGAAAATAATGGAAGAGTTGGAAGCACAGCTGAATATGGGTGGAAATCCTCTTCAGAAGGTTGCTATCCATATGGGAACCAAAGTAGAACAGCAGAGGGAGACCATACTATATGTTTGTAGTCCCTCCAATCATACACAATTTTACCTTCTGGGGAGAGTTTATTTTGTTGTCCATTTACACAATACTCAAAGTTAGGGCTGCAAAGATCTGAATGAATGAGAGAAGTTTTCTTTCTAACTTCTATTTAATGTTGTCAGTATTTGTGCAGCTAGAAATTGATAGCTAAAATCCTGATGGCCACATGAACCTATCTTTGATCAATAGTTTAAATATGTATTTAGCTATAGTTTTATTTTGGGATGGGGGAATGCTTTTAGAGCTATTCTGGAAGACCATTAATATGTTTCCTATGTTGGATGGTCTCTTCAAAAGTCAAAGTTTTATTAGAGCTGGCATATGACTTTTCCTTTGAGCATCAGACAAGGTGGTTTCTTATTCTTATACTGCAGTAAAGATTCAGAGATTAAAAACCATACAAGACTCAAACACATTTGCAAAGGCAGTATGAGGACATAAAACCATGTGTCAAAAGTAATTGCTATTTTGAGTTGTTAAGGATAATACTAGTGCTTTAATAAAGCTCAAATAAGAGATTCAGCAAATAATATTGCTATAATATTGTATTATAGAAGGTAAATGTAGAGAACAATTTTAACAATAGTTAAAAATAATAAACACAAACTTATTAATAAGTTTTATGAATAAATTAGAGTTAATGATTAAGGCGCTAGATTAGAAGACAAGAGACTATGAATTCTAGTTCCACTTTAAGCATGAAAACTGGCTAGATGACTTTGGGCTGAGAGACATGGGCTGACCCAGTCCCTCTCTCTCAGCCCAACTCATCTCACATGGTTGTTGTTGTGGGCAAAATAGCAAGGAATATTGTGTGTGCTTGCTGTCTTAAGTTATTTATATAAACACTAAAGGAGGATACAAACAAACAAACAAACAAACCAGCGTCGATTTTGTTTAGTATGTGACATGGCAGGCCTTCCATGCCTGGAATCTCTGTGCTGTCTTTTTCTTGATCCAGTGTTACTTGAAAAGCTGATTCCCTACCATTTTGCAATGGGAAGAAGTGAGGTTCAAAGAAAGTAATGTATTCCTTCAATTTAATTTTCCATGTCCAGTTTGGAGCTCAAGTGAAACAGTCATCTTCAGTCTAATATATAAATGGTCAGCATGGACATTTCCTTTACCACCACTTAAATTTCTAGAGAGTCATTTAATTCTAAAAAATAAATATATAAGAAGCTAAGATTTATTAAAACAATTTGCTTGTCTATAAATATTATCTTTATTTACAAGAATGCTATTTCAGACTCAGGTAAAGTGTTGAATGCTCCATTTTTCCTGGCAGCCACTCTGTCAACATGCCCATTATATACTTTCTTTTTTTAAAAAAAATCTTACCTATTTTAAGAGTTGTTCTATATTTTTTTGGCCTGGATCATTCTTACATTTTGACACCTGAGGGTATTTCTAACCAATACACTGATATTCCAATCAGGCACAGTGTGTTAGATTTGATTCCCTTACTGCCTAAAAATCATAAGCCTGACAGATAGTAATATATGATACTAGTCTATAAAAGGAAAAGGAAAATAACACCAATAAACACTTGGTATCTGTATTCCCCATGATACCACTCTCCTTTCCGCATGCATATTTTGACAACAACACTTCATTAATTACAGCTATGAAAATTTCAGCCTCCTCAGTCCTCAGAGGAATCATCCAGATTCATTAACTAGTGACTAAAAACAGATTGAAAGACATAAATTAATATAAATAGCAAATAGAGTTAGATTAAATGAGTCTTTTTTAAAAAGTAAATAAATCTTACTCAAGGCAAGGAAGATTTGAGTTGCTTTTTCCTCAGAAAGAAAGAGTTTGTCTAGAAATACAATTGCAGAATTTTCTACTGGCTCTGTAACACACAAACTTTTGGAAACCAGAAGTTCAAGGGAGGGGTGTCAAACTCAAGGCCTGTGGCCCAGATCTGGCCCAAGACGTGCTTAGATCTGGCTTGTGGGCTTGCCCTGGAAACAGTGAAGGACCGGTCCGCAGTGCCTCTGCCAGCAAAAACAGAGCTCAAGAGGGCTGTGCGTGGCCCTCCCTGACTCCATTTTCAGCCATGATGGCCTCCTGCAACCCTCTGCCAGTGAAAATGAAACTTGGGGAGGCTGTGCCCAGGCTCCATTTTTGGCTGCAATGGCCTTGTCACCTTCTGCTAGCGTTTTTGCTGGCAGAGGGTGAGAGGAAGCTGTTGTAGCCAAAAACGGAGCATTGATGAATGGTGTTAATCTGGCCAGGTCCCCCCCCCCAGCCCCCTCAGGTTAAACACAACCCTGATGCGGTCCTCAGTGAAATTGAGTTTGACACCCTTGTTCTAGGGTTGTTTTTTTCCTGTTTCTTATGAAGTGTTTCTTCTTACAGCCTCTTTTAAAAACTATACTACATTTTTGTATGTCTCCTGCCTCAGAAATGGAAGCTTCATGGTCAGTTTTTGGTAGTTTACCATTTTGTCTCAGTAGACCAGCAAGAGATGATTTTATGGACTTCAAAAAGGGATGTGAGACATCCATGCCCCTGATGGCCTATGTGGCCCATTCAGGTGTTCATAATTGCTTAAAAATAATTACAACTCAGCTCAGAGTTAATTAAAAGATGGGCATCTATATAATGTTTTAAATAAAGTATAATAAATAAACCATGGACTTTATAGTTATGTTCAAGTTATCCTATGAATGAAGACATCTGGCTTTGAAAAATACATTGTACTGTATCAGGGAATTTAACCCATTTTATTGCCAAAAGAGAATATGAGGAATATTTACATTTCCGCTTTATTACATAAAGGAAAGATTTGATTTGTTAAAATGTGTTCCTTATTGTTTCAGAGTGCTGGTCATGGAATAAGATATTTAAATTACAGGAAAGTAGATTCTAACTGAATGCTATATAAACTTTCTAAAAGTAAAAGCAATTAATGATGGTGGACAATAACATGTTGGTCCTCAGTGAGTGTGGGGAAGCAGAGTAGTTAGCTTTTCATTAGGAATGCTTTCATGTACTTGCATATTGAGCTGGGATTTGGATTTAAAGGCATAAATTATCCTTTCTAACATTGTGAAGTTATGACAATTGTTGAAATCCATACATCTTTATGTTGCCAAGATTGAAAAATCCTGCTCTATATGCTTAATTTAAGCAATCAGTAACTAGATATTCCTGTGACACATCTGCATCTTTTTCTCTGGTCTCCATTGTTCTTAGGCTAAGAGAGGTTTGGGCTTGAGAGTGACTGGCCCAAAATCACCCAATCAGCTTTCTTGCCTAAGGCAGGACTAGAATTTGCAGTCTTCTGGTTTCTAGGCCAGAACCTTAACAACTACATCAAATTTTTCCCTGTAGCCTGTGTGTATTTGTGGTGGATATAACATATATCTATAATGAAAAGAGAGCATTTTTTTAAAAAATCACTGAGATTTTGCCTGTCTCTTTTTCAACTTTCTAAAAAATATTGTTGACCAGAGATTTACAAACATAAATGTGCATATTTCAAAATAATCAACCAATTAATGAAAAATAATTTAAAATGCAACAGTAAACAAAAGCAACCAAGGTTAAAACTGCATCTGAAGAAGCAAGCATTTAAAGAAATAAGAGACAGTTGGTCTGTTCATAGCAGAACAAATCAATAAAATTCTGCATAAACTCTTGTTCAGTGTTACTGATTAAAACTTCTCACAACTTGAAACTAACTAACATGAAATACTTTCATAACAACTTAAAATTATTATTGTGGTGACCAATTCTGCAGTATTGTGAAATCTACAGCTGCATTAATAATCACATTTATCTTACTATTAGAAATCTATTTGAAATAGGTTCCATCATTTCCAAATGAATTTCTATGGTAAAAATAATCCTAATGCTATGTATATGCTTAAACCATACCACACACTATGATCACAAAAAATGACTTGGTAATGGTTACACAATACAGTTGAAAATATTGCTTTCAATTGTCCTAAAGGTGCTTTTTCAAGAGGCATTTGGACTTTCTGGTTTTTCTTTGAAGATGCTTCACTTCTCATCCAAGAAGCTTCTTCAGATCAGAGGTGAAGAAGCTTCTGAGATGACAAGCAAAACATTCTCCAAGAAAAACCAGAAAGTCCAATTGTTTGAAAAAGCCCCTTTGGGATAACCATAACCTGGATGACTGAGAATCTCCCTAGACATTTAGTGATGCACTTTGGTATGAACACCCTTCGCAGGAGTATAAACGGATTGCCAGAAAAATTGCAGACTACAGGAACCGTTTGTGCTTCAGTTTGAGATGCAAACAGCAGAGACTTATCCCCAACAGCATGATCCTGCGCCCAACAGTGAAGGGACACAAGGCAGAAAACATGCTATAGAAAGCACAGCTCCAATTTCTTAATGAAAGAAAAAATTGCTTTCAATTGTTTGCAATTTAATGGTATTCTTTATGCAGCAATCACAACATAGTAATACTCTTAAATATTTGATGACTATTCAGGGACAGATAGCAATTTCTGTCAGAAGCGTAGAATGAAACTTAACAGAGGCAACTAATAAGTAAGTGCTTTTCCACTCCCAAAGGTGTGGCGTCCTAACTCTCTAGTGCTTCTCAACTCAAATGTCACTTCCTTCATACTCCTGTGAGTTATATTTTACTTATTTGGAAAGATATCTGCATTACTTTATACCGTAGAAAAACAGCTGTTATGCAGGCGGCACTTCACTTCATTTATAACTATGTAAGGAATGTGTTACATCATGAATTTTTCCATCCTTCTTGCTTTTATTTCTTGAAATGATGCTTTTATTGCTTAGAGTTTGGCCCTCTCTTTAATATATGGAATCTAAGGACACACTATATATCTAGATTGAAGCCAGAACATTACTAAGCCATCTGCTGATAAAATTTAGTATAATGAAACTTCAGTTCACGCAAAATAGTCAAACTTGCCAGAATGTTACCTTCTATTCACTCAGAAAGACATTTTGGACTAATAAAGAGCTATACATATTATACAAACATCTGGAGAAATTATAACATTAAAAAGACAAATGCTTTTTTTCAACTCCACCCATTCCCAGTGCAGTTGTTATATTCCATTTTATGTGAGACTTTTAACAAATCAAGAGCAATATTTGAATATAAACTTGTCACACCCATTGATGTTATTAAGTTAATTTATTTCCTGAAAATAATTATAAATGGAAATCTTCCTTATTAAAAAATCAAAAACCTAAGTTAAAAGAGGGAAGCTTATTATTATATTATATATAAATACTTCTATTTGCTTTGGCAAACTGTTTTCTTTGGCAAGAAAATAATGCAAATTCATTTCATTATTTATTTTAACTCACAATGCATTTATTACAATAATTTCTAAAGCAAGCAACTTAATTAGTCTATCATTGTTGTTGGAATTTCTGGCGTTTCATCTTCTGTGGAGCCATTCAGAAAAGGTGAATGGGTAACATATTAAGGATATCTCAAAGAGATGGAAAGTGAGATTTAATCTGCAATCTTTAAGAGAACTTTTGCTATTGTCAGGATCCGAAATTAAAATATTAATTAAGGCTAAAGGGATCCTATTTATTGAGCCAATGGTTAAAAAATATTCAGAAAATATTTCAAAACTTTAGAAAGCTCCAAGTTAGTAAGTTCGTCACTGCTAGATTGATACGTATGCTACCCCTGCCCACATAACATGCATACTTGTATAGTATATTTTGGGGGATTTCAGACCTGCCACATTATTGGAAATGGTCTGAAAGGAATTTCTGCAATAAAATCTGATCTGAAAGAATTAGACAGGTGGGCAAATGAAACAGTGCTGAGGTCATCGTAGGGTTAATGTGTTGCTGTTTTATTGTTGCTACATCTGCGCTTTCTGCCCATGCATTTCTCAATGTGGCTAATAAAAAAAAGATTTTTTTAAAATAAAAAATAGATTACATGATGGTTAAATGCCTTGTAAATGGAAGGTCACCTAGCTAAAGAGAAAAGAGCCTGTTTTCTGATACATTGCCATTCATTTGCTAGAGCCTAATATGAGTTCTGAAAAGACATTAAACACTTACTCTCTGTGTCCACGTACTTCCTATGTCCATGATCAAAGGCTGCATCTTCTAAGCATTGGTTATTGAGAAACGTCTATGGGAAAGTGCAACTCCCATTGGCATCTAGTGGACTACTGTGAATGAAAAACTCAACAGGCATTAGTCTGGTTCTTTTATGGTATGCAATCATGTTCATCTTTCCTCTCCCTTTTTTTTCACTGTCCAGGGACGTGCAGTCACTAGAGGCAAGGGAGGCGGAGCCTCACCACTCCTCAGGAAAAAGAAAGAAATTTTAATATTTTTTTTAATAATTAAAGCCAAGATAGTTGCTACCAGATTCCAGGTCACAGTGGCTTGGTGTCTGCTTAGCGTTAACCAAAGCAGGAGGCAAGAGAACTCGGGGCCTCTTTTCCATAAGGAATTTTTCGCCTTCTAAAAGTTAATAAAGAGTTAAAAGGCAAAGAAGTTCAGATGGAAAAGAGGCACTAATTCTCCCGCCTCCTGATTTGGAAGCAGCCAATCATGTCTTCTTGAGCACGCTTACGTTGGGCGGGGCGTGCTTCATAGGAGAGAGGAGTGGGCGAGAAGGAGGAGGCTGCCTGCCTCTTTGCTGCAGACCTGGGCGCTTGGCGGCTCCCGCGATGCAAAGTAAGTGCCCCACCATCCCCGATGCTGCCGCCCGCTGCCCCGGCCTGCTTCTCCAGGCTCCGCCGCTGGAAGTCCCGGATCGCCTCTGGGGGAAGGCTGGGTGAGAAGCGGAGCAAAGCTTCTCTGCGGCCTCCCGGCGCTGCCCAGAGGCTCTTGCAGGAGCACGTGTCAGCGGCCGGCGGCCTGGAGTGGCCCCGGTTGTGAGACAAGGGAGCACTTAAAGCAACCGCTGCCGCCGCCGCCCCTCCTTTGCCCGGCGGGCGGTGGTGGCGGCAGCGGCAGCGGCTACTTTAAGTGCTCCCTTGTCTGTCTCATAGCCGGGGCTGCTCCAGGCTGCTGGCTGCTGACACATGCTCCTGCAAGAGCCTCTGGGCAGCGCCGGGAGGCCGCAGAGAAGCTTTGTTCTGTTTTTCACTCAGCCTTCCCTCAGAGGTGATCCGGGACTTCCAGTGGCGGAGCTTGGAGAAGCAGTGGACGCAGGCCGGGACAGCGGGGGGGGGGCAGCGGGGCACTTTGCATCGCGGGAGCCACCAAGCGCCTTTGCTGCAGACCCGGGCGCTTGGTTGCTCCCACGATGCAAATTCCCCCCCCCCCCGCTGAGCCTCACCAGGTATCAACCTCACCGCACGTCACTGTCACTGTCATATATCCACCTAATTAGATGTAGGTCCAAATTCTGGAAACCAATGGGGTATTTCTGGGTCCTCAAACCTTTTGTGCTGAAAATTATAAACTATATTTTTACATCATTTTTTACTATTTTATATTACCAGTATGTATATTTTTACCAACATAGAACTAAGAAGAAATTTCTGACAGTTAGAACAATTAATCAATGGAATGCTTGCCTCCAGAAGTTGTGGTGCTCCAACAGAAGAGGTTTTTAAGAAGACATTGGACAACCATTTGTCTGAAATGGTATAGGGTTTTCTGCTTGAGCAGGGGATTAGACTAGAAATCTTCCAAGGTCCCTTACAACTCTGTTATTCTGTTATACCTAACAAGGTAGCTGTTGGTTTGTAGCATGAAACATTGAAGATGCTGAGAGTAAGCCACTTCTTTGGTGTTAGTTCTTCTTTATCTTTTTGATTGCAACAATTATTTAGAACTTTGTCATTCTCCATTCCAAGATTTTCATTTCAATTACATGAGACATTCTTAGAGTAACCCAATAATACACAGACCAGATGGATGAACTGAGCTTCCACAGAGTTAGTTTTAATACAAATACAAATCACACCAAAAAAAGATCTCTGTCTGACTTTAAACTGGCTAAGAAACATAAGAATAAAAGCAGATTTACATTACTAAAAATCTAGCTCTGGATCTAATTATTAAATCTGGTTTTCTATAGAGATGAGAATATTAAATGGAATTTTTGACTGAACGCTGGGATTTTTATGCTGATATGCTTATGTAAAATCTCACTGTATTGGCAAGCTAATATTTTCAGATATTGGAAGTAATCCATATAGGTGCTGTCAACCTACATTTATGCTGTCAGCTTTGAGACGTAGCTTATCTTATTTGTTTCAATATCATAGAAATCTTACTTAATACAAAAGCCAGAAATCCAGTTCAAAGAAATTAGATGCACTGAAATCCTATTGAAATTAATGAATTCTAAGAATAGGCACAACTTACATTTTTGGATCTGAGCCATAAATTTTAAGGAAGGATGGCATCTTTTTGTTAAAAGAACTGTAATAAAAATTGTGCATGCTTCTATAAATTGTGCCTTATTTCACATGACTGATCATACTGTTGTATACCAACTTTTACATTATGCATGTCTAGTGAAGTGTTTCAGTATTTTGAGGCAGAAGTAAACTTTAATCGTATGTTTGCCAAATGAATCAAGGCAACAGTCTTGCAGTAGTAAAATGTTTGCAGACATCTCACTGTATTTGATTTCCTTCCTAAATATAAGTCTTGAGTCAAGAAATGGCATTTCAGTGGGGGCACTGTGAACAGATGAGAAATCAAAAGAAATGAGGCACTCCTACCATGCTGTTTTTATTTCCTTCATGACAGCCAATTATCCCAGCAATTTTGATGTAGCTAGTGGAAAGTTTTACTTTATTCTCTCACATTGTATGCTAAATTAAGGTCCATACAGTTATTGTGCAGCATATAAAATCACTGCACTAATTGCTTTTGATCCCTGTAGTAATGATTTTCTCACTGCCAATTGAGTGCAAATATACCAATATTTTATTATTTCTGTAATTCAGATAATTTCTCTTTTTCTTTCTTTTCCAGCTTCAAAGTCTTCTCTATTAAAGATTTGCAGCAACAGTCAATTCTACCAAACTTTTGTGACATTTTCTTTGTATAATTGGAAACAGCTAAAACATGAAAATGAGATCTCATTATTACAAAGTTCTTGACTTTTAATACTTTTTCATTAAACTTGCTACAAAATGTAAGAAAGGAAATAATGAATATTTAACAAATAATACATTTATTTCAGAATTCTAGATATTCTATCCATGTACTTCCTGATACTTCACACTTTAGTTCCTATCAACTCAACTCAGCAAGGTTGATGGCCTGGGAGGTTATAGATCAATACACCTGGACAGTACAATCTACAGAGTATACATTTCAGTGTAGGCTCAACTTTGACACATTAAAGCTGAAATCCCACAAATACAGGCTTTGGAAAATATTCACTGAAATTAAATGAATACGATAACAAATTGAGTATCAGCTTTATATATTCCTCTTCTTAGAGGACTTTTTCCTCTTTCTCTTTATTCCGTATTTGATCTATGGCAACTTTTCATTTTGAACAATAATGATGAATGTGTATACTAGTGTAACTTAATAATATTACTAATAAATAAATGCTACTTGATCAGTCTTGTTTTATATCCAGGTTTGAAAAATAGTTTAAATATGACTACTTTAAATAAACTGGGTCATTTTTTTTTCATGCTCAACCAGGATTCTGAGAAATTCTATATCTAAAAATGAGTCACTGCTTAATGAAACAAATTACCCATTTTGCCTTGTGCTTAATATACAATACAATATAACATAAATTGAAAGACTTATCAAAATAAAATTATCTCCTTTACTGATTCAACTTTTGGAGTATGGTTTCAGAACGTCAAGAGAAAGAAAAACTATCACTTTTTCTAATTCTTTTGATATCCATATCAGGACTCTGTTTCCATTCAGTATGTGTGGGTTGCTAGCTTAAAGCCCTGATATGCAAATCTCAAGAGCTTTAATAGTTGAATCATATATGCACTTATCTAACCTTTTAAGTCTGGAGATCTCATGCTATCAGTTTCCCTGATGATTCCCAGTTCCTCCTGTAAATCCTTGGTTAGAACAAGCTCATTGAAGTGGCCTAGAGGATTCAGAGACAGATACTCTTGACAGGCTTAGTCAATTAAATAAAAACATAACAAGAAAAATTCAGCCCTTATTAGGACACTTCTCAAATGTTGCCCAATAGTTTTTGCAATGGCAGAAAAAAATAAGATAAATTATTGATATGTTTATCAAACTAGCCAATATGTGTGCAAAGCACCACAACAGGACTGGTGCATTTACTTCCTCACAAAGAGATAAGTAAGTCAGGCTCTCTCACAAATTTACCCCTTTCTAATCTTGCTTTTTTATATTCATGTATATTTGATGCATGAGTACGTGAATATGCAACCCTGCTGCATGCTATCTGATGTGGGAAAATCTAGAAGAGATAATGTCATATGATCATTTGTTTCAGATGCCAGAAAACTGGCAATGGATAAGGTCTGGCTGACAATCTAGAGCAAGTAGAAACATTTTACTAGAATTCGCTCCCCACATAGTGGAAGACACATAACAAGCCTAGCATGAATAAACCTTAAGGCTGTTTACTTAGAAAATGCTTTGGAGTCTGGCTGTGTAGCTTGGTTGCTAAGAGTCAGAGGATTTTAAAAATTATGTTTAACTTTGTTAAAAGTTTCAGGCTAGCCTAGGGTATAAAGAATCCCTTTTCAAAAGCAAGCTAGTGCTAGTAGACAATCTGTCAGAAAGATTTGGGTATCCTTTTCTTCAATTAAAAGGAAAAGGAATAGTGGATTTTACTTATCAGCCAACTGATGCTGTACAGGCCACATAGCTTATATGGTTTTTGTACAGATAAGATGTGAACACTGGCAATCTCAGAAAGAAGTCTTTGAGTTATATTATCCAATGAAGAGACTAGCTGTACTTTATCCTCAGTGAAAGATAAATGATTGGGGACAGTGAGAATTTTTTTTTAAAGCTATTTATTTCAAGCGTCAGTGTAAAAACCACATGGATAGAATCATCCTTTTCTGTCAGTATGCTTGCTGGGAGATTTTTAAACTCAACTGATGTCTTATTTTCCCACTAAAACGTTTACAAAAGATATTGCATATCTTAAACAAATAGCTTCAAAAGACTCTGAATTGATTTCATGTGCCTTCAAGTACTGCACACACAAGAATAAGTTATTATGAGGTTTTGCAAATTGCATTTTGAAACAATTATTAGAATGCCATGTTTACAATAGGATACTGTATATTTTTGATGACAAATTTTCCAAGAAGACAGTTGTTTGCTCATTTCCTTAATGGTGAGCCCCATTGAACACAGTGGGACTTCCAAGAGCACATCTATAAGGGCTGGTTTGCATGAGAAGGGTTCTCTGATTTCTGAAACAGTGGGAAAACTGAAAAAAACTGTCTAAAAAGAACAGATGAAAAACTATATATGCTTTCTAGAGTCCCATTAAAACAGTCCTTTCTTGTATCAGATTCTCTGTACAAAGTTATCAATATGAAGACTTTCTTAAGACCTGAAGTACAGCTATGCCTACTTCAGAACTAGCATATTCCAGATATTGGAAAGATATGAAAGATAAGTAAACCACTAATTAAAGTTAACCCAACTCTGAAAGCAATGCTACTCTTCTGAGCTCACCTGCAAAAGTCTCACCTCAACCCAAAGGGCTAGTTTCACGAATAGCAAAGAAGTGCTATGGTCTCCAATAGTGCAAATCTCTTTTTCCAAAACTATTAATAGTTGGTTTCGAGGCTAAAAATGGCATGGCTGCAGTCCAATACTATACAGTATATGAAAAATAAGGATGAAAAAGCAAGGGGGGGGAGCAGACCCAATAATATATTCCCCACGCTTGTCTTTGAGCTACTTTGTTAAGTAGTTTGATAAATGACTTTAAAAAGTATCTTACTGTCAATATTGTTTTAGATTGATAGAAAAGACTTTGCTAGAATCAAGTTAGGGGTTTGTTTGCAGATGATTCATGTCTGGATAAAATACCAGGAGGAATGATTTTTGGCTTGCATTCATTCTTCTCAAGGGGGAAAACTGTATGGGGGTATGTGTGAGAGAAGAAATCTAGTACATATATTTCAATGTATAATATGACATGATTACAGGATAACTCATTATAAAGGCAAAACAATTGCTAATAATTTTTTTCTCTGGCAAAAGCCTTGTCTACCTTGAATGTTTTCAAATGAACTACAGATCTTGTGGTCCTGGAATAGATCAACATAATTTATTCTCTGGATAATCCATTTCAAAAATAAGCAAATAATTCTGACTGAGCAAAAATCCATCTTGCCAAATAGATAATAAAATGGACTACATTTACATTGAACTAGGCATAAAATAAAATCATTTTGTGTATGACCTGCTAACTATATTTCCTTGGTTTCAATAGACAGGATATCAAAATATGTTATGAAATATTCTAATTTAAAACAACAAGATGTTGAAGAGCTTTTTAGAAAGAATAGCCTATCCTGAATTGGGTAATAATACAAAGTAGGTGATACTAGGAAGGCCTTTTGTAGAAAGTGGAGAGAGTGATCTTTTTAAGAACTATATCAAAATTATGGAATCATACTTCATGTTGATTTTTAGAGTAGTAAAAGCTAAGCATATACCTGAATCCATATTGCTGTGTGAATCTGCCAGTAACAAATATGGTTCATTTAGATTATAATAACCATGATTAATTCACTGGTAGTTTAATGCAACTGCATTCTGCAAATTACTATTGTATAAATGAGTGGTCTAATGTATCAGATTAGTGTGGCTATATCAATTTTTAAAATTGTAGATCAAAATGCTATGCTCCCATAATTATACCCATTTTTAACTTAGTGGAAAACTTGTCTTCCATGTAGATTAGAGACTAAGTTTGTTAAATAACAGTTCATTAAATCAATAACTGTTCTACAAGCGGAAATGTAGAAATAAGATGAGCTGTGGTCTAATGACTACATATGGCTCAAATTCTTCTTCATGAAGCCTCCAATGAACCCTCTGATTGATTTTTTAAGCCTAACCAGAGGTGGATTGCTACCAGTGGTGGGTTCCGGATACTATTCCAACTGGTATGGTTGGAACAGGCCTGGTGGCATCCACATGGACGTATGCAGTACATGCACACATGCCAGTGACATGCGGTGAGGTTTATGCCTGGTGAGGCTCAGCTGGGCATCCTTTTGCGAAGCCTCGGCGGTGGGGGGGGAATTTGCATCGCGGGAGCCGCCAAGCGCCTGGGTCTGCAGCAAAGGCGCTTGGCGGCTCCTGCGATGCAAAGTGCCCCGCCGCCCACCCGCTGACCCGGCCTGCGGCCGCTGCTTCTCCAAGCTCCGCCGCTTGAAGTCTCGGATCGCCTCTGGGGGAAAGCTGAGTGAGAAGCGGAGCGAAGCTTCTCGGTGGTCTCCCGGCGCTGCGCAGAACCTGCGCCACCCACAGGGGGACTAGGAGGGAAGGAGTCGCTCCTCTGGAGTCTATCTAGCCAGCAGCCCCAGGAGACACCCCCCAGAGAAGAATTGGGCCCACCAAAGCTCCCACACCCACCCACCTTTGGGATGCAAGAGACAGCAAGGCTTGCAGCGAAGGGAATCTGGACCCTGGGAAGGTTGGGGAGGGGTGAAGAGCGAGCCTCCTCCTCCTCCCCCACTCCTCTCTCCTCTGAAGCGCGCCCTCAGAAATAACCCGCCCAACGTAAGCGTGCTCAAGAAGACATGATTGGCTGCTTCCAGATCAGGAGGCGGGAGAATTAGTGCCTCTTTTCCATCTGAACTTCTTTGCCTTTTAACTCTTTCTTAACTTTTAGAAGGTGAAAAATTCCTTATGGAAAAGAGGCCCTGAGTTCTCTCGCCTCCTGCTTTGGTTAACACTAAGCAGACACCAAGCCACTGTGACCTGGAATCTGGTAGCAACTATCTTGGCTTTAATTATTTAAAAAAAAATATTTAAATTTCTTTTCTTTTCCTTAGGAGAGTGGTGAGGCTCCGCCTCCCTTGCCTCCAGTGACTGCATGTCCCTGACACATGCGCATCATGCATGCATGCGCCTTAGGGCCTCCGCGAGCCTCCGCGACACTCCAGCTGCTCAGTGGAACATCGCGCAGGAGCTGTACGTGCCATGCATGGAAGCACTGAAGACTTAAAAGACCGGTGAAGAGCTCGAGCGGGCGGGTGGGCCCTCCGGAGCATCACACCAGAATGGTATCCGGTGCTCCGGGCAGCTCTGGTACACCTGTACTGGGGCGTACTGCCTGAAACCCACCACTGGTTGTTACTAGTTTGCACAGGTTCAGGTGAACCAGTAGTGGAATTGTTGGCCTGGGTTGCAGAACCAGCAGCAACCCAGGCTATCCACATCTCTGAGCTGGTTCCCCAGTTGCTTCTGCCATTGCCAGCATGTTTCTGTCCTTTTTAAATGTTTTGCACATGTGAGAACTATTTACTGGAACTGCGCACATGCTCATAGCATGTATCAGGCGCACCCGCAAAGCGAACTGGCAGTAATACTGGCAGCAACCCACACCTGACTCTAACCCTAATCCTTATCTTCATACTTATGGTTGTTCTTTACCCAACATGCTATCTCTGTTTCTAATTCAAATTATTAAGTATTTGGTTATGGCTTAAATTTGCCATGGTTACTCAGATGCATGCTGGAAATAAGATGATTAAATAAATGATAGTTAAATAACACTTATGTTTTCATAAGTATTAACAGCTGCAATTAGCAATGAGGAAAAATGCAATCTGGAAAATATTAGCTGGCATAGAAAACATGTCATCAGTTCCACAATTAAATGAAATATTTTGCTTTGCAATATTATCATACTGAGGAGTTGGTGACCAAAATGTTATGAAAATATTTTAATGAAGGTTGCTCCAGTAAAGATTAATACAGTGCGGCTTTATGAGTTATATGAGTTTATATAAAAGAATGTTATATAAAATTGCTATGGAAGTTGGGTATAATGAAAAAGATCGTTTTCTTTCTTTCTAAGCTGTCTTAAACTCACTAAGCTGTTATTAATCTTGATATTAAGCCGTTAAAAATCAGACTATCTACCAGGCAATTTCCAAATATGTCTAAAAAGTGCAGTTTCTCCTTATGATGGTTTTTTTTTTAAAAAAAAAACTGCAACATTTGGCTTCTCAGCTAGGCAAGAATAGGATTTGCTGTACCATTGCATTGTATTACAATCCAAGGAATAAGAAGTCAAATCCAAAACCAGGTATGTAATTCCATTTGTCTCTTCTCTGGACATAAATTTTTAAGTCAATACATTGGAACAGAGTATATATCCTATAGTGTAACGGGTGAATGATTAGGCTAATGGTAGACAATTTGTACCTCTCAGGCCTTATGCAGCCTTTTAACTTCTGCTTAAATTGAGCATCATATCCAAGGCCATGCTGCTAAACAATAGCATTATATCTCCATTTTTGTAATACAAGTTAAGAAAAATTAATAGGCAAAATCTAAAATATGTTTACTAACTCTCTCTCAGATTTAACATATTTATTTTACTAAGGTGCAAAACACAACTTTGGATGTAACACAAATGGATGAAAATTTCAGCTGTACCAATTTAATCAACTTGACTTTATTAACCTGAATGTAACTATTAGGAATCTTTTTTTAAAAAACTATCTCCAATGTTGAATAAGTATGTTTGAATATAGCCTATTTGTAGAAATGGCTCCATATCTACTAGCTTCCTTTGGTTCAGCACTCGGTGTATGGTAATAGTGTAGTGAATCAAAGCAGTATTATTTTATTTATTTAAAATCGATTACATGCTGATTTTCTAGTGTAGTTCAGGGTGACTTAAACTACTAAAGTTAGTTCATTTACAAGATAAATGAAAACAGGGTTGACAAATTATTCTAAAATCCATCTGCTTCCTGACCCAAAGCAGTTTGCCATTGTTTAAATAAACTTTCATTTTATTAGCTTTTATTCAACCTATTACTGCTGCCAGCTGATGATACAGAATATTAATAAGTTCTTTCCTAGTGAAAGAAAAGAATGAATAACGCTTCATGCTGGTGACAACATATTCCAAATCCCTTGCAGATTTTTCAAGTGGTTTCATTTATTCAGATAATAGAATTCCAGACTGAACCTATATGCCAGTGAACAAATTCCACAGCAGAACCATTTTTACTAGAACCATTGCAAAATGATACTTTTGATACTGAATGCTATTGTGATGCCTAGCAGAATTAAGCGGTCCTTCTCCTGTTTATTATAATTGCCATTTCTCAGGTCACTCAAAGATGTCTTAGTCCATTCAAAACTGGAACCTGAAGTTCTAGATCATTTATCTTTTTCATGAGCTGAGATACATTATTATTTCTGTCCCCAGTGCTAAGAAAGATTTTAGAATCTATATACATCTGTTATATGCATATTTTCTGCAAAAACATTTTAGAAAGCTTCATGAAGCTAGATGAATATTAAATAATACACATATATTATATAATTATACACACAACCAATGTATAATTGTCCCTTATTTATTTATTTATTTTATTAATATAAAAATTCATTTATATTAATTTAATTAATTTATATTGCTTAGCAGCCCATTCATGGAAAGTGACTATGGGTGGAGTGCAATAATACAGGGGGACCCAACCTCGGGGCTGTGGAAATGGAAACGGTGGGTGAGCATGAAGTCCCCATTTGTGTGAACAGCAGGCTAACATGTGTACAGCATGCGTGCTCCATTTGTGTAAGCGGCGAGCATGGCTGCATGCTGCTTTTGCAAATGGAGCTGCATTTGTGTGCTTGCTGACCACTCACAAAGAACCATCCCCCCCCGTTGATCCGCAAAGCTGCAAAGGTTGGGAACTCTGCAATAATCAATAAAAAATAATGCATCTGTTAAAATAGGCATTTAACAGTCAATTTTAAATAGAAATTGATTAAAACTAAAATATATACTCTGCAATATAATTTTGATTGGGAACCACCCAGAGTTGATTATAATATGGGTGGCTACATAAATAAACAAATATACAAATCCCAAGCATAGAAAGAGTACATTGAATCCCAATAGTGGAACAGATCTAAACAAGTCTCCAGTTCCCTGGGACCCCTAGCTCTGATGATAATGACTTATGACTGCAGGACTGTAACTTTGTTGCTTGCATCCTTATGATTTATATTGATATCGATTGTTTCTTGATTGCTTATTTGTACCCTATGACTATCATTAAGTGTTGTACCTTATGATTCTTGATGAATGTATTTTATTCTCTTATACATACTGAGAGCATATGCACCAATGACAAATTCCTTGTGTGACCAATCACCCTTGGCCAATAAAGAATTCTATTCTATTCTATAATTCGGTGTTCTGAAGAGACTAAAACCTACATTCATATTCTCCGTGTTTGACTACCACTTTCCAATGTTTCATGAAAGCATTGTATTACGGAACAAAGTTAGAATGAGATTGAAGCTTATCAGTATTCAGACATAGATTCTTTCATGCACAATTCATGAATGCAATTTTAGTAATAATATTGACTTGTAAATTCATTAGGCTTATTACAGTTAAATAGTCTTCCAGGTGAGTTTTGAAAACAACATCCTTCAAGTACAGGAGCAATAGATTTGTAAGATACTTATCAATTCACAGTTGTTTATCTGAAGCATGTAATTCATACTTAAATTTTAGAAGTACACACATTTTATATTGAGGAGGGATTTACTAATGAAGAAGTTTATCATAAACTAATCTGCAAAACAAAAACAGTGGAAAATATTTTTAGCAAATAAATCTGTGCCATCATCATAAAAGTTGCCCGTATATCCCACAGCAAGTCTATTAATCTCTAACATTGTCTCTAAAGCAATTCTATACACAATGACAGATAATATTTTAATAGAAAATTCTGTTATAAACAAAAATACTCCAGCATCTGAACTTGATTCTTTTCTCTGTCTCTAACAGTGTCTATTCCTATTCATGACCTTTGTATTAGCTGTTTTGAAATTGTGTAAAGTCTATCAAATGAGTTACTCTGCTCAGAATCCATGACAAATATTGTATTTGTCAAATGGCCAATGGTTTTGCGAAATACATTATTTTTTATATATGACTCTTGGTTAGTTTTGAGAAACTTTGAAGTCCTTGTTTCAATTCAACTTGAATTGACTCAGGAACTATAATATTAAGTCAGAATAAGTTTCAACATCTGGATTATCTGGAAATGGTTTGAACCTGCTTGAACCAGTTCCCCAGGACTGTGAGTTTAACCACATGCTCTTTAAATCATGACTTGCTAAAGTGACCATGTGATTGTTATGTGAGTAAGTTGTAGTGTTGGTTTTTTTTATGTGTGATGTGGCTATTCCATTATCTCATAAGGAAGCCTTGTTTAGCCTACCTCTCAATGGACCCCAGTATACTGAACAATTTTTGATAAATCTCTAACCTTTCCCTTCAGGTTGATAGCAATAGCCCTTATATATTGTTTCACGGTGCTTTACAGCCCTCTCTAAGTGGTTTACAGAGTCAGAAAATTGCTCCCAACAATTTGGGTCTTCATTTTACCCACCTCAGAAGGATGGAAGAAGGCTGAGTCAATCTTGAGCCTGGTGAGATTTGACTGCCAAAATGCAGACAGCTGGCAGTCAGCAGAAGTAGCCTGCAGTACTGCACTCTAATCACTGTGCCACCATGGCTCATAAGAAGTTTATTTCACAATAGCTTCAGAAGACCCTGAATGAAGCAGATAATATGAACCCTTTTTAGTCAGGATTCAGACTGAGAAAGAAATGGAGGAAATCACAAATTACAAATGCTCCAAATAGAAGTACAATGAGTGTGGCAAAAGAAAGCAAAGATAACACCAATATGTTTGCACCTTCTGTGCAAACAACTGGAGCACCACTTGAACAGTATCAGCATTAACAAAATCACCATCAGTCTAATGCAAAAAGCAACTTTGTTTGGAACAACTCATATCCTGTGACGATACCTTTAACACAATTCTTGCCTATTCTAGGTCCTTGGGAAGGACTCAGTAGGTGGATAAAAATGCCAGATCCAATCTACTATTGAGTTGACTGTTCAAGCAATCATAATAATAGTATGTGTTGTCTATATTGTTTCAACCTTGTTTTATACCACCCAGTGTCATTTGTGAGATGGATACCCATATAAATATGACAACATAAATAAGTAAAAATAAATAATAGTGATAAGCATGGGGTTTTTTGCTGCTATTGGTTGAAAAAAGAAGGTTGAAGTAGGAAAACTGGCGCATTTACTATACTAGCATCTCTCTCATTCTAACTGAAAAGTTTACAGTATTGTGAAAAAAAATTACATGACAAAAATGTCTTTATGAAATATGTGGTAGTAACATATGTTTCATTAATAAATGAACTTTGAGATATAATTATCTGTAATAGGAAAAAGTAACAATACAGAGTACCACAAGCAGAAGAAAAGACAGTATTATACCAGTTCTGCACTTTGAAGGTACTTACACATCTATTTGCATTCTTATTGCATCCCTAGGTTATGTTAAACTTCAATATGCATTAAACACATATGTGCTAGATCTCAAAAAAAAATTCAACATCTGTTCCCAGATGAAGCTTCCTGCACCAGCAGACCATCAATGGCACAGGTCTTAATATTGTGCAGAAAGCCTCATCCATCTCCTCTTTCAAATATATTTTGTTTTCCTTATTTATACTGTAATCATTTATCTAGCTACATTTAAAAATGATATGTGCTGATCTTTCTAGAATGCTATGCTAGAACCAGTTCTTGAAACTAATAAAATAAAAAGATTACTGTCTATGAAAATTATCAATCATCCAGACTTAGAGAATCTGGTTGGTTGTCCCAAAGTGCTTTTCCAAAAGACAACTGGACTTTCTTGGGAGTGGGTGGGTTCTTGTATAAATTTTGTTTCTCATTCAAGAAGCTTCTTCAGTTCTGACTGAATGGTTGGGAATGGAAGGATTTATATTCTGTGCAGAGTACAAATGACCAGATGGCAGTAAAAATATAAAGTCTTCCATTTCCTACTATTCAGTCAGCACTGAAGAAGCCCTTAGATGAGAAGTGAAAGGTTTTCAAGGAAAAGTCTTATTGTTCTTTGGAAAAGCAACTCTGGTACAAAAATCTTTCTACAAAACAATTCATAAAACTAATCAAATCAAATATTCCTTGTTTGGCAAGAATATTAAATCAACCTTAAGGAAAAGTATCTGGTCAGTGCTGTTTTCTCTTTGAATGTATTGGAGGGGTTCTGTTCTGACCTCCCCCCTCCATACGGTGAGGCATGCCAACACAAGATTACTAATAGACAATTTATTCACAGTAAATTAACACACTGACAAGACTTTGGCAGCAAACCAGACTTCCAAGATAAGAAATACATACGAGAGCTTCTCCAGCATTAGTTGAATCCTGCAAACAGCCTCCTCCCAAAGTCTCTCCTTATATACTCTCTCTTGGGAGGGACCTAATCACAACCACCTGGGTCCAATTATCTCCTTTGTATCTTTAATTGCTGCCAGCGTTTATCCGCCCGCCTCTGCCAGAGGGACCAATTCCCTCTGAACCTCATCAAACCTCTGAACAAATCAAGCTCCTCGAGCTGAAACACTTTTGCACTTCCGTATATAAATTAATTCACTGAAGCAAATACAACCGGTATGCATTGAATAATACATAGAAGAACTGGTTGTGAGTCTAAACAACATTTATCATACAAAAACCATTCACCAAACACTGTGGAAAGATCGAGTTACCTTGGTTACTTTGCTTTCTCGTTATTCTGAAAGATCAGAAAGAAATTATTAGAAATCCTTGACTACAGGAGAAAGGTAAATCCATTCTGCTAACTTTGTTCATTTTGTGTAGCGTGGCTCATTCATAGGTGAAGTAAATGCAGCAAAGTGATTGCATTTGCAATACTGTATGCATATTTTGAGAGTTTATGGATTAAGGAAGAAGGCCAGTTTTCATTTTCATTTATCTGAACCTCTGTTTATAAAACCGTGGAAACTAAATGAGTACATTGTAAACTTTTCCCCCGGTGGAAATATAAATATTTTCTTCTCTGGAAAGGCTGCTGGCTGTTATAACAGGAAGTGATCTAATGTTTCATTTATTGGCTGAATATTGCTAAAAAGTTTTGATTTTAATTTGAATCATAACTAAATTAACTGTGTTGCAGGTGCAGCTTTTTACACAAGGAGATGGAAAAGAGCAGCAATAGGTTGGAAAAGTAGATTGAATCCTCCAGGACCATAATATTAATTAAGAAGATCCCCATGGCAACAAGGTAACATAATCTCCTTTCTTCAGAGATCAAGCTGTTCCAAAAGTGCACCTCATCCTTTCAAACTTCTTTTCACATTTAAAACTCACCACTTTCAGCCTCTAATGTAGGGTAATTCATGTGTGAACACCCTGGCATGGATTCTTGTCAAATACTATCTCAATTTTAAAAAAACCTGAATCAATTTCCTGTGCTCAGCACCACAGTATATGGCAAGCAGTGACGTGAGGTTTATGGCTGGTGAGGCACTAACGTCATCACAATATTTTTATTAAAATGCCTTTGTAATACAGGGCGTTTTAATAAAAGTATCCGCACCGTTTCATCCTGTCCTTGCGCGTTTCGAAGTGGTAGCAGGCAATGACCATATGTGGTGACCACCAGTGGCCAACAACAACAAAAAAAGAGATTTGCGGGGGGGAGCAAGGAGCCAAGGAGTTCCTTGTTGTGTTTTCCACAAGGGACGACAGTCCCTCCAAGGGGGGGAGGGGGAGGAGAGAGAGAGAGATGATGATGATGATGACAATTAAGTATCAAAAGCATTTTCAGTTTGACAATATAATACGTTATCCAAAATTATAAATAATCTTATTTTCAAATGCATTTTTTGCTATCTCTGTTATTTTCTTTTTAAAAAACCAGACTTGCTCCCAATTTGTGCCTTATGGCAAACTGCAGTTTTCTCGGCAAGAGTTCTAGCTTGCCATTGTTTTCATCATAGGTCTGAGAAAGTTTCTTTCTTTCTTTCTTTCTTTTTTTCTTTCTTTCTTTCTTTCTTTCTTTCTTTCTTTCCTTCTTTCTTTCTTTCTTTCTTTCTTTCCCCCTGATTTGTTTCCTCTCTTTTCTGTCTCTCTCATTCTCTCCTTTCAGCTCTCTTTCATTTCTCTCTCCCTCTCCCCCTTTTCTCTCTAATTTGTTTCCCACTCTTTTCCCTCTCTCCCATTCTCTCCTTCCAGCTCTTTCATTTCTCTCTTTCTCTCTCTCTCTTTCTCCCCTCTCTGACGCTGAGGAGAGCCACGCTGTGCATGAGACTCCTCAGCATCAAACTCAGGTCAGCGCCAGCTATGGTCCCCTTCATGTTGGCTTTGTGTTCCCTCCCTGCACCCAACCAGCTGCTGTTACTGCTCCCCATTCCCCTCCTTCCTGAGCCAACATGAAGGGAACCCTGGTTCACACTGACCTGAGTCTAGCGCTGAGGCGTCTCCTGCACAGCGTGGGTCTGTGAGATAAGAGATAAGCACAAGAAAAGGGCTGGAGCTCTTCTCCTTTGACACCCGTTGACGCTTTCACCCAGCACTAAAAGCCGCCCTGATCCTCCCTCCCTTCCTCTCTACAACCTTCCCCCGAAAGCTTTTTCTCAAATAACACCAGCAGCTATTTCATCTCCACCAAAGTAGATACATTTGCACACACACACACACACACACCAAACAAAAAAATTAAATTAAATTAAAAATGGCAGAAATGGAGAAAGAAGTGAGCCCTCCAGAAAATAAAAGAAGCAGGAAGCTGGCTCATCCTGTAAAAAGAGAAATCAATGAAGAGATAAAGGTACATCTCCTCCTTTATTGTCACTGTATTGCAAGCGAAAAGGGAAGAAAAAGGGAAGAGGGATAGCTTTTGAACCGTTGAATCACAGGAAGAATGAGCGCCCTCTACTATGAGGCAGGAGAACTGCATGCCTCACCTACCTCTGGACTTTTTAGGCATTTAAGCCTTGCTTAATTCTGCTCGAGTGATCATAAAATTCCTAAAAAGTCCGACTAGATGAGGCACGCAGTTCTCCTCATAGTAGAGGGCACTTTTTTAGAGGCTTTTTTAAACAGTTAAGCAGAGTCATCAACCGTGAGGCAGCAGCTAGCTAGCCTCACCTCAGCTCTCGCCTTTTTCCTTTTACATTTTTTTTCTTTTCATGATGGGAGCAGTGAGGCTGTGCCTCACTTACCTCACCTGACTACACATCGCTGATAGCAAGCATAAACACCCACAGATGAAGGTAGTGACCTGTTTCACATATCATCCTAAGCTATTATTTGTTTAAACTTAGTTTGTTGAATAAATCAGCTCCAATTAGCTAGAATGACACACCATGCTAAACCATAAAATGTGGCTTTCATTCCATAAGACTGAGTTCACAAACTTCTAAATCAAAATCAAAGAAATTACATTATGGTTTAGAACAAAGAGGTGAACATAGTCATTTTAGTTTTTCTGGTTGGTTAGCTTTTTAAGTTTAATACATAAAGGTAAAGGTTTCCCTTTTCCAGAAAAATCTTTATTACAAACCATATAACTATAAAATTAATAGATTTAGTGGCTGAGGTTGATGAGAATTATGCTAACACCAGAAGATATATGATTCTCTCTTAGTTCACTCTCAATAGATATAGATAGATACTTCTTCACAACATACAGACTAAAAGAATTGAAAGGAACCTTGGAAGTCTTCTAGTCAACCCCCTATTCAAGTAGGAGACCTTATCATTCTGGACAAATGACTGTCTAATCTCTTCTTAAAAACCTGCAGGGATTTAGCACCTACAATTTAAAAATAATGTTTGATGAAGAATGACTTTTTAAATAAAGAAGTAATTTATTCAGGAACAAAAATATGGAATGCTATATAGATTTTTAATATGTGTGTGTGAACAAAGTATTTATAATTTGTTTCTCTACCTTACCAAAGAGTTCAGGATGGTGACAAATATTCCTTCCTCACTTTTTCCCCATAGCAAACTTGTAATGAATATGTCAGGGTTCCAAGTAACACCACTAACAAAAGAAGGTTTCTCAAAGTTCCATTTTATTAGAGATGTCATATTGGCACATCTGGGAAAACCCGAATGTGAAAGTTTCCAGGTTTTCCCCACCCAAATTAAAGTTCAAGCCCCTACCCTAACCTCATGTCCATTACATGATCCAATCAGGCACCATCCAAAACTGGAGATACCTTCCAATCATGCCATTGCAGCTGCAGGGCAAGGTGTCCTTGACTCTCTGAGAAAGGAATGTTATTTTGACTATATATCACCCATACTCCATATCATCCCCCCCCTCCCATTTTCCCACAGTAGAAATTGTGGCAGGCCTGAAGACCCAATGTAAAAGGTGGCTTCCAGGTCTGTCAGAATATTAATGTGATATTTATAACCCAGAGTCCAATAGCTGAATCAAGATTTCAACCCAGGGCTCTCCAGAATTGAAAAATGCTACATCATACTTGACTATAATCAAGCATATCAAAATACCTTTCTGCACTAGTACAAATCAGTATTTTTTACAACCACAAGTACTGCTTTTTGCAGCATTACCCATTTTTTAAATCCTGTGTGTGTGTGTGTGTGTGTGTGTGTGTGTGTGTGTGTGTGTGTATATATATATATATATATATATATATATATATATATATATATATATATATATATATATATATATATATATATGAAGATTCCATGTCTCTACATAGAAACTATATTCCCTTCTCTCTAAAAGTAGGTTCAGTTTCAAAAATTAGTAGCAGGAAAAAGGGCACAATTTTTCATGTAGTGCAAGGAATGCTATGTTATTTCATTATATATTTCATGTCCAATGGTGTCGACTAACAGCCACCAAATTTCACTTGCTAATTTTTTTCTTTGCAAAATAAAACCAGAGATCTCCCCTGATAGATGGGATATTAACATTTCCTCTTGCATTTGGAAGAACAAGTAATTTTCCCATTTTTTAATGTATACACAATGTTTGTTTCAAAACCTCAGGAGATTCTGTTCATCCCTGAATTGCTTCTCCACACCCATGCAGCTGGATATACAAAATGTTCTTTATCAAATCTCTCTCAAAAATAGTTTTGCACATATATACATGAATCACAAATGTAAAATGTTTTGCTAGCTTTAAATAAATACTAATGATGAGAAAACCTCTGAGTTACCAGAGAAATTGGGCTCTTGAGGCATCCTGTTTTACATATCTGTTAGATGTCCTCTCCCCCCCCCCCGCGCTGACAGACTGCAAGAGGTTTCCACCAAGGTCCTCTGTTCCGGCGGGAACAGAGGTTGAATCTTATTGGCTAAGTGGTCTGACAGATCCCTTTAAAAGGGGATGCTGCCCGACCGTTCCCCAGCCGAATGTTTACTTGACTTGCAATAAAGATCTGTTGTTTACTGAAGCCTTTTGTTCCTCCCTTACCCAATCTAACAATATCTATATAGGAGGGTGCCATGAAGAAAGTTCATTGTATGTTCCACTCAAGGCATGCAGATGTTTGCTATGTTAAAATAAGATGAAATGAAAAATCATGCATTTCTTCAGCAGGAACCACAAGAATCAGACTGTAATAAACACTACTATCTTTTTCCTCAGTAGCTGATTGGTATTATTGCTGATAATTTGACAGAGGTATTGGTATTATTGCTGATAATTTGACAGAGCTTTAATTCCAAATTAGGATAAATTATGATGACATTGAAATGAAAGAGAAATATTAATCCCGATAGAAGAAAAAATGTAGTTGCCGTAGGTGTCCATGGGAAAACAATGAGCTTCTTATGCCACATATTTTCATTGTTATACTATTTCATATTATATTAATATAATTAGGGCTTGAATTAATCTCTCAGAAATTCCAAAATCAAACCTCAGCAATTTCAAAATTACTAAAAGAGGTTAGGTTCCTTAAACAAGGAACCTAATTAACACACTATGGTGATAAGTGTGTTTGCTCATACCTATGTTTTAACCCCTTTCATATAACAAATTTATGACACAAACATTTAAATAAGAAATGGATTACTTTCCTAGCTTGTTAACTTTTAATGTTTACCACTAAAAAGTAGAAATAATTACTAAAGATGGAAAAGAATTATTCAAATAATTGTTCAGATCCAAAATTATATTTATTCTTCCTGCATATTGACAAGATAACATGTGCATACAGGCACATATTACGAAAAATGTAACATAGTACGATCATTTTTCATCAGGCAAGCAGAAAGTTTACATGTGACTTTGGTGGGCTAATGGCAGTTGCCCAGAATCAATAGCTTAATTTCTGCCATTCTGAAATAGGAAACATTGGAAAACCAAAAGTATCCTACATGGTTTTAAAAATTGTTCAGAACAAAATTAAAAAACACTAATCTTTCTACCATCGAATCAAGAAAAATGCATAAAATCATCAACTATAAAAACTTACCCATCGGCTTTACTAAACAAATTAGTATATTGTCTCAATTGAGCCAAACACAAAGGTGAAAAAAAAGAAAAACTGAAAGAATTGGCTAGGTAAACTATCCAAGGAAAAGCTTTAGAAATGATAGAATTGGGTGTGGTATTTAGCAAAAGTAATTAGGCATGAAAATAGGACAGAAGGAAAGTAGAAAAAGGGGTGATTATAATTACTTCTTCTAGAGTAAGTAGACTTAAAAGAATGGAACAAAACAGTATACTGTGGAATGTATTAATCATATAAACTAACTACAAAATAAAAATACAGTTTCCAAATACAAGGAAGATATTAAAGGGCAATAAAAATACACATTGACATAATACTTAGATATAGCCGATCAGCTGGATAAACAACTACAAGTAAAATAAGTGATCCACAGAACCAATAGTATCTAAAAGCTGCTTTGACAAACTGCAGGATATTGTATAAACAGTGGAACAGTATTTAGCAACATTCAATGAAATGGATTGATCCGAATAACAGCCTGAGTTAAGAAGAATCAGAGCAACCCAGTTGTTTAACTAAAAATGGATATTGTAATTCCTACCATGCATTAACACAGTTTGGAAAGTACAATATAACATGATCCAGCATTTAAATTGCACCTCAATCTGTTGGAGACTGATTACATGGGAATTACCAGGTAAGCCTCTTTTACTTTTTTACTTATATATATATGAATCAGCATAGCTAGGCTCCAGCTGTTGAGGATTTAAAATCTGCAGTTTATAAACATGAATAGGGAAGAAATATTGAAATACACCAGGCCAAGCTATTACAAATGACCCAAGCATTGATAAAATCCCAGGGTGAAACTTGAGTCAGTTTTAATTGCTTGATTAAATATGCAGTCTCAAAATCTGTTACAGGAGGTCATAGGGAAGTGGCCATTTTTCACATCTTAAATCTGTATTCAGAAAAGATTATTCCTCCTGTGCATATAGTGACCAGAAAGTGTCCTCCTAAGGAAAGCCATAGATGAAGAATGAATGATAAAATGTACCAACTGAAAAGTTATACATAATGCAAAATAGAATTGAATTTTTGGATTGGGAAATATTACAGGTGTCAGGCCTGGAAGCCGTCTTTTAAATTCTAGGAAAAGTACCTCCTGTGTTTCATTGTAGCCTGCTGAAACCAGCCCTTGGGTCTAGATTAAGGCCTCTAACCCAACCACCTCCTCCTATAGTAGTGCAAGGAGAAACCCATTATGAAGTGAAGAAAATTTTAGATTCTAGACTGTATAGGGGTCGATTACAACATTTAGTTCATTGGAAAGGGTATCCTTTTTTTGAAGCTACTTGGGTTAAGAGTTCGCATGTGAAGGCAGACAGATTGGTTAAGCAATTCCATGATAAATATCCCGATAAGCCAAAGGGTCCCCCTGGGAAGGGGGAGAGGTGGTTAGGTGTATGATTTTAACCCCCTGTATTACTCTTGTTACAGGACACGCTTTTCTGCTGAAGGGGGGAGGACTGTCAGATTTCGAAGCCAACTTTTACATTGGGCCTTCAGGCCTGCCACATATTCTACTGTGGGAAAATGGGAGGGGGGATTACATCGAGTATAACATTCTTTTCTCAGAGAGTCAAGGACATCTTATGCTGCAGTTGAGATGATGTAACTGGGAGGCACTTCCAGATTGGATGGTGCCTGATTGGATCATGTGATGGACATGTGAGTGCTGGGCAGGGACTTGAACTTTCTTTTGGGTGAGGAAAACCTGGAAACTTTCAGATTCTGGTTTTCCCAAATGTGCCAATATGACTTCTCTAATAAAATGGAACTTTGGGGAACCTCAAGCCTCATAGTCTTCTTTTGTTGGGGGGCGTTACTTGGAACGCTGACAACAGGTCAACTTACAACAGGTCACTTAGTGACTGTTCAAAGCTATAACAGTAGTGAAAAAGTGGTCTTATGACCATTTTCCACACTTACAACCATTGCAGCATTCCCATGGTCACATGATCAAAATTCAGCCACTTGGCAATTATTTGATATTTATGACAGTTGCAGTGTCCTAGGGTCATGTGATAACCTTTTGTGACTTTCTGACAAGTAAAGTCAATGGGGAAGCCAGATTCACTTAATAAATGTGTTACTAACTTAACAACTGCAATGATTCATTAACAATGGAAAGGTTGTAAAATGGGGCAAAACTCACTTTAACATGTCTTACTTAGCAACATAAATGTTGGGATCAATTGTGATTGTAAGTTGAGGACTATCTGTAACCGGTACCATGCCCTCTGTGTCCATCTCTTTACTAATCTGTAACTCCTTCACCCACAAAGGATCAATGCTGATCCTTTGCACATGTCTGTAATAAATTCTGCTCCAGAAGAAAACATCCCAAAAACAGTTCTAAACTGTCCTTTGAGGCTGTGGAGAAAATAATTAATGGGAATTCCTGCCATATCTTGCCTCAGAAGTATTTTTTTTTAAAAAAAATCTTACTGATGCTGGAAAAAGTTATTTCATATAGAAGAAAGTAATACCATACTTGCTTTTCTTCTGAAGTTTTTCACTGTAATTTTTGTTCTGGATGACGGAAAAGGTAAATAGTTTGTTCTCCCTTTTTTCCTGATTGTGTCCTCCTTTACCTGTTCAGATTTCTGGTAATCCTGTTCTGATGTATCCTCCCCAAATGAAGCAAAGATGAGGCTACAGTAGCTTGCCGAATAGTGCTTTGGCTACTTTGAAAGACATGTCCTTCCACAGTAGCCTTCTATTGTTATTGTTGTTTGGTTGCCTGCTTTTCTCTCACAAAAATAGACACTCCCCTTCCCAGGATTTGTTTGGAAATCAACCAGGACTTACAGAGTAGAGTGCAAAACTGGGATGTAAAGTCAATTAAGAAACACTGTGAGATAAGAACAAGAAATAGCCAGGTCATCAACTAACTGGCCAAATGTTGCCACATCTCAATAAGGAAGACTTGGACTTTGTACAGAACCATAGGGAGTGAAATGCAGTTTACAGCTGCAGGAGAACTGAAGCTAACAACCTTCATGATACCCATAATCTAAAACTTTAGCTTGGAAAATCCATGATACACACCTATGAAAGTGAAAATTGCGATACCTCAATGGTTTGTCCATAGCCATTTTACCTCAAACATTGCTACGCTTCTGCAAATTAAAAGTCAATATGACTTTTATCTATCTATCTATCTATCTATCTATCTATCTATCTATCTATCTATCTATCTATCTATCTATCTATAAATCTACAAATATTTCATTTTCCATTACAGGTAGTCCTTAACATATGACCAAAATTGAGTCCAAAATTTATGTCTTTAAATGAGAAATCTGTTTAAGTGAGTTTTGTTCCATTTCACAACTTTTCTTGTTGCCTTTGTTAAGAGAATCAGTGCAGCTGTTAAATTAGCCAAGGGATTGTTAAATGAATCCAGTTTTCCAATTGACTTTGCTTGTCAGAAGATCGCAAAAGGGATCACTTGATTCTGTGACACTGCAACCATCATAAATGTAAGTAAGCTGTCAAACATCTCAATGTAAATCACATGGCCATGGGGATGGTGTGTGAAAAGTGGTCATAAGTCACTTTTTTCAGTGCCATTATAACTTCAAATACGTCACTAAACAAACTGTTGTAAGCTGAGGACTATCTGTATTATACAGTATATACTCTTAATATTAGAAAATACAATTTATTTTAATAGAATTGGAAAAAAAACCTGTTTCTTTCAGATCTTTTTTTCCCCTTAGTTTTTTGATATGGTAATGTCATTCCTAGGTGACTTCCTTGTTTATTCTGTGATGAACCATTCTTCAATAAAGAATTATTATGAAAAACAATCTTATTAGATCTTCAGAATCACATAAATCACCTTTATGCTTCACATATTACCAGACTAGCCTGAAAAGTATTTTAGCAGTCAGGTGTCACTGTGGTCTAATGGCTTTTAAATTAGAACTTTTTTGGAGTGGCAAATATAGTGCAATTCTTGTGCCAGCAACATTTCTGTCTGAGCAGTCAGCCAATTGCTATATCATCAAAAGGAAGATGACTTTATTATATAACCTTGGAGTCATTCTGACTAAAATTAAGATATGTCATCCTAGTAATATATTAACAGCACTAAGGATAAAATTAGATAAAAAAGAAAACTATTTGAAGCAAACATAAAAGCACCTATTGTTCTAAACCTTGAAAGTGTATTTGTTAGAATATTGAATTTAGTAGCTGGAACAGTAAAATATACAATAGGCCAAAATACACAGGTGTAGTTGATTAGTTAGAAAGTGCTCATGCATGAGGCAATCTGTGCTATGATTGGTTGCTGTAAGTATAAAGAGGGAGTTTCCCTTTTCCCCCTGCCTTTTTGTTCTGTGTGTTTTACATATTGTTTAATTGACCTCATCTTACCTACCTTATTCCTGTATTCCTGACTATTTTGTGTTCTTTCTTTCTGAACACACACACACAATACAATTGACAGAATAAAAAACACTTAATCACTCCCCTGGCTGAGCTGATAAAGGGAGGAGAACTTGTGGCTTAGAGGTTAACACAATTGCCTAATATATAAGCAGCCCAAGTTCAAATCCCAGCAAGGGTATGGCTAGCTGATGAGAGCTAAATAGCTTGAAAGATCTATACTAGTATCCCTTAATTTCTTTATCAGCAAAAAATGTAACACAAAATTGTTTGTTGTGTAAACAACTGACTCCAGGCTCCTGGAGTGGGGCTGAAAGGTGAAAGGAGAGCATACTGCTTGGGCAGACCAGGTGCTTTTTAGGTATTTATTGGTATTTATTGGGATTTATATGCCGCCCTTTTCCCTGAGGGGACTCAGGGCGGCTTACAACCACAGGGGAGGGGAAGTGCAAGGTCAAAACAAAACAATATGTGAACAACAGAAAAATAATAAAACCCAACTTTCATTCAGCAATCAAACAAACACTCGGGCGGGTAATTAGGAGCCTATCCCCAGGCCTGCTGGGAGAGCCAGATCTTGAGGGCTGCGCGGAAGGTCTGGATAGTGGTGAGGGTGCGGATCTCCATGGGGAGCTCGTTCCATAGGGTCGGGGCAGCAACAGAAAAGGCTCTCCTCCGTGTGGTCGCCAGTCGGCATTGACTGGCAGATGGAATTCGGAGGAGGCCCAGTCTGTGCGATCTAATTGGTCGATTTAGGGAGGTAATCGGCAGAAGGCGGTCTCTCAAGTACCCAGATCCACTACCATGGAGTGCTTTAAAGATGGTCATCAGTATCCTGAAGCGCACCCGGAGACCAACAGGCAGCCAGTGCAGCTCGCGGAGGACAGGTGTAACGTGGGCGAACCGCGGTGCGCCCACTATCACTCGCGCGGCTGCATTTTGGACTAGCTGTAGTCGCCGGATGCACTTCAGGGGCAACCCCATGTAGAGCCCATTGCAGTATTCCAGTCTAGAGATCACAAGGGCTCGAGCGACTGTTGTGAGAGCCCCCCGATCTAAATAGGGCCGCAACTGACGGACCAGGCGAACCTGGGCAAATGCCCCCCTGGTCACAGCCGACAGCTGGTGATCAAGAGTCAGCTGTGAATCCAGGAGGACTCCTAAGTTGCGGACCCTATCTGAGGGGTATAGAATTTGACCCCCCAGCCTAAGTGTTGGTATATTAGCCAAATTATTGGGGGGGAAACACAACAGCCACTCGGTCTTATCCGGGTTGAGTACCAGTTTGTTAACACTCATCCAGTTCTTAACGGCCTCCAGCCCCTGGTTCATCACGTCCACCGCTTCATTGAGTTGGCACGGGGCGGACAGATACAATTGTGTATCGTCCGCATATTGATGGTATTTTATACCGTGCCTCCGAATGATCTCGCCCAGCGGTTTCATGTATATGTTAAATAGTAGGGGTGATAGGACCGAACCCTGGGGTACCCCACATGTTAGGGGCCTCAGGGACGATCTCTGCCCCCCGACTAACACCGACTGCGACCTGTCCGAGAGGTAGGAGGAGAACCACCGCAGAACAGTGCCTCCCACTCCCACCTCCCGCAGTCGTCGCAGAAGGATACCATGGTCGATGGTATCGAAAGCCGCTGAGAGGTCAAGGAGAACCAGGATGGACGCATAGCCTCCATCTCTGGCCCTCCAGAGATCATCGGTCAATGCGACCAAAGCAGTTTCTGTGCTGTAACCAGGTCTGAAGCCGGACTGGAAGGGGTCAAGATAGCTAGCTTCCTCCAAGGTCCGTTGAAGCTGAAAGGCCACCACCTTCTCAACAACCTTCCCAATAAAGGGAAGGTTGGAGACAGGACGAAAGTTGTTTAAAATGGCTGGATCTAACGATGGTTTCTTCAGGAGGGGTCTCACCACCGCCGTTTTGAGTACGGCGGGGAAGTGCCCCTCCCGAAGGGAGGCGGTGACAACCGCCTGGATCCAGCCATGTGTCACCTCCCTGCTGTTAGCCACCAGCCAGGAGGGACACGGGTCCAAAATACAAGTGGAGGCGCTTACAGCTCGGATGGCCTTGTCCACATCCCCAGAGGCAACTTCCTGGAACTCAACCCAGAGCTGATGTAGCAAATAGTCCTCCTGTGTCTCAGCTGGATCTACTGCGGTGGAGTCCAGGTCCGATCGAAACCGAGCTACTTTGTCCGCCAAGAATTGAGCATAGTCCTCAGCCCTACCCTGCAAGGGGTTTCCCGCCTCCCTCCTATTAAGGAGGGAGCGGGTTATCCTAAACAGGGCGGCTGGGCGCGACTCGGCGGACGCAACCAGGGAAGAAATATATGATCTTTTTGCAGTTCTTAATGCTCGGACATAGTCCCTGGTGCAGGTAGTTAAGAGTGCTCGGTTTGCTTCGGACCTGTCGGACCTCCACTGGTGCTCTAGGCATCTCCTCCGGCGTTTCTTCTCCCGGAGTTCCTCGGTGAACCAGGGAACTCTCCGGGATCCACTGACCCGGAGGGGCCGTAGTGGCGCAATCCGGTCGAGAGACTCCGACGCCGCCGAGTGCCAAGCGGCGGCCAGAGTCTCCGCCGAACTGTGGGCGAGGGTATCAGGAATAACCCCAAGCTCCGTCTGGAACCTCAGAGGGTCCATAAGTCGCCTGGGGCGGAACCACCTGGTCGGTTCCTCCTCCCTACGGTGGGGGTTTGGCCTCCGGAAGTCAAGCCTCAGTAGGCAATGGTCTGACCACGACAGGGGTATGATCTCGTTACCCCTCAGACCAAGATCACACATCCACTGCTCCGAGAGGAATACGAGGTCGAGCATGTGACCCGCTGCGTGGGTTGGGCCCCGAATTACTTGGGTCAAGCCCATGGCTGTCATGGAAGCCATGAACTCCTGCGCCCCATCAGAGCGTTCACCGAGCGATGGCAAATTGAAGTCCCCCAGAACTATAAGCCTGGGGAACTCAACTGCCAGCTCGGCTACTGACTCGAGGAGCGAGGGGAGGGATGCTGCAACGCAGTTGGGAGGCAGGTACGTTAGCAGCAAACCCACTTGACCCTTGAGGTCCAACTTTATCAGCAGGGACTCACACCCGACAAGCTCCGGAGCAGGGACCCTACGAGGTAACAGAGATTCCCGGATTACAATAGCCACACCGCCACCCCTTCCCTGGGCTCTCGGCTGATGAAGCACCTGAAATCCCTCTGGGCACATCTCTACAAGGGGGACTCCTCCTTCTGTGCCCAGCCAGGTTTCAGTAATACATGCCAGGTCTGCCCTCTCGTCAACAATTAAGTCCCGGACGAGGGGAGCTTTGTGAACAACAGACCTGGCATTTAGCGACAACAGCCTGAGACCAGGGTCCCGACTACTCGCGCCATCTGGTCTTGGAGTGGGACTCCTAGGGCCGGAAGGAGGGATCTCTGTAATGTAGCGAACCCTCCTTCCCCGATAATGGCCAGCCCTAAGGTCCCCGCCGTATCTGCCTCTCCCTGTCACGACCGCTATGCTCCGACCCACTCCCATGTCCATGGTCCCCCCAACCACCCCGGTTCCTCCCGCCTTCCCCAGCAGGTCCTCCGAGTCAAACATTCTCATTTATCCACTCTAACAATTCCCACATAAAAAATTTAAAACATATAAAATACAGAGGTAACAATTACTAAAAGTGGGCCATTCATTCAATTCCATTCAACTCCCATACACTCAACATTCTATTTAAAATTGCGCAGTTATAGTATATAATAATATGGAAACAGTGGAGGAAGCGATGGTCTGCTCCTCTCCCTTCTTATGTCCTGGGGAACTGTCCTTAGCCACCAAGTCAAAAGTACGTAGTATATAAGGTGGCTGTAGACAAACAAGATTGAGTATAGAGCTCCAAAGTTCGTAAACGGCATCCGTATAGTCTTGCCCCACTGGTGGAGGTTAGCGGGCTGTATATTCGAGAGTCTCTTTCCCAAAGATATATAAGGGCCCCAATGTAGGAGACCAGAGTTCGAGACTAACTTGCACCGCTCTTGCAAATGGAAGGAAAAATGCTGGTATTCTCGGGGTTCAGTTCTTATCCCTGCAGTCGCCATCCTCTATTTCTCCCTGCCGGTTGGCCACAGTCCCACTCCTCCTAATGGTTAGGTGAGCAGGGAGTTAGGTCCGGAGGGGGCTATAACGATGATAAATAGTAAAACAGCAGATGATAAATAGTAAAAATAGGTAACGGATAATAAAGTGAGCAGAAATAGATCCGAGGGGGGGGGGGCGTCTAGGGCAATAGCAAGCACGTCCATTCAATCTGCAGATTCAGTGCAGCCTCCAACAGCTTCCGACAGCCCCCTTCTTTAAAATAAACTAAGTTGAAGATTCACCCCTCTCAGCTCACTAGTTACCAAGACTCACAATCTCAGTCACAACCACTCAGCTCCAGCATAGTCAGCAAGCTGGCCGGAGAGGAGGATGTAAAAATGAGTGCTGTGAGTCAGCTGTTTGGCGCCGCCATTTCCTCCACGCTTCCCTTCCAGCCTCAGCAGCCGCTGTTCCGCTGCTCTGGGATGACTGCTAGGACCAGGGGCCAGCAGGTAATTGGCCAGGGGGCTCACCAGCAGCACCAGGAGCTACCAGGAGCTACCAGAAAAGACCAAAGATGGTAAGGTGGTAGGGGAGGCTCCGAACAGGCTCCGAACGCCCGCGCGCCGCTCTCACCGCCGCGCGCCGCCGTCGCCGCCGTCCTCGCACAGCTGGGTAGCCCGGGCTGCCGCTGTAGTAAAAATGCGAGCCTCCGGATTTCAGCAGGTCCTATGGGTTCCGGAGCTCTTGGGCTCTCCCAGGAGCTGTTCCCAACAATTTTTGCGGTCCGTTTGGAGGCTTCCTGGTGCTTTTTCGCCAAGTTAATGTGGAGCGAGAAAGCCCGGTCGCCATTCCAAACCCGCACATGCGCAGAAAGCCATTCTGCTTTGACAGAATAAAAAGTGTGTGTGTGTGTGTGGTATTTTTCAGACTATAAGATGCACCAGAATATAAGATGCACCAAGATTTTGAAGAGGTAAAGTTAAAAAAACAGTTTTTGCCCTCCCCGGTCCCCGGTCCCCAGGAGCACTCTGCAGGCCTCCCAAACCCTCTGTTTTTTTGTGGAAAAGAGGCACGCACAGAGTTTGAGAGGCCTGCAAAGTGCTCCTGGGGGCTGGGGAGGGGCAAAAACAGCCCCATTTTTGTGAAAAGCGGGCCCATTTTTTGCTCCTTTTTGCCCTCCCCAGCCCCCAGGAGCACTTTGCAGGCTTCCCAAACCCTCTGCATGTCAATTTTTGTGAAAAACAGGATTTGCGGGGCGGGGTTTTGGTTTCACCACAAAACCGCGGACGACAAAATCGCGGACGACGAAAGCGCGTATGTGACATCATCACAGCGCGACGAAAAAGATTGAAAAATGTAAAAATAAAGCGAAAACCTTACCCTAACCCCCCCAAACCTAACCCTAAACCTAACCCTAAACCTAACCCTTAACCTAACCCTAAACCTAACCCTAAACCTAACCCTTAACCTAACGAAAAACCTAACGCTAACCCTTAACCTAACGCTAAACGTAACGCTAATGCTCTAAACCTAACCCTAACCCTTAACCTAACCCTAACCCTTAATCTAACCCTTACCTTTATGTGAATCGGCTTGCTGTAATTTAATTTTTATTTCAATTTTTCGATCTTTTTTGTCGCGTTGTGATGACGTCACATACGTGATTTCGTCAACCGCGCTTTTGTGGAACGCGGTTTTGACGGGTCACGGGGGTTTTGGGAGGCCAAAAATGCTGTATTCAGTGTATAAGATGCACCCAGATTTTCATCCTCTTTTGGGGGGAAAGAAAGATCTGTCTTATACTCCGAAAAATATGGTGTGTGTGTACACGTGTGTGTGTGTGTGTGTGTGTGTGTGTGTGTGTGTGTAAGGTCATGTGAGAAACATGATGCTTTGCCAAAAAAGGACAAGCACAAATATTATACTTCTCCTGATGAAGCACGACATAATATAGTGTGGCTGGTTCATAACATTCAGTTCTCCCGTCTTCTTATCCTTAAATAACTTGTATGTCCATGCCAATGATTGCTAACTTATTTCTGACCATTTTGTACTCTGGTTTCCATCATGTTTCAAACAGACCAATGCTACATTATGTTTAAAATACTAAAATAAACTTTCATTTTTCTTCTTCTCAGGGTTCCTTTCTTTCTCCAACTGCAACTTCTTTGTTAATATCTCCTGACTCCTTGCTTCATTTAGGTATTTATTTAGGATCTCCTACCAGATGTGCCTCTTTGGGCACAGGGGACAAATTTGTGTTCACAGATTGGTCTGATGTGATTCATACTAAGTTTCTGTCCAATCCAATTTCGAAAAAATAACAATAATAAATCTTTCCCTTAGGTCATGCAGTTACAGTATAGCTATTTGATATGTAATGAACCATATGCTGCAACAAATAGCCCCATTTTAAAAAAGGACATAAAGGCAAAGTCTATTTCACAAAATAAACCTTACTCCAATTTGATCATTGGGGAAAAAAATCCATTACATTTTTTTTTTGCAGAATAAACTCACTTGCACATGCCCTCAAAAAGAAGAGATATTACTGTATTTTCCACAATCTATGTATCGACAAAAGTTGTGATTAAAATAAGAGAGGCCCTCATATAATAACAGGCACTTAGCATATTATTTATTATAGTGGTATATCATTTGAACATATTATTTAATTATAGTTTTCATGAAAACCTAATCTGCTCATATCTATGATATCTCAGCAATTATGATATCCATTTTCACATGAGTGTTTTATCGCATTTTTTTGCATAGTTCAAATATTACAACAGTAATATTTGAAATAAGAAACTGGTCTTCAATGGTAATTTATCACAGCGATGTCTGGATGGCATGTAAAAAACTATAAATCACAAATATGGAAATGGCCTGAGAGTTGCTTATGACAAGCTATTATCAGACTTCAGAAGTGCAAGATTGCACTTGTATAAACTGAATGATTCTAAATATTAATTGTCATACTGATTTATAGATGTAAGTGACTCATCCCTTTCTCCAAACAACTGAAGCTATTATGCCATGTTGCTACTATTTTTCTTGCATAGGAACAATATTCACATGCAGAACATATGTTTGCATCACTCCCTCAGTAACCGGACTAGCACTCTAACAGATTGTAAAAGAGCTAGGAATAAATTCCATCGCATTCTTCTATTTCTGTTCAGTCCAGATGTGTGAACTCTGAGATATTTTTACACTTTTACATAGGGTTTCTTTTATCATTGGTAATGTGACATACACCTGCAGGATTCTGCTAAATTTTAGAAGTGGGCATTTATTTATTTTAAGTAGTCTATGTTGTAATAGAATCCCTTTCAGCCCTTATTTCATGTGATCCCTAAGTTAATTTCACATACACAAGAATGTCTCCTGAGAGATTCCATCAAAGTGATACATGTCATCACATTGCTTCAAATGATATACTTAGTGCCTAAGTGCCAGACCTAAGTTACAGAATTTTATCTGGAGAGATGAAAGACATAACACTGTTTTCTGCTGTTTGAAATCCACTCTTACTTTGCCAGCTTGGTAAAAAAATATTAGGGGCTCCATCCTAAAATCAAAACATAAAGAGTTGGAGTAGATCCATAACAACTTTTAATTGGTGGCTCCATCCATCTCCCAGTATCATAGAGAATAAAATAAAAGTACACAAAGTGATACCCCCATTACTGAACAACAAGTCCCTACATTGGGTTCAAATACCAACTACAACAGCTAGACCAGTAATTTTTCTGTACCATATGAAATCTGTTCATTCTGTGGCAAGTTTCAGTATCTCATATCTTAGAACATTTCTCTATCTGCCTTTCATAAAGCCTTCCCTTTATTCTTGTGAATTTATTAGCTGATGTAACAGGCAAGGAATCATGACTGTTCAGAATGTTGGCTTTTGTATTATTTCTACAGGCTAACAGCAAAAAATAAGATGGCAGATTAACTTCACAAAATTAATTCTAATGGAAGGGCCAAGTAACAATAGACATTTGGGGACCTAGTCTATCTAGAGCTGAAACTGGAACTGGAACTGGAACTAGAGCTGGTTCACTCAGTGTTTTCTCCTTTAAAATGCAAACTGAAGAGAAGCGCCTTTATTCGCTGTAAGAAATGGGCAATAATAGTATATTTATTGAATTAAAACAGAATCTAATTGCTTGTTAAAACCAATATACCAATAAAATGATTGTGGATTGTAACAGAACACTTTAATGTTATGTCAAGCCTGATATAGATATTTCAAAGACTGATATAGTCCATTTTTCCCTGCCACAACCAGCCCTTGAACTTTTAGGACCAGATGTGAATAGCTACATTTGTTTAAACTTTTAAGATTGAAAGCGTTGGGAAGCTGAAATATGTGTACTTTTCCACCTTGTAAATAGCCATTTATTATTCACTGCTCTTTTTAAATGACACATTTATATTTAGTTCTCTGCTTTTGCCACAAAATGAATAGATAAATCATATCTAGACATCAGCCAAATTTTATGTGTTTTTTACTCCAACATCAACATGACTGCTCTTAAGTCTGTCCTACAAAAATTAATATTTGGGCAGCATGATTGGATAGAGGGCACCTAGAGTTTCTGGCATCACATAAAATGTAAATTTAAAAAGCAAAATCAAAGTGTGGATAGGTGGTAAGTCTATTTTAAGTAATACTGGATAACTAAATATAAAGGAAAGACAGGATAACCACCCAAATAATGATTAATTAATTAATTAACATTAATTATAATGTGTGTTTAACATATAGTTTTCTAGTAAATATCAATTGATTAGTAGGATTTATATTTTTTCTTGGTATTTCCATTTCTTTCCTTTAATATGACAAGTGGCTCATAGCATGGCATGGCTAATAACAGGAAAATATAAGTTTTGTACTTCTTACCAATGATGATGTCTGTTCCAAGATTCCAGATATATTTGAACACTTTGAGGAAGTACTGTTCAATCCTTCCCTAAACTTATCAATTCCTCCATTATTTTTCTTTCTTTTGATAAAATATCTATTCTTCTAAGAGCATCTTGTTCTCCTCTCTTGCTTTTGCGCTATATCCGGAACCCTCTCCAATAGACTTAAACAATTAAAATTAATATTAATGAGTTTGTTCCTTATAAGTGTGCTAATGAATACATATTCATACACAACATAATATGGAGGTGTCAGTTTTCATGTGATGTCAATAAATAATTCCATTTATAATTTTAAGACAATATCTTATAGAATATGATTTTAATATCTGCTATGTATACAGGAATATGCAACATGAGGGAAATGTCTTAATTATCTAATCTCTATCCTCAGTATATCATCAAATATATCATCAATCATTCTGTTGTGTGATTTACTTTATTAGAAAAATGCATGGAGTTTAGTGTGGGCCTGCTTAACATAATTACTGGATTCATACAGCTCTAATGTGGTGTGTTTGGTTTCAACTCATTATGTGTGAGAATCTAGACATGGTGGCTTAAAACCCATAGTTCATGGTTCACTATATTGTCATAATGATTCACCTAGTTAGCGACTGTGAAAAAGACCAAACACTCATTACTTCACGCTTATGTAAGCCATATTTAATTTATTTTTGGATCAACCTCCTATAGGTATAACTGAATTAAATGTGTATAAAGAAACCAGTGCTTTTTTTTTTTCATTTTCTACTGTTGTCTCCAGTTATTTCAATTTCCCTGTTGTGTATTCTGAATTAAATTTTAGGTCAAGTAAATATTCTTTGAAAGTATCATATACGTTGATAGCATACCTACAATAACAATAACATTTATACATATTCTGTGCATACCCAGAGACATAGTTTGTTCTTAATGTACATAATAAAAAAATAAGGGAGGATAAAAACCTTCTTTAAAAATCTATTGATTTCTGGCCAAAAGTTTTGAAAAAAATAAAGAAATAGAGAATTGTTTTAAGTTTTAACATCACAAGGCATAAAGTTTCATAATTTTGTGGGCAAATTTGATCCTTTATTCCCATCCATTTAATATAGACTTTTTTAAAAAATACTGTAAATTACACAGTGAATCCCAAACTGGTTTTCAAATCATACAATTGATTTTACAAGGATTTTGAGTTTTTAAAAGATGTACCCTTTTAAAAAGGGATACATCTTAAAACAAACATACAGAGAGAAAGGAGATAATCAGAATATAAATTATGCAAAAGCTTTAAAACAATTCACAGGTTTGTCTTCATATTTGCATGATTATAACAATTCACAGGTTTGTCTTCATATTTGCATGATTATTACAGATTACATAATAAAGAATTATGTAATTACAGATTACAGATTAAATAAATAAAATATATAAGAATTATGTCATGAGAGGGTCATAGAAACGTCTAGTGCTGTTTCTTTTGGTATCAGAAAGCCATCATGCTGTATTTATTTTTACTATAAGTAAAGTTTTTACTTCAGCATATCTTGTGATCACATTAAAACAGGTGGCAGATGAAAAAGAACTAGTTTATGCCGCAACAGCATTTTATACAAACTTCAAGTATCAGCTCAAAAATACTATGTAACCAAGCAATGAGTTTTCTACCATATATTTATTTTTTTTAAACGAAGAACAATTATCAAAAATAACCACACAATTTCATAATTTATAGAATTATTCGCTTCTATCTCTTTCATACATATTAAAAAAGAAAATTGCCTTGATTACTACACAATCTTAGCAATTGGACCAACATATGCATTCCAATAATTCTAAAATGAAATATTTTAAATCCAATCTTAGGAAATTAATGTTTCCCATTGATTGACTGAGCGATTGATTGATTTGTTAAGGCCACCCAACTCCAAGAAGACTTTGGGCAGAATACAATAAGCCCAGCACCAAGATTAAGAACTGATTAAAAACCACATAATTACCCAGACCAAAACAACATTCCCTAACATGCAAAAGCTCAACAGGAGTTTACAACCATCCTAACCCCAGGCCTGGGAACAGAGCCAGATTTTCAAAGACTTATAGAAAGCAAAAAAAAAGTTATATATTTCTGGGGAAATGCTAGAAGAAACATGATAAAAATTGTTATATGGGCATGGATGATACAACTGCAATATATTGCTACAAGTAGGAAGACAAGTATTTTTTTCTATTAGACTAATATTTACTAACCCTCATTAATCATTCATCAGACTAGACTTGATTATACTCGCACTGGCTGACACTTGAAAATTATATTTCAGCATGTTATACCATAGTAGATATTCAAGGTCTTCACACAGATTTATTAAAATTAAACTGTTGAGTGCAAAACCAACGAGCTGCTCTTTTTGTCTAGGCTGAAGAATCCAGAAAAACATTTCAGACAATAATTTGAAAAGATGGAGTACAATGAAAGGACCTCTGTGTCCTCCCCATCTTCAAAATTCACTTCAGTAGAACAGCTGCCATTTAATGAGGCAGTGAGTGGATTTAATGGGGTCCAGAATTCCACTTTCTAAATATCATATCAGAAGGTTTAATCAGAAGAGTGAGAACCTCATCAATAACTAAAATGTTCAGGAAAAGTTGTAAAAGGAGAAGGTTCTTACGTTTTCCATGTTTAAAACTATTTAGAGATTATTTAAACTATACTCTCCCACCTCCAGTATTCTGTCAGAACTAATCCCTTCAGATCCCCTATCATCTTGCCAGAACCGATGAAGCTTCTTGGATGAGAAACGAAATGCCTTCTTCTTCTTCCTCAAGGGAAAACAATCTAGTTGCCTTTTGAAAAAGAACATTTGAGACAATTATGACCTGAATGACTGATAATTTAGGTATTTAAATTTATGAATCATGATACTTATTGTTCTTCTCCAGGTTTTCTTCCACCCTATGACTTAAAATATGATGAGAACATGTCTGTTGAAACATTTTATTTATTTTTCCAATTCCTCCCAATACTTTTCAACAGCTCTGCTGATTATACAAAGATACCAGAATCTCATTTAAACATTTCAAATTGAATGTCAACTGCTTACATTCCATCACACATTGTATTTGATCTGGTTTTAAAAAACAAAAACAAAATGAAAACATCCTATTCCCGTATTGTAGATACCTAAAAACACACTTTCTAAAGCAAATCAAGTTTCTTGTTTTCATTTCTAGTACTTCTTTTTCTATTACTGTTTATCACTGGTTTTTAATATAATGTTATGATGGGCATTCTAAAACTGGACTGAATTTATGTCAAATAAATAGTATTATTCTTTAAACTTCTATTATTACCAGACTTGACCAGACTATTATTACCAGACATAAAGCATTTTGTCTTTTTATTAGCCACTGGCTTTACTAGCTTAATTGCCTCCAGTTTTGACTTACAAGTGGGGTAAGCCAGTTTAATTTTCCATTGTTTAAAGATTGCCCATTTTTCTGTATCATATTGCCATCTGAATGTTCAATATAACTCTCAGTAATATATCTCTGCAAGTAACAAATGTATTACTAGGTCTACTCATGGCAGATAATGTAGGCTATCAGCTTGATCAGTGAAATAACATACCGTATATTGAAAGCTCACAAAAAATATTGATAATCCTATTCTTTCAGAAATATAGAAAGTAACTAAGTGGAATAGTTTAATAACAATGGACACACATAAGATATCTATTAGGATTATTATTAACAATCCTAAAAAATTGGGAGAGAGAAAAATAACTCAGCATTAATTATGATATTTGGTCTAGATCAGGAGTGTCAAACTCAATTTCATTGAGGACCACATCAGGGTTGTGTTTGACTTTGGGGACTGGATGAGCATGGCCGGGGTGGGCATGGCCAGCTTGACATCACTCATGTCAGGAGGCATTTGTAGTAGCTCGGGCAGGCCTGGAGGGATCCTTCTGCAGCCTTCTGCCAGCGAAAACGGAGTCTGGGAGGTTCGCGCATGGCCATCCCAAACTCTGTTTTTGCTGGCAGAAGCACCATGAGCCAGTCCTTCGCTGTTTCCAGGGCAGCTCCGCAGTCAAGACCTAATCACCCTGTGGACTGGATCTGGCCCACAGACCTTGAGTTTGATACCCCTGGTCTAAATGACTTCAAAAAAGCAGTATTTTAAAATCAATGCAGAGTCTATCTCTCTGCAACCTCTAATTTGTTTAGGAAGCAAATTGATGTTCACCCTCATAAAATATCACTCAATGACCATACCAGATGAGAAAATGTTGCCTCCAGGTTATAGGATTTTAATGCAAATACAAAAAACTTGGAAACATTGAAATGATTAAAGCAAATGTCTTTTTTGTCTTCCACCCAAAAGAAGCTCACATTTCTAAGGTTTACCTATCCAGATGAACTTATTCTGAAAGTTTGGTCCTCTTTATATTTAGTGACTAAATGTGGACATTTATTCAGATTTAACTATTGTAATTAATATTTTCATTTTTTAAAACTTTAGATATTTCAAAATTAATGTTGACAGTACTTATTATAAATTCATAATGTTGTAAATCATTTTTATTTTTTATGATTGTATATTTGTTTGTGAGCTTAAAGCCTAAAAATCTACCCAACTTAGGGAAAATAGAATTATTAATTATATTATACTTCCTGTGTTATTAAGGAATTGTTTTGATTATGTATATATGTGCATGTGTAAGTGAATGTGTCTGTGAAAAGAGACCTGGAATAATATAACATTGCAAAAGTATGGGTAGTCCTTCATTTACAATCATTTGTTTAGTGACCGTTTTAAATTACAATGGCACTGAAAAGAGATTTATGATCATTTTTCGCACACCAATTGCAGCATTCCATGATAATGAGCCAAGGTGGTGCAGTGGTTAGAGTGCAGTACTGCAGGCTACTTCAAAAGACTGCTAGCTGTAGTTCAGCAGTTCAAATCTCACTGGCTCAAGGTTGACTCAGCCTTCCATCCTTCTGAGGTGGGTAAAATGTTGGGGGGAATATGCTGACTCTGCAAGCTGCTTAGAGAGAGCTGTAAAAGCACTATGAAGTGGTATATAAGTCTAAGTACTATTGCTATTGCTATAATGTGATCAAAATTCCGATGCTTGATAACTGGCTCATGTTTTTGATGGTTGCAGTGTCCCAAGGTCATGTGATCACCTTTTGTTATCTTCTAAAAAAGTTACTAGTAAAGCCAAATTCGTGGCAAGAAAAGTCATAAAATGGGACAAAACTCATTTAACAATTGTCTTGCTTAACAACAGAAATGTTGGGCTCAGTTGTGGTCATAGGTCGAGGACTGTGTGTGTTGAGTGTGTGTGTGCGCATGCCCATGTTTAATAGTTTAAGTGTACATTCAAACTCCATAGGTAGTATACTAGACTGGGTAAAAAGAATAAAACTACATTTACTGTCCTACCAAGAATCTTTTCTTGTTGTTACCAAATAAGGGATTTGAAAACTCTCAAAATTCACTAACGTGGTTCAGCTGTCCTTTGTAGCCAACTTTTATATGCGTCTCTTTATGTTTATCAGAGAAAAGCCGGGCCTTGCATAAATATTGCAATTGAAAGTTTCCCTGGGATGTAAAGAAAATAGTGAAATTAATTTCTGTATCCTGAATACAGACAATAAAAGTGGAGCAGTAGAGTCTGGCAAGTCTAACTGCTTCTAAAAGCCTTTTTGCATTGTGCTGACCAAGTCAGTTTGAAGACAGCTGAAAAGTTTCTGAAGAATTACCAGTCATGTGATGGAATCTGCTGTTTCTTTAATATATTAAACCAGGAAAGATGACATTTCATGAATTACACCGCACAGCTTGTTAAAACTAAATGCTAGGAAAACAGTCAACATGCTATTTAGGAGCTTACAGATTACTTTGAAAGTTGTTAAACTAAAAGCTGAGATAATTCTGATTATTTTCCAGTGTTATTTTTCTGCAAGCTTTATTTTGATATTATTTAGAGATTGTTTCCTCACCAAAGTCCTCCTCATATGTAATTTTAATGTATATGCAAGCATGTTGTCAAGGAAGCAGTTTGCTTTGGAGATATTAGTGTGGTTATTGGGTCTGACACTAAAAAATGAGAAGAAAGTTATTTTACGTTTCAAATACTGCAGACATTTTTTTCAGATAAATTGACAGTTGTTTACCACTAATGTGCATTTCAGTATGATGAGAGCTTGACTCAAACCATTTGTATGGACACATTTACTGTACTACATTAGATTACGATGGTTTTATTAAGAAATATGTTTGAAATGTGTCCTTTCTCCTACTTTAATATAATCAAAGCAGCAAGATAATTTAAGAGTTGTAACATAATATGGGGCAAGTTTTTTGTGGGGACTTTAATATGGGGCAAAACTCTTTTCCTGATTTATACATCACACTGTAAAAGTATCAATGCAAAAAAAGTTTATTATATTTCAGGTGATTTGACATGAGTTGTACTTATATATGCAATTTTGTAAACAATATATGTAACTTTGTAAATAATTACAAAAAAGTAAGAGGGTTTTTATCGGTTGGAAAGGTTAACACTTTGGTAAGATGGCATCAGTTTAGAAAATTTAGAAAATGAAAGTGAAGAATTGGTAGTAAGGCAGTTAAGATTTAGACAAAACATTCTAAGATAATCAGAGAAATAGGTTTCATTCCAAGGAAAAACACTAATTCAGAAGAAAGTGATTAAGGGTAATACACAATGAATTCAAGAAAAAACAAGAAGCAGAACATGGTATTTGCAAAAGAATAATTTAAATGTTTTTAAACTCCTGGTATCTTTTTAAATAGTAAGTACATGTAGTAAGAACTTCTATTTGAATGTTGAAGGGGTCCATGTTATAAATTCCAGTACCTTCTATACAACTTTGAATTAGAACTACGTAGTGTTTTAATGGATGTTTGTTTTGTAATCCATTTATAATATTCTTATTCCCATGTATCTGATTGCATACTATAAACAATCCCTACACTAGCAAAAGCACTTTTCTTGTAATTCTTTAGAAATCTGTTTTCTGCCTAAGAATACAATGTTGTTACAACAGAACCACCCTAGATCTGCATTTGAAAGAACACTACCATTTTTTTATTAAAAAAAACAACCTTTCATTTGGTCTAAAGTTTTAAAGGTGGAACTCAGGATTCAGCATTCCTTTATCTTATCTACATTCTTATGTCTACTTTTTCTGGTCTCGGTTATACCTACTTTCTTATAAAACCTCTAAGGAAAACTTCAATCCAGATGAGGCATAATCTTATAATAACAATTTGCCAAACCAAACATGATCTCACTTATTCCTTCAATTCAGGTATCTATTATTGCTGCACAACCAACATTTTATCAATTGATAATGTAATTCTGTATCTTAACTACTGACATCCCCAACTGGATCTATTCTTGCCAAGTGTATAGCAGTTGAACAAACACTAAATGTCTGCCATGACTTTTTCTGGATAAGCTATAGTTGTCTATGCTATCAATTATAAAGGGCATATCTTTCATTCAACATTGGCTTAATTAAATTTATTGTTTTGTCCTCTATCACATCAAACTCATGAATCTTTCTAGAGTCTCTGGACTGCTTTTCACAACATAAAAGTCATAAAATAATATTAACACATGTTTAAAAAATGTGTCAACTGTTTGAGCAATACTACTAGCTTTTAAAAGACAAAAACTATGTAGTTTAATGTAAATTAAGTAAATGGAAAAATATAGAAATGAATAATTAAGTTCAAGGTGATTAAGTAAACATTTTCTTCCTTAGCCATCAGGAAGCTTAAGTATGCATGATTTCAAATGGGACACCATAAGTTAACCATTGGATATTACATAAAATGTAGTTTTGTTGATTCAGATTTCCATACAGATGAATAATTCAACAACAGTCCTATCTTTTCTAACCTTTGACAACCATAATAGAGACATTTTTAATGCTTCTTTTCCTGGCAATGTCTGCTTCATGTGTGAGAAGGGTATTCTATTAGCTAAAAAGACCTTAAAGAAATGTGTCCTGAATGATAAAAAGTACCATTTTCTAGATCACCAAGTAGAAAATGGAGGTTACCTCATTTTTACCATACTAAGATTTGTTTTTAGGTTTTTAAAAACTTAAATGTTTTCTTCTTAATTCCTATCAATTTCATATTTTCAGCTGTATTTACATTTTCACTACCACCAGTATTTGTGACTTCATTTAAATATTCATTAAAAAAGTCAAAGTCCAGAACTATTTCTCCTTCCAATAAGTTAAATTAGTGAGATTATCATGTCTATTTATAAATAAAGAAGAAAATTAAACCCATGTGTTGTTGGTAAAAGAAATACAACATGTATTAATTCTCTTTGGTAAAAGCAGAGAAGGCAACTACTTTGCAGCAGGCAGTCACAAATGTAACTTCTAGGCTACAGCTTGCTGCCTACTTCATATCCCACACCTTTAACATATCTGAATTGTGCAGGAAATGATTAAGCATACCTGTACCCCAAAAATCCAAATAGCCACTAAATTTCAACAAAGTGCCAGGGATTTTTCTGTATTCATATCTAGTTATAATTCGGATTTTGCAGCCCAGATATGCCACTCGCAGCAGAAAAGCAACAGAAGAAAGGAGGGAGCAAAACAGAAAGAGCTGCTGCTATTGCTACCACTGCCTCCACTTCCTAGTCAGCCATAATTCCAGAAGCAGCTACACACTCTAGAATCATTAAATATATTTAATAAACTTCACAGCCAAAAGTATGTTTAACATACTCTGCAGCCAAAGGTGATAGTTCCATGAAAAGAATTGCACATAAAATCTGTGCTAATTTTTCAACCTGTTCTATTAAGCCCTATCAAAGTGTCAGATTGATAGCTTCATGGACAAGCTGGTTAACCTGCAAAGTAATGTGATCCACTGTAAATCAGAGTTCATGACCAACAGACCGTAGAAACGGCAGTATAGTGAAAGGAATCAACCTTTCTGGGAATATTGATTGGTTGAAGCAAATTGTAAAAATATACTCATTCTCCTTCAGTTATGTGAAAAAGTCCCCAGTCTTTGCTGCAGAACACAGCCTTGCTTTGTCTTCCTACTATCCAATTGATATCTGGATTCATGTATCACAAAAGTCAGAATTTCTTAACCTATAAACCACTGAATAAACCACAATTGTCTAGATTTACAGAATACACTAAGCCATAAATTTATAATCATTTAATTTTCACAAAATGCCAACTCAAAATAATATAGGACCTGCTACTGTTTAACACAATGGACAGAATGAATCCAGCTAGTTGTAATTTATTCAAATTGTTAAAGTTTAGTCAAGGAATGGTCCTTATTTTGGGTAACTAAAGCAGGATAATGATTTTATCTCTGCCTCTGTGTCAGGTCTATTGTGCCCCTGGAATCAAAGAAAGAAGGAAGAAGATGGAAGAAAATGACCCATTTTATGTCTTTCATTGGTATTTAAATATCATAGCAAATATCTGATCATCCAAAGGGTTGTCCTAAATCCTTCAATTTACATACAAGCCACTCAGAAGTGGGATTCACTTACCTTCCCTACTAGTTCGCAAATGTGAGCACACTCACGCGTGTACTCACTTCACTCACACGTGCCTCATCTGTGCATGTGCATCACTTCTGCGCATGCACAGTGCTCACACATTACATCGGTATGGATGGGTGGAGCCTCCTGCACCCACTGCTACTGGTTCACCCAAACACGAGAGAACCGGCTGAATACTACCTCTGAAGCCACTTCCACATGTCTGAAATGGGAAAGTCTACTTGACTAGATTAGACATGGTGACTGTTACTGACTCCAGAAGTTTAAATGAACTGCTTGATTCATATAGTTCTTTTGTACCAGCAACTTCAAGTATGTTCATTCATGTATGAAAATGCAGAGCTTTGATCCAATGCCATTTTGCACAAGGTGGAACAGGCCACTTATAATTAGGCAATACTTGAAATACATTTCATTCTTAGTCCCTCCCAGATCTTAATAAAATTTAATATGCTGTTTGCTTTAATTACTTTAGAAGAATTAAATTCTGTTAATTGGGTAGTAAACATTTCAGAGTATTTTTTTATCGCTTCCAAAGTCTGCTCCAACCTTAAATTGCAACAAATGCTACTTTACCTATAGCTGTACCTTATGAAACATTTTAACAAGGCTGATATAAAACATGAATTGAAAATACATGTTCCCCCTTTTTTTCCTTGTTGGGGAGTTACTCATATGAAAGTTCATTTCAAAATTTTACTTGTGGGAAGGGAATGCAACCGCTTGCCAAGAACTACATTAGATCAGCTGCCGTGCTCTATAAACATATTACGCACAACTTACACAAACAAGCTATGGAGAGCTAACTGTCCAGAACAAAAACACTTGGAGAACAGAAGGGAGATTCAGAATGATTAATTGCATCATTTCTTTTTCAGGTTTCATCAATCTACTTTTAATATGCCAATAATTGGTTCTAGGTAAAGACCTCTGGTAAATTAATATATTTTTGTTAGCTTCAATTTTTTTCTAGCAACATTGTGAAACAGGCAAGTAACTTTGCAAAAGACAGATAGACCACAAGCAGAAATTATAACAGGGGAGCAGATGACAAGAACGGTACCACACTATTGTGATGTAAAATCTGCCAATTTGATACCTGTGTTGTGATATTACATGCACATAGAAAATGAATGGTGCTTTCATTATGCTAGTGTAATACTGTTTCATTGGGTGACCAAAGCCTCTGATGCTGAAGACACCTGTAAGTTCCAGGCATGATTCAACTGCAGAGCATGGACTTACTAGTTGTGGTGAGATTTGATGAAACTTAGATTCATTGAAATTGGTCATGATTGGCTTCATGTCCAGCTAATATCTCCTAAACATGACTATATATTTCTGCAATCCATTAGTTACTAAAATATCAAAGCTGTGAAAAACTATGTTATTTTCCTTTACTTAAAATAATATATTCCCTTTCACTCTGATAGCCCATCATACTAGAATTGCAGGAATCATTTATTCAGGATTATTTTCAGTAGGAATCAATTGTTGATAGTTGAATTGTTGCTATTCTATGTCTCCTTGTTTTGTTGTGCTTCAACTCTCTCTCATTCCACCTGAACTTGTGGCTTGTTCTCTGAAATAGTGCTAACTTGGATCCTTTTTTGCATATCTTCCAGCATGTCTGTCAAGATACATCTTGCTATATGATAATACCTTAGAGGGAGTTTTGCATGAAGATACATGAATTTTAACAGGATAGACTATACTATTTGACAATTCTTTGTCTAAGCAGCTGTACAATTTGATCTGTCCTTCCAAAAAATAAATTGTTTATATCATGTTCTGAGGCTGAAATTTAACCTCAGTCCTATATAAGATTGCCATAAATCCCTTTTAATGAGTATTTGCCATTCTAGACTCTATTTTCTGCCACTCTTAGCTATTTGGTTAATTGTTAAAGGGTGTCTTTTTAATATCTTGAATCAATTCCATCATCATAACCTTATTTCCATCCAAATCCTTTTCGTTGCTTCTATGACAAGTTGTATTTTCCCCTTTCCCCCTTTTCTCCATGGAAATAACAAAAAGAGAACAGGAATGTTGGTCGGTAATAGTAAGTGGAACATAATAAATATCAAAGTATCATTATATTCTTCCATTTCATTGTTGTCTCTAATATGTCACCTTTCACAAAACATGCAAGATTCCACCTAATATTTAAAATTAACAAATCAGAAATCTAGTAAAAATGGATGAGAAGTTACTGTTTTTTAAGCTGCACTATATTCGGTAAACTAAGTTGCAAAAATAATTTCACAACCTATGCTTTGCTTCACATATCTCAGAACTGAATTCATGTTATATTCCATGAGGTTTTTTTTTTTATTAAATTGAATTCTTTGGAAAATCACTGGAGTTTTCAGCTTTTAGAGGTTTGTAATGTGGCTATGTTTTAACACCAAGAATGCTTTTCTGTAAAGTTAGCTGTCCAAACATATTTTCTTGGTTAAAATCACTTAGTTGCTGAATTGAGATTTTACCACTGGAACAAAAATCTTACCAAGGATATACTTACTCAAAAACCACATAAGAGAGCCACGAACAGACAGTATCAGCTGTAGCTACACTGCTTGAAAGATGTATGAGTGGGTTTTTTTTAACCATGTAATTCAAGCTGGAAAAAGATGGAACTTAAAAGTAAACCAACATTTTTCTTCCTTGTAGCTATTGCAGTTTTTAATTTAATACTATCGTTGACTGATCTGGTTGCCTATTGCTGGGAGAATATATGGTGTCAATGTATGGGCACTTGGACAGAGAAATTATCGCAGTTAGGATACTGATATTGATCCATTCCTCAAAGAATTGAATTTATTCAAGATTTAACACATACGTTATGGAGATATTTTTTGCTAATTAGAATTACTTTTAATGTATTTTCCTTGTTTTAGTTACTGTGAGCTGCCTAGAATTGTTGGGACTCAAATGTCATACAGATTTGATAAATAAATAAATAAAATCACAGGTTCTGCTGATAAAAGTTATATTTTACTAGCTATAAGAAAATGAAATTGTAGTAAGGAAGATCATGTGATCAGTGTATGGGAGAAATTAACATGTTATAATTTAAACACTGCATTCTGAGGATTCTTATCAATATTGGTTCCTTATTCTAAATAAAATGCAGTTAAAAATCCCTGCATTAAAACAATAGAAATTCACCTCATTAATAAAACTCAGTCAAATCAAATGAACATAACTGATTTATCCCAAAGATGCTTTTTCAGGAGGCAACTGGGCTTTCTTGTTTTTTTCCTTTTGAAGACATTTTGCTTCTGATCCAAGAAGCTTCTCCTGGAAAAGAACCTTTGGGACAACCATGACTTGGATGATTGAGAATCTCTACAGACTTATTAACTGCAGTAGTTTATAGGATAGTCAAATCTAATAAAACTATAAACAATTATTTGCCATAAAGTCCCAAAGGCGTTTTTTTTAAGGCCACTGAATTTTCTTTGATTTTTTCCTTGAAGAAGTTTGCTTCTCATTCAAGGAGCTTTTTCAGTTCTGACTAAATGGTAGAGAATGGAAGGATTTATCTATGGAAAAAGCACCTTTGGGACAACCATGATATGGATCACTGAAAATCTCCATAGACATTTGTCATAAAGATTTATACATAAAATTTCTTTGTTGCCTAATTATGAACATATTTGCACAAGTCTATGGAAATGGATATTTTAGTGAAATAAAAAGTTAATTATATTCATGCTGGTGCGCTAGAAGCAATTCTTTTGTTGAAAATAGATTATTAATCCCAGTTAAGAATACAATAAACCACAATTCCCGAGAAGGAGGAACTGACATCGCAACGACATGATGTGTGATCCTGGAGCTCCAAGATCGCAGTCGATACTTTTGCCGCTGGATGGTCCTTTTGGACCTAAACCATCCCAAAGAGATGGTGACTGGGAAGAGTATGTCCTGCTGATCTCAGGGACACCGCAAAGTCTCTGATTGATCCAGGAGAATCTCTTTTTGCTGGCGACAGAAGCGCAGCCATCGAAGCTGCTGAAGTTGGGACAGCTCCGGAACGGGAAGAAAATGGAAAGAGAAAGAGTGTCCATCTGGTGAGGAAATCTTATTATTATAAGAGACACTTGTCTTTTCTTTTTTCTCTTTGATCATTTGTCTTTGCATTTCAAGGTTCCTCGGCTTGTTTATAGACAGTGATAGTGAAAAGAGCATGGGTTGTTTATACAGGTGCTCTTCGGGAGCTTTATTGGCAGCTGGAGTGAAGTGAAAACAAAGCCTTGTCTTGAAAGATTATAAATGAACTTGCTTTAATTTTAATAAAAAGTTTTGAATGCCAGAATGGCAGTGTTTAAAAGTTGAAAGAATGGCGCAACATGAAAAAGAAAGCTTAACATTGCAAAAGATTATGTTTGAAATTCAAAAATTATTAGAAGTAACAGAGAAAATAGAGAAGAGATTGGAGAACATAGATCGTAGAACAGTAAAATTTGATGGAAAAATTGAGGATATTCATCAAATGAAGAAAGTGCAGTCAGAGTTGTAAAAACTGAAGGAAAAAATAAACAAAGAGACAAGCAAATTGTTGATACTGACAGTGATCTGAGTGTGGTTGGAAATGGAAAGAGTGGAATATGGAAAGGGGAGATAGATGCACTGGAGCTCTACCCCAAATTTCAAAGTATAGAAGAAGAAAAGAGAGAAGAATTGATGGAACAAAGGAGAGAAATTTTGTCAGAAGCACTAGTGATAACCAAAGATAAGCTGATCGAAGAAGCAGATGGAGGGTTTCGAGCATATACAAGATATGCAATAAACAATAAGTTGCGAAGAGAGGTCCATACAAAACTTACTAAGGAAATAACCAGAATACTAATGCCACAAATGCAAGGGACATAAGACTGCACTACTACTGGGACTTCCGGGGCGGGACCTTGCTGATGGCGGCAGCTTAACGAGCTGCCCCCAGGTTTCTGGTCGCGTTATCTGCCTAAATACCTGGTAGATACCTCATTCTTCAGGCAAAGAAGAGTGAGAGAGAGATCCAGCTGGTAAGAACTTTTCTTGGAAGTTTGCAGCTTTTTTTTTTTGCTGCGAATGGAAGGGGGGGCCAACCGAAGGCTGAATCACATCTCCGTGCCAGAAACCCCTGCTGTATTTATTACAGCGCAAAGTAAGGATCCTCCACTTAGGATAATTTTTGATATATTTATTTGAGATTAATACAAGCAGAGTCCGTACCTGAGAACCTTATCTGCCTTTAAAAAAAAAAAAATCCTAGCTTCACTTTTACAAGAGCTTCCTTCGTGCACGGGTTTTTTTTTTCTTAAAAAATAAGCTCCTAAAATGGCGATTGTGCCACATTCCTAACTATCCGGCAAAGAACAGTGATAAAAAAGATCAAAGGAACAGCCAGCCAGCAGTCTCTTACTAATTAGTTTCACTTCTCTGAAGAGCTTACAAGATTTTTTTCCTATCAACTTTTAAAAGTTTTAAAAGACTCCTTGTTAATATAGAGACTTTCCAAACAGAGATGAATATGCTGAACTGTTTTGTTACAATGCTAATCTTTTGAAACCTGCTTTGTTACAATGCCCTTTTCTGAAACCTTTTGAAAAACCTCTAAGAACAAATAAAGGGGGGACTTAATACCTTCTTTCCTTGTAAGCTACACAGTGGGCCAGTAGAGTTTGAATAATTGTTGAATAATTGTTTGAAGAAAAGATATTATGGCATCAAAATTAAATCTGGGGAAAAGTCGCAGCTTCCACCCTCTATGCCCCCTACTGGAGATTTGCTAACGAAAGAACTTTTTTTTTAAACTTTCAGAGAATTCAGAGAGGAGATAAAGAAACTTAAAGCAGACTTATATGATAAGCTTGATACTAAGATTGCCAAAACAAATGATGATATGCAGGGTCTTGTAACTGTATTGACAGAATATGTTTCTGGAATGGAAGATAAGCTAGAGGTTCTTGATGAAGCCAACACTAATTTGACTTCCAAAACTGAAGTGGTGCAACAAAGAGTTGAAAACGCTGAAAAACAAATTGTTATGATACAGTACAGACAGATGGAGCTTGCATTAAGAGTCAGGGGGCTGCGCAAAGACAAACAGGAGAACTTGAAGCAGATTTTTTCAGAGGCTTTTAACCGTCTGGTGGAAAGACCGGGGTCCAACTTTGACTGGCAGATCGAAAAAATTTATCGCACTAACTCTTGGGTGGCAAAACAGAAGCAACTCCCCTGAGATGTAATTATATACTTTGCTACAAGAGAGTTCAGAAACATGAAACTACAAGAGTCTTATAATACCAGGCTTCAAATTGGCAGACAGGACTTGATTGTCTTGAAAGAAATACCACCCCAAATGCTAAGAGCCAGGAGAGATTATGCTTTTCTAGTGGAAGAACTCAGAAACCATCAGATACAGTATAGATGGGATGTGCCATTTGGTATTATAATTACATTTGATAAGCAAAAATATCGTCTCAACTCTGTATGGGAAGCCCGAGATTTCTATCACAAGATCTTGAAGGTGGGACACCCTGAATCATCTGGATGTGGAGAAAGACCACGAGAAGGACAAGATAAACAGCAAATCACACAACTACCAGACAAAAAGCACCATTTCCTCCTTCCGGAAGGGCAAGGGGTCAGGGAACAAAGATCTAGCCGTATGACTACCAGACGAATGGGAAAACAAGGTACATTGCAACAACCTCAATAATCACCGGCCATTGATCAAGGAGTTGTGGTCTGAACTCTTTACAGAAGAGAAAGAAAATATTTCACTATCTCAAACAGTTCAAGAACGATATAATTTGTCTGAAAGAAATTCATATCAAATCAACTGATCAAAAATATTTGTTCAACCCCGAACTTGGTCAACATTTTGTGACCTCTGCTACGGAAAAGAAAAATGGTATAGTTGTATACTTAAGAAAAGACATTAAGGCTGAACTAATTGAAGCAGATCCCTTTGGAAGATATATCGCATTAGACCTAATTCTAGAAGGGAAAAAGCCTTGATGGATGACTTCGAATTGAGAAATGTTTGGCGAGAAAGAAACGCAGAGGCATATGACTTCACCCTTTTTTCTGATGGACATCAATCACTTTCAAGGATTGATTTTATACAAATCACTAATGATTTATTTTCTAGGGTGAAGAAGACAAAGATTGAGGCGAGGGTCCTTTCGGATCATAACCCAGTCTGCACGGAATTGGGAAGGGTAGTGCAGGCAAGAAGGTTTTGGAGGTCGAATGAGAGTTTATTTAGATATGAAAAGTATATTAATGATTGTAAAAAATTGCTATCTGAATACTTTGTTCTGAATACGAATAAGGGTACATTCATGGAATTTGTAGGGGATGCAAGTAAAGCGTATATGAGAGGAGTACTGATGAATATAAACAAAATACATAGACATAAACAAGGGCGAAAACGAAAAGAATTGGAAGAGGAAATTAAAAGAAAAATTTGAAATGTATCCAAATTGTGTTATAGAGGGAAGGAGGTGTTTCAACAGGAGGAGATTTAAAAGGCATTCCGGGAATTTTTTTTTACAGAATTGTACAAAGGGGACAAAATTAAGGGTTTAGATATAGACAGATACTTAGATAAAGAGATAATACCCCTAGTTAGAGAAGAGTACAGGCAAAAGTTGAACCAACAAATAACCTCTGGGGAAATCCTGCAGGTAATCAAACAACTAAGATTAGGAATAATGTAAACTGCTTAAAGTTTGTGTAACGGCAAGAAGTTCAATGCAGAGATTTTACTGACTTTTTTTTCTTTTTTCTTTTTTTAAAATTTCCTTGGTTTTAATATATTTTAGACTGTGTTTGATAAAAAGCTATACCGTGTACGGGCTCTGGGAAGTCGGGGGGGAAGGGAGGGGTAGTCCTAGGGGGGAGGGGGGAGGGGGGAAATATAGTATGTGCTAGATTTTAAAGTAACATGATTGCACTTGTATACTGTTGCTTTTTTAATTCTAGTGTAAAAATAGGAAGCTGAATATATTGATAGATAGTAGAAATACACCGAAGGGAGGAGCAGAGGGAAAGAAGAAAGAGGGGTAGAGAGGGTGGGAGAGAGGATCGGAGGGAGGGTGAGATGGAAGGGAGGGAGTGTATTGGGAGAGAGGAGTGATAGAGGGGGAGGGGAAGTAGGGTAGAGCGGAATGTTGGAGGGGAGAAAGGAAAGTTGGAGGGTGGTGAAAGAAAGGGTGTATGGAGGGTTGAAGTGGTATATTGGGTTTGTATTTTGGGGAGTATTGTTGACAAGGATGGCTGTGTTTATTGCTCAATGTTATTTGGCCCCGGTTATGCACAGTATATATGTGACTGTATGAAATGAAAATGAAAATAAAACATATTTACACTAAAAAGACTGCACTATTACTGGAAAGACACAGGTTGATGTAATGAAACCTTATAATAAAAAATTAAGTCAAATTTAGTTAAATTTAGAGCATTAGGTATAAAATGAAGTGATAATGGATACAGTTAAATAATTGATTGATAATGATAATAATGCATATAATGTATTGGTTTGATAAGAGGAAATTTGATATAAATTGCAAATGGTGACTACAAAAGGAGGTTTAGAAACTCTGTTTTAAAAATATAAACAATTTTTATTTAGAACATGTTATAAAGATGTAATGTTACTGGATGATATTGGGAAGAGCTAATGGAATGCCATTATGTGGTTTTGTTTTAAATCTGTAATATTTTATATAAAAGGACGTAAAACATAGTCAAATGAAGGTTGAAGTATGATGATAGTAATATATATAAATACATTTGATTTAAAATATATGATTTGATATGAATTGTAGGTGATGACTGTGGAAGGGATGCACGGACGTTTTTGTAACCAATCAACACACTTTCCACAATTTGTAATGGAAGATGGTTTTGTGTTTTTGTGTGTGTGTGTTTTGTCTGTTTGTGTTTATTCAAAAATAAAAAATAAATATTTATAAAAAATAAAAATAAACCACAACTCCCACAGGAAACATCTTAGCTCCTCTGTGCAATCCATACAAGGAGAATGCATGCATATGTTTAATTTTTTCTAAATAAACCTTCATTAAAGAGGAACCAATTCTATAGAAATATTAAAATAATCTTCATGAGTATTCTTTCTGCATGTAATAAAGAATATCTCCCAACATTTCACATATGAAAATAGAAATATGTCAGTAAAAAATTGAAAATTTTGGTTAGCATGTGCCTTCAGTTAGATCTATGGTCTTGTGAACAAAGAACAATGGTTAATCAAAAAGAGGGCTAATTACAATACAATACAATACAATACAATACAATACAATACAATACAATACAATACAATACAATACAATACAATACAATACAATACAATATAATATAATATAATACAATACAATACAATAGCAGACTTGGAAGGGACCTTGGAGGTCTTCTAGTCCAACCCCCTGCCTAGGCAGGAATCCCTATAGCATTTCAGACAAATGGCTATCCAACATCTTCTTAAAGACTTCCAGTGTTGGGGCATTCACAACTTCTGGAGGCAAGCTGTTCCACTGATTAATTGTTCTAACTGTCAGGAAATTTCTCCTCAGTTCTAAGTTGCTTCTCTCCTTGATTAGTTTCCACCCATCGCTTCTTGTTCTATCCTCAGGTCCCTTGGAAAATAGTTTGACTCCCACTTCTTTGTGGCAACCCCTGATATATTGGAACATTGCTATCATGTCTCCCCTAGTCCTTCTTTCTATTAAACTAGACATACCCAGTTCCTGCAACCGTTCTTCATATGTTTTATGTTTTATTATTCTAGGGGTGACTGAGAAAGATAATCACCACTGCAAACAGACCTGATCTATAATAATGCACAGATGAAATGACAGTGTAGTTTTGCTTGTTCAAGTTTGCATTTCTCTGAAGTTTTACTTTTCAGCTTAAAAATACCTCTAAAATGTATTTGCAAACTCACATATTTCCCTAAGGTTTCTTCTAACATGGTTTTTCTTTGTAGAAGAACATATGTAAGAAAAAAAACAATCAAATAACTTTGTGATAGCATTAGAAGCACAAGAATAGATTAAAAAAATACCAGCTGAATCTGCAACATCTTTAAAATTTGCAATACTAAAGCTTAGGGTTCTTTATAGATTCTTTAAACATTGGTAAGAACAGAACAGCTGGATAGTGAGAAAGAAATAATTACTGTTCTGAAATAACTCTGGCTTGCAGGCTTTACCATGGAGCAGACTCTCTGCTATCGATATGTATTTATCTAGGAGGGAAGAAAAGCTATAATATATTTAAATATACTCTTTTCTATATTTTTTATTTTATTTTATTTTTTGCTTATGACAAATAGTTGTGTGGTACTTTGCTCCCTAGTTCATTCTGAAGCCATTGTTACTGACCTCATTGTTTTGGTATTCAGAAAATAGGAAATAGTGGTTGAATAATGTGGCATATAAATGCCAATTTAAAAAAAAGGTTTCTGTCAGCAATTTCTTATTACATTAATATATGGTTGTGTGATATTAAAGTATTATGCAGGATTTCAGTTATATTATTTTAATCTTTCCTTGCCAAAGAAAGACATGCCTTGCAGACTTCAAATGATATATAAATCACACATTCTGTCTCTAAGCAACATGATAGCTTTATAGCACCACAGTGTAACAATACACAATTGCCACTTAAAAGCAAATGGTTTATAGGGCAGGGAATAAAGTAATAATAATAATAATAATAATAATGGTATTTATATAGCTCTTCTCAGGGCTCAAAGCACTTCACAAATTTTGGCTGCATTCCTAAGATTTTTTACATGCCCTCATCTGAATGATTAAGAACTAGCAATGTATATATAATTATCCTATTCCTTTTTTCAATCTTTTTGGATTGAGTTTAGTTCTTGTGTCTTTGTTTAAATCAAACCATGATATTATCCCATGGTATATAATTTGGGTTTTTTAATGTTACAACTAATAGATTGAAGGGTCCCTTGAATACATTACCTTAATTACATTACAAGTTACCTTGGAAAAAGCCTATTATATTTCTCAATATTACTGCACTGCCAAAATAGCAAAGCAACATAAAGTTGAGAGAGCAAGATTTCCTAATAACTACATTAATGAGTTCAGAATGAAGTCAACTTCTGAACTATTGGCCTCCTGGCACATAGATTGTAATCGAAATATGTTGTCCAATTTCTACTACGGTGTTAAAAAGCTACAGAACAAAAATATTTTCAGATTTATTATTTTAGAAATTTGGAAAACACATATTTCTGTATACATGTTTCTCTGTATAACTTTGTCTGAGTCAAAATGTTTGTCTGAAGAATGTAGAAAAATGCCATCCTTCTTTCAAGTTTCCTGTACTGATTAAGATTGACTAGGAAAAAATTAGAAAAAAGAATAAAATAAATCTTACTACAAGTTAACTTGTCTTCACAGAAAAGATCAGAGGACCCATTCCTGCATTAAAATTCCTTGCACTTAATTTTTTTGTTTCTTTTAAATTAAGATTTATTTAAACGAGGTTTTGATCTTGTCTTATTCTAGTCAACCACATCTTAAACTAATGAAGAATTCCTATGTTCTAAGAGTGCACTTTCCCAAAGCATTTTTACTCTTCAGATCCAAAACACTGCACAATCATATTAATTTAAAAAAACCAGGTTATGCACTGAACAGCAGAAAGGAAACCATAATTAAGGAGTATTAGTGACATGGAATATATTGTTGCTCCTTTTTTTCTTGTTGTGCAATTTGATTGTTTGTGCCACCACCAACTAGCTGACTCATCGTAACCACATAGATAGATTTTCCTCAATGACAATAGGTCTCTAACCTGATTTTCCAATGGCATATCCTCTAATACCATTGTACTTGAGTCAGTGACGTGTGGTGAGGTTGATACCTGGTGAGGCTCAGCAGGGCAGCGGTCGGCCTTGGCGGGGGCGGGGGAATTTGCATCGTGGGAGCAACCAAGCGCCCGGGTCTGCAGCAAAGGCGCTTGGTGGCTCCCATGATGCAAAGTGCCCCTCTGCCCCCCCCGCTGTCCCGGCCTGCGTCCGCTGCTTCTCCAAGCTCCGCCGCTGGAAGTCCCGGATTGCCTCTGGGGGAAGGCTGAGTGAAAAACGGAGCGAAGCTTCTCTGCGGCCTCCCGGCGCTGCCCAGAGGCTCTTGCAGGAGCACGTGTCAGCGGCTGGCAGCCTGGAGCGGCCCCGGCTGTGAGACAAGGGAGCACTTAAAGTAGCCGCTGCTGCTGCCACCACCACCACCCCGCCGGACGAAGGAGGGGCAGTGGCGGTGGCGGCAGTGGCTGCTTTAAGTGCTCCCTTGTCTCACAGCCGGGGCCACTCCAGGCCGCTGGCCGCTGACACATGCTCCTGCAAGAGCCTCTGGGCAGCGCCAGGAGGCCGCAGAGAAGCTTCGCTCTGCTTCTCACCCAGCCTTCCCCCAGAGGCGATCCGGGACTTCCAGCGGCGGAGCCTGGAGAAGCAGGCCGGGGCAGCGGCGGCAGCATCGGGGATGGTGGGGCACTTTGCATCGCGGGAGCCGCCAAGCGCCCAGGTCTGCAGCAAAGAGGCAGCCTCCTCCTTCTCGCCCACTCCTCTCTCCTCTGAAGCACGCCCCGCCCAACGTAAGCGTGCTCAAGAAGACACGATTGGCTGCTTCCAAATCAGGAGGCGGGAGAATTAGTGCCTCTTTTCCATCTGAACTTCTTTGCCTTTTAACTCTTTTTTTTTTTTTTTTTTTTTTTTTTTTTTTGCAGACATTAAAAAAAAATCTTTATTGGCTTCATTAGAAGGTTTGGTGCTTGGAGGAAGTAGTGATTACATATGAGAGGCTAGTTTTAAGTTCAACTAAAATATCCGTGTATAAAATATTTTATTCAATTTTCACATTCCATTTGCAATCATTTATATACAGGGTATTTACTATAAGAAAAGAAAAAAAAAGAAAAAGGGAATAAAACGAACAAATAAAAAGGAAACACAACTCATCATTCACAACCCCACCTAACCCTTGCATCCTCCATACACCCCATCTACCCCCTCCAACTTTCCTTTCTCCCTCTAACACTCCCCTCCTACTTCCCTTTCCCCTCAAACCTTCCTTCTCCCCTTACTCCCCAGACACCCTCCTTACATACTCCTTACATTCCCCTTACTCCTTCCTTACTCCTCCCTCTTCCTTCCCTCTACCTCCCTCCTTGGTGTATGCCTTTATTCGAGTGTTGTTTGATCTGATAAAAGTAAAGTGAACCAAGGAAAATAATAATAATAATAAAAAAAAAAGGGAACCACCGTATATAAATACATTCTTGTTCTTATTAAAACTATATTAACACCCCCCCACCCCACCCCCCACAATCCCCATCCCTAATCCTCCCGACTTCCCAGGGCCCACACCTGGCACTACCTTCTATCTAAAATATCTTGTATACATATGGATTAAAAAATAAAAGTAATATATCAAAAAAAAAAAAAAAAGAAAAGCAGAGAAAGAAAAAAAAAAAGGAAAAAAAGAAAAGAGAAAAGAGAAAAAAGAAAAAAGAAACCACTCTTCGTGTTGATCTCAGCCCCCCATCTTTATCTATGCTTAAATAGTATAAATCATTCTATCTATATTTTATTCTCATCTCTTACTTCTTTGCTATTTACCCCGACCTTCTGTAGGCTCTCCCGTTCCCTTCCTAAACCTCATGATCCCTTCCAATAAGATTTAAGCAGCGTGGATCATGCCATATATTCAAATATAACTTTACAGACAAGTAATCAAACTTTCCCTTCTAGTAAAATTTAAACAACGTAAGTGATCTTTCTTTACCCCTTTTTCAAACAGTAATTCAAAATAATCTAACCAGATTTCCCCTTCTTAGTAAAGTTAAGCAGCGTAGATCAGATATTACTTTACACAGGAATCAATTTCTATCTTAAGATAATTCCAACCGACTTCCCCTTCTAATAGAATTTAAATAACTTAGTTCATTCCACATGTATTTTACCCTCATCCCCCACTTGTCTGATATTTACCACTATCAAATTTATACTACCATTTGTTTAAAATATAACTCAGAGCGATTTGTAGCATAAATCATTCCACATATTCCAATAATACTTTCAGCAAGAATCAGTTAACCTTCTATTTTAAGGTAGTCGCTTCTAACAAAGTTTAAACAACATAAATCATTCCGCATTCTTTTTACAGTTATCTTAAAATAATCCCAAGCGGCTTCCTATTCTAATAAGCTTTAAACAACATAAATTTTGCCCTCTTCCCTTGCTTGTCTGGTATTTACCTCAAATAACGTAGTTCATTTCACATGCATTTTACCCTCATCTCTTGCTTGTCTAATATTTACCACTATCAAATTTATACTAGCGTTTATTTGAAATGTAACTCAAAACTATTACAACCAACTTTCCCTTCAAATAAAAGTTAAATAGCATGGATCATATTCAAATAATACTTTCAGCAGGAGTCAGTTAACCTTCTATTTTAAAATAGTCCCATCTAACAAAGTTTAAACAACATAAATCATTCCGCATTCTTTTAACCACTATCAAATTTATGCTAACGTTACTTTAGAATCTAGCTCAAAGTAGTTTCACCCAGCTTTCCCTTCTGATAAAAATTAGTCCACTTTTTCTACCGGAGAGAGGTCTCAAACCCCCATTCAGTCCTCAACTTTAGGAAGTCTTTTGAAGTATCTAAATTCTTGATCTGCGTTCTTCTGCTTCTCCGAGGGAGGAGGGGCTACCCCCTCCATCTTGCAGCCGCATGGCCAGCCGTTTGCTTTCTCCTTCCGCTTGTCTCTCCTCTCTTCCAAGCGCATCAGGAAATCCCGCCTTCAGAATCCTACAATAGAAATCTTGAGCCTCTGAAACAGAATTAAGACGAAATCTTTGATTCTCAAATGTAACCGTGATGCCGGCAGGGGCCTCCCATCTGTATCGAATCTGTTGACTCCTAAGCTCTTTAGTTAAAAAGATGTAGTCCCTTCTTGCTTTCAACATCTGGGAAGGTATATTTTTGAAGACAATCACGTCCTGGTCATCAACTCGGAGACTGTTATTATGAAACTTTTGCACAATCGCGTTTCTAGATTCTTTGGTAGAGAAATGTATAATTATATCCCTCGGGAGCTGTCGCTGTTCCGCTGTCAATGAGTTCTGGCGATAGATTTTCCGAATCTGCCAATCAAAGTTAAGTCCCGGGCTTCCCAGCGCATGGCTGAAGGCTTCAGCAAAGGTCTGTTTCAAATTCTCTTGCTCCTTTTCACGGAATCCCCTGACTCTTATTGAAAATGCCTTCCTATCAAAATTTAGCATCATAAGCTGTTCTTCGTTATTTCTAATTTTTTCTTGTAAAATTTGAATATTGGTAGTCAAATCAAAATTAGCCTTCTCCAGACTTTCCAATTTGTTCTCTATTTCAGCAGAGTAATCCGACAGGGCAGACACGGCTGCAAACGTATTCGCCTTCATTTGATTAACTTTAGATTTTAGATCATCATAAAGTTGCAATACAAATTCCTTAAGTTCTTGCTTAAAGGCATCAAAGATTTTAAAGAGATATTCCTGTGTTAAAACTTCTCCAGTAGAGGGCGTAGGAGACAAAGGCTGTGTTTCCAGAAAAGATTCTTTAAATTCTTTAGATATATTTGTAGCAAGACGCTTCTTTGATCTGGGTGCCATAATAAATAAACAAGTAAGCAGCGCTTCGCTCCCCTCTATTTCCAAAGAAAAAGAGTTTATTTTGTTAAGGAGCGGTCTGCAGGAAGATAAGCCCGGCTAAGTACATCCAGTAATCATCCACGGAGAGAAATCGCCATTTTGTAGTCTATTTAAACAAAGAAGTCTTTAAGACGAATGGTGCTGGTATTTAAGATAGTAATAAAAGCATAAATCTCACAGGGGTGGTACCCTCCCGTATCAAATCTAGCTTGAAAAAAACTTTGTTTTGTCCTGGGGGGGGCTAGCCTGTCTGGGGCTGCTTCCTGGGGGCGGAGGCTTCCTGGGGGCGGAGGCTTCCTGGGGGCGTGGCCTGTTGCCGAGGAGGGCTCCACCGAGCTCCTCAGAGATCTGGTCTGTATATCTAAATAACATCATAGATAGCACCCCTTTTTGGCTAAGAAAGGGGCAGGGAGGGTAGCTCCGTAGACTAGGGTCTATTCGTAAGCCACAGCCTTTTTCTTTTTTTGGCTGTGGAAGAGATTAGATCCAGCCGAAGCGGAGCTTTTATCTCCGGCCATTTCTTCTCAGCTGCCTTTTTTTTTTGCCTTTTAACTCTTTATTAACTTTTAGAAGGCAAAAAATTCCTTATGGAAAAGAGGCCCCGAGTTCTCTCGCCTCCTGCTTTGGTTAACACTAAGCAGACACCAAGCCACTGTGAGCTGGAATCTGGTAGCAACTATCTTGGCTTTAATTATTTAAAAAAAATATTTAAATTTCTTTCTTTTTCCTGAGGAGACTGGTGAGGCTCCGCCTCCCTTGCCTCTAGTGACTGCACGTCCCTGACTTGAGTTCATCCACCTTGCTGCAGGTACAAAATTCTCAGCAACTTTCAAGTCAGTACCTGCTTCTTCAAAGTCCAACTTTTGCTTCCATATAGTGTTAGAGTGTCATTAACTTCTTCCAATTCCTATTGTTGGCCATTGTATTATTTTTCAGATTTGCTGAGGTACCTTGATTAGGGCCTTTACTGATTCCTCTGGTACTTACCATATTCGTGTGGCTATTCTATCAGTTCCTGTAGCTTTCTGACTTGGAAGGTCCAGAATGCTGACCATCTCTAGTACTAAAGGTTCTAGAAAATAGGGAGTATCCTCTGAGATATCTTAGCTGTTGTCATCTCTACAGTACAGATTTTCAGTATTTTTTTCTATTTTTCTTTGATCTTCCTTGAATCAGTTACTATCTGTCCATTGGTGTAGTTTAGAATACTGTTTTGAAGTTGGAACCTTTTTTGGAAGGTTTTTTTTTAAAAGATTTTTTTAAAAAGACTTCCTTGTTTTCCCATGACTTCAGTGACTTTTACAGATGTTGTAATATTGGTTGTTGCGTCTTCTAGTAGCTCTTTGAAACTTATGTTAAATTTCTTTCTGACATTTTTGCCTTTCTTGGCTTTGGTTTTTCTTCTCTTTCGGCAATTTCTACAATATCTAGTTGCTTTCTTCTATTTCTTCTTCTTTGCAAGTCTCTTTTCACATTCCTCATTAATGACCTATTTAAATTTATTTTACAGTTCCTCTAAAAAAGGAAGTTCAGGACTTCAAAGCAATTCCTTGCTTTGTGTATATTCTCCCTCAATTTTATTTATGCTCAAAATCACTTTGTAGAAACTGGCTGGCTTTCTTCTGCTTCAGTTTTACTTGGAACTTGCACACAAGCAGTTTGTGATCTGTTTAACACCATTTGGCCATGTCTTTGAGTCTATAACTGAGTTTCTCCACATCCTTTAGCAATAATATATCAATTTGATTTCTAGTGATGTTGATTTCTGGTGATGTTCAGGTATAAGTGCAACCTTTGGGTTATTTGAAAACACTGTTAGCTCTGACAAATAATTGGAATGGCAGAAATTGATTAGTTGTTCTCAAACAATCCACTTGCATTTTCCTCATTAATATTTTTCAACTTTGGCATTCTAGTATCCAATCACAACCTGTCATAATATCTTAATATTGAAATACTATTTATCTGCAGATACCTTTATGATATGAGTGTTCATCCCTATTATTCAGTGTTAAACATTATTTGGAAAAATTATAGCTAAGGTTAACCTTTCCATAGATCAAAGTTCATGTGGCCATTAATAAGGTCCATCTGAGTGGTTAGGACTTCCAAAATACAATTTCTGAACAATAGCAACTGCACTGCATGCTGCAGAGTATGAATTTACTGTTTTACAAGCCATGATTAAATATACATTTGTTAGACATAAACCTGGAGGCAAAAAAATGTTTAACGGCCTTGGTTATATGCAGTGATCAGATACCCATTTTAAAGTGCAGTTGGCAGCTGAAAAAGGAAAACTCAAATTACTTTCTTTATTGAAAAGTATTGACATTTTCACTTGATACCATTGTAAGACTTTCCTACTGTCAAGTCAAAAACTGTACAATGCTTGAGGAATAATAGATTTGAAAAAGCTTCAGGAAACTGACCTTTCTAACATTTCCAAGAATTTGCTTCTTCGGGCTATGTCTGGACTGTAAGAGATCTTGCTTATGTTATGTGGTTTTCATTCATGGCAATTCCTGTGCATCTTCACTGTGTTCTCCAATTGCATGTGTATCAGTTTCCATTAGATTCACAAGTTGTTCTTGTATAGTTTCATGGAGGTGGGGATCACATGAAAAGGGATTAGTTATATAAGTCACCTACTTAGGCTGTTGTTTCAAAATTCTTTGTACAGCATGTATAGCACTACAATATTATCTTAACATATGCACAGCTATTGAATGAATTGAGGAGATGTGTGTGATATTACCAGCCCTGTTCCAATTATGGTGTCTCAGTAAATTCCAAGCTCTCTCCAAAGCTTCATTCAAAGTGAAGAATTGTATATATGGTGGTAAACCTTATAATGGTAAATGGGGAAAGGTCAGATTAATCTTTTTTTTTTACGAGTAAAAGGTTTATTTCAAATTATCGGTAATAATCAGCAGTCAGGGGATTTGTAAGAGAACAAGGCTTCCAATCAAGACTTTGTCAGCTCCATTAAACAAGTTGCCCAAAATTACATTATTAGGTCCAATGGCAGACTTCTCTTTCGTGGTTCTCTTTTAATTGCAAAAGAAACAGAGTTGTTGTTCAGGCAAAGCCTGAGTTTTCATTTCGAATACTACAAAAATTTTCTACTTTAAATTTTTCATTAACATTTAAAATGCAGTACAGCTTTTAAAAATTATTAAAATTAATAAAAATGAATACACTGATAGTTCATTAACGAAATAGAGAAATCTTTGTTAACATCTAACAAGCTGTTAAAACGCACAGCTAATTACAATGTGTAAGAGACAGTTTCCTGTTATGTTTTAACTTTTTCTTATACTGCCCATCTAAGTCTTTTTTGGACTGATATTAATTTACTCTCCAGTTGAAATCTCTCTAGTCCACTATTTAGATCATTGAGAATATTTATTAGTATTTTAAGGTTCAAGGTCTTTTCTAACATCACTGCACTGGCAGATTTATATCAGCAATGAAGTCATCCTTACAACTTCCCATAATTTTTTTAATTCATTGAACGTAGTAATTTCCCATTATTCTAAAATTTCAATTACGTATTTAGTTTATGGGCTAACAACCTTTATCTGTTATTCCATATATTTAATTTTTAATAAGTCCAAAACACTCTATAAAAATCTTTTGATTATTATGACAAAATTTAAGACATCAGGACCTGAATGTTTTCAGACATCATTAGCTTAGAAAATACATTACATGAGTCAACTTTTTAATAATTATATAATTTTCTCAGAGATGATACCATTAAATCAATTCTGTGTTTAACTTTTAGATCTATACAAAAAACATTTTTGAAAAATAAATTTTTGCTGTGAAATCATAGCATTACTTGATTATTCCCCATATTTCTGATCAGAGGTGAATACTGTTGTTTCTATAGGCAAAGTTGTCATTACTAACATAGAAGCAGATATCTTAAAAATTCAGAATTCTAGAAAGAATAAACTACATACAATGCTCACACTTTGGTGTGGTATGGGGCAATAGTTAATTCTTTGAGCTATTTTTCTCTATTCTTATAAGTGATCATTATACCCTATTTCTCATACTCTTATTGTATGTCATCAGTCAATGCCAAAGTTTACAGGAGAAAAAAAATCCAACCAAACAACCAAACCAATCTATCACTAAAGTAACTCAACTAAAGTCAGCTGATTTTCTCCCACATTTTTATGCTACACATCTTTTACTAATAAGAAAATGCATCCTGATCCATTTTATTTTAAGATATATAAAGACTGCTTATAAAAATAAAAATCTCCCAAAGGTTAGCAAAAATCCATAAAACATTAACAGGACATTAAATGGCAAGTAAGTGGCATCTAAGACTAAATACAGTACTTTTTGTATGACATTTATTAATACTTTAAATATTAAAAACCTGTGCCTATATTTATTCAGTGGTACGTTAATACTGTCTTACAGGTACTTTGTTCTGAATTTCAGTTCTGACATTGAAAACAAGTTGTTTGCTTATGACTGAGAAATGTTTGGTGTGAAAAGGAGGTGTCAAAGGAATATCTCTTGAACAACATCCTTGGCTCAAAGAAATTCTCTCTGATTATTCTCTTCCTCAATCTTTCCCTCTCTTTCTTTGCAACTGCACTCTTGGTGCAATGGGAAAAGTTCACAACTATGATTCACCAGGTTGGTCAATGTATCTCTGACAAATCTGGCATCATTCAGAATACTAGAGTGAGAAGCTCACAATGATATATACTAAGACTGCATCTTCTCCCACTCAGCAAACCATAAATCTTAGTTTAGAAGCAACCTTTCTGCTTGTCCTGAAAGACTTATGAAGGGAATGGGGCTATTTTTTTCTGTTTATGCCAAAATGGTTAGAATTTTTTTATTTTCTGTTGAGAGTAGCATTCCTTGAATCTTTCTGGACTGCCCACCAAGTGGTAGATAATTCCAAATCAAAGGCTAGTTCTTTTTCCCTTCTTTATGCTCAACATTTTGACATGAGCCTCCTTTCTTCAACCATCCACTGAAATGATGAACAGAAAGAAATCATTCTTGCCAGAGCTCTAAATTGATCCTTTGCAGACAGCATGTAAAATTAGGGCGAGGGCAATGACTTTCCTATCCTTGGTTTATGCAACAAAAAATTTCTCACAAACATCCAACAATTTATACAGAATTCAGAAAACAGGAGCATTATAAAGTGGTATTAACACTTCACATGATCTTTATTCTATCCCTTTGTTTATGCAGCCTAGAACTAACTGTGTTGGCTTTTTGGCAGGTGCTGCACACTGCTGGCTCATATTTAAATGGTTGTCCACTAGGACTCCAAGATCCCTTTCACAGTTACTACTATTGAACAAGGAAGCACATATACTATACCTGTGCATTTTGTTTTTCTTGCCTAAATGTAGAGCCTTACTTTTTCACCATTGAATTTCATTTTGTTAGATTTTGTTAGGGCTCATGGTTTATTTTTCCTTTTCCGTATGTAAAAACAAAAATTTAAACTGTTAAAAAATGTACTCCTTTGGAAAGAAAACCTTTTTCTTTATCACTTGATCCTTACATTTTGTGGATTAAAAATAGCAGGTGATGAACACCCTGAAAAATCATTTTCCTTCTACTAGGAAAGGTTCCCATCTCAACCAGTTGGGCTTATTATTTCTGTAAGTTGCTATACAATATAATATCAGTATGTTGTAGTGGAAATCTCTAAGTCCCTGAAAGTTTTCTTCCCTTTTTTCTTTTTTGGTGCTTTAGTAGAATTTTTTTTCTAAAAGCTTGGTTTATTTTTATAAGATGAGAAAGTGTCTTTGCCTTGTTGCCCATTTTCCCATCATTTTGGACTTCTCACACAACTTAAAAAGCTCAGAAGGAGCTCTTTTCCCATTAGGCTCTCTTTTGGAATTTTAGTTAAATATAAAAATTCAGGGAGGTTACCAACTTCTGGAGAAGAGTTGTGCGATGACCCAGGACATTCCCACACATCCTTCATCCACATTGTCACTAAAATAAGTGCAAAGAACTTTTTCCGCCATTATGATAATTTAATTTGTTTTCTCTTTTGAAAAACATAAACTAAAGTAATTTTCCTTGCATCAATTACCAAAAAAAATCATAATAAATTATTGCCTCCACATAAAAGCTTTGCCTACATTTATCATAGCTTCATGTTCAACCATATGGTTCCTTAACAAAAAGGACATGGCAGGGAGCCCACATATATAATCCTTTGCCTTCTACATTAGCCCTGATTTTTTCCAAAGGACATAAAAATGCCATCTTTTTTTACAGCAAGGAGAGGAAATTTGAGAGGAAAAACATGTCATGATATGGAAAAAATGTGCAATGTTTTCAGAATCATATTTGCTTTTTTTTTTTTTTAGGATGTTCTGCTACCCAAGCTCCTGGTTTTCTTTAAACTTTTTTTCCAGGGCTGATTAAAACTTCCAAGAAGCAGCAGTGATCCTCCTTCTCTGAATATATCCTATTCTAACTGGTCCTGCCAGTGACCACACTTTCAGTTTTTATTTATTTTGGGGGGAATAAAACAAATTGAGTTTTCCATTTTTCCAAATATTATTTTTGACAGATACTAAAGTCTATTAAATCTGGAAATAAAAGTCATTTTAAAAAACTGTTACCTGTTAAGCACCAATAATGATTAAGTTGATGTTTTTAATTGTCTCCATTTGACCAACTTTTTCATTTAAAAAAAAATCAGAAAATCATATTTTGATGGTATTTCAGATAAAAGACAGCGTTGCTATGTTGGAATAATGAAAACTGTACTCTGATCTGTTTGAATGGTACTAAATTGAGGAAGGCGAGATTAATCCCTTCCAACAATAGGATTTTGTTGACTCATAACTGGCAAGATATGTTTTCTTTTTTTAAAAAAAATGTATTTCATTAACATACGTTAGATTTATTTTCTTCCTTAGTATTTCCATTGTCTTTTAAACAGTCAAGAAAAACAAACACATGTTCACAGTATGATAAAACTACCTTTAAATTGCTAGCTAAACACCATTGCAAAGACCAAGAAAAGAGGGCTCAACATCAATAGCAGCTGTTATTTGGAAATTTCCCTGCTTGTAAAGTTCAGACAAAAACTCTTTTTGTTTATTGATCTGAACATTTCAACAGGAAACAGGGGTTTGAGCATTAAAAAGCAACTTTTTTTCCTCCCTGACATAAATTTTGCCATTGTGCTGTGATTGACAGCTGTCCCCACTGTCTGTAAACAATCCACAAACCTCCCAGATTGACCATTCAGATCCTGCACCCAACATCTAAAAGGCTGAGCAGTTTGAGCCCAATAAAATTCCTTTTCATTTCACCCTGGGTTGCCATGTCTCTTCAAACACAGACAGAAAAGCAGTGCTCTATGGCCGACAGATTTTAATTTTCAGTCCTCATCCATTTGCACAATGTAGACACAGTCAAACAGCCTAGCAACCTATGGCTTGAACTGTCTATGTGTATAAGCTGCAGGGATGAAGCCTGGACCTGTTCACACATGAATAAAGAAGATTAAGATTTCCTTTCAAAGACATGAAACTTTTTGACAGCCAGTGTCAACAGTGCTGTCTGCCTCTCAATGTGAAACAGTCTTCTATCATAGGTTCCCACAGGGAGGTCCTACTGATTAGCATGCTTAACACTTCCACTCCTTGTCAGTGTTTAATTTAAGAATAAAGGTGAAAGTTTTGCAAACTCTTACTTACCCACAAAGAAAGGATAACTTACTAGAAACACTGAAAGGAAATATCAGCTAATGCAAACACCTACTGGGTGTATTTTTAGAAAAGGATAATGTGGGGGAACTGAAAGGAAGAGGATAATGTTTGATTATCTAAAATAAAATGCACTAACAACAATGGTAATAAATGCAAATCTTAAAGAGTGGACTTCTTCTGTAAATGATGAGCAATTTAATGCTACATATTTTTTTCCTTGGATGTGTCCCTTAAATATAGTTAAGACTGCAGTCAAAATTGTTACAGAATACCTTTAGAATACATTCTAGATATTTAATGCTTTTTAAGGTTGTTGTTTTTTTAAAAAAAAGTTATTACTTTTTATCGGAATTTGGAAATTGTGTTTGAGGAGTGAATTTTTCCCCCATCCATCCTCTCAGCAATTGACTACATTTTAATAAAGGTGCTTGCCCTAAAAATATTGATAAAACAAAAGATAAAATAATATGGTTGTTTCTAGGTGACTAGCTGTAATCTCTTTAGAAAGATCAACAGTAACTGAGGCGGTCCAGCAGAACATTAGGAGATATTTCTCTCTCTCTCTCTCACACACACACACACACACACACACACATATTCTGGCTTTGTTGCTGTAAGCGGATTGGTTGGCTGTGTTGTAACATCTTGGTTAATTGATGGAGTTGATGTTTGCAGATTAGTCGGCTGTTTCGTAACATCCTGTGTGGCTGAGGTACTGGCTGTGTGCCTATTGTTCTTTTGTGTTGTAATGACCTGGGTAATGGGCTGTATCCTGAGCTCTGTTGTAGTGATATCCTGAGTCCTGTGCTGCAACTCCTGGGGGGTTGGCTATATTGTAACATCCTGAGCCTTTGTGTTGTAACCTCCTGAGTTCTGTGATGTATTGTCTTGAGCAGATGGCTGTGGTGTAATATCCTGGGCTTTGGTTTGGCTCCGAGTTTGCGGTCTGGCCATTTGTTCATGGCGTGTGTCAGTTTGCTTTGTGTGGGGGTCAGAGGGAGGTGCAGCAGTTGGTGATACCACCATGATTTGGCTTCTGGATGGTGGTTGCATTTGGTCTGTAGAATGGGTTTGGGTTTGAGTCTGGTGAGGGTGATTGGTGGTTATGTCCTGTATTGTACTAGGTTTGGTGTCGGTTTTTGTGGCTGGGACTCATTTGTTGACTAGGGCTAGTTTCCAGATGTCTGGTAGGCAGGAGGTATCATCATATTTATTCATGTTGTGGGGGTGTTTCTCTATTTCGATGGCCTCCATTATTCTCTTGTTGAAGTGTTCAGTTTTGGAAATTAATTTAACTAAATGAAGGCACCAGCCTGAAGATGACTAGTGGGACCTCATCGAAACATCGCCAAGATATTCTCAATCTTACACAGGAAAAGACCCGAATATGCCAAGACCTGCATACCTGTACCCATGAAAATCTACGAATTAGATTTTCATGGGTACAGGTATCCTGTGGCCGGAGCTGTCACACTTTAAGCCAAAAACACCACCCTGAGGATGGGGAATGAGACCTCGCCGAAAAATTGCCAAGGCAATCTCAATCTTACACAGGAAAAGACCCGAATACAACAAGACCAGCATACCTACACCCGTGAAAATCTACGAATATATATATATATGGAACTTTTATCAGTAGGCAGTGCAGTTGTAAATTGAAATAACTTTTTTGCCAAGCTTGTTAAGCAAACAAGCATGATTGTTAAGGGAATCACATAGTTGTTAAGCAAATTCAGTTTGTCTCATATATTTTGCTTGTTGGAAGCCATTTGGGAAACTTGCAAATGTCAATCATGTAACGCTGGGATGCTCAACTGTTGTAAACATATGCTGGTTGCCAAGTATTCAAAATTTGGTCACTTGACTGCAGGGACTTTGTGAAAGTTATAAGGATCAGTCATAAGTCACTTTTACAGCACTGTTGTAACTTTAAACTGTCATTAAATGAATGGTCGTAAGTTGAGGACTGCCTGTCTATAATATTAACTGTCATTAAATGAATGGTCATAAGTTGAAGACCGCCTGTCTATAATATTGGAAAATATACATGTGCTTAAGTTCACTTGGAGATGATTTCAGTATTTACTTCTATTGGTAGGCAAACTTCAGTAGTGCAGTTATAATTCAGTTTTGACCTCATACAGGGATTAAATGTTCTCTTACTAATGCAAAATTTGCTGAGCATTGAAGCAGAGTGAAGTTTCCTACAGGAGAAAATATGCTTGTTTGTTTGTTTATATTCAGATAGATTTTTGGGCATATACATTTATTTGCTGCAGAAAAAGAGTTTGATGGGAAGACTTTATTTCTCCTTTATATACTGTTGCTATTTAATTTGAAGAGCTTTAATTTGTCAATTCTAAGCTTTTTCCTATAATATTAGTTGGCTCAGTTATGTTTTTACAGTTAACCTCTTTACTTGAAAAAGTGATGTACAAATAAAATAATAAATGATTCAACCAAGTACTTGCTGAAATACTGTGGTTTTCTTAAAAGAAAAATGCTTTCCAAAGAAAATAGATCAAATGAAACAATCAAAATAACGACTAGTTAAGTACTTCAGCAAAATTATTGCAGTTTTAAAGGCAGAATCTTTAGGGAGCCACAAGTTAGCAAAATGTCTCCCAAAAGTAATTGGTGAATTAAAAGGAAGAACCACACAAGTAAATTAAATTCAGACTTTGTGCTCTGTGTTCTTTAAGGTTTCCCACTTTTTAAGTTTATTTTTCATAATCTATTATTCAAGGTTATTTTCAGTTTTAATTTATGGAGTTTTAATATTGATATAGTCATGATATAATGTGTTTTGCATATTTAACCAATACAACTTTCTCATATGAAACTATTGGAATTCTGAATCCAGAATCCAGGACTGACTCTTCAGCATCTCATGAGCTACTAATCACAGGAAGAAATAGGGTGTTGTTCTGACCCCCCTTCTCCGTTCAGGAACGAAAGCCAAACAGACGTACAAAAGAATCTTTTAATCAGTCCAAGCTCTTGTTGGCTGCAAGCCCAAATAAACAAAGATAATAGCTCTGGCAGAAAGTCCTATAACTCACACAACACTACAAACCGGCTTCTCTTATCAAGCCACTTATCCAAGTTGGCTTCTCTCAGTTTGTGAACGCGAACGAGAACAAAAATGAGAACATTGACTTCTGCAACCAGGGCGTGGCACCAGAAGTCTCTTTTATTAGCAGGAGGGGATCTTGATCAGCATCAGCTGTTCATAATCACCTCCTGTAGTTACTCCGTTGTTCTTTACGCCGAGTAGCCCTGCGCCTGCATGCATCCTGATACAACTCCCAAATGTTTTCCTGAACATTCCCTTTGATCCAATGTTCTGCCGCCACCTGATGGCCAACCAGTCTCTCCTCGTCCTGCTCGAGTAGACACCCTGTCCAGGGTCCTCCACCTCCTCCAAGGCCAACTCATAAGACCCCTCGCTGTCAGAGTCTGGCAGCAGGTCAGATGCCGAAGGGCCAAAAATAGATGATCACAGGCCAGGATGGTAGAAAGTCAATGCTGGGCAAGGGAAACAGACGGAGGCTCCGAAGCAGCACGGCAGGCAGAAGAACAATTTAGTGAGTATAAAGCCCAGACATGGAGAAGTGCAAAGGGGAGAGGCTGCGACGGCAAGGGAGGCGAGTAGAATGGAGGGAGGGGGAGGGCGTCCAAGGAGGGCTCCGGCGGCAGCAACCACAGCCCGCCGCCCGATCTGCCCGATCCTAGTCAGGTCCAAATAGATAAATCCCTGCGCAATCAGTGGTTGGGCAAGAGATGAGGGGAGAAAATACACGGCGAGAAAGCACCTTCCGGTAGGAGAGCTGCCCCACCACTCCCACTCCCGCCGTGGTGGCCAAATGCGAAGGCCCCCAATTCATCAGCGAAGCAGCCGTCTGGGGAAACGTAGCCATCCTGGATTATTGCAGGACATCCATCTCCGTGCTCTCGGAAGCCACCGCCAGGAGCCGAGGTGGCGCAGTGGTTAGGGTGCAGTACTGCAGGCCACTTCAGCTGACTGTTATCTGCAGTTCAGCAGTTCTAATCTCACCAGCTCAAGGTTGACTCACCCTTCCATCCTTCCGAGGTGGGTGAAATGAGGACCCAGACTGTGGGGGCGATATGCTGACTCTGTAAACCGCTTAGAGAGGGCTGAAAGCCCTATGAAGCGGTATATAAGTCTAACTGCTATTGATATTGCTATCCTCGGCCTCAACAGCCTCTACGGCTTCATTTTCTACTTCCTGGCCTCTGTCTTACTCTTAGTGCTTTTGGTGCTAAAAGCCGGACGGCGATGGAACAACTATTTTAAATCCCATAGACTTCTCTTTACCGGAGGACTGATTGGAGGATGGGGAGCCTGCCCCCCCAACTATCACCAGCTGCCCTAGCCGCCTCAGATTTCCCGTGCCACTTCCAGGCCCCGCAGAGGAGGAGAATGAGGAGAATGAGGCACTCCCCCCCAACTACCACCGGCTCCAGCCGCCTTGGACTCGCGCTGAGTGCCTTCCCTGTGGGGCTCAGATGAGGGCCCGGTTTCGGGCCAGGCTGAGGGAAACAGCAGAGGAGAACCCCGTGCCGGAGCTGGAAACCCGGAGGATGCCAACCCGAGATCTCCCCCAAATGGTCGATAACACCCCTGCTTGGAGGTTCCCCTGCTATAGTTAAGTGACTTTCCGGGGACAAGACCATTCGGAAACGCTGATCGGAACTTTCAATTTTTTTACCGTTCCTAAATTATTTTAATTGCCATCGATTTAGGAACGGCATATTTTAGCTGGTTTGTTGGGTGTATGAGTGTATAAATGTGAGAGAAAATGTGCCCACTTTTAATTTAATTATTGTATTTTAATAACTATTGTGGGGTGTGTCTGAAGAGAGTGTTTGATTGGTGAGTATGATATGACCGGGAGTGCGACCTGGAGTCCCCTCCACTGAGTGCAGAAGCAGAAGTGGATGGGGGCCCAGACTCGCCTCCCGCCCTGGAGTGAATGGTACACGTGGCCTGCCGGGAAGAATGGGGGCCATGGGGGAGGGGGGTCTACGTGGATGGGGGGATGTCGGAGCATTTCAGTTACGACTGGGAGGGGCAGATATGATGGGAGCTGTAGAGCTAGCCATTACCGGGGAAGAAGGACTCGCTACATTACAGCGATTCCTTGTTCCGGCCCCTCAGGCTCAACTCAAGGACCTGGTGGCAGAGGAGTACAGGGCCCTCGTCTCAGGTTGTTGCTGCTAAATGCCAGGTCGGTTGTGAACAAAGCTCCCCTCGTCCGGGATTTAATATTAGACGAGGAGGCAGACCTGGCATGTATAACCGAAACCTGGCTGGGCCAAGAGGGAGGAGTTCCCCTCTCAGAATGTGCCCAGATGGGTTTCAGGTGCTCCACCAACCACAACACCAGTAAAGGGGTGGAGGAGTAGCAGTTATCATCCGAAGGTCATTAGTTCCTCGCAGGATCCCTGCCCCAGAGGTTGTGGGGTGTGAATCTCTCCTCTTGAAGTTGGACCTAGGGGTTCAATTGGGCTTGTTGTTGACGTACCTACGTCCCAGCTGCGTCATGTGCTGCCTGTGCTGCTAGAGGAAGTAGCCAGGTTGGCGGTGGAGTTCCCCAGACTAATAGTACTGGGGGACTTTAATCTGCCATCTCTTGGTGAATACTCAAATGGGGCACAGGAGTTCATGGCTTCCATGACAACCATGGACTTGACCCAGGTAGTTCAGGGTCCGACTCATAGAGCGGGACACATGCTTGACCTTGTATTTCTCTCGGGGCAGTGGAGACGTGATCTCGAGTTCAGGGAAATAGAGACCTCGCCCTTGTCATGGTCAGATCACTCCTTGCTGAGGCTTGACTTCAGGACACTACTCCCCCATTGCAGGGAGGTGGAGCCGATTAAGTGGTTCTGCCCCAGGCGCCTGATGGACCCGGAGGGATTTCAGAGGGAGCTTGGAAAGATACCTGATTCCCTTGTCCGCAATTCGGCCAAGTCTTTGGTCACTGCCTGGAATGTTGCAGCAGCTGGAGCATTGGATCGGATTGCGCCTTTGAGACCTCTCCGCGGCAGTGCATCCAGGAGGGCACCTTGGTTTACAGAGGAACTCTGGGAGATGAAGCACCAAAAGAGATGCCTAGAGTGAGATTGGAGGGCTAGTAACTCTGAATCTGATCGATCACTATTAAGAGCCTTTATTTGGACTTATCTAGTGGCAATACGGGCGGCAAAATGTATGCATTTTTCCGCTCTTATTGCGTCTGCGGAATCTCGCCTAGCCGCCCTCTTTAGGGTGACCCACTCTCTCCTGAAAGGTGAGGAGGTGGGGGAACCCCTGCAGGGAAGAGCTGAGGAGTTCGTTCAGTTTCTGTCGGATAAAATCACTCAGATTCAGACAGACCTGGACTCCGCTTGGGCAGTACCAGCCGAGATGCCGAGGGTTAGTCTTAATCTGACTTTCTGGGATGAGTTCGAATTTGTCACCCCTGAGGAAGTGAACAAGGCCATGGGAGCGATGAGTGCCTCCACATGTTTATTGGACCCGTGCCCCTCCTGGCTGGTTTCGACCAGCAGAGAGGTGACATGAGGCTGGCTCCAGATGATTACTAACGCATCTTTGCAGGAGGAGTCTTTCCCGCAACCATTAAAGGAAGCAGTGGTAAGACCCCTCCTCAAGAAGCCTTCCCTGGACCCAGCTATTTTGAAAAACTATCATCCTGTCTCCAACCTTCCTTTTTTAGGGAAGGTTGTTGAGAAGGTGGTGCGCTTCAACTCCGACGGACCTTGAATGAAATGGATTATCTAGACTCCTTTCAGTCTGGTTTCAGGCCTGGGTACAGCACCGCTTTGGTCGCCCTGACTGATGATCTCTGGCAGGCCAGGGATAGAGGACATTCCTCTATCCTGGTGCTTCTTGACCTCTCAGCGGCCTTCGATACCATCGACCATGGTATCCTTCTGCGACGCCTAGGGGAGGTGGGAGTGAGAGGCACCGTTTTACGGTGGTTCTCCTCTTACCTCTCTGACAGGTCGCAGTCGGTGTTGGTCGGGGACAAAGATCGACCCCTAGGCCCCTCAAATGTGGTGTGCCACAGAGTTCAGTCTTGTCCCCCCTCCTATTTAACATCTACATGAAGCCGCTGGGTGAGATCATGCGACAGCACGGGGTAAAGTACCATCAATATGCAGATGATACTCAATTGTATCTTTCTGCCCCATGCCGGCTCAGTGTAGTGGCGGACGTGATGTGCCGATGCCTGGAGGCTGTTAGGATCTCGATAGGGATCAACAAACTTGTGCTCAATCCCGATAAGACTGAGTGGCTTTGGATGCTGCCCCCGAAGGACTGCTTAGACAGTCCATCCTTAACCCTGGGGGGTGAAAACTTACGCCCCTCAGAGAGGGTCTGCAATATGGTAGTCCTCCTGGATTTGCAGCTGAAACTGGAACATCATCTATCGGCTGTGACCAGGGGGGCCTTTGCCCAAGTACGACTGGTGCACCAATTGCGGCCCTATTTGGATCAGGAGGCACTTCAAATGGTCACTCACATCCTTGTCACCTCGAGGCTGGATTATTGCAATGGCTTTACATGGGGCTATCCATGAAAAGCGTTCGGAGACTGCAGTTAGTCCAGAATGCGGCTGTGCGAGCGATATTGGGTGCACCGAGGTACACCCACGTTACACCTGTCCTCTGCAAGCTGCACTGGCTACCAATTGGTCTCCGGACGCAATTCAAGGTGTTGGTTATCAACTTTAAAGCCCTACATGACTTAGGGCCAGAGTATCTTTGAGACCGCCTATTGCTACATACCTCCCAGCGGCCAGTAAGATCCCACAGATTGGGCCTCCTTCAGATGCCGTCAGCCAGACAGTGTCAGCTGGCGGGCCCTCGGAGGAGAGCCTTCTCTGTGGCTGCTCCGAGTCTTTGGAACCAGCTACCCCCAGAGATCCGGACCATACCCATTCTCATGGCCTTCAGGAAAGCTGTAAAAACTTGGCTGCTCCAGCAGGCCTGGGGCTGTTGACCTCACTGTTGAGGTCCAGCCCGATCAGAATGAATGTATGAGGTGTTGCTGTTTTAAACCGTTTATTTCGTTATGTGTTTCGTTATGTGTTTTTTTTCTCTTTATTTTTGTAAGCCGCCCAGAGTCCTTCGGGATTGGGCGGCATGGTGGTTAATAATAATTTATTTATTTATTTAATTAATTAATTAATTAATTTGTATGCCGCCCATTCTCAAAGAGACTCAGGGCGGCTTACAAGTAAAAAAAAAAGGGAAAAGGAAGGACATACAAAAACAAGACAACATTAAAAGATCCACAACATTCACAACTTAGGATGGGGCTGGACAAAATCAACAGCCCCAGGCCTACCAGAACAGCCAGGTCTTGGTCGCTTTGCGGAAGGCCGGAAGGGTAGTAAGGGTCCGGATCTCCATGGGGAGATTGTTCCATAGGACCGAAGCAGCAACAGAGAAGGCCCTCCCCCAGGGAGTCACCAGCCGACATTGACCGGCAGATGGAATCCGGAGGCGGCCTAATCTGTGCAATCTTATAGGTCTCAGGGAGGTAATTGGCAGGAGGCGGTCTCTCAAGTAGCCAGGTCCGATACCATGTAGGGCTTTAAAAGTAACGACGTTACTTTTAATAATAATAATAACTGCAAACTGGCTTCTCTTATCAAGCCACTTATCCAAGTTGGCTTCTCTCGGTTTGTGAATGTGAACAAAAACAAGAACATTGACTTCTGCAACCAGGGCGTGGCACCAGCAGTCTCTTTTATTAGCAGGAGGGGATCTTGATCAGTATCAGCTGTTCATAATCACCTGTAGTTACTCCGTTGTTCTTTATGCTGAATAGCCCTGCGCCTGCATGCATCCTGATACAACTCCCAAATGTTTTCCTGAACATTCCCTTTGGTCCAATTGTCTGCTGCCACCTGGCCAACCAGTCTCTCCTCGCCCTGCTCAAGTCGACACCCTGTTCAGGATCCTCCACCTCCTCCAAGGCCGACTCATAAGACCCCTCGCTGTCGGAGTCTGACGGCATCTCCAACGGCTCCTACCGGGCCACAACAGGTGTATAGAGAATTAAGATTTTCTTTTTTCCCTTTTTTGCCCCTTTATCATTTTTTCCTGCTCTGAAATTGGTAATCTGAGGTTATTTCCTTCTGTCTTTCTTCCCAGATGTGTGTATGCGTGCGCGCAGAGACAGAGAGAGACAGCGACACAGAGAGACAGAGAGACAGAGACACAGAGACGGAGATACACCCATACATACATACAGAGAGAGAGAGAGAGAGAGAGACAGACAGACAGACAGACAGACAGAGACAGAGAGAGATATAGAGATGGAGAGACAGAGATAGAGAGAGATATAGAGATGGAGATACAGAGACAGAGAGACAGAAATATAGACAGGCAAAGATCACATGCATTTTGGGGGAATTTCTCAGTAGGTTCTGGAATACAGTGGCGTGTTGGGAGAGAAAAAGACATCCAGAGTCAACTTGTAAGGGAGATCGGTAGCCCAAAATATTAGTAAATAAATAAAAATAATGTGACTTGTATTTGGATGGGGATAAAGAGAAACATACAGAATGAAGAAAAAAAACTTACTGCACTTAACCGAGATCATTATATTCAGCTGGCACTCAAATAACAAGATAATATTTGTAAGGTGACATTTGCACTGTTATCATTTGGCAAGTAGGAGAAATGGGATATTGTCCATGTGAATAAAATAAGATATAAGCCATGAGAGTTTCATATCAGTTGACATTTCCTCAAGAATAGTACCTGGTTTGAATCAAGGTGCCCTATAAGGATGGAGTAATGAAAAGGGATGTTTGCCAGGAATATGTATTGTTAGCCTTAATGACATAATTCGCTGAGGAAAATGTCCATCTGTTTTTGTTTAAAGGGTTAATAAGTTAAAAAGGTTAACCAATATTTAACAGTCAAAATGGGTATCTTAACTGCTTTGCACTTGTGTGATATTTGCCCCCACTAATAGGCAGAGATTACATAGCATTTTATCATCTCTGAGTGTCTTTCTGATATATTTTAGCTTTCTGAACTGGAGAACAAATATCATTTTTCAGCCACTTATGGAGAAAAGTCTGAGATTTCAGACTGCATAATAATAGCCCTATACATCCCTTGTATAAAGGTACAAAACTCAATTTTAAAAAAGTCAATCCTGTTCCAAATATTCCTTGGGGATGGGCTATAATTGCTCCTTAATATGGGGAATAAGGAGGACATTTACAGCTGCAAATAACTTTTCCATATAAGAGACTCTTTTGGAGTCTCTACTGGAGTTTCATTGTTATATTCAGGTCTTTATTTCCACAAACCCCATAAAATAAAGACGAGCAAGCAACTACTATGAACGGACTAAAGGTTCTCCTCCCACATATGTGCCAGTCGTTCCCGACTCTAGAGGGCAGTGCTCATCTCTATTTCAAAGCTGAAGAGTCATCACTGTCCAAAGATGTCTCTATGATCATATGATCAGCATGACTAAACACCAAAGATGCGTGTAACTCTATTATCTTCCCACCAAAGGTGGTCCCTATTTTTATACTTGCATTTTTATGTGCTTTCAAACTGCTAGTTGGCAGAAGTTGGGACAAGTAAAGGAAGCTCACTCCATTATGCAGTCCTAGGGATTTGAACTGCTGAACTTTCTGATCAACAAGCTCAGTGTCTTAGCTACTGAGCCACTGCGTCCCATATGACTAGATAGCTATACCTCAGCACTTGCCTTGGCATCATTTTGGGCCAGGACAAAATGTTTTACTAAAAAAAAGTCCTCAAATATGTAAAAATGTATTTTAATCTGGAAAAAAATCACCAGAATGCTAAAGTGGAACTCAAAAGGCCATAGAATAAGGAAGAATCTGTACTTTAAGCCATCTCAATTTTGAAAAAGACAAGCTCCAGCTTTTTAGTTGTCCTAAGAATTTTGAAAATATCCCAAACTATCTTTAAATATAATAAATATTATATTTTTATAATCTTTATATTATAAAATATAAAGCAATTGTGCTGTAATGTAGTTTTTCTCCAACCTATGCCTTAAGAGACATCCTTGCTTTTAAAAAAATATTGATTGGCTTGGTATTTCCATTAGAGAGCTACTTAGTAGGTACTATAGTTTTATATTTAAGGTACATAAAGATAGATTGAAGAATAAATGAGAAAGGAACACTACCAGATGTTTTCTGAAGCTATTAAAGACACAGGAAATATAAATTAATAGCATTTGGCTTTTGGCTTAACAAAATATTTGGCTAAGGCAGACAATAATGCTCTGAAGGTCTATTATTTTATTGTAACCAGATCTTCAAGTAGAGAAGAAAGGCCAATTAAATTCTAATGCCACCAGAATTCTAAATACATGGCAAGTGTATTTTGATTTCAGTAGAGCAAAATGGGAATTAGATCATGGGTACAAATACATGAATATTGGTTGTATTCCAAGCTGGTACTAAAGAATGCAGGAATGGGAGAATTTAAAAATGCAATAGTAGTTTAGTTCAAAAATCTATTAAAATGTGGATCCAGCTCTTAAACTCAGCATCATCTATATCAGTGATTGTTGGAAATATTCACTTTAAGACAAAAACTGCCTTGTTAAAGCCATGTTTATTTTATCAAGCTTTAACTTTAAATATCTTTTTCACTCTATGAGTAATAGCAGCATTAGGTGACCTGAAGGCTTCATGCCATGAGTGACCTCCAAGTTTTCCTTTTTGTTTGTGAGATCCATTGAGCATAATTATTGAATACTGATGGAATAATTTTAAGAAAAGAAATGAAAGAAATGAAAACCGTATTTTAAACCCTACAATAAAAATATCAGTTCAAAAAAGAATAAAATGTTCCAAGAACCATCCAGAAAACTAATCATGCCACATGTAATCATGCTATTTAAACAACATAAAAGAAAAAGCTTTCTCCTAAGGTAGAGGTAATTTCCCCTTGCACATATGTGTTAGTTGTTTGTGACTCTAAGGTGCTCATCTCCATTTCAAAGCTGAAGAGCCAGCACTGTCTAAAGAAATCTCCGTGGTCATGTGGCTGGCATGACTAAATGCCGAAGGTGCACAAAATGCTGTTACATTTCCACCAAAGTGGTCCCTATTTTTCTACTTGCATTTTTACATGCTTTCAAACTGCTAGGTTGGCAGAAGGTGGGACAAGTAGTGGGAGCTCACTCCAGTACATGGTGCTAAGGATTCGAACTACCGACATTCTGATTGACAATCTCATCATCTTAGCCACTGAGCCACCAGGTCCCAAAACTTTCTCCTATTGTTCTCATGTTAACAATTGTTCAGATTTTCTGGTATGACAGGTGTAGAATCCGATAATATAAAATATATTTTGTGAAGGAATATACAGAGCATTAAATTAATTGTATATAGGCATTTTATTGTACTTCCTGATTCCAGCCCATGCAGGGATCCTGTATTACATTCTCTAAGGATTCCATTGGCATGCCTCAAGATCAGCATACCTAACCCAGAACTCTATATTGATACAATCATTCAGAAATGGAGGCAGCAAACCAGATGTGGTATCCTAATAAATTGAAAGCATTCTAGCTTATAGGCCAGGAGCCTTTCAAATTTTCAGTTTTGCAATAAAAGTGGGGTCTAACAGGCGGATCTAAATGTCATCAGTCCATTTCTTTAAAATCATGCAGAACAAAGTTTCTCAGACTTGGAAACCTTAAGATAGGTGGACTTCACATCCCAGAATTCCCAACCAGTAAGGAAATTGGTCTATGGATATTCATATTGGAGCTATCCGTGGTGCTGTAACGAAAACCTATGTTTTTGATAACTTTATAATCAAAATAGAAGATAAGACTTGAGTGGAGATAAGACAATAGTGGAGTGGCTTTATTAAAACATACAACAGTTCCGAACCAAATAGATGTAACATTATACCAAAATATACCATTAAGCTTTTCAAGAAAAATAGATCCTGAATTTTAAAAAAAACTTGGTCTAGAACTGCTATTTAGCTCAATCATTGAAATTTGACCAGTCTTAATTTTTAGATTAATTGTTAGAATAATAATAAAAAGAAAGAAAGAAGCTACCACCAATTAAAACAAAAAGGGGGAAAAGAACAATAAAATGAAAAGCAGTCATGATAAAATATATGAATTAGAAAAATAACTTTGCTTTTAAATCACAAATTAAACATTCCATTAGGGCTTATTGGTTAGACCGTTCTCTACTTTGGTACAAAGCAAGTTTATAGATGGAAATTGAACATACTACAAGAGTTGCAGTGGTGCAGTAGTTAGAATGCAGTATTGCAGGCTAATTCTGTTGACTGCCAACTGCCAGCAGTCTCATTGGTTCAAGGTTAAGTCTAAGTGGTATTGCTATTGCTACATAAATCCAAGTTTTAAAAGTTTTAAAAGTTTTAAAATGTATAAAAAAAATTCATTTGAAGCAAACTTTTTTGTTGCAGTTCATTCTGACTAAATCCGGTTCTTCATGTGTTTTGTTATATTGTTCAGTATTTCATTAATCTCTTCAAACCTTATTTTCTTCTCAACTTCCTACTGATATTTTTTAACACTGAATTAAAAGAGGACAAACTAAAGCAGGCCCAAATATATAAATTTTGGTGTCCTTTCACCATCATATACATATTCAGAATGAAATCCAGTCCCTTTGAAACATTGTCTTTATCACATGTTCAAATTTTTAGAAATACCTATTCACTATTTTTAACACATAAACCCATTAATTTTAATAAAAAATAGAACATTCTGACATTTCATTACTATTTTCAGATAAATTCCCAGTATTTTTTTCCATTATATTCTTTAACTATTTGTAAAAGGAATGTTTCTGAATCAATATTTTTCCAATATTAATAACAATTTAGGAGTTCTAGACACTCCTAACATATCTTAAATTGAGTTTAAGTATTCCAGAGTGTCTAGTGAATAGGAAACAAATATAAACTTTCTTCCTAATTACATCTAAATATATTTTTAAAAATTCAGAAAATTACCAGAAATTGAAAATGGAAGAAAACAATATCAATTCATATACAAATGATTGTTAAGGAATCTATTGCACGAACATTGAAGAAACAAGAACAGTTATTTAACAGGACAGTACCCATTATTTAAATATATACTATATGTTTGCATTTTTCAATTTTTTCCTTGAACCGTCATTCAATATAATTTACTCCAATCAAATCTTTGCTTAATGAGGCTTCCTGGGAGGAGCTTACTGGTGGAAGCAGCAAAAAATCAGCTGCCTCCGAATTCCTGGCTACGTACCTGATTAGAGGATCTTCCATCTGACGTCTTATCAGGTTTTCTTATCCTTCAGGCAAGAGGGAAAGAAGAAACTGTTTTGCTGGCAAATGCTCTTCGAATTTTGCAGCTTTTGTGCTTGCAAGGAAAGGGGGGCTAGCCCAAGGCAGAACGGCTGTCCGTGCTGGGAACTTCAAACTGCCTTGTGCAGGACAAAGTAGGTCCCTCCCACTCTGCTCTAAGTTTTGTTTGATTTAATCTTATCACGAGCTGAATCCGTTTACTGCGAGGACAATAATTGCTTATCAACATTTTAGCTTCTTCTCTTTTTCTCCTCCGAAAAATTATTTACTCAGAGGCTTTTAAAATGGCGCCGAGCAGGCTGGTTTCTCCGGTAATAACGAACACTTTTTGCTAATTCTCACAAGACTTCAAAAGAATTCAAAACAAAAGAGATAGCTTATCATATGTTTTGGTTTCACAATAGAAGAATTTTACTCCTTCATTAACTTTGCTTATTTGGAAGTTAAATGGTGATGAATCTGTTGAACGGTCTTGTTACAATGTTTACTCACTGAAACTTTTGCCAAGCCTTAAACTTCAAAATAAAAGCCTCTTTACTTAAAGCTGCATATTTAGGCAATAGAGTTTTATTAACTGCAGGCAGACAAATTTTGAAATGGCCTCAAAACCAAATATTAACTTGAAGTCGTCACCCTCTACTTCCAGGGGCACATCCTCAGTGTCTGGTACAAAGCTGCAGCCTCCGCTTCCTACGCCCCCTGCTGGGGATGTGTTAACGAAAGAATTTTTTCTGAGTAATCTAAGCGAGGCTTTTAATGCACAGACAATTAAAATGGAAGATAAATTTAGAGATAATAGAGAGGAGAGAAAAGAGGAAATAAAAGAAATGAAATAAGAAATTAAAAGTGAAATTAAAAGTGAAATAAAAGGACTTAAACAGGAGTTGTATGAGAAATTTGAGGCTAAGGTTGATAAAATTAGAGACGACATGCTGAGTCTTGTAACTGTATTAACAGAACATATTTCTGGAGTGGAAGATACTCTAGAGGTTCTTAATGATGCCAATGCTAACTTGACATTGAAAACAGAGGTGGTGGAACAAAAAGTGGAAAATGCTGAAAAAGAAATTATTATGATACAGTACCGACAAATGGAGTTCGCATTAAGAGTAAGGGGGCTGCGTGAGGAGAAACAGGAGAACCTGAAACAGATCCTATCGGAAGCTTTTGACCGCCTAATGGGAAGACCAGGGACCAACCAAGGCTGGCAAATTGACAAAGCTTACCGCGTTAACTCCTGGCTGACAAAGCAGAAGCAGCTTCCTCGAGACATCGTTATATATTTTACTACAAGAGAGTTCAGAAATATGGTACTGCAAGCGTCTTATAACACTAAGCTTCAAATTGGCGGTCAAGACCTGGCTGTTTTGAAAGAGATACCACCTCAAATGTTAAGAGCCAGAAGAGACTACGCTTTTTTGGTCGAAGAACTCAGAAATCGTCAGATACAGTATAGATGGGATGCACCATTTGGCATCATATTTACATTTGATAAGCAAAGGTACTGCCTCAACTCTGTATGGAAAGCCCGAGATTTTTATTATAATATATTGAAGGCCGGACACCCTGCACCATCTGGACCTAGAGAAAGACCACAAGAAGGACAGGATAGACAGGAAACTACACAACCACTAGACAAGATGGAGCATCTCTCTTCTCTAGAAGTGCAAGGTGCTATGGAACCAAGACCTAGCCGCATGACTACTAGACGTATGGAGAAACAAGCTAAGAGGCAACAGCATCAACAATCATCGGCCATCGATCAAGGAACTACAACAACAAATCTGGAAGCAGTGGGAGGAGCTAGACCTAAGGTTAAACAGGCCGTGCAGGAAGCTCTAAAAATGCTTCAACCAACCAAAGATGACAACTAAGATTTTAACATGGAATGTCAACGGACTGAACTCTCCACAGAAGAGGAAGAAAATATTTCATTATCTTAAACAGTTTAAGAACGATGTAATTTGCTTGCAAGAAACTCATATCAAGTCAACTGATCAAAAATATTTGATCAACTCAAAACTTGGTCAACATTTTGCAGCTTCTGCTATGGAAAAGAAGAATGGTATAGTTGTATACTTAAGAAAAGATATGAAAGCTGAATTAATAGAAGCAGATCCCTTCGGAAGATATATTGCTTTAGACTTAATCTTAGAAGGGAAAAAGACATTACTTTTGGGAATTTATGCTCCCAATCAACAGCAAGATAGATTCTATAGAAATCTTCATGCTAAATTAGTACAGTGGGACTATAGTTCCTGTATACTATTGGGTGACTGGAATGGAGTGATAGACACTAAGAGAGATAAGAAGATTTCCCGCCTAAATACCAAGATGCGAGCAAAGTTACCCAAATCTTTCTTTGACATTATGGATGATTTTGAATTGAGAGATATCTGGCGAGAAAGAAATGCAGAGGAATATGACTTCACTTTCTTCTCGGACAGGCATCAATCCCTTTCAAGGATTGATTTTATTCTAACCACTAATGATTTGTTTTCTAGGGTCAAGAAAACAAAGATTGCAGCTAGAGTCCTTTCGGACCATAACCCAGTTTGGATGGAGTTGGGAAGGGTAGTGCAGGCAAGAAGGTTTTGGAGACTGAATGAAAATTTATTTAGATATGAAAACTATATTAATGATTGTAAAAAATTACTATCTGAATATTTTGTTTTGAATATGAATAAGGGTACATCTATGGAATTTGTATGGGATGCAAGCAAAGCGTATATGAGAGGAGTTTTGATGAATATAAATAAAACACATAGAAATAAGCAAGGGTTAAAACGAACAGAACTGGAAGAGGAAATTAAGAGAAAAGAGCTGGAGTTAACAAGGAAACCAGACGATACAAAGGTTAAGGAAGCTATTAACATATTAAAATCTCAATTTGACATGTTGATCTCTGACCAGGTAGCTACTAATTTATTATATGCAAAACACAATACTTTTTGTAATGCAAACAAACCTGGCAGATGGTTAGCTTATCAGATTAGGAAAAAAAGGAAAACTCAAAATATATCTAAACTGATTTACAGAGGGAAGGAGGTGTTCCAACAGGAAGAGATTCAAAAGGCTTTCTGGGAATTTTTTACAGAACTGTATAAAGGGGATAAAATTAATGGTTTAGACATAGACAAATATTTAGACAAGGAGAAAATACCTTCAGTTAGAGAAGAACACAGGCAAAAATTGAATCAACCAATAACCTCGGGGGAAATCCTGCAGGTAATTAAGCAATTAAAGCCAGGGAAAGCACCAGGTACAGATGGCTTGACAGCGGTTTACTACAAAAACTTACAGTTAGAAATGGTAGAACCTCTTAGAGAATTATTTAATATGATTCAAACGGAAGGTAAAGTCCCTCCATCTTGGAAGACAGCGTTTATATCTTTGATACCCAAAGAAGATCAAGATACTACTCAACCCAAAAATTATAGACCCATTTCATTATTGAATGTAGATTATAAAATTTTTACTAAAATATTAGCAAATAGGTTAATGTTGGTCATTCAACAATTGATACATACGGACCAAACAGGTTTTATACAAGGGAGACAGATGAAAAGTAATGTCAGATTAATTATTAATGCATTAGAATATTTGGGAAAGAACAACCAGATCCCTGCTGCGTTTATATTTTTGGATGCTGAGAAGGCCTTTGATCGAGTTAACTGGCAATTTCTGCTGAAGATATTGCAAAAAATGCAGATAGGAGATAATTTTTTACAGTCAATTAAAGCAATATACCAACAGCAAACAGCACAAATCATAGTCAATGGAAGTTTAACAGACTCTTTTCAAATTGGAAAAGGTACAAGACAGGGTTGTCCTTTGTCCCCATTATTGTTTATTATAACTTTGGAAGTATTGTTGAATAAAATACGGGGCTTGGATGGTTTAAAAGGGATCAAGATTAGGCAGCAAGAATATAGAGTCCGCGCTTTTGCAGATGATTTGGTCATAATATTGGAACAACCGCAGGAATCCAGTATGGTTTTAATGAATACGATTAATCAATATGGTCAAGTGTCTGGCTTTAAAATAAACTTAGGAAAAACCAAAATATTAGCTATAAATATGAATATTAAACAAAAGGAAGAATTAGGAGTGATGCTAGGATGTGAGGTAGTTAAAAAAGTCAAATATCTTGGAGTTAACATTTTAACTTCAAATGGGAAATTATATAAGCATAATTATGAACCACTTTGGCATAGCATACAGACAGAGATGAAAAAATGGGAGAAATTGCACTTATCTTTGCTGGGCAGGATAGCGGCAGTGAAAATGAACATTTTACCAAAATTTTTATTTCTTTTCCAAATGTTACCTATACTTAAAAAAGATGCGAACCTTTTAGAATGGCAGAAGGGTATCAACAAATTTGTGTGGGCAGGAAAGAAGCCGAGGGTAAAGATGAAAATAATGCAAGATGTACGCGAGAGAGGAGGATTGAAACTACCTAATTTAAAACTATATTATGATGCAGTGGCATTATCTGTAATTAGTGATTGGATTCATTTAACCAATGATAGAATATTGAACATTGAGGGACACGATCTGGTATTTGGTTGGCATGCTTACCTGTTATTCAACAAAAAATTGGATAAGAACTTTAAAAGTCATATTTTGAGAAATGCTTTATTGCGGGTTTGGAAGAAATACCAATATAAATTAAATGACAAGATACCCATGTGGGCAATTCCTAGACATGCAATTGAAAATATGAATACAGCACAAAAACAGGACAGATTTACTTACAGACAGCTTCTTACCCCGGAAAGGGGGGTATTACAATTAAAATCTTTAGAGGTATTAAAAGAGGAGAAGGTAGTTCAAACATGGTTCCAGTATGGGCAATTACAGGCTAGGTGGAAAATAGATCAAAAAATTGGCTTTATTCAAGTTGAGGATAATCTGTTTAAACAAATAAGAGATCAAAGCTTAATGCATATAAAGAGGATATATAATGTATTAATACAGATGGATTCGGAAACAGAATTAGTTAAAGATTGTATGATAAAATGGGCTCAAAATATTGAGGAACCAATAATGTTGGATACATGGGAAAGAATTTGGGTAAGAAATGTGAAATTTACACAAGCTCAAAATCTGAGAGAAAATTTTTACAAGATGTTTTATAGATGGCATTTAGATCCTAAAAAGTTGGCTTCTATGTATCCGAATGTACAGCCTAAATGTTGGAGGTGTGGTTCTCTCGATGCTACATATTATCATATATGGTGGACCTGCCAAAAGGTTAAGGCATTTTGGATAAAAATATGGTGGGTCATGCAAAATGTTTTTAAAAAAAGGATAAAGTTTATTCCTCAGTTATTTTTACTAGGTATATGTACTGATTTTACAGTGGTAGAGACCAATTTGATTCTGCACCTGATAACTGCAGCAAGACTGTTGGTGGCGCAATATTGGAAGAAGGAAGACTTGCCTACAATCCAAGAATGGACATTGAAAGTAACAAACTTAGCTGAAATGGCTAAAATATCGGCATATCTCAAAGATCATTCAAATGAGAGATATAAACGAGACTGGAAAAAATGGATTGACTATATACAAAATAAATACGGGACTAAGAAATTCCAGTTAGCCTATGCTTAAGATCAGAAATGATTTAAACTGTTAAAAGTTAGTTCAGTAAGAAGAAGCTACGTTCAATCTAGAATGTCATTAATTTCTTTATTTCTTTTTTCTCAATAGATTTTAGACTGTGTTAGTTAAAAATCCATACCGTGTACGGGTTCTGGGAAGTCGGGGGGGGGAAGGAGGAGGGGGGATGGGGGGGTGGAGGGAGGGAGGGGTATACACAACAAAAAAAAATTGTATTTCAATGTCTTAATGATTGACAAATGATGACATATTTGTGTTTGTTTTTTTTTTTAAAGAAAAATAAAAAAGTTCTCTTAAAAAAAAAAAAATCTTTGCTTAATGTTATTAAATTCTCCAATTTATAGAAATTTTGGTGTGTGTCTTGGAAATCAGTTTTTGTAAAGTCCATGTTATTAAAAATTCTTCTTAATGTCCAAGTTAAATGTTTTGGGGATGCTGACGTTATTATTTCTAACATGGTAATGGAAAACACTGAAAACTGTTGACTATCTATACCACAAAGTTTTGGCTGTAAATCTAGAAGTTTTTTGAACATGCTATATGTACTTTAAAAGCTGGGCTTTTGTATTCCTATAATATTTTTTTGCATCAACATTACCTTCATAACCAATAATAGAACCTAAGACTGAAAGCAAAAGTCTGCTGTCTTTCTCAATCATGCTGCCTTACACATTCTAAAAATAAATGCCACAGGATAAAAATCATGATTTTTTAAATATACCAAATTAAGTATGCATATAATCACAAAAATATTGATTCTTTAAGTCTCCCTGACTGCAAGTTTGCTTGATTCCTGGACCAGCACTTTGCAATTTTTCTCACATTTTCATTGAATAATTTTTTCTCTGCCATACATAACCTGATGGCAAGAAAAATATTTACCAAGTCATAGGTATGTTGAGAGTAGATTTGTGTTTCAGATGCAATAGTGTAGGCTCAAAAAATCAGCAATCATTTCATCAAGAGATGAAGAATTAAGTTCCTTTTTGCAATAGTGTAAAGATCAAACACCATTTGCCCAAACTCATGTGCACCAATATTATACATCCACAAAGGGAGAGGAAGCATCAAAAAGTCAGAATACTAGCCACAAACATAGAATTGAAGACATCCCTTTGTCTATGTGAATTATACATACAATACATTAAATGGCAGAATCATTCAACTATGATAGCTGACATCTTTAATTATTTTTGTACTTCCCTTCATAGACGCCTCTGTTAGACTTTGAATCACTTAATACATAGAATCTAATCTACCCATTCCGTACTTCCTTTGTATGGTATTATTTTGATTGCTGGAACTTCAGAATTTGTCATCCTTTTAGTTTTTCCCTCATATAGGAACAGGGAAAAACAAAATGGCTAAATATCTGTTCATCACTTGGCAACAGTATAACTTGGTCTGCTAATGGTTAAGCTACTCAAATGATTACCATGTTAGGGCACTTGGAAATTGTCTCAGAGAACCTTATGAAGCAGATTCTTGTTGTATCTCAAATACTGTAATCAGTTTAAATAAAATTAAATCCTAAAACTGATTTCCAGTGAGTTGAACCATTCATTGTTCTTCTGTAACAACCTTTGGATTGCACTGAAAATTCTATCATGCAATAGTATAAATGGCATTCATCTTGATTATTATTAAAGTACAAACTTTCTTTGAGAGAAACTACTGTTTTATTATACTTCAAACTCTTTCAAACACTTTCTGTATTGAAAGTGAATCAACAAAGAATTCACAGATGTTTAACAGACATTGAAGTTTCTCAGTGTAGTCCTTTCTGTTTAACATCATACCAAGTTCTTGAGGAAAGAGAGTCACAATTATATTTCTGAGTATGCCAGTGATGATAAATGCCGGCTGAGTTTGTGAAAGTGGGAATTCTCAAATCAAAACTGACCCAAATTGTCTTATTTTCTTCAGCAAACAAGGAGTGTCAGTCATTCAGTGACACAGAGTATGATAAATCAAGAATGTCACATTTGTTTTAAATAAGACTATGTGAAGCTATACTAAGACAATAACAGCTTCAATTATGCACCAAGTAAAGCATCTGTTCAAAGGAGCTTCATAAAGCAATGTAGCTACTGCTTTTGAAAGAATGAAATAAAACTGCTTTATTACTTCATTTAATGATGGTTCTATTTAGAAGCCGTGGAAGCACTATAAGAACATCTTCCAATTGCTGCTATCCCAGAGAAAAATGGAATGACAAGAATTCATAGAATCTTACTGAATTGAATCATGACACTGCAGCACCCTGAAGCATCACATTGAGGTGATTCTGATGTAATGTTAATAAAATAAACATTAATATGATATTTTGTAAACATATGTTAGATTTGGTAGATATGATAATTTCTTATTTATGAAGATTATTCAGTGAGTAGTAGATATGAAGAGTTTGAGCATCCATGATAGTTATGTTTCAATAAAGCATTGTCTATAATTGAATATATTATGTTGACCCTTATTGTTACATAGTCTTCTTTAACTTGGTCACCTCTGGGTATATACAGAAATTGATTGTGCGGTATAGGAATTCTCAAAACATTTAGAATGCATCAGGTCCAAGAAAACTACTTTAAAATATAACTGGGGATGGACCATTTCTGTCCAAGGAATTCTACAGAACATTTTATATTCTCAAATCTATATTGTTTTAAAAAGGGCTCCAAATCCCATTTTTCCAGGGGTAATGTAGTTATGCTTGAGATCTTTAATCATATTAGTCATAGTGATGTAATGCAAGCCACGAATTGCCAGCTATAAAATATGCTATATAAGCTATAAAGTATATATGGACAAGTAGGCATTTATGATGTCATGATAATAAATTAACAGCATCAAATCAAACCATTTGGGGGGGGAAGGAATGGAAGACAACGCTTCTGTTTTTGTAGCTTCTAGATTCGTGTACAGTTCATTTTTATTTATGAATATTAAACATTATATATATAGCCATATTTCTTGGAAATAAGTTCAATTATTTTACTCAAAATAAATTAACATTTCCAAGAAAAAAATTAATGAAGTACTAAATTTGAGGTTGATTTATGGAAAAATATTTTAGAAGGTAAAGAGTTATAATATCATTTCCATACTTTGTATGATTGTACCAGTTGAGAGTTTGCTTTTTTTGAAAGAAATTTAAAACATTTATTGAACATGAAATATTTTATTCAGCAATAAAAATAAGTTATTAACAGGGTTTGTTCACAAACGTATTTTAAAGCAGCATCTGATAAATTTTTCTAAGATATTCCAAAAGTGCTTTTCAAAAGGCAAGTGGACTTTCTTAGTATTTTTCTTGAAAATGTTTCCTTCTCATCCAAGAAGAACTGAGGAAGCTTCTTGGATGAGAAATGAAATGTTTTCAAGGTAAACGGCAAGAAAGTCCAGTTGCTTTTGAAAAGCATATTTGAGACAACCATGACCTGGATGATTGAGAATCTCCATAGACATTTTGATAATTATTTGGTTACATTGATATTAATTTCCAAATCAGCATTTAATAAATAACTGCCTTTATTTGTAAAATAAGAGAGATAAAAAGGTACTGTGCTCCTAAAGACAATTTATGAGTCTCTGCAACCAAAATAATTATATTGAAATAAGCAAAATTACTGGAACCCTAAGATTAAATCACAAAGAAAGTAATTAATAGCATTTTTATAGTATCTAAAAGAGTATCATGCAGAAAAATGACAAGACCTGTTTTCTGTCAATCTGACAAGTGCAAGAGATGATGTAAAGACTATGAAGGGTCCTTGGTCATCTCTGAACTTGGTTGTTGTTGTTTTTTGCAGATGTTTCATTACCTTAGTAAAATTACTCTAAGACCACCCCTCCAACACTGACAGGGCAAGCCACTAGAATATAAACCCCACTTCCAACTGGCATTGATGATGTTACCTAGTTTGGGTAATGAACATCTACAGGAAAACAACTAAGCTCAGAGAGCACCAAAGACCCCTCATTTCAAACCTGAGTTACAAATATTCTCCTTTATTAGTAAAGTCTATGTTACAAGAAGGACATTCAACTTGAACACTAAGAAAATTTCAACATCTTGATTTTGGAATCAATTTCTCCACATATCTTTTGAATCCCTATTTTATTGTATGAATCTCTTCTCAGGAATTGTAGCGTCAAATGACACTTCCGCAAGCCTCCGCAACGCTCCAGCTGCTCAGCGGAGCATCGCACAGGCGCTATACACTCCATGCACATCCGTGGAAGCGCCAACAGCTTTAAAACACGTTAAGTAGTACAGGCAGGCCCTCCGGAGCACCGTACCAGAACGGTACCCGATGCTCCGGGCAGGATCCGGTACGCCTGTACCGGGGTGTACCACCTGCAACCCACCACTGCACTGATACCAATAGCAGTTACCTGTGAATAGGCACATATAGGCCTCTTCAATAGGCATTGATCACTTTTTTAAAAGCCTTTTAGAATTATATTGTTTTATTGGAACTAATTGAAATAAGTATTTCCATAATTGTCTTTGAGAAGATTTGTTTTTTCTTAAACAATTACTGTATAGCAGAATTAAAGAGTCTTATCACTTATGGTTTTCAAGAGTTATTTAAGAAATACCAATGATAGACATTTAGAATTGTAAACAGTTGAATTTTTAACGTTCTTTTTTATTCATCCAGTTCCTGGGCATCCCATAAAAATTGCATTCCCAAATCCAAAAGGACTAACATGTTGCTTAAAGATGCCGAGTGGCAACAAATTTCCTTACTTAATATCAGAGTTTAATTACTTAGCACTCCTGCCAAGTTTCTCCCCCCCTCCCACCTTCTGTCGGTTTACACACAATAAAGTGAACACACACACAAAGAGAAAGAAAGAGAAAGACAGAGAAAGAGAGAGGATGGTTTGTGAAATGCAGCTACTGTCTGTTCTATATATATATATTTAGTAAACTTGTGCCAAAAAGAAATTCATACAGAGCCAGAAAGTCTGTATGAAATCATTTATTACTTCTGCTAAAATATGTTCTGGAGAAAAATTAACTTCTAAACTTTCACTAATCTGTAATGTGGCTCTCTACAAGTACAAGTTTATTGTTCATGGGCCAGCACTAAAAATGTGATTAATATTAATTTATAAAATATGCTTTGATCATAATTATTACATCTTTGAATGCATCATAATTATTTCTTTAGGGAAATAAGCAAGTAAGGCAGGCTTTTGACGGATTTGGAGATGCAGACGGTTTCATAGTTAGAATGGCATGACTTTGCATGTGTGAACACCGAAGGCCATCAATCTTCAATCGTTCAAATCAAGCATTCCAGTTCTACACCACTGATGAAATTCAGATCACCAAAGGGTTACAGCCCCAAAGCCTGGTTTCAATCCACCATTGTAAAGGAGGAAAAAAGGGATAAAACTAAAGCTGATGAGATCAGCCTTTTAAATGCTTTCATGTACAGTATAACATAAAATATTCTAACTATTGTGGTTTTAAAGTATAACTTCAATGTGTCTGCCTCGGCTTTGAAAGTAACATAGGAGCTTATTGCAATTCTGGCGCATAAAGACAAAATGCTAACCCACCAGCAAAAGATGGAAAATAAAAACACATTTTCCATCTTGCTTCCTTGAAAATATGTTCCATTAATTTCAGTAATGCTTTCTTCTAGCATATAAAGGGATATATGAAGGGATGAGCTCAATCTTTTAGTGGAGATTAGTAATTAGTGAACTGGAAGATAAGACTTTATGGAAATTTTGCTGTAGTTGTAGGTTTCTGGATTATCTGCCACCATACAAACACCACAGAAATCCTGGCAAACATTCTTACAGCATAGTTATGGAGCAAAGAATTATGCCGGCAAAATGACTAAAACAGGATTTATTGGAGGAAAATTAAGAGTTTTATATACATCAGGGCTGTTCATATGAGGAAGCTGGTTCAAAAAAGTCAAGATGGGGGCGTCATTCATGTAAATTGAAGCTTTGCTCCTTTAATATCTTTGTGCATGTGACACATGTAAAATACCATGTGGGATCAATCATGGCATTAGCTACGATTTTTTCTTTTTCTCTGCCTAAGGATACTCCTAGATCCTCCACATTCTACACCTGTTTAATTAAAAGTCAGGCCCATCCCAAGCCACAACTTTATTTTAACTTCAGATTACATTTCAACATTTCCCTTTCATTGAACTCAAAGGGGGAATAGGTTATGGGTTAAATCTCCCCATGTGAATATGTATACATAAAACTAATAAGAGGCACTTTAGATAGTGAGATGGGCAGCATAAATACAGGAAAAGTACAATTTTTCCATACAAAGAATGCACTTTTCAGAAAATTCTTCAGAACATATATGACAACAAGAGTGTGATGGCTCTTGCATGACGAGGAAGAGGAAGAGCTGGCTCTGGGGACTTTGGAGGGATGTCCAGAAGAGCATCATAAAATTGCTGAGGTTTCTGAGCCAGGAGTGGAGAGGCCAGGCACAGCAGACAGGTTGCTGCAGGGTCGAAAAAGGAAAAGGAGAAGAGCAGCTGCAGCTGGAAAGCTCAGAGGCCCTGCTGGAAGCAAAGGGTGGATAAGGTGTACAGCTGTAGCTGGCAATGGGAATTAGGAGGAATTGCCTTCTCCACTTCTGTGGATTTTGGATTTGGATTTATTGCATTTATATGCCGTCCTATGCCAGGATGTGCAGGGTTGAGAATAGACAGACACAACAAAGGTTAGCTACTGGTGTGGTGGCAGCCTTGTCCTTCCTGATGAACTGCACAAGCAAGTGCCTACTTAATTGAATGAGTGGAGTTTGGGAGTTGTTGGAAACAGCTGCCTATTCCCTTGCTGTATGCATACTTCTTCCTCATGCTCTTGCCTTTCTTGACTTTGGATTATGGTACGATTGATTGTGTGCTTGCACCTTGGATTCATGGATGTTATGTTGGAAAGTTTTGCAACCTTGCATGGAAATGATGGGAAAGGAGATGAGGAGAAACAAATCGTTCTTAACGAAGAATCTCTCAAGGTTTGGGCCTTTGCAAGCATTTTGAAATGCTAACACAAATATGAGTCTTGTTTTTTTCATCCAAACTTTTGTAACATAAATTCTAGTCAATTATCTTATCCAGAATGTATTTAAAATGTGGTCACTTAAAAATAATGGAAGAACGAACACAAAGCCATTGAATTTATTTCTTTTTATTTATACAAAAATTGTGCAAGATTAAGGAATGGTAATCAAATGGTATCATTTGACTTTACTCCTGTTTTGAGAAAAGTCAGATCAGTATTGAAGGTTTGCAGGATTGCACAGAAATAATTTGAAATAATTAACACTGCCTGACTTTACTTGTTCTATTTCCAGTCCTTAAACCCAAGGAGCCAGACTTTATAATCTGTTTGCTGAAGTGACTAAGTATAATGTTGGTATCATTTTAATTACCATAAACAAAATCATCAACTGCAAAGAATTAAGAAGAAATGTCTGGTTGTGACATAGCATGTGTTAATGCCTTTTCATTTTGCAGGGGTGGTCTCACAAGAAAGGCACCCACATAATTTATTTATTTAGCTAGCTAACTAGGTAGACAGATAGACATATATCTATATAACCCAAGTGCAATCATCTCCTTTTCTGAATTTAAATATGATCAAAAACAAATTTTAGGTTGAGAACTCCTAATTGTTTTCAATTATTATTTTCAACAGTAAAGATGTTTCTGCTCAAATCTGCCATTTGGTTCTGCCATTCCTTCTGGCACCAAAGGAAAAAAGACAAACTTTAGCCACCCAAGAAGCAAATAAATATACCTTTAGTTCTTAATATGCTTAAGACTCTTGATGTGTATATAGTAGGTTGCTCAGATTTAGGCTTTTCTTCTGATCCCTATAAACCTTAAATCTCTTTATCTACTTCATTCATTCTGATTTTTATTTGAACAGATTAGGCAACAGTTTGGTACATAGCAAGAGGTGTTAAAATGAGGGTTTCTGTTAAATAAAAAAAATACTTTTCCAGTGAAAGGTAAAAGAAATTGTGACTTGCTGAGGCCCCAATAAGGAATCTCTACAACACTAAAGAACAATATTCTGCCATGCTTACTAACTAATAAATTGTTATGCCTGCAGAATTTGCTTGATTTTTATATCCTTGAAATACTACCAGGCAAATAGTAGCATGAAGGTCTTTTCAGACAAAGCAAATTGCAAGCCAAGACTTTGATGTGCCATCAAGTGTTCAATTCACCATATTTTATTAAAGGAAATCCAGACAGCTTTGCGCTTCTTCATTGCTTCTTCCACTGATTTTTCCTTTTCATAAAAAAAATCTCGAGGAAAGTTGGAAGAGTTCACAGTTCCTAGGGTCGCACATCACACTAAATCATAAAGTATTTGTGGGCTAATCAAGTTGTGAGCCTGGCTCACCAACTACTTGTGAAGGGCAATAGCGGATGATGTCATCCTTGTCCTGCCCCAGCCACTATGCACATACCTTCCACTTATGTTTTCCTGCTCCACATCAAATGTAGTGTTTTCTCATTTGTGCTGGGTCAAGCTACCCCCTTTGCTTATTATACTTTACTTCCTTTAGTAAGAGAAATAAACTGAATTGAAAAGTGAATTAAACACTCCATGTAAGAGCAATTTCCCCAGAGTTTAATATATTTGTGATGACTATCGGGAACAAGTAGAATATGAAAATAACTTTTGTATCTATCCTATGCAAAATATACATCTTTAGAAGGGAAGCTTATTGGAAATTGCTGAAAAATATTACTTATTGTTGTTCAGAATAGAGTGGACACCAGATCTGTACAATGTTAGCTAGATCTGAAAATTATTTGGAAGACCTTTGGATCATGAACAAACAAAACAATTATCAATCACAAGTTTGTCCAAGGCTGACTACCCTCCAGCAACCAATAATGGAACTGATCTACCTGGCCTCCAAAGGCTAGGACAGGACCAGTCTATGAACCTCTGGGAAGTGGCACGGCAGCACTGAACTGCCCACAAGTTTGACAAATTTCAATCCCATGGGAGTCATGTGTCCTGGATTTTGGATGCATTCTGCATCCATTGAGATACCTTGGTACTTAATCTGCAATCTAGGAGAAAACTACTGAAAAACAGCTTTGGGCCCCCTACTGCACTTTTGTAAGATTATGAATCTTTATCATTAAAATAGCCCCCTCTCCCCCAAAAGGATACATCCAAGTAGTGTCTGGGAGGGGGGCTCTTCAAAGAGTAAATTAATATTTATACTGTATGCATATGGATTAACACAGTTTATTAAAATTATGTTTATAAAATAAATTAATATCTTCTTAATTTTTTGTAGTAAGACAGGAAATGCTGCCTGTCATTAAATGATCTATTGGTCCATTGAGTCATCAGTTGCTATATTTTAACTTCCAACATTTAATATTTCAGCTGTCTGCTATTAGTACATCAAAGTTATTTCAGACTGTGTTGTATAGTGAGTTTATACTGTGCTATTATAAAATATTTTAAAATACACAATTATAGAAGTCATACTTAAATATTTTTAATAAATAATATTTTTTCACATGCTTCTTCATCATTGATAACATTGGAATAACAAAAAATAAAGGCCACAGTCTTAATATTTGTGATAGGAAATTTGGTTTTATTTATTATTATTTTGATACATAACTATTATAACAGTAGTAAGTCTGTGATTCAGAAACTCAAAAAGAAAAGAAGGCAAATTCATGTCTAACTGAACAACAGCACAATCTTATGCATACCTACTAAAAGCCAATGAATTAAATGCAGCACATCTCCACTCGTAGTCGAAATAAGTAAATGAATACTGAAGACGTCAACATTCATAATTCCTGGGACAAATTTCATGGTCAGCCTGAAGCAATCTGCTTCAAATGTTTGTTTCAAACATATAAAACACATACCTATGTTATCAAATACTTAAAGCAGTGAAGATTTGAGTAAATAATATCATATTTGAAATTAAAATATTTTATTTATGCATGCATAAATTATTCCACATAATTTACTAAGTAAAAACTTTCGTGTAACAATGTGAAACTGCTAATTTCAGTAAATTATGCTTGAATAAATACACACATCCATATAAACACCCTCCACACATTAATTGTTCATTCATTTCTAAATGTATTACACTGAACAGCTGCCTATTTACCCTGAGCTCTATCTATAGAAGTTCTTAGTAGCATAGATAACTCATTTTTCATTCCTTCCAACAACAGTAATTCTATTGGCTGGGCTACCTACCTATCTACACACACACACACACACACACACACACACACACACACACACAAAATGTGGCCAAATGAAATAACATTTCATTGAATAAAAACAAGACAAGGTTATAAAAATATGAGGAATAAAAAATCTGAAATGCATAAAATCTTTAAGGAGGTGAGCTTTTCACCAGGCAAAGCTGAATATACCAAATGTCAATTTAAAACAAGAGAGATATAAATTAAACAAAATGAATTTTATTAGATCTATGCATTTAAAAAATGACTCATCTTTATTTATGGCCGCTATTACTGTGATAGTATCTGGAGTTTGGTACATTGTAGCATCCACACTTTAAAATAATTCCATTACACATTGCATGTATAAAACTAACCTATTATGCACAATAAATGAAAATAGCTAGTTATCTGCATGTTATATACTTGGGATAAATTGTTCTTCATTGCATCCACAATTTCATTCACAAACCTGAAAAATAAAAAAAAGGATGAATCACTATTAAATATTAAAGGACCATAAAATAATTAGAATACATATTCTTCATGTGAGTATTTAATTTAGTTTCATAATATATGCATAATTATGTGGACAATGAAAACAACAAGAGCATGAAATTTAACATTACACACATCAGTATGAAGTTAATATGTTACAGAAAAACATTTAGAAGATATCAGTAACTGTGCCTTTTCCCATTTTCTGCTTTGCAATTTTATTTATTTCCTTGATTTTTACTGCATCTCTATTTTTAATAACTCAAGGTGTTGTATGAAGTGTAAATAACATTGCACACATCAGTATGAAGTCAATGTGATGTTACAGAAAAACATTTAGAAGGTATCAGTAACTGTGCCTTTTCCCATCTTCTTCTGCTTGCAAATTTTATTTATTTACTTAATTTTTACTGCACCTCTATTTTTAATAACCCAATGTGTTATACATAATGCTTCTTCCACCTATTTTCCCCACAACAACCATCCTGTGAGATAGCTTGCTGACAGAATGGGACTGGTTCAAATGATCAAAGCAGTAATCTTTGGTATGTGATGCAGCAAGAATCTTATGAATGTTGAATAATGGAGCATCAACGAGGCTTTAAAATATAGAGATCCAAGTTCAAGATACATATATGTTCACATGAATGGTCACAGCACCTTTGGGAGATAATGAAAGGAAGGAAAAAGAAAAAGCTCAGGTTGTGACATTCACTTGATGATTGCCAGCTTAACATCAGTGTTTGCCTAATGCAGTTCATTAAATCTTTAGGGAAAAAAACTAAAGCAAAAGAGAATGAATGAGCCAGCTCTAGTGAAAGTTTATGGCTTTGCATTCATTTCTCATTGTATCATTTTTATTATGTCTAAGGAAAGAAATAAAAAATAAATGATAGAATAAATTGGGTTTTAAGACTTATCTTTCTTTACACATTCCAGCTTTGCTGAATTTGAAAAGGAAGGTCACAAATGAAGTAAAAATTTCACAGAGTATAGGAAATGGAAATATCTCCTTGAAAGCTTACAATGCACTGGGAATGTTTATTTGAATGTAAGTAAGCTCTTTTAAACCAAATGACAAATTAAACAGTTATACTTCTAGTATGGTTTATCTTGGCATTTCTTATGAAGGATATCGGTGTTGAAATCAAGATGAATTAGGAATCCTTCTAACAGAACTTTAAAATGGAAAATCTTCCTTGCATTCAGAGTTTCACTATACATTCAGTAAAATGGCTTAAAATGCTTATCGTTTCAGAATGAAGATTTATTATTTATGTATTTAGCGTATAGCACAACATACATGGAGTGGCAATATATATTAACTTTTCATCTAGATTAGAAAACACAATATATATGTTGAAAAGGTCTATGTTCAAATACCAATGTCTAGACCATCTAACCAAACACAGAATTGAAGCATAATGGAGAAACAGTATCTCATAACTGATACTTTATAATTACCAGCACTGGAGACTTGGATTATGGTCAGTGTTATCATGCTAGTAAAAATAATCTTATCAGAAATAGTTCTGGTAAGAAATTTGTTATGTTGAGAAGACTGCATTGTGACCTGCCCCATTAAAAGTTTACATTTAAGTTAAAACTGAGCTAGGATTGTTCACATTTTTCAAAGATAAATCAAAATAAAGGACGTGGACCCTTGTTGATAGTTGAAAATGGCTTGATGGCACTTAGTCAATCAATCAGTGAAAATATCTTAAAAGCAACTGCTTGATGCTTTTCTGATAATGTTACATCTTCATTTGCCCCTCCTTCTTCTTGCACTGACGTCAGTGTTACCATCTGATGCCATCCCACTCATTTAGGCATAGGAAGCAATGGTGGGATTCAATTATTTTTACTACCGGTTCTGTGGGCGTGGCAGGGGAAGGATACTGTAAAATCTCCATTCTGCAAAATCCCCATTTCCCCTCAATCAGCTGGGACTCGGAAGGCAGAGAATAGATGGGGCGGGGCCAGTCAGAGGTGGTATTTACCGGTTCCCCGAACTACTCAAAATTTCCACTACCGGTTCTCAAGAACTGGTAAGAACTGGCTGAATACCACCTCTGATAGGAAGTCATAGGAAGAAGTCCCATTTATCCAGTTCAATCCTGTTAATTGAAACTTAAAACAATTTTCAGGGCATCATAATGACAATTTAATTTTAGAATTTCAGTCAAACAGAAAAAAGAAAGGAAAATGACAATTCAGATTTTGATAGCCTGCCATTAGATGCATATGATTGTTCGTGGTTTGCCTTCCAGGATTGCCTAGAAGAAATTACAGCTTTAGGAATCAATGTGTATCTGAATCACAAATCCAGGCTTTTTAGAAAAGAAGCTCATTGCTTGATACCTGGAAGCTTTATGTCCCTAAAAAGGATGATGATGATATCTGTACATTTTACCCAATTCAATTGGGAAATGCAACTAGTCATTCGAGAATTTTCATTGCGCTAGAAAAATATAGTTTCTGATTTTGATTTAGTCCTGAATCGGATTACCCCTCAGATCAGTGGTAGGTTGCAGGCGGTACGGACATACGGCACCTGCGCGACGCTCTTCCGAGCAGCTGGAGCATTGCGGAGGCAAGGACGCATGTGTGCGTGCTGCGCACATGCATGTGGGAGACACCGGGCCCCGTTTCACCGGGATCCGGAACCCACCACTGCTTTAGATGAATTAAATACTTTGTGGTTGGCCTTGGTCCTAATACAACACTATTTTGCATATTTTGTGATTTTGATTCTACTTCCTTTGTTCTAGCATATTTATTCATTTATTAAATTTATACCTACAGAAGTTAGATGGATTCTGCTGATTTACAGTATAATTAACAACATAAATGAACCAATGTAATTTTTGTCACAATAATTATTTTGTTTTATTCAGAAAGTTAAAATACAAGCTTCCAAAAAAGAAAAAGAAAGAAATTTTACAAGAACAAAACAAAATTAGACAAAATATTTTAAAATGTGCATTCCAAAAGACAAAAACACATATACATTTACATATACATATGTTGTCCCTCTAGTTGAATACTGATTTAGAAATCAGTCCTAAATCAAACTGGGTAGCTTCCACATCAGTTGGGAAATTTGTGGTTGGTTTCAGTCATAATAAAACACTCTGTATATTGTGTTCTTTTGATTCTGCTTCCATTTATTATTCATTTCTTAAATTCATACCTACTGCTATCAGCTCAATTCTGCTGATTTACAGTGTAATTAACAGCATAAACAAATCAATGTGATATCTTAGTGGGAGGACATTCACTTTAAGGGAAAGGCGGAATCTATAACTTTCAGTGCCGTTCAGTATCTATTCAGAAATGGAAAATTCTTCAGCATCCTCTATGGGGATGGTAAGGAGAGTCTGTGTAATAAAATTAGTGCTGCAACATTGGAATGCTGGCATCACTTCTTTTCTTCAGGCGTTGCAACATTGCACATACAGCCAAAATGGGTAGAGCTTCGGAAGCAACATTGCTTTCACCATCCTTAATTCAGAAATTATTCCATTGATAACTTTTTCACAGAATTTTAAATGAAAGACTTAATTTCCCAATTCAAAACAATTAAATATGTTAATCAATTAAAGTTTTCTAATAAAATAAAGTATTTAGTGTGGGCAAACAAATAATTTAAATAGAATCTATAGTTTTGAGGCTACTATAGCTTCCTTTTTATTGAAAAAAAAAACTGTTTTATTTTCTATAATCCTTTCCATGTCCAAAATAGCTTTATACGTTGTTGTAATATCCTGAAATTGAAGAATGCAGTATTGGCTGAATTTAATTGATTAAAAGCTGAGTAAAAAAAAACACCTGTTATTGAGAAGATTAATTCTACTGCTCTTCTGTTCTCAGTCATAAATTATGAAATTTAATTCCTCTCAACACTAAATCACATATATAATGCCCATGAAGATTTGTCTCATTTATTAACTTTTCTAGAATTTTTTTCTATATGGATAAGACCTTCACTTGCAGTGTTTACAGGAATTTGCATTAGAAACTTTGCCAGGAGTTTCCCTGGCTCTCTGCATTGCAAACATTTCAGCACCTGGATGTTGGCAGCCTGCATTTTCCATGACTTGCCCTTCACTTGTAAGTTTGGCCACAGCGACTGCATTCCAAAAGCAGATGGCTGCTATTAGCCATATAATTATTTTTAAAAGGCTTATTCTTTTACCCAATTTGCTATGCTCAGATGTCACACACAGTACAATATTGCTCAGATCAAACAATGTTTGTTCTCTTTCAATGAACCACCTATTTTGAATGACCTCCAATTAAATAAATAAAAAGTCTACTATGAAAATTATATTATATTAGATTCAAAACTATTGTAGCCTAAAAAGCTTTGTAAGAAGGTAGCTGATATTTCAGTTAAGAAGGTTTTACCACTATCTGCCTTTTGTTAAAGCTAGAATAAGCAGATTTTTTTTTGTTCATGAAAGCAAGAAACAGATTTAATATTTATAATTCAACAGGTTGGTGTAAGATAGCAACTGGAACAAAATTAGGCATTTCTAAACTGCAAATATTCACTGTAAAACTCTACTTTTCTTACTGTATATACTTATTTTTATTGCCTAAATCTATTCAACCATTTCTGATAAAGCAATATTTTTTTTAGTTAAATACTAAATGCATATATCGGCATAAACGTGTAACTGAAAATATAAAATATAAAAATCTATTTTGTATGTTCTCTTAAACCTAAAGGAATTCTATGGTAGTAGATTGTATATATTGAGGAAGGAAGGAGTAATGGCTTTTCTGAGCTGTGTTGTCACAGTAGTTTAGAATGCAGTACAGCAGGCTAACTCATTGGTGATTCCAGAAGTTTGATTCTGAGCAGCTCAAGGTTGACTTAGTCTTCCATACGTCTGAGGTCAGTAAAATGAGGCCACAGATTGTTGGTGGCAATATGCTGACTCTGTAAACTGCTTAGAGAGGGTTGTAAAGCAGTATATAAGTGGTATATAAGTTTAAGTGCTATTGCTATTTCTGCCAAGCATATTCTGTAATTATGCTTATTTATATCAACTCCTTCAACACTTATAAAAATAAAATAAAATAAAATCACAGTATCTCATTATAGAAACAAGGATACCGTATTTTCACGCATATAACCCGCCCACACAAATAACCCGCAGGTTTTCAAGATTTATGTAAAAAAGTTTTTATACACCCCGCCTTCTTATATAACCCGCAATCACAGCACGTCCCTTCCCGATCTCAGCACTTTCCCTCCCCAGCGCCCAGGCTTTCTCCTCCATTCCCGCCTCCCATCCCTTCCCCGATCTCAGCAGTTTCCCTTCTCCTCCGTTCCTCCAACCCCTCCCCAGCTCGTCCAGGCTTTCTCCTCCGTTCCCGTCTCGGGAGGAACGGAGGAGAAGGGAAAGTGCTGAGATCTGTTAACAGATTAGTTAATCTGTTAGTCACTGTCGTGTAAAATATTTTCCGCATACCCCGCCCACTTTTATACCCCGCGGGGGGCATGCGGGATAGGTAAAAACGCACATTGCCCGCGGGTTATATGCGTGAAAATACGGTAATTAAATTATACTTGAATAATTAAATAAGACCAATAATACACAAGAACAAAAAAATATAAAATCAAACTAATGACCATAATGGTTATTACTAACCAAGACAGATTGTCTACTGTTCCCAGTGAATGTGAAAAATGCTGACAAATGCAGCTTATTTTTTATGTCCTTCCTATTTTGAAAGTTGTTAAAATCAACAAGGATACATTTGCTTTGAGTAGTACCCAGAGGAAATAATAAACTAAGATCTAGCTTCTGATGCCACACTAAGCTAATGAAAATGTGACATGCCTAGAAAATCATTGTAGCTTTGATCTCACGGACATGGCCATCATCTTGACTTTTTAACCATACCTTGTGGACATTCTTACTAATTTTTAGCTTTATCTGCTTACCCCAAAAGGGGGATGCAATCAGCTGTTTATACTGTAATGCTTCAAATAGACAGGATACATTAAATCATTTAAATGGTTTATTTATATGATATCTGTATAATTTCCAAATGTGATTAAAATATTTTTCCATTCCATATGTATTTCCAAAATCATCCACAAGTTCATGCAATTATACTGCACAGTAAGGAAGGAATTGGCCATTCTAGAATTAAAAATAAAAAAAGGGGAAAAAAGGCACTTTCCCATTTTGCCCACAGCTCTGCTATTCTCTGAAGGAATCTGAAACTGGTCAGATTCAGTCCAGGCCCAAGTCTTGTTTAGTTTTTCCAGTTTCTGCTACAGCCTGACTATTATGTTAAATTCTATGCAGCATTATTTTTCCCACAGAACTGACAGAGTTTTTTATTCAACATGTCATGTTTAGATGGTTCCAATTCTATTGACAAGGTGCTAATGAGTACCTGTTAAGTAGCATGTTCTTTCCTAGCCATAACATCTAAAATAGCTTAGAAAATCACAGTTTTCTCCTCTTCATATCACAAGCTATTGTAATTTTTCAACAAATGCTATTGTCAGAATAATTCCTATTTCCACCTACCTTATTTATGTGTACATAACATCATGTACACTTTATTGAGCCTCTCTACAGTGAGATAACTAGCACATGCTGCTTGTATACACTGTATTACATAAATGTATCTGGTATGTTCTCTATGTTATGTAATATGTTCTCTATATTGTGTTTATCAGCAGCAGAACCATACAACCAAGTTTATGAATTAAATCACTGCACTAACAAAAAACTGTTCAGACAAATAAAAAGGTATTACTGTTTTGTTATAGGAGGTAGTGAAATATTTGACAGTTAGAACTAATCTGCTAATTTTAAACTGAACTCATATTTTTTCAAATATTGTTTGAATCATCTAGCATGTTTTATCAAATGTGTTCATCAAAAGCTTTTGTCACAATGTAGTTTTTAATCCCTGTTCTGTGAATATGTGACACTTTCATTAAAAAGAGTCTGAGTTTGTGGCACAGAGAACAAATGATGCAGTTTAGATTATTTTTGGATTATTCTCAACCTTACAGGCTGACCAGAAAACTAGACATTTATTTCCATAAATAAATAACAAATACAAAAATTCTATTACAAGTTAGAAGCCAGCAAAGGTACACAACTAAAATTATTTCATTAAAATGAGGTCTCTATCTCCAGCCATGAATCTGGCACTAATCACTCACATTTATCTCGATTTGCTTCTGCTTCTTCACTTTCAGTATCAGCTGGCAAAATCCATGGCTGGTGAACAAGCTGAAGTTGTTGTAGGAAGTCATCCTGCCACAAAAAATAATCAATTCAGTCAAGGCAAAAATTAGGTCTGCAATTAATCAAATTGACTCTTTAATTAAAAACAATTACAAGTACTCATTATTAATCAGGTAATTTTCTTCCTCTATTTCAAGAATGTTTCAGGAAATGGCAAGGGAAATTCTGTGTATGTTTAAAACATATATTAATCAGTAAACTTGTCTAAGAACTATTTCTAGTCTCACAAAACAGATGTTGAACTGACTACCTAATCTACAAGATTATATATGAAACACAGCAATGGAAATCAAATTGAAATGCTACAGAAAGACCATGGGCAGTATAACCAATGCAAGTAATTATGCTATTTTTTTAAAATCCCTTTTCTAAAAAGTATTTATTACTTTATTTTTTAATTAATAATTCTTTCTGGTTATATAAACTCTCAAAACAGGATGCAACAAGGAACAAATTATAAAACATGACAGTAAAATCAGTAATTCTGCCTCTCCTTCCTGGTCCTGGGGTGCCCCTAACTTAATATGTTTACCCCAATATAAACCAAAAGTGACAGCAATTTTTAACTGAGTGAATGGGTAAAAGGAAGACTCTGCTGCTTTTTCTTGCTGAATGAATCTGCTCAAAATCACACTAAATATGTACTTGTGTGGAAACTGAGTGCTGATCCAAACCTCCGGTCTTGAAAGACCCCACTTCAGAACAAAATAGGAGTTCAAAAGCAAGATCTTCTATCATCACCTCAGAGAAAGTAGAGAGCTGTGATTCTGTAAAGAGCAAGAGACCTCACGGAAATTCTTGAACAAACTTCCGAATATCTAGGACTTTGGGGGTTTAAACATATTATTATTTCTTTAAGTTATATCTATATCAATTCAGGCAGAAACCTGAGGGCAGCTAATAAAATTTCAAACCAAAAACAGAATACAGAAATTTAAAAATACTATACAATATCAAGATCACCTAACAATTAAAAGCTTGGAAAAAGAGGGATCACTACAAATTTCCTAAACATCGAATGGAGCCAAACATACTCCCAAGGGCATGCATTCTACATACTGGAAGCAATGTAAGGGTATGCAAATTTATGCAAATTTAATTAATCAAGTAAAACTCATATGGTTAACCTTCTACTCTTTCTTTAATCTTTATGACATCCCTAACAAAGCTGACACATTGACAGGTCAACTCTGTGTAGAAAAGTAGCAAACAAATGAATGTTGATATACACTGAACAGCTGTAAGTTATAATAGAATCCAGATTTCTTTCAGGCCAATAGCTCACATTTTAAAACTGCTGAGGAAGGACATGATTTCACACCGTGGGGCCCTGCTGCAAGTGCAATTCAGAATTCATAAGAAGATGACCTCCTAGCCACTAGTTCTATATTGTTTGGAGTGCTGTAACTGTGCAGTGAGTTCTTTTTTATTGAACAGATTTTTGTTTGTGAAAGAAAAACAAGCAAAATGTTCTTTTTATTAAACATACTTTTGTCCATGACAATAAAAAATGAGTATCTTAGATTTAGAAAGCATTTTTTGGGTGACTAAGAAGGCAAAGACTTGACTCTGCTTTAAAAAGCCAAAACATTTCAGAGAATATGCAGCAATTTCAGGAAAATAATATTAAAACAAATTAAGTTCATTGAGCTTTATTTCTACACATATTGTATGCTTAACATTTTTATTTTCACAGCATTTTTACATGTGTGTTCTTACCCCTAGACTTTTTAATTTGATCATTCCATCAAACATACTATTTCATACTTATTATCAGCATAAATATACATTGGTATATTCTGTACATAATTCCTTGCAGTTATCATTTTGCTGCCATTTTCTTTTCATGTTTCTTACACTTCTTTCCTTTTCTCCCTGTTTATTTTTCCTCATAAACCATTCTTGACATTACTGAGAAATGTCTTTCACTGAGAAACTCTCATTATCCATCTGTCCTTCACTAATACACTCAATTTTTCATCTTAAAAAAATCAAATCAATCATATTTTTAGATTTCTATTGATTCTTTTGAATTTATGAATTGAGCCATACTTAAACCTGGACTATGAAAAAACTAGCCCTATTTGAGCTGTGGTGCTGAAGAAGACAGGTCTCCACAATCTTTTGACAGCAAAGGTGACAACAAACAAATAATGTGATTAAACTCACTGAAAAAGACAGTTATGCTCAGAATGGTTAGAGAGTAACTTCCAAGCCAGTGTACAATTTTATGCAACCTCCTGACTGAAAGGTATTTGCAATGTCCTGAGACATAATCATGATGGGTTTTTTTTCTACAAGTTGACCATTGGGCACTATCTAATAAAATGAAATTCAATGGTGAAAAGAGTAAGGTTCTACATTTAGGCAAGAAAAATGAAATGCACAGGTACAGTATAGGTGGTACCTTGCTCAACAGTAGTAACTGTGAAAGGGATCTTGGAGTCCTATTGAACAACCATTTAAATATGAGCCAGCAGTGTGCAGCAGCTGCCAAAAAAGCCAACACAGTTCTAGGCTGCATAAACAGAGGGATAGAATCAAGATCATGTGAAGTGTTAATACGGCTTTATAATGCCTTGGTAAGGCCACACTTGGAATACTGTGTCCAGTTTTGGTTGCCACGTTGTAGAAAAGATGTGGAGACTCTAGAAAGAGTGCAGAGAAGAGCAACAAAGATGATTATGGGACTCGAGACTAAAACATATGAAGAATGGCTGCAGGAACTGAGTATGTCTAGTTTAATGAAAAGAAGAACTAGGGGAGACATGATAGCAGTGTTCCAATATCTTAGGGGTTGTCACAAAGAAGAGGGAGTCAAACTATTTTCCAAGGCACCTGAGGGTAGAACAAGAAGCAATGGGTGGAAACTAATCAAGAAGAGAAATTTCCTGACAGTTAGAACAATTAATCAGTGGAACAGCTTGCCTCCAGAAGTTGTGAATGCCCCAACACTGGAAGTCTGTAAGAAGATGTTGGATAGTCATTTGTCTGGAATGGTATTGGGTTTCCTGCCTAGGCAGGGGGTTGGACTAGAAGACCTCCAAGGTCCCTTCCAACTCTGCTATTGTATTATTATTGTATTAAGTTTGCTTTAATTTTCTTCCTTGAGGAAGAAAGATGGATATTAAAATAAATAAACTAATGTTCAAACAAAAAATAGAATTCCTTTCAATATTAGTAGTAAAAGAGCAGACTAGAAAATGAAAGCATGTTATCCAGATGTTTTCTTTTCTTGTCAATGCAATATATACTGCATAAATCCTCAACTTACAATCACAATTGTGGCCAGTTTCCATTATTAAGCAAGGGGGTTGTTAAGAGACTCACGCGTGATTTCATGAACTTATTTGACAGTTTTTAAGTGAATCACTGTAGATTTTAACCCTCCCCCCATAACAGCAGTTTATTTGGGCCACAGGGAGCTTTGTAGAAAAGACAAAGGGGACCTGACCTGTGCAGAAAAGATAAAAACTGTAGCACAGCCAGGTGGGAGTGCAGGGTGGCCTTGGCATGAGAGGTGGCCAGAGATACAGGGTGTGAAGCAGGGAGAGTGCAAGGCCGAACCCTTCCAGCCCCCTTCCAGTGGAGCCTGCTCTTGGCAGGCACCTCCCCTCCATAACATGTGCAGGAAGCCCTCTCTCCAGCCCTTGGCTCATCCTGAAGGCACTTTGGACCGGCCAGTGGGATGGGCCCCTCACTTCACCTGCATCTTTTCAAGAATAGGAACAATCATGTCAAATTTGGGCTGCTTGGCAGGGTCTTGATTCATGCAGATCTTCATCAGCTTGCAAATATGAGGGAAGATGCCAGGATGGATGGTGGGTCGCATCCCTCCAAGGTGACCTTGATTTTAAGTAAATCACATGGTCATCAAGCAAATCTTAATTCACCCTGTTGACTTCGCTCATTGGAAGCTGTCTGGGAAGGTGGAAAAAAGCGGTCATTTGATGCTGGGACATTGCAACTGTTCTAAGTAATGAGAGTTGCCAAGCACTCAAATTTTGATCATGTGAACATGGGGATAGTGCAATGATTGTGTCTGTACCAGTCACAAGCAACTATTTGAAGTTACCATGTCATAAGTCATTTTTCCAGTGCCATAGTAACTTCAATAGTTGCTAAATGAATGATTGTAAGTTGAGGACTATTGAGGACTAAGAACTTATCATAGACTCCAAAGAATAATGGTCTGAAGCGATGAAGAATCTATACTTCATAAAAGAATAAAGGAAAAAGTGATATTATCTATAGATGTATCTGTCTCACAATTACAGAAGTATTTGAAGACTAAAAACTAAATGCATAAGTGTATATATAAGTGTATGTAGAAAAGAATTCAAAGCATTAGTTTACACAAAATGTAGCAATAACAAAAAACATTTATCTATGTTATACTGCTTGGTTTGAATTTGAACTAAGCTAGTAATGTAACACACCTGCAAGTTTGCTATAGCATTTTCCATGCCAACAGAGCTGAGGGTATGTGTACAAGTACTCAGATCATCAGGCAACTTATAATTCTTTTAGACAGGATAGCAAAACTAAAACCTTGGACTTTTTACAAAAAGAACTTCAGAGCTGACATGCAAGTCTTTGCCAAATTCTTCATGTATCCCTGCCTTAAAAATGTTTATAATGTGGTTTCTTCCATAAAGAAAAGAAGAATTTTAAAGCATATCATCTATTAGAAATGAGGCATGGAAAACTGTGCACTAGAGGCCTCTAATCTGGAAAACAAGGGAACCAAATGATAAAAACTGTTCTGAACTGTATTGTGCTATATACTTTTTATATCACAGCTTAGCATATGTGGTAAAATACAGAATTGGAGACTAAATTACTAATTAAAGCATGAAAGAATTAAAGGCTGCTTGGGATACTTTTCTTCCATGAAATCTAACCTGTTGCATGATGCAACTATAGTCCCTAGTTTAGCATTAAGGCAACAGATGCATAGGAGGAACTAAGAAGTTGTTCTTGGTTATTGGTGGCCCTTGGACTGCCAAAAACCTTCACACTGTGCCACAAGAGTTTATGATGGGAAAGAAAGGAGCAGGCATATAAATTTCTTTAGATGACCAAATTTTTTAAAATACAAAGCATTTAGCCAATATTTTTGATTTTCAAGCCAAACACTGAAAAGGAAAATCAAGCAAGTCCATAAATGTATACATGAATACGCAGGCATAAATAGCAAATATGCATGTGTGTTTGTGTAGATACATCCGCACATAAGGATTTTAGGAGAAACTAAAAGTGTTACCAGCAGGTAGCATTAAATAATAAGTATAAATAATGAATTCCTTCCAATTTGATATTTTTTGCTTTTAATTAATCTTAAAGCTTGATAAGTGCATTAGGGAATAATTATTAGACTAATACAGAAATAAAGTGAAGCTGTGTTATAGTATTGTAATTCTTTTCAAAAACACTTACTTCAGACATACTGCTTCTTTGAGTGATATTTCCTAGAGCAACTCCAGTTGTTTCAAGATGCCCTGCAGGACTGGTAATGGTCCTTCCAAGTTGATTCTTTGATATTAAAGACTGGCTTCTGTGCATACTAATGGTTCCTTCTTTGTTTCCTTGGTTGTTAGGGGAAACAGGTCTTTGTAACAAAGTATTTGGGGTTGTAGATCTGTTTAGTGGAGCTGGCAGCCCAGAAGATCTGTTGGTCTGTGTATTGGAAGACTGAGGTCTACTGTTTGTAACACTGGAGACTAGCAGGCTATTGTTGCTGGATAATGGTGGTGATTTGTTTCTTTGAAGCTGGAGCTGAATATCTTTCCCACTCTGAACTGGTGCTGAATCCTGGCTAAGGGTAATTTTAAAATTTCCTTGGTGATCTAGTGGAATTATATGAGTTGATGGTCCAGTGGTATTTCTTGATAATCTTCCTTCTTCCCACAGTGCTAGGTCCTTTGCAATGTCTGCATATTGCAAAAAATATGCATTATAATGGAAGAAGAAAAATAAGGAAAAATGTATAATTAATATGATATAATTAGCTTCATTCTAACCCAAGCAAACTGTTATTAGGCTCTATTACTAGATTATTTTCAACTGGGAAGACCTGAATGCCTTTTGAAGCACCAGTCTTATGAAATTAGTCACATTGGATTTCTTCTGGCAGATTCTATGATGAGATTCCCACTAAAATGAAAGGAAAGATTTGGTGTTTTGGAAATCCATAGAAAGTCAAAGGGAAAAAGTATCTGCTTTGTTTTCAATACATTAGAGTATGAGACATTGTTAGTACTGTTGGATCTTGCATGTTTACTGCACTCTCCTAAGCATTAATATTTGGAGGTCTTTGATATATCCAATGTGAAAGAAGAGGCTTTTGATTTCTTGTTCTCTCTAATCAATCAGCCCATTCCAATAAATTATTGTGCTCTTTGAAGAGGTGCCAGAAATACATATATTCCAGATTCAAAGTGAGTCCATTAACTTCATGCATATACAAAATCAGCAATTTTTAGAATGCCTGACCCTTCATTATTTTCCCAAAATACATCTATTATTATTCATAGCATTTTTCTCAGACTTCCTTTCCAGAAGTGAAAATAGCCCTCATGACAAACTCATAAACTGTTCAAAGGTGGAAAAAGTATTTATGAACAGTTAACATAATTATTTTCCCCTCCTCAAATTTTGGATCTATGTCTAGATTAGATTAAAATAATCCAGAGTTCATATGAACTTTCAATTTCATCAACTTTTTATTGTACTCCCAAAAGAATTCATCAACTTCTTCATCACTTTTTTTGAATTCCCAAAAGATTACATTTATAGATATTAATTTCAAAACAAATGACTGCACTATCAATATCCTTGTTATTTTTGCTTATTTTAGCTTGTACCCAGTAAATAACATTTCTCTTGTTTCCACAGAAGTTGCATATTAAATAATAGGAGGGTTAAACATATTTTGAAATATGGCAAGAGCTAATACATCTGTCATCATCATGCGCACATAGATAGCCATATATAAACATATTATTGCGATTCTTTTTAATAATCAAAATGAGTTGCAGCACCAAAAGCTCTGCATTTATTTCTCTGTATGATTCCATTCCCTCCTGTACATTTTGCCCAGTCTGGTTCTTAACAAAAACTTTCAGTGGTTCATACTTCTACCCTATTAGTGAAATAGAAAATTGTTAATAAGCAGATTTTTCAGATGTTAATGGCTATCTGATAATCTTGCAAGTAATAAGATCACAATGTCATAGAGACTACCTCAAACAATATGAATTGCTGTATCATGATAATCAGTTTGCATCTTTAGATTCCTAAGGAAACTTCTGGAATAAACATGCACACAAAGAATAGAATATAAATTATTTGCATAGAAATTAACTCTTATTCTGCTCTCAAACTGGAATAACCTTATTAAATGGGACTTTCATTCTCATTTACTGTATATTTTCAGATATTTGCCCCAGGTAGTTGATTATTCAGGACTTGCCAGCCTTGAATACATCTACCAAACCACAAGCTGCAGATGAAAGATCTTTGGAACAACAGCTGGTTTCTAGTATCACTGGTTGGATATTATTACCTGGTCAATGTTCAGACTTTCTTTACTTGCTATGTCAAATCCATTTATACTCCTTTGTCTCATTTAATCACAAGCAGATTTATGAAGCAGTTGTTGCCATATCATTGATATGCTATTTGATATTTCAGCTACAATCCTCTCCTTCATACTTTAGTTAATGTTTCATTTTATATTACTTCTTTTTATCTTTATGGCATCCAAAGTAATTCTAGGAATACTGAATCCTCAGATTTAATTTCACACTTAATGTAAATAAAATGAAAGTTATTGCCAGCTAGACAGACTCCAATTTCCTCTTGTTGACCAAATAGCCTTTCTTTATATTTTCACACAAACAATTATCATGACCAGGAGAAATAACTTTCCATAAAACTGTCTACATATGGATACCTTGGTTCAACATACACAGGTGACAATAACCCAGCTTGAATCAACCTGTCTTCCATTTATCCATTTAATGTCTTGTTCTCAAACAGTTTGGCAATGTAATTTTTCACAATTCTCTCTTCCAATGTGACCATACATCATTCCAGAGGGAATTCTGATTTTAGAGGTAGCACTGGAAAGATCAAAGGCCTGTTTTGCAGGGCGGGTGGGTAAATATGTCATTTTCTAGGGAGAAATTAGAGTCAATGACTTTCAAATTTTTTCCTATTCCATAGCTATAGAAAATAGTAGCAAATTAGAGGCAACCTTAAGTATGGTTTTTGCAATAAGCAATACTGCACTGTCTGTTATTTTTTTTTATTTACTTATTTATATCCCACCTCTATTATTTTTACAAATAACTCATGGCAAAAAACATATCCAACAGACCTTCTGCATATTTTCCTCACAACAACCCTGTAAGTTTAGCTGGACTGAGAAACAGTGACCTGGCCATCACCAGATAACTTTCATGGGTCATGTGGAACTAGAATTCACGATCTCCTGCTTTCTAGCCTAGTATCTTAACCAGTGGTTCTCTCTGGTTAAAGCATATTATATTAAAACAAGATTTTTGAAATTATAGTTGAACATTATTATTAATGAACTTAATAAGATCCCAAAGGGTCTCTGATCAAGTCAATGTTTGGTTATATAAATAATAATAAGGTCTTGTTAACAAAATTACTCTACATTAGGGCAATAATGATTTCAAAATGATTTAGAAGTGTTTAGCATCTCATGGGTAAAGTGATTCTTAAAGCAGTTGTGCCTTTTTTCTTCCATATTAAAGTATGAAAAATAGAACTGCTTTGTTGAACAGAAGGATTCTGTGCTCATGTGAAGTCCAAAACAGTTAGTCTGAATCATTCTTGAATGATTCCATTATTATGAAATATATGATCCCATTATATTCTGTTATATAGGAAGACACCATTATAATGTCATTTATTCAATAAGAATTTGGAATTTATATTATAGTATGCCTTTAATCTTGAAATGATATAATATGAAGACTTCAAGTTATTTTCAAATGAATTATTTTTATGTTAACAGTTTTAATAATTTCTCTTGAATTAAGTTTTAAAATATATGTGTAAACCACTTTTAAATATACATAACTTGAAATTGATAAAATAACTTAAAATTTTGGTTTAAGAGATAATAATATGGATGTTATAAGTTAAACCAAATTTGCAATGAATCCTCTTTCAATTAAATTAACCTGTGTTTTTGCAAATGGCTTGGTTCATGACTTATCTGCCATGAAGGAGAGATGGTATGTTGGAAAAATGCAGTATTTATGTTTCAGTTAGTTTCAATAACCATTATAATTTTGGCTCAGCTTCAGTTATCTACAAAAACTGATTGGTTCTGCTGATAAGTAAAGCATTTAAATCATTTCTCCACAGTTAATTTAACAATTTTAGTACAAAACTGTTTACATTTATTTAGCATTGAATGTATTCTGATTTTGAACATCAACTTTCACAAATGAAAAAGGAAGTATTTCAAAAGAACCATGCCAGTAAATATCAAAGCATGTATTTGGCCCCTTCATTGTTTTTAAAAAGCTCATGTCAATGACTCTGAATGGGAGGAAGTACCATACATGTAAGAGAATATTATATAGCAACCTTTTTAACTATGAAGAAGCTGTGTGGATAACAAGAGATCACAACTAATTACTGGATACTTGAAAAGGAAACTTAGTGTTTCATTATTTGCTAAAAACCAAATACATTTTTACATTCTTTGAATATTGGAAATAACAAATAATGCTGTTTCCCATGTTTTCCAATGTTCAATGTAAATATCAAGGTAATATTTAAATATCAAAGCCTGAATGCCTCTATGGGCTATAAAAAGAACAACTAGTAATAAGAATTCAGATAGGCAAAGAGAGAAATTCAATAATTAATGGAAGCACTTTAAAACTTCTCATGTTTTAAAAATAATTTTTATTGTATGCCTCTCAAGAACAGCCTAATAAAATATATAGACTTTAATCAGAGAAAGAGATGCTGAATGTTTTTCCTAAATTGATGGAAATGTATTAAAGATACCGATAAGAACAAAATCAGATTCAGAGATTTTTCTGTTTATTTTAACTAATAACAGCTCAAAGAAGGTACCCTCATATAATTAAATATATGAATTTGCTAGCAGAATTATATCTGCCTTCTGCCTTCAATAATGATGCTAAAAAGTTTATGGTCTGATGTTAAAAATCAACATTAAGTACCTGGCAAATATCAGGTATAATGATGTTTGGTTATAGATGTTAGCATTAGATATTAACTATTACTGCATTTCCTAGTTTTTCTCTTTTTTCCAAGAAGCATTCATCCAGTAGTTTCATTTTTATGCCTTTTAAATTATGAAAACAAAGGATAAGCAATTGGAATAATTTGTTTTCTACAAATAGGAACAACAAAAGCTTAATAAATAAACATTATGTGAAGCTTAAAATAGAAGACTGTTCTACTTCCATGATAATTTGTGCTCTATTCCTTTATGTGCTTACTACTTCTGTCATCTTTTCTCATGACAATTTCAATCTTGTAAATATAGCAAAACTAAGAATTTACAGATTATTTTTCATACTCTGGATAAAAGTCAAATGATTTGAGGAAAAATTATCTCCTTTAAAAGTTGGATTTTCTAAAGTTATTTGAGAAAATGTACACAGTATTGCCTAACAGCAATAACAAGAATTCACTGGCATATTATTGTGTGAGGCAGTTATCTCCTTTGATTGCTACATATAACTTCTGTCATTGCCTGTCTTTAAAACAACAGAGTAGCACAATCCTTCAGGTAATCTTTTGTTATCATATTCACCCACAACATTTATTATATGGCTTCTAAATAAAAAGTCTTAAAGTCTTGTGCAGAACATTTACCAGAGAGGTGTTTTTCCATAGTTTGTAGTTCTTTTGCAGCCAATGAATCTTCTAATAGTTTCTGACTTGAAGAGTCTCTACTTCTTGAACCCATAATGTCTAGAGTCCAGGTTGGCTGACTCTAGAATAATTAAAGACAAGGAAGAACACAATGTAATTTTGTGAACTGTGGATTCATCTAACATATATCAACTCAAATGTCCCATTCTTTTAATCTTTTAATTCTTTTAATCACATAATCAAGATAGTATCAGTAGTATCAGGTAACCGTCTTTAACATTTCCACCAGTCAGGTGGAAGGTCAAATCCAGATATGATTTAGTTGGTGTGAACCCATTTATTTTACTGAAAGGCATTCAGTTTAGGTCAATATCAAATTGATCTCAATATGAATATAATCTACTCCTTTAGAGGCAAACAGAATTTCCAATACCACTATATAATTGCAACAACTCATGACAATAGTAATAGCAGTTTTTTAAACTTATTTATTGAATTTATATTTCCGCCTATTTGCCCATGGCGACTCAAGGCAGCTTACAGAATATAAAACCACATTTAAAATAATACAACTAATAAAAAGAATCAAATAAATTGATATAGTGTCATATAATACAATCACAAATGTGATATCTAAAAGTATAGTTTACTATAAGTCATTTACTGATTTTAGAAGTTATCTTTAAAATAAGAAATTTGAAGTAAATTTGGTAGGGCTTTTTTTGCAGACAACAAAATTATAAGCATATAATTCATGAAAACAAAGAAAAGGGTTTTAAAAATATTAATTATCTATACTTTAAAATATAACTACTCTTCCAAATTTCTAAACACCATTTGATGATAAATACCAAAACGTTCACATTAAATACTAGGTTACTATGCAAGACCATGGGAGAACGCTGTATAAGTTTGTCTTGGAACTGCTCCTGAATAAATATTTATCAGTCTGAGCTTCACAAATATCCTGACAGATATGAAACAAAATTGTTAAAAGATATTCTGTTTTTTATTTAAATACTTACTGATATAAGACATGTTTCCCTAAACCACAGCTATTATATTTTTAAACTGTACGATAAGGAATGTTAGCCATAACTATATAATCTACTGATATCTAAACCTTGAAGTTCTGCATTAGTACAGAAAAGAAACACTGGCTGAGTTTATGTATCATACCAATCAATTCTATAAAACCCATTAAAAGATTCTGACATATTTTTTTACTGAGGAAGAAACTGACTTTGCAAGATTTCCTTACAAAAATTATCCAATGCATAGAGTTTGTTTCCACATCTAACCTTCTATCCCCAAGTTACCAAATTATGCGTATAGAATAAATGAACTCCGTATCCATTAATGGATGAGACCTTTAAACAAATATTGCTTTAAAATGTGCATCAATATGAGCAACGTAATATGTACAGTAAATGATATCTAGAGAGCCTTGCTAAATTTATGAAAAATAAGTATTCTTTATATACATACAATTAACATTATGTATGAAGAGAAATTGCTATTCTTAGATTGAAATATATGTTCAAATCAAACAAGATTTATGGATATCCCTCCTCCATTCCTTCATTATTAAAGGTTGTATGTTCAGCAACATTGGTGTTTCTACATAAATTTGTTCTATTCCTCCTTGTTATGAAATTCTAGTATTGATATGCATAAAACTGTGGTTGATTTATTTAGGGTTGAATTCAAATATTGGCAGATGGGCCACCTTTTCCTGAACAAAAGCTACTTGTCATCTACTATATGATCAAAATAAGCAAGGAAGCCTATATTTGCCCAGGAGTGTTGTGACCTGGGTGACACAGAGTTTATCAATATAAGCCAAAGGCTAAGGGTGTGGTTGAATGTCTGAAAGTCAAACTTGATGGTACAAAAAAATAGCTTCAGCCATTAAAGCATGCTAATGTGAGTGCTTTTAACTGAGGGAATAGTGGCTTTGCACGCATGTTGGAGATAGAATTTGCACACTATCCCAGGACTGAGGCAACTAGATTTATAACTGTATTTGCTATGATATACATTTTGTGTGTGTGTATGTGTGTGTGTGTATTATACCAATGCACAGTTCAATTGCTATCCTCCTTGATCTGCAATGTCATCAAAGCTACTAACATCAATTTCTAGAGATTTGCTATACAAAGATATATAGAGGCCTGGAAATTTACAAAGAACTATTTTGTAGCTTTAAACCAAACTATACAGAACTGCAGCTTTAATGGTCCTTTTCTAGTATCAATACAGAAACATTAATTGCATACTTAAGACCTATGTTTAACTTTCATTCTTTGTTACTATAACTGTTTTCCCCAAAGCTAAATCTGCAGTAGATAGAGGAAGAAAAGCTAAGAAAACTAAGAGATTTAAATGACTAGGTCATTTAAAATTTGACTCCACAGTGATATCTAGTGGCCCAAAGGAGACGTTCATTAGATGCTGCTGTTAATAACATTGAAACCTCTGTATACATCAAAAATCAGTAACATAATAAAAACAAACCAAATTTTATTTATGGAGGTCAGTTAAGTTCCTTTCACATAACAGATGTCCATTTTGGCCAAAGATAAACATATCAATATGTCAACTATTTACATTTCATGGGAAGTGGCCAGACAAATGAAATACTTGGCTGGGACATATCTGATGAAAGACTGCAATAGAATATCTCATATATTTAATTGCGTGTATATAAATGCTCTGTAGGTTTATGCCTGAAAACATTTACATTGACATGAAAATACAGCCTTATAACAAATGCAAGTTCTTAGCTAAGATGTAAGGTGTACTAGTCTGTAATGCAATAACTGATGAAAGGCTTTGGCAGAAGTAATAAAATTTAAGACAAAATAAGTCTATTTTTTGCTGGCGGGGGAAATTATTTTTCTATTTTCTAATTCTTGCTTTGTTACCTGAAATTGCCAAAGTTCATGATTTTTTACATTTATATACCTGATGACTTATAGGAAAAGCAATGAAAGATAAAAGGTGTTTGGCAATGCTCAAGTCTTTTTGAGACAATTAAAATAAATGGAAATCAACCAAAGGCTATGCCTTTTAAGATAATAACAAAAAATCCAGAGGAAAAGCTAAAATGTGCAAATGTTATTGAGGCAGCTATATTTTTGTATTCCACTTTCCCACACCTTCTCTCTCTTTCTCCTTATGGTGATAGAGGAAGAGAGACTCTGGTTCCAAATAATGCTAATATTCTCTTTGATGTTATTGTGACATTTAAAATATATTAAAAATATTTCTTAATGGGCATTTTCATTTTCCAGCAAATGAAATGACCAAAATGTCCTTGTCAATGTTACTTTTGGAAATGGCTTTTGACCACTCTCCTAGCTGACTTTGAACTAAGGCAAGACCCCAGCTATTACAACAATGGAAAGCTGTTACTCTAATAGATTTAAGATGTATTTGCCAGCAACTAGAGTCAGCCATATGTCAATGTTTAAAAAGCTTTTTCCAGATCCTTCAATATTTTCTTCACTTACATAACACTTTTTTTTTAAACTCACGTTACTACAAGCAAATTCTTTCTGGTATCAATGTCCGAAATTCAAAGACTTCTTTAATTGGTTCCTTATATTTTGGATAATTGGAAAAGGGCTTGTAAAAAAATTCTTAATAACAACCTATAGAAGGGAAACATCAACTATCACTAATGTCTAATATTGTGTGTGTGTCTGTGTGTCTGTGTGATGTTCATCCATCATGTTCAAAGAGGACCTGGACATCTAACAGATTGTGGGCTGGCCACAATGTGTCCGGAGGTGACTGGTAAGGTTTATACAGTCATGGAATCTTCTGCCACATTGGGCAAACATGTGTGGGCACCATTGCTGCAGCATTTGCAGCTCTGACTCTGCGGAATGCTCATTTCTCTTGTGCTATGGTTGATGATAAAAGTTACATTAATTTTAGATTTATATTATCCTCCTTTCAAATTATCTGGACAATGCCTACTGCACATTCTTCCTTTTTTCCCTAGAACAAAAACTCAGTGAGTTCTGGACTGGAAGCTATTGATGAAATCTAAAAAATTTCTATGGCTAATGACTGGCTTACTTATTGAGCTCTTTTTTTATAACAAATAAATTTATTAAAAGAAACAAAAGTAATAATTTTGAGGCTAAAATACGGAGGATCATAGAAATAAAAATTGTACTTTAACATGTAAAAAAATGAACTTTAAATAGAAATAGTAGGCTAAAAGCAAATTGTTTAATACACTTCAATTCAATCAAGAAGCCTATCCTTTAATTAAAACATTTTAATTTATTTTAAGGGCAGCTATGACAGATGAAATGCCTGTTCTAACAGCATCTCTGGTAGCTTCTAATTAAGCTGAAAATACAGTTGGTAGATTTCCAGAAAATGCATTCCCAACACACTTGAAAGGTGCCAAGGTGGGAATGATATATATATATATATATATATATATATATATATATATATATATATATATATATATATATATATATATATATATATATATAGAGAGAGAGAGAGAGAGAGAGAGAGAGAGAGAGAGAACAGGATTGAGGACAAGATGTTATACTCAGATAGAATGAGCCAATATGAATTTGGAAACAGGATAAACTACAACAGCTGTACAAGATCAACATATAAGATGCTCTTAGTTTCACTCCGTCATGGGACACTAAACTAAATTATTCCCGCTTAGTTTGAAAGTCAAAGTAATTGTTCAGAATGTAAGAAACAGGGCCCTTCTATATTACTTCTAAGCTTGATTGAATATTTTAGATTTTTTTCTCATTAGTATCCTATCCCTGAAAACCAATTTTCTATCTGAAGAGTTTCATTTAATCCTCTGGCTGAAACAATACACTTGTCTTTTTTTATTTAAATAGTCCAGATCCTTTAGCTCCTTGCAAAGAAGTCTATGAAGATTCTCAGTCATCCAGGTCATGATTGCACCTTTCAATTCTTTCAAGTTTATTCTTCTTTTTCCATCTATCTGCTTTGAATAATTATTCTGTTAGTCTTAATACTGATAGCCTGGGTTCTCTGCTTTCTTAAGGTCTGACATAAAAGTTCAGAGAAATTTGTGGAATAGTTTACATTTTATTTGCTTATTTTTCCAGTTTTATATGCAGCTGTTCTATGGTTTGAATTTGAAAAAGAAAAGGTATGACATAGTGATTGGGGGAGAGGGGAGAGAACCAGTAAATACTTCCTTAAATTAAACCTATCTTTTCCTGGGATTGAATGAGAGCTCAGAAAAGGGAGAAAATTCTGTAAATCCTACCTCCACATGCTTTCCTTTTGAATCTCAATAATTTTCAATGCCATTATATTTACCTATACAGATGTTGCATATAATACTGATGTTATTAGCAAAATCCACTTAGAAAGGCAGTCTACAGATTTCTTATGGCCTGCTACCCCCTAAAATCAACTAATTCACCTTTTTAACATTTTGAAGGCTTGTGGATTAAAACAGAGAAGGGATGCCTTTGCAAAGTGGCGAAATCTAATTTTTTTTGCCACCAGTTCTGAGGGTGTGGCTTCGTCGGGCTGCCATGTGACCGAGTGGGCGTGACTAACTTTTCCCACTTTTTAAAGCATTTTTTTCCTCCCGGTTCAGGCGAATAGGTAGGAAAAAATGCTTTAAAAAGTGAAATAAAGAGAGCCCGACAATTGCGTGGCTCACGGCTGATCAGCGTGATTGTATGAACCATTCCCCCCCCCCCCATTTTTAAAGCATTTTTTTTACTACCGGTTCCAGTGAATAGGTAGAAAAAAATGCTTTAAAAAGTGAAAAAAGGTTACATGACAATCAGCTGTGCCGCACAATCGTTGGAACCTTTTTTTCACTTTCAAAGCATTTTTATGATTGCCGGAACCTTTTTTTCACTTTTTAAACCATTTTTATTACCTATTCACTGGAACCGGTAGTAAAAAAAATGCTTTAAAAGTGAAAAAAAAAGGTTCCAACAATCGCGCAGCATAGCTGAGTGTCACGGAACCTCTTTTTTCACTTTTATAGCTTTTTTTTTTACTACTTTTTACTTTTTAAAAGCTTTTTTAAAGTTCGAGTGAACTTTAGCATTTTTTGCTACTGGTTCTAGTGAACTGGTCAGAACCGGTAGCATTTCACTTCTGACTTTACCCTTTAAAAATACCCAAGTCCACCACCCACTTTAAAAATCCCAACTCCAAAGAATCAAGCTCCGTTAAATCCTGGTTTGGTTCGTTTTTATACTACAGCTTTGAATATCTGTTTTGGATAATAAAAGTCGAGTTGTCTGTCTTTGCATTCATAGACCCAGTATGCAATTTGAATATTTTTTACAATATAGATAGTCTCATCTTTGAAAGTATTGGCTCTCTGCATAGAGGTTTTTTTCCCATCTTTTACAAAAAGCAAGGGTAGGTTTTGTGAAAGTTTTTTCATACATATATACATACATACATACATACATACATACGCAATACAGCACAGGCTCGATTCCCAGTAAGGGTATGGCCAGCTGATGAGAGCTAAATAGCTTGAAATACATCTATACTAGTCTCCCTTTATTTATTTATTAGCACAAATATAACATTATATATATATATATATATATATATATATATATATATATATATATATATATATATATACACATACACTCACAATGTATAGAATTGTTACTAGAATGCTCCTAAAGTTTAAAAAATTAAAAAGTACTAAGGAAAAAGCATTTCAAAATAATTAATAAAAAATTAAAACCTGGAAATTGTTTAATAATTAGCTTCCTCCAAATTGAATTTATTCACCTGAACTGTTTATTCTAAATATTTTACTACCAGCAAATTTATGAAATAATTTTACAACACAGGGGGAAAAAACAGCTTAAGATTTCCAAAATAGAAATACTTGTCACAAATATTTCAAAATGTACTAAAATATTTTTTATAATCCCATGAATTAATTTCTATTTTTTGCTAATTCTGTTGAAGGAGATATTAAGAAAGTTGATTAATATTCAAAGAACTAATGAAATATTTAGTATGCTGGATTCTTCTAAGCTTTCTGCAGTAAGAGTTCTTCTATATACTATTCTTCTGTAGTATATTATTTTGAACAAGAGTTTTGTTCCATGAGCTGTTCGCGCACATGATGAGAATTAGTTCATTTTCTACTATTACCTAAAAATAAGGATCCTCCCCAGAGCTTTGTTTAGTGTAGAAATTATTTGTAATCCTTAAATCTAAAATTAGAAATTTTTTTTTACAACAAATAATATCTAACTGAAATTATAAGTTCTGTCCAAGCAACCTGTCAGCACATTGTTAATATCAGTAACATATTGAGATGGCTCTTCTCAAACCATGATTCTAACTAACCAAATACAGGAAAGTGACACATCAAGGATCCAGATAATTTAATAATTGGAAGTAGTTCATTGGTGTATAAGAGCGAGAGAAAAGAAAACACAATCAGGCTTTCAAGATTCTGTTATTATATCCTATAGCAATAAAGTATAATTCCAATTAATTAATGAAGATTAATGCAGCTGGTTTAAATGTTGTCACTCATGGACTGGGGACAAGTTGACAGCAACATTATAGAGACAAGGCAGAAAAAATTGCTGGCAGATTAGATCAATTGGAAAGACTCTCAACCTCCAGTAATGTTGATGTGACCCAGAAGGCTTTCCAGTGAAAACACATTCCCAAACAGAGCCAATTTTTCTTTTGATTTCACAGACTCGGGGAGCATTAAGACAAGGAATTGAAGTGTTTCAGTTTATGGATTCTGTGTGTTTCTAGCCTTACTTTTATATCATGAAATTTTTCCCATGCTTATTTTTATTTATTTGTATCCCACCTTTATTATTTTTACAAATAAGGCAGCGGACATGTCCAACCCATCTTGCTCCTCCAATTTTCTTCACAATAACAACCCTGTGAGGTGGATTGGGCTGAAGAGTGGCCAAAAGTTGGCTTTCATGGGTAAGGCGGGACATGAATTCATGGTCTATCACTTTCTAGCCTGATGTCTTCACCACTAGACCAAACTGGTCTAATTTTTTTTATCCCTTTGTCCTGCTTTTCCCAAGGCCACAGTGGGAAAGAAACCAGCATAAATTTTATTTTCTTATTAAAAAATTAAAAAAACTTTACGAAGGAGAGAGAAAAGCAGACTTGCTGTAGTTACATAAATCATTTTGCAGTTGCCAGAAAACATAGTGTTGTGGTCTTTTTGACTGCACTATAATATTGGAGAAACCAGAATGACCTCATCAACTCTGATCTCCAGAGTTTAAAAGATAATTTCACAGCTAGAATCCTTACTTGGTTGAAGCTACATCCTTTATCTCCAGATATGATTTTCCATTGTCAAAATATAAAACTGTTGATTGCCATGTTATACATTGCTTAAAAAGAAAAAAAATGTTTCTTTTGATTCACAGCCCATTTTTAACAGCTGAAAGGAAGAGAGGGAGGGAGGGATGGAGAAAGGAAGGGGTGGGAGGAAGGAAGGAAGGAAGGAAGGAAGGAAGGAAGGAAGGAAGGAAGGAAGGAAAAACTAGGATAAAATTTAAGGCAACAGGTATATATAATTTAAGGCAAGGTATATATAATCATTCCTAGATTTAAATGAACTAAAATATTATTTAAATATTAATTTAGGCATTCCAATTTTTCTATTTACTATTACACCTAGTTGAACTGGTAATAAACTGGAAGTATTATGTAATATTCAAGACAGTACCTATAAAGTGTTCTTCTTACCGGCTCAGTTGCTTGGCATACATTGTCCAATTCATCAATACTCTCCATTGATATTTCTATCCCAGGCTCTGATACTATTTAAAACAGAGAAACAAGAATATCAAACTAGGAGAACAAGTAACATCAACCCAGTAATCTGTTAACTTTTTAAAAAATTACTATGGATGATGTCAGTTGCTAATTCATAGAGGTAGGACTTTTGGGGAGGAACTTATTAGAGCCCTGGTGGTGCAGTGGTTATAATGCAGTATTGCAGGCAAGCTCTGCCCAAAGCCTGAAGTTCAATCCTGTGGGGGCTCAAGGTTGACTCGCCTTCCATCTTCTCAGGTTGGTAAAATGAGGACAGATCTTTGGGAGAAATATGATGCCACTGTAAACTACCCGAGAGTTCTCTAAAGCACTATGGGGTAATAAATAAGTCTAAATACTATTGTTATAGTTATTATGTGGGTGCTGTTGAAGAACAAGATTCCAACTGAGACAAATCCAACTCAATTTCAGCTTTCAAACTGGAAATGTAAGATGAATTCATTCTATTAAAAAAGAACTAGGAAAGTCATTTTATGTAACCTTTTAAATAAAATCCATGAATTTGAAATTAAAACCCCTATTGTCATCCTCATCAGTTTTATCCACTATATATGATTCACATTTTCCATTTATTCTCAGTGCTTAGAAGGTAATTATATCCAAGCATTGATTCATAACATTTTTCTTGAACTCCTGAAGTAAAGGACGTAACAACTAAATAAATGAAGCAATCCAAAAAATTACCAACAGATTCTGGTCCTTCTTGCTCAAATGTATGAGAGACAACAGACGGATCCTCTGCACTTTCTGTCAAAGTATCTCCTTGCAATCTGGATGATTCAAAACAGAAACATGACGCTGCTATTAGAGAGACTTTCTATATGCAAATATCATGCAAGTCTGGGTCTAATGATGCCTTTATCTATTTCCTGATTCTACAGGACTTTTGTACATTGAGCTGCTTAATTGGCTTAGTTCAGGCTCTAGAGAAAATGCTATGTAATTGTGGAGTATACTGTACATCACTAGCAAACTCATGAAATCAAAGTGCCCTACACCTTGTTATCATTCCCTTGTGTACTTTTGGATTTCTCTTAGGGATAAACCTCCCTGCAAAGTGACCTTTTAGGAAAAAGAGATCTTGCTCTTTATAAAAACTAAACTCAGGAAGGGAAGGAGGGGGAGAAAAGGAATAAGAGCTAGCTGCTATTTTTAGCATGCCTCATTGGCTAGTTCAAACAAATACATATGAAATTGTGTACATATTCATTAAATATGTCATTAAAGCAGATGGGCATACTCCCCAGAGGACATGGCTAACTTAATGCTCTAAGAAATGATGTTTTAGTTTTTTTCCTTCACTCTAGCACCCAAACTACTGTCACTGTCTCCATTATTCCTGTTTGAGTTTTAAAGTTTTTCACATCAACACTTCATATCAGATACTCTAAGGGAGAAGATCCAATGCCTGCCTAGAGGCCCCATCCCCTTTTGGGCTGTCTGATTGCTTACTCTCTGGGGCGATATAAAGTATAACATCTGTTTTATAGTTTTAATTTCCCCGCTCCCATCCCCTGTCTTTTTCCTCAAAAGAACAAAAGTCAAACATTTCTACTGGACACATGACTGTGCAATTCTACAAAAAAGTTGACCCTTCTAATTTTTATAACCAATAAACATAATAATTAAGTTTAAGATTAAAAATATTCAGAAACAAAGTGAATATTTTACTTTTGAAAAATCCAGCTTTTTGCCATTTTGGTTCATCATTAGGTCAAATTACATTAAAATTTGATTTTAGTAATTTTCTCTTTTTTCAAATCTGATTTTGATTATACATCAAAGCTTGTAACATTTTAGAATTACAACTTTGGGTCTCTTAGTCTTGAAAAGTCAGTTACAGGTTCAGTGAAATTCCCCCTTACATAGGTAATTATATGCATTTTAAAATTGTATATAAGCCAATCTCTAATGTGCAGAATCAGTTTTAGGGTATGACCTAGGGTGCCAAAGTTTAGGGGGTGCCCCTCTTTCTGACAACAAAAGCCATAACAAAAATTGTTCATTTTCAAATTTAGAGCCCTAACACACAAAGTATGAATATATTCTATTCATAAAATGTTAAATCAGTAATCCTGTTAATACAATATTTCAAATCAGCAGAAAGTGTCATCAATCAATATGGCCTGGGACACACTATATCTTGAGCCTGGCACCATTAATGTGCAATTTAAGGGATAATTTCTCTGATAATTAAAGTACCATTTATCTGTAGGAAAATAAGAAACCTTAAAATTATGAATGTATATCATGAGGCTTATAATACATATTTATGACATTGTGATTACAATACTGCGGTTGTTAAGTTAGTAACACAGTTGTTAAGTGAATCTGGCTTCCCCATTGACTTTTCTGGTCAGAGGTTTGCAAAAGGTAACCACATGATCCCAGGACATTGCAGCTGTTATAAATATGAGTCAGTTGCCAAACATGTGAATTTTGATCGCATAAACCATGAGGATGCCCTAATGGATGTAAATCTGAAAAATGGTCATAAGTCACTTTTTTCAGTGCCATTGTAACCTCAAACGGTCATTAAATGAACTGTTGTAAGTTGAGGACTACCTGTATACTGAAAGCTTTATATACGTTTTATAGACTACTATAGACTACCACAATACTCTGTACAGAAGGCTAAGTTTGAACATTACTCAGAGAGTAAGACTGGTTCAAAATGTGTGACCAATTTGCTGATTGATAGCTGTTAGTAGCATGTAGCACCTGCTAAGGGCCAGCAGCAATCACCAATACATTCCTGGTTGCAGAGGTCTGGTGGCTCAATACTCCAATAAAATAAAATGAATACTGGAAACAAAAGGAATATTGATTTGAAGGCAGTGTTTAAAAATATTGTTGAAAGTGGCCTAGCTTTTTTCCCATGGAATAAGAGATTTCATATTTGTAGGATGGGCATAGCATTTCCTCTTTCCCTTTTTCTCTCTCCCATTTTATGAAACACTTGCTCTTTTGTACCATAAATGAGTTTACTTATGCCCTTCACAAGATAATCAAGATTTCTCTGGTATTTTTGAGGGTCCCCCTGCAATGCTGAAATTGGTGCCAATAACAAAAATTATTTTTATATGATAGGAAAAAACAACATATAAAATATTGCTGTCAAATTATATGCTCAGGTTTTCTAGCAGCATTAAATAACTATAATTCTTTTCAGAATATAGTTTACCATAAGAAAATATATATCCAAGTATAGGGTTTGGATAATAACTTATTTAAATACGTAATAGTTGTTGTTGCTGTTGTTGTTGATATTATTATTATTATACAATTGTATCACAGCGGCCAGTTGTTTCACCGGATTTCGCATTGGTTACTAGTCGGGCCCCACCCAGGGGCCTAGGAAGTCGTAACGTATTTTCGTAATATGCGTGCAGATCCAATCAGTGCGGCTTTTTGCATTTGACTGATGGTGATTTTGTCAATTTTTAACTGTTTTAAATGTAATTCCAGTACTTTTGGAATAGCACCCAGTGTGCCAATTACCACTGGAATTACCACTGCTGGTTTGTGCCATGGTTGTTGAATTTTGATTTTTAAGTCCTGGTATTTTGCTATTTTTTCATGTTCCTTCTCAGCGACCCTGCTATCACCTGGTATTGCGATGTCTATGATTATGACCTTATTTTTCTCAACCAGTGTGATGTCTGGTGTATTATGCGCCAGTATTTTGTCCGTTTGTATATGGAAATCCCACAAGATCTTGACCATCTGATTTTCAGTGACTTTTTCAGGCTTATGTTCCCATCTGTTTGTTGCTGTTTTAATATTATAATTTTTGCACAAATTCCAATGGATCATTTGTGCTACTGAATTGTGTCGCAATTTATAATCAGTCTGCATGATTTTTTTACAGCAGCTGAGTATGTGATCAACAGTTTCATCAGCTTCTTTGCAAAGTCTACATTTGGCATCATCAGAGGATTTTTCGATTTTGGCCTTAATGGCATTTGTGCGGATAACTTGTTCTTGCGCAGCCAGGATTAGCGACTCTGTCACTAATCCTGGCTGTGCAAGGATTATTATTATTATTATTATTATTATTATTATTATTATTATTATTATTTTATTCATTAAACATGAAACTCAGTCAACTGAACATTCAAAAATGCATCACAAATACCATTGACTGGTGCTAATTGTTGTTGTTGTTGTTGTATGGGATTGTTACATTTGCCAGGAGACCACAATGCTATTGCAGAGTAGTAGTCTGGCTCCCAATTTACCAGTTCTGTTGTGTGACATCCTTGTGTGCTTCCCAAGGTGTACCACAGAAGGATGAGCTAACTTTGCACCAGAAAGAAAGACCAGTAGCTTTTCTTGCAGCATCAATCAAACCAATTCCATGTCATGGTGGTAACTTGATAAAATCCTTATGGTTTATCATCAAACTGCTTGAATTAGCCTGGCCTATTTGAACTTGGTACACAACTCTTGGAAAGTATATAAGGTCAAGGGATGGAGGCACTGCTCTTTTTTTGTAGCTATACTGGCCCTTTCATATGGCTTTGCATTGGAAGTTAGACAAGCTCTTACTGTAATCGTCTTCCAGTAGCAAATGAAGTCAGAGCTCTTGCAGTGGGTAGGTGCTTGGAGCTTCATGCATGTTTTTTGGTTGCCTGGCTGGGTTGTTTTTTGAATTTGCCATTTGTGTGCTTTATTGTATTGCATTCTGGATGATGTAATTTTTGTATTATTGTGAAATTGCAAAGAGTACATCAAGGTCAAATGTGATAAGAGCGTCAGTTTGGTGTAGAGGTGAAGATGCTGGGTTAGAAACCGATCTGGCAGATCTGATCTATTGAAAGGTTACTATTTAAAATCTGATATTTTATTCAGAAAAAAAAGGCAAAGTAGACTTTTAGATTTACCTCTGAAAAATAATTTGTCAAAACAAATAGAAAACAATCTTGTAAATTTGTCTTCTAAAAGTTTGAAACAAAACCAGCAAGTAGATACATATATAATATACATTGTAAAAGTGATGAACAGTTATTTTTCTTTTCCCTTACACTGAGAGAAATTCCTTATGACAATCTCTAGAACATTTTAAAACTGGGAATGTTTTGATTATCACATTAACATTTTAATGTGTTATGTTTGGATTCATTCAGTGGGAAAATGTGGTCAACTAGGGAAATTCCACATCCCATGAGATTTTGATTAAGCTGCAATATAAATCTTCTTTCCTATTTCTCCATGATAAATCTCAGATTTTTAGACATTTCTTTCACAAGAGAAATTCACAGGGTGTTCACCATAATACTGAGTGAGCAGAATTGGATTCAAAATTACTGTTTTTAGTTCACTATACACATTTGCTATTTAGCCACAATTTAAGCAAGAGACCTGAGGTTAAAAAGACTTAAATAGTTTATACTACGCAATTACTTTATCTTTTACTTGCCCTAACCATGTGTTCGAGAAAAATGTTCACTAAATTCAAAGATACCAAACTTAGACCAGAAGAGCTAGTTCTGTGCTTATTTATACAGACAAATGGCCTTCTGAAATACTGTTGCCACAAAAATTGTGGGATAGGATATATCATATTTCTATATGTTTTAGTAATAATGTTCTGTATTTCTCTATAGACCAAATATTTCTAGAGCTAATCAGCATGCAATGCTTATAAACTGTCTGTCAAACATTCTCTTTTATATATTTAATCTATTGCAAATATGAAACAGAAACATTTTCTTGCAATAGAAATCATTTCTCTGAAATCCAATATTGCCCAGAGACCCCAACTGCGGTGGTAGGATCATTTGAGAGCTGAGAAAACTGTATTGAACCTTTGCTCTCTTAAAGACCACAGTTATCATACCAATAAGAACTAGTTCTAGTGTAGTCTAATTTGACAACTACTTCCACAAACAGCATCCATTTCTTCCTACCTTCAAACTATTTGTCTTAGAAATTAGGCAACAGAGACATGAAAAAAGATTTACAGAGAAAATTTGTAGGTATCTTGCATATCGCTTCAAGTAATTCATATCTAAATATATGTTAAACTTTGCTACTTGCCTAATATGTTAATTAACAGAATAGAAATATTTTTTCCCAAAGAAGTAAATATGCACAAATTTAACACTGATTATAACTCTGAGGTCATATAAATTATATGACTTAGAGTACCTCTAAGTTCACTGGTATTGTTTATATTTTTTCAAACACAACTAGAACAGTCTTTCTGTTGTTACTAATTGGAATTGATGATTTAGCATAGTTTGTGAAACGCAAATGATATAGGAGAGAACCAAGGTGTCAAAAATGTACACTAATCTCTTTAATGATTACTGTGTCATATTTGCATCACATAAAATGCAAATTGGCAGAAAATAACAAGAAGATGGTAAAGATTACTTACCATTAATGTTTTTACTCATTTCCACCACTTACCAACAGTTGGCTAATACTGCTGCTGAAAATCCTTGCTCAAAAATGAACTTTTGACAAAGAAATCAAAGGATGTGTAATGTTACCTTTTCACTTGATTTCGCTGCTCCAAGTTTTGGCTGTCACACTACATATGGAAAAAATAAGTTCCAGCTGGCCAAGCCAGAAAAGCTTCTTTCTGATTTGATCTTTCCAAAGATTTAGGATTATGCAGTATTTATAAGGCAACTTCATGAACTCCCAGAAGATATCCATGCAACAAAATCTTCATTTACACAGGTGTATTTCTGAGCCTTCATATACTTTAAATCATCCTCAAAGAGCCATGGAATGCAAGTTAATCAAAGTTAAAGGCAGAAAAATTAAAATAATCCCCGCTTGTGATGTAAAATTGCCTTGTAACAATTTGGTATGCTTTCACTGTGAACATTGTAAAGTGTAAAAACAAGGCCACCAATTCCATCTCCATCTTAAACGAGGTAGTCCCTCATTTAGCAACTACAACTAACAATTCAGAGGTTAAACAAAGTGGTTGCTAAGTGACTTTGCTCAGTTTTAAATAGGGCAAAGCATACCATGTGACCCCCAATGACAAACACCTGAAAGAGAAAGATAGAGAAAGAGACAGAGATGCTGTAAAGATTGTAAATGTGGGTATTGGTTGCAAAACTACTTTTGCAAAACTATCGTAGTGACTGCAAACGGTTGCTGTCAAGGCAGTCGCTAAGTTAGGACTACCAATACATTCAACAGCAGTAGTAGGAAAATGGTAGCAAAAGTAGGAAAAGTAAAATACATTGTTCCAAATGACTTCATCCCATTCAGATTAAAGCTCCCTCTTCTAAACCTTATGTATCCTCTGATCCAAAAAAAGTCTCAAATAATAATACATGAAAAAGCAATGCAAATCTGAAATAAAAGTTAAAATGGATAGTTTCTGTACCTATATGAGGTGAGCAGCATGTAAATTTAATACATAAGACAAATAGCTCAGATAAAAGTGAATCTTTCTCTTTTCCAGACCCAACAGGTGTTGCTGTAAATTCCACTGAAGGACTGTCTAATATTTACCTAGCACATCTTGCACAGATGTTCAGGGTGACTTTGGCTTGTGGTTCAGCTGTATGGGAACTTCGAGTTTGGTTAAATTTGCTTCCAATAGACACCACACTGGTTACCCCTTCCATTCTTAAATCATCAAGATCTTCTGAAAAGGAAATACACTTTTTAAAAATAAAAGTACAGTTAAGCACTTAAATAATATATACAGTACAGTTAAGCACTTAAATAATATATGAATGAATAATATATTCATTATAAAATCCTTATAGAAATTCTCATGGTAAAACAAATATGGAATCTGGACAAAAGAGAGAAGGGGAGAAAGAAGGGGACAAAAGAGAGAAGTTGTCTGTTTCCTGAGTGGTGCAGCTCACACACTATGATGCCAAGTGACACTAGTTGCCCACTGAGTGTGATCTGACAGTTGCTTCTGTTGACCTTGGTGTACAAGAAAGAATGTAAGAAAGCCAGATTCTGGAGAGAAAGTAAAGAGTGTAATTTGCCAGGGGAGCATTTGAAGATCTTTCACTTAGGTTATCTTCCCATTCTTTTTAAGATTGCAAAGGTAATGTGGGATCAGGAATAAAGTCAACCAAGAATTCGCATCCTTCAACTAGCCCACCTTGGTTTGTGTGTGTGTGTGTGTGTGTGTGTGTGTGTGTGTGTAGACAAAATAATCAAGTTCAATTGAGATAATAAACTTCCAAAGATCCAATCTATATTTTAATCACTTGAGATTAAAGAAGCAACAAGAGATTGATCTTTGAGTCTAGGGATAAAAACTTCAAGAAACGTTTTAAAAAGAAAAAAAACATGTTTTTTTCTGCTCACAGAATGATAGATAGAATGTGAACAATATCAAAATAGTAATTCCTGCTGTGATTCTCTTTAATTTGGATTTTTAAAAAACTCTGCATATACTCAAATCAAATTCAAAATTTCAGCAAATAATCAGACATGCATAGTAGGCTAATAAGAAATTCCATTTAAGTATTTGGAGGCTGATGCTTGATTAAGAAATTAGCTCTTTGATCAGCCTTCTTAAAATAGGCTTTGGTAATATATGTCTTTATGAATTTTTTATGAGTTTTAATTTGCGTAATTTATTTAAAGTTCTCTATACATTTTTATATTCTGATAGTGTAGGCTAAGATTTAAAACATAACATTCTACACCTTTTCCTTTCCTTTTCCAATTCTTCAAAACATACAGTAAGAGACTATTTCTGATGTTGAAGCATTATTTGGAAAATATATTATCTTTACTCAGCTAATCTTGGGATAGCAATCTCAAACATATTTCAGTAAGATTTACATTTCATGAGAAAAGTCTAAACCTGCACCACATCTTTCAACAAAATATTACAGGAGGAAAAAAACACTAAAAAATACAGTATATTTTTAGAAACACAAAGACTACTATCATATCAGATTATAAAATCTTTAAATTATTCTGCTTTTGAAAACCAATCTACAGTAGATAGGCTTAAGTCTGCAGCCTATTGCTCAATATATTTTTCTTCAATTTTTTTTTCATAACATATATCTAGATATAATATATTTTAAGAAATTAAAATTTGTCAATGCATTCAAACCCTAAATTACCGAAATGTATATAACTTTCCACTTAAAATGATAAAATATGGCAAATCAATTATGATCTGTAAATATAATAGTGCCTCATTTAGATAAATTCTAAGAGGCTTTAACATCTGAACAACAGAAAATAGGAGGGGAAATAGGAGAGGAAGGTATGTTGGATATGTTCGCTACCCTGAGTGGAAAGAAAAGAGGTAAACGAAAGAAAAGGCATTGACTTCTGCCTCCCTTCGGTGCAGTAGAATAATGCATTCACAACTAACAACCAACATCAAACCTTTTACTTTTGAATAATAGTTTAAACTAGCCGTTTTTATAACAACAAATCTATCTAATTGGTAAAAATCCAAAATAAAAATTTCATTTTTTCCCCACATCAAGCACAAAGTCTAGAAGCAGTTTCCAAGTAGAAATAAAAGTATTTCTTTTTTTTTCTTTGATCAAAGCAGTCAATTTAGCCATCTTTTTCTAAGTCTATTACATTTTGCAGCCATTTGTTCATTGTGGAAGTTGAGGTGACCTTCTATTTATGTACATAGAGTAGTCGAAGCTGTCAACATGTATAACATCAAATTTATATGGACATTTTAAGAGAGAATTTTCATTGCTAATCAAATTGGTTAAGTGAGTTGGACCCCATGACTGTGAAGATATTGTAACAGTTGTAATTAGTAGAGCACTTTCTTCAGTGTTGTTGTAACTTTGAATAAAGTTTTTTTTAATGATTGCTAATGAATGGTTATAAGTCAAAGACTACCTGAATTTCAAACAGCCTTTAAGGCTCCAGATTCAAAACAATTTTATAATGAACCCTGGAGCTGATTATCAAGACAAAATAGCTCTAAACCTATTGGTGGATTACAAGGATAATTCTACTTTAAAATTCTGACTATTGAACATCTATTCACATATTGAATATTCTAAGTATTGCAGAGTCCCATGTAAGCATAAAGAGTGGCAACTTCACTTTGACTTTTTCACAAATCTGGAACCCAAATTTTAATTTAATGTCAACATTTTATACTTTTCCCCATCATCAAAGATAGCAAAAATGCATAAGTGACACTGAAGAAATTTACCTAATACAAAGGATAAATTAACTGGAAATAGGCTATGAATGCCAGAGTTGATGGGAGTTGGCCAGTATATAATGTAATATATGTAAAAGACAAAAATATAAGCAAATGCGTCAACATATTGTAGGTGTTGACATCTATTAATAAAGCATAATTTAGAAACCAGGATGAGTTTTGCTATATTACCAGATATAGAATTCAAATACAATTTGAACAATTTGAATTCAAATAGGAGAATCAAGATTAAAATGTTACAACTGAACATTACAGAAGTCTATTTGGACCTACAGCAAAGAGCTATTCCTTAAAATCAAGTGGTGTCTATGTAATCTTTTTTTATGGTATCACCAATTATTTTAATAAAATCTGCAGCTGAAAACATTTATCATTTGTGAGATTTTTCACTGTTATTTGGTTTTAATAGAATTAAAATTCTTGTCTTGGTATCTTTCAATACATTTCATTTCAATTATTAAATCATTTTGAATTTCATTTTTTTTAGTGTAGTCAACTTTTCTTTTAAAAAACACTTTTTAATATATTGATTGCAATCAATTATACATAATTAATTATATTAATCTCTGGTAAAATATAAAATAATCCATTCTGGTAATATTCTGGATGTTTGGAAAGTAGGTTTTTTTAAAAATAAAATTGAATCCATCTTTGTATTCACAGACTATAAGTTACTTTTTATCTCCTGTATACAAACATTTTATATGAAATATTTCTACATTTTCTTTTTGATACTATCTGAATATATAAGAAAACACATTAGTGCCCTCAAGTGGCAACAACTAAACAGAAATAATATTTCTGTATCAAAGTTTCCAAAGACATTGTTGTGCTAATGTTGGGAGGGAGGGAGGGAAGGGAGGAAAGAAGGAAGGAAGGAAGGAAGGAAGGAAGGGAGGGAGGGAGGGAGGAAGGAAGGAAGGAGGGAGGGAAATGTATGAGAGAGGAAAACTTGTGGTACATTTAATATCAATCAGTTTTACCATATCAAAAACTTCTTACCCATGTCTCACCAAAATAAATTCTGAAGACAGATTTTATAAGTACATGCTGTTGGGGAAAGTGGTGAGAACAGAATTGTTTTGAGGTCAGGTCAAAGAGAAGCAAAATGGCTTACAAAGTGATCATAAATAAAGTCATCGTATGTGTTCTTGTCAGTTTGATGCAGCAAAATCAATAAAGAATTCTGTAGTCCACAATGCTTAGCAACGCTCTTATCTCACAAGATTTATAGTACTTAGATAGCTTAAATTTATCTCATGTTCTGAAGGCAAAGGAAATGAGAAGGAGAAAAAACGGTTACTTTAGAAATGATCAAACATGAAACAATTGTAATACTTGACAAGAAGCTCTCAGCCTTAAATAACTAATGGCTGTAATATTTCAGGGAATCTTAGTCCACATCTGAACCATGAAAAACGTATTGAACCTTCTGATTAATTTCTGTTCTTCCATTTCAATATTCAATCAGTTAATTTAATTCCTCTTCTCAAGTATTTGTTCTTTTGGTGAATGTCTTACAGGTTTTCTTTTAATCCTCTACTGCTTGCAGGATACAGTCATTTCCAATATCAGATTGTATTATTTTGTATATTTGCAATATATATCTAACGTAAAGTATAATGCAACATTGTTGATTGAAGATGGCATACTTTACATTGGAGGAGAAAGAAATGTATAGTCCCCTAATATTGTTAAGAATTTGGGGGAAGAACTTTCTGTATTTGTATCATGCCAGCACAATCAGTTATCAATACAGTTGTTAGTTAAGTGTCTCAGCATAAGCCAAAGAAAGAAAGAGGAGTATTTGAGTGGTCAGTAGCTGAGAATAAACAGCTATAGTGACAACAAGCAGACTTCTGTTGTCTTCTCAGTCTGTCGTGTACAATATTTCTGTGAATCTACGTAGCTTTACTGGTTTTAGTTATTCATTTAGTTTACTGGGTAAATATTAAAGTTAGATAAATGCCAGATTTAAATTTTCATTTGTGTGTCTCAAATCGGAATAGATATGGTTATATTGTAGGCTTAATTGTGCAGTGTGGATTATGTGATATGCTTTGGATTGAAGCTGGAGGATATAAGGAGATGTGATGCTCAGCTGATTTCCTCTATTAAGAAGTAATTGCTGCAGATCTGCATCAACCTGTTATATACTTGGTGTAGAATATAAATATATCTCGTAAGTTAAATAAATTTAATACAACCACAATTATGTAGTCAATGAAAGAAAATGAATAGTCTAAAGATCTTCAGTTCCACAAATGATGGTCTTAACTTTTCTCTAGCCTTGTACTGTATTATGCAAGTTTCTTCATAAATCACAGCTCCAAGGTCCAATTTTCACCAGAAACCAATCATTTTTCCTGGCAGAAGCCATCTGTTGGACACGGCAGCCTCTCCTTGGTTTTTGATTACTGGTGAAAATGTCAAAAAGTAGATGTGAAGGTTTTTAGGTAGTCTCCTATGCCTATTTCTCTTCTGGCCTATTCTTAGTTAAGAGAGTCTACTTTTAGGAGACAAATAGGAGTTCTTGTTTTTCTCTCTCTCTAAATATGTAGTTTAGCTAAAAGTGAGGCTTTCGATCTTAATAAATTCAATGTTTATCTCAAATATAATGAATATCTGTTTGTTGGATTAAACCTATAATTTGCATGAAAGGTAATATATTGTGAGCAATGTTCCCTCTAATTTTTTTTCAGTGTGAGCGGAAAAGTATAGTGTTTGAGCGGTACATTTTCATGCCTGAGCACCTGAATTTTTTTCACAGATGTCACCTAAGACAACAACGAAATCAGTGTTATTTGAAACTCTAAGTTATGTTTATTCAAGGGACCCGCCTAATTAAAGTGTTCTATAATATCAGTATGACTTATAATACTGCAAGTCTGCAATATTAAAATACTTGTATAGGGGATCCCCGGGATCCCCCGAAGAGATCAAATCACAACCAGTATGCCACCTTCTTGGTATATTGTTTTTATTTTCATTGAGTTTTTAAAAATGAGCATTATTTCATCCTTTTTTTCTTTATTTTTGATTGGTATCTGCAATTTATGTTAATTCTGTTCATACATATAATATAAATGAAAAACCCAGCTCTCTTAAAAAATCTTTTAAGTTCTTTCTGGTGCTCTCTTTTAGAATTGGCCAACTAATATTTCTGTTCCCCCAACTAATGCCAGGCAGAGTTAACTGAAAAAGGAATTTTTCATGAAAGGACATTTTCCTAGGATTTTAATTGTTCTTACTGTCAGATTTCTCCTTATTTCCAGCTTGAGTCTCCTTCTGACAAGTTTCCATTGCTTCTTGTCCTGTCCTCAGGTGCTATTGCTGCCGCCTCCTCCTCCTCCTCCAACAGCACCAGCACATTTGCTGCCCAGCGCTGCGGCTGAGGTGAAGCCGCCAAAGCTCCCGCTGGCGCCCCCGCAGCGTTGGGCGTAAATCCGGCAGTGCTGTTGGAGGAGGAGGAGGCAAACCAGCCTGCCACCACCGGCCACCGCCAGCCCCGCCGCTCTTCCCGCCCCCTTCCAAGCCCCACAGTCCAGCGGATGCAGCAGAAGCAGCCCCGGGGCTCCGCTGCCGCTCTCCGCATTTTCTGGACGGGGTCTCGCAGGAAGGAATCCCCTCTCCAAGGGATCCCCGTCCAGAAAATGCGGGGAGCGGCAGCGGAGCCCCGGGGCTGCTTCTGCTGCGTCCGCTGGACTGTGGGGCTGGGAAGGGGGCGGGAAGAGCGGCGGGGCTGGCGGTGGCCGGTGGTGGCAGGCTGGTTTGCCTTCTCCTCCTCCAACAGGCAACAGCACTGCTGGATCCAGTTGTAGCCGCCTGCAAAACGTTTCCTTTACAGAAATCTCTGCGCGGCAGATAGAAACTGCTGCGCGGGGCTTTCTTGCAAGGTGGCGGCCGCGCAGCCGTGCACCTTAGAGGGAACAGTGATTGTGAGTATTTTCTTTTCTCTTTAAAGACAGTTTCTTTTACTTAATTTTAGTTATATGAATATGTCCAGAAGCATCTTCTGTAACAAGGGCTGCTGAATGTAAACCATGTGGCACCAATTAGGAAGAAATTTTCTATTTCTGAAATAAGCATGGAAGCTGAATTCCTGTATTAATTGCCCCACAACGCTTCTAGACTCTTTCTTTTTCCAAAGTGGCTTGTGCATTTATGAATGATGTTTGTTCTAACTCAAGCCAAGTAGATCTTGCCATGTTTAGAGAGGAAAATAAAATGAAATCTCCAAAGCAATTACAGTCTTTTCATTCTATATTACATAGATGTCCTTATAAAGAATGAACAAATGACACAAAACAAACACCATTTTTCTGAAAATATTAAGGGATGAGAGAAAACCTCCCCAAGTAGCTAATGTTTATAGTTTAATTAGATAAAGACAGAAAATAAATGCTTATCTCAGAAAAAAATACTTAAGTGCATCCTAGTGAATCTTACTGTTGTTTAACAATCTCAGGATTATGCCACAACAGTAGGGATAATGAGAATTATCTCAATAAAACCTCATTTATCGAGCTGGACTACTGGGAATTCAGTTTAAGTCAAGAACATTATTTAAACATTTTTATCCAACATAAATCACTATGATATTATAGAAATGGACTCCATTTATTTGGAAGGAACGGTCCCAAACAGAGCCAACATAAGCTTTTTAAAATAGGGCTTGTTTGGAAATGTAAACATTTCTGAACCAACTACAGCCAAAAGCCCCATTAAGGTAATGGGGAAACTATCTTTCCAGTGCTATTACAGAATCTGCCTTATTAAAACCCTGACTTCAAAGTGCTACATTGGCACAAGCCCCATTCATTTTGAAAAAGTTCTGCTTCAGAAGGATTTTTCAGAAGTAGCAGCAGATTGCCTGATGATTAATAACTGCCAGATCTTATATATTCACTGTGGAATTAGAGAAACATCTGAGAAGTGCTGGGCTTGAGGGAGGAATAAGCATATTTTTTCTCTCTCACTAACTGCGTAGGAAAATTTTACCCTTTGTTGTCATTCTCCATTGGAGAGGACAAATTCTGATTGAAAACCACATAATAAAAGGTTAGGTTATCTCTGGATTCTGCATTCTGTTCAACCTAGCTATTGTTAGTATTTAATAAATCACATTTCATTTAATGTAAATCATCCTATCCCTCTTCATAAACAGGGAAAGAATATGTCTAGTTTAATGAAAAGAAAAACTAGGGGAGACATGATAGCAGTGTTTCAATATCTCACCGGCTGCCACAAAGAAGAGGGAACAAAGCTATTCTCCAAAGCACCTGAGGGTAGGACAAGAAGCAATGGGTGGAAACTAATCAAGGACAGAAGCAACTTAGAACTAAGGAGAACTTTCCTGACAGTTAGAACAATTAATCAGTGGAACAACTTGCCTTCAGAAGCTGTGAATGTTCCAACACTAGAAATTTTTAAGAAGTTGGATAACCATTTGTCTGAAGTGGTGTTGGGTTTCCTGCCGGGGCAGAGTTGGATTAGAAGACCTCCAAAGTCCCTGCCAACTCTGTTATTATATTATATTATATTATATTATATTATATTATATTATATTATATTATATTATATTATATTATATTATATTATATTATATTATATTATTATATTATATTATATTATATTATATTATATTATATTATATTAATTATATTATATTATATTATATTATATTATATTATAATATTATATTATATTATATTATATTATATTATATTATATCCCTCTTATAATATTCATTATATAGAAACTGTCTGCATATTGAGCAAAAGTCTTCAGTGTATTGATGGAAGATTGGCAAAAGATAGTTTTGAGAGTTAAACAATAAAAATTTTCTAGCAAAGGCCTTGCAGATAACAAAGGAATATTTAGGCAGCAGTTCCTAACCTATGACCTTCAATTATATTTGGACCATAGCTCTTCTGCCTATTGGCTATCCTAACTTAGAATTCTGGGGGTTTATTATAATTGTTCCATGCTATTTTTATTTGGTATGAATGTATAAATTACTTTACCTAGAATCAGACACAATTCAACAGAAGAAAAAAATAAATTACTTGAATCAAGGTGAGTATGATTGTAAGTATGTACAAAAGCAATAGTTGCTCTCAATGCAATGCTTTAGGAAGGCCATGAGAATTGAAACTATCATCTCAAGAAGCATGTTATTCCCGAGGTAGATATTCCTTTTGGACTGTTTTCCAATAGGAGCTCTTCACATCTGGTGTATTAATTTCTGGGTGGCCTTCAAGGCAGACTCATATAAAGCAAATCACACTAATTCACACAGGAGAAAACAAGGGCATAAGTGACTTCTTCAGTGCTCTCTATTCTAGGCTGCAACTAAAGCATCAATTCTTTCTATCCTGCTTCTTCAAAATCCAATTTTCACTTCCACAAATTATCACTATTGCTTGCATGATTGTGATCTTTGTTGATTTAGACACATCACAGCATCTGAATATGTTTTCCAGGGACTTCATCGCTAATCTATCAAATGCTAAGCTGCAAGTATTTCTTGTCCCTCATTTCTTTATTGTTGATGGTTGGTCCTAAAAGCACAAGCTAGCTATCATTTGTAGAATTAAAGTTGTTAAATTATTTAAATTGCTACGTTTGTGATATGATCTTATAATGTACTGTTATTTCATTGGGACTTTTCCTCCAAGAATAACATTAAAATTTGAATGTTGAATAAATCATTTATTATAGGAAGTGCTAACTGTAGGAGTATTTCCTATAAAAATTACTTTTTCCCATATTTTAAAATATGCACTTTGCTAAACCACATAAATAGCTATTTTTTAAATTATTCTTGCTCCAACTAAAGTTGGGCTGCACAAATCCAGGCAATCAGAAGATGAAAGAAAACAGTTGGATGTTAGTTCAACTAACTGTGGGAAGTTTCTCCCCCCAATCCTTCCGCCCCATAATTCAATCAGAATTTGCCTTTCTGTAATGTGACTCCATTATTATCTGTCTTGAATGCTGGAATAACTGAGAACAAGTGTTGACCTTCTAAGTAATTTTAGCTTATATCCTAAAGACTATCTGCCTTTCAATCTTTTATTCTCTTTCTAACTCCTTCAACTGCTTATCACAGTATTTAGTTCTCTGACCACTGCTATTGTTTGAAAATTTTCCTTGTTGTACTTCTTAAAGTGTAATGCCAAACCCAGATTAAAGTGGAAAAATTACTTCTCGTGACTTGGAAATAATAGTTTGAATAATGTGGCCTATAACTATGTTTGCTTTTTTATATTTACATTACACTTGAGTCACATTTCCATATTTGCTTGTATTATCAAGATTGTTTTGAACTCTACTTCTATCATGTAAGATATTAGCTATCCCATCTAATCTTATATCATCTGCAAATTTGAAAAATATTCCCTCCACCTCTTTAGTTATACTAAAAAATGTTGATGAGTAGAGGAACCTCTGAGGTACTTCACTTAATATTCTACTCTACTGATGAGAAACTACCAATAACATCTTTGAGCACAACTTTCAAGCAAGTGATTTATGTCCTTCTATCCAAACCATAGTTAATTAATTTTCTAATTAGAAAGCCATATACTGCTTAATCAAATACTTTAAGTAAAAATATATTGCATCTAATGTACTTTTATAATCTAAAATAAGCAAACTGCCTAATCAGTTTAATCATTAATCTGGTTAAAATGTTTCTTAACAAATTCTTGCTGACTGATAGTAATCATCATATTGTTTTAATAATCCTTAAAATAAATAATTTTAAAATGTTTATAATTGTCACAAATATTAATAACAGACTGACCAGTTTGCAGTTCCTTAGATCCCCCTTTGTTCTTTTTTTGATGAAAAGAACATTATTGTCATCCTACTATTATCTGACACTTCACCCTTTATCTAGACCAGGGGTGTCAAACCCAATTTCATTGAGGGCCACATATGTCAGAATGCTTTTTATAGACTATAGCTCGGCCTTTAATACCATCTTACCAGGAATTCTCATTGAAAAGTTGACTGACCTGAATTTCCTTCCCCTCACTTGTGAATCCAAGACTTCCTGATGGATCATGCACAAACAGTAAGGGTTGGGTCCTTTACAACTTCCATGCTGAAGCTCAGCACAGGCTCCCCTCAGAGCTGTGTGCTCAGCCCCTACCTGTACTGGCTGTATACATATGACTGCATATCCTCTGATCCATCCAACATCATAATAAAGTTTACAGACGACACAACAGTGCTGGGTCTCATAATTGTAGGGAACGAATCAGCATATAGGGAAGAAGTCCAGAAGGTATCCTCATGGTGCTCAAGAAAAAACTTACATCTAAATACTAGTAAGACAAAGGAGATGGTGCTAGATTTCCGGAAGCACAGAGACGAACCTGCCCCACTGTATATCAAGGGGACCTATGTGGAGAGGATTTCCTCTTTTAAATTCTTGGGAGTGCTTATTAGTCAAGATCTCACCTAGAAAAACAACACGTGTTTGGTGATTGGAAAGGCCCAACAGAGACTTCATGTCCTTAGAGTCCTGCGAAACAATCAGGTGGAACAATAGAAAGTGTCCTCACATATTGTATTACAGTATGGTATGCTAGTTTAACAGCTGCGGACAGGAAGGCACTTCAGAGAGCGATCAATTCGGCACAAGAAACCATTGGTTGCCCTCTGACACCACTGGATGACATTGCCAGATATCGCTGCTTTAGCAGAGTAAGGAAGATACTCAGAGATGATTCGCCCTGGTCAGTGTCCGTTTGCACTTCTTCCATCAGGCAGAAGATATCAAACAGGCCAGCCAAACAAACAGGAGCTGTGAGCTGTGAGACTTTTAAATACAACCACAATCACTCCATGCACATGCTAGTTTTTTTCCTTTTTCTTTCTTTTTTAGTTTCTGTTATAATTTTGCACCAGTGAGGTTAAAACTAATTTTGTTGTATTTAAGTACAATGACAATAAAGATTATACTTATACTTTTCAGGGCTGTGGTTGACCTTGGGGGGTGGGCAGGCATGGTTGACTGGGTGGATGTGGCCAACTGGATGGGCGTGATCAGCTTGACACCAGTCCCCAAACTGCTGGCATGTTTTCTCCTTGCATTGGGTAGACTTGGCCAAAGTGACATGGGCTGGCCCCTTTTTTGCAGGTCAGCCCCACGGGCACGATCCAACCACATCACAGGCCAAAGTTGGCCCATGGGCCTTGAGTTTGACACCTCTGATCTAGACCTCTAAATATATAACATAAAAAGATTTAATTAGACTATTTCCAAATGTCTTCATTATTTTAAATGTAATACATCTGACTGTGGAGATGTAAATTTATTCAAAGTAAATGAATATTCCCTGATTATAGTATGTAACTATAAATGTACAGATTTATTCTTACTCCTTAATTTATTGGTAGAATATATATCCAACTTTTCATAGAAAACTGAGCTAAAATAGGAGTTTGCCTTAAGTAATAATATTAGGCTTTTATATTCATTTTCCACTAATTTTCCCCTCTCCCTCCACTAAATGTTCCTTATCAGTTTGCATCAAGAATGACTGATCATGTTACGTCTTAGTGTCCAAGGAGAAATATGTTAACAAATAAATTATGTTTTTTTGGAAAAATTATGTTAGAGTTTGTCTTGCAACAGATGTTGGGATAATTAAAATCTTACATCAGTATCAGTTCTACTGATTCAAATCCTCTATCACCACTACTTTTTTATCCTCACTAATCTTTATTTTCACATTAATTTTCTAAAATACAGTTATTTCAAAAACAATTACAAATCCAGGCACTTCTTAAATTAGAATCTTAATTGAAGCTAGAACTATAGTCATAAGTCATTGTAAGTCAAGGGACCCATATAACTGGAAATGACATTCTGGCCTTTTCATGGCAGTCATTAAGTGAATGTCTCAGTTGTTAAGCAAACTCACTAATATTTCTTGCCAGAAGCTAGCAAAAAATGCCAGAAGCAGGTCAAAAAACATTCCGAATTGCAGTCACATGTATATAAAGAGACGTAACCAGTCATAAAGTTGACCTGTCTGGCATGTGGTTATAGGATTATGATGGGAAGGGTTGGAAGTGGTATCTGTCATAACTTCAAACAGTTATAAAACAATAAGTTGTTAAGCGAGGACTATCTGTACCTGATAGGTTACTGAGGATTTGAAATTAAGCTTGATCTCTCCTATTTTAGTTCAATATTTTAACTACTATTCCCAATATTCTATTAAAGATGCATGAGGAAAGTTTTGCATTTTTACATGGATTATATTTACTTCCCTTCAGTGTTTATACATTGTGCAAAGAAGAGCAGAATAAATATGTCATGGTAAATCTGACATTGGAATATGCCAGAAACTCTACAATTGCTAAAGCTAATTATAAAACACTAATTAAAGTCATAATATATGACAACGATAAACAGATTCTAGATGCATTTACAAACTTATTGCTTGCGAAGCAATGGTGGGTTCTGGATTCCTTTCCAACCAGTACGGTTGGAACGGCCCCAGAGTTACCCACATGCATACGTGTGTGGTGCGTGCATGCGTTCTAGAGTCAAATGATGCTTCCGCAAGCCTCCGCGATGCTCTGCGGAGTGTCACACAGGTGCCATACACACCACGAGCATGCGCAGAAGCACCAAAAGCATAAAACGCAGGCATGTGGGCCTACGGAGCACCATACCAGAACGGTACCTGGTGCTCCAGGCAGGATCCGGTATGCCCGTACCGGGGCGTACCGCCTGCAATACCACTGTTCTGAAGGCTGGAGACATGTGATCACTAGTTGTAATTTTTCCAGCTGGATTCTGACAAACAAAGTCAATGGGGAAAGCAAAATTCATTTAACAACTGCATGATTTACAACTCCAGTGATTCGCATAACAACTATGGCAAAAAAAGTCATGAAATGAGGCATAACTCACTTAACAACTGTCTTGTTAGTAATGAAAATTGTGGGTTTCACTGTGATTTTAAACTGAGGACTACCTACCTGTATTTTTTGTAGCAAAATGTTTTTAAAGTACATATTATGACAAGCATACAAACAACATCAACAACTAGAGAAAGCAAAGTTCAGGTAATCCCCGTGTTACGAGCTTTCCCTTAGTGAGTGATTGAAGTTATGCGATGACTGCCCCCTAGCGTTTACGAACAAGTCCTGAAATTGTTTTGTCTTACTTTTTCTGTATTTGTTCCCCCTCCCTTGGCTTTTGTTCAGCTGTCCTGAGTCCCTTTGGGGAATAGGGCAGCCTACAAATTGAATAAATTCCAATTCCAATTATGAATGTTGCCACCTTCATGAAAAACAATGTTGTATTAGCTCTGCTGCTAATCTTTTAAGCACAGACCAAAGCATCCCTCTTTGACAGATGTGTACAAGTGTACAAGCAACTTCTCATACTAGAAAAAGCAGAGTATAAGAAAACACTTCAAATAATGACAAATATGAATTGGGGAGAAATATATAAATAGTAATAAAACATATAACTGGTCTCATTGCCACCAGTTTAATAACATACTGCAAGGAAGTGAAATTGAAAATTGGTTAACAATCTGAAGCTATATGGAAAAACACCATCTGAAATAGAATTGTTGCTCAATACTGTCTGTATATACAGCCAAGATATTGCAATGGGGTTTGGACTAGACAAATAGCATTAGCAATAGCAATAGCAATAGCACTTAGAGTTACATACCGCTCCACAGTGCTTTGCAGCCCTCCCTAGCAGTTTACAGAATCAGCATAATGCCCCCAACCATCTGTGTCCTCAGTTTACTGACCTTGGAAGGATGGAAGGCTGAGTCAACCTTGAGTCTGTGGGACTTAAACTACCAAAGTGCTGGAAGCCGGCAGTCAGCAGACATAGCCTGCAGTACTGTACTCTAACCACTACACCACCATGACTCAAAGGTGCCGTCCTCATTATCACACAGGAAATATAATGAAAACTGAAGAAATCAAACTGCCCTTTGGAAATAACATCAAGAGTCTGGATGAAAAAGATGGATACAAATATCTTGGCATCCTTCAGGCCAAAGTCAAGATGAAGTTTAGAATTGAATATATCATGATAGTAAAGATCTTAAAGTCCAATCTCAATGGTAGACATATTATCAAGTCAATTAACACCTGGACAATTCCAACCATTAGATACACATCAGGAATACTGGACTGAATTCAAGCAGAATTAAAAACCCTGGATAGAAAGATCAGAAAAATAATGACAAGTGAATCATGTCTTTCATCCATGTAGCAATGTTGACAGACTCTACTCACCGAGGAACATAGGTAAATTGCTTTGAGTGCACCCGAAGAAGAAAAAAGGGAATTGGAAGAATATCTGAAGTATAGTGAAGAAGATGCACTGAAGCTAGAATATCATGAAGACAATATTTAGGCAACTTAGTGAAAGTTCTAAATTTTAGGTGAAATCTTAGCAGTTGTATAGATATCATAAAATTAAAACAGAGATTTGTAGCAGACTAAATCCCATTACTCCCTGTATTGTAAAAATCCAGACACATAACTCTATTTTCAGTTTATTGGATGCAACCAAATCTTGGTCCACCAATAAAGAATGGAAAGAAAATAGAATTGCTTTCACCAATATGTGAGTTCAATGCTACCTTGCTAGTAGAATTTTACATAATAATATCTACTCATTAATATGCAATTAATTGAGTCAGCAGCTCTATATATTTTTAAATTCTTTTAAATATTCCTTCTGCATACAATGGGGTAAGAAACTGTGTGGCTGGGAGAGTATAATTAACAGGCTGCTCATAATCTATAGATTTCAGAATCTATACCTTAAGAAATAGATAAATATTTAAACACAGATGAAGCTATAATTTTCTGTCATTTCTCTGCTTTATCTTTATAATTAAACCCTAAGTCTGGTTTAGCGTTTAGGGTTTAGACTAAAAAGAGAGAGAGAACATTATTTTTATATACAGTTAGTATCGAGAGGTATTGTTTAATCTATCACTGGGCATCATTTCTTTATCATTTGAAATTACAAGCAAGATTGGTTGTGTTCTGGGATTATTATTAAATTAGGCACAACATGAATTTAAAAATATATCCAGAAACTCTCATTAGAATTAGATAAGACTAATCTAAGTTAATATCAAATGTTATTTTTCCATCTGTGTCTCTTGATTCTTCAATAGTGAAAAATGTCTATTGCTTTGCATTGATTCACTGTCACTGAGCAGATTTTCTTCTTAGAACAATTTGATATGTAAGGAGGAAGTGTTTACTTATTCCTGTATGAGTAATGCTTTAGGGTTGTTTTGAATCTCAGAATGAAAAAGGAGCAAGGAGTTCTTATTTTCTAAAATATGGGAGACTATTTCACATGAATGCATAAGCTTGAAAGGTGAACCTTGATGGACAAACATTTAAAATGTCAGTATGTCCATGTGAAATTTTTTACCTTTCTTTCACAATTTGAAACAAAATGAGGAAATTATCCATTTTTGCAGTTTCATCATTTTGGTAATTTCATGTAGGCTTTACTTAACATGCATATTTATTCAAATTATATTTTTTCACACTGTTGGCCATTCTCCTACTCTTGGCTGCTATTCAAAGAACACAGTCCTTTGGCAGCTTTTTAAAAGTCATATTCTATTAACTCGTAATTACTTAAATGAATGTGTATCTTTTCTCCTTTTCTTATGATTGCATGCACTTTTTCATGAATTTAACTAACATGTCTTACGCAATTATTAAAGACATTAAATATTTTAATACAAATTGAATATAATTCTCATAACAAAGGTTGAGAAAGCCTTAGCTATCTTATTCCAAATCAGATTTGTCCTCCTAATTGTTGTCTAACTTTGGTACTTTTACATTATCTTAGGTAATTTGTGAGCCAATAGAAACTACTAGATGAGTCAGCAAATCATGATTCTTTGCTCTCTTTTCCTTATAATATTGTCTATCATGCTGTCATTATTTCAGAAACCCTTTACTGTAGCCTCTGGAGCTACTCCAAACTGCCAATGTTCTATAGCATGATTTTGTTTATTTTTTTGCCAAGTTCTCCCCCCCCTCCCGACACACACACATGTAAAGGTTAATTTATATAAAATTTGCATATTTAAAAAAAATCCTTGACTATAGCAATTTATATTTTTCTAGAGCAGGGTGTCAAACTCTGAGGTGTTTAACCTCAAGGAGCCAGAGTGGGCATGGCCAGGTTGGACACAGCCAGATCAACATCAGGGGGTGCCTGTGGTGGCTCAAGCACTCTGCCACAGAAAACGGGCTCTCCTCCTGCAACCCTCTGCCAGTGAGCAGCCCTCCTGAGCTCTGTTTTCGCTGGCAGAGGTACCATGGGCCAGTCCTTCACTATTTTCAGGGTGGCCCCATGCGCCAGATCTAAGTACCACAGGGGCTGGTTCTGGCCCCCGGACCTTGAATTTGACACCCCTGCTCTAGACTTTTAAACTAAGCAGACACTTGGGAACCTGACTTCAGATTCCAAATTGAGTCTCAGAAGGATAAGAGCCATGGTGGTGCAGTGGTTAGAATGCAATATTGTGGCTTATCTTGCCCACACATCATTCAGGAGTTCAATCTTGACCAGCTCAAAGTTGACTCAGCTTTCCATCTTTCCGAAATTGGTAAAATGAGGACGCAGATTGTTTTGGCCAATATGTTCAGGGCATCAGGCTTCCGAAAGACACAGAAAGTTCTTTACAAAGCGCTATAGGGCAGTATATAAGCCTAAGTACAAATGCTATAATCGACTCAGGACATACTAAATTAAGTTTTGTTATTACCCAGCAGTTCCATGGCATCATCTTCATTGTCAATATCTTCTTCTGTTACTGAAGGAGTTGTGCTGGGTAGAGAATCAAACGAATCTTGTGAAAGCATTGCAGCCAGCAATTTTTTATGTTGCTGCTGCTGATGTTTCAGTCCTTTAGTCTTCGGTTTCATCTTTAAACTAGAAATAATAGTTAATCCATTAGCCTCACTAATAACAGCTATTTGACCAAGAGAACCTATATATTTGATAGAGAGAGATATTAAATAAGTCAATCATCACATAATTGTCCTTTTGATTTCATGGGGAATTAAAACAATTTCTGTAAAAAGGGGAAAGATATAATAATAATAATAATTAGAGTAAAACAAGTCATCCTGGACCATTTAAGATAACACACATATGGCGTATACTTCATTATATCTGTAACTTTGTTATGTATACAGTTGCCATCATACAGAAGAAGCCTATCATTGGAAAACAAAGCTCAATTTAGAAGAAAGATAATGTCAACGCCAATAGCTTTTTAGGAGATAGGAAGATGTCTTCATCACAGATGCCAATCCAATCATCATGGCAGACAAAATGTTAGTCCCATCTTTTGGCCTATCATTATTTACTTACAAGGTGGATAGTAAGATAGTAATTGTGTTCAGCTGAATATAGTAAAATAGGCCAATTTTTTCTACTATCTGCATATGTTCTTATAAAGATATCTGAGAATATACTCAAAAAATGAATAGAAGGTCCATGGAAATGTCTGCTACAGTATGTTCTCATTCTGTATCTCTGTCTTAGACAGAGTAGGAAAGCAAAATCGAATAAAATTAACCTGTTGTAAATGGATATGACATGGGCAACAATTATCTCCCAATTATTCACCATACTTGGAAAATATACCTTCCTCCAGGACTGCTGCTATCTTCACTGTCCCACTGTTCCATTTTGCTTCTTGGTACTGGGGGCTGCAACATTTCATCAGCCAGTGGATCTGCATCATTTTCTTCACGTCCTATCCATTCTCCAACTACCCGAGGCCGAAGAAGTGAAGTATTAAAGGCTGCTGTTTCCTATTACAGAGAAAATGATTTATCATTACTTATTGGCAACAATATGGATAAACATAATAAGTGCAAGCAATTAAAACCCAACTGTATTTCATAGAAAGATACAACATACTGGAAGACATTGGAGCAGGTAAGACTGCAGTATAAGACTCAACTTAACGAAAATGTTAATAGCATTTCTAGTTAGCTAAAATTATTCTGTCATTATGTGCCATTAAGTTCGTGTTAACTCTTAGCAATCGCATAAATAGATTTACTCTAAGTAGATATATCTCCACCTGATTCTGTAAGTTTTTCAACAGATTGCCATTGTAATTGAGCTCATCTACTTTGTTGCTAATCATTAACTTCTCTTTCTTGGCACCTTTACCAGTATTATAGACTTACAACACATTAAAATTGCCTTTCTAGACCAACTTAAATAAACATCTATCCCTAAAGTTCCAAGATTGTGCTTTATATTGGGACTTGTACATTTCCCTTAGAAAATCAAGCAGAGATTGTCCTCTTTTCTTTTCTTCCCCTTCCTTCCTTCCTTCCTTCCTTCCTTCCTTCCTTCCTCCTTCCTTCCTTCCTTCCTTCCTTCCTTCCTCTATACTCTTGTACAGTATTTGGAGACAAAGCAAGTAAGAGTGTACTTTCCTTCTAGATACTAGCTGCTCCTTACTAAAGATGTGCCTGTATTTGTACTTATTTTCCTCATTCTAAACATCACTATTTTTAAAAAAAAGTTTTTTATTTTTAAACAAACAAAAACAAACAATACATGAAACAGAAAACCCTCATGAATTACATATAGCATGTTGTTAGGTTACAAGCATTTGTGCATCACCACTTTCAATTGTGTATAAGGTCACAGATTATTCATCAACCATACATAGATACATTATTATCATTGTCATCATATTGTTCCATTATAATTGATATGCTTTCATTTTAAACAAATATTCTAGAAACTAGATTCATATATATACCAACATTCCATTGCATCCTTATTTGTCTATTTAATAATAATATGTCTTTATAGAATCACCTAGAGCCAAGGTGGCGCAGTGGTTAAATGCAGCACTGCAGGCTACTGCTAGATCAGCGGTTCAAATCTCACCGGCTCAGGGTTGACTCAGCCTTCCATCCTTCCGAGGTGGGTAAAATGAGGACCCAGATTGTTGGGGGCAATATGCTGACTCTCTGTAAACCGCTTAGAGAGACCTGAAAGGCCTATGAAGCGGTATATAAGTCTACTGCTATTGCTACTGCTATTGCTATTGCTATCTCATAGTATTTTTGCAATATGAAAGAATTCTCCAACATTTTATATTTATGTATCACTATTTTCAGTTGTATATAGAATCACAGATTATCCATCAAATATAAATAGATACATTGTTATCATTATACATCATATGTCCAACTATAGTTGCTATTTCTTCATTTTAAACAAAATGATCTAGATATTCGATGTATGTACCAATATTCCATTACATCATTGTTAGTCTATTTAATAATAATATGTCTTTATAGTATCACCCATCTATATTCTTACCATATAAAAAGCTTTTCCAACGTTTTTCAATTCCATGTTTTTTTATCTAGCCATTGATAAAACAAGTCCCATACCTTATAAAATTGTACATCTTCTTGTTATCTAATTTCAAATGTCAATTTACTCATTTCAGCACATTCCATTATTTTTTGAATAACTTCCTCCTGCGTTAGTATTTTCTAATTTTTCTAATTTTTTGCAAATACAATTCTACCTGCTGTTAAAACATTTACAATCAAACATTTCAAATCTTTGTTGTATGTTTCTGGTATAAATTCCCAATAAAAAAATCTCTGGTTTAAGGTCTATGTGTTTTTGTATCATTTTCTCCAACCATGTGTGGTATCTTTTAGCTTCTGTGCAAGTCCACCACATATGGTAATATGAGCCTGGTGTCTGATGACATTTCCAACACTTTTCCAACTTGTTCTTGAACATTCTTGCTATTCTCGTTGGGGGTAGGTACCACCTGTAAAACATCTTATACAAATTTTCCTTATGTTGACATTGTCATTTTATAATTTTGAGACCACAATTTCTGCCATTTCTCTAATTCAATTCCCTGTCCAAAATCCCCCCCCCCCACCAAGCTATCATGGTTTCTTTGACTTGTTCTTCCTTTAGCTTAACCTCTAGTAAATGTCCAAATAATTTTTAAATTACTTTTTCATCAGTACCTGTCAAAATTTTATCTAATTCAGTCATTTTATCATAAAAACCTTCCATTTTACTGTTTTTATCATATCTAGATTGTATTTGCAAATATGAAAACCAATTCATTCCTATTCCTTCCTGTTTCAACTCTTGCATAGATTTAAGTTTACCCTCTGCATTCAATATTTCACCATATCTAACTGTTTGTTCCTTTTTATATATTGTTGGATATGAAAAAGCTTCAATAGTTGATAGCCAGACTGGAATTTTTAGGTAATATTGCCCTTTGATCTTCTTCCAATTTAGTAACAAAGCCTCTCGTATATAGTGTCTTCTAAAATAACCCTGTGTTTTAGTTCTCTTATGCCATAAAAAAGCATGCCATCCCAACAGCAATTCATATCTTTCTACAGTCAATATTCTAGAATTTCTTAATGTTATTCACTCTTTAATCCACATCAAGTTCATTGCCTGATAATATAATTCCCAGTCAGGTAGTCCCAATCCTCCTCTTATTCTAGCGTCTTGTAACAATTTTGATATTATTCTTGCTTTTTTCCCTTGCCAGATGAATTTCAACACTATTTTATTTAGTTCATCAAAATAGTCTTCCCCCAATCTAATTGGGATTGTCTGGAACAAATATAGTATTCTGGGTAGGGTTTTAATTGTAAATATTCTCCCTATAATTGATAAATATAAGTTTTCCCATTTCATCAAATCAGTCACAATCTGCTGCTTAAGTCTAAGATAGTTCTTCTCTTTAAGTGTACCGCATCTAGCAGTTAAATATATCCCCAAATATTTAACCTTATTTCTAACTTGAATCTCCAAGGTTTCCGCCAATTCTTCCTTTTGTCTCAATGATATATTCTTTGTTTTATCTTTATTTATTTTCAAGCCTGCTACTTTTCCATATTCCTCTATTCTTTCTATCAATTTTGATGCAGTTTCTAATGGATCCTCAAGGATAAAAACCAGATCATCTTCAAATGCTTGTAATTTGTATTCTTCTTTTTTAATTTTCATTCCTTTTATTTCTTTCTCTTCTCTAATCTTTCTATTTAAAACTTCTAAAGTTAAGACAAAAAGTAAAGGTGATAGTGTGCAGCCATGTCTCGTTCCTCTATTTTGATAGAGTCTTATCATTATCTTTGTTGTTTGTTTGTGCTATATGGTTTGTATGGCTGGGGTAAATTTCTTACCAAAATTCATGTGTTCCAGTTGTAGAAACATAAAACACTAGTTCACATTGTCAAATGCTTTCTGTGCATCTAAAAACATCAAAGCCACTTGTTTTTCGAGATGCGCTTCATAGTACTCCAAAGTGTCCAAAATTATTCTCATATTATCTTTAATTTGTCTCTGGTAAAAACCCATTTTGATCAGAGTGGATAAAACTGTTTAGGTATTTTTTAAGTCGTTCTGCTAATATCGAAGCAAATAGCTTATAATCTGAGTTTAACAAGGAGATGAGTCTGTAGTTCTTGATTTGTGTTAGATCAGCCTCCTCCTTTGGCAGAAGTGTAATATATGCTTCTAACCATGATTTGGGTATCCTACTCTCAGACATCACCTCATTCATAACTTCTAATAGTGGGAGGGACGATTCCTGAAATGTCTTGTAAAATTCTACTGGTAAGCCGTCCCGGGCTGGGGCCTTTCTGTTATTTTGTTTCTTAAGTGCTTCAGTTAGCTCCATCATAGTTATTTTGCCTTCTAATATTGTTTCAGTTTCTTTGGGTGTCTGAGGGAGATTAGCTTTCTGTAGATATTGTTTAATTCCTCCATCTTCTATATTCTCTTGTTCATACAGCTTACCATAGTAGTCTTGTATAATTTTCTTCTTCTCAACATTTTCATAATGGATTTGCCCTTGATTATCTCTTAATTGTAATATTTTCTTTGATTCTCTCTCTTTTTTCAATTTGTATGCCAACCATCTACCTGGTTTATTTGCATTTTCAAAGTAGTTCTGTTTAGCAGTTCTGATTTTTGTGCCAATTCTTCCTTTTCCAATAGATCCATTTTGTGCTTATTTATATCCTTTTTTAGTTTAATGTCTTTTTTGTGGGAATTTCTTAACTCTTTTTCAAGAGCCTTATAGTCATTCTCTAAACCTTTAAAAGTTTGTCTTTTCTTTATGTTTCTCTTTCTTGTATAGTCTATTATCAAACCTCTGGTGAAGGCCTTCATTGTATCCCAAAGGTTCTGCATTGATGTATCTTCTTTTCTATTTTCTTTGAAGAAGAAAGCCAATTCTTTTTCCATTTTCTGAATGAAGTCCTTCTCTTTTAATACAGTATTATTTAATGTCAATCTAGATCTTATCCTTTGGCCTTTCAATTTAATTGTAATTGGATTGTGGTCTACCCAGGTACTTGTTTCAATCTCAATTTCCTGTACATTACAAGTCAATTCCATTGTAGCCTATACCATGTCGATTCTGGAACATGATAAGTGTCTATTTGAATAAAAAGTATATTGCTTTTTTGTAGGGTTTTTTTCTCTCCAGACATCTTTTAAGTTTATTTTCTCTATCATCCTAAAAAAGGATTTTGGGAGTGGTTTTCTATTTAGCTTTGTTGTTTTTTGTGCTTTATAGTCCATGTTGTGATCTACAATTCCATTAAAATCTCCCATCATACAAATATCAGCATAGTCCAAATCAATTATTTTCCAGTGTAGTTTTCTATAGAATTCGTCTTGTTTATCATTGGGAGCATAAATTGCAATTAAAAGTATTTTCTTAGTGTTGACCATAATTTCCACCATCAGAATTCTTCCATCATCATCTGTATAAATTGGTTTCGCTGGAATTTTATCTTTAATATAAAAGATCACTCCTCTTTTCTTACATCTTGCCAATGCAGTAAACATTTTTCCAGGTTTTGGCTGTACCAATAAGTGTTCATGTTGTTTTTGAATATGTGCTTCTTGTAGATAAATTATGTCCAATTTTAATTTTTCTAATTTGTGAAATATTCTTCTTCTTTTAATTGCTGAATTAAGTCCATTTATATTGATTGTTTTAAAGACGAGGCTCTGAGGTAAAATAAGTCAGCTTTATTGAATGAAGAACAGGCAACAACAACTCAGAACACGAACAAGAAGGAGCCCGCTTGACAGCTATTTATATTTGACAGCTGTCAGGCGGGTAGCCAATCGGCGGCTGGCATTTCTCCCGCCGGCTGGCTGACACGCCAGAGCCAATCAGGAGCCTGAGCTCTGGCGACAACTGCCAGCTGCGTTGGCAGGACGCAACACCCCTTCCCCCCAGACTGTGGATGCGTAGTCCCTTAAATAGGTTAGTCTTCTGCGCATGCGCTGCAAACTCCGAGGAATGGGAGTGTCCGTCGTCGCTAGAGGAGGAGGTCTGCTGCTGTGACACACCAGACTGGAAGGCCCGGCCCCTGGACCAGTGGGAATGTTTGAAGTTAAGTGTTCTTCGCTTGAAGTGGCGGGTGGTGCGCGGCAGCGCAGAGTGGGGAAGGCGGCTGGAGATGGTTGAGCCGTGGTTGTCATGGCTGGGCAGGTCAGGCAGCCGATAGGCAAGCAGGCCCCAGCTGCGGTACTTGTGCAGACGATGTGGTTGGTTGGGGCGGCCCCACGGTTGTCTGGCGGCGCAGCTGGTTTAGATGGCGCCGCCATAGTCGTCCATCATCAAGCTGGACCCTATAAGAGCAGGGTCCAGTTAGATCTAGTATGACCCCTGGTAGCCACTTTGGGTCTCCGGCATAGTTCTGCGCAAAGACCCCCTCACCCACCAGAAAAGCCCTAGGGGGAGAGGGAAGGGAGCCCGCAGTGGGAGCGAAGGAGGGATGTAAGCGGTCAAGGGTGGTTCTCAGGCGCCGACCCATAAGGATTTCCGCAGGGCTTTTGTCGGTGGCCTGGCAGGGAGTGGAATGCTGTACCAGGAGGTAGGTGCAGAGGCGGGATGGCCAAGGTAGGTGGGAGAGCCGGGCCAGCCCTCCTTGGCCGAACGTACGGCACGCTCGGACATGCTGTTGCCAGCCAGATGATAGGGGCAACAGGGACATGCCGGATGCCCAGGGAAGCCAGGTAGGAGAGAAAGGGGGCAGAGGAAAATTGAGGGCTGTTATCAGAGATGATAACATCAGGGATGTCGTGGGTTGTAAAAAGGGAATCAAGAATTTGGATGGTGGTGCCGGACGTGGTGGATGTCATGGGGAAGATGTCCACCCATTTGGACAGGGCGTCCACCACGAGGAGGAATGTGTGGCTGTTAAGGGGGCCAAAGAAATCGAGGTAGAGGTGACTCCACGGAGAGGTGGGGGTCTCCCAGGGATGGGTAGAGGCAGAGGGCGGAGCAGGGCGGACGGCCTGGCAGGGAGGGCACCGCTGGACCCAAGCAGTGATGTCAGCATCCATGGAGGGCCACCAGACATACTTGCGACCGAGAACCTTCATTCGTGCTATGCCCAGGTGGCCCTCATGGAGGTGGCAGAGGACCTGCTGGCGGAGGGCAGCAGGAACTATGACCCTGGAACCCCAGAGCAAATAGTCCTGAAGGATTCGTACCGCCAGGACAAATAGTCCAGTTCGTCCTGGCGGTAAAAGAACAGGAGGAACTCGGCCGAGCGAGTCTCCACCGTCCAGCCCCAGCGAACTGCATCCAGGACCCTCTGGAGGAGGGGGTCAGACCGGGAGGCCTGGGAGATGTCTGAGGCCGAGAGGGGACACGCGAGGTCATCCGTCAAGGCAGCAACCGAGATCGTGGGTGCCGGGTCAGAGACAGAGATGGGCAGCGGACAGCGGCTAAGGGCGTCAGCATGGCCCATGTGCTTGCCGGGGCGGTAGGAGGGAGTAGGAGTAGGAAGAGAAGAACTCAGACCAGCGACCCCATGAGGGGAGAGTGGTCGCCAGAAAGGATGCCCAAGAGGGGCTTATGGTTGGTCTGGAGGATGAACTTGCGACCGTACAGGTAGGGGTGAAAGCGTTTTACCCCTGCAACGGCCGCGAGGGCCTCCTTGTCCAACTGGCTGTAATTGCACTCAGCTTTGGACAAGGTGCGGGAGTAAAAGGTGATTGGGGCTTCAGAGCCATCGGGGTAGGCGTGGCTCAGGACGACCCTGACACCGAAGGGGAAGGCATCACAAGCAAGGATGAGCAGGAGGTGCTCATCACAGGAGCAGAAGTTAAAAGGGCTTTGACAGCCGTGAGTGCATGCACCTCACAGTCTGTCCAAACCCAAGGGGCGGAGGCATTGAGGAGGTGGTGGAGAGGCTCCGCAATGGGCGCCTTATGGAGGATGAAGGATGCATAGAAATTGAGGAGCCCCAGGAATGCCTGAAGCTCTGCCTTGGAGGAGGGAGTGGGTGCAGAGGTAATGGCCTCAATTTTGGAAGGGGTGGGGTGGATTCCTCTGGAATCCATGAAAAACCCCAGGAACTCAACAGAGGGAACGCCCAGCTGGCACTTTGAGCATTTCAAGTGCAAGCCGGCATCTCGGAAACGAGAGAGCACTGCCCTAAGGGTCTTGACGAGTCCTGAGTCGGGGAGGCAATCAGTATGTTGTCAAAATAGGGCACCACACCCGGGATGCCATGGAGCACCCGCTTCATGAGCCCCTGAAATATGCCGGGAACTACGCTGACCCCGAATTGCAAGCGGCAGCATTTGAAAGCCCCGTGGTGGGTCACAATAGTTTGAGCTGTGGCGGAGGCCTCGTCGACGGGCAACTGTTGGTACGCTTGGGCCGGGTCCAATTTTGCGAAAATCTTGCCCTGGCCCAAGGAGTGCAGCACGTGCTGCACGACTGGCACGGGATAAGGATGCGCCTGCAGAGCCTTGTTGACGGTTCCCTTATAGTCCGCGCAGATCCTCAGGGATCCGTCGGACTTCAAAGGCAACACTATGTGGGTCTCCCATGGGGCGTGATCTACGGCCTCCAATATGCCCTGGGAGATCAATTTATCGATCTCCGCGTCCACACAAGCCTGCAGGGCAAAAGGAACCCATCATGCCTTGAGGCGGAGATGGGGTTGCCATTGTAGCAACGCAGGGCATCAGAGAAGACGTCATCAAACTCTGACAGGAGGGAATCTAGGGAAGAGGCGAGGTGGAGAGAATTAATGCCGGCAATGCTAAGACCAAAAGCTCTGAACCAATCCAGGCCCAGGAGGGAAGATAGGGGGCTTCGGACTACAACAAGGGGCAAGGAACCCTTAAACCTCCCATACTGGACAGGGAAATTCCTGCAACCCAGGATGGGGATAGGGTTGCCCTGGTAGTCCCTCAGGAGGCAGTTTGCAGGGGACAGCTGGCTCGGCGTAAGATGCGGGATCAATGCACACAGAGTGTCCCAGGACATTATCGTGCGGGCCAAGCCCGTGTCCAGTTCCATCCAGCAGGTGCGGCCGGCGAGTAAGACGCGGAGGTGCATCTTACCCCGGCCGCCGAAAGAGGAGGCAGCGGAGTCGGGCAGCCAGTCGGGCAGAGGGGCCTTGGGATCGGAGACAGCTAAACAGGGGTTAGAGAGCAACAGAATAGCCACAAAAAGAAAAACATGCAATAATATAAAAAACCAAAAGGGTAAAAATCTTTGGTCTCTTGTATGCCCTTATCCAATTGTTTCTAATTAAAAAGGGGGAAAAAGAAAAAGTAAGAAAATTAAAAGGGGAACAAAAAAATAAGAGAAGAGAACAATTCCCAAATAAAAATATAAAAATATGAAAATGCAAAAATTATAAATAGCAAAAGGGAAGAAAAGAGAAAAAGAAAACAAAATTTAAGTGTTCTTTTGGTCCACTCCACAAAATGCCTCAAAATAAAAAAAAATAAAAAAGTAAAAGGGAGACAGAAAGAAGTCACAGCTTCCATAACAGAGTAATGTAAACACTGCCGCCAGAGAAAAAGAAAAGTTCAAAGCTTTTGTAGTGTGAAAGCCTTTCCAGGGTCATTCTGAACTTTCCCTTAAAATTTTTATTTATTATTTGAAGGTAAATTTCCAGACATTGAAAGTTTCTCAAGGCACACCTGTATAAACAACTGTGTTCCTCTCACTATCAAGTCTTAACAAGATAGCCTTGGAAAAAAAAACAGAAAAATCAAAACATTGTTTCAAGTCCACTAGGTGGCAGTGATACTTGTTTCCCACTCTCAGTCTTTGCTGCTTACACTTCGCCTTTAACTTTTAAAAGAAAAAAGAAAAAGAAAAGGCAAGAGAAAAATACAATAATTCATTAAGCAAAGGTAAAAAGAGAGAAATTTTTAGACAGTTCAAACTTAGTTGTATCAATGTTTCCAAAGAGTCCAAAAAAGAAAGTAAGAAAAAAAAGTACAAAGAATCAGTCCACTCTAAAAAGTAAATTGCAATGAAAGTCCAATCAGGCTTCCGGCAGTAAAAAGGGAAAAATAGAAACCTTCAATTGACCATGCATTAGATCCGCCGCCTACTCTCTCATCAGTCTTTATTTTTAATAAATTCTCCAAATTTAGGGTGTTCTCTCTCCAATAGAAAAAAAAATTAAAACTCTCACCAAAACAACATGCTTCTCTCCTGCCCTTGCGTTACGGAGCTGTCTGCCGTTTCAGCAGCCTAATGGCTGACTCAAAGTTGCCAGCAAGAGGGGCTTTTTCCTGGATCACCAGAGACTTTGCAGGTGTCTCTGGGATCAGCAAGATATACCCCTATCTATCACCCTCTCTATGGGACAGTTTAGGTCCGATTGGACCGTCCAGGTGACCTGAATTCCACAGCGATCCCGGGGGTCTAGAAAAATCCATCGTTTCACAGCGATGTGAAGCCCCTCCTCCTCTAAACATGACTATTGTCCACCATTTCTTTAATGAGCAAAGTAGAATAAGAATATCCATACTGGATCTGAAGCACTTGTCTGCTGTGGACCCAAATACTATACTACTCACCACTAATGTATATATCACTAGACTCTGGTTGGTACATAAAAACACTACATACTTATAAAGCATCATAAAACCGTATTGAACATAAAGTACAATAGCTTCTACAAATCATAAAGGGATATAAAGTAAGAAACAGTAGAAATCCAATTACTATTAAGGTTTGAAAGTCAGACAGAATAAAATTGTTTTTATGGCCTTGCAAAATGTCAGTAATAAGAGGGCAAGTATGCTGCTCCCAAGTGTGGGGCCTTGTCTACTGGTTCACTTAGCAAGGAGGCAGGACCTTGAGCAGGTATTCTGTAGATGACCTGACACAATTATTTTACTAAAGATGATCCATCACATAGCATTCTTTATGTGTTTTATATATAATATCTAGTGCAATCTGCAATGTACCTAACATATTGCTTTTACAACCATTATTTGAGTGATCATTGTTGCTGACAGCAAATTTTAGAATAGCACTTTGAATTTCAACAGATTTGTCCAATATCTTCTAGATGTAATGGGCCTTCAACTTTCAGAAAATTATGTAGATGACTCTTCTCAGACCTGGTGATCCCCAAATTTGTAATGCTATCATGAAATGAATGAAATAGTATGAGTTGAAACATATTTTCAATTGAAAATATAATCTACCTAAATTAAATTCTGGTAAGAATATTGCCAACATAGTCTCATACTTCCCAAATTATTTTTGCATGCTTATTTTGTGAGATACAAGTTTGATGTAATTTGCTAAACATAATTCTTACCTTATTGAGCTCATCGGAAATTGCAATGCCTATAAATAGAACAAGATTATACTTAATTATAAATATAAATAAATAAATAAATAAATAAATAAATCATAATTGCTAGCAATTTAATGTCTAGTCAAGGCCTGGTTGAAATATAATAATGAAACTCTTTCAAATTATGGCTTCAGACTGACTATCTGAGAAAATATGCTGGCATATAATGCCTGATTACTTTCACATTACTCTCACAGTCTCTATCTTATGGGGATACCTAATGTGATGAGTTCATTCCAATATTTGGAATTTTTAAAGCATATAATTGATGCTCTCACAAAGTGGCTGGCAATGAGTGGCTTATCTATTTATGAAATGGCTGCCATCAAAAGCATAACTAGTTATAAACATACTGATTTATTAGAACGCAATTTAGTTATGTTGCTTCATGTGTCACTTCTATCATTCCCAAGGATTTTCTACCATCCTATTTCTTTTTTCTTTTTTTATGAGTGGGTAGACAGTAGGATTGCAGATTGTTCAAAGGAAGTGATTTGCAATCTTTGGAAAAAGGTTAAGCAAAGTGCCTTTATCTGCAAAGAAATACTGCCAGGAACAATTTATTATGCTTCATGCAAGGCTCAAATAAGAGAATAAAAGTTTAATTATTCAGAGAGATTCTTCTTCTGTAATGTAATAGACACATCCCCCCAACCACCCCTAAAACCATTTACCATTTTTATTATCTAAGAATGCCTTCTGTTACTGGGGATTAGTTTTATGCCAATTCAATGTGAAAAAGCATATACATTTACAAAGTATATATATTGAGTAAAAACACTTTGCTTCCAGTTATTAATCAATTTTTAATCGTGGAGGGATTAATTTAGCAATGAGAATACACTTCTGATTCTTCAATCTCTAAGGATGTGGGTGTTTGCAAGAGGTAGAAAGTAGAATCAGCTTTTACACGGTTTATTTGGTTCAGAAAGCTGAGTAACACACCACAGAACACATTTTGGGTCATTTCCACATATGATCTTCCCCCAAGTTTTAAATCTCTGTTATTTATCCTTTAAAAGATATCTATTATTAATTGTTTCTCAATTATCAAGTCACTCTGTGTTTATTTGGTTGCACAGTGTTCTGACTCTGATTTCTAGGATCAAGCACTTTTGTTTCATAGACCAGTTTTTGGTTTTGGCTAACAAAGACATGCTAGTTTGCTTTTGCTGGTTCCTCTTTCAGGCATATCCACCAAATCAGTCTGCTTGTTATTAACATAAGGTAAAGATAAAGGTTCCCCTCACACATATGTGCTAGTTGCTCCCAACTGTAGAGGGCAGTGCTCATCTCTGTTTCAAAACCGGAAAGCCAGCACTGTCAAAAGACGTCTCCATGGTCATGTGGCCGGTGTGACTAAATGCTGAAGGCACACAGAACCCTCTTACCTTCCTACCAAAGGTGATTCCTATTTTTCTACTTGCATTTTTACATGCTTTCAAACTGCTATGTTGGCAGAAGCTGGGACAAGTAATGGGAGCTTACTCCATTACACAATGCTAGGGATTCGAACTGCTGAACTGCCGATCTTTCTGATCAAAAAGCTCAGCGTATTAGCCACTGAGCCACCACGTCCCTTGTTATTAACATACCATATCCTTATTCTAATTCATTGAACAAATACATTGAATGTATGTATTAGAAACTATGAAACATAGACCCTATAATTCTTTAGTTTGTTTTTATTTAAAATAAATGTTCATTTAATTATTTACATTAAATATTTATTTTGAAAAATATGAGTTCAGAGTGGGATTTCCATTGATCCACAGTTCAAATAACTGATATGATAGCCTTAATACAATAAGTAAATAAAGTCAATTAAACTCTCTGTGTTTGTACAATATTATCCCCTGAAGTACAATAGAAAGCCTATTCAGATGGCACTTCTCTGAAATATATTACAGCATATTTTTCTAGATGGGAAAAAGGAAGAGACCATAAGGGCTATAGAGTTCTATAAAGAGCACTTAACAATTGTACCTATGTTTAAAACCTTCTCCTATTATACAATCCCTGCTTTGATAACTGTATTTACTGGAACAATTTCCTACTAACAGTTGATTTCCATTTTCAACTTTATTTGCAAGATTAACATAATGTGTCTCTTAAAATGAAAGAAGCTTTACTTTTAGAAGCCATTTCAGATTCATTCCCCGGGGACTTACTTTCAACTAAATGCAGATGAGTTTAATGTAACTCAGATGATTTTTATAGCAGAAAAGACATGGGGCTTACTAGATTCCCTTCTGCCATAATATCTCAAAATGTATGTTCCTCAGATATCCGTTTTACTGAGAACAAAAGACTGATGTTGTACTTTTCTGACATGCCAGAAGATGGCATTATTAAAGACTGTATTCTTAAATCTGTTGAATTAAACATTCTGGTTTAACAGTACAGTTAGGATCATTTTTCTCTTTTCTCTTTCAAACTGATTACAGTTTATGAAAGTAAAATGGATATTTGACTGTACTTCTGATGCATTCATTTTAAGAATGATTAATCTAAAACATACATACAAAATACATCTAAAACAAGGGAGGCGGTGGCTCAGTGGCTAAGACGCTGAGCTTGTTGATCAGAAAGGTCAATAGTTCAGCGGTTCAAATCCTTAGCACAGCATGACAGAGTGAGCTCCCGTTACTTGTCCCAGCTTCTGCAAACTGGCAGTTCGAAAGCACGTAAAAATGCAAGTAGAAAAATAGGGACCACTTTGGTGGGAAGGTAACAGCCTTCCATGCACCTTCGGCGTTGAGTCATGCTGGCCATATGACCATGGAGACATCTTCAGACAGTGCTGGCACTTCGGCTTTGAAACTGTGATGAGTACCGTCCCATAGAGTCGGGAACGAGTAGCACTTAAGTGCGAGGTGAACCGTTACCTTTTAAAAAACTGTAATTCAGCAAAAAAAAAAAAATCAACAGCATTATATTCTCTAGAATTTATTTGGGTACACAGAAATGTAGGAGGAGTGGCAAAACCTGGGAGGAGTCAAAAGAAGAATCAGCTCAGAGTCTTTACATAGCCACAAATGGTCCACAATGGTTCAGCTTTCTTGAATCTCATAGACCTTTATCTAGAGCAGTGATGGCGAACCTATGACACGCGTGTCAGTGCTGACACGCGTAGCCATTTCGGGTGACACGCACATGCTCCCCAAACTTGTTTCAGCGGCAGCTCTCAGCCTGGGCGGCAGCGTCACGCAGGCTGTGGAAGGAGGAGGAGGAGGAGGAGGAGGAGGAGGGAACCAACCAAAGAGAGGCTTTTACCGGGTCTGCGCCCCACAGCCAGGATCGTCCTTGCGCCTCAAGCCGCGTTTCTTCCTGCAAAGCCCTTCGGGCATCCCGAGAGTTCCGCTTGACGCCAGAAGGGCTTTGCAGGAAGAAACGCGGCTTGAGGCGCCAGGACGGTCCTGGCTGTGGGGCGCAGACTCGGTAAAAGCTCTCTTTGGTTCCCTCCTCCTCCCCCTCCTTCCACAGCCTGTGTGACGCTGCCGCCCAGGCTGAGAGCTGCCGCTGCCGCTGCCGCACAACTGAGGGAGGGAGAGGGAAAGCAGAGGTAGCCTCAAATTCCACCGTTGGGACAGGGGAAAGGGCTTGTCCCTCAAGAGTGGGGGGGGGATAGAGGTGGGAAGAAGGGGCCCGGCCTGTCCCCAGCGCCCCCCACAGACGGATTACGGATCGAACGCTTCTCTCTCTGCAGCCTTTTTCTGCAAGTCCCAGCTACTCAGCGGGGCGTCATCATTTCCGGGGGGTTGCAGTTTTCCAGCTCAGATATCAGGATCCGCCGGGATTAAGTGGGAGAAAACGCCGCTGGCCGAGCGGAACAAACACATCCAAAGGTTAATCTTATTTTACGAAAACACAACTTCCAAAAGTCGATCGTGGCCTCCGTCAAGAAGCTCTTCCCCCACCCCCCACCCATTCTGGGGTCTTGGTGTCCCTCGGCTAAGATCCACCCCGGAAAGCAGAACGGGGGCAGCCCTCCTGTAATTCTGGCTGGGTTAAAGAGCAGGGATGGAGGAGCCATATCACACCTTCATTCAAAGGGTGGGGAGGGGGAGGCCCGATAAAGTCCCTCCCTTGGGGTGTCTGAAGTCCCAGCTGAAGCAGCCAAAGGAAAAAGGATAAGCATCCGTCACTGCCCAATGGCGCTTGGGGTAACCCCGCTGGGCAGAGCCAGTCGAGGCTCATCCTGCAAATGAGGGTTTCCTTTGGGGAGGGCCAGGTGGTTTCAAGCACCCCAAACAGCCAATCTCTCTCTCTCCGTCCCCCTTCCTTTGCTCCTGGGGCTGCAGAACTTTCCATGGGCTCAACAGTAATTGAGTAAAATTCTAAGCCACTGCAGTAGCTGCTTTTTGGTTTTATTTTTTTTAATATTTATCAGTCTCTCTTTTAGTTGAAGAGTTGAAGTCCACAAGGCTTAAAGCTGTCAGGTTTGAAGACCCCTGGGGTTTTTTTCCTAAAGGGTTAGGGGTGCAAGGTTCTTGTAACTTGACAGCTTTAAGACTTGCACGCTTCAATGCCAGAGTTTCTGAGCCAACATTTTGGTTGCTAAGCAGGACCGTTGGTAAGTGATACTGATAATAATATCAAGGGCAACATACGAAATCGACTGATGAACAAAGAAGTTACTAAGCAGTTATGTTAAATAATTTGTTTTTGGTTTATTAAATACAATTATATTGCAATTATATATTTTTGTAGTTTAAACTATAAATTGCGCAAAATTATGTTTTTGTCGAAGTGACACACAACGCGAGTTATGCTCGATTTTTTGCCGATTTTTGACACACCACACCAAAAAGGTTGCCCATCACTGATCTAGAGCCAAAATAGTGCTGTTAGTTCAGTAGATTCCTATGAATAGGCATGGGTAGCAATGAATCAGTGTAATTGGAACTTCATGTGTCTTTCATGCCTGACAGTAAAGAGTTAAGTCTTCTTCAAGCATTTAAAAAATATTTTGCACAAGAAGGAGTGTGAATAATCATGTTAACTCAATTGCAACAATGTACCAATTTCTATGTGTTTCCAGTGTGTTTCTTCCCTTGCCTTGTAGCTATATTCAAAGCACCCCTGAATGAAAAATAGCAGAGCTATTGATTTATTTATAATTTGTACGCCTATAGTGAATGAAAAAGGAATCCCTGTATCAGTAAAGTCTCAGATGAGATTCTAGCAAAGCCAAAATAAGCTATATAGAATTTTTCCCCTATTTTGGTGCAATATATGGATATAGAAAAGGACTGCATAGATTACACTTATTAATACAAACCTATGGCTCTATATATCATTACGGAATATGGCTCATTCAGTACACGTTCATATGAAAAAGTATTAATACTGTACTTGTGGCAATCAAAACATATGGAAGATATAATTGCTCCTGTAAATCAATAACTTAATATAAAAAGTTGAAGATATTTGAAAAAAAATATTATTTTGATTTCTTATTGCAAAAATTCTTGTAACATTATGCTGACATTGTGCTCTGTAGAAGTTCAAAGAAATATTAGGATTTAGTTGCCTTTTCAATGTTGAGTTCCAACATGGACAGTATTAAATCAGAATATTATTCTGTCATCACTTTTCTAATGAGACAACAAGCTTCTTACCTACAATATTATTTGGCACATGTAACTAGATCCTAAAACTGCTCAGTCAGCCTGAATAAACCATTTTATTTTACAAACACAAGACATATTCAATGCATAATAGAAATAAAAATGGAATGAAGTGTTGCAATAAAAAAAGATACTACACTTGAGTAACTGCAACATAAAATTAAATTTAGTTTACTAAAAATGCATTGTGGCAGATTTCAGCCATAAAAACATATGCTTTTTATAATGACACAAAAACTGACAGGACAACAAATATAAAAAATACATCTAGAGCAAGTGTGTCAAACTCAAGGCCCGCAGTCTGACTCCAGCCCACAATGTAGTTGTATCTGGCCCGCAGGGGGTGTCCTGGAAAATGTAATCCAGGCCAGTCTACTCAATTCGAAGAGGAAACATGCCAGCAGTTTCAGGAGTAGTGTCAAGCTGGCCACGCCCATCCAGTCAGCCAAACCTACCCAGTCAGCAATACCCCCCTTTCCCCCAAAGTCAACCACAACCCTGATATGGCCCTCAATGAAATTGAGTTTGACATCCCCAATCTAGCGATTTTGCTGGCTAGTACTCAATTACAATACACCAATCTGTCATTCAAAAGTATCATTCAATGTCATCTTAATCAATTACTATTTTTCAAGAAATTACGTAAAGACATAAAATTGAATAGTGTCTTCTAAAAGTGAATAGAGGAGGAAGGAACTAATGAAAGATTTAGATGGATGCCTTTTAACTTTATGATTAAATTAGATCCATTTCTCTATTTTTTGGACCAGTTTTTCAAAACTCTTAAAGACGTCTTAAGCTAGACGTTTTTCATAAATCATATTTTAAAAAATGAAGTACAAACAATCTTCCGAGGGTCAACAAATGTGCTTTAAACTGTGCAGAGAAATGGTTCAGACTTAATCCTGTTAATATGTGTATCACCAACTGTTGGTACTATATTTAAGATTATTTTAATGAAACACTTGTCAAATGTGTAATGCCTTCAACAATTTCTAATCTTTATTTCATAGAAATATGCTTCTTCAGTACATGCTTGATGTGTTGATCAACTTACTTTGAGAAAGATTTTCGAGAGCTTTGCCAAGTTTCTTACTTTCTTGAAGGATATGATTTAATTCATCAAAATCAGGATGCTCTGACTTTGACTTCCAATCCCATTTCAAGTGTCCTACTGATCGTGGCACTAAATAAAATAAAGCACAATTTCAGGTTATAAACATCTGGGGGAAAATCTGGCTTCCACATGTGCTAAATTGTCTTCCCAGTGCTAACTTACATGTTGCTTAGCCAATATCTTAAACCTGAAACTAACGTTTGTAGCTTTGTTTCTATAAAAACTGGTTTTCACATCTTTATGAACATGCAATCATTTCTAAACATGCTGAATTTAAATATTAAAACTCAATCTTTCTAATTATGTTACAGTGAAAATTGAAGTAAGTTTCTTTTTCAGAAAGTCTTCTACAAAGTCTTCTGGGTAAAAAATACTGAAGGGAGTTCATTGTTTTAAGAAACAAGAGCTTTACCTATATTAAGAAGCAAAATTTTAACTATAATATTTATTTTTACCACTGAGATCTGAAGTGAAATATTGAAATGTTCTTGCTAGTTAGATGTCATTTCAAGATTTTCCATTCCATTTGTCCATTCCCCAATTCACTATTGCTCCCCCCCCGACCAATAGCATTCTGTAGTTACTGAATATACTCAATTCTCATTGGTTGTTTTGGAATTGTTAAATTAAAAAAAAACAAAAAATGTGTTTTAAAGTAAGGATGCAAATAAATAAAATTAGGGTTTATTTCCTAATGTTTTGTCTAGGTCCATGTGATATGTTTCTTAGTTGTTGATTTCATCACTTCAGTTTTGTATATAATGGTTCATAGGAGTTTTCATCATTATAATATGATGCAATAAATGATGTGGGACAATAGCATAGTTTTTTATTTTTATTTCTAGAATAATAACCCACTTTTTATTGTAAATTACTTTGGCTTTCTTTTTCTTTTCCATTAACTCAGCAAAATAAAAGTCCTATACCATGTGACGTGAACCCATGGAATAGGTCTTTCCCCCTCAACTTGAAGTTCCTTGCTTAACTTCAAGGAACTGGGATGACAATGATAGAAAGTTTAGAAGACCCTGAATAGAAGACCCTGAAACAAGAGTCCATCAAGTCTAGTATTCTTCTGACTTATAATAGCTAAGCATTTCTAGACAAGCTCATAAATATGGACAAGATGGCAATAGATCATATTTACTGCTGCTTTCTGTCTGCTAGTATTCAAATTATGATGCCTGAGATTATAGAGACACTAAAACAGCCAATGACAGCCTGATTCGCCATGAATTTGTTAAATCATTTACATCGCCTTTTCTGATGGTAGAATATTCAACAGTTCAAGAAATATTTCTTTTCATTCCTCCTAAATCTGTCAAATTCTTACGTTTGTAAATAGGAGAAAAACTATCCACATTTTTCATATTACAGTACCCACTAATTTAAGTAGAAGGAATAAAAAGCTCCTTTCACATGACTTAAGGCTTTTTAAATTATCCCCACAAGTAAAAATAATCATGAAACTGCAAATCTTTTACTGGCATTTTTTTTCTTTAATTCACAATTTTAAATTAATTCTAATTCAGGTTTCAACGGCACAAAGTAAGAGCCTTCAACAAAAGTAGCACCAACTCATTGAAAATTGCAATGATCACTATAGTATTTTTTTACTAAATGTCTAGGATACAGGTGACAAATTCACGGCATCATGTTGCTGTCATGTGATGTATGACAACATTTTCCCCCTTCCTGGAGATGGGCGTAGCCTGCATGTGACACATCCGGCCTACAGGCCACCAGTTTGATACCCTTGGTTTAGGATAACTCATTACTAATATTTTTAAAACTTTTCCTGAATCCTATTATTCAGCATTTATTATAGCCAGCATTGAAGTTGGTTAATTCTCCTGCTATAATTCTTGAATTATTAACTTTTACATCAGATGCAACCCTAACCCTAACCCTCCCAAGTAATGTAAGAAACATAATGTATTAATATCAAGAAGTAAATTTAGAGCTTTTCTTGTTTCCTATTGTAATGAACTACTTTATTCTTTTTACATTTTTTCTATGCATGTACTTCGGTTATGTCTTTTTATCTCTAAAAAAAATTCTGCTATGTGGTTTTCAATATGTAAAAACATATTAAAATTTAGGTACATAATGGAGTTAGACAAAACCACAAGGTTTTCAAGAATCTACACTGACATTCTACTTCCAATTTAACCATAGGCCAAACAAATGTATCCATGTTCTCTAAAGGGAAAGTAGAGGCTGACCTCAGTTGGAGCTCTTGATACTTGAAAAAGTACAGTATGTCTATCCAAATGCATTATCTCATACATATCCAAATGAATATGTATAACATGAATCCTGCAGTCTGCATATTGAGTAGACAGGCAATAATATTTGAACTGCACTTTGTCATAAGCAATAGCATTGTACTATTATTCTACATCAGGGGTATCAAACTTGCGGCCCACGGGCCAGATGCTGCCCCTGCCCCTGCCCTGCCCCGCCTGGTTTAGCAAAGAGGGAAAAAGTCACGTGATGACATGATGACACGAGTTTGACACCCCTGTTCTACATGATTCAGGCTGCTGAAAATCACAAAGTAGAGCAGGCATACATTTATTAAATAAATTTTAAAATTATGTTTATAGACACACCCACAGAAACATGAAAATCAAAATATCAATATAGAAGCTGGAAAAAATCCCACAAACTATATTTAATATCTCCTTACATGATTTAGATTCTGGTGATGGAGGAGAAATGCTGGATACTGCAAGGTCACTTTTTGATTTTTTAGGCTTCTTTGCATTTGTCTTCCAGGGTTTATCATAACTTCTGAAATCCCTTCTGGCTCCCTTATGTTCTGATGGAAAAAATATATTTGCTTAATTTTTTCCAAACATAAAGAAATCATAACTCTACAAATAAAATTATTCTGCATATGTGCAACATAATAATTATATAGAGATGTTTAATGTTATAGCATTGATATGAACAAATATTTACATTCTACAAAATTATGACTCTCTTTTGATTTACATTTATGTCTGCCTTTGATAAGATGTTCATAAAAAAAATAAACCACATAGTCCAAAACTGCATTTGCATAATAGCTTTTTCATAATCCAAAATATATCAAGTATAGTAAAGAGACATGAAGGACTCTTTTTTAACATACTCGTATAACCAAATAACCATGAAAATTGCTACTTTAATATTTTCTTTATTAAAAAAAAACTCTTGGCATTTATATATGTGTTCATAGGTTTAAAAGATCCACAAGTAGAATGAAATACTGATCTACCGTGTTTCCCTGAAAATACGACAGGGTCTTATTTTCTTTTTACTTACAAAATATGGCCTTGGGCTTATTATAGGGGAGGACTTATTGTTTTGGGGTTGCCGGGCGGCTGCTCCCTTGAGAACTGGCTCCCAAAGAGCCGGGCACAGCCTCAGGGGCGAAGCAGCAATGAGGTGACAAAGCTCACAAGCAACCGCCCAGCAAACTCTCCAGCCGGGAAGAGCGCCATTCACTGACATAGGGGGTATCCCTAAGGCACCAAGCCATGTGGCGCTCTGCCCGCTCCCCAGCTCCTACGGCTTGGCACATTAGGGATACCTAATGCATAGAGCCGAGGTGGCGCAGTGGTTAGGGTGCGGTACTGCAGGCCACTTTAGCTGACTATGATCTGCAGTTCAGCGGTTCAAATCTCACCGGCTCAAGGTCGACTCAGCCTTCCATCCTTCCGAGGTGGGTGAAATGAGGACCCGGACTGTGGGGGCAAGTTGCTGACTCAATTTGCTAAAAAATTTGTAAACCGCTTAGAGAGGGCTGAAAGCCCTATGAAGCGGTATATAAGTCTAATAAATAAATAAATAAATACCCCCTAGGTCAATGCATGGAGCTCTGCCCGGCTGGAGAAGGGGGTTGCGTGAGTGTCTGTTCCGCTCCCAGCAGGCATGCCTCCTAGCCTCAACATGTCTGGGCCCAGCTCTCCCTGCAGTAGCCACTGTCGCCGCTGCGCTCCGAGCATAAAGTCTTTTCCGGTTCCAAACTCCAAAACTCAGCTGCTGAGTCTTCCAGGAGCGGCCGCTCTAGGAGTGTGTTCTATGGTTGTCGGCTGGCTGCTGGAAGACTCTCTGTTCGGAAGACTCTCTTACTGAGAGTTCCAGCAGCCAGCCCACAACCACAGAGCGCACTCCTAGAGCGGCTGCTGCTTGGCGCCTTAGGGATACCCCCTAGGTCAGTGAATGGTGCTCTGCCCGGCTCAAGAGGGGGTTTGCCAGGTGGTTGCTTGCGAGCGTGGTCACCTCATGGCTGCTTCACCCCCTGAGGCTGTGCCCGGCTCTTCGGGAGCCAGTTCGCAAGGGAACAGCTGCCCGGCAACTCCCCCCTCCGGCCAGGCAGAACACCACTCCCCAACCTAGCAGTATCCCAAAAGCACCAAGCAATGTGAGCGCCTTTCCCCCCCCCCCAGCTCCTGCGGCTTGGCGCCTTCAGGATACTGCTATGTTGGTGAGCGGTGCTCTGCCTGGCTGGAGGGGGGTTGTCAAGGGGATTAATTTTCAGGGGTGGGCTTATATTTTTGCCCACGTGAAAAATGTGGCAAGGCTTTAGTTTCAGGACAGGTCTTATTTTCGGGAAAACACGGTATGTCTTTAGTTCATCACCCTTATCAGATGGCCAGGACGGACTGGAAATTTACATCTGGATGTTAGGAAGAATATTCAAAGAGAAATATATTTCAGTATACCTATTAATATGTGATGTCTTCTTCGGAGGGGCATCCAGATTGTGTGGTTTCATTGGAACTTAACTGATGAATTAATATAAAGATACTAGGCTAAAATAAAGAGTACTTGATAAACCCAGAATAACTTCAGGATAGGTAAATCAATAAATTAAATTTGGACAGACATGAGTACTTTGGATATACCAATACATAGGATCTCTAGGCATATGAACTCTGGGCAGATAAATAAGATGTAATAAAAACATAACAATTTTGATAAACAATGATTACAAAATTGTGTTCACTTAGAATTCCCCGACGAATAATTCTTGTTCTACATACCTGAAGCTTCACTCTCTGCCCAGAGAGCAGCAGATCCAGACAACGTTCTCTGAATGTGGCCGTGGCTCCCTTGTTTGGACTGAAGATGGTCAATGAGAAATGGAATTGGATGATCAGGAGTCTCTGTTATTAGCCTGGTCATTAGTTCCTTAAAAACATCAAGGGGAGATGTATCAAATACATGCCCTGAAGTTCATCTTGTTTCAGTGGAAGTTTGAAATATAATTCATCTTCTCATTAATCAAACCCTCCTTTAGGCTTTTTTTTTTTTGCAAAAAAAGGTAAAATATTTGAATGCCTCAAAGATTATGACAAAACTATATATTATTGAAACCACCTCAAAGAGCACAAAGCTGCCAAAGAAAAATTGGATCAGAAGTTTAGAAATCTGATCCATGTAATTTATTTTACACTTTAAAATAAAAGCAAAAAACAAAACAAAACCCTAAGAATGCTTCTTCTTTAACCATATGAAAAGTCCAGAGTTATTTAATTGGCAGAAAGGGCTAGTTGGATTCAGTACATTCTTTGTTTAACTATGGTTTGTTGAGTAAGTTTCATAGAGCAGAAAGTCATAAACCATGGTTTAAAGGCCACTTTGATTAGAATCAAACATTGTACACTACAACCGAGCAATTGGTATAAATCCAGTTAATAATTCAACATGCTTGGTGTGTGTATAAATTATTTTTATTAAAATTATCGTATGATTTTCTTCATTTGTATATTTTTTTTAAAAATCAGACTATTAAAATGTTCAAGGAACTCATTAATTCTTTAATAAGTACCTGGCAACTTCCAGATCCCAGCATAGAAAAGACTTAATTCTTTAATGCAAGTTAATTATTCCAGATTATTATGCAACCTTCTTCATTATTGCAGCATTTTGTTCACTGGATTTCAACTTGTTGAAACCACTATCTACATGCTTTAACAAAACTAATGCTTTGAAAGGATTTTTGCAAATATGTTTCTCAATTAATGTGTTTTATTGCTCTGTTTTAGTAATCTTTCCCCTTTTGCATTTCATTATCTTTCAACACCAACAAACTAAATCATCAAGAAAATCCAGCTCATAGGACTATCAAATCCCTCAAACTGACTTAGTTCAGCTAGTTATAATGTTTTCTACATATAGAATCCTGTGTCAAACACATTTAATTTAAAATATTACCTTTCCTCTTTTTATTAATTAAATGCAGTCGAGCCTACACAATTATTCTTAGTGAACACATGGTACCCCAATGAGTTTTTTTTCAATTCTTGGAAGAATGGTGCAGTAGCTGCTAATTTGTTCAAATGTTCACATATCTATGGGTGTGACATACAGGTGCACATGTTTGTGAAAACACCGACCCACCAATTTTCCTTCTCTATACTGGGCAAACACTACAGATCATTATATTTTGTCTATAAAGCATAATGTTGTATTGTGATTATTACTCTCTTCTACCTGCTTTTCTGTCCTTTATGAAAATGGGATCAACAGCATCCATCTTTCTTCTCTTGGCTTAAGACAATTATAGCATACTTTTAAAGGGTGGATTAGTTCTTCCTTCAAAAAAAGCCCCAAGAGAATCCTGCAACTATACAGAAACTAGCCTGAAGACTAACCATCAGCTTTGAGCAGACAATGCATGAGCAACAAGAATAGACAAAGGAATGGATGGATAAGATAAGGAAAAGAGTGGGACAATAGTGCTGGATGAACTGAGATGAATATACCAGCAACATCCAGGGTAGTTATAATATGAATACCATTGTAACATCTGCAGTGTTTCCTAGAAGTAAACACTCAGCCTAGAAACATGTATTTCATCTACACTATTCATCCAATTAACTGAAAAGTGATTCAACTGTTTCAGACATGCAGCTATTCTTCCATTTCCATTTCTCTTAATATCACAATTTCCCCATAATTCGATTAACTTCTTTTTAATAGGATCTTGAAACAGATGTCTAACCATCCAACTTCTGAAGTTGCGAAGTGAAAACAAATGTCTATTACTACAGAAAATTTTATGAGCCTGAAGTATTTCATATCTGTCCAGACAGGTTGTCCATGAAGTACATTCGCTTTGGGTGGCCAAGCAATTTATATACATAAATTATTACTGGTTTGTCACACATTCAGCCAAATGTTTGGACAAGATTTGGCATTTTTGATTACCTATTGAGTCCTTCCCAAAGACCTGGGATAGTTAGATGCTAACTTCAATGGTGTTAAAAGTATTGTCGCAGGATATAAACTGTATCAAGACAAGCTGCTTTTGCAATTGATGGATGGTGATTTTGTCAATGCTGATAGTTTTCAAGTGATGATCTAACTCTGTGGGAGTTCACCTACGGCACCTATTACTGTTGGTACAACCTTTGCTTTCTGGTTGGGAGAGCAACCAGGTATTCAAAGCATTTCAAAAAGTTGCATATCTCTTAATAAAATCAATCTAAAACATGTTAAAAAGTTGCTCTCTCTTTTAGCCCCTAAAACAGGAGTGTCAAACTCACGTCCTCACTGTGGCATCACATGACAAATTGGGACTTTTCGTCCTTCGCTAAACCAGGCGGAAGCAGGGTCAACACACGATGGGCCTGTGGGCCATGGGTTTAACACCCTGCCCTAAAACATCCCAGAAATATCTCCACTATCAGCCTCAGGTTCATTGGTTGCAACTTTTTTCTGACCATCTAAAATGGTATTTTTAAACTAAAGGAAAAATGTGAAGATTCTGGCTTCAATGTATTTCTAAAAGCCATTACTTCAGCATCCTGCAGGCACAGAGTTTTGCTCTAAAAAATATTTCATATGCTTTCAAAGTGCTAAATGAAAGAAAAATTAAAATGCAAATGGTTCAGAATTGAATTTCACATAGAAATAAAACCTCATTAATTCTACAATAAGAAAACCATTATCAGTTCAGGAAAAAACTGAAGTCTTCCCATTAAGCATGCCCTTCAGTTCCATTTTCCTAAGGTTAAAAAAAATGAAACAGACCCTTTAACAATTCAGCAAGTAATAGACAGGGACAAAAAGAGACACTGTAGGACTAAAATGTTCTACATTTTATCTGTCAGTTTCATACCTTCTACTCCTAAATGTTTGTCAAACTACACTTGGATGAAAAAGTTTAAACATTCCTGGTCAAACTGAATGTTCTAATGTATCACTGAAACATTTAATGTCAACAGTGATGGCTAAACTTTTATAAACAATATGTGTATAATTTATATCATAACATTTCATTATTTCTATGTGAACTGGTAATTTCAGTGATGAGATAAAAATATAGGGAGCTATTTGACACTGAATTAGAAAACTGATCACTCTTGATCAGATTATAAATACTGGGATAAGTAACTTGGCAGGATCTAGATTTCTTTAGTAGCATTTGCACTAGCAATAGCACTTAGCTTTGTATACCATTTCATAGTGTTTTACAGCCATGTCTAAGCAGTTTACAAAGTCAGGATATGGCTTCCAACAATCTGGGTTCTCATTTTGCCAACCTCAGAAGGATGGAAAGCCAGTCAGGATTGTACTCCAGTCTGTGGACAGAAGCAGCCTGCAATACTGCCTTCTAATCACTATGCCACCACAGCTAAATTACAAATCCAACAATTCTTTATACTAAGTCAGAGGTGTCAAACACAAGGCCCACAATGTGGTCAGATCTGGCCTACGGAGCAGTCCTGGAAAATGTAAGTGGCCAGCCCACATCACTTTGGCCCAATCTACCCAATGCATACAGGAAACATCAGGCAGCGTGGCTTCAGCACAGTCTACCCAACGCAAAGAGTAAACATTGGGTCAGCATGGCTCCAGCCAATGCAATGCAATGAGGAAACATGCCAGCAGTTTAGGGAGTGATATCATGCTCACCCAGTCAGCCATGCCCAGTGAGTGATGTCAAGTGGCCATGCCCATCCAGTTGGCCATGCCCCTACCCCCCGTGAGGTCAACAACAGCCTTGATACGGCCCTCAATGAAATTGAGTTTGACACCCCTGTACTAAGTCATGATAAAGAAGACTAGTGAGAATTAAATCCTAAAACATTTGGGATAACCAAATTCCTAACTTCTGGTCTACATTTATTTGCATAGCTTTTTTTAAAAAAAATCTTCCTTATCTGGAATCATATACTGACAATACATATTTTGTAGCTACACATAACACTATATAGATTTTGCCTGTCTGTAATTTCATGTTAATATAACCTTGTTAGAATATAGATTTGGAATCCAGACTCCCACTATTCAGTTAGTATTAATTGATATAATTTCACCATATATTCTTATAATCCAAAATGATGTTGTTGTCTTATGGCAAGTTCATTGTGAGGGCATGCAATTTACAGATATATTGGGCATGCTGATGTAGGTCCTGCCAACTGGTAGAGAGCCAAAATGAGTTTATGAAATGATGAGTAAATTTTTTAAAATGTACAGAGAATAATGAGGTAAAAAGAATTTTGTAGCTTAGCTGGCAATGTTTTCACAATCACTGAACTCTTCCACCCCCTTGTACCATTACTAAATTAATTTAATATATGTGTACTCCATCTGGTGATGTTCCATAATAAGCATTGTTCTGACTGTTGCAGGCCTATATTAGTAATAAATCAATGATTGGATTGCAGAAATAGATACATCACTGTTCTGTTTTATTTCTGTTTCCTAGACCATATAATCCAACTATATTTTCCTCATTATTTCCAACTTTGGCATTACAGTCTCCAACCACAAGCAACACAATGTTGTTCTTTCAATTTCAGATTGAATTTGAAAACTTATCAACCTCCTCTTTAATCTTAATGGTTGAAATATAAATCAGGATAATCATGATACTAAAGGGTTTTTCATGAAGTCTAATTGATATTCATTGCATTGTACTCATGTGTTATCCTTGTTGCATTCTTCTTCACCGACGAAAGCAATGCTGTCTCTTCTTTGTGTGTGTGTGTGTGTGCTCTAGGTAGTAGACAAAATGATATTCTGATTGAAAATGTCTAATGTCCAATTTCTTTAATTCACTAATGCCTAAGATTTAACATGTTATCTATTTATTTCATCTTTTAACATGCTGAGTTTTCCTTGGTTTCAACCATATGTTCCATGTTCCCCTATTAATTCTATTTTTAGCTTCATATTTTCTTTTTAGCATGGCAACCTCAGCAACTAGAAATCCTGAAGGCTTTAATCAAAACACATCATAAATTCCATTATTACTCTGAAGATCTTCAGCTATTCCTCATTAGCATGTTGAGTACCATCTGACCTGATTGACCTATCATCCAGCACTATATCATCAATCATTTTATGTTGTCCACCTATGTGGTTTTCTTACTAAAATATAGGAGTGGTTTATCATTGCCTTTTCCTGCAAAGTATAAAATCATACCTTTGCCTACATGATCATGTTTCCTCCAATGCCTTTCTATATCACTGTTGCCTGGCATTCATCATTCATCCTTCCCAGGAATGTACAATACACACACACACAAACACACCTGCCATGATGGTAGTGTAGTTGATTCCTTCACATATCAAAATCTTTTTTTTTCAGAATCACACAAAATTGTTTACTACATTTTGTATAAGGCTAGTTTGCCACCTTAAGGATGACATGCACTCAAACTATGCTCCTTTAATAATTCACCAAGTCTAAATTATGACCATTGTCCATTAATATAGAATATGTTTCCATTCCAACAGAAAAGAACCTTATACACATATTAATGGCAGGCTTCATTACAATATGCCAATTACCTTCTAGCATTCATATCTCTGTCCCTTCACAGAGTCACACAGAACATCTACAGTGCAATATGGATAATAGTCTAAAGCATCATTACAAAAGATGTTTCTCACACAAGAGGTACACAGATATGCACTGTTTTTCTTTATTTCTTTAGGTCTCTAGTTTTCTAAGGCCATATTTTTCATTTTTCACGTTAGCTGGCCATCAAGTTACTTCATATTTTCCAGCCCATGTTCACGTCTAAGATCTAGAGTCAGACTTCAAAGCCAGCCACCTGAACAAAGGAAAAAGGGATGAAATTGATGAACTGGTTTGTTCTAAAAAATGTCTATAGCAGCCAATGAGCAAGTATAAGAAGTAAATATATCTAATTAGAATTATTTATAAAGAGTGTGAGATCATTTTCTGTTAGAACCTCAATGCAACTCAAAGCCTGGTTAAGTCCTGCACACCAGCCAGCTTTAAGGGGGGCACTTGCTTTTTTTTCAAAGTAGGATAAGTGGTTTCCAGGCAGAAGAAGGAACCTGAGGTTACTCTTCCTGTATATTATTTTCTTTTAATATATTTCTCATTTAAAAAATTTTATTTCTTTGTCTCATTCTATTTTTTCAACTCCTCTCTATGTTCTTTGTTTCTTAATACTATAATTGCTGCCCTTAGCCTATTGTGGCAAAATACATTACTAAATCCTAAATAGTTTGTTTGAAATAGGTCAAGATTGATAAACATGTTTATAGGAATACATTTCTTTGTTAGAGCTATATCCTAGAGCTGTGCTTGTGAACCTTTTCATCACCGAGTGCCAAAACCAGAATGCACATGCGCCGGAAACCAGAAGAGCAGCTGCCCGGTGCTCATGCGCGTGCCAGCCAGCTGCTCTTTTAGGTTACAGTATGTTCATGCATGCCAGTTGGTCTTTGCATGCACATGCGTGCACCAGAACCCGGAAGAGCAGCTAGCAATGGTGTGCATTCCCAGAGAGAGGGCTTTGTATGCTATCTCTGGCACACATGCCATAGGTTCGCCATCACAGTCTTAGAGTCATCAAGGAGCTCCAGAGGCAAAGATAATACTCCTCTAATTTTTCACACAATCATCATTCATGAAGTATCCTGAGCTGAAAGCAATAATTGGTCCAAAGTCCAGTGAGTTTCTACGCTCAAGTTCACTTGAACTTAGATGAAAGAACCCCAACTGATTTAAACAAAGAAACAAAAGAGAGTAGAAAGAATAGTTTTCAAACCATTTCTTTTATTTATCTATTGTTCTTTTAAAGTAAAGAACAATAAACTCTTGTGGTCATTTTTAGTAGTTATTCATTCATTAGTATCCCAAATGCACCTGCAGCAAAAGAACCATTCAAGGAAAGAATTATGGCTCTGAGAGAAAGCATTGAACAGTTATATAACTTAATTAAACCTACATAAACATTAAAACTGATGAACAAGCAGTCTGCCTCAGTTCATCATTAATCAGGTCTTGGATTAGGGAATTAGTTTCATAGTATCTCATCTAAAGCAATCAAGACACGTGTATTTTGCCTGTATAGTCATATATATCATCCAGGTTCCATAATGATACTTCAGGTTGGATTCTAAAAGGTGCCTTCTCAGGTGCCTCCAGCAGCTGGTGCCAATGGCCAGGAAAGATGCAGCTGCTTTAAAGAGTGCAACCAGTTTCCATCCCAGTCACACACAACAGGAAAGCACATTTTTATAATAGGTGCTTTCACTTTTCTGAAACACTATATAACCATAGTCACTATTATTCTTCAGCCCAAATTGTCCTCCCCTAACAACCAGCATGTATGTTAGTCACAATTCCTCAAAGCCTCCCATTACTTTCTTAGAATCAATTTAGCTCTGTTATTTATTTTTCAGAGACACTTTTGCTCATTATTCCAAGCCCTTAAAACATATAGATCTATATGAAATTCTAATCTTCCCTTCAATGTTAGTCTTAGTAACAGCCACGGTGGCACAGTGGATAGAATGCAGTATTACAGACTACTTCTGCTGCAGTGGTGGGTTTCAAATTTTTTTAGAACCTCTTCTATAGGTGTGGCCTGCTTTGTGGGAGTGGATTGCTGGCCATGTGACGGGTGGGAGTGGCTTGCCAGCCATGTGACTGGGTGGACGTGGCCAACTTGTAAAATGTGGTGAAACTCACTTAACAACGCTCTTGCTTAGCAACCAAAATGTTAGCTCAGAAACTCTGGCATTTGAAGCATGCAAGTCTTAAAGCTGTCAAGTTATAAGACCCTTGCACCCCTAACCCTTTAGGAAAAAAACCCAGGGTTGTTCAAACTTGACAGCTTTAAGACTTGTGGACTTCAACTCCCAGAATTCCTCCTCTCGCTCTTCATCTTGATGATGTGCGGATGTGCGGGGGAGAGCTGGAACTGGTTCTAATCAGCACTGTAGATTTGTGGAACCTCTTCTATAGAAGAGGTTAGAACTGGCAGGAACCCACCCCTGTTCTGCTGAACACCGGCTGCCAGCAGTTTGGCACTTCGGGACTCACCGGCTCAAGGTTGACACAGCGTTCTATCCTTCCAAGGTCAGTAAAATGAGGACCTAGATTGTTGGGGGCAATATGCTGACTTTGTAAACCACTTAGAGAGGGCTGTAAAGCACTGTGAAGTTGTATACAAGTTTTAGTGCTATTGATATTACTAGTAGCTGTTTTGCTCTTTCACATATTTGAGGTTACTTTTTTTGGTTGATTGTTTTCTGAGTGGAATTGTCAGGTTTCTGTTTAATCCATGAACCACAATCTGAAACTATAAAGAATTTTTATGACATTATTGTGCTAGCTAGACAAAAGTCGAATTTCAACTATACAAAAATTGGATTTCAACTATACGTTTTCTTCAATGCAATGAATAAAAAGAGAATTAAAAAGAATGCATACATTATTCTTTTCTCCCAATGTACGAAGTCCTCGATGGTTTTTTGTTGTTGTTGTTTTTGCAAATAATCAGCTGTAGCAAAAATAAGCAATGGGAGGGAGGGCGCTACTTCAATCCTTTTTGGAATAGGTCAGTCAAAGCTGGAACATGTTTTAGAACAGTGTTCCCCAAAACATTGGCCCTAGTAGTGAGGAGAGATAGGGGATGCATGCTCTGTAGATGTTGTGCTCATGGAATGTTAGTGCCTATGGACAGGACTTTTACAGGCGAAGTTCTACTGTACTAGTTGTTGGTTATCAATTCAGGAAGAATCAGAAGGCTTCAGGTTGCTCTGGTATTCATTTCATTTGTTGGATGATGTAATGACACATGTGATATTACTTCCTCCTTTATATCCCCCTGCTTGCCCAAGCTGGAAAGTAATAAAATACTTTCTTTTCAATGTTTTATCACAGAACCACGTAGACCAGTGGTTCTCAACCTTTTCTTCACCTTCTTTAAATACCTTTTGTGGACCATTGCCCCAGACCCCATCTCTTAACTCAATCATAACATTTTTTTCAAGCCTTTGCAGACCCCCTATGATAACATCACGCCCCCCCAGGGGCCCACGGACCATATGTTGAGAATCACTGACATAGACAATGGGCCATACAAGATTTAAGTTATTTGCAGTCTGAAGTTGACATACACTCCAGATAGTTTTTCTGATTCTTTGCAGGCAGGCCAACAGAAAAAAGAAATTAACCAAAGGTGGATTTTGATGGCAGCAGACATAATATGCATAAATCTTTTCACAAGTGACAGCTCAACTGTATTTTTTCAAATGTCAAACAGATGAAGCAATAGACAAGTATGTCCAGGATAGTATCTTTAGGCAAAGGAGATAGATAAAAAGAACTTCAAAGCAGCCAAAGTGTATATTGTGAATACTGTGAAGGAGGTATGAATGGGAGAATAAAAGTTGGAAAAAAGAAAACGTACAGAGAAGGTCAAGTCATACAGTAAAGAAGAAATGTACAGGTTAATAGGGAGAAGGAACAATAATTAATCACTGAAAAGCAAGAAAACTGATGACTACCAGCCATTACATCCTTGCAGTAATGTTACAGATTATACCTGGCCCACAGGAATGGAAGCAGAGATTGATTTCAAGTCAAATAAACTGTCCAAGAAGAAAAGCAAGCATTAGCTAATTATGTAAAAGACAGCCAAGGATTGATGCAAATTAAAATCTGGAACTTAATGTACAGGGAACGAAACATGTATACTGAAATAATATAGTAAAAAGAAGAACGGAAGGCTGACAAGGTTTGCATGGTCAATTTCTACAAAAGATCAAAGTAAAAGTGGATAAAGAAAAAAACCTGTCAATGGCTTACAACTGGAATATTAAATAAAGAAAACCAAAGAATTTGGCTGCTTAAAGAAAGTTATTCAATTGAAGTCAGAACTAAAAAAAAATCATGAACTGATTAAAAAAGCAAACTGTACAAAGAGGCAGAAGAAATGGTAGATCACACACTCATGCAAGTATATTGGACCAACAGCTATCAACAGTAACATAAAAGTCATCAAAATGATTCACTGGAATATTTGTAAAAATTATAATGTGCCAGTAATGAGAAACTGGTGGGAATGTATAATTGAAAAAGTAGTTGAAAAAGAACATATTCAAATATTGTTGGATTTCTTGATACAAATTAAAAAAATGTCTTGGCACATAAACATCATATTAAACTGATGAAAAGAAGAAAGTGTGGATATTTGATGTGGCAATGCTAGCAGATAGCAGAATAGAAGTCAAAGAACCGGAGAAGACCACAGAGTTACCCTGTGGAGATATGGGTAATGAATGAATGAATGAATGAATGAATGAATGAATGAATAATAAATAAATAAATAAATAACAATGCATCAAGATCTGAAACTCAAAAGTGAAAGATTATGACATAAACCAGTATTTATTGGCACACTGGGTGCCCTATCAAAAAGCCTTTGGCAATGTTTATTATATCAGCAACATTGACAAAATTTCCAACTGTCCTTCACAGAAGACCATACTGTTTGGATTTGCAGATAGTTCAGTGATACATTGCAATATCCTAGGTTCTTGGGAAGAATTCAATGCAAATGGAGGCTAACGCCAGCTGAAGAATTGGCAGCTATGACTTCACATTGTTTTCTACATAATAATACTTACCAAGGAACATAAATGGTTACAAATACACCAGATAGCTGAAGAAGAAACAAGGGCATTGGAAGAATATCTGAAGGACGGTTAAAAAGATGCAATGAAATTAGTACACCATGAACGTTTGCTGCATATGGATGAGACCAAACTAGCCTATAAGAAAGACAAAATGAAGAACAGAAATGAGACATAGCAAGGCAAAGTATGACATGGCTGATACATCCACAAAAAAGCAGGCAGAGTAAAAGACCAGAAGATCTGGGAATGGCTAAGAGTAGGAAAGTTGAAGAAAGAGACAGAGAGGCCAATTCTGGCTGCACAAGACCAAGCCTTAAGAACAAATGCAGACAAAGTTAGAATTGAGATGATAGTAACAATAAATGCTGCCTCTGCAAAGTAGCTAAAGAAACAGCATCTACTTAGCTGCTGCAAAAGATTCACACAAATTGATTACAAGCAACAGCATAACAAAGTAGCAACAATGGGTCATTGGAAGAACTGCAAGTACTGCTTACCTGCAAGAAAGAACTGGGGAGACCACAAAATAGACAAAGTAATAGAAAATGAAAGAGCTAAAGTGTTCTGGGACTTTAATATTCAAATGGGTAAGCACCTGCTATGTAACACCACAGACTTAACAACTGTCAACAAGAAAGCCAAAAAAGTCTGAATAATGTGACATGACAGTACCTGGAGACAGCAGAAGAGAAGAGAAAGTACTGGAGAAAAATAACAAAATACATAGACCTGCAAATAGAAGTAGAAATACTGCAGGGAAAGAAACGAAAGATAGTACCAATAGTGTTAAGTACTTTGGGCGTAATCCCAAAACATCTGGAGCACATTTGAACACCACGGGCATTGGTAAAAATCACCATCAGACAGCTCTACTTGGAACAGCATATCCCGAAGATACCTTTAACACACACATACACCCAAAAAAGCATCTATCTATCCCTATACCTGGGAAGGGCTTGATAGGTGGATAAAAATGCCAAGTCCATTCTAACTATCTGGCTGACTGTGCAATAAACTATAATAACAACAACAACAACAACAACAACAACAACAACAACCACTGCTGGTTTGTGCCATAGTCGTTGAATTTCGATTTTTAAGTCCTGGTATTTTGCGATTTTATTTTTATTTTAATTTTAGAAGGAACATGAAAAAATCGCAAAATACCAGGACTTAAAAATCGAAATTCAACGACTATGGCACAAACCAGCAGTGGTAATTCCAGTGGTAATTGGCACATTGGGTGCTATTCCAAAAGCACTGGAATTACATTTAAAACAGTTAAAAATTGACAAAATCACCATCAGTCAAATGCAAAAAGCTGCACTGCTTGGATCTGCACACATATTACGAAAATATGTTACGACGTCCTAGGCCCCTGGGTGGGGCCCGACTAGTAACCAATGCCAAATCCGGCGAGGCAACTGGCCGCTGTGATACAATTGTATAATAATAATAATAATAATAATAATAATAATAATAATAATAATAATAATAGTAATGAAACAATGGAGAACTGAGTTGGCAGTAGGGAATGAGATCTACGGAATAGTTAATATCAAGCGAGGAATTTTCCAGGGTGATTCACTTTCACCTCTTCTCTTCATCATCGCAATGATCCCACTATCAGTAATCTTAAAAAAAATGAAATTAGGCTACCAAACAGCCAAAGAAGCTGAAAAAATTTCACATTTACTATATATGGATGATTTGAAACTCTATGGAAAGTCAGAAATAGAAATCCAATCATTGACAAACACAGTCCGAGTATTCAGCACCGATATTTCAATGCAGTTTGGCATGGAAAAATGCGCCACTGTATCCATAAAAAGGGGCAAAATCACTGCATGTGAGGGAATTGAAATGCCCAATGGCCAATTAATTAAATGCAAAGCAAATGAAGCCTACAAATACTTAGGCATTCTGCAGTTGGATAACATCAAGCAAGGAGAAGTAAAAACTATTGTCAGGCGAGAGTACACCAACAGAGTTAGGAAAATTTTGAAATCTAAATTGAATGGTGGAAATACAATCAAGGCCATAAATACCTGGGCAATACCAGTTATAAGATACACAGCTGGTATAGTTAACTGGACACAAGCTGATTTGGACCTTTTGGACCGAAAAACCAGGAAACTAATGACAATGCACTACAGTTTACATCCACGTGGTGATACTGATAGATTGTACCTGCCCCGAAAATCAGGTGGCAGAGGATTATTACAAGTGAAGCAAACAGTTGAAGAAGAAAAACATGCACTGGCTGATTATTTAAAAGAAAGTCAAGAACATCTATTAATCGAAGTAAAGAACAAAAATCTACTGAAGGCCCAACAGACGAAACAAGAATACAGAAAAGATGTGATAAAATCAAGAATGGAGAGTTGGCAGAACAAAGCACTGCATGGCCAATTTCTGGAAAAAATAAAAGATAAAGTGGACAGTGAACAAACTTGGTTATGGCTAACAACAGGTACATTAAAGAAAGAAACAGAGTCACTAATCCTGGCTGCGCAAGAACAAGCTATCCGCACAAATGCCATTAAGGCCAAAATCGAAAAATCCTCTGATGATGCCAAATGCAGACTTTGCAAAGAAGCTGATGAAACTGTTGATCACATACTCAGCTGCTGTAAAAAAAATCGCGCAGACTGATTATAAATTGCGGCACAATTCAGTAGCACAAATGATCCATTGGAATTTGTGCAAAAATTATAATATTAAAACAGCAACAAACTGGTGGGAACATCAGCCTGAAAAAGTCACCGAAAATCAGATGGTCAAGATCTTGTGGGATTTCCGTATACAAACCGACAAAATACTGGCGCATAATACACCAGACATCACACTGGTTGAGAAAAATAAGGTCACAATCATAGACATCGCAATACCAGGTGATAGCAGGGTCGCCGAGAAGGAACATGAAAAAATCGCAAGATACCAGGACTTAAAAATTGAAATTCAACGACTATGGCACAAACCAGCAGTGGTAATTCCAGTGGTAATTGGCACACTGGGTGCTATTCCAAAAGCACTGGAATTACATTTAAAACAGTTAAAAATTGACAAAATCACCATCAGTCAAATGCAAAAAGCCGCACTGCTTGGATCTGCACGCATATTACGAAAATACGTTACGACGTCCTAGGCCCCTGGGTGGGGCCCGACTAGTAACCAATGCCAAATCCGGCGAAACAACTGGCCGCTGTGATACAATTGTACAACAACAACAACAACAACAACAACAACAATAATAATAATAATAATAATATAACAATAACAATAATAATTTTCATTAAATTTGTATTCTGCCTCTCAATAACTGTGGACAACTCAGAAGAAAAAAGAATATTACTATAAAAATCAATAAACCATAACAAAATAAATTCAAAGCTACAAAATCAGCCTTACCACGGCTGCTTCAGGCATTCCTAAAATGCCTGAGCAGATTGTTAGTAATGTGATTTATTATTGTCAATTGTACAGAACTACACTTTGGAAATTTTCTGCTTAAACTGCCCAAATAATTTGACCAAGCTGAGCTATTTAATGCCTGTGCACAAGGAAAAAGGCATCTGTCACTCCAGAAACTGGAGTCACAAAGCACATGCATTAAAAAGGGTGGTGGGAAGGATATACAAAAAGCATTTAAATAAAGACTAACCCTAAAAATTAAGTTAGACTTATGTGTCTCTCCACCAGAGGAATCTACTATTCGGTACTATTGCTGGATTCCTTGTGGGGAAAGCTTCTTTGTATGGAGATACCAAGAGAGTCGTAAAAGTGAAGCTGTACCGCCTTCCATAGGAACTCCGTATGATAGGAAAAACCGAATTAGGTGGTACAAATATTACTACCACCCTTCTGTTTTTAACAAGGCAGGACTATGAGACCATGTCACCGAACTGATTCGAGCGGAAAAGGAAAGAAGCAGCAGGCAGAAAAAGAATGTGTGTCAGAAGTGGAGGGGGGGAGGCGTGTGCGCGCATATGCCTCGGCAATTCTTTAGGTAAAGCACGCTGGCCAGCAGCAAGCAAGAACGGCGTGGTGGAGGGACTCAGTTGCGGTGGCAATGAGTGCACCTTCAGAAGACCAGGTGAAGGTCCGACCGACAGGGAGAAAATTTTTATCTATCGGATTGCTAATAGCCGACCAACGACTTGAACCATTCAGCAATAGGTAAACACTCCCGCACCGCTTGCTCCCAGCAGCGATTGCAATTTCAATTAAAGCAAACTCGAAGTAACTTGGTATGACCCGGCGCGCACTTGCCCGGCCAGCCGCTCGCGCCAAGAAGACCCGAGCGCTACCGCCTCGGAACAAGCCCAGCAAGCTCGGAGGGGCTCTTACCTCAAAGAGGGGCCCGATCTTGTTCCTTTCCAGGTAGGCTTGAATTCTGTTTTGCTGACGAGACGCCATCAGCTTGCTGAGGAACGAAGACTGGTGTTCGCGCGCTGCTTCTCCGGCGACTCCAGCTATCCTTTTGCCACACAGAACGAGTAGGTTGGGAACAGCAGGGCAGGGCGGGGACTGTAGGGAAAAGCCCCAGGTCCGACGAGCGGCACCGGTCCTGAACTACCTGGACACCCGGCCCCCTCTTAGAGCCGAGCTCGAGCCAGGGGGCAAGGAAGCCCTGCCACCTCTTCCTCCTCCGCGAAGGTTGGAGCCGGGGAAGGCGCGGGGTGGTGCGCAGCGAGGAGGACGCGGCGGGAAGAGCCGTGCGACGCCTATGCAGGCGGCCGGTTCCTTGGTTACAGGGCGCGCAGCCCCGGCTCCGCTTGAAGCCACCTCGCCAAGCTGCCGCCCTAGCGACAGCGCCTCTCGCAAAGCCAATAGCAACGGCACTGCTGCTCTTCTCGAGCGGAGCCAGGCGGGGGACCCGATTCTCTCTCTCGGACTGCGACGATACCCCGTGGTTCTCTTTCGGGTCGAGGGAAGCGGGCTGGAGGAAGCCTCGGGAGTGCACCGCAGTGGCCGAAGTCGTGGCCGCCTAAGCTGAAATGGGTGCCGAAGTGGCGGGTGAGCTAACGACTTGGCGGAGGCTGGAAACAGCGCCCGTTCCCGCCCAGCTACGTCGAATACACGGCCTCTCTCACGTGGTTTGTAATTCTTTCCATTATTTCTTTTCGGCTCGCGCCCCGCTGCTGATCTATAGTTGGAGGCAACCGTGACAGAGGAAGGGGAGAATCACACTTTGAAATAGCAAGGGGGGCGTTATTGAGGGAAGGATGGAATCCGCTTAACCGCCTTTGGAGTTACATTTCTTGTTCCTTGGGTGCTAGTATCGGTCGTAAATACGCACTTCCCGTCCAAGTGGCAACTCAGAACTGTCCCATAACTGTTACTGTAGTGAAACCTTCGATTATTTGAGATTTAGCCACACTGACGTCTCTAGGTTTGCTTAGAAATAAGGATTGTATGCTCTTTTTTTTCCTATACAAGGATAAGCTTCGTTTATTTGAAAATTTATACGACTGTCCAGCCCAGACTTCCAGGAAATTAATACGCAAGTAACACAGAGGTTGAATAAGAAGAAAACAAGTAATTTATCAGCAGATTTCAAAAATCGTATTAAAAAATCCTTATATCCTATACAGTATATCAAAACCGACGCAAAATAAATACTGTAAAGCTAAGAGGTGGATTGTTTGATCTTGAGTCTTGGACAAACTCTGCAGTCATTATTTGTACAACCATTAATATATTGTGTAAACCAGATTTTTTTTAAAAAAAAATTTGTTGGACAAGCTGTAATGGCCTGGTTTGAATATGATACTTAAGTTATGATGGATTCTCCAAAGCTAATAATGAAGCTACATTTTGGTTCAGTATGGTGAGTATCACTGGCTTGGTTTACATCTTGAGGTAAGCCATAACATGGTCCATTCAGTTTTAGTTTAATATGTTGTGGGAATCTAGCCATTAAAATATATAAAAGCACATTTTATGGCTTAGTGTTTCTTTAACAAAATATAGTTAAAGAAACCACAAACTTAGCACAATGTGAGATCAATTACTTGTACTTTGCCCTGTGGTGGTGAAAATGTTTACTTTTAGTCTGTAGGGAAAATAATGGATCTGTTCTGCTGTAGGTGTTTGGAAGCTGTTATTTATACATCCATTTACTGGGACATACAAGCTGTGTGATTCCTATATTTTGTTCTTCATGAATTCCAACTCTGTGGGGGAAATGGGTATTGTGATATAATTATCTTTTCTTTTTACCATTTTCTTTTTTTCTCCAAAATGTTTCATATTGTAGTGCAGAGTGACAATATCCAAAAGCGTTATCATTTGTTTAACAGTCATATAAATTGTTTTTGTCAATTAGGTGAAAGCAGGAGTCCCCAAACACTTTGGGATTGATAGATATATGAAATGTTGAAAATGTATTATGGGCTCTTTGGATAAATGTTCCCTTATTTACAGTACAATTGCCCCAAGGGATATATAGCCAGTTAGAAAATGCTAGAGCTATGCACAGCATTGATTCCTCAGAGCACTGACACAGACTCAACCTTTGGAAGGCTTAGCAAAGCTATTTTGATTGGTTTCCCAGATTGATTTTTATGAGAAGCCACAACAGCTTCCTCCAGTGAGAATGCCAGTAAACTGAAGTGACTGCATGGATTCACTGCAAAAACAATCAAGAACGGCCTTTGAAACCACCTCACTAAACTTTTGGAAGGCTCAGTAGCTTCAGTGTTTCAAAGACTTTTAATACCAATTCATTTTGTAAAGTGTCCCTTCAAATGTTGTGCACAGCTAGGGACTGCTTTGCCAGAATACTTCTGCCCTTGGATTCTTCCATGGGTATTCCAAAATGATAGTTACTGACTTTTCTATGATAAACACGTAATATATTTTAGGGAAAAATAACTCAAAGGTTTGAGGCTTGGCCACTGGTAGTTCATTTTTGTTAGATAGTTCTTACAGGTGGCGCAGTAGTTAGGGTGCAGTACTGCAGGCCACTTCAGCTGACTGTTATCTGCAGTTCAGCGGTTCTAATCTCACCAGCTCAAGGTTGACTCAGCCTTCCATCCTTCCGAGGTGGGTGAAATGAGGACCCAGACTGTGGGGGCAATATGCTGACTCTGTAAACCGCTTAGAGAGGGCTGAAAGCCCCATGAAGCGGTGTATAAGTCTAACTGCTATTGCTATTGCTATTACGAGAGCCACAATGGTTCAGAGTTTGAGACCTAAGTGTTGCACAACAGAGTGAGCTCCCGTTCCTGCTCCAATTCCTGCCCACCTAGTAATATGTGAATGCGAGAAGATTAATAGGTACCACTTTGGTGGGAAAATAACAGCATTGTTTTTCTTTCATGTTTGGTCATGCTGGCCACATGACCATAGAAAATGTCTTCAGACAATGCTGGCTCCCTTGGCCAAGAAATGGAGACGAGCATCACGCCCTAGAGCCAGACATGACTGGCAGGGGGAAAATATTCACCTTCACCTTTATTTCTTCTATGGTGAACTAGGTCTTTGGGAGGAAATCAAACACAAGTATGTGTGCAAATTAGTTCATTAGAGAAGATATAATGGCTGCAGCACGTATGTGTCATATATGTGACATGTGTCGTGTTGTCAATCTGACACACGATTGCTATCAGCGGATACCAATGAAGTCAAAATTTAAGGATATTAAAGTGTCATTAATTAGATTCCCCAAATTTGAAATTTGTCTGTTTAGGAAGAACTTTGTATATAGCATGCAGACTGCAAAAAAAAAGATGATTATATATACTTGGAAGGATACATACATGGCTGACTGAATTGGCTTATTGAAAGTTATAAACTCTCAGCCACTGGAACAGCTATATATTAGCTGACAGGTAAGAATAGATAATATAATTCCTTGTGACCTAGGTTTTACTTGTCAATTAAAAATAGATTATACTATAATAGTTTTACTATTGTAAAAAATGAGAGATATACTGTGGCATTTTATTTATGACAGACCACTTAACAATTGTTCAAACAGACCACCCAAATTACTTACAACACTGTTTCAAAGTTATGATGGCTGTAGTAACCCTGCAGTCATTTGCCCATACAACTGACCAAGGGGATGCTGCAGTATCTCCATGCCTCTTTCTTCTTCCATCGGGACCCCACTTGCACCTGGGCTATATAGTTTTAAACTACAAAACATTTTGATTTGTGTCAGTCAGCACAAATTTACTAATATAAAAACGCTGTTTGTATTTCAATTGTAATAAAAAAAATACAGGTCAGTTGTGACTGGGTTTCATTTACAATTTCACCTATGTAAATCAGTTATATACATAATTATCTATGTTTTAATGTAGTGTATTGTGAGAACAATGTTCTTTTTAATAAGAAACCAGTGGATGAAGATAAATGCAACGAATAGTTTTATTTGAATGCATTACAGTGATCACTGGGCTTTTGGCCAATGGACTGTAAGAAAGCAAGTCCAAAATGAAACAACTCTACAAATAATATATGTTTGGCTTCTAATACCACAGAAAGATAAAAGGAATATTTCAAGTACAATTACACCAGAATGCTTTTGAAACATAAAATATTGAAATGACCATGTTATTTTTCACATTAATGAGTTCCTTTTAAATAATACCAACATGTACAGTAAATAGCATTTTTTAATTGTATCCACATCATTTCACGCCATACCATTCATACTTAGAAAAGAGAGCCATCTGGTCTGTTATCCATCTCCATTCTTGACTGTTATTTATCTGTCAAGGAGACCCCAGGTAGATAAAGAGCATCTGCTATAATTCAAACCCAACTCTTTGGTGAAAAAAAGTCCACATTCCTAAGCCACAGTCTACCAGGAAAAGATGGAAAGTCCACAGTAGTGGGTTATCCAAATATCTATAGTTGTTCTTACCAAGTCTAGGTGCTACATATCAGATACAAGATGGTTACTGCTAATGTAAGAGTCACATGACCCAAGCCAGTGCAGCAATATCACTGCTGGGCTGCTTGTGCTCCCACTGCTGCCGGTCCACTGCTGTCAGAATGCTATCATCTGTGAAAGAGAACTGCTCTTATGTGATCTTCTGTGGCCAATGGTGCTCTTGGTGCCACCTCCACTAACAAAAACATGCCACCAACTTCCTCTAGCATTGCCAACTTCATCACTGCACTGCCAACAGCTGACTGGCACACCAGAACGGTGGCCTAGATCCATAACTGCTGGTGTCTTTCCAGAGGGCTTCCTTGCCATCTCCAATGACTAGGAGACAATCAAGAGGTACCCGTCCTTCTCGGGTCACCCAAGGACCTCACAAGAGCCCCAATCAATGTTGGACTAATTAAAAAATGGTTATTTTTTCCTGTACCCATGTTTGTTTCGCTCTTGGAAAGCTTGGGGAACCCACATATCCATACCCTTTCAATTCTATTTACAAGCCTCTATCATCCTAATATTATCCAAAACAAAAACCACCCATAAAGAAGTTTTATTTTTATTTACCAATGTTATGAAATAAATTTTATACGTAATATTCTACTGAAGATATCAGAGAATCTATTAATATATATTGTAAATGTTTTTATATTCTATTTTTTTTTGCGAAAATACAGCAGTGTTCTAGATTTCTGTTTGAGTATTTTTTTAAAAAATATATTCTTCTGCATAACCTAACACTGCTAAAACAAAAAGGGGATTTTTTTTTACAAATGGCATAAGCATTACTTGATTTCTTACACTATATACATGCTACAGATTAAATAATATTGCTGTGATATTTTCAAATGAGGAAATCTGCACGAGTTATAGAAATACAGTCTACTATAATAGTAACAATATGGCCATAGCCAATAGCTAGGAAATGTGGATTAACGATAAAAATATTTCTAGGCACTTTAGAATATAAAAATTGTTCCATTGAACTGTAGGGCAGGTTTTTTTAAATCTGGTGGGAGACTAAAAGGCTGGATTTCAATTGCAGGAAAATACTTCTAACCTGAAAATGGCTTGTTCTATCACATCTGAGGAATGTGATTTTTCCAATGGCCATTGGAAATACATTAACATTTTAGAACAGGAGTCCTCAAATGCTGATACTGCAACTTCTAAAAGAATAAATGAATTATGCAACTCAATCTATCCAAATAACCTAGAACTAATCAGGACTAGGGTTGAATAAGAACAAAATATACCAATTAAAGATATGTAAAGTTTATCAGGCTTCCATGACTAAGGTTTACTCTACCATACTACCAGTAGATCATCCTTAGCTTTTCTTTTATCATCAAACCAAAACATTCCCATTTTGAAAGACTAGTAATCCAAATTAACAACACATTTCTAAAGAGATTCCAAAGGCTACAAATATAGTGCTACTTCCTGAACCAGAAGTTACTAATGTCAGGAGGGGAAATGCTGCTGCTGAATAGGGAGATATTTTTGACAGAAGGAAAGATCCCTTCTGTTGGCTTGTCCAGTGAAAGTGGAAACTAGGAAACTAACTTAAAGGACAACTCTCTTTTACATTTCAGGGTTTGATATATTCTGTTATCGAATTTAAATGCTGCAAATGTACACATTTAAATATCAACATAATTCAGATTTTTAAAGAAGCGTATATAAAGGATACTTAAAATTCAGTAAGTGAATCATGCCTCTGGATATTAAAAAGTAAAGGATTTGTTTTTGATCTCTAAGGTATCATTCAAACTCTTTAAGACGCGTCATTCTTGGATCTGGACCTCATTGTATTTGATTTTATAGTACATTCTGAGTAGGAATTCCCACTGCTATCCAACGTTTTCATATAAACTTTTTACTGCAACTTAGTATTTTTAATCTGGTATGCATTTGTATTTAATTCACTGTTTGCTAGTATGCCAATAAAGAATGTAATATAACTAATAGCTATAATGAAGCAAAGAGTTTTATGTAATGCATTCACTTTTGAATAGAAAATACTGCACTGCTTCCTTAGAGTGAAAGAATATTGTGACTGATTACTTGATTATATTGTTGCAGGACCAGCATTTGCATGTTGTGGTAATTTTCTTTTATTCAAAATGCACATATATATTAAAACTTTGCCATTTGCCTTCTTGTTATTCAAAAAAATGCAGGAATAGTAAGAAATATTAATTCTTACTTTCAAGTGCTTGGGAGGGCTTTTTGTTTTGTTGTTGATTGAGTTAAAAATCATTATAGGAAATCAGTGCGACAGCATGAACTAATAATGCAGAACTATATTGGCCTTTTGTCAGGTAAAAGCTCTGTATTATAACAGAAAGATTACAATTCCACTGGTTTTTTTTTCCTAATTAAAAACTGGTGCCCGACTACTTCACTGGGTAAATACTAGAATTCATGTTATTTGTATTTATTCCCTTCTATTCCTAATGGATATAACCTTAATAATACCAATAGCACTTACACTTATATACCATTTCGCAGTGCTTTACAGCCCTCTCTAAGCAGTTTACAGAATCAGCATAAGCAATTAATAGGGCTTAATATAAAATACCCAACAATTTCTACTGGATCAGACAGAGACTTGTTCATTTGTAATCCTTTACCTATTACTTGGGACTCATTGAAAATTCAGGGAAACTTTATTTATTTGGAAATACATACAATTGCACTTTCAATCTAGGCCCTTCTTGCCAGCAAAATCTGTTTTTATGAGATACAGGTATTTTTTGCAGCATTGTTACAATATCTATTGCATGAAACACTGTTAACACATTTAGAAAATTACAGCTTGAAACATACTGTAACACATTTAAAGAATTATCACAATGTGGCTTAATGTTAATTATGTGTAAATTCATATAAGTCAATAAAACCCAGACAACAGAAACAAAGGTAACCAATTTTTGATAGATTTCCCCCATTTTGTACAGTTTTTCATTTATGTAAAAATTATCTGGGAAAAAAATCCAGTTTTGTACTCATTGGATCTCAAGGTCTGCATGTGGAATGGGAATGCTAATTTCCCTTACTTCATGGGTTTTTAAAACAAAACCTGTTTTTTATATTTTGAGGTTAATCCTAATAGTCTAGAGAACTAAAGACTATTAGATTCTAGGTCAGCAACTGGATAAGCTAAACTGTTGTTAACATAGGGTACCCTAAAACAAACAAGTTACAAAAAGGGCTTAAGTCTTTTCTTTTTAATCACAGTAGATTCACACAACACTGTAAAGCTAACGCAAACTGTATATATGGTCCCTGCAAATCAAGTCTTGAGTATTGGGGGAAGAATGGAATATAAAATAAATACAAATGTGTTATTTTAAAAAAATATGTCTTAATTTTAAGACCTTAATAAAACATTCATTTTTCAGTTAGTTTGATGAAAGATAATTTTGAGTTAAAACAAATTTGTTAGCTGGATTTTTTTCCTTAGTCAATGTTTATGATTTCACAGAAACAACTGAGGTAGAAAAATGAGTAAGATTGAATATCTCATTTGAATTTTCTACAAACGCTCACCATGATCAAAACTTTGCTATTACAGGAAATATTCCTGTCAAAACCCATTGAACAACTTATGAATTAGAGCACTGAACATAATTTTGATTCATCAGTTCCATCTGTTGCTTCAGTCCTTCACCTCAATTGGAACAAATTGGATTTCTTACATTAAAATTTACTGTTGCCAAAGCAGGTAGTAGAGTTTCTATGACTAGTTGAGATATGCATTAGGAAAGCATTTCAATATAGAATCTCTCTTTCATCAGAGCATTAATTTAATAAATCATCCTATCGACGAAGATGTTACTTTTTTGAAATATTATAATACAGTGGTTTTTTCAATCTTTCTCTTTTGTTTCTCTTCATGTTCCTGCCCATACTTTGTTGAACAATTGGTATTGCTGAATTAAGCACTTAAAAACATCCCAAAGAATACATTCACAGAACATGCACAGTAAATCCAGATATTATTTTTCCCCAACAGAAGTCATTACTCTTTTATTTACATAGTCACGTTTAAGCAGAAAGGGTTCTGTATCCATACTCAAAAGACTATTATCCTTCTCTTTGTGGAAACTGGTATATTGATTAATCCTCCGATAAGAATCTTTACTCTTCTCCAACAGGTGGGGGTGGCTGACATAGTTTGTACAATCTGCCAATAGAAAGAACAATTATAATAGCTCCTATGACATGAAAAATGTTCAAATATTTTTAAGCACTATGTGCTTCTTTCCATTAACTATACATCGGTTGAGTCTGAAGCAAAATACAGATTGCAAACCAGAATAAAATTACTATTCTTAAAGCATGCATCATTAATTTAATTTTTGTAAGAAAATATTTTTGCACTGATATAGCTACAGTTATATTAGTTACTGTCTGGCTCTTAGTAAGAAGCACATCATTTGTCTTAACAAAAAGGAAATACGTATGTGTTTCAATTCCAAGTGCTGGTCTGTTGCAGGAGTTCTACAGCTTTCCCAATAGCCACCACTTCCACAGAGAGCAATTCAAATTTTCCCCCTTTCTTTAAGTTCCAGTCACGACAATAACAAATGATAAGCTAGACTAGTCTTTTCTATTTTGTTAATATTGTAATATCAAAATGTCACAATATATTTAAGTTTTAGAACAGTTCTAGGAAGAATATTGTAAGAAAAGGAGTGGCAGAATCTGGGGGCAGTCAAAAGAGGAATCAGCATAGAACTTTACGTAGCCCCAAAGGGACTAAGTCCATCCCTCCCCCCCTTGAATTCTATTAATCCTTATCTAGCACAAAATAGTGCTAGCAGTTATTGAGTAGTTTCCTATGCATAGGCATGATCAATAAATCAGTTTATTTGGAATTTCATGTGGGGTCCTGAACTTTTGCACCTGACCAATGTGGAAGATTACCCATGTATTCTTGGGATCATTGAAGCAAGTAATATCTATCATTTATTCATTTTTAAAAGACAATGTCTTAGAACCCACAAATAAAGGCAAATGTATGTGTTCTAGGATAATGTTGCAAAATTCAATCTGGCTCGGTCACCAGGATCAGAGGTTTGAATAAACATTTATTAAAAATAAATAAAATTCCCTCAGAACTTTAAAAAAAAGTACTCTAAAATTTTCCTGAAGATGAGGGTCAGTACGAATCCGAAAGCTTGGAAGACTAAACACCAGTGATCGACCCAATTGGATCTTATCAAACTATATGTTCTAAATTCAAGGTTGATTACGGGGAGCCTATTTATCTTAAAGGTTATCTCTCTGATTGACTGAGGCAAAATATGAATTTTGCTTTGGAAATGGGAAGTCTCCATATATGCAGTTAACTGAAAATAACTTTTTCTGTTTAATTTTTGTTAAACGTAAAACCTAGAATAAATTTCAGATGGGCTTCAGATGGACAGATTTTGTACCACAAAACCTTTTCAACAATGAAAAAGCAGTTAAATATAGGGAAATTGAATCAACTCTAGTCACTATAAATTTGCTTCAAATCCAAAGAATAAATGAAGCACATGAGTCTCTATATAAAAAGACACAGGTAAATGTCTGGTTCTTCCATGAAAATAATTTACTACAAAATAATTAGCATAAAAAGCATGCTTCCTCTGTTGCTCAGCAAGTAAAATAAATTTAAGATACATTAAGATGACTAAAAAATTCACTAAGCAAATATTTCAAAGGAAAACTTTGTTCCATTAAACATCATTATAATTAAGACACTAACTTATGTCTATACAAATACAAATTAATTATTTTCATAAAGTTATTACATTTAAATCTAGACAGAGAAAGGCAGTCTGTAGGCAAAGTTGATTATAATGATCTCTGTGGGACAAGAGTATAATTCAATCCTTAAGATTGTCCATTGAAGTTTTATATATGTTAATTCATCACTGCATGAAAATAAATCCTCAGCAATCTAAACCAATAATACTTTTTAAAAAATCAAACAATGCATTCTTGGACAATTTATTGGATCAAGATAAAGACATACCAATAAAATGTAGCACTAAAACCCTTTGCATGAAATATAAAATCAAAAACTTATGAAATAACTATAATTTTAAACTTATATTCTAAATAAGATATATGAAATGTCATACTATTAAATAAGATCCAAAGTCTACCCAATCCAGCATTGTGTTTGTCTGAGATTCAAGGACCTCATGGGGACCTTATCATTCTCCCTTTCAAGTTCTCATGCCACCAATATTCAGAGCATTCCCATAAACTTGATTATTGCCAAAGTCTTTTGATTAAAATGGATTGACCAGGTGCCTATTTCTAAATGTGTTAGGATATCAGAGTGCTGTAAAACCAAATATGTTGACTTGTTTACAAGTTTACAATGCTTGTAGACATTGGTCATAAGAGTTTTCTTTTCCTGGGTTATAGCCAAATCAATGTTCATTGCCTTGTCAGTAACAAGCGTGTTGTCCTTCTCTGATTAATACCAAAGCACAAAGAAGAACAAAATAACTGATGCTGCTGGCGTGTGCACTAGTGTCAGTATCAGGTCTCCAAATAGACTTCACTGACTGCCTCATGCAATGACTATTTTAGAGTTACAACAATGCTTAAAAAAAACTGACAAAAGCACATATTTATGACCTTTACAGCATCTTTCTCTTTCTCAGTCATTAAAGTCAGCACATGTTTTTGTGCCTGTACTGTTTTTTCCCTCCTTTTCTCCCCTTGCAGTGAATAGATTGGAAAGGAAGGAGTTTTATGAGAATAAGCAGGCATCCAATGGAGAACACTCTGGCTATTTGCCTAGCATGATCACAGTTTCCAGCCCTGAGTGGTAGACAAACAGCTAGACTCAGCACATTTCTTTTGATGCATTTCCCATTGTGTGCCTGCTTACTCTCTTATAATCCCTTCCTCTCCAATTAATATAAGTATTACTTTCTTTCTTGTTAATTAACCCAGTACTGGGATAAACATTCCATTGGGGGAGGGTGTGGGAAGAAAGTAAACCTGAAGCAAAATCGTAAGCACAGTCACAGTCATGTGATTTTCCACTTAAGTGACCTACTTGCTAGTTCCAATTATGGTTGCTAAACGAGGACAACATTTGTGTCAGGCCCTTTAAGTCCCGCCATTATAGTGGAAATTAATAAAAGCCAGACATCCTCTTAAAATTCACACAATTCAGCCCCAGGCAACACAGCAAAATTTGGCAGCTTCAGCTTGTAATTCTCATTATTTGCAAACATGTTTTGTGGGATAGCAATTTTATTTTTGGGACTTGCAATAGTGTCACAGGACTAGTAGGAAGCTCATGTTGATCCCCAATTAGATCTGTCACCATCTGAAACGAACCTCAGCAAGATAATTCTTTAGCATTTGATCAGAGAATAATTGTAGATACTGTGTCCTCCCGTCCCCCAATGCATCAACATGTTATTCTGGTATTTATATATGTCCAATGGCATCTCATAATAGCAAGTAGAGAGGGATGCAAAGAAGAGTCTTCTACTGCTTTTCCCAGTTCTGCCACTAATTAAATGGAAGGATTGACTGAATTTTGGGAAGATGACATAACCAACACTTAGCATTTTTTTTCTACTTTAGAAATTTATCTAAATCACAGAAATATTTGGGGGCTTTAAAATACAGCTTTAATATGAGTGATTCTTTCAAAGCTTCACTGGCATCTCTTCAGGATGTAGCTAAGCACCATTCTGTGTTGTGAGAAATATGTAATATTTGTCTTATCTTTGGTATCGAGAGTTCTTCATGTACTAGTTTTAATGAACCCTTTGTAAAAAAAAAAATCAGAAGACAAATTGACACCTTTCTCTAGTATTACATTTTTTAAACTTGATGGTGTTCCTGCTGAGAAACCAATTGCTAAGTAAAAAATAATTACATTAAAAACTGAGTCTAAAAAGGGAAAAATAATCTGTGTTTAAACATTATTTCAAATCCAGGAAATATACCTGAAAAAAAATTGTTAAATTATTTCAGGAAAAAAAATAGTTTGAAATGTTAAGTTACCTTGGAGCAGATGGTGGTGTTCGGTCCCTAACTCCTAAATTCTTTGCAGTATTTTGAACTCTTGCTCCCTGTAAAAATGAAAAAAAACTGTGCTTCCCATACAGTTTTTTAAGCATTTGCTATTTGTAATTACCAAACTAATCTTCAAAAAGGAAAAAATGAAGAATATATAATTAATTATTTTTTTGTATATCAGAAATATATGCATAAAAATGCTAGTGTTGTATTCCTGCCCAAACTCTTAGTGTCTCTTTAAAGAAATCTCATCTTTTCCAGGGCTTGTATAGTAGCTCCACAATTTCAAGAAAATATGCATTTGAGTTAATGAGAGTCAACACTGTACTCATGCCATTCCAAAATACCTTGTTGCACACTGTTCTTACTTCTCTAATTCAAACATGTAATTTTCTGTTATTCAACCTATCAGTTCTTTAAGGAAACATTGATAGGTACAGCATGCATTCAACTCCAGAGCAATTTCTTAGTTTTCAATCCAAGTACTACATATTTTTAATGACATACTTGATGTTAGATATTTACTCTAACTACAGTGGTTTCCACCAACATCCTCTGTTCCAGCGGGAACAGAGGTTTAATCCTATTGGTCGAAGGGTCTGACAGCTCCATATAAAAGGGCTGCTGTCAGACTCAACCTTCACTGGATTGTTCTCACTTGTTGGATTAAATAAAGAGCTGTTGTTACCGTTAAGCCTGTGTGTGCCTATCCATTACCCAATCTAACACTTGACAAATGTGGGCTGGACATATTGCTAATTCAATGAACACATTGCTGGCTTGAAAATCATGTTAAAATAGCACTAATCAATGGTTCTTCATTAAACTGAAATGAAGCCACAGGATTCAGTACTGAGTGCTGGAAGGTTCCATATTTTATTAATAACCTGTACTAACAAGTAGAAGAAATGTAGAACAAATCTGAAGATAATGCAAAATTACTGAGATAGCTTATTTGTTTGTTTGTTTGTTTGTTTTCTATAGCCGCCCATCTCAGAAAAAGATTCTTGGCAGCTCACAATTCAGCAACATATATTACAATTAAAATCTTTAAAACATTTTAAAACAATAAAAACAGTAAAACCATTAAAACACTGAAAATCATCAAAATATCTAATTTGAATATCTTAAGAAGATTAACATAGAATTTTTAAATGATCTAGCTAGGTCAGAGAAATGAATTGAGTGTAAAGAAAAAAAATTAACTGAAAATTGCAGGTTGTTACAGACATAGGATATGGGATCCTTGGCTTGGAAATGGCACTTAAAAGAAAGATGCTAGTATAATAATTGATTTAAAACTGAATATGAGCCATGCGGTTGCAAAAAAAAAAGCCAAATGCAATTTTAGGCAGAGAATAATTTCCAAACCAGGAATTGTAGGCTCAGGGAAATTGCAAGAGATCAGAGAAAGTCAATGAGCTCAAGCTGATGGCTAGAACTGTGGTCCTATGAAGATAAATACATTAAAAGAATTGTATCTATTTAAGTTATGTATATATAACCTTGAAAAAAGGCCACTAAAAAGAGGTATAACTTACTTGCTTGCGCATCACATCTGTAGCTTGGAGGATATAGCGAGGAGGTAGACCATGACTCCGAGCAAGAATTATTGCTTGCTCTAAAGTGATGCTCAGAGTGCAACTAAACCGAAATCAGAGAAATCAATTAAAGTATTTATTTTATATATTAAACAAATTTATAACTCACACATAGGTGGCCCCAACTGGCTTACAAACACATACAGTGTTGATATTTTTAATGATATATATAATGTGAATGCATTAATCATGTCAGACAAGAATTAAGATGGCATTATAATTTGCTGTAAACTTCTGTTGCAACATTTTAATTTTCAATTTCAATTATTAACTAAGAAAGTTAGCTTGATAATGTGTCCCAAAAAGAGACCAAGTTTATTTTTATGTCTGATAACAAATCTAAACATACTCCACATAACACTGCAAGACTTAAAAGGAACTTAAAAGAACTATATATTACAGTGAAATACTGTGGTACAAGAACTCTTTTTTGCTTTGATACAATATTAGAGATTGCTCAAATTTCTGCATTTTTACTCTACTACTTTTTCAGCTGTTGGATATTAAATATTTAATTCTCTTCTCTGAAATTATATATATAGAGACCCAAACCAGACATTAATATCCCAGTCATCTGGAGCTAGTCAAGATTATGTCAAAATTATAAAACATGCCTAACAGTCAAGATGAATTCTTCCCCTTCATACTTATGTCACAAAATACCACACAAGTATGATAGGGGGCAGAGTTTGCATCACAACTTTGTGGTGTATATTTTATCACTTCTTTCTCCACTCCCCAACTTCCATAAATCTCTCATATACACTACAAATAATTATAACTAATTATTCTTTTTTATATAACTTTTTAAAATAATATTTTAAATATTAATTTTATATTTTATATTCTCATTTGCTAAATAGCTATCCTACCAGTTTTTCCTTCTACTATTTACTCATTCTATTAATTTTGCTTCACTTATTAATGACCTTTAAATAAATTAGTTTTTTTCATTAGAATGTCAATTATATTAGGATTTTATTCAAAATACAGAAAGTCTGTATCCCTGCCCGTTAAAATTTCAGTTCTCTTCTGATGCCTTCCCTTTATTACAAGGCAAAGGAAAGTAGCCTATGTAACAAAATAATTTAAATATTGCCTCTAGAAGTACCACACAACCCCACTCCTTCAGAGACATGTACCATCTTCATATATTTTATTTGTATGCATATATGCATATACAAAAACCAAAAGACAGAATTGACATTTGCCAAAACAAATTGGTTCTACATGCATATCCTAGTATTCTTCTTCAATACATGGTGATATTGCAAAGTTCTCTCAACAGATTGAAGTGTCATTCTATATATTGCATTAGACCCTTCAAATCAAGTAGAGACATAGTGTGTAACAAAAACTGCTCCGAAACTGCTTCTAAGTGATCCCATCCTTAAGTTATTCTTTTTCCTTAGCAAAGGATAGTAGACTATGTTTCTCTAACATTCATCTGGATTACCTCAATAAACCCAGAGCCAGGCTTTATTTTATTTTGCAACAATGATTATATCACTCTCCAGAACATTACATTTGCATTTGATGCTATTGTACTGTTCTGTCAATATGCCTTTTACCCAAACACAATTTGAGCCATCTTTCCAACTGGGCTCTTGCTCTGTATTAAAATAGTTTTGCTCAGTTTCCAAAAAAGAAAAGTAATAATGGCTGTATTGGAATTATAACTGTCGATTGCAATTTGTACAATTCATTATTTTATAACAATAAGATTGTTTTTAAACAGCCTCTGATATAAACTCTGATTTTTCTGTTTTGATTCTCATTACCTAGATTTGTTATTATTCTCTATATCTTAATATCTAGAAGAAAAAATGAAGTGCATACTAGAAATTAGGACAGCAATGAAGATTTTATGCCCTAGGGCAGCTTGTTTTAGGGGGGGAAACTGCATTATTAACTATTGCAAGAATAAATTTAAAACAAACAATGAAAATATTGAAATGGATGTGAAATACTGTAAAGACTGAAATAAAATCTGGAATTCTTCAAATGTTCTGTGACTTCTCCTTGAAATTGGGACCATGAAATCTAGAACTTTTAGAGACCTTATTCCATTTTAAAATATATATTTTACAGAACATGAAAAATGGTACATATTATCATGATGGCCCAATAGAATTCCACTTATGCATTAATCTATTAGAATTATTCTATCATTTTCTGTGAGGCAGTTCTATATTGCCAATGACTAGAGCAACATAAATAATTGCAAGAATGTCATTGATATTTATATCCATATCCACACCCATCTTCTTATTCTTGAGTCTGGACAGCAATTAACAGTAATTTTTAGAAAAGATAAATTTCCATACCGGTGAACTCCACTGTTACATAAGACGATATGGCAAGCTCCCAGCCGGCTGCAGAGTTCTGAAGAGATGGACAGTAGTCCAACTCCAGAAGCACCACAAGCTGTGTAAGCACAGGCTGCTGTGCGCTTGGATCTTATGAAAGATGTCATTAATCGGTAAAGCTCATCCAAAGAATTGATAGGCCTCATTAGCTGCCAAGTAAAATACAATGCTATTATCATTAAAAGACAATATACTGAACATGGTATTATAAGTTCAACAAAAATTGTTTAAAATGCAGCTGTCTTGAACATCCTGTAAGGATGAAGTCCTAAAGTTTTATTCTTTTTTAACTCATATGATGACAATTTATTAAACTTAAATACTACAGTTCTGCCTACACAATACCTACAGTAACCTATTACAAGCAAAAACATAAATTATAAAATGTACAAGTAAAATTAATGCAACACAATTAAAATCAGGTAAGATTAATATCATTTAAAGGTTTGTTGAAGAGATTGCATTACATTACAAAGCCTGGGAATCACACAGAAAAGGTTCTTTCTCATATGGGTCTAATTTTTTTCCCCATGCCTCTTTATATACTCTTTGGCAATCTTTTAGGCATTATCTTTCACTTCAATGCTTTCTTAATTGCTTTTTACTGCACTAGTTACATTATTCTGTCTAGTGACTCAATAAACACATTAACAAGTAGACATTAACTATATTGTTTTTACGACGTATTTTTTTTCTGAAAAACACTGACCAGATTAAGGCTACGCACAGCCCACAATACAGCTAGACCTCGACTTACAACCATTCATTTATTGACTATTTGAAGTTAAAACAGCACTGAAAAAAATGACTTATGAGCATTTTTCACCCTTACGACTGTTGCATCCCTCCTATGATCTCACAAGATCAAAATCTGGGTGGTTGGCATCTGGCATGTGTTTATGATTATTGTATATCCCACCATCATGCGAAGTCAATGAGAAAGCCAGATTCACTTAACAACCGTGTTACTAACTTAACTGCACTTATTCAATGAATAAGAGAAAGAAAGGTAGTAAAATGGGGCAAAACTCACTTAACAACTGTCTTGCTTAGCAACAGAAATTTTGGGCTCAATTGTGGTTACAAGTGAGGTCTAACCTGTACAGCATATTCAAACGTTACTTTAATCACATCTATTGATTTACCTTATCTATATAAGCAGCCTTTGATGTTGAATTAGGAGGAATGTTTGCTTTGTCCAGATAAAATGCTCTGCAAAGAAGACACCCACAATATATTAATATTTCTCAAGAATATTTATAAAATAAATGCATTCAGTCTCTTTGGGACATGTTAAAGTATTTACAATCCTGAAATTGCAGGACACTAAATATAAACTGCTTTATGAATCCCTATGTGGAATGATATTGTGCTCAAAATAATTTTGAGGTACTCAAAGCTGAATTTAAAGCATTTTACCACAGAATATAAACAAATGCTCAAGACACAGTAAAGAGAATATTATTTTAAGTTATAAAATTCTTTTTTACGTATTTAAAATTCTTGATGCTCATACAGGATTTGATCACAATAACAACAGCTTTTTTGCAAATCATCAGTTAATGAAAATTTGAGAAACTGATTATGCATTAAAATCCATGCTCACAATAGTAGTTATAATTTCATTTCAGCATAATTTAAAATATCTTTCATCTACAAGGGAGTAACACCTTTTAGGGTTCAGGAATTGCACAACAGCCCAAAGGAATATAAAGGCCACTGGAGCAGGGCAAACATACAAAGTGACTGTAAGTCATGAAGTTTGATAAGACAGGATTTTGGCATCTTATCCACCTTATGTGTTTCTGAATTATATTAAAACTACATATTACAATGCTTATATATTTTCTAGTTTAAAACAAGCAGTTAATTTTAAACCAAACTCTCACATTCTGTAGAACATATAAAAAGAGGAAATGACATTTCCCATCATATTTATCTAATATAAAACTTATTTTTAAAATACATTTCAGTTAAAAAAAAAGATTCCTGCCACTAATGCAGTATGAAATCTGTGACTCTTAAATGTATAATAGGATAAAGTTTCAAGATCAGAATCATTTTGTACAGAGACTAAAAATGTATTCAGAATGTTTGAAAGACATGCAAAATATCCAGTTTCAGAGCTGTTCTTAGCTTCAGATTTTGGACAAAATCTCATGCATCAGAAGAAGTAGACTGATGCACATTCTATGAAAGTATGATCCAAATAATTTTAAAATTTTATGCACATTTACTAGACAGTAAGAACCACATTGACATGGGATTTATTTCTTGGTTAAATTTTTGGAACTTTTTCTCCTTGTTGCTGTTGGTACAGCAAATTTTAAATATAACATTTTTATGTTTTAAAAATGAGCAGAATGGGGGCAATGTTGCAAAATATCACATATTGTGTATGTGTGAATGCAGACATGATTAATTTGGAGTGGTGCATACCTCTACAAATGTAACTTCACTGTTTTCTATACACGGCCATTATGCTGGTGCTGCTGGGAGAGTCCTTTTTAAATATTGTTCCTGAACTTTTTTTTAGCACAAGTGAAAAAATGACAGTTGGCATCGTATCTAAAGCAGGACTAGATTCATCATGGCCTCCCAGTTTCTGGTCCAGTGCCTTACTCACTGCATCAGACTGGCTATGGAGTTAAGGCTATTCTTCCCAAATACTAATTAAACTTTTAAAATATGACATATCAAAAAAAGTATTTCCTCCTTAATTAGCGAAAACTGATTGAAAACTGAAAGGATATTTAGTGTTTCTGAGAACCTGGAAAGCAGTGGATAGCATACAAATTTGCAAAGCACTTCACTTAATTATTAAATGCTTGTTGAGAACCTCAATCAGATGTTATGAGGAAAGCTAATGGAAAAGTTGGCATGTTATCTGAAAAAGACACTATTTTTTAATTTACTTAAAATGATAAGGATGAAATCTTAATGCTTATGCATGTGCAGGAACTGTTTGCTTTATAGCTTTTAAAATTTAGTAGATATTTTTGAGGGTGGTTTTTTTGGGGTAAATATAGAATACCTATCTACTGACAAGAGAAAACTTGGTAATGTTCTACATCAAGGTTGGCTTGTCTGACTTGCTACCTATCATTCTCCGGTTGAAGGAACAGAATTTTAAACCTTCTGTTGGTAAACCCAGGTTATTTAATGTGAGAGCATGAGTCTGCTACTGTCTGCTACTATAACAGCTGCTCCATTTGAAAATAATGCTCAATGCATTTTAATACAATTCACCTTTTCCCCAATTGTCCTCACCATCTGCAGTTCAAAATTCTCTGGTGAAAAACAGAATTCCCTTGCCTCACCACATTTGACAGGAGGCTGACTGCTCTATTTTCCTCCTTTGCTGTTCTACCTCTCTCACTGCATCCTAACTAGTACAAAAGGAAGCTGAATGTTTCATATTTTTCCTCTTACATTTATATATTATATAGTGAATCTTTTAATGTTGTGTGATGGGGGAGTTGCTTGTTTATTGTTGCATCCACCCTGTGTCACATTGGTTCAGTTGGGCAGCTTTATAAAAATGAAGATAGGTTTGCCTCCTCTTTCTTCCCATCCTCCACACCAACCACATTTTTTCTTCCCTTTTTTTAATATGACTTTCAGCTTTGCAAACCTGGGCTAAGGGAGGGAGAGCAAGAGAAAAATCTGGCATGAATGAAAATTATAGTATATCTTACATAGGTTGGAGTGGAATTCACCTTTCCACCCTTCCTTTTTGTTGGGAGAAGTTGTGTCCACAAGGATAAAAACATTGTGCATTCAGTTGTCTCTGAATAAATGCATTGTTTAGCATTGTTTTGTAGTGGAGTTAGGAAAAACAATGGGAGGCATCCCATACATATCACCTCCTCCAAACAGATCTCAGTGGTTAGGGAGTGAGGAAAATTGAATGCATACAAACTGAAGCCTCACTTTGCAGCACAGAAGCTTTTCCTGTTCCACCTCTCAGAAGAAAGGAACAAAAACAAAAAGCTGTTTTGCAAATCTGGTTTGAGCGGGAGTTTTTCTCCTCTGTCAAAACACTAGGACCAGGATTATACCAATGAAACTGATTTGAAGGCAATTTAGAACAGACAAAAGAAGGTATTTATCCATACAGTACATAATAAACCAATGGAATTCGCAAAATGCGTTGACAGATCTTAACATAGGATTATAGAATGTAAAGATTGAAAGGGATCTTAGGTATCAATTACTTCAACTTCATGGCCACTACAGAGATTGTACATTATGCCCCCAAAATAAATATCACAATTCTGTTGAAAAGTTCCAACAAATGACAAATGGTCTCCTGTGTCTCCTGGTCATCTAACAACCATTGCTTGAGACATCCTCCTCAGTTGCTACATATTTTAATTTTTCTATTCAAATTGGTTTTGAATTTATTAAGATTGTTTGCCCATAGTTATTTGATGGGATAGTCAACATGCAAATTGAATAAATAAACATATAAAATGAGATCTCAACTAGTATTATATATTATTTTTTTTTTAATTCTCAGGCAACATTTAAATTGATGGGAAGAGTCTAGTAAAACTAATAACCCTGACTTCTATCTAATATATGTATATTGTATAATATATCAACACAATCTAGGATTGCAGATGAAGCTAATTCCTGGCCATAAGGATCATTCTGGAAATTTCTTCTGATTGAAATCATCTTCCAATCAACCCAGGTTCAGAGTAAATGGACCCCACTAAACCTTAACACAACTTGAAAACAGAAAACAATATGCGATTTTTTTAAAGTGCTCTGAAGAAAACAGAATTAGCGAAGACTAATTACAAAACCCAAGTGCTGTCTGGCAGAAAGTTTGATGAGCACAATCTCTCTTGAAAAAGAGTATGTTTTTTCACACTTTTGAACAAATCTAAAATAGGAGTTTTGTTAATAAATAATCGAGTAATGCTGAGCTTGCATGAAATATAAAGCATGAAAATTTTTGAAGCATGCACGACTTTCACAGGTAAGTCTTTTCAGGTTGAAAGGATATTAAATAAATGGAATTTAGAGAAAAATATTTAGTTCTTAGGGTTGAGGTCTACTAAACTAGAACTTTGTCTCAGTTTTATCATTTGGCATACTATGGGGATATATTCAACCTGAAAAGAAATTGTGTTGCATTGTGAAAACAATATAGGAATAAGCCTATTGTTTGGAACAGGACAGAAGGGAAATATAACAAAAGAGTGGTGCATGAATGACATTACAGCTGTTGCTAACTCAACAAATTTGTTGATAAAGTTGGATTCACATAGAAATACAATTTACTTTGTACAATATAGAATAATGCTTTTGTTGCTAAGAGAGAAGAATGTAAGATAATATACTGTTCTGATACATTGTGGTACTGAAAGAAATTTACTGTTATTTGTCTTTAAACCGCCTAAGAAATAAAGAGTAAGTTGGAAGGAAAGGTGAAATACAAATTTTCCTTCTAATCTGAACATCTATTTTAATTTGTGAGAAAAATATGAATTACTGTTTTTAAAATCACATTTCTAAGTTAATGAGAAATTCACCACATTAAAAACTCATCAGCAATATAAATAAGTTATGTCCATAGCAGATGATCTGGTGTTAAATGCCCATCAGTCTTTTTTACATAACTAGTAAGACTTAGATTCACTCCATATCTTTAAAAGAGGCAGTTATACAACAAAATTATCTTGATATACTTGAAGGTTCAGAATACCGGAAAAAAATCAAATTGTGGCAGTGAAATAACAAAACAAAAACCATAGTATAGATTCTCATGTGAATTACCAAAACATGCATGTAAAGTTGTCTGAATAGGCTATAGGGATTATATTGGAAATTATATATATATATATGTTCAGATGTTTGTCTGTATTTTCTATATTAACTAGACTGATTTCAGATTGGAAAAAAGAAAAATCTGAATGTGTTTGCATACTACGATCCACAAAAACAGGACTTTTGCCCAGATTATTTCAGCATCGTGATCCAAGTTTGTGCTTAGACATAACAAATAGCTATCTACTCACCTAAGTTTTTGGTTATACTGTTTTACTTTTTCCAATGAAGCTGCATTAATCTGGGCTTGAAATTCTTCTACTGATACATTGTCTCTATAATAATATCCTTCCATACTTTCCAAGGCTATAAAAGAATGCAAAGGAAACAAAACAGATTCATATCAATCTGTGCCATTGATGTATTTTTTCCAGTTTTCCTATATATCTATAGATACTGTAATTCTCAGGATATGATATTGATTTTCTGCGCTGACACAAGCACACATAGAACTGAAATGTACATGGTCATATTACCTAAAATAAAATCATTCCTGAAGGAAATATTTTCTCTTAAGTACAAAGATATCAGAAGCGTGTGCTTTTCTGTACCTTTAAATTAGAGAAGGTATTCAGCAGGTTCTGACCAGTTCTGGAGAACCAGTAGCGGAAATTTTGAGTAGTTTAGAGAATCAGAAAATACCACTTCTGACTGGCCCTGCCCCATCTATTCTCTGCCTCCCAAGTCCCAGCTGATCAGGAGGAAATGGGGATTTTGCAGTAACCTTCCCCTGGAGTGGGGAGGGAATGGAGATTTTAGAGTATCCTTCTCCTGCCATGCCCACCAAACCATGCCCACAGAACCGGTAGTAAAAAAAATTGAATCCCGCCACTGCTTTAAATATTTCACTTTTCATAGAGGACATACACGTTCCTATAGGACATCCTCAAGTTAAACACATAAGATTAGACTAACCTAAGTAATTGCAATAGCCTTTTTAAATTCAGTAACACGTTTGTTCTTTATTTATTACAAAAGTTTATATTATGTTCAGGATAAAATTCATTAAAAAAACCATATAAACATGGTCTTTACTGGCAAAATTTGAAAACAAATTTTAAACTTTTAGATCAGTGTTTCTCAAATCTGACAACTTTAATGAGGATGGATTTCAGCTTCCACAATTCACCAAAAGCACACATTTTTAAAAGAAACATTTGTACATCTTAGTAAATTTGAATATGCAAGAAGATACCCATCTAGACAGAATTGTACAAACAAATGAATATATTAAAGACAAAGGTAGACATTGATAAGTGCAATAAAATATTCAAATGTGTAGAATAACATTCATACATTTTACTTATGCCGGATGTGATTTTCTCCAAAATAATGCTGTATCCATGAATACTTCAGAATGCCAGTAACTGTGTATTATTTTTACTATAATTTTTAAAAACTGTTAAGAATAGGTGAACTTGAAAATGTTTTACCTTGTGCAAATAGAACTGGGTAAAGTTTAAAACCTCCACCATTTTTCAGCCTTTGAGGAAGCTGTTCAAAACTGTAACTATCAAGATAAAAATAAATTTTCATAGCTTGCCGACTTCCTTCTGCTTGATATGTGAATGGCATATCTAAAAATAAAATAAAATAACTTTTTAGTCAAAATTATCAATCCAAAGTTTTTGGGTATTTCTTGCAAAGATTTACAAATATTTGGAAAAAGTAAAACTAAATCAACAATCAACCAAAATATCACAATTAATTCTTGTGATGCCATAGGATATATAGTACACATTAAAAATCTATATTGACCCACTATCTGAATGCCAAACATTGAATCCTTCTGCCACAATGTCTGTATAAGTAATACTAACATAAAATACTAATTTTATGACACACTATCATCACATAGTTAATTTCCTTACCTTGTACTGTTGACTAAATATATGAAAATGCAGTGATAACATTCTACATGGAATAATGGGGATGTTAACAGGAAGCATTAATTGATTGGGTACAAATGAAGTCCCAATGAAAATACTAAATGGGACCATTTCAATTTTTAAAACATTTATTTTTTAAAAAATACATACTTTTTAATGTCTAAAATCCTACAAGAATTCTTGCATATATATTAAAAGATTTCAGCGACTTTTAATTTTAACAATTTAGTGAAAATGTAATTCTCCAAATCAGGGAAAGACTTTTTCCTCTATAGTTTCTTTTGTAAATACCATTACATTTCTAAGATAGCTTTAACGAAAAAAATGAAATCATGACGGTATTCATACATTGTGTTCCTAGTGAGATTAGAATAAAAACTTGCTGCCCATCTTCTTTCTAATTTGTGTCTGGCTGCCTAGCCTAATAATTATCTTTTCCACTCAAACTTGTACAAATGCCTACAACTATCATAAGTAACATTAAACCTCTTTGCGAGGTGCTATGAATAAAGAAATGGCATCAAGGTTGAAATAAATTGGAGAGCCAGTTTGGTATACAGATAAAGGTGTTGGCTTAGAAACCAAGAGATCATGAGTTTTAGTCTCACTTTAGGCATGAAAGTTGGCTGGGTGACCTTGGGCCAATCACACACTCTCAGTCCAACAGGCCAGTCACTCTCTCTCAGACAAACTCATCTCACAGGTTTCTTGTGGGGGGAAAAAAGGAGGAGGAAGGATTTTCCATCTTGAGTTATTTATGAAGTAAGAAAGGTGAGATAAATATTGTATACCATCCTTATTACTGTTCTCCTCAAAATGAATATGCATAAGGATGCAAAGATGTTTACTACAAGCAAATATGACACAAATGAAAATGTGGAGTTATATATCCTCTTAATATTTTACAACAAATATTGAAAGGGGACAATACTCACTTGCTACTAAAGGTTCCTGTTCAGAATGTTTAAAATAAAATGTAACTTTCTCCAAGTCAAATAATGCAATCAATGTGTCTTCTAGCATAGCTTGTTCATCAGTCTGCAAATATATACATATAGATAGAATGTAGTAATCATGCTAGATTGATTATTATAAACATTAACTGCAGATGGTCATATCCTCTTTCACTGAAGCAATAAACTGACTCATCAGTAAATTAATATGGATTGACTTCTACTGAATTTTATTCCATCTTCTCTTGTCAAATTATTACCAACAATGTATACAAAACCAAAAGTTAATTACTGTGTTGGCTGTATAATTTAATTACACAGAATTTTAATTGTTCAAATAAGTGAGCATATTTAAAATGTGTTACTACAAACCAAGCTACTTACACTGTCTTTTGTTACAATATACACTGAACACACTGAATAGAAAATGAACACTCTGAAAAGAAAGTGAAGTTTTGTATTAGTGTGGCTTCTAAAATAATTTGTAGTTTTCTCATGTTACTAACAAAGAAAACATTGACATACCGTGTTTCCCTGAAAATAAGACAGGGTCTTATTTTCTTTTGCCCCACGAAATATGGCCTTGGGCTTATTATAGGGGGAGGCCTTATTGTTTTGGGGTTGCCGGGCAGCTGCTCCCTTGCGAGTGGGCTCCCGAACAGCCAGGCACAGCCTCAGGGGTGAAGCAACCATGAGGTGACCGCACTCACGAGCAGCTGCCCAGCAAACCACCTCTCCAGCCGGGCAAAGCGCCATTCACTGACCTAGGGGTTATCTCTAAGGCGCCAAGCCTCGTGGGGCTCTGCCCGCACCCCAGTTCCTGCAGCTTGTCACATTAGGGATACCCCTAGGTCAGTGCATGGAGCTCTGTCCCGCTGGAGAGGAGGGTTGCACGAGCGCCTGTTCTGCCCCCAGCAAGCATGCTTCCCAGCCTCACCATACCCTGGCCCAGCCGCTGCCGCCACCGTGCTCCGAACATTGAATTTATTTAGGTATGCCGCCCACTCTTGGAAGACTCAGGGCGGCTTACAAATAAGAAGGGAAGGGGAATACAAGAAATAAAAACAATTTTAAAAATTCAACAACATTCATAACTTAGGATGGGGCTGGATAATTCAACAGCCCCAGGCCTGCTGGAACAGCCAGGTCTTGGTCGCTTTGCGGAAGGCCGGAAGGGTAGTAAGGGTCCGGATCTCAATGGGGAGATTGTTCCATAGGGCCGGAGCAGCTACAGAGAAGATCCTCCCCTGCGGGGGTCGCCAGCCAACATTGGCCGGCAGATGGAATCCGGAGGAGGCCTAGTCTGTGCGATCTAATAGGTCTCTGGGAGGTGATTGGCAGGAGGCGGTATCTCAGGTAGCCAGGTCCGATACCATGTAGGGCTTTAAAAGTAACGACTAGCACCTTGAAGCATTTCCGGAGACCAATGGGAAGCCAGTGCAGCTCGCAGAGGATAGGTGTAACGTGGGTGTACCTAGGTGCACCCACAATCGCTCGCGCGGCTGCATTCTGGACTAGCTGAAGTCTTCGAACACTCTTCAGGGGCAGCCCCATGTAGAGCGTGTTACAGTAACATAACTTCTTCTCCCACTTCCAAACTCCAAAGCTCGGCTGCCGAGTCTTCCAGCAGCGGCTGCTCTAGGAGTGCGCTCTATGGTTGTGGGCCGGCTGCCAGACAGAATCTTCAGGACAGAGAGTCTCTCGGCAGCCAGCCCATAACCATAGAGCACACTCCTAGAGCGGCCGCTGCTGGAAGACTCGGCAGCTGAATTTTGGAGTTTGGAAGCCGGAGAAGAAGTTATGCTTGGAGCGCCGCAGCAGCGCCCTGCAGGGAGAGCTGGGCCAGGGCATTGTGAGGCTGGAAGGAATGCTTGCTGGTGGCATTCTGGCCGGCTGGAGAGGGGGGTTGTCGGGCAGATGCTCATGAGCGTGGTCACCTAATGGCTGCTTCGCCCCTGAGACTGCTTGGCTCTTCGGGAGCACGTTCACAAGGGAGCAGCTTCCCGGCAACTCCCCCCTCCGGACAGGCAGAACACCAGTCCCCAACCTAGCAGTAACCCAAAGGTACCAAGCAATGTGAGCGCCTTCCCCCCTGGCTCCCATGGCTTGGTGCCTTCGAGATACCGCTAGGTCAGTGAGCAGTGCTCTGCCTGTACATAGAGAGGCGTTGTCCTGGAGGCTTATTTTCAGGGGTGGGCTTATATTTTTGCCCACATGAAAAATGTGGCAAGGCGTTAGTTTCAGGACAGGTCATATTTTTGGGGGAACATGGTAGAACTATAGAGTATTAGAAGGAAATTTACAGAACTTAGAACGAAAAAAAATCAAGGAATTTCTGATTATTTTCTAATCAGTCAAATACAAAATAATGTAGATGTATCATAACTTCCAGAGAGATCAATAAGCTATTAAAGGTCAGCCACCTTTCATCAACCTAATGTCATCCAGTGTACTGTATAAACAACACTTAGAATTCTCAGCCAGCATGGGCAGTGTTTATTTAGAAATTTTGGGAAATATAGTGCAATATGCATGTATGGCACAATGTTGGGAAATGCTGCAACTTTTTGATCCAGAAATCTCCGATTTGTTGGCTTAATGGATGTGTCTGTACTACAGCAGTGGTGGGATTCAAATTTTTTTACTACCAGTTCTGTGGGCATGGCTTGGTGGGTGTGATGTGGCTTAGTGAGCATGGTTTGGTGGGTGTGGCAGGGGAAGGATACTCTAAAATCTCCATTCCCTCCCCACTCCAGGGGAAGGTTACTGCAAAATCACCATTCCCTCCCGATCAGCTGGGATTCGGGAGGCAGAGAATAGACGGGGGCAGGGCCAGTCAGAGATGGTATTTACCAGTTCTCCGGACTACTCAAAATTTCTGCTACCAGTTCTCCAGAACTGGTCAGAACCTGCTGAACACCATCTCTGTGCTGCAGTCCCCATCTTGTGAAATATTTTCCCCTAGGAGATTCGAATCGCTCCAACTCAGTGGACTTTATTGCAAGGTTATAAAAACCTGGCTATTTACATTGCATAGAATCTTAATTGTTCTTCAAGTAAATGAGCATATTTAAAATTTGTTACTGAAAACCAAGCTTAAGTGCTTACCCTGGCTTTGTAAGTTACAATATTTATATTGAAAAGAAAATTAAGTTCTGTATTGTGGCTTTTACTGCATAAAATCTCTTCAAGATTTATCTGTCTACAACCCAGGTCCAGATTATTCTCCAGTGCAACTGCTCAGAGAGCCCAAATGCTGGGTTAACACAGCCTATCTGCCCTTGGACTGAGTGATGTTTTTCTTGACCACGCCTCCCTTTGCCTGCACATGCTCAATTCGAAAACTCAGTCCGCCCGAGTTAGGACTGTTTTGGGAGAGCTCCAGTCTAAGAGCAGAAAGGCTGGAAAAAGTTTCCCAATTTGGACCACGTTTAAATTCTCAGATAGAGGAAATCACGCTTCTACATCAGGTCTGTCTATTTGCCTCCAGTGAGGCTTCCGTCGCTTTAAGAGAAGGGCTGCCGGGTTTTCCCTGCTGTTGCTAATTGCAAGCACTGCAGGGGGTTGAAAAGGCTTGCACAGCGGGGGCTGGCTAGCAAGGGAGCAATTAGTGGGATAAACCAAGTTCCCTGTTGGAACAGGGGCGTCCCAGGGGGAGGAAAAGTCCAGCAAGGCTCTGAGAAGGCTCTAAAGCAGGTGAGCCGGATTGCTAGGATTCCCTCGCCTGCTCCATTTTGCCCGGCAACAGCAGCGACGGCTGGAGCCTTCGCGCGCCTTTCAGGGCTGGAAAGAGCGGGAAGCGGCTGCGTGCGCACCCCCGCCATTTTGGATCGCTCCGACTCACTGGGCAGAGCGGCAGAGCTCAGAGCGTGCGAGGAACAAGGCAGCAAGAAGAGCCCAGCCAGCCAACGGAGCCTCAGCGAGCCCTCAACGACTGCAGAACGCCGCGGGGAGGCTGGGGGCTAGTCTGGGAAGCCAGCTAGTCTCTCCCTCCGGAAAATAAGCTAAGTCTCGGGGAACCGAGGGCGGTGGGAGGAAGGAAATCCGACCCCAAGGCGGCCCTTCCCTCCTGGAGATTCTGCCAGCGCTTTTGGACTGCAAAGGCCAGCGCGTGCCCATCCCAACTCCAGCTATCTTCCAGGCCTCGTGGGGACCTGAAATGGCTGAGGAATGCAGGGAGGCCTTAGGGGATCAGGTGGGGCCCTCCAGCAAGCGCTGCAAGCTGGATCCCTCTGTAAATAAAGGCAAAGAGCACAAAGGCTCACTTGAAAGGTCTTCTCCAAGAGCCACAGTGGATCCCAGGGAGGTTTCAAGGCCCCTTCAGCCAGAACCTAGCCCAGACCGTCGCAGCAGGGAGTCAGCTTCCCCTGATCGTGAGGCCCAATCCCCCGGGGACAGTGAATTCTTGTCTGGGGATAACTATGCATCCAGGGATCCATCTCCTGAAGCATCTTGGGGGTACCCCGACTCTCCTAGCTCCTCCATCGGAGAGGAACGAGATTCTGTCCAGAATTCCCCCTTTGGGAAGGGTCGATCCAGCTCAGGCAGGCCTAGCCGTCGCAGGCCCAGTAAGCAAAAGAAAAAAAAGGGGAAAAAGTCCTGCTCTTTCGGATGAAATGAGGGAGGTAATTGCCTTAGCCATCTCCCAAGGGATAGCTGAAGGCATTAAGCGCAAGGGCTCTCGCAAGGGCAAGGCCCCAAAGGAGAAACGCAAACCTAGGGCCTCCACCTCTAAGGAGCCTGTATCCTCTCCATCTTCAAGCCCCTCTCACTCTGGGTTATCAAGTTCTGAGCAGGAAGAAGGGGAGATTTTCGCCCTTTCCGAAGACGAAAACCCCACCCCTGACAAGCCAAAATTCTCTGGCCTGTTTCAACCGTCATTATTCAAGTCTATCTTGCACAAAGCCATGACGGCCACAGAGTTAGGCCCCACTTCCAGATCTGAGGCCTCTCAGGCTTCCACTTCCAAGGATCTTAAGCATGGGTTGTTCAAAGAGACAGTAGAAACTCCCGAGGTTATTCCTGTGCCAGACCTATTTATGGACGCGGTACAGCGCCAGTGGCTACAGCCGAGCACCCTGACCAACCCCAGTGGGGGGGATAGAACTCTATATGCAGTAGAAGATAAAATGGAGGAAATCCTCAAATTCCCAGAAGTAGATGCCCCAGTCGTGTCTCTGACTTCCAATTCCAACCTGCCAGCTGAGCTCCTAGAGGGACTTAAGGCAGAAGATAAGAGGTCGGAAAAGGCATGTCAGAAAACACACATGGCGTCTGCCTGGGCCATCAAGGCATCCACCTCTGCCTCCTTTTTTATTAGGGCCACCCTATTCTGGCTGCGCCAACTCAGGTCCAGACCCCCGCCCAGGAAATCTAGGTGGCGCCATGAGCTAACCAAGATTATTACCGCTGTCGAGTATTCGGCGGATGCCACCTTGACAGCAGCAAAATTCTCTTCCAGAGCTCTAGCTTCCAATATCACCTCCCGCCGCCTCCTATGGCTCAGGCACTGGCAGGCCGAAATGAAGGCTAAATGGAAGCTGGCATCGGCCCCATTTAAAGGGGGCTTTCTGTTTGGAGAGGCCCTGGACAAGTTTGTCACCGAAACCAAGGACAAACGCAAGATCCTTCCGGCAACCTTTAAAAGGGGTGACCGGAAAGGGGCGGGGTCCTTTCGTAAGAGACCCTACAGGAGCCAGGAAACAGGGCAATCTTCTCACCCTTCCTCCTATCAGAGGCCCTTTCAGGCAGGGGGGGATAGGCACCAAGACAGATCCTTCGGGGCTCGTGCCAACCAATCCCAGTCTTCCTTTCGGAGACCATTCCGAGGAGGAGGAAACAACAGTGGTGGATCCCGGCCCTTTCGTAAGGGAAAGTGACGGTCACAGGGATCCCCCCATCGGGGGTCGGCTACGGCTGTATGCCGACAGGTGGGAGGAGATAACATCGGACAAGTGGGTCCTCAACACCATTCGCAAGGGCCTTCTCCTGGACTTCCTATCCTTTCCCCAAAGAAAGTTTATCCACTGCCCTACCCCCAGGAACCCAGAAAAGAGGGAACGCATGAGGGCAGAAATCTGCCATCTCCTAGAGATAGAGGCGATAGAGCCAGTCCCCAGGGATCAGCAGGGGAGGGGCTTCTATTCGATCCTCTTCCTAGTGCCCAAAAGTTCAGGGGGGTGGAGGGCCATCTTGGACCTCAAGAGCCTAAATCAGCATCTGGCTTACAAGAGGTTCAAGATGCAGTCACTCCACTCCATCCTGGGCTGTGTGAGGGAGGGGGACCTATTGACATCAATAGATCTCAAAGAGGCCTACCTGCATGTCCCCATCCATGTGGCCCACAGGCGGTTCCTGAGGTTCTACGCGGAAGGGAAGCATTTCCAGTACAGGGCTCTTCCCTTCGGGCTATCATCTGCGCCCAGAACATTCACCAAAATTCTGGCAGTGCTAGCGGCTCATCTCCGCAACCATCCGGTTCGTCTGGAATGTTATTTAGACGACATAATCATTCACTCTCTCACCACCAAGCAGGCACACCGCGATGTTTCTCTAACTGTGCAGACCCTGCAGTACCATGGCTTCTCTGTCAACATGGAGAAGAGCCAGTTCCGACCATCCACCCGTATACAGCACCTGGGTGCGGTCATCAACTCCACCTCCTGCCAGGTATTTCTTTCGCCAGACCGGCTGTCGAACCTGAGACGCAGAGTGAAGCACTGCAGCCTTGCCAGGTCGGTACCCATCATTCAGCTGTCCCAGCTCCTAGGGATAATGATCTCGTGCCTGGGGGTGGTTCCCTGGGCTCGCCTTCACGCCAGGGAGCTGCAGTGGTTTCTGCTGCCAGTGCAGAGGGCCAGGAACAGCAACTCACTCAGGCGGGTTCGGCTCCCACGAAAGGTGATCCGGTCTCTGGCATGGTGGAGGTCCAAGGCAGTCAGGAAGGGCTGCCTGTTCAAGGAGCCAGAGAGACTAGTTGTCACCACGGATGCCAGCCTCCTGGGGTGGGGCGCCCACTGTCAGGGCCACCTAGCCCAAGGCCGATGGACTCAGAGGGAGGCCGCCCACAGCATCAATTGGCTGGAACTGAGGGCAGCTCGCCTAGCGCTGAGAAAGTTCGCATCTCTAGTAAGAGGGGCTCATGTACTGTTGATGACAGACAATGTGGCGACAAAAGCGCACATAAACCGGCAAGGGGGCACTCGATCAAAGGCCCTCAGGCTCGAGGCAGAAGCGCTGGGCAGGTGGGCGGAACGTCATCTGGCTTCTCTCAGTGCAGATCACATCTCCGGCGTAAGCAACCGGGAAGCAGACTGGCTGAGCCGCCAACGCATCGACCACTCGGAGTGGCGCCTGCACCCGGACCTGTTCCAGCAGATCGTGAGGAGGTTCGGCAAGCCACAGGTAGACCTGTTTGCCACACACAACAACACACAGCTCCCACGCTTCTTCAGTCGCTACCACTCGCCCCAGGCGGAGGGAACAAATGCTCTGAGGTCAGCGTGGCCTCAGGGACTTCTGTATGCCTTCCCTCCACTTCCGCTCATCCCTCAAGTGGTGAACAAGCTCCTGACCGAAAAGGCAGACCTCATTCTGGTGGCTCCCTTCTGGCCCAGAAGGCCCTGGTACGCAGACCTGGTCAGCCTCTCAGTTCAAAGACCTTGGAGAATCCCCCGGGACAAGATTGCCCTCAGCCAGGGGGCCATCATCCATCCGGAGCCCCAGTGGCTGCAGCTAGCCGTTTGGCACTTGAAGGGGAGCTCCTGAGAAAGCAAAAATTCTCTGACCAGGTCATTCGAACAATCCAAGCGTCCAGGAAGCCCTCTACGACTAGAATCTACGATGCCACCTGGGCCGCCTTCTCACGGTGGTGCAAGACTAGGAACATAGAGGCCTCCTCAGCCTCGATCCCCCAGACCCTAGACTTTTTGCAAGAGGGTCTGGATAAGGGCCTTGCAGTCAGCACCCTCAGACGCCAGGTTGCAGCGTTGTCTACCATCCTGGCAAAGGGCTCCTCTCGCTCGCTGAGTCAGCTCCCCCAGATCAAGAGCTTTCTCAAGAGAGCAGCGAACATCAGCCCTCCAACTGTTCACCGGTATCCGTCATGGGATCTTCCATTTGTGCTTAAGGCCCTGACCAAAGCCCCATTTGAGCCTTTAAAAAAGACCAGTCTGCGCTACCTCACCATCAAAACCGCCTTCCTGGTGGCCATTACATCCGCTCGCAGGGTAGCCGAGCTTGCTGCACTCTCTGTCAGGGAGGATTTGTGCGTAGTTCACCCGGACAGAGTAATATTGAGACTTGATCCGTCATTTGCTCCGAAAATTAACTCCCTGTTTCACAGGACTCAAGAACTTATTTTGCCCAACTTCTGTCCCCATCCTTCTCACCCTAAGGAGCGTGAGTGGCACAAGCTGGACGTGAGACGGGCCGTGCGCACGTATGTAAAGAGAACAAAGGACTACCGCCGGTCAGAGGCTTTCTTTGTCTCCTTCCTCCCTGCGTCCCTGGGCCGCAAGGTCTCCTCTCACACTGTGGGACGTTGGCTATGTGCTTGCATCAAACTGGCATATGAGCACCAGGGCAAGACGGCTCCGAGACGAATCACCGCTCACTCCACCAGGAGTGCTGCAACGTCTGCAGCCTGGGCAACCCAGGCCTCTATCCTAGACATTTGTAGAGCGGCCACCTGGGCTTCCTCCACGGCCTTTATTAGAAACTATAAGATTGACACCTTTGCCTCAGCCGAAGCCTCCTTTGGCAGAAGAGTATTACAAAGAGTGGCTGAAATGCCAGAGGCTTCGGCGCTTCCCCACCCTGGGACTCAATAGCTTGGGCATGTCCCAGCATTTGGGCTCTCTGAGCAGTGCACTGGAGAAAGACCGTTGGCTTACCTGAACGGTCGTTCTCGGGGCACTGCGAAGAGAGCCCAAACCCACCCAGGTGATAGTATTGAACGATGTGGCTGTATTGACTGTAATTGATTACAGGACGATTCCTTCGTTTTCGAATTGAGCATGTGCAGGCAAAGGGAGGCATGGTCAAGAAAAACATCACTCAGTCCAAGGGCAGATAGGCTGTGTTAACCCAGCATTTGGGCTCTCTTCGCAGTGCCCCGAGAACGACCGTTCAGGTAAGCCAACGGTCTTTCTTGGATTTTTTCCCTTTCTGTACAAGAATACATTTCTAAACAAACAACTAGGCCCGTGATGGCAAACCTATGGCACGTGTGCCAGAGGTGGCACACAGAACCTCTCTGTGGCCATACGTGCCAGAAACCCAAAGAGTAGGTGGCCGTCGTGCACATGTTCACCGCCAGATGGTCTTTGGTTTTCTGGTGCTCCGGAGCGCACACATTCCAATTCTTGGATTTTTTCCCTTTCTGTACAAGAATACATTTCTAAACAAACAACTAGGCCCGTGATGGCAAACCTATGGCACGTGTGCCAGAGGTGGCACACAGAACCTCTCTGTGGCCATACGTGCCAGAAACCCAAAGAGTAGGTGGCCGTCGTGCACATGTTCACCGCCAGATGGTCTTTGGTTTTCTGGTGCTCCGGAGCGCACACATTCCAATTGGGCACTCTGTGCCGAAAAGGTTCACCATCACTGAACTAGGCTGAACCCACTTGACATTTTTCTTTTCCAGCAACATTTGTTGTACACATGTGTGAGGTTGACACTTCATTTGTACCTTGTCAAGATTTGTCTTTGCTAATCAAAATAACTGGTTGAAAATTAAGCTCAGTTAAAAAGGGAGCTGATGGGTGTCAAGAGATCTCTGGACACATTGGTGGCCTGAAAGATCACGCTGGGGAAAACTGCTTCAAAATATAGGAATATATGATATAAAACCACAGATATCAAAAAGAATGACAACTCAGTATTATTTAAAAAGAAACTATTTTATGATGGAATAAATTAAAATATATAAATTTCAGTCAACAATTTTCAATAGCATTAACAACTACAATATGTCCATTCCAGACAGAATCCCTATGAGAGCTAGACTATACTCAATTTAATGACTAAGCTGTACCACCACTTTCATTGAAACCTAAGTGAAACTAAGTACCGTATTTTTCGGAGTATAAGACACATCGGAGTATAAGACGCATTTGTTTTTGAAGAGGCAAATTAAAAAAAAAGTTTTTGCATTCTGCAAACCTCTCAAAAATGGCCCATTTTTGTTTTTTGTTTTTTTCTTAAAAAGTGGCATGCATAGCCTTTAAGAGGCTTATAGAGTGCACCTGGGGGATGGGGGCAAAATGAGCAAAAAATGGCCCGTTTTCCTCTCATTTTGCCCTTTCCTGCACCCAGGACCATCCTGGAAGCTTCCTAAAGGCTATGCACAGCCATTTTGGTGAAGGGGGCGGGGTTTCAGGAGGCCAAAAATGCTGCATTCAGTGTATAAAATGCACCCAGATTTTCACCCTCTTTTTTGAGAGAAAAAGGTGCATCTTACACTCCGAAAAATACAGTATATTCAATCAAATGGATCCTGGTATCACAGGTTACAAAAGAAGTCCTGGCGAAAATTGGACTGAAGCCAAATCACATATAAGAGAATAGTATTTTCACACGAGTGAGGGCTTAAGGAATATAGTTAATGGTACTATAGAGCCAGAAATGCTATGTCTAATAGTCTCAAACTTTTCCCAGTTCCGGCTTCAAAATTAAGAAAATGGTCACAATTAGAAGCAACAAAAAGATATAAAAGGCTAGAAGTAATTTTGGATATTAATATGAACTAATTGGTTCTTCTACCTTGGCACATTATAGATTGTCACACATTCCACCAGATGTTCATACTGGATCTGGCATTTTTATCCACCTATCGAGATCTTCCCAAGGACTTAGGATAGGCTGGTGTTAATGTTTGATGGTGTTAAGAGATATCATTGAAGGATTATTATTAGTATTTGTTAAATTTATTTTCCACCTAGGTCACTGTGGAGGCTTCCTGATACAGTTGACTTATTGGTTTAATTTACCAAGTCTTTAGAATAATATAGAATGGTATCAATCAACATTCAACAGCATTTTTGAAAAATTGCTCTTTTACAAAATTTTATTTCAGGTTATGTTCAGGATAATAAAGAATTGGTCAATATTATATAGACATTCATAGGATTTCTCACCAGGTTTGGTGACAGCAGTGACTGGAAGTAAAGGAGAACACCTGCAGTAGATATCTGTTCCAACCATCTCCTACTGGCCTCTTGTGTTTCCATTTCACACTCCTTGCCATTGTCAAACATATGATTTAAGGCAGCCATTAATTGCTCTGAAAATGCACAAACTGTAGCAACTAGAGACTGGCAGAAGACCATGTCTCTCCTGAGCTGTATCTCACTATCTGAAAAGAGCATAATTAGAAAAATATGTGAAAAATCATCTAAATTGATGAGAAAGTAAGCGTAATCCTAAGCACAGATCTTGTTTTCTGGGAACAAAAATTGCTATTAAACACCAAATAATATATATACTTGTAGGTTCTTTTGATTGCACAGGCTGATGAAAGAAATTTCATGCTATAGAGTAAGCTTGTAGACTACAGGTACATCATAAAGGAATTTAATTATTAAATTATTCTACCTTAGTACACATCTAAGTCTCAAAAATACTATTTGCTGTGGAATCTTGTTTAATTTAAATGTGTATGCTATAATACTTTTTTATTCTGCATGTACATCTAACACATATACACAAGTTAGCCTACTGCCTTCTGTGTTATAAATTATCAGTTACCTCTTTATATCACAATCTTATACGTGCTTGTTCAGAAAGTCCAATAAGATTCATGGGTCTTTCTCGTTCATGTATCTATAGAGGAAGTCCTTGATAACAATCACTCATTCAGCAACTGTTCAGAGTTATGATGGTGCTGAATAAAGGGGCATTATGATGTTTCTACATAGTTGTAGCTATCACCACATCCTCATGGCACATGACCACAATTCAGCTGCTTGGCAACTGGTTCACAATAGCTTGGTAACAATATCATAGCATCCTGTAGTCACATGATCACCATTTGCAACCTTCTCTGTCAGCTTCTGACAAACAAAATCATAGGGAAGCCAGAAGAATATGACATTCTTGCTTAATGACAAAGAATGATTTGCTTAACAATGGCAACTAGAAGTGCTGGTATTTCTGCCAGTAAGTAGTGCAGCCCCATGTCATCACACTTTATGACTGATTCAGTTAGCGGTATACATTCTGGTCTCCATTGTTATTGTTAAATAAGAAGCACCTGTAAATGGATTTATGTGAAAGAACCTCCAGGTCATATTTATCATCTGTTCCTCAAAAATAAGTTGTAAGTCCAGAAAGTGTAACATTATCCAGATCAGTTTAATTTCAATTACTAAATATTGAACTATTTTACTTACTTACTTAAGTACCAATAAAAAGAATACTTGTAGCTCACAGATGAACTGTGGGATTCTTGGTGATCTCTGACCTTGGTTGTTTTCCTACAGATGTTTCATTATCAACCCACATACTCATGATGTACTTAGTTTGGTAATGAAACATCTGTAAGGAAACAATCAAGCTCAAGGAGCACAAATGAAGACATTTACAAAAGTTGATCAACAGCTTTAAATAAAGATTACCTGTATATTCAAGAAGTGCCAGAAGGACTCTTGCTTTTATCTCTGGAAAAAGAAAAATAGAAGAACCTGAAGAGACAAAATCATGTTTGGCACTCAGGCCAAGGATGGATTGTCCCTTTCTATTCAACCTTAAATTTCTATTATTAAGTAATATGCCTTTCAATCAATAGGCACAGGAACAACAAGTATCTTTATATCTTTCTATTCAATCAAAATGACATGGTTATCAATGAAATACAAAGACTATAAAATATAGATAAAATATTTATACCATCTAAAGAAAAATCAGAGAAACATTAAGTCCAGTAACATTATAAACAGCTTTGCCATCAAACACCATTTATTATTTCAGGAATAACTAGCTATAGTACAAGAAAAAATATTTAATCATATATGCCAATATGGCACAAAGACTCAGAAAACAGGCTTAAGGACATAGCAAAACTGTTCAATGAAGGCTGGAATTTACCATGATTAATGTACAAAAAAATTGCTGGAACAATAAAAAATGTTCTCAGACTAGAAGGAGAGACCTTGAGAGAGTCTGAAGCACTTATTCAAAACCAAGATCACCTATTGTCATATGTACAAATTATTAAAATATGAAAAGGTGATAAATCAAAAGTTGTACGAAGTGAATGCAAAAGTTCAAAGAAATAATCATAGTATAACAATGGGAAGAGCTATGAAAGAAGTCAATAAAATGTGTTTCAATTTATAATTTAAGGGAATATGAGTATAAAATGTTTTACAGATAGCATATACAGTAACGTCATCAATAATTTCCAAGATAGACAAATAAGCCAAAATATATGTTGGAAGTGCTACAACAAATAACATTTTATTATTTATAGTGATCGTATAAAAAAAATTCAGAAGTACTACAAATAAATACTTCAAAATATTTGGAAAATTTTAAAGTTAAAATTGAACTGAAATCACAAATTTATATATTATGTACTATTCCAAAAAACATAAATGAAAAATACCACACTAGATATATGAGATAGATGCTAAAAGCTGCAAGAACAAATTTGGTAGAATACTGTAAAAGAGAAACTCCATGTAAAGTTCCCCAATCTGCACTCTACATGGTTGTATCTTAGCAAAGCAATAGCCTCCAGAAGGTTGGACAACTGGAACCTGAGAAAGTTTTCCATACTTGCTTCAGCCATAATTTTCACATTTCCTTTACTAATCACTTTAGGAAATTGTCTTATTAATTGTTTAAAAGAAATTAAATCTCTTCAAAATGATAAGTCTGGAAATGCTGGGTGAGTTTTTTGAGCCTTAATATAAGAAAATGAAGCCTTACCTTTATAACTTTTAAGAATTTAAAATAAACAACAAAAAACAAGGTAAGGTTTTCACTATAGAAAATTTTTGATGAACTAAGGCAGCGGTCCCCAACCCCCATGCTGTGGCCCACTACTGGGCCATAGCCTATTCACAATTGGGTCACAGGCTGGCACACATGTGCACATGTACGTGCAACCTGACTCGTGTGAGTGGCATGTCAGCTTGCATGTGTATAGTTCAACTTGTAGTCAACCTGTGTGTGCATCTGCACACACTGACCCACACAAGTTGAGCTGCCCACGTTCGTGTGCCAGCTTGCCACTCACACACCTAGTTCCCCTCTAACCTCTAGCCAGGCCACCAATCTGCAAAGGTTCAGAAAAAATGGAATATTTGATTTTGAATATGACTTGGAAATTAATTTTAAAAAATAAATGCACATCAGAGACGTAAAAAGACAGGCAACTTATAATGATGTTCAAAGGAACTTTTGAGGAATTGCATCAGGACTTTGAATCAATAATGTCAGCTGTGCTGGGTCTTCTCAGGAACCATTTGTTCCCAGAAGAAGCTATTACAGAAAAAGAAAAAGTCTGTCTGAGAACAAAGTGAACAAGAATTTGTCATTAGATATACAAGTGTATATATCAGATGGTGCTTTTAAGAAGGAAATAAAAATGTCAATTCCAGAAAGCTATTGGGATTATTTATTTTTGCTGGACTTACAAAAGAGGCTTTTGGAAATTCTGAAGTAATTCAAAACAAGGAATGATAATAATCTGAATGAATTAAATAGCAACATTGTTTTACATTTTAAAAAAAGAAATACAATGTTGGTTTATTTGATCAGAATTCAAATGTTACTTTTATTTTATGTTCCATCCAAAAGACATGTTACATGTATTTTGGATGGTTTTCTTTGGATTTGCTGACATCTGTCCTGAAAAAAATGCTGTATTGGAAATGCTTACAATTAACAAGATGTTTAAGCATTTTTGCTCAAGTTACCGTATATACTCGAGTATAGGCCGACCCGAATATAAGCCGAGGCACCTAATTTTACCACAAAAAAACTGGAAAAGTTATTGACTCGAGTATAAGCCTAGGGTGGGAAATGCAGCAGCTACCGGTAAATTTCAAAAATAAAAATAGATACCAATAATGTTTTTGAATATTTATTTCAAAGAAAAACAGTAAACTAGCGGTGTATTCAATGAAATACTTCACTCACCTCATGATGCTGATGTCCCGCTGTGATGATGATGTCCCGTGCAGCCGCGGGAGCGATGTCCCGCCTCCTATGACATACGGCACAGTGATTCCTATCATTGGATCACTGTACCAGAGGAGGTGGGACATCGCTATGTGGCTGCTTGCCATAACAAGGAGGAGGTGGGACATCGTTGCAGAGCGGCAGGAGGGGGAGGAAGGGGAATCGTAAGACAGCCCTGCATTACATTAGAACGTGAGGAGGGGGGATGGTGCGGTGCGCGCTGCGCGGCAAACTGACACAGAGGGAGGGGAAACTCACAGGGGCACTGGGCCATTCACGAGTGTCACCCAGCGGCATGGCCCCGCCCCTTTTTCTCCTCCATTTCGGGCAAATTTTTCACTGACTCGAGTATAAGCCGAGGCGGCTTTTTTCAGCCCAAAAAGTGGGCTGAAAAACTAGGCTTATACTCGAGTATATACAGTACTTTATATAACCTAATTTGAGAGCATTTAAATTGCCTTTGTGTTTAATGGTCCTTTTTATTTATTAAATTTATATTTATTTCACTATCCAAAGTGACTAAGTGGCTTACAATTCTCTTAAAAAGGGGGATTTTTGTGAGCTTGTTCTTGTTAAAGGGGAAAAAATCACTTTTTCATATTAAATTTCAATCTATTATTCATACTAGATTACTGGAAACACTTTATATGTTCTAAATGTGGATTTACTTATAGTTAAGAGCCAAGATATGGAATGATCAATTTTATACTTGTTAATTAATATTTTTAGGGTTCCATTTTACTGACAACTAGATTGGAGAAGATATTACTTATAAAATGTGGCTATAGATAAGATATGAATTATGAAATGAGTTTTATATTTTAATTAAGAGAAGATGACTAGATAGTGAAATTGTTTATTGTGATGGAAAGTCTCTTTCTTGGTTATTTTCCTTCTATTTTTCCTTTTTTGAAACATTTATTCTCTATTTCTATTTTTCTTTTTTAGTCTGCTCTGTCTTTTAATAAAATTTTATTTAAAAAAAGATATCTCAGGCAAATGAAACCAAGAAAAGGAATCTGAAGAAAGGAAAACACAGTTATTTCGTTAAAATCTGTTAGTACAGATTTTACATTACAGTTAAAATTTGTTTGTGTACAAATTTAGATTTATGTTTGTGCTCTCTCTGCCTCTCTCTCTTTCTCCTCTCACCTACCCGCTCATACACATAAATGTTTTGCATTAAGATAAATCAGCTAGCAATAGACACATAAACATAAATCATATTTACACACCATTCAAAAGAGATAATTAAAAAACCTAAGAAGGAAACAAAAGGCCAGAAGATAATCTCTCTAGCAGCCAACACCCAGATAAGCAGAAATTAACACCAGCAAACAATCAAGCAGAAGACAATATCCTAGTCATGAAACTTCCAAAGAAAAAAACACAAACCCTACAATACTGGGAGGGCAAGCTACTGTATATAAACAGAGTAATTCCCCATGCTCCAGTGGTGGGTTCCGGACGGTACAGCCTGGTACAGGCGTACCGGTGACAGCTGGGAGCAGCAGAGCACCGGAATAGTGTTTCAGTGGGCCCACCCGCCCACCCACATTCCTTACCTCTTTTTGAGGGAAACGGGCCAATTGCACATGCGCACACAGTGTACGCTGCCTGCGCGACCTCATCAAGCAGCTGGGGCGTTGCAGAGCAGTCGCATGCACATGCGTGTGCAGCATGCATGCCCGAGGTGGACGTCCAGCCCCATCACAGCGTACCGGTTGCGATGGGATCAGGAACCCACCTCTGCCACACTTACTTGCATTCATGATGATACTCAATAGGTTAATGAAACATCGGAGCATACAATAAGAGCTACTGTAGATGAATTACTAACCTTCAACAAATTTTCGGATGCTTTGAGAAAGGTTTTGAACACTGCTGGGGAGGTTCCAAGGATCTTGTTTAATATGAAGCCTCAGTTTCTTTGGGCAGTTCACCTTAAGTTCAATTTCTTGTTGAAATTCTAGGCAAAACCAGAATTATTAATTTTGCTACAATATTTCTACCTAATTGTAATACTTTTATAGCAATACTCCTTTCCAGTTGTATATTTGCAGAAGAATGCCATCCTAGCCTTGAAACATTGAATAGACCTTTACAAGTCTCCCTAGACTTCCAAATTTAGGAGACAATTCAGTTACACCTTGTTTTCTAAGTCAATTTTGGGTTGGGTGTTCATGCAACCAACATAAATATAATTTATTCATACCCAAAGAAGAATTTAAGATGATATTTCCTAAAAATAAAGAGCAGACAGAAAACAAAAAATATTTTTTTCCACTGTGTCAACATAAAATTGACAATTCAAATGAACTGAATCTTGCCATTTCTCTCCTTCCACAATATATGTATGTATGTATGTGTGTGTGTGTGTGTGTATGTGTGTGTGTGTGTGTGTGTATATATATATATATATATATATATATATATATATATATATATATATATATATATATATATATATATATATATATGTTTGTGTGTGTGTGTATGTATGTGTTTGTACATATATCTGAATGAAAGTATCAGTACATATGGATATTAACGTTCACTTTTTTCACAATTTCTTCTACCACAGCAATCTGCATGCTAAAAAAGGCCCATAAATATTTACAGCCAGAGGCTCTCTAAATATAATACAAAATACATTTCTAATTTTTATATTGCTAACTATAATTCTGCTAATAAAAGTGCTAGAAACTACGCTCAGTGTCATACTTAGCTTTCCAAAATTAATACCTTGAAAACTTCGACCAGGGGTGAAGAACTTAGTTTGCTCAAAAGCTCTTGCCACTGCTGGACCTTTCAGTAGATTAATAATTGAATCTACCTGTTGGATTCAGAAATAATTAATAAATATTAAAATGTTTATTCTGATAATCCTTTCAATCTGCTTTAATATACTATAACATATGCTAGATCTAGGGCATTGATGGTTAATCTTTTTGACACCGAGTACCAAAACTGGAGCGCACGCACGTATGCGCACATGCAACCTGGAAGAGAGCAGCTGGCGAGTGTGCATGCATGCACCAGAACCCGGAAGTGCAGCTGGCAATAGCATGCTCTAGGGGAAAACCTAGGCATTTATTAGAAGAAACAGTATGAACAGAGATGTGGCAGATCTGCAATTACGTATTTTATTTGAACTGGGGGAGACAAACCTACCAACCTACCTACTTTTGGTCTAAGTAGACAAATCAAAAATGTGAAAATCAAACAAGAATCAAAGTAGATCTTTTAACAACTCAGTAAGCTTGCCTATGAAAAAAAAAAACCTAAGCACTCTGATGTTTTCTCAACCAGTGTTAGGTATCAAGTCAACTTTAATTCCTTGCAGAGATGTGAAATGTGATTTATTTGCCTCAGTTTAGTACGCAGTGTAAGTCTATCCAATTGAAAACTATGACTATTCTTGGATATGGCCTGTGAGCTATAGTCTATTCATAATTGCTGCTTAAATGAACCATAGCATAGTAAAAGCATTACAGAAACCAGCATGATTTACCTTATTCATGGCCCTCTTTTTGCCTGTTCACTGTGCCAGACTGACGCTCACTGACTTTGCTCACTGACTTCGCTCACCTTGATCTTATCTCTAATCTTATCCTATTCCCTCCCAACACTTTCATAACTCTGTCACATGTTACAGGGTAGAAGAAAATTGAAATGAAATAGCTTACCTGGCCAAAAAGATGTTCCAAGCAACCATAAAGTTTATCCTGCTTATCATGAGAAATGCAAATGCTCTGTGGAAGTTCATCACCTAATAAGACAATATTTGAAATCATAGTTGACTTTAGATCAGAGATATTCATATTCCATATTTGAATTATCTTTATATTGAAAAAGATCTAGAAATAGAACGGGCACTGAGTTTACTACCAGAGTAGGGCTTTCCTCCTCTTTTTCGAAAAAGATAATTAGTTCCAGTCTGATTTTCTTCATTTCACTCACTGCTTAACTGACAGTTTCATTCAGATTTATAGTAATAATCCATCCAACATATTTCATCCTTTAGTTTAAGTAAAGTGTTGCAGTGGGACAGAAAAAAATCAGCTGTATGCTAGTAACACCATCCTTTGTGTTCTTCTTCTTTCTACAGCCTATAGAAAACTATCCTGATTTTCAAGTATAATTTGTCTGCCCCACAGATGGGCATTAATGATGGGTAAACTAGTTTAATATATCTCGCCTATCCAATTCAATTAAATGGAAAGGAAATTTCTGAATAAAGAAAATACTTGCAGCTAAGTGAAAGAAGGACACTATTTCCAACTTCATCAAATACATACATTAATTTTGGGGAAATTGATATCCTTACTTCATTCATTCAACCAATTTCGTTGTATTTATTTTGTACAATGAAAAAAATATAGTATACTATACTATACTATTGCTGCTTAATTACTGCTAACATATTTTCAATGAGTTGTGATGTGATTTGGGGGGGGGGTTGTAGTGTTTTGTGACTTAAGTTGTGTAAATGTGTAATTGTGACAGTGCACAAGTTATATAAAATAAAATCAATGAACACGAGTTCTAGTAAGCAAAACACACACACATTCCCCTAAATAACTATATAAATATGCACACACAAACACATTTGAAAAGCACCTGAATCCATTTCATCACTATGAAAATAAGAACTGCATTGGCTACTGCAAATACTGGTAAAAGAAGCAGTAGAATTCCGGTTGCTGTTGCAATCACTAAAAAGAAGAAAATATGTAAGAGTATAAATCCTTCAAGAATATATATATGTTTTAAAGCAATTCTTTCAAATACTTTATTAGCATGATTTGTACTATTAAATAAGGCATACAATAAATTTTATTTCTATCTTGGGGTAAAAAAACTTATTTGTGCTGGTATATTTTTAAAGCCTTGCAATGTAGTGCTAAGGGATACAATTGAAGACGGAAGTGGGTTTAAGTTCACTGACAATGTATTAACAGCTGAGACCTCTAAGAAAGGATAATATCATTCAAGAGAGAGGAATGGCTGTGACAATGGGAAACTTCATTCTTATCAGTATATTAAATCAGAAGGTACAAATTTGGCATGTTTGCCTCAAAGTATACATTAAAAAACTTTTTACTTGGAAATAAAGCACAAATAGCCAATATGTATTACTTAATAATGCTATGTAATGATATGTATTACTTAATTACTTAATAACGTTATGTAACAGGGTTTTTTAAAATTAACATAGTATCATTATACATAGTAAAATTGTAAATTTGGTGGTTATTATTATATTAAATGATACATTACCTATATGAATCCCGGTTGCTTATAGTGTCATGACCAGAATCTTCCTGCTCATCACTTACTACATTGAAGCATACTTTTTTTCCATTGCGTTCTCCTTTTTCATTATCACTGTCTGTTGACATTAACAATTCATGGTTTGTATGTTGTGAACTTGAAGAATATGTTATTGAAGAGAGAAGGCTGAAATTTATAAATTTAATAGAGGTAATTAAAAATAATGGATACCTCTAATTTATATGAAAATTTGTAAATGCAGGCATGGCATACTCTTAAAACAGAAGCAGGAATCTAAAGCGGCTAGGCTCATATCACATCCAATCATGGATTACTCTGTCCAAATATTGTTCACTTACTCCACACATAATACTTTAAAGTTTTAAATTAAGGCTGAGTCTGTTCTAACTGGAAGAAATTCAAAAGACCAGAGCTACTTCTATTTTTTATTACACTTGTCTTAATGAAATCAATGGCGTTATTGATTGGTTTGATATATTTAAATAAATATTTGTCCAACCCACAAATATCAAGTACTGAATATGCAAAGGCAGCATGGAAATGTTTTATCACAGACTTATGGTTCTCCAAATGTAAGTTAAAGCTATAGTTCTAGAAAGCTAATATATGTATTAATATCCCAATCCATAAACCTTAGGATTACTTACTCATCTATTTGAAAAACACAGTTTTCCATCTCCTTTAATGTACTCTGTAATTTGCATAACAGTTTCTGATAGATGTCTTCTGTTTCTAAATCTTCTTCTTTTAATAGGTACCTTAAACCATGGCCATCCTGTTGGCCTAATGAGTGACCTGATGGAGCGGCCATGGTTGTTATAGTATGTTGTATATAAACCATGGGATTCAGTTTACCTAGAGAAAGTACATTGCATAAAATGCTGTATTTAGATTCACTATAACTCAATTAATTTAAGTGCAAAAAAATCCAGCTCACTTTCATAAATCCAATTAATAATCAGTTTGTACACATTCAGAACACAAGCAAACATAATGCTGAAAATCCACACTTGTGATGAAATTAATTAATTTTTACAAGCATAATTCACTTTTTTAAATTATCCCACAAACTAATGAAACAGAATAATCTGAATTAAAATAGAAATGATTACACATATAAATACTGAAAAAAACATAAATTCTTGAAAAATCTCTTCATACTTTAGTAAAAACTAGAGTCGGAACTAGACAGGCTGACATAGACACACAAATTATTATGATTACTTCTCAGCTGGCAGGGAAGTAAATTAAGCAAACAAACAATGCCGTCAACACTCCTCTTTTTTCAGTCTTGTTCAATGACTACTTTAAAAGAAAAATGTGCCACTTATTTAGCAAAAATAGCACTCACTTTAAATAAGACACTTGCTCTGATGAAAAAATAGCTGAGTTAGATAAACATTTGCAGATTCCTGTTATTACAGTCATAAAGTGACCATTTAATTATTTGAGGAATAAAAAATAAGCAGTAATTTAGATTGATCACAAAATAAAAATCCTTCAATTAATAGTGATTACAGAGTACATTTGACTCCGACAAATAAATAAATAAATTTAAAAAGGAAAATCATATGTATCGATATAACTTGGCTCTATGTATAAGTCTGCAATTACCACTACACCAAAATAGCCATTAAGCAGTGCCAAAGAGGCATATATATATATATATATATATATATATATATATATATATATATATATATATATATATATATATATATATATATATATATATATATATATTCCCGAAGAAGAAAAAGTTAATGAGCTAGATGCTTGAAAGTTTGGAAGTCCTCCAAAGAACTGTAGCCATTGCAGTCACTCTCTGCCACTTGCTCTTTAAGCACCAGACATCCCTGCATGCAGATAAAGAAGAAAACCTCAAGGAGAAATATCCTGTTCAACAGATTTCCCTCTTCATCAATTCCTCTAAGAAAAACAAGCATGAATGAAGCCCTTGGAAAAGTAAAACAGGCAAGTGAAAGGGTGGCAATGGAATATTTGGTTTATAAAGCAAGAATAGTCCATATCATTAGTCCTGGAGTAGAACAAAATTTTCTTCTGTACCCTTAATAATGGTATCAGTTAAGACATTCTATACCTCTAAATCAGAGGTGCCAATCTGGTGCGCCTGAGGGCCGGATGCGTCAGACTCCACGAATGGGAAAAACAATGCAAAACATCAGGTGACCGCAACATGATATGACGAGTTCGATACCCATGCTCTAAAAAATTAACCCAATCTCTTCATTTCTTGTTATACTAGGAAAGAAACAAATTTTCAAAGATAGACCTTGCTGTTTACCTTGCTCCATATGTCTGTTTTCTTTTTCATGTTTTCTGCTATCAAGCTGAACACCAAAGGCACTGCCAAGTGACGTTGACGTTTTAGGGTATGAGACTTCCATAACATTGATATGGCAATTGGTTGGACAGAAATCACTGCTATGCAGTGGTGAGATCTTTGACTTAGCTTGCTTGAAAGTAGGCCAAGCTCGATTTTTTAGGACCCGTGAAAACTACAGGTAAATCCAAAAGGAAAAGGTTATATGAATCCAAATATTCCAGCTTGCACTATATAATAACTTTTGCAATTCAGATGTGAGAAAAGTATTGTTTCAGACTCTTATTTTTGCACATAGTTTCTGTTTCCACAACATATAATTCTGCACACAAAATTGTATTTTTCATCAAAATAAGTGAGAACATCACACCTTTATTGATTTAAAGATAATGTCAATTACAAAGAATCAAATTTAGCACCCACAACAGGATTTTAAACATATTCTATGTTTTGATGAGCACAAATTTTACCCACTTCCCACCTCATATAACTATAATAGAGTGAACTACAAGTTTCATTTTCAAAAGTGAGAAAAATAATCAATCATTCATCAATTTCTATTCTCATTTAATATCCAAATCTGATTTTTTAATCTGAATATTCTATAACCCATAAAATAACAGGCAGGTAGGTAAATTGATGCTGCAATAATAAGGTAATAATAAAAAGCCATTGTGTAATTATTCATAAATTTCAAACTTTTACATTGAAACTAACAGTACAGTTAATCACATTCCTGACAATTTGTTTCTACCTGAAAGATAAAAACAAAACTATCCTTAGAATAAAACATATTCCAACAGCCACTCAAATAGAAAACGTTCTGAAAATAATAATTGTGCATCATGTTCATAGATTCTCAAAGATTTTATCCGAGCAGATGGGGAATATGTGGGTTTATAACTTTAGGTTCGGTAAATATGTCTACCTCCTCCACATGGTTGTACCAGTGTGTACTTGTTCTTGGTCCAATATGCTCCTGCTATTCTTGTCCTGCAGATATTATTACATTTTTCTACAATACACCAGCAATAAATGAAATGTATTTTGTCTACCATAGAAAGTTTAATTGCACAGGAATCACAAAAAACATAAACCCAGTTTGTTGCTAAAAAAAAATTCTTATGTCATCCTGTTCCATTTAACAAGTACACTCTCAAAATCTGCTTTGCAGGATTAGAAACCTTCCCAAGCATATTTTGAAGTATACCTTAGCATAAAAATCCTATCTATATACCATCTATGTATTTACTTTGATTCTACATATTTACAGTATATTTAATCGTTTACCCATACTTAGTTCCAGTTAAATATTTTTACCATTTCTTCTAAGCAAATTTACAACTTTTACCTTTTTATAACTTGTATTCCTTCTGCAAATGTGCTCTATTTTTTCACTGCAAATGGCACTGAATTTGCTCTGAAGATTGGTAGGAATTACTTCATGGATAATATTTAAGCTGCTACAGTTTTGCACAAATTGCTCATCACTTTTTGCTAGAGCTTCAAGGATCTATTAGGACAAAAGTAATTATTTAAGGTTATTAATTCTCATAGCAGCCCTAATATATGAATCTATTCTTATGTATTTGTCATGTGTTCAATATTAGGTACATATTGATATTGCACAATGCTAATATTTGTGAAATCAACTGCCCCAATTATTATGGCTTAAATAAAAAAAACACTCATTTATCAAGCATGTTTCAGATTTGAATTTTGAGACTACGTAAGTGAGTTGCTATTTGTCCTAAGCTAGAGTTCTGTCTATTTACCATGAAAATGGTCACACAGGCAGCTTGAAATTCTTGGATTAACTGAGACTCCTGTGAGCAAGGACAGAAGCATTTTGCCTTCTAGGACATGATTTGTAAGCGGTAAAGGGTTTGTGTATTGTGAACTCAAGTTGTATCAAGGGCATGGCATTGAATCCACTGAAGAGCAATAGGCAGTATATCATAAGAGAATGCTCCTACAAGAAAGAAGGAACATCTAAGGATGTAGCAAGTACGAGTAGAGTCAGGAAGGAATATCTGCATAATATATTTGATTAGTGGAAGGAACTGAGCTTTATTGAAAACAGTCCTAGAATGACAGCACATAGAAACATGACCAAGGTGCAGGATATCTAAGCAGTTCAAGAAAGTGATTTGTCCTTCTTTCCATCCTCTGTAATTTAGGAAAAACTGTCTATAGATTTAGTTAATAGAACAAGCAATTATTATGGATAGGAAATAGGCAGATAAGGGATGGAGCAACTGAAACAGACTTGCAAAAACCTCTGCATATATTATGATGTATGATATATTATACAAACATTTTATTCTTAAGCTAAGACCATTTATATTAGAAATATAAGCAAATAGTATTTACTTTGACTCTAATAATATAAATCAATTCAGCTGGCCAAATACTTTGTGCATTAGTCCTGTCAATTTCCCATCCTTAGATAAGTTCCACAAGGAATCTCTTTTAAAACAAGTAAGATTTTATCCAATATCATACTTGCAGGAAGGAGTTTAGAAAAGTAGATTTTTTTCCACCTCCTCCTTTCCTCAGCATCATCCAAAGGTCTACATAGGAGACAAGCCAGTGTAGCACTTTCCAAAGTTAGGGAGCAAGGAGATGGCAGCTGCAGCAACAGCGCCCAGAGTCACTTTGGAGAGTGAGATGGGTAGCATATAAATTTAAAGAAATAAAATAAATGAAATGTGACACAGTTAAAAAACAATGGCAAGAAAATGGAGGCAACATCACAGTATACTGAGGATGGGGGGGGGGAAGCAGCAGTTGTATATATTGTTACAGTCTAGCAGTAGAATAATGTTTTGGAGTAAGGATAAATTTGTTAAGTCTGTTCTGAAGGGTTACTTTTTCATGGTTTTCAAATTATTAGAAAAAAGAATTCCAGTAAGTCTGCAAACTGCATTGACGAGCCAATTATTTTTTGAATTCTGATAAATTATCAAATGTCAAGAGATCCTCTTACAATACCATTTGATACTGAAATAACTGAAGAACTGACAATTTCCACTGATGACACATACTATAGATACATCCCTATTAATGCCAGCAAGCTAATCAAATAATGGACTCAATATTGAGAGAAAGAAAAAGAGGCGAAGATTTATCCTTTGTGTGAAATGGAATCCTGGAATGGAAGAATATTAACTGCATACAATAATATAATAATATTATTATATTGTGATGATTTAGGTTACATTGAGACAAAGGGGAGGGCGAAACAGGTATTTTTTCTTCTTCGGCATTTTAATTCTCTTTATATCATCTATATTTAGAGCATTATCATTTGATCATACACTAATAACACCTTTAAGATAATTTAATGTATCTTCTTCCTTCTAACACCACACAATCTCATCCTCCTTGTTTATTACATAAATTATTTGTAGTTGTGTTGTTCTGAACAACTAGTTAAACATCAGATTAAAGGTAAAGGTAAAGTTTCCCCTCGTACATATATGCTAGTTGTTCCTGACTCTAGGGGGCGGTGCTCATCTCCGTTTCAAAGCCAAAGAGCGAGTGATGTCCAAAAACGTCTCTATGGTCATGGGGCTGGCATGACTAAATGCCAAAGACGCACAGAATGCTGTTACCTTCCTACCAAAGGTGGTTCCTATTTTTCTACTTGCATTTTTACATGCTTTCGAACTGCTAGGTTGGCAGAAGCTGAGACAAGTAACGGGAGCTCACTCAGTTATGCGACGCTAAGGATTCAAACCACTGAACTGCCTACCTTTCTGATCGACAAGCTCGCCATCTTAGCCACTGCGTCCCTTAAAACATCAGATTAGGTATTCTTCATACATAGAAGAACTGAAAATCTTTTTTGTAACCAACCATGTTCTTCCACCTATGTTTTGCCAAATATTATGATAGTAATTCTTAAATACTACTATTAAAATAATTCTTAGAAAATAATTCTTAAAACTACTATTAAAATATAATAGGGTGATGAAATGTTGAAGCTCATAATTTTACGAAACAAAAAAAAGATTCAGGACTAGTTTGATGCTTAGCCTCTTTTGCATTTATCATCTTATGGTTTGAATTTAGTAGATAACCATGATTCATAATCATAAATAAACATCAAAAGTGTACAAATCACTGATTTAAAATAAAATATTATAATTTAATATTTTATTCAGTAAGAACATATAAAATACTTACATATATACATGTTTTATGTATCATACCTTTGCAGTCAGGATGAAAAAGCCTTTTGGTTCAATCATTTTTTCTAAAACATGGCATTTTATTCCAGCAGTACTATCATACTCATAAACAACACCATATTCCAGATGAACATTATCAACAGTCAGGCAGACATGATCCTTTCGTCCATCAATTATTGCCATAGTATTAAATTTATCAATTGCTTCTAAAAACAAAAAAAAATCTATTCTGTAGATTAATTAATATAGACTACCTCTGAAACACATTGTATTGCAGTCATTTAAGAAACTATTATGATCAAAAATTCAGACCCTCCTTGTGATTGTCTACTGGCTAACTATATGATTTCTAAGATTCCAATGAATTCAAAAGCAAACTCATAGGTATCTAAGGTATGACTGTATTTCTTCATTCCTTACTTTACTAGTTACTAATTCATGCAACTGACAAGTAATATCTGAATAACTCAATTCCATACTGTTTGTATCCCAGTTGTGCTGGCATGCATCTCACTTCAAGAGAGATGTGCAATCTCCTTGTTTTGCTCTGGTACACTATACTTGCTTTTAATACTTTAAGAAACAGTAAAAAATTTATTTTGATTAATAATAAAAGAGAAATAATCCCACCTTCAACTTTATAATTAAATGTATCTCCTCCATCCTCACCCAATGGTTTAGTATTCATTTTCTGAAAATCCTCCTGAGCACTATCAGTGTTGTTATATATCCACTGAATAGAATCTTGCTGTAGAATAACAAATAATTTATAAGGCTCATTAACACTTTAATACATATAGGTTTTGAAAAACAGAAAAAGTGTGGATTTAATTTGCATTTTATTTCCATGGAGGAAAAGAGCACTGCTGCTAGTAACAGAATAGGGTTTATCTGTTTGCTGCTGAAGTCGACGGTTCATTTTTTATTGATCATATGAAGCTGTATCTGCCAGAATTTTATTTTTTAAATCAAGTTATTTTCATTTATATAATAAGGGAAAAATCAAATACTAATTTACAAAATTATCCTTCTTCCCAAATTTGCATTCTGACAGATTTTAAAATATATACTCTAAAGGGAAATGTGGAGGATAAAATGAGGCTCAAGCACCAGTATCAAGTATTATTTTTTTTCTAACTGCAGCATTGAAATTCCCTCTCAATATAATTGAAATTATATTTATGAAGAATTCCTAATTTAGATTTACAGATCCCATACAATGATGTATCATTGTATCTTCTCTAGTGTTGAGCTTTTATTTCACAACAATTTGTTATGAAACATATCAACAGAAATTGTTTGATAATAATTAAAAAGAGGCTAATCAATCAGTGTGTTATAGGACTGTATTTTAATCTCAGTATTGCCCATTTGTTTTATAGTAATCAGGATTTATGCATCATTGGAAGCCATGACTGATCCCATAAGTCTTTATCCTGTTCTTTGCTTATAAAAGAGAGCCCTTTTGGTGTAAGTGTTAAGGTGCTTGGCTAGAAACTGAGAGACTTGAGTTCTAGTCTTGTTTTAGGCATGAAAAACCAACCGAGTAACTTTGGGCCAGTCACTGTCTCTTAGTCTAACTCACTTCACAGGGAAAATAGGAGGAGAAAGCATATTATGTATATTTGCCACCTTGAGTTACTTAAAAAGTATTAAAATGAGATCAAAATCAAATAAATAAATAAGAACAAGCATGGTAGTCCATTCAGAAGTCCATTGTTAATCAGGAAGAGCATAGAGTCATTCTCAATAATATACAATATATTCAGAGCATAAAAGGTTTTGTTTTAGATGGATATTCAAATCGTTCACTGGAAGTTGTCCATTTTAGTTTTGTCTCTGTTTTCTCAGGAAAGGTTTGCTTGTTTGTTTATTAAATTTATATGCTGCCCTTCTGACCAATAAGGTGACTCTGAGCAGCTATCAAACAAACTTAATGCTAGGTAAAATGCCTATATGTTTTTCTTTTCCTTTCCATTTTCACCCTGCAGATATAAGAACAAGATCTCCATTATTTTCACTTGCAGATTGTACCTGAGTAATGGAAAAGAGTAAAATATACAAGGATGGTATCCTTACATTTAATTTTTAAGTTTAAAAATGTGTACTCTTTTACAGAGCACAGTTCTAAATGAAGTCACATGGCAGATTTTTTTCAGATAGCAGGGCAAATTTAAAAAGTTGACATGGTGGGCCTCCTTGTGAACAAAGCCTCACTTGTGAACAAAGCCTCACACCTTTTCAATACGAACCATGTGAAAGTAAAAAAAAAAAAAAATCCATCCATTCATGGCGAAGTGTTATATTGATTATATTTTTCCATGAACTGCCAAAGATATATAATAGTTATGGGCCACTGAAATAAAAACAAAGAAATATGTAATGAACAAAATAATTAGCATTACATGCATTGGACGTCTATATTTCCTGCAGGCTGTCACGTGGGCAATAACACTTGCATGTGTTTCTTTGCTGACATTAATTCCATTCACTTTGATTATGCACTGTCCAGGATGAAGCCCAGCAGAAGCTGCCACAGTTCCTTTAAAATAATTAATAAATTAAGTTAGAAATTTACTTAGAAATGGGGGGAAAGCCATATTACAGCTGATTTTAATGCCATTCCTTTTCAATTCCAGATTATATTGAATTGAACCAACACTAAAGACAAGCTAGAAATATTGAATCATTGAATATCATGCAAGAAAAACAATATTCAGTTTTCCCAGGGGCTACTCTAAATATGTAGTTGTTCAATCTCCAAAAGGTAAAACCTCAAGCATTGCATTTTGTTGGCACTCCCTTAGATGAAGAAGGAAATGCATAATCATATTTAAAGCATTTATTCTATACAAATATATACCAAATTAATGTGATTAATTATGGGCTACAAACAATACAGCTGAATAAGGTTCATCCAGCATAAATTCACCGGAGAAGAATTTATAGCATTGGATGCCATACAGTCTGAAAGCTGTTATTTATAAAACCCCAAATCCTATGTCACACTAAATTACCATATATAACCTTATTACTTCCTCATGCTAAATTAAAGAATTTCCCCCCATGCATAATGTCTCTTCTTCCTTACAGTATTTCTGAAAAGAGGTGAAAATTTAGCTCTTGGCTTTTTTAAAATCTTTAATTTGCTAATTTCTGTTATATACCCAGTATTTACACACTCAAAGGATATATAAGATATTACAGTTTCCTATCATGGAAATCTCTTACTTAAATGCTCATAGTTTCATAAAGAAATATACTCCAAGGTATATCGCACCATATTTAGCTGTTACAAAACACAAAAATAAATGAAAACAGAGAACAATTAACCCTTAGGCTGAATATCCATCTTGTCATATGTTCCTCCTGGCCAAGATCAGATCAATGTATGCTTGTTAGGTCTGCAGTTAGAGGCTAAAGCCTACTATTCTCTTTATTATTGGCTGTATGAGTATCTAATTTGTTAAATAGCTATATATAATAATAACTATGATGTCTGGCGAACAATGAACGATAAGATACAACAGTACACGTTTTACTCTCAACCACATAACTCTTGGTCACGTATTGATATGGTTTGGTCAAACCCAGTACTACTTATGGACACAGTAAATATTGAAATATTAACAAACAAGTGGGCCGACCATCATCCAGTTCTATGGCAGTGGAGAGGAAAGACAAAGATAAAATCTAGGTGGATGCTAAATCAGAACATATTACAAGAGAAACAATTTGTACAATCAATAGAAAAAGAATTGGGTTACTTTTTCCAAGAAAATTGTAAAGAGCAGACATCAACACAAAACGTTTGGAATACGATGAAGGCAGTTGTGAGGGGAACATCAATAGCTTATATAGCAAGAAGAAACAAAATGCATAGGGAAAAATTGAACACATTGAATAAAGAATTGAGAGAGATAGAACTGTTGATTCAGAAAGAGCCAGACAATATTAAATACAGGGAAAAAGGAGATTTAATTAAACATCAAATAAATCTGATTTCTCAAGAAGAAGTAGCCCAAAACATTAAGAGAATGAAGCAGAATTACTTCGAACATGCAAATAAAACGGGGAGATGGTTGGCTCACAAAATAAGAAAAGACAATGCAAAAAAAACTATTAAACAACTGAGGGACGAGGAGGGGAATTTGAAACAAGAAATAGGGGGAAAGAAAAAGATTGTACAGAATTACTACAAGAAACTATATGAACCGGATGAAATTAGTGAACAAGACATTAGAAAATACTTAATAGAACAGAAACTTCCAGCCTTGTCGGAGGAGATGAGAGAGATGCTTGATAAGGAAATCACACAAGAGGAGTTGAAAAAGGCCATTCAAAAACAAAAAAACAATAAAACACCTGGTCCGGAAGGGCTTCCGTCGGAAATTTATAAAAAATTCCAAAACACTTTAGAAGACAAACTATTAGAATTATTTAATGAGGTACTACAAAAAGGTAAGGTCCCAAAATCCTGGGGGGAAACTTTCATCACCTAATACCAAAAGAAGAGGTGGATAACAGTAAAATTCAAAACTACAGACCTATATCCTTGCTAAACGCGGATTACAAAATTTTTATATCAATCTTGGAGGAAAGATTAAAAATAATATTAAATCAAAACATTCATTCGGATCAAAACGGTTTTCTCCCTAAAAGATATATTCGGAATAACACAAGAATAATAATTAACACTCTGGAATTCTATGAAACAAGATCTGAGAAACAATTAGCATTAATTTTTGTCGATGCGCAGGAAGTATTCGATAATTTAGACTGGAAATTTTTAATTACACAACTAAAAATGATGAAATTCGGCGACAAATTTATTAAGATTATAGAAACCATATACTCACAGCAATTGGCAAATATCATAATTAATGGAGAATTGACAGAGAGGGTACAGATCGGAAAGGGTGTCAGACAAGGTTGTCCGCTTTCCCCATTATTATTTATTATGTCGTTAGAGGTACTCCTGAACCAGATAAGACTAAATCAGGAAATTAAGGGTTTGACCATAAAAAAAAGAACAATATAAAACACAGGCCTTTGCGGACGACATGGTCTTTATTGTTGAAGACCCTCTAACCTCAGGACCGAAATTAATGAAAGACATTGAAGACTTTGGGCGTGTGGCCGGACTAAAAATAAATAAGGAAAAAACAAAAATGATTATAAAAAACTTCCCCAAAAAACAGATAGAAGAACTAGAAAAAGTAATGGAAATTAAGGTAACCAAAAAAGTCAAATGTTCTTCCATAAAAGAAGATAACTATAATAAATTATTACGAAACATTCAAAAAGATTTTAAAAATTGGTCGAAGCTACAAATATCGTTGATGGGAAGAATCTCAGTAATTAAGAAGAATGTCTTGCCAAAAATACTTTATTTATTTCAAACGGCACCGGTTAAATTAGGAAAAAATTTTTACAATGACTTGGATAAAACAGTACGAAACTTTGTGTGGAACGGCAAAAAGCCCAGAATTAAATGTAAATATCTCCAAGATAAAAGAAAACAAGCTGGAATGGGTCTACCAGAATGGAAGACATACCACCAAGCAGCAACAACAATGTGGATAAAGGAGTGGGTAACATTAACCAATAAAAGAATCCTAACTATAGAAGGTTACAACTTGCAATGGGGGTGGCACAACTATTTATGGAGTGAGGGAAATAAAGTCCACAACTACTTTAAAAGACATCATCTAAGAGGGGCACTGATAAATGATTGGCTTGAAATTAGAAGGAAATTCTATATCCAATTACCCAAATGGATATCCCCAACAGAAGCCCTGATATACCCAAATCTGATAAACTTTGACAAAAATGTCATTTATAAACAATTGTTAGATAACCAAAATAGATTAAACTCAAGGGAAAACTTGGCTGAAATGGGAATAAATATTGACTGGTGGCCATACTTTCAAATACAAAATAAGTATAAATCAGATCTAGCACAATTTGGCTTCCAGGACAGGGACCAGGAATTGGATAAAATTCTAATAGGACCAGACGAGAAATTAATCTCAAAAATATATAATTGTTTGCTAACTCGAAAAATGGAAACAGAAAGAGTGAAAGAAGTCATGGTAACCTGGGCCCAGAATATTGGCCACACAATTATGTTAGATGATTGGGAAAGGGTATGGGAGTGGAACTTGAAATTGACGATGTTGACGGCCTACAAAGAAAACGTATATAAAATGTTTTACCGTTGGCATCTCTCTCCGACAAGACTGGCAAAAATTTCCACAAAATCATCGGCCAAATGCTGGAAATGTAAAATAACACTGGGCACATACTACCACATGTGGTGGACGTGCCCGGTGGCTAAGACATATTGGAAGCGAATACTAAGGTGGTTAAACGAAATTATGTCAACTAAATTAAACCTCAATCCGGAAATGTTTCTATTAGGGATAATAGATCCAAAAATAATTAAAACCAATCAATATCTACTCGTCCATATCCTGACGGCGGCAAGAATCTCATATGCGCAGTGCTGGAAGAAAGAAAATGCCCCTACTAGTACAATGGTTATGAATAAAATTTTAGAAATAGCGGAAATGAATAGACTAACAATGCTGATTAATGAAAAAGAAGATACAGACTTCTATAAAGTCTGGGAGAAACTATACAAATGGTTTGATAAGAAAGACAATGAGAATTAAGATATATAAATGAGATATTTTATTAACTTAAAATAACTTAAGGAACAACTTAAAATGAAATTATGATATACAAAGACTAAGTAACAAATGAGCTAAGATATATATTAGAGGTGAGAATTCACCTACAAGTAATATTAATAGACTACAGTGTTGAAAAAACTTTTGACGATGTGATAGGAAAAATCCTTTATGAATACCTGCATAGAATTAGTAATCTAGCTTCATACTGTTTCCTTCTTAGTCTTTTTTTTTCTTTTCTTTTCTTTTTTTCCTCCCTCTTTTCTTTTCCTTTTCCTTTACTTACTTACCTTAGGTAGATATGTAGATAGGCAAGGTGAGATGAACTATGTATATATATGTATGAATTTTTGCCATTTGCGTTGTAAACATGTAATGAGTTCTATTTCTCTTTTTGTATTTTGTAAACCTTGCCTTTTTTACAACCTTTAATAAAATTTATTTTTAAAAATTAAAAAAAAAAAAATAATAGAAATCACTACTAAGTCTTTATACCTAAATTCAGAACCATGCATCAAATTCTTAATACTCCTCAAGCATCAATCTCAAGAGTCTCTGTATTTGTGAAGGTGTGTATTTATTGCATTTGGCCAAATATTCATAAATGCAGGCCACTTCATACCTTTTCCAACAGCATGAACAACAGAAGGGCCAAAGCCTCGTATTTGAAATCCAAGTCCATCCACAGAATCAGGAATCTTAACTGTCCTTTAAGTAAGATAACACATAATTAAGCATCTAATACCATTTCTTTTTATGCCTCAAATTTTACATAATATTAAATTAATATAATGTACTTAATTTTTTTAAAATAAAACTTACATTCAGTGCAAAAATAACCACTACTTTTAACATAAACTAGCAAGAAACTTTAAAAGTGAGATTTGCTTCTAGAAACCTAGATCATAGCTTTAAATATATTTTAGCTAATAATCAATATGTATATAGGCAGAACTCACTTAGCGACTGCCTTGTTTTGCATGCATTCATAATTATAACAGCATTGATAATGTGACTTTCTGACCAATTCTAAAATGTATGATTGTTGAGGTCACATGATCACCATTTACACACTTCATAAACAGGTTTTGACAAGCAGAATCACTGGAGAAACAGGCAGTAAAATTGCAATCAGTCATGTGATGTCCTGCTTAACAACCAGTGGTGATTTGCTTAACAATTGAATAGTGATGTTGTAAGACCATCAAGATCAAGTGACATTTCATTTAGTGACCGTTTCACTTAGCAATCAAAATACCAGTCCCAATTGTGGCTGCTAAGCAAGAACTACCTATTCATTCTGAACAAATATTGGTATATCAAGCAAAAAGATAAAAAATGTTGTTTCTATATAATATGTTAATTAAGAGTAACTGAGTGACAAATATAATAATTTATTGATATTTTGGTATTATTAAATGATTAATGGCAAAAAACATTAAATAAATATATTGATGCCAGCTTCAGATGTGCTAGACTTTACCACATTAAAAAGAGTGATAATTAAAATCCACAGAGAGTCAAATTGTGGAAGGCAATTTTATAGCAAGAACTTAAATTTAAATCCAGAGACTAGTTTTTCCATCCAATGAAGTTATTCAGAACGACAGTAGAGGAAGAAAAAGCCATTCTATCTTACTTGTTTGGCACAAACAAGTAAGCATCTCCTGCACTATGCCCAGACTATGAAATGCATTCTTTGGAGTTGCATTTAAATCCCATTCAGTGAACAGCTAAGATATATTTCTTTTGTTCAGGTTTTAATTACTGACATTTCTGAATTGGTTCTAACTTACACATAGTAAACATTCAAATATATACCTTGCATTTTATTTGTGTTTAACCACCTTGAGTGCATAAAATTGAGTCGAAAGGTAGGATATTATCATTAAAATATATAAAAAATTTCATAATAATGTTTATGCCTATGATTCTGTAACATATTTTGGTTACTATTTTTATAATTTCTAAAATCAAAGAAACAACTTACTCCCTTGGTTTTGTGCTCACAAGTACCCTGAGGGGCTTTTTACTGTTTAAACATGCTTTCAGAAAGCTATCCACTTCAGTGAAGGGCCTTAGAAAAACTAGGTCACCATTAATGGTAAAGATCTTTTTCCCAATTTCTAGACCTGCCACCTAGATAAGAAAACAAAATACATATATAATGAATTAGCATCACCCATTATTATTATTTGCATGCACAGAGGAAAAGCTTCAAACATTTCCCATACACCTTAATTTACAACTGTGGAATTTATATAACTTTACAGAAAACACCTTTTGAAAAAAAAAACTAATCCTAACAATTCAGTAAATCTCCTATTTATTATTATTATTATACAATTGTATCACAGCGGCCAGTTGTTTCGCTGGATTTGGCATTGGTTACTAGTCGGGCCCCACCCACGGGCCTAGGACGTCGTAACGTATTTTCGTAATATGCGTGCAGATCCAAGCAGTGCGGCTTTTTGCATTTGACTGATGGTGATTTTGTCAATTTTTAACTATTTTAAATGTAATTCCAGTGCTTTTGGAATAGCATCCAGTGTGCCGATTACCACTGGAATTATCACTGCTGGTTTGTGCCATAGTCGTTGAATTTTGATTTTTAAGTCCTGGTATTTTGCGATTTTTTCATGTTCCTTCTCGGCGACCCTGCTATCACCTGGTATTGCGATGTCTATGATTGTGACCTTATTTTTCTCAATCAGTGTGATGTCTGGTGTATTATGCGCCAGTATTTTGTCCGTTTGTATACGAAAATCCCACAAGATCTTGACCGTCTGATTTTCAGTGACTTTTTCAGGCTTATGTTCCCACCAGTTTGTTGCTGTTTTAATATTATAATTTTTGCACAAATTCCAATGGATCATTTGTGCTACTGAATTGTGCCACAATTTATAATCAATCTGCGCAATTTTTTTACAGCAGCTGAGTATGTGATCAACAGTTTCATCAGCTTCTTTGCAAAGTCTGCATTTGGCATCATCAGAGGATTTTTCGATTTTGGCCTTAATGGCATTTGTGCGGATAGCTTGTTCTTGCGCAGCCAGGATTAGTGACTCTGCTTCTTTCTTTAATGTACCTGCTGTTAACCATAACCAAGTTTTTTCACTGTCTACTTTATCTTTTATTTTTTCCAGAAATTGGCCATGCAATGCTTTGTTCTGCCAACTCTCCATTCTTGATTTTATCACATCTTTTCTGTATTCTTGTTTCGTCTGTTGGATCTTCAATAGATTTTTGTTCTTTAGTTCAATTAATAGATGTTCTTGACTTTCTTTTAAATAATCAGACAGTGCATGTTTTTCTTCTTCAACTATTTGCTTCACTTGTAATAATCCTCTGCCACCTGATTTTCGGGGCAGGTATCAGTATCACCATGTGGATGTAAACTGTAGTGCATTGTCATTAGTTTCCTGGGTTTTCGGTCCAAAATGTCCAAATCAGCTTGTGTTCAGTTAACTATACCAGCTGGGTATCTTATAAATAGTATTCCCCAGGTATTTATGGCCTTGATTGTATTTCCAGTCTAACTGCTATTTCCACCATTCAATTTAGATTTCAAAATTTTCCTAACTCTGTTGGTGTACTCTCCCCTGACAATAGTTTTTACTTCTCCATGCTTGATGTTATCCAACTGCAGAATGCCTAAATATTTGTAGGCTTCATTTTTGTTGCATTTAATTAGTTGGCCATTGGGCATTTCAATTCCCTCACGTGTAGTGATTTTGCCCCTTTTTATGGATACAGTGGTGCATTTTTCCAGCCAAACTGCATTGAAATATCGGTGCTGAATACTCAGACTGTGTTTGTCAGTGATTGGATTTCTATTTCTGACTTTCCATAGAGTTTCAAATCATCCATATATAATAAATGCGAATTTTTTTCAGCTTCTTTGGCTGTTTGGTAGCCTAATTTCCTTTTTTTAAAGATTACTGATAGTGAGATCATCGTGATGATGAAGAGATGATTATTATTATTATTATTATTATTATTATACAATTGTATCACAGCGGCCAGTTGTTTCTCTGGATTTGGCATTGGTTACTAGTCGGGCCCCACCCAGGGGCCTAGGACGTCGTAACGTATTTTCGTAATATGCGTGCAGATCCAAGCAGTGCGGCTTTTTGCATTTGACTGATGGTGATTTTGTCAATTTTTAACTGTTTTAAATGTAATTCCAGTGCTTTTGGAATAGCACCCAGTGTGCCGATTACCACTGGAATTACCACTGCTGGTTTGTGCCATAGTCGTTGAATTTCGATTTTTAAGTCCTGGTATCTTGCGATTTTTTCATGTTCCTTCTCGGCGACCCTGCTATCACCTGGTATTGCGATGTCTATGATTGTGACCTTATTTTTCTCAACCAGTGTGATGTCTGGTGTATTATGCGCCAGTATTTTGTCGGTTTGTATACGGAAATCCCACAAGATCTTGACCATCTGATTTTCGGTGACTTTTTCAGGCTGATGTTCCCACCAGTTTGTTGCTGTTTTAATATTATAATTTTTGCACAAATTCCAATGGATCATTTGTGCTACTGAATTGTGCCGCAATTTATAATCAGTCTGCGCGATTTTTTTACAGCAGCTGAGTATGTGATCAACAGTTTCATCAGCTTCTTTGCAAAGTCTGCATTTGGCATCATCAGAGGATTTTTCGATTTTGGCCTTAATGGCATTTGTGCGGATAGCTTGTTCTTGCGCAGCCAGGATTAGTGACTCTGTTTCTTTCTTTAATGTACCTGTTTTTAACCATAACCAAGTTTGTTCACTGTCCACTTTATCTTTTATTTTTTCCAGAAATTGACCATGCAGTGCTTTGTTCTGCCAACTCTCCATTCTTGATTTTATCACATCTTTTCTGTATTCTTGTTTTGTCTGTTGGGCCTTCAGTAGATTTTTGTTCTTTACTTCGATTAATAGATGTTCTTGAGTGTCTTTTAAATGATCAGCCAGTGCATGTTTTTCCTCTTCAACTGTTTGCTTCACTTGTAATAATCCTCTGCCACCTGATTTTCGGGGCAGATATAGTCTATCAGTATCACCACGTGGATGTAAACTGTAGTGCATTGTCATTAGTTTCCTGGTTTTTCGGTCCAAAAGGTCCAAATCAGCTTGTGTCCAGTTAACTATGCCAGCTGTGTATCTTATAACTGGTATTGCCCAGGTATTTATGGCCTTGATTGTATTTCCACCATTCAATTTAGATTTCAAAATTTTCCTAACTCTGTTGGTGTACTCTCGCCTGACAATAGTTTTTACTTCTCCATGCTTGATGTTATCCAACTGCAGAATGCCTAAGTATTTGTAGGCTTCATTTTCTTTGCATTTAATTAGTTGGCCATTGGGCATTTCAATTCCCTCAGATGCAGTGATTTTTCCCCTTTTTATGGATACAGTGGCGCATTTTTCCATGCCAAACTGCATTGAAATATCGGTGCTGAATACTCGGACTGTATTTGTCAATGATTGGATTTCTATTTCTGACTTTCCATAGAGTTTCAAATCATCCATATATAGTAAATGCGAAATTTTTTCAGCTTTTTTGGCTGTTTGGTAGCCTAATTTCATTTTTTTTAAGATTACTGATAGTGGGATCATTGCGATGATGAAGAGAAGAGGTGAAAGTGAATCACCCTGGAAAATTCCTCGCTTGATATTAACCATTCCGTAGCTCTCATTCCCTATTGCCAACTCAGTTCTCCATTGTTTCATTGCCTTTTCAGTAAAGGATGTAATATTTTTGCTAATGCCAGTTGTTTCTAAGCATTTTATGATCCAACTATGTGGCAGTGAGTCAAATGCCTTTTTGTAATCAATCCAGACCATATTCAAGTTCGTTTTTCTGTTCTTACAATTTTCTAATATCATTTTATCAATTAGAAGCTGATCTTTTGTGCCCCTGCTCCTTCTTTTGTTGCCTTTTTGCTCTACTGGCAAGATGTTGTTTGTTTCCAAATAATCCATCATGTTATCTGCAATAATGCCTGTGAGTAATTTGAAGGTTGTTGGTAAGCATGTTATTGGTCTATAGTTTTCAGGTGTTGTTCCTTTAGTTGGATCTTTCTGAATCAAGTATGTTTTTCCAGTTGTCAACCATTCATCAATTTGGCCCTTTTGTAAAATTTCATTCAGTTGCCTGGCTAATATTGCATGTAAACTGGTCAGATATTTGAGCCAGAAACCATGTAATTGGTCCTTTCCAGGTGATGTCCAATTCTTTACCTTTTTAACTCGATTTTTGATCATCTCAGTTGTTATTTCTAATATTTGCATTTGTTTGTTGCCAATGCTTTTCTCAAAGTCATGTATCCACTTTGCTTCCTTGTTGTAGTCCTTTGCATTTTCCCACAATTCTTTCCAGAATTCAACTGTGGCCTGCTTTTCTGGTTTTTCACTTTTGGTGTCACCATTCACATTAAGACTTTGATAAAAACGCCGTTGGTCTGATCGAAATTGCTGATTTTGTTTATATTGGATGATTCGTGCCTCATATCTTTCAATTTTTCTAGCTGTTGCTGTTATCTGCTGTTTTACAATCTCTACAGCTTCATTGATGTTTCTTGTATCCAATCTATATCTTCTGATTAGCCGATCTATGATTTTGTTGTTTTTAAGCCGTTGCTCATGCATGTTCTTTAAGTTACTAGCATCTGCCCTTAATTTTTTGATTTTTTGTTCTAGACGGATTTTCCACTTTGGCTTTGATGCTTTTTCTGTTGTGTGACTAGGTACTTTAATTTTAATGCCTAGTTCATTAGTGACTATTACAGCTGCGCTGTACATTAACTGGTTTGTTTCCAAGATGGATCCAGGTTCAATTGTTGAAAACACTGCATTAACCATTTTCATGATAGGGGCCAAAATTTTCTTAGGCACAGTTTTTAGTGATGGTAAACGTTGCCTTTCCTCATTAAGTAGAAAATGCTCCATGATCTTATCCTTCAATTCTTTTTGTTTTTGAGTTAGTTCATCAGTTGGTTCAATGATAACTGGTTCTAGTGGTGGTGATGTTATTTCCTCCCCGAGAGCTTCTTCTGGGAGTTCTACTATAGTGTCTTTAGTTGTGTCTTGAATATCAGTTATTTCCGCTTGTGATATTGTTTTTTGGGTTTTGCAATTTGCCTGAATCTCCTCATGTTCAACTTCACTAAACACTTTATTCCGTATAATAAATCGCCTTTGATCTGCTAGTCGTTGTTCACTAACATTTGAATCTGGATATTGTTGTTTCCATAATTCATACATTCGCTTTAAATATCCTCTTTTTTCTGGCTCTGAGTTGTAGTAACAGGCCATTATGGCACGGTTTTCATCTGCACTATATTTTTTATTATTATTATTATTATTATTATTATTATTATTATTATTATTATTATTATTATTATACTATTGTATCACAGCGGCCAGTTGTTTCGCCGGATTTGGCATTGGTTACTAATAGGGCCCAACCCAGGGGCCTAGGACGTCATAACGTATTTTCGTAATATGCGTGCAGATCCAAGCAGTGCGGCTTTTTGCATTTGACTGATGGTGATTTTGTCAATTTTTAACTGTTTTAAATGTAATTACAGTGCTTTTGAAATAGCACCCAGTGTGCCAATTACCACTGGAATTACCACTGCTGGTTTGTGCCATAGTCGTTGAATTTCGATTTTTAAGTCCTGGTATTTTGCGATTTTTTCATGTTCCTTCTCAGTGACCCTGCTATCACCTGGTATTGCGATGTCTATGATTGTGACCTTATTTTTCTCAACCAGTGTGATGTCTGGTGTATTATGTGCCAAATAATATTATTTCTAAGATTTTTTCCCTCAACTTGACAGCTTTAAATTAATAGTGAATTAAATAGATTTACTCATCTATTTACCAACACTTCATTTAATAAAATGTCTGATTTAAATAAGCAGTAAGTTTGTAAATAAATCCAGTTTCGTTTGCAGCACTAATCTCGTTTCACAAAAATGCAGAATGTTAGATCAAATTTTAAACATATATTCCGCTTTCCAACTGCATATACACAATGTATACATGGTGAAAAATGTTATTTATTATTTTTAATTTATTTATTATTTTTGAGATTCACATAGCCACTTCTTGAGAAGGAAGAAGTGAACTCTTCTAATTAGGAACAGCCAGAACCTCAGGTATTTAATGGAATCTACAAGGCTTTCTTCCTTGTAATAAACGTCCTCTTGTTTACAGACCTATATTTCTTTGACATCTCATTCCTGGTTTCTCCTGACTACCATTTTCACATAGTATTTTGTTTTAAAGAATGTAATTTCTGATTGGGAACAGCAAGTAACTCCACAACTTTTTCTTTCCATTGAATTTTTTGGGGGGGGGGCAGGACTCAATAATATGTTAATTTTTTAACGGGGTGGCTCAGTGGCTAAGATGCTGAGCTTGTCGATCAGAAAGGTCAGCAGTTCGGCGGTTCAAATCCCTATTACTTGCTCCAGCTTCTGCCAAACTAGCAGTTTGAAAGCATGTAAAAATGCAAGTAGAAAAATATGGATCAGTTTGGTGGGAATATAACAACGTTCTGTGCACCTTCGGCGTTTAGTTATGCCGGCTACATGACCATGAAATTGTCACCAGACAGTGCTGGCTCTTCAGCTTAGAAAAGGAGATGAGCACCACCCCCTAGAATCGAGAACAACTAGAATGTATGTGCGAGGGGTACTTCTACCTTTATGCTTTCAGTAGGTCAAGTGTTAAGAAATTGGTCTCCCTCAGATGCAGAAGAGGATGGTGCTTACACTTTTCTCAAATCTGGACCTATAAGGCTCAAACAGTCCCTAACCTCCTTGCTTTCCAGAGAGCAATTAATATATGGCTTTTTCTTTGGAGATATGGTAAAGAGGGGTGATGAATCTTGCATTTGTAATTCTGCAGTGAGATTATTATGACACTTGCTTGAAAGATTTTGTAATTGTTTTTGTGATTTTTATTAACCTAATCATTATCTGTGCAGTTATTTTAAATAATATAAGTGGTTAACAATTTTTCATTATATGCCTACATAGAGGTATAATTCTTTCAGGAAATATAAAAGGCCTTAGATATAATAAGAGACAATTCTTTATTAGACATGTAACTGAAAACCTTAAGTTCTTTTTCCTAATAAGAAACTCATATTCTTCCACTTTTTTTTTATGAAGAAGATTGGTAGATCATTTCTGTATTATTATTAAGTCAACATCTGCTAGGAAAATGGTGACTTTGATTAATAGTTTACATTCCAGTTTCAAAATGTAAACTGGAACAACAAATTAGTAATTCAAAAGGATATGTTTTAATATTGTTAATTTAATATTCTAACAATCACATAAGATTTATTCATTTTAATAGCCCTACTAAAGACTTTCCAAATATGGGGGAGGCAATAGAAGATGCTACATTTTTTAATATTACTGATAGATCAGATAATCCTGACTAAACGTTTTAATAAGTATTCTGTGCTAGACTATAACCATTCCCCAAGCAACGTTAATTTATTGTACACGGAAACTTTAATGTGCTTATCCATGAACTACTTTTAAGTAGCCATATATAAAATTCTATTGCACAAATGTATTTCTTATTCTTCAAAAATGATTCTCAAAGTTATGCATCTAGGTAACCTTTAAAAAATCACCTGCAATATGTAGACTTATACACAGCAATTTTTTCAGATCTTAATCTTCACACGCCTAATAATTCTCTATAGTTCTTTATAATTCTTACCCTAAATGTTAAGAGTAATGTTTCTTTCAATAACATGAAGATATCAAAGTTAGGAAATTACAAATATTAACTTTCTGTAAGCTTAAACACCAGGAAGTGTAAATTATTTTGATAATAATTCTCTGTACAGCACTCTTAAGCACTATTTTTGCAGCCCCTAAAAAGGCATTCTAATCATTGTTGCTGAAAATCAGGAGCATACCTACCCTTATTTTGAGGTAGAAAAGGTGAAAAAATATATAATGTAAGCCCCAAGTAGAATGGAATGGAATGGAATGGAATGGAATGGAATAGAATAGAATAGAATAGAATAATTTATTGGCCAAGTGTGATTAGACACACAAGGAATTTGTCTTTGGTGCATATGCTTTCAGTGTATATAAAAGAAAAGACATTCGTAACAAATCATAATGATAGTCATAGGTACAAATAAGCAATCAAATCATACTAGGAAACAATCAACATAAATCGTAAGGATACAAGCAACAAGGTTAAAATCATACAGTCATAAATGGGAGGAGATGGGTGACAGGAATGATGAGAAGATTAATACTAGTGCAAACTTAGTAAATAGTTTGACAGTGTTGAGGGAATTATTTGTTCCACAGAGTGATGGCGTGCAGGAAAAAACTGTTCTAGTTGTTCTGGTGTGCGGTGCTCTATAACATCGTTTTGAGGATAGGAGTTGAAACAATTTATGTCCAGGATGTGAGGGGTCTATAAATAAATAGGTTTAACATAATTTAAACGAAAACATTAAAACTCTGATGCAAAAAACTGAAAATGCCAGCCCTGCTAGGTATCAGGGCCGTATCCAGTGTTGGCCATAACTGGATTTTCACAATATACTATGCTGAAATTTTTTAAAAAAGAAAAACAGTATGACTTAATTGCATTGTGTGAAATCATCCATACTGTATGCTTTTAATTTCTACATGATTAAAGTAATACAAATATTTATATTTTACAAATTCTGTGGGATAGTCTTTAATAATTTACACATATGCACAATCAATTACACACATAAATCAATTAAAATTATTAAAGTAAAACTTTATAATTGAAATAATTGTCAAAAGACCTGATATTTTCTATGAGCAGAAATGTAATAATTGGGAGAGTTATGAACGTGTATTACCTCAGCATTTGAGCACTTTTCCACTATTTTCACAATTGGTGCTTTGTTTTTGTCTTCCAAACCAAAACCATAACTTCCATCAGTTGATCTGATCTAAAAAAAGGGGAAAAAATTAAATCAATATGCTGAATAGGTGTGGCTGACAGGCAACTGTTACTACTATAAAATTGTTGCCACTGTGAACATTACATCTGCCAAATTTATTCATCTGCAAAAGCTGTGACATTAATCATATACATTTATTTGAGCATTGTATGAATATTTAACCAATACACACTAACTTTGAACCCTATAAAATACCTATATGTTGTACTCCAGTTAATATATATTTTCCTCACAAAACTAAAGAGTATAAAACAGCAAGACAGGTCTAGGGGATTTAAGTTGATGGATAGCATGGATCTGAAAAAACTACAAATTATAACATTGTCTATGTGCAAATAATAGGAGTTAGCATCAAAATCAAACAAACAAACATAGAGACTTATTTTTTAAAAAACTTACCAGCAACGATTTTGCAATTACATTTTCCACTACTTTTAAGTCATGCTTCATAAGTCTGTGTTTCATGTTGGAGCCTTCCATTTCTTCATCCGCAAAAAAACGGAATAGAAGTGGTTCATCTTTGAATTCACTTTTTTCCAGAACTATTTGACAGAGAAAGGGTTAATATTTGTGTATCACCTATAGACATATTGATTTATAATTCAACTAAAATTTTATTTACTATATGATTTATTAAATAACTGCAACTTCCAATCCAAACTCAGCTGTCTGATAAACTCCTTATCTCTTAATAATTCCCACTTCAGTGAAAGGAAGGAGATATACCTCAGAAACAATTATTTTCTATTAATAGTCCATATATTAAGGAATATTTTCCTCCTGAACGTGTTATACGGTTATGTAAGTTATTTTATGTTATTAACTTTAGGAGTCTTCAAGGATTATGCCAGTGTATAAAACTAATAAATCAGTAGTGTTGTATTTTTCACAACTATTAGCAAGTAATTTTACAAAGAAAACACTGTAGAATTTTATGATTAGCAAGAATGAACTCTTATCTGTAATCTGTACAGGTATTCTTTACTTGTACTCTATCTGTAATTTGTACTGGTATTCTAAAGAGGTTTTTAATTAGGTAGTACTTTTTAAAGCTATAACTCACCGAACAAAAGTTCTAGTAACAAACCAATACATGCTACGTACTGCAAATCCTAGGAAAATTATTTATCACAGTATTAATATGAGATATTAAAGTCAGAATATTTATATTAAAAACCATTTTTAAAACTTATATAAATTTATAGTTTACCATGATGCATAAATCCATTGTCACAAAGTGCTATTCCAAAGATCATTGCTTCTTCTCTTGTTCTGCAATCCCCCTGCACATAAATTTATTAATATAAAAATAAACATGGCCATTATTTAAAATAATTTCTATATTTCGGTTTTTATATGCCCACTATTTTTATTTAGAATATAAGTGACAATAAATTTATAAGTTAATACTTGGTATTTTGTATTTATTTTGGTATTAAAATAAAATATAGTATAATATAATCTAACTTTTTTTAAAAAAATGAGCAGATAAGTAGAAGAATGCTTAATACTTTAAAGTTGTTCAAAAGATACCAGGACTCAGTTGACCAATAATACCAAAATATTTGTATCTTATTTAATGTATAAAAGCAAAATTATATGACATATAAAAATGTTAATCTCAAAATAAATTTACATTTATTTCATGTTACTAATCAAATTTATATACTTTGGTGCACTGTCTTACCTGTGCAATTAGCCAGTCTATCATTTTATTAGCCATTATGACAGATTTATAGGTTCTTAAATGGTAATCCTTATCTCTGAGGAGAAAAAACATAAAATAGTTCATCCTCAAAATATATATTCTACAAAAGCTGAATACCCATATATTATACCCCAAATATAACCTAAGTGATTCCTTATCTATTTAAAATTATTTCTGTTTGCATTACTTTGTAATAATAATGCTTTATTTTAGTTACAGTTCTGTGCATTTTGGACTATGTTTAAAGTATATTACAAAATCAAACCTCTCATATATCTCCGAAACTAGCCTTCTTATTTATGAAATTACCTTGATGAGGGACTAAAAGAAAACATTACAACATAACATTGGATGTTATACATCATGAATGTTTCCATATGCAATTTGTGTCTTCTGGAACTGTATCTTTTAACACTCCTACTTTTTTTCTCCTATCTCCACATATAAATATCGACACAGACACAAAACACAAAACTTCAAGTACTATTAAGGAAAATTAAAATAGTAATACATCTTTAATATTCTTGCTCAGCTGATTAATTAGATTTATACCCTGCCATTCCTGCACAAATTCAAGTTGGCTTATTTAGAATCTTCCTTCATTTTATTCCTTTAGCAGGCCTGTAAGATAGGTTGGACTAAGAGAGATGATGATTTCTCCAAAGTCATTTAATGAATGGCTGAATATGAAAATTGACAGTTTGAAGAAACAATTATCTATACATAACAGGAAGCAGAAATCCAGTAGTTGAACTTTTGTTCAGAATGAAGATGTAATTTTATTGCTAAAAAAGACCGTTGGCTTACCTGAACGGTCGTTCTCAGGGCGCTGCGGGAGAGTCCAAGCATGGGTTAACATAGTCTATCTGCCCTAGGACTGAGTATCTTTTTTCCCCTTTGACCACGCCTCCCTTTGTCTCTACTATCTCAGATTAAAAATGAAGAAGACTCCGTTTAGGACCACCTCCACTGTTCCTCAAAGTCATCACCGGAGGCAATAAAATCCTGGGCGGATTTGGACTCTCCCGCAGCGCCCAGAGAACGACCATTCAGGTAAACCAATGGTCTTTCTCCTGAGCGCTGCTTGGAGAGTCCAAGCATGGGACATACCCAAGCTATGATGTCCCAGGGCGGGAAGAATTCGTAGAGTCCAGAGCCTCTGCAACCTTTTGTAAAATTCTTCACCCCAAAGAGGCTTCGGCTGAGGCAAGGGTGTCTATTTTGTAATTGTGAATGAATGCTGTGGGGGACATCCACGTGGCTGCCCGACAAATGTCAATGATGGACGCCTGGGTCGCCCATGCTACAGACGTGGCCGCACTTCTTGTGGAGTGAGCCACACACGGCACGGCACGGCTTTGCCGTGAAGTTCATACGCCAGTTTAATGCCAGTTCGCAGCCAATGTCCAATGGTATGTGACGAAGCTTTTCGCCCTTGCGATCCAGGATGGAACGAGACAAAAAATGACTCAGATCGTCGGAACTCTTTGGTTCTTCTAATATAGATGCGCAGAGCACGTCTCATGTCTAACTTGTGCCAGTCCCTTTCCCGGGGATGCGTTGGTTTTGGACAGAAGTTGGGAAGAATCATCTCCTGCGATCTGTGAAACAGGGTGTTCACTTTAGGAATGAAGTTGGGGTTGAGACGTAGGATGACCCTATCCGGATGGACGATACATAGGTCCTCCCTGACCGATAGAGCCGCTAACTCTGATATTTTCCTGGCCGAGGTGATAGCAACCAGAAAGGCTACATTAATAGTTAGGTGTCGAAGAGATGCGGTTCGAAGCGGCTCAAACGGGACTCCCATCAAGGCCCGAAGAACGAATGGCAAGTTCCAAGTGTACTGTAGGAGGTCTGATGTTCGAAGCATCCTTCAGGAAGCTCTTAACCAGAGGGTGTTGGCTCAAGGTGCGGGAGGAACCTCTGGAGAGAATGGTAGACAAAGCCGCTACCTGTCAGCGCAGGGTGTTGGGGGCCAAGCCCTTTTCCAACCCCTCTTGTAGAAAGTCTAGTAACTGAGGAATAGAGACTTCTGTGTCCTGCAATCCTTTGCCTTGGCACCAGGTGGAGTACACCCTACAAGTGGCCTCATATATTCTGGTTGTCGGAGGTCTCCTGGACGCCTGAATGGTTTGAATGACCTTGTCAGAAAACTTCTGTTCCCTCAGGAGGTCCCCCTCAAGTGCCAGATAACTAGTTGTAGCCACTGGGGTTCTGGATGAAGGATCGCCCCCTGGCTGAGGGAGATGGTCTCCTGAGGTATCCTCCAAGGTTTTTGAACAGAGAGACTGACAAGGTCTGCGAAGCAGGACCTCCTGGGTAAATGGGGTGCCACGAGCACAATCTCCACCTCTTCTTCCAGCAGCTTGGTCACAACTTGGGAATGAGCGGGAGAGGAGGGGAACGCATGGAGTAGCCCTGGAGGCCACTTGCACCTCAGGGCGTTTGTCCCCTCCGCCCCTGGAGACTGGTAACGGGAATAGAAACGAGCCAGGTGGGTGTTGTGGCGAGTGGCGAAGAGGTCGACCTATGGTTCGCCGAACCTCTGCACTATTTGGTTGAAGATGTCTGGGTGTAGCCGCCATTCTGAATGGTCGATTGTCTGCCGGCTCAGCCAGTCCACCTTCTGGTTGCTGGTCCCGAAGATGTGGTCCAACCTGATGGAAAGCAGGTGGTGTTCCGCCCACCTGCCCAGAGCTTCTGCCTCCGTCATAAGTGATCTGGAGTGCGTGCAGGTTGCCCTGTTGATGTGGGCCTTTGTTGCCACATTGTTGGTGAGCAACAGCACGTGATGGCCCGCAATCTGAGGGGAGAACTGACGGAGAACCAGCCTGGCTGCTCTTAGCTCCAACCAGTTTATGCTGTGTGAGGACTCTCTCTGGTTCCACAGTCCCTGAGCTAGCTGGCCCTGGCAGTGAGCTCCAGTGGCATCTGTGGTCACAACAATCCTCTCTGGCTCTTTGAACAGAGATCCTTTCTCCACTGCTTTCGTTTTCCACCAAGACAGAGAGCGGAGCACCCTTGGAGGTACTTGCACACGCCTGTGCGAGTTGCTGTTCCTCGCCCTTTGTATGGGCAGGAGGAACCATTGTAGTTCCCTGGCGTGGAGACAAACCCAGGGAACTACTTTCAGGCAGGAAATCATAATGCCCAGAAGTTAAGACAACTGGACAATCTGTACCGACTTGGCCATGCTGCAAAGGTGCACTCTGTCCCGGAGAGACTTCAACCACTCTGGTGACAGGAAAACCTGAGAAGAGTTCGAGTCCAGAATAACCCCCAGGTGTTGTATTTGCGTAGTCGGCTCCAGGTGGCTCTTCTTCAGGTTCACTGAGAAGCCGTGCTTTTGGAATGTTCTGATGGTGATCCGGACATCCCGCAGAGTTGGGCCCGACTTGAGGAGTGAATTATAATGTCGTCGAGATAACACTCCAGGCGAACGGGGCTGTTCCGGAGGTGGGCTGCCACAACCGCCAACAGTTTCGTGAATGTCCTGGGTGGCGAGGACAGACCAAAGGGGAGAGCTTGGTAGTGGTAGTGCTCAACTTCAAAGAAGAACCTCAGGAACTTCCTGTGGGCTGAGTGGATGGGGACGTGAAGATAGGTCTCTTTTAAGTCTATCGAGGTGAGGCGATCGCCTCGTCTTACGCAATCCAAGATGGAGTTGAGGGATTGCACTTTGAACCTCTGATATGCCAGATGGAGGTTTAGATTGAGATAAGATTGCCCTCCATCCCCCTGATGCTTTGGGCACTTGAAACAGTATGGAGTAAAACCCGTTTCTCCTGCTCCTTGGGGACCAGTTCTATGGCTCTTGTCTGAACTAGGTGGCAGATCTCCACTTGCATGAGTTCCCTTTTCAGGGGACTCCTGGGAGATGGGCAGTGGATGAATGTTCTTGGGGGGAAGGACAGAAATTCCAGAAGGAGACCCCTCCTGACCATATTCAGTACCCACTGGTCTGTGGTTATCTCCCCCACCTGTCGGCATAAAACTGCAGCCGACCCCCTATGGAGGGATCCCTGTGGTGGTCACTTCCCCCTGCGGAAGTTTCGGGAATTGGATCCACCATGAAAGAGCTTGCGAAAGGAGCTTTGCTGGTGTTGCTGCCTACCCCGTGCTCCGAAGGAGCCCCTGTCCTGGCCCCTATTGCCCTGCTGGGAGTAGGATCTATAGTAGGAAGAAGAGGTGTAGGCTGGGCATTGTCCTGTGTCCGAAAGGCCTGCCTCCGAAAGGAGCCAGATCCCTTGCGGTCTGCTTTCTTCAGGGCGGCAGGAAGGATTTTCTTCTTGTCCTTGGTCTCAATGGTGAATTTGTCTAAGGCTTCTCCGAAGAGGAGACTCCCTTTGAATGGAGTGGATGCCAGCTTCTACTTTGCCTTCATCTCCGCCTGCCAGTGGCGAAGCCAGAGCAAACGGTGAGAGGTAACGTTAGAAGCCAGCACCCAGGATGCAAATTTTGCTGCATTTAAGGACGCATCAGCGGAATATTCCACTGCTGTGATGATTTTTGTTAAGTTGTGCCTCCATCAAGATCCCCCCGAGTGGGGTCTGGATCTTAATTGCCTTAGCCAGAGGAGAGAAGATCTTACGAAAAAGGAGGCGGAGGTGGAGGCTCTAATAGCCCAGGCGGCCGCCTGATGAGTTTTAAGGCATGCCTTCTCTGACTTCTTATCCTCCGCCTTGAGACCTTCTAGAAGGTCCGCCGGCAGGTTGGAGGTAGAGGTCAGAAAGACCACCGTAGCGTCTACCTCAGGTAGCTTCAGGTCTTCCTCCATTTTTGGCTCAACGGTGTACAAAGACTTGTCACCCCCGCCCAGGTTGGTCAAGGTCCCAGGCTGAATCCACTGCCTCTGGACCACATCCATGAAGAGCTCCAGCACTGGAATGAATTCCTGTGTTGAGGCTGTTTCCTTAAATAGGCCTTCTTTGTGGTCTCTGGTGCCTGGGGCCCAGAGGTGGACCCCTTGGGAGTGGTTCCTAGCTCTGTGGCCGCCTTCGCCTTATGTAGGATGGACTTAGAGAGAGAAGGTTTAAAAAGGCCGGTGAAGGCCGGTTGGTCCGGAGGGAGGTCCTCGTCTTCCGACAACTGAAAGTCCTCCACCTCCCCCTCTTCCAGGGCGGACTCCTCCGTAGCCACCGAGGTGCTGGGGGAGGCTGGGGGCTGCTCAGGGGTCAGTTTGGACCCATGCTTAGGTTTGGAAGGGACCTCTTTACCAGTAAAATACTTCATGCCCTCAACAATGCCCTGAGAGATGGCCAGAGATATGACCTCCTTCATCTCTGCGGACAGGGCTGACTTTTTGCTCTCCCTGCGGTGAACCTTACTAGAATCCCTGCAGCTCCTGTAGGCCCCGGAGGTTGAGCCCTCCTCAGACGGAGAGAAACTTGTGAGGGTGCCAGTTCCTCCCTCAGGGAGGAACTGGGAGAATCTGGGTATCCCCATGAAGCTGCAGGGGAGGAATCCCTGAATATTTTCCCTGCTGATTACGGTGACCTGCTCGCCCTGGGGGAGCCAGGTCCCTGCTCCAGCCTCTGCCCTGGGGTGGGATCAGGTGCCTCCATGCATTCCGGGGATGGGTGATGCTCCCATGGAATAGGGGACCCCCCCCTTTGCGGTGCTTGGCACCGTCCTTATGATCATTGCCTTCAGAAGGCACCATGGGGTGCCTACGGGAAGAGCCCTTGTTCCCTTTTCCCCCCTTGGGCGGGTGATCCAGCCTGGCCCGTTTGGCTGAGGGCCCTGACTGGGCCGCTTGAAGCTCCAAACCTCCGTCTGGCATGGTGGTTCAGCCAAAGAGAAGGCGACGAGGAGCTAATTCACTAGGCCGAATTGGGCGCAAGCCAGCCGGCTGCTGGCGCCTGCAGATCGTGGAGAGGGGCGCCCGCAGGACTAGGTCCCTCCTCAGGCCGTCCACATCCCTCTGTCTGGTTTAGCATGGGAAGATGTGACTTGCTGGTGCCCCAGACAAGTCTCCGGCCTCCCAGACGGCGATCCGCAATGCTGCTGGGGTATGGAGAGGCGGCCCATCGATCGCAGCGGCTCCAAGCAAGCGACAATAGAGACCGCTTCCCTGGTTCGCTGCAGCCCTGTAGACGTCTCTCACTCACACTGGCTATATGCGGCTGCAAAACAGCTCATCCAAAATGGCCACCACTGCGCGCGCAGATCCTGCCCATTGTTGGGGAAAAGCACGCAAATCTCCAAAATGGCCGACGCGACGGCCGACAGTATAAGGAAAGCCGCCCGCGCCCTTTCCGAGCCAGCGAGAAGGCTCCGCGCTACCTGGAACGTTTGCCACATGAAGGGAACGACAAGGGAAGTCTTCCTCCCCTCCCACCGTTCGCCAGCAGATGCTGGGCGAATGACTCATGCTTCCGCTTCCACCAGCGGCAGTCAGCTAAACAGACAATCCCTCAGCAACGACAAGCAGCTGTAAGACGCTCCACAATTCTCAGCAGAATCAGATGTCCAACAGATGAGGTGGTCTTAGGGATGTGATGGTAATAGAAAGGCACTAATGATGGGAAGTCCACTCTATTTGCTCTAGGACCGAGGAACTCCCCAAATTCAAGTCTTCATTGGACGGACTGAGTTTTTAATCTGAGATTGTAGAGGCAAAGGGAGGTGTGGTCAAAGGGGAAAAAAGATACTCAGTCCTAGACTATGTTAACCCATGCTTGGACTCTCCAAGTAGCGCTCAGGAGAACCTGCTGGTTTTCATAAAACGCAAAACTTTTTGGATGTGTAACTTCATCTTTTAGAATTCTTTTTCAGAGGAAACATGCTTGACTTCCTTCTCTGACTATTATATGTGGTCCTTGAAGACTAGAATGTTTGAATATTTTTTAAAGAGTAGGCCAATACTTGCAAACTTTAAAGAATGTTAAATTTGTTTCATCAGATTTAAGATTGGTACATAAAAATGTTCTATTTGAATTTATTGGATACTCCAAATAATGTATTTGAAAAGAGATTTTATCTGTTAGCACTGCAAAAAATGTGATGAGGTATTAAATTATGATTTAGTGCTGTGAGTTATCTTTTTGGAACAATATTTTAATGTACAGTACATAAGTAGATTTAGGGAAAAATCTTTCAGTAGTAAAGATACTAATGTCACATTGACTTATGTTAATCTAAAATGTGGGACACTTCACTGTTATTTAAAAACTTTGGTTGTATCTGGCGTGAGAAATTGGAAAAGCATTAATTTTCTGGACATTAAGGACTAGATTCAAGATATGTAATTTATCCCTTTTTGAAAGGGTAATTTTTTCCCCTAATCAAAACAATGCAGTATGTTCTCTGTGACATACATTTCATAATATCTAGAAGAACATAAGATTTATTATTTAAAATGATCATTGTTTGATATTTAATATATAAGTGACATGCCGAGATGGCTTATATTTTTTCTTTCAGGATTTGTATTGTTTATTAATTATATTTTTCTCTTATTTTTGTTAGTTTGCATTGAAATGAAATATTATGCCTTGTTCTAACTAATTTTATTTTATGCTTTTAAATCTATCTATGAATCAACCTGTAGGCTTTTTGTCCATACATAGGGTACGCACAAAGACTTGCTCACACACACACCATGTATGTGTTTGTTGTGTTTGTGCAGATATGTGTGTGTTCAAAATGTTTCTGTAATTGTCTATCTACTGGAAATAGGAGCGTAGATGCAAACATGCCTTGCATTAGTTTTACACCATTTATTGAAGGCTTTGCTTGTCAATAATCAAAGTAAAATGACTGTTTTTATGAAAGGCTGCTATTCTAGGCAGACTTTCTATGGCTATAATTTCAGCTTAGTCTTCTGTTACTAGAACAATAACAATTATTGAACAAGAGCTACATAAGTGGGTAGCAACAACTGTAACCTTACGAAACTAAGCAACCCAAACTCAAACTTACCTTATCACAGGAGTAAACAGACTGTGAAGACGACAATATAATCTTACACCCTGTTAAGTACATGAACAATATTCAATTAAATTACTCAATATCAAGTAAAGTCCATATATATTTATTTATACAGGTTACTGTCTCTAATACTGGCAATATATGACTTCAATTTAAATTGCTTTATAAAATAAGAGAGAAAAAAATTCCTTCAAAAGCATATTTGAAATCCAGAAAAATTCCAATAGCTACTTCTTAAAAAATAAATATGGATTTGTTTTAAAAATAAATTTGAAAAAAAATTAATCCCACCACTGGTTTAATTATCACATGTTCAAAGTGTAGGCTTGAAAGCGGTTATGCACTTCTGATCACAATATCATGATAAAGTAGGATTTGTAGTTTATTTAGTTACAACCCTCTGTTGTTCGTACATTACTCATCCCTTCGCAAGAACAGATACATAAATCAGACATTTTTAACCTGTTTATTATACCAGGATCATAATTCAAGATTTAAAACAGGGTTTGTTAGCTTGCTTATCAGAGCATTAAAAGCATTATCGCAAAACATCACACCAAAGCAGTGTTTCTTGACCTCAGCAATTTATGGACTTCAACTCCCAGAATTCCTCAGCCAGCATTAAGGTTGAGAAGCACTACTAAGGTATTCTTTCCCAATTTATTTACTGGGATTAAATGAAGCAAAAGAATAACTGGAAGGATGCATGTAACTCATGCACACACTGAGCTTATTTTTAATGAATTATTGGCCTGCTTCTACTCTTTAAGCAAATGAATATAGCATGTTATTCTTTGAAAGAATACTAGCATTAAACTGTAAAATAAGAGAACATAGATAACATTGCTAAATTCAATCAAATTATACTTACCTATTACATTATATTAGGATTTAATATTATATAACATAATTTGTCTTTCATTTCAACACCTCAACAGAATATAATTTTATCTCCTTATTTTTGCACATCAGGAAAACAGGAAATTTAACTTATATTAAATTTATAACACCAGTTTTATGATGCCATATTTTTTGTTTTTAATCAAAATGTTTGTATTTTTAATTAGTATAACTATTTAGTATAATGTTTTACCTTTGAAATTACATCCTGCATTTCATTTCTTGGATAATATGTGCCATCATCATAACGGAATCTATAGAGCATGTGTTCAGGTTTAAACTGATGTTTGTCTGTAACTAACCCAAAAACAAACATAAAAATATGTCAATGTAAAGAAAATATATGAAAAAAGCTAGAAGTATGCTGCAATAATTGGCTGCAATAGGTTTGCCGTTTTTCACAATGGTTTTAATGAGGTTTCATTAGACTTCACCATATGCTTTTATTTTATTGTTTGCCCTGAATCTGAATAGCAAGAATTTAATTTTGCAAAGAATGCGATACATCATGGGTATCAAACTTGCAACGTTACATTGTTGTCACGTGACATATTGCAACTTCCCCCCCTTCATTAAACTGGGGTGGGCGTGGCCAGCGCATGATGCATCCTGGCCGTGGGCCGTGAATTTGACAACCCTAATGTACTTCATCACCTTTGTCAAACACACAAATGTCCCATTATTCCTAGATATCTTAGCATGGGGAAAATTACATTAAAATAGTAAATGCATAACTTATGAACCCAAAATTTTCCTGCAATTACCAAATTTATTCCAAAAGTGGTTGCCAAATTTGAATCATAATATGAATCTTTAATCCGTCTCTCTCATTCTTTAGTAGCCACTGCCAACTGCCTGAACTGAAAATAAATCTTTTTCTCAAGAACAAATCTCACAATGTCCTCATTATCAAGCTTTATTAGAAAATAATGTGGGAGTATTACAAGTATTCCAGCAAGTGAACAATTCTCCTCTTAGTACTAAAATATTTTTGTCTATGTCAGGTCAGGAATTTGAGTCTTTTCTCACAATTTATTGGTATAATAGTGAAAATGTATATTTTTTCTCAGTTGCAGCTTTGGGATATTTAAGTAAGAGCTATTTGAATCCTTATCAGTTCAAAACAGGTCTTTTTAAAAATAAACATAAAACTTCAGCATTATTGGACTCCAGTAGTCTTTTACTGATTTTTCTTTCTTATAGTTCTACTGGCTGCTGGAGGTTCTACTCTGAAAAGTTTTAAAACCTAAACACAATTTAGTATTTAATGAAGGATTGTCTCTTAACATGCTTCATATCCCTATCAGAATATATTTCAAAGGAGCAATGAAAATCAAGGCATTTTTCTAAATAAATGCCCAGCAATGTTTTTAAGCTGCTAACAGCAGGGTGCAATTTAATGGCTACATAAATATAACTCTATATCCCATGTCATGTTACATAATCTCTCTTTCCCAGACACTTTCAAACACAGCTCTTTTAAGTTTTTCTTAAATATGATAAACAATTAAACTGATAAAAAGAAGGTTTTCAAACAAACGAATTATGCAATATCAGAAAACAAAACAAGATACAGAAACATCAACAAAAATATTAAATGCAGCATCTGGATATTTTAAACAATTGAGCTACAAAACAGGAAGAAGCAAGTTGTATATTGATCTTATTTAGTCTGTACCACCAATTAGTCTGTTATCAACAATTAATGGGTTTAAGTTATTTGAAAATCAAACAAAAATGCTAACATTTATATTCTTCTATATCTATGATTGAAAATTTATAAATTTATAACCTTTGCATCCTTGAATCACTTTGTTCTGTTGTTTGACTAACAACAAAAATATTAAATATTTAATTAAGATACGTTAACTTCTGTTTTCTTCAGATGCATATCCTTGTCTGCACTTGTAAAGTAGCCTGGTTTGTACTTAAGATGGGAGAACTTCAAGGAATCCCAAAGCTATTTGCTAGGCATAAAGCAAAAAAAACCAAACAAACAAACAAGAGGAAGACAATTGCAAGTGATTATTGCCTTGCTGCCAAAAAAAACCAACATGACTTTGAATAGTTGAGTTGTATTTGAGTTGAGTTGACTTGAAGGCTTTAATTCAACTATTCTGATATGAAAAGCATATATTTGAATTATTTATTATTAGATAAAAAGTATACAATAATACAATAACAGAGTTGGAAGGGACCTTGGAGGTCTTCTCGTCCAACCCCCTGCCTAGGCAGGAAACCCTATACTGTTCCAGACAAATGGCTATCCAACATCTTCTTAAAGACTTCCAGTGTTGGGGCATTCACAATGTCTGGAGGCAAGCTGTTCCACTGATTAATTGTTCTAACTGTCAGGAAATTTCTCCTCAGTTCTAAGTTGCTTTTCTCCTTGATTAATTTCCACCCATTGCTTCTTGTTCTATCCTCAGGTGCCTTGGACAATAGTTTGAATCCCTCTTCTTTGTGGCAACCCCTGAGATATTGGAACACTGCTATCATGTCTTCCCTAATCCTTCTTTTCAACCGTTCTTCATATGTTTTAGTCTCCAGTCCCCTAATCATCTTTGTTGCTCTTCTCTGCACTCTTTCTAGAGTCTCCACATCTTTTCTACATCGTGGCGACCAAAACTGAATGCAGTATTCCAAGTGGGGCCTTACCAAGGCATTATAAAGTGGTATTAACACTTCACGTGATCTTGATTCTATCCCTCTGTTTATGTAATCTAGAACTGTGTTGCAGCTGCTGCACACTGCTGGCTCATTTTAAATGGTTGTCCACTAGGACTCCAAGATCCCTCTCACAGTTACTACTATTGAGCAAGGTACCACCTGTACTGTACCTGTGCATTTCGTTTTTCTTGCCTAAATGTAGAACCTTACTCTTTTCAACTTTGAATTTCATTTTATTAGATAGTGCCCAATGTTCAAGTTTGTCAAGATCCTTCTGTATCTTAAGCCTGTCTTCTGGAGTGTTGGCTATTCCTGGCAGCTTGGTGTCATCTGCAAATTTGATGAGTTCCCCATTTATTCGCTCATCCAAATCATTGATGAAGATATTGAAGAGTACTGGGCCTAAAACAGAGCCTTGGGGTACTCCACTGCATACTTCCCTCCATATACTATGATCCATTTAAAATTTTAAAAAGAAGTGAATTTAAAGCACCCACAAACTCCCTTGGTACGCCCAAATATGGGAGGGAGCATACTGCTTCCCTTTTTCTGGCTTTCGGCTCACCCTAGGAGCCATCCAGGCAGAAAGCCATGTTTTTATGTTGCCTTTGTTACATTTGTGTTGCATTTGTACTGATAAATAAATAAAGGGAGAATAGTATAGATCTATTTCAAGCTATTTAGCTCTCATCAGCTAGCCATACCCTACTGGGAATCGAAGCTGGGCTGTATTACATATCAGGCAGTTGTATTAGCCACTAAGCCACAGGCTCTCCTCCTTTATCAGCTAAGCCAGATCTATACTAGTCTCCCTTTATTTATTTATCAGCACAAATGCAACATATATATATATGTATGTATGTATGTATGTATGTATGTATGTATACATACATACATACATATACACATACACATACACAAATATATATATACATATACATATTTTATATATATATATATATATATATATATATATATACACACACACACACACACACACACATACATACATATACACACAGATAGATATACATATACATATACATATAATATCAATAAAATCCTTATGCTGTTAATGATACTTAAAGTAGAAATAGCAAATCCAGAATATAATACAGTTCTAATGTAAATCTAATTGTCTCTCACATGCACAGTGATTTTCTGCTTCAACAAAAACAGATGGGCCATTCAACTTTATTTTAAGATTTCAGTTCCTGTGGAAACACAGCTGGGTCTACATAATAATAAGTAAATAAGTAAATTCCTTTATTTTGGTCAATAACCAGCATAAAATAACAACTAGACAAAAACAAAAACAGCAAAGTATGAGACAAGCTATAAAAGACCAAAAAGAAAATATCAGATCCATGTAGGCTCTTAAACATCATTTGGATTCAACATGGATATAATAGATACAATAAAACAGGTTACTCTTTAGGCTAAAACTGAAAACTAAAAGTTAGAACAAACACGAAACTGTTCCAAAGATAGTGATGATGCTATCTAGTTTGATAATGAAATGTTCATTAGAAAACAATTAAACTCAGAGCATCAAGGACCTCACTATTCCACTATTCCTCACTATAAAGACTTATTCTGTTACTTTTGGCTACAATAAATGTCATTCTCATAAACAATTATGTAATCTGTACACCTACTGACAAGTAAAAAAAGTTAAATATTTGCAAATAATTGTTAGAAAAGGTAACTTATTTACCATGGTGGATAATGCCATTCTCTAACAAAGCCTGACCGAGATGAACACCTTCTTCGGGTCTGTGAATCTCTCCAGTTTCCAATAACCAAGATACAAACTCACTGATTAAGAAAAAAGCAGATAGACAAAAAATATTTTAACATGTCAAAGTTAAACGTGGTAAAGAAGTAAAATTCCTTAAAAAGAAACATAATACATTTTGTTCATTAATGGTGTAATCCAATCCATGTCTATTCATGAATAAACTGCTCTGATTGCAATGAAAGAAGAGGATAGATATCAGATTAAAATCTAAATTTGTGGTTTTAGAATTCACAATGTTTTGTTTCTTTAATAGCTAGGATGGAATAAGAGTCAATAAAATGTTGGTGGCCAGAGCTGCCTTTAATATTATTGGAAGAACTGAAAGCTGTAATGGATGAAATAATAAATCAAAGCTAATGGCACTGGGGCAAGTATTCTATTCCATCTGCATCCTTTTTTTCTGAGGTGCAGAGGGGGAGATTTCTTTGTTTTTTAATTATGGTAAGTCGTTTTACACGTCACATTATAATTTTCCTATGTGCCCTGTCTCAAAAGGTAACGGTGCAAAGTTCAGTAAAAAGGTATTAAGAATTATGTGAGAGTTTTTGGTTACAGAAATTTGATGAAGTCTGATCAGACTTCATCAATGTCCATAGGTACAAACTATTGCTAGAACTTAACGCTTGTTTTGCATTGATAAGTTTGGTGAGGCAAATGTCTGGGATGCAGGAAGAATCTGATGTTCCTAGAAGCAATAATTCAATCAGTTTTATTATTCAATATCTTTAGTAATTAAACAAAATAGCACTCATCTTCAGTAAAATACCTGAGACTATCTGCATAAAAAAGGTGAAAAATAGATGCATTGTGGTTGTGTATGGTATATACACACACATATACCCTATTTTTCGGCTATATGATGCACTTTTCCCCCACTAAAAGAGAGTAAACATTTGGGTGTGTCTTATACACCAAATGTAGCGCCACCCACCCACCGTCCCCCATTCTTTGGCCTGTGCCTCCCAGCAATTTACCTCCTTGCAGAAAATGGGGAAAATGGGGCTTGCGGAGGCGGCAATAGGCTATGGCAATCCCTGCAGCCTGAAACAGCTGGTCATTGGGAGGCCCAGCTGAAGCTGAAATTGAAACAGGCTGTTTGCTGTTTGCTGCAAGGAGGCATATTGCTGGGAGGCAAAGGCAGATTTTTTTTTCTTGTGCTAATCAAGCTAAATTGAAATGGGCTGTTTGCTATTTGCTGCAAGGAGGTAAGTCAATAACTATAAAGGCCTATAGAATGTTCACATTATTACACTTATTTTTAAAGACTGCTCTATTATTGTTCTAGACAACTTAACAAAATGAAGAAGTTCTTAAAATAAATGCTTGATCTAAAGAGGCTCAGTGCTATTGTATCTTTTAAATAGCAGAGAATAACGTATACTTTCAGTACAAGTACAGTCTGAAATGTAACACCACAAACAGTGTATATCGTCTGCACTGTTTGCTGCAAGGAGGCAAATTGCTGGGAGCCGGAGGCAGATTTTTTTCTCATTTTCCTCCCCAAAAGCTAGGTGTGTCTGATACTTCGGAGCGTCTTATACTCCGAAAAATATGGTACATATATACATACATATACACACAGAGAGAGAGAGAAATGTTTATAGGCCATGGTTATTTTAACCTATTTTAATATTATTGTATGTTTTCTAAAATGTCTTTATATTTGACAAGGCCAAAAGAGAGATGTTTATGCTACTCTATCTTGTTAATCCATTTTTAAAAATGACTGTAATACATAACACATTCTATTTAATATTCTAAACTATAGGACAGAACTCTATGCACATGTAAGACAGAGAGGCAATTCACCAATTACTTTTTGCATATGTAAAATAACATTTATAGTATCAACATTGCATTTTTAAAGCTTGGGGGATAGGTTGACAGACAGATACCATTGTATTTATGGTTATCATCATTCCAAAAACATTTGTATAATTGTATAATATCTGGCTTCTTTTCAGGAATATTGTGTAGCACACTCAATACCTAGACTGGATTAAGTAACTCACTAGTTAGAGTGAGAGTGAGACTAAAACAGAAATTCTAAATAGTCTGACCATTTGATTTATATAATTTGATAAATAACTAAATAATGAGACAAAATTTTAAACTCAAACATTAAACACATGCCTTCCAAGGAAACATTTTGGAAAAGTGGTTAATTTCCTCTTTCGGTCTTTGATCAAATTCCCTTGTCTGCACATCATTTTGTAAAGCTTTTCTCCTTGTTCAGAAATCATCACCCATGTATCTTGTTCCATACCAAGTTTTAACCCTGAAAAACAAATCACAATATAATAATTTTGAAATATATCCAAACAATATATTACTATCTATCTATTGTGGGGCACTGTCCTTTAGTTTTCAATCCTAGTAACTTTAAATATAAAATAATTTGTGATTTACCGTACATTAAAGACATTTAAAATTAGAATAGTAAATAAACATTTCCAAGAGCAGCTGGACAAGTTCAAACAAATCATTCCAGACATGATTTTCTATAAACAAATACACCCCCCCCACACACACACAAACAGAATACTGAAAGATTCAGGTTAAAATTTCTACTGTAGTATATTTAGTGTTAAGATGATCTCAAGAAACAAGTCTAGCAAAGCTCCTTTTCTAATACACAATAAATATAAATATCTCCATTCATGAGAACTTTTATCTGAAAATCATTTCAAAAGCTGAATGGACTAGCCATTGTTTAACAGTTGTCAGGGAAACGAGGAACCAATAGTGTCAAAGTAACAAACTGGATTATAATGACAAAGCATAAATACTGGTGTAATACATCCATATACCATGCATGCACGCACACACACATGCGCGCACACACACACACACACACACACACACACACACACAAAACCTCCTAGTAGTGAAATAATGGGTAACTCTTACTCACACTAGGCTGATATGGAAGTTTAAACCTGCCTGAATAATGTTGGATTCAATTTACAGTTTTCTAGAAAGAGCAAGGGTTGTATTTGCACTGGTTTAGGACACATATTATGGTAAGCTATAAGGTTTGTTTGGTTTTAGTTTAGCAAATTATATCAGCATTGCAGCTATTAGGTACATGAGATCAGTCATGCAGTCATGTGAGGGGTGGCCCAATGTTTTACAACAGCCACAACTGCTTTACAGGCTGCTCATTTCGAGGCTATTGTGATTGCAGAACAGCGAAGAGAATATTTTATGTATTATTTTTAAGCATTAAAAATATTTTAAGTTTTTATTTGTAGCATTTTTTCAAATGTACTTCATCTTTTTATTCACAATATATTCAAAGCAGCTAACAGATTAAGTGTTAATATGCAATTAAACTTTAATAGAATTGCGAAAATAATTTAGTAATATTCCATTGTGATAGAATACACACAATGCTCACAACCTATGAAGAAAGAAAGCTAATAATTTTTAAAAAATCTTCTAAGATCATAATCTCACTACTTCATAAAGTAGTCAGCTAAATTTCCCTTTCACTTATACTTAGGTAAAGTTTTTCAATTGCTTTATATTCATGAATGTGAATAGAATTATAAAATAAACAAAAGCTCCTTTTTATTCAGGGTGAATGGAATGTTGTTTACAACTACTTTTAGTGAAGGCATTTGAATTCTGCAAACTTTTTTGTCTATGAATCATTTGTTATTCCATACATAATTAAGTCAGTGCATCCTGATTTATAAAAAAGCTGTTTACACAGATGTTTTGGAGATGGTATGACTGAACTAGACTCATAGATCAGAGATCCCCAAATTTGGCAACTTTAGACTTGTGGACTTCAACTCCCAGAATTCTCCAGCCAGCATAGTTCCACAAATCTTAAAGTTGCCAAGTTTGAAAACCTCTTTCATAGATCATCGAAAGACAATCCTTATATAAATGTTTCAGAAGCTTTCCTTTTGAGAACTAATGTGATAAATAGTCTGATTCTTGCTCTTATTTTGGTTCCTTCTTTGTTGGCTATAATTTTCTACAGTGCTTGAAGATCTACTTTGCTTATCAAATAAAACCAATGTGAAAATCTTCACGTAGGACCAAAATTACATTCTCCCACCCCAACTTTCAATGCTCTGGATTATTCTGCTGCTCTCACCAATTATTGCTTCTTGCTGAACAATGTTACTACAAAATTTGATTCATCTGCACAAACTTTGATTCATCTGTAAAACTCCACAGCTATATGTTAGAGGGGAGTTGGAATGGAAAGAGAGAAAGAATGTATTTCAAGTAAGAATTCTTTCTACAAAACTTTGCCATCTTATATCAGCATTAACTGCCCAAAGCTGAAGTGTCTGAGGGTTGCTGGGTTTTTGCTTGCAAGTAATAAATAGAAAGAATTAGTAATTCCAAGACTAATATAGATATTATTGGTTTGTAAACAATAAGCAATAACGTGGATAGAATATTTTTTTAAATTATTTGGGAGAGGGAAATAATTTTTCTTTCCCAAAAAATCCAGGGACTTCTGCTCTGCTGTTGAATTTTTATTGAACATCTTAGGCTAAGTTTCCGAGAAGCTATCAGTGAGGGCATGGGAGGTTTCTTAGTGGCTTGGTGGATCTAATTCAACCAGAGAGAAGTCATTGGCTTCATCATTACTAGAAACACATATATCATGTCCCTAGATGTCTAACTCCACTTCTTTTCTATCCTTCTCATCAGAGGAATATCCAGCAGGATCATAACACTTCAGGATCTTATTCACTTATGAGATCTATGAGATCACTTATGTTCTATATCCTTCAGATGAGAAATGCAAGAAAAAGGAATTAACAGAATAACAGAGCTGAAAGGTCTTTTGAGGTCTTCTAGTCCAACTCCCTGCTCAAGCATTAGATCCTATACCATTTTAGATAAATGGCGGTCCAGTCTCTTCTTAAAAGCCTCCAGTGATGGAGCACCCACAACTTCTGAAGGCAAGCTATTCCACTAACTAATTGTTTTCACTGTCAGGAAATTTCTCTTGACACAGTACTTTCTCCAGGTGTGAGAGTGTATAGAAATAAAATTCATGGTCTCACCTTTTCTTCTTTCCCTTTCTTTTAGGATAGCTTCAAGCCATTCATGCTTTTCTTCAGATGTTTTGGCCATACACACAAACCATTTATTCTTTGCTGTGTTGTGTATCTTCCAACCGTTGAGAACAATGTGACCACTGCTGTGATAATCCGCTGAAAAAAGATCACAGAAAGGAAAATCTGAGATGTACTTTCCATCCGATGGCTACTAAATGCTCTGAATTGTACAAAATTGCTTCTGATCTAACCCTAAGGATTACAATCTGCTCTTACTTAAAAGTAAAGCTTCCCCAGATAAATGCTAGAATCCGTGTGCTTCCTCCTATGTTTTATGGACATTTTAAAATGGTTTAAGAATCAGGAGGAAGTTACAATTCATTTAATTTTTTAGTGCCAATTCAAAATTAGGAATGTAATCCTGTCAAGCCAAACCAAATCAAATGTCTCTCTGTTATCTAAACAGCAATGCTAGTCTTAGGAAAATCCATACATTTACCAAAAGGTTAAATAAAACAAACAAAAACAAAGCATGTACTAAGTAACATTGTAATAGAAATGACAGTTTCTATTTAAAAAAAGAGAGTCATTCATGCTTGGACACCTCACAACCTGCCTTCTGCAATGTGTTCTACATGGTTCTACAATTCAAAATGCTGGTTGTTTATAGTATCTGCCAAGCCAATTTGATCGGGCAGACTAGATGGATCCTTGAAATATGCTGCTTCATTATAGTTTCACACAATTAGGACCTACTGTCCTACTGTATGGATTTTTCAGAGACACACCTTTTTCCCTCAAAAAAGAGGCTGAAAATCTGGGTGTGTCTTATACACTGAGTACAGCATTTTTTGCCTCCCGAAATCCCACCCCCTTCACCAAAATGGCTGTGCATAGCTTTTAGGAGTTTTCAGAGTGTTCCTGGGGGCTGGGGAAGGCAGAAATGAGTGGAAAAATAGGCCGTTTTTTGCTCAATCTTGGCCCCACCAGCCCCCAGGAGCATCCTATAAATCTGCTAAATGCTATACATGCTCTTTTTTTTGACAAAAAACGGGCCCGTTTTCACAAAAAACGGGCCATTATTTGCTCAGGAGCAAAAATGCTAAAGGCTATTCATGCCTTTAAAAAAAATAATAAACAGGCCCATTTTTGCGAAAAACGGGTTGTTTTTGGGAGGTCTGCAGAGTGCAAAAAGTTTTTTTTTTTAATTTGCCTCTTCAAAATCTTGGTGCGTCGTAAACTCCGGTGCGTCTTATACTCCAAAAATACCGTAATCAAAATCAGAGGCCATTGTTTATAAATAGGAGCATAATTTTCTTATTGGTATAACCTTTGGTCTCCCATTTATGCCAAATTTATTTACATCAAATAATTGCATAAGTTATTGAAATTATATACAGGTAGTCCTTGTTTAACAACCATTCATTCAGCAACCATTCAAAGTTATCATAGCACTGAACAGCATGGAACAAGGAGATTTACAACTTGCAATTGGGACTGTTGTAATGTCTCTGTAATTTTGTGATCATGAATCAGGTGTTTGGCAACCTGCTTGAACTTACAACATGCTCAGCATCCCAGTATCATGTGATTGCCATTGGGTTACCTTTAATGCTTTCAATAAGCAAAGTCAATGGAGAAGCCAGCAGGAGGTCACAAATAGCGATAATGTGATGTTGCACTTCACAGCTCTGCAGCATTTGCTGAACCACGGCAACTGGAACTGATGCAACCTTTGTTGTATATTAGTGCAGTCATGTGACATCACACTTTACAACCACATCACTTAATGACAGAGTTGCTAGTCTCAATTACCATCTTTAAGCAAGGATTACTTGTATTATTATATGAGACACAAAGTCAATATCCAATAGATAACAATAAGTTAAGAAAGTGATGTTTATTCATATACCTGTGCCATCATCAACATTCTCAACTTCCATCAACTCTGTATTTATTCTGCCTCGGAAAAAGTATCGATGACTTTCTGAAGAAGCTTTGCTGTTTTTCAGTCGTCTAATTAAGGAAAAGTATTGTACAAATATTAAAAGTATTAGCTGCACTTCAGGTTCACCAAGTTTGTTTATTAGTATTAGTAGCAATTATTTATACGCCAATTTTTTTTGTTATATCTAGACCTCATTTTATTTAATGCTGTTGCAGATAAATTTATAATTTAGTAGTAATTATAAAATCAATATCATTTTAATAAGAAATTTTGGTTGCAATGCAAAAAAACATGCTTTGTAGCCTTAAACTTTTATTCTTAAAAGTTTATTGTTTTGCATTAGATGGAACCTTGTACTTCTAGAATTGTCATTATCTGAGCATTATAATAGTTAAAATCTTCAAATATATTTTTTAACATTTAAATTCAGATTATTTATATATGTTCAATCTTGAAAGCATCAATAAATTAATGTGCCTCACCTATGCTTTCTTTTGCAATAGACCAAAAGATTGTCAAAAAGAAAGAACACTCGTTCTTGTATATTTCCTGCTGAAATTTTCAACAAAACACCACACATCAGCATTTCTGTGCAAGTGTCTGTGATGTTAGATCCCTAGAGAAGAAACATGAAAATAACAGTTATGTGGACCCAAAAGTCGAAAGACAAACCGAAGAAATATTCAGTCCTCTACAAACATAATGCATGTAGCTAATCAAAACATCAAAGTAGATTTAGCATTTAGAATGCAATCTTAATCATCAAATCTTATTCACTTTATCGACCTATCTTGATTTTAAAATGAGGTGGACCAGTTGCTTTCGTGGTGTGGTGACAATAACTTGGTCCTTAACACCAATAAGACCAAGGAGCTTATAGTGGACTATAGAAGGAAAAGATCAGACATCCAGTCCTTGCTTAAGGGAGACTGAGTGGAGACCGAGTGAGCAAGTGGCCAGTTCTAAGTTTTGGGGTGTTATCATAAAAGAGGACCTGGGGCACTCACATTGCAGCACTGGTCAAAAGGGCCTGGTAGAGATTATACTACCTGAGACTTGTCAGGAAACAACAACTGAATGGAAAGCTGCTGGTGAACTTCTACCGCTACACCATAGAGAGTATTTTAACTTACTGCATCTGCATATGGTTTGCCAATTGAACAGTTGCAGATATGACAGCGCTCCAGAGGGTTAACGTCATTGCCCACAGGATCACTGGTTGCCCTCTCCTCCCTTTGGAAGAACTTTATAGTCCCCATTACCTTAAGAAAGTTCAAAAGATTCTTAAAGATCCATCTCATCCTGGGCACCCTTTTTTTGAACTTTTACCATCTGGCAGATGATACAGGATAATAAAAACAAGGACAAATAGGCTGAAAAACAGCTTCTATCCCAAGGCAGCGACTATATTGAATTATACTGTATAGTGCATGATGGCAAACCTTTTTTGGCTCGCGTGCCAAAAGCGGGGGGAGCGCAGGTGGGTTTTGCACGGGTGTGCTTTGCACACAATTCCAGCTTGCACGACCAGCGCTTTCCCCTCCATTTTGGGCGTACTTTTTTCACCCTCCCCAGGCTCCAGAAGCTTTATAGGAGCCTGAGGAGGGCAAAAACAGCCTCCCTTGTCCTCCCGGAGACTCTCCAGAGGCTTCAAGAGCTTCCTGAAGCCTCCGGAGCATGAAAAACCAGCCCCATGGGCAAACTGGAAGTTAGGGAACAGAACTTCCAGGTTGCTCGTAGGACCGGTTTTAACCAGAGCATTCAGGGGTCTTCAGATAATGTTGCATTATCTGGAAATACTGTCTTAAAGGTCCTTTAAAAACCAGGAAACTAAATTTTTAAGAGGATCCCTTTAAGCTCCTTTCATAAAGAAATTTTAAATCACTTATTTCCAATCAGAGAGAACAAAGATGAATTCAATACCGCTGGAGGAAGAAGATTGGGGATACTGCCTTAGAAATTGGTTGCACTGATCAGAAGCTTCTCTCCAAAGTTTCCAAAAAGTTTTCCCTGTTACCATCAGGTCTTTGCATTCCAATTGCTCCTGATATTTTTATATACCAATAGGGATTTTTGTACCCAAAGCATATGTTCAATCGCTGCCCTACCACAAAATCTGGAATTTAAATATAGGAAAATGTAGACTGCACCTGTAAATAATTTGGTTAAATAAACATTCTCTGAAATCGTTGAAACTTGCTTTAAAATAAAAAGGTATAAGCACATTCACCGTATGCGCCTAGATCAGACTGAAGAAGTAAATTCATTCCAAAGAAAGCAGAATTTTGCTGACTTAAGGATTATGACATTCTAAAAATAATGGGTAACATTTTTCATTGATGTAATTGCAAAGACATTTTTAATAGGCTCTCTAGAGAAAAGGCTTGCTGCAGGCAGTATGTGTTTCTTAGTGCTTTCTTGGAGGCTTATTTAAACATATTAGCTATTTCATACTGCTTTGTTATAACACAAAATAGTATCATATACAACTTACAGGATGCTATGAGTGAAATAATTAGCATAACTAATCAAATTTGGCTTTTCTGTCCTCACATCACTGCATGCATACTTATTCACTTTATATCTTTGCCTAATCACCTAATAGTTTATCTTTATTTCCCAGCCATCAAATAATGGTTTAGTGATTCTGCCAAATCAAACTTAGAGAAATAATTTCATCCTGATTCTGCCCAAATTCCTTTTTACTTGTGTAAATATAACAATTATCAATTTGCTCTATTATTTGAGATCCCCTAAGTAGAAATACAATTAAGTATGGTTTATTATTAACTTATGAAGCATAAGCAATAATAAAATGCCTGCACAGGATAAAAGTAAGAGCATCATGTGTTGTTATTTATAGAAAAATGGTTCAGCCTTTCGTATAATTTTTCTTTTAAGTGTTCTGATCCTTAGTCCTCTTTTATCAGTTATATGACATAATTTTAACAAAAATAACAACCAATAAAACACAGTATTTAAAAAACTCGCTTAAAATAGAAAGATCTTCAACATATAAAGTAATTCATTTCCTAAATAATGCAATTGCCACTTTATATGAAACTCAAAGCAGAAAAATAAAATCAGCTTATACACACTCAATTTGATTTAACATTATAATACATAGTCGTTGCTTAATTTTCTGTTTTTCTAATTTTACCCAATTTAACCTAAGAGTTAAATTGGATTTTTAGCTACTACAGATAGTCCTTACTTATCACCAACAATTAGGATCAGCAACTGTCACTAAACAACGCAATCATTGTGAAAAATTATGTGGTCATGTCTTACATCAGTTCTGTTAAGTTGTGGCCATTAAGCAATCACCCATGACCATTAAGCACAACTTCACATACTGCCAGCTTCTCTATTGACTCTACTATGAAATGTTCAAATGGCAATTGCATGACCACAAGGAAGCTACCATGGTTGTAAGATCAAGAACTAATTGTAAAACTATTAGTCATATGATTACTTAGTCATTGGTCATTAACTGAGAACTATCTCTATTACTTCACCTGCCACATAATGAAATGATGAGGTCCTACAGTTAGATTTTTTTTTTTTTTACAATTTTGGTCATTTGTACAATAGGACATTGTTCATATCTGCAGAATACAACCCAGAACTGAAAACATTGCCAGTATCCACTCTTTATTAAATTAAATGCTAGCAAAAGTCACTGGAGAAAAGCAAGGAGCCAACATGCCCAAGCATAAATAATTATTAGAATCCATCTTTTGGCAATCAAGAATAACAAATTATTTTTCTGCTGTTATTATGTTTACAGATAGCCTGATAGGCATGGCTTGAAGGACTGTATGGCCATTGTAAGAAGTATTCTAGATATTAGTGTATAAAGTTACTATAGATATCTATCACCTAAAGTTTCTCAAATCTATTTTGACCTGGATTGTAGCTATAAAAATCATATGAAATTGATTTGGGACATGATGTAGCTATGATAGCTTAAAAGTGTTTAAGTCTATTTGTTTTGAGGAAATAGAAAGAGTTCTTAGAACTGGGAGCTTGGCCATTAATCCATGTCCCTGCTTGCTAGGCAAGGATTCACAAAAGGTGATATGTTGCTGGTTCTGGCCAGTAATTTAATCCTTGGGGAGGGGGAGGTTATTTCTCTCTGATTTAAAAAGGAAAGGCTATCAGAACGATATGGGAAAAGATGCCACATGGAATATACAAAAGAAATTGACTGATGTCTTAATTAAAGGAAATAAACAAATAACAAACCAAAAGAGTGTCCTGGATAATTTTAATATATCGGATTTACAAAATAGACTTGTTAAACCTCTGAATAATTTTGTGGAAAAGTACTAAGGAAAACTGGGGGGGGGGGGGGGGTCAGACTTTTTGACGGAATTAAAGATCAAGATTGTTAAAAGTAGAAAGAAAGAATATAAAGTTGGTTTATTAGATTAGATTAAATCTAATTAATAGCTAAATTATTAGCTAGATAAAATAGGCATCTTGTTATCTCTGGTAAACTTTAATGGACTTTTGCTACATCTACAACATCTACATGAAGCCACTGGGTGAGATCATTTGGCGGTACGGGATAAAATATCACCAGTATGCGGACGATACTCAGTTGTATCTGTCCGTCCCGTGCCAACTCAGTGAAACGGTTGACGTGATGTGTCAGTGCCTGGAGGCTGTCAGGGTCTGGATGGGAGTTAACAAACTGGCTCTCAACCCTGACAAGACCGAGTGGCTTGTGTTTTTCCCTCCCAAAAATTGGCTATGTTCTCCAACTCTCAGGCTGGGGGGGTGAAATTATACGCCCCTCAGATAGGGTTCGCAATTTGGGAGTCCTCCTGGATCCACAGCTGACTTTAGATCATTTGTCGGCTATGACCAGGGAGGCATTTGCCCAGGTTCGCCTGGTACACCAATTGCGTCCCTACCTGAACCGGGAGGCTCTCACAACAGTCACTCACGCCCTTGTGACCTCAAGACTGGACTACTGCAATGCGCTCCACATGGGGCAGCCCTTGAAGAGTGTTCGGAGACTTCAGCTGGTCCAGAACGCAGCCGCGAGAGCGATTGTGGGTGTGCCTCGGTACACCCACGTTACACCTATCCTCCGTGAGCTGCACTGGTTACCTATTGGTCTCCGGATACGCTTCAAGGTGCTAGTCATCACTTATAAAGCCCTACAAGGTATTGGACCTGGGTACTTGAGAGACCGCCTCCTGCCGATTACCTCCCAAAGACCCATTAGATCCCACAGATTAGGCCTCCTCCGAATTCCATCAGCCGGCCAAAGGGCCTTCTCTGTGGCTGCTCCGGCCCTTTGGAATGATCTCCCCGTGGAGATTCAAACCCTCACCACCCTTCAGGCTTTCCGTAAAGCCATCAAGACCTGGCTGTTCCAGCAGGCCTGGGGTTGCTGAGTCCCATCCCCTACTCGAATGGGTATGCGTGTTGAGACCTTTTAGACTGTTTTGTACTATTGTTTGTTTTTGTTGTGGTTTTCCTTTTTGTATTGTCCCGTCCCCCCTTGGTTTTGTTAGCCGCCCTGAGTCCCTCGGGAATAGGACGACATACAAGTCGAATAAAACCTTCAAACCTTCAAACCTGCTGAACAAGACTTTTAAGGATTTGTTTATAGCTTAAAGATGGGATATGAAAAGAAGAGATCATTTGTTGTATATTAAAAGAAAGTGATAAGTTACTAAAATTGTTTATACTTGAAGGGGAAAGTCATCGGTTTCTTTTTCTTTAATATTCTTTTTTTCTTTTCTGTTTTTTATTTCTGGACTTTTTAATTTTTAATTCTTAATTTATATCCTCCAGGTAGTTCCAGTCAGTGTTGATTGAGGCAGAATGGGGAGGGGAGGGAGGAATTGAAGGGAGGAATTGTGGAGTTCCTCAGAGGAGCTCCACCCTGTACCCACTCCTTTTTAACATCTGCTTAGAACCATGGGTGAGATCATTCGCTGGCATGAGGAAAACTATCAGCTTGCATTAATTCAAAATATCCTATTTTTTCTGTTATGAAGTCAAAACAAAAAAACAAATTATTTTAACAATTATGATTCTACAATAAAACACCCACTCAATAAAACTGCATTTGGAGAGTATACCATTAAAGAAGAAAAAAATAAATTTTTTAATGTATTTTTCAAGTTATCTGCTTTTCTACAATTGTCTAATTATAATCATTAACCAAGTTCAATTTATAACACTTTTGCGTAGGAATTCAAGTCATGCTTTGATCCTCCATCAGATGCTAAAAATAGCTTCTTCCTAAGTAAGCAACATGCTAAACATTTTCTTCTGACAGAAAATCTCTAACAAGTACATTTCTCTGTTCTTAAGCCTTATAGCAAACCAGATGTTCAGTTAATTAAAGCTGCTGTTTTAGTATAGAAACGTTTATTAAAGAAATGCATCATAAATGTGGTAGATTTTTTAAACTGAGACCATTAGCTCTCATTAGAAGAAAGTTGACTCTTAAACATTTAGCAACTGAATTGTAACTAAAATATACTTTGCTTAAAAGGGTATTTATGAAGGTGTAATGTTACAAGCCTTCACTAGTAATTCATAATTATCTGGCAATATGTTTTCAGTACATAACAGTGTTACCATATATATATTTATCTGACTATTTGTAATAATGTTTGATTTTAACTAGTAGGAGCTATTTGGACTCACAATGGACATTCCAGAAACCTCATTACAAGCAATCCTCATTTAGCGACCCCCTTCTACAAGTGTTTGCAGTTATGACGATACTGAAAAAAGTAATTTTTTGTCCATTTCTTGCATTTATTACCTCTGTAGGTCTGTAAAGTAAAGGAAGGCTCAAGTAATATCATAAGCACAGTTGCCATTTTACTTAACAACCACTTCAGTAATTGCCAGTCCCAATTGCCAAACAATGACATACGTATATTATATCTTTTTTAAAAAAAATCAAAGTGCCAAGGATTGAACCAGGGACTTTTATATGCAAAGAAATTCTTTAGCTACTAAGCTCTCGTCCCTTTATCATATGAAAACTCTGATGATGCACTGAATGTTGTTCCACACCAAACCTATTTTAAGCTAATAATATCATTATCAGTGGTCAGTATGCCATTTTATTTCCATCTATTTGATTAATGGGGAAATTTACCTTCAAAATGATGTGACAGATCATAGACTTATAATGATATTTTAACTATCACTAATATACAGTATTAAGTTGATTACATGTTTTTATTGACTACTGGCTTTGTTTCTAATTGTTGTGTACTCAATATAGAATAATAAATTAAATGAGAAAAAGGAAGAGAAAATAGCACATAAATTGCATTCATCTTGGTGGAAAACAGAGTAACTGTTCAGTCATCCACAGACCCAGCTAAAGAAAAGCCAATCTGATGGTGACTGAGTTCATATACCACACAAAGGAATAGTTTGCTGAATTGTAATTTCATTATAAAATCATTATTGACTGGGTTTGGGTTAACACTAAACTAAAATCTAATACTGCATCTAATACTTTACTGCATTCAGTTTTGGTCGCCACGATGTAGAAAAGATGTGGAGATTCTAGAAAGAGTGCAGAGAAGAGCAAACAAGATGATTAGGGGACTGGAGACTAAAACATATGAAGAACGGTTGCAGGAACTGGGTATGTCTAGTTTAATAGAAAGAAGGACTAGAGGAAACATGATAGCAGTGTTCCAATATCTCAGGGGTTGCCACAAAGAAGAGGGAGTCAAACTATTCTCCAAGGCACCTGAGGGTAGAACAAGAAGCAATGGGTGGAAACTAACCAAGGAGAGAAGCAACTTAGAACTGAGGAGAAATTTCCTGACAGTTAGAACAATTAATCAGTTGAACAGCTTGCCTCCAGACATTGTGAATGCCCCAACACTGGAAGTCTTTAAGAAGATGTTGGATAGCCATTTGTCTGGAATGGTGTCGGGTTTCCTGCCTAGGCAGGAGGTTGGACTAGAAGACCTACAAGATCCCTTCCAACTCTGCTATTGTATTGTATTGTATTGTATTGTATTGTATTGTATTGTAATAAACAATGCTGAGCAGCATATGAGAAAAAGCTCTATAGTTTCATGCTTTGGCCAATACAGATTATTTCTTTTCTGCTTTCATTAAACTTCTATTTGATCAGGTACTGTGATATGCTTCATCTATTATGCTCTTCTGCTGAATCTTCTTTTATATTCTCATCCAAAAATGTTCAGATCTATTTTGTATCTTCTTTGAAGTAATTTCTTCTAGATCAGTTATTTTTACCTCCAGTCTTTGGAATTTACTTCATAGTTCTATGATATTACAGAAACTAATGCAATGGTTGCATCAGGAACCATACAGTTTTTAGCCCTTCTTCTTGCAAAGGCATGTGCTTCCATTTTAGCCATTTTTTTAAACTTTGCACCACTCTTGTTTCCATTACCACAGTGAAAACATAAAAAAGGTTCTCCTCCCAAAAAACTAATTCAAAAATTCCTAACTAATATAAGGATTTTTAGGAGTCATGTCCTATAAGCCATCCTTTTGAGAAAGAGGCAAGAAAGAAACATTTTTTTCCTATTCTGAAAGGAAATTATTTGAAAAGGAAATTCACATTTATTTAAAATTTCTGTGCTCCACTCAATAGAAAATATAGTTTTTAAGGGAAACCTGTGGCTGTCATTTTTCCATTTTTCACTTGCTCAGTCTTGAAATTTCTACTAATAGAGGAGCTCTAGTTCAGCACTCTGGCACTCTGCAACAGTTGAACTTTCTGAACTCTCTTCAAAGGCAGTCCCATATACACCTCACTGTAATAGTCCAAAGATGAGATAACAAGGGATTGTTGATTTAGGAAAGGCCGCAACTGGCACACACCTCAATCTTTCATTCCTATCAACACTGATTGGAACCAGCCTTGGAGAAAGGAACTGAACCAGCATAAAATTGTGTTTCTCAGCCCAGACCCCATAGGATATCAATGTCGATGGTATCAAAAGCTGCTGAGAGCTCAAGGGGAATAAGGATGGTTGCACTACTCTTATTCTGCTCTCACCAGAGATCATCCACAAGTGTGACCGAGGCTGTAATTGGGCCTGAATCCTGACTGAAAGGGGTCCATATAATCCATTTCATTCAGGAGCCTCTGAAGTGCCAAGCAACCACTTTTCTACCATCTTCTCTAAAAAGGGAAGAAGAAAAACTAAATAAAAATTGTTCAGACAAGAGGGATCAGGTGATGTTTTCTTGAGGAGGCAAACTAGTGACTCCTTAAAAGGCCCTCCAAACATCCCCTCCAGCAGTAAATAATTTATCACTGCCTGAGCCCACCTGCTAGTCAAACTCTTGGAGGCTTTCACCAACCAAGAGGTACAAAGATCTAATTGGCAGGTGTTTGCACTGACAGAACTGAGGATCTGGTCCACTTCCTCAATAGGATCGAAGGTTTCCTTTTGAGCTTTTTCATTGTCTCTTTTTAATGGTGTGTAAAGGTTGTTTATATGTAGATTTAATCATAGTTTCAATTAAAAAACTGTGAATTTATAAACCAAGATAAGTTCAAAACTGCTAGGAAATTCCTGGAGCCTTGGCACCAAAAACACTTCACTTGAAATTTCTGTTATTAATAAATCAGATGTGGATCGATCAGATGTCACAAAGATAACAATCTACTAAGTAAAACAAAGAACAATTTATTCTAATTGTGTATGATAATGTCCTGTACAGAATATAATAATTGTACAGAGTTCTTATTTCTTCCACATTTGGTAAAATAATACATTTTATGACATTACCTCCCATCCTTCAATGTGAGACTGCCATTCCTCTAAAACCTCTAATTTTTCCATCTGTCTCTTGGCTTCATTTATGTTGGAACAAACAGCTTTCATTGTTTGGAGAGCTTCCATTAAGATAGAATAGTCACTGTGCTTTTTGGGAGTGCGCTTTAACAATTCCTATTTTTTTTTTAAAAAAGAATAATAATATCAATTCTTATACTCTTCTCAAAATGGAAGTCAATTATTAAAATTTCATTTTCATGATAAAGCTATAAAACCATGCCTATTCATTTGGGAATAAATAGGTAAATTTATAGGCACTTTAATATTGTGATATCAAACTGATAATGAGATTAAAACTATATAGTTAGCATTAGCATTATTATCCATTTTCATTAAATGCATAGTTTCCAATTCCAGTCTTTAAGGTGATGGATCATATTTGAATCCTTTGGATTCATATTTTCACTATTTTTATAACAACCCTAATCAAATACCAAAATATTCAGTTCTAATATTTTATATTAGCAGAAGCCATACAATGAATATGGACATTTATGCCTAGATACCATTTATGTTCTTACTGCATCTGCAAATAGCCAAGCAGGAACTTTATTCAAAATTATTCAGTAGTAAAAGTGGAGTAGGAGATCTGAAGCAGGCTACTATATACATAGAAGTACAATGACTCCAGAAATGGACCATCCATACTGTGGTTAGAATTCCATCTTTCCATTCTATTCCATTTTATAGTTCTGGACAGGATTCCAATTTATATATGCTTCTCAGAGTTACTTGTTTAGTGAAATGGACAGCTATATAAATTGGTCAAACAAACAAATACATTGTACTTCCCCATATGGAACTGCCTCTTTTCTTAGAGTCACACTTCAGCTCCTACTTCAGCAGCAGATTGTATATTTTGTAATATACAAGAACCTTTGTATATTATTTCTTGTGCATCACTGTGACCCATTCTAGATCTAGAGGCATTATACAGCAGCACTCATCCCCATGTCACCTCACAATTGGATAACTGTAGGCACTATGATTCCAACAGCATGTTTATAAAAGGAAGGAATTAAGTAGAAGTGTGGTCCCCTAAACAATTGGTCAAACCTGTCCCAAAACAGCTTCCAGCTATTTTTCCAGTCTAGTAAGAAAACTTATAGGTACAAAGAAGTTTCTTCCTAGCAATAGCCAAGGGTTTTTTTTTTTTCAAAAATCTCCATTCAGGGATCTTTATTTCATAGAAAGGATCTCAATACTAGATTCCAACTTTTGTTTCTGTGCATAATGGGTCTTATTATACCCTTTAGTAAACAATAATCTCATGTCTTTGTATAAACAGATTTTTATTTCCAAATGACAAACAAAATTCAGAAAATGAAACAATTTTCATGTAAAATATAATATCTTCAGAAGAACATATTTTCACACTTCTTCAAACAAAAATATATACCTTCAAAAGAAGAGGATACTTGCATATTCTCTGGATTGGTGTTACCAAATAACCTTCTAAAGGTACCTCTGTACTCTTTCGTCCTCCTAAAAGCATGCAGTTCTAAGAAAGGAATTAAATCATATATATTTGTCAGTTTTAGCTTATATACATCACTTATAGATATTTTTTGAAGCAAAAATATAATTGAGATTTGGTAGGTTTTTACCTGGATATACCATGTTGTCCCAAAAATAAGACAGGGTCTTATTTTTTTTGACCGCTCCCAAATAAACGCTTGGACTGTTCTGTCCCTGTTTCTGGCACACTCTTGCCAGTCCTAGCGTCGCTGGGCCTGCCACTCTTTTTGTGGCCGCCACTAAGAACGATGGCTTCATTTCTGTTTACCATGTTAATTGGGATTAATTTAAAAGTTAACAAGATTTGAAAAGTTGTAAGTTCTGGGAAGGAAGGTGATGAATAAAAAGGGCACTTATTCTTATCCAGAAGGCCTCTCTTTATTTATTTAGCTTTCAAAAGCTTACATATCACTTGGAAATGTATCTGTGTGCATGCACGCACATGCACACACACAAGCATACACCTGCACACCTTTGAATCATTGTTGACTCCTGTAAACTGCCTGGATTAGTATCTAAAATTTTCTTGGCAAGATTTTATAAGTGATTTTCCTTTCCATACTTCCTAGGGTTGAGAAAAGTGATTGGTCCAAGGTCACACAGTGGGCCACACCACCAAAGTGGCTTTCCTTAGAAGTGAATTGCAATCAAATTACCCCACAAACTAGAAGAAAGAGATATAGAATACAAAAAAAAATATTTACCAGTAAAAATGTCCGTACTGTTTTTATTTTGTTAAGTTCAAGCAAAAGCTTTTGTGCTTTTTCATGATTGCTGCAGTATTCATCATAGATACGAAATCTGTCTCTCTGAATAAAAAGTTTTAGATTAGTTATTTTGGTTATATTTTAACAGATATTATAAAGAAATGGTGTAAGTAAAAATAAACACAGTGTCTGTGAACTAATATAAAACACAATTGGTTTACAAGAAATATTTACATGTTGACAAATCAATTTATAAAAAATCAATACAAATCCATTTATAAAAAGAAGTATTTCATTTTTTTTATTTTAGTTTTATAGTTAGGTTCAAGGAAATGTTTGTATCTTCTCATGGGTAAGATCAGGCTCCCATATGGTACCTATAGCCAGTGGTGGGATTCAGCCAGTTCATACCTCTTCAGGAGAACCGGTTGTTAACTTTCTGAGCTGTTTGGTTGTTGGAAGAAATCATTAGGGCAGAGAACCGGTTGTTAAATTATTTGAATACCACCATTGCCTATAGCACAATGAATCTAGTGTAACTTTAAAAATGCATTTTAAAGTCAGTGAATATACTGTTCGCTTACATATCAAATGTGTAAAAAAAATGTTATCTGTGAATTACTGGAGGGGAAAGTTATTCAAGACAAATGTTTTAAAAAGTGATTATTGTTCAAATGTGTTAGGCCTGATTCATGAAAATCATGATGACGCCTGCTCTTTCTAGTGAATAGGCTGAAAATTCAGCTTCCAAGCGTCCTTAAAAGATCTCATAAATTATGCAATCAAGATCATTTTGTCCTCTAAATGGAGTATACATGAACTATCATGCCAGCAATTATTTAAAAAAAAACAGCACTGGAGAAAAGAATATAATCAATTACATAAAGCTTATATTACTGGATTTGACATACAAAATGGAGAAAGCAAGATCCCACTTCTTGTTGCGAATTAGGTTCAGGGTGCAGACATTCTTCAATCCTAGATAGGAAGTTCTTATGAACTTCTAGAATATCTTCAATATTTGAGAACAATGTCTGTAAGAAAGAAACCCAGAGTATAAATAAATCAATTTGAGAAACAATAAAAAAGGAAGTGAAAACAAATAACAACTAACCTTAACCGTTTCCTCTGTTACATTTTTATCAATCTTAGTAATAGCCCACTGCATTATTCTGTGAAGGAATGCCTGGATAGAAGCAAAAAGAAAAATAAAGAAATTAGACACTAAAACGTCAGACATGTAGCCCAGAACAGCTAAATAAATAAATATGGCATGGGGGTGAACATCTTTTTGCAACACTACACACACACACACACACACACACACACACACACACACATATACACACACACCAAAGATCTCAGACTCACCAAATTATGACCTCTCAAATTATTAAGAAATCTCATGGAATAATGAAAAATTGTGTTATTTCATAAAATTTCAGAATATTTAGGTCAGATAAGTGTTCTGACCCCCACCTTGCCCGTTCAGAAATTAAAGCCAAACAGAATGTTCAAAGGAATGTTTTTATCAGTCCCGGCTCTTGCTGGCTGCGAGCCCAAAATAAACACAGATAAATGCTCTGGCAAAAGTCCTCATTCATAAACTACTACAAAACAGGATTATATAAATCAAATCACTTATCCAAGTGCTTTTTCTCGATGGTTACGCACAGAGAACTTGACTAGAACAGAAACGGAACGTTGACTTCTGCCACTAGGGCGTGGCACCATCAGTCTTTTATCTGCAGGAGGAGATCCTAACGAGCCACAGCTGCTCGTTATCATGTCCTGTGAGTCCTCAAGTGTCAGCCCTTCTCCTGCGTGCATCCTGAAACAACTCACAGGAGATTTCTGTGTCAGCCTCTCTCACTGATCCAAGGCTCAGTCATTACCTGGGGACCAACTAGTCTCTCTGAGCCCTGCTCGGAGTCAGAACCCTGTCCAGGGCCCTCCGCCTCCTCCAGGCCTGACTCATAGGGCCCCTCGCTGTCAAAGTCTGATAGCAGCTCCAAAGGTTCCTGCCGAGCCACAACAGATAAGTATCATTCAATTCTATGAAATCACTGAATATAGATGATATTTTATTGTACTTTGAAAGCCAAAAAAAAGTTACTTGCAAATACTTAAAGTTATTCCAAAAGTTCAGGATGGCATGCACTCATCACAAATCCAGTTAAAAACCTCCAATTCAATGTACAGCTGCTGAGTTTTTATTTGCTAATATATTAAGCACAACATGGAAAAAACAAGACAAAAGAGACTGCAAATAATATATATCCTTATGGAAAGCCAACTGATGTGGACACAATAGATATATTTTCAACTGAGAGCAACAAGAGAACTTATATATACTTAAACATTGTATGTATTTGTGTGTTTTTTACGTAAAAAGCTGAAAAAATTTAGAGGCCTGGGCAATAAAACATATAAAGAATTGTTGCTGGAATTTAGTGTGTCTAATGAAAAGAAGGACTGGGGTGACATGATAGCAGCCTTACAATATCTAAGGGGTTGCCACAAAGAAGAGGGAGTCAACTTATTCTCCAAAGAAACTGAAGGCAGGACAAGAAGCAATAAATGGAAACTAATCAAGGAGAGAAGCAACCTAGAACCAAGGAGACAATTAGAACAATCTATCAGTGGAACAAATGATTCCAGAAGTTGTGGAAGTTTTTAAGAAGAGATTAGACAACTATTTGTCTGAAATACCTAAACAGGGGTTGGACTAGTAGACCTCTAAGGTCCCTTCCAAAGTCTATTATTCTATTCTGTTAGCCTTTATACCCAAAGACCACTGTACATTATGTCACTGAACTGCACATTATATAATCTAGCTCAGTCCTATATAATCTAGCTCAGCTAAAGATTTTAACAATAACTATATAGCTTTGTTTTGTTTATATAAAGCCAAGAATAGCACCCAGCTATTTCTTTTACTCTTTTTTTGATATGCATTGAAATACCGTTTTGTGAGTAAAATTTGTCCAACCATATAAAAGAGTGCTGTAAAATCTAATACATTTGACAGGTATTAACTACAAACAGTACAATATTTTTTATTTCCCTGTTATTTTTGTGGTATACACAAAAAGCAAGCAAATATAGTTTTATGATTTTTTAAAAAAAAGAATAAAGTTAATGCTTTAACAGAAAACGATGTCTTTATTTTGTTTCTACCATATGCAATAAACCTAAATAGCCTCAAACATCTGGACTTATGTATTGTTTTTGAAAAGCTAAGTTTCTTTCCAGAGAACTACCTGAGTATACAACACATGATTTTTGACAATTAAATGTATCTCCAATCACCAACAATTAAAATAAGTAAGAAAGAGTAAGAAAGCCGCATATAGAGTCCAAGCAAGAGAGGCAAAATTTGAAGGAATATTTAATCTGACCAAAAATATATTACTACAGTAGGAAACTGCAAATCAATTTTATTGAAGCCTAACTCCAAAAAACTTACTATAGATTCTTCCCTCACAAAAACTATGTTTAGAGATTGAATTATCTGAGAATATACCTGCTGTGTTCCTTACATTACAGTGAGTATAGGATTAATGGATAAATTGGCAAAACAGTTAGGAAAAAGGTGTTATTTCTCCAATTATTTTTTGACAATCATAAATAGCAAATAGCAATAGCTTTGTCTACTAAAACATTTCCTTAGATATACAGGATATTTCCTTATACCATCAGATTATTTTTTGTAGAGTCAGCATTGTCTATTCTGTCTTCAGAAGTTGTCATTCCAATTTGCCGAGACTAGAGAATTTTGCACTTACTTCAGCATGAATACATCCAACTAGCAAAGGCATCTATAGATATGGACTCAGCTTTTAACTACAGTGAAACAACTCTATAACCAAAAGTAATTTGGACAGAAAGATGGGCGACATATAAATTTAATAAATAAATAAATAAAAGCTTTGCTTGTGGTACAAGCAATGGTAGATTGAAGCAATTAGTTCCTGCTTTTTTTCAATCAATCAATTTTTCATCAGCAACAATCAACATTTTTTTCTTCAAATGTTAAACTTATTGCTAACTTTATTGATACATTCCATTTCCCAAACTTAATTCAGTTTTTTTGTGTGTGTGTATGTATGTATGTATGTATGCATATGTATGTATGTATGTATATGTATGTATGTATGTATATATATATACACACACACACAAACTGAATTAAGTGTGTGTGTATAATTATTTATTTCCATTAAATAAATGTTGACATTACATTCTATCAATTTAACTATAATAAATTTCTGTAGTATCCACTTCTCAGTAATCAATAATTAGGTTAGCCCATTAGATTTTAACAAAATGATTGATCACCTTGAATTCTTCAACAATATAAATCACCACTAGAAAACAAATCCAGCACACTAATATTCATCTGAAAATTCTGAAAATGTTATTTTCTTGACCAATTCCTAAAAATTTGAATACTTAATAAAACTAATAATGTAGATTTTAAACTGTATTAATACAATTATATAACCTGATTTTTAAAAAGGCAAGCAGGAAAGAGCCTGGAATAACATAAACAATACATTAAATTAAGGTGACCAGACGTCCCGCTTTTGGCGGGACACCCCCGCTTTTTGATACATTTTCCCGCGTCCCGCCCGCTTTTTAAAAAGGCACGCTTTTTTTGGTGCTTGCAGCTCCCGCCCATCAGCTGCTGGGCTGGCTCATCGTTCTGTTCTATGCTACCACCTACAAATTTAAGCCAGCCCAGCCTGCCGCTCACTGATTTGATTGGCTGGACTTCAGCCAATCAGTGAGCTGGCCAACCAGCTCACTGATTGGCTGGACTCCTTAGCTGAGGATGCATGCGCGAGTCTCCATTTTATTTCGTCTTTGTTTTGGGCAGCTGCGCTTACTCACTGGTGGTGAGTAAATTATGTTTTGTATTAAATTTGGTACCGTGGGAATCGGGAGGCGCTGGGCTGGGGGAAGGAGACAGCCCCCTTGCGGAGTTCGCAGCCAGCCCCTGTGCTGCGCTGGAACGGGCGGCAAAACCTTTGGAGCCACGTGGAAGTTCTCGGGCGGCTGCTCCCAGCTCTCCTGCCCCGGAGGGAGCAGCCGCCAGCGGCGGCGGAGGAGGAAGCAGCCCGGCGTCGCTGCTCGCCGCGCGCTCCCTCGCTCGCGGCCAGGCTTTGGTGCTGCCTTTCCCGCTCTGTGCGTGCTGCCCAGACCAGACCTCTCTTCCTTCCGTGGAGTCCGTTCGTGAATCCATGGGATTCGCCGCGGAAGGAAGAGAGGTCGTGGCAGCGGCGCCGCCAGCAGAGAACGTCCCCTCGCTTCTGGGCCTCCCCGCTGCTGTCCCGATCTCTCTTCCTTCCGTGGAGTCCGTTCGTGAATCCATGGGATTCGCCGCGGAAGGAAGAGATGTCGGGGGAGCGGCGCCGCCAGCAGAGAACGTCCCCTCGCTTCTGGGCCTCCCCGCTGCTGTCCCGATCTCTCTTCCTTCCGTGGAGTCCGTTCGTGAATCCATGGGATTCGCCGCGGAAGAGATGTCGGGGGAGCGGCGCCGCCAGCAGAGAACGTCCCCTCGCTTCTGGGCCTCCCCCTGCTGTCCCGATCTCTCTTCCTTCCGTGGAGTCCATTCGTGAATCCATGGGATTCGCCGCGGAAGGAAGAGATGTCGGGGGAGCGGCGCCGCCAGCAGAGAACGTCCCCTCGCTTCTGGCCCTCCCCCTGCTGTCCCGATCTCTCTTCCTTCCGTGGAGTCCGTTCGTGAATCCATGGGATTCGCCGCGGAAGGAAGAGAGGTTGGGGGAGCGGCGGACGCCAGCAGAGAACGTCCTCTGGCTTCTGGGACTCCCCGCTGCTGTCCTGATCTCTCTTCCTTCCGTGGAGTCCGTTCGTGAATCCATGGGATTCGCCGCGGAAGGAAGAGATGTCGGGGGAGCGGCGCCGCCAGCAGAGAACGTCCCCTCGCTTCTGGGCCTCCCCCTGCTGTCCCGATCTCTCTTCCTTCCGTGGAGTCCGTTCGTGAATCCATGGGATTCGCCGCGGAAGGAAGAGAGGTCGGGGGAGCGGCGCCGCCAGCAGAGAACGTCCCCTCGCTTCTGGGCCTCCCCGCTGCTGTCCCGATCTCTCTTCCTTCCGTGGAGTCCGTTCGTGAATCCATGGGATTCGCCGCGGAAGGAAGAGATGTCGGGGGAGCGGCGCCGCCAGCAGAGAACGTCCCCTCGCTTCTGGGCCTCCGAGAGCGTGGACGCAGCGGCAGCTGCCCGCAGACAACTTCCACACGCTTCCGGGGCTCCTGTCGCTCGGCAGAAGCTCCTGAAGCGTGTGGAAGTTGTCTGCGGGGCAGCTGCCAGCGCACCCACCTCTCCTCCTGCCTCTTCGTGCATGGGATCGCTGCCTCCGAGAGCGTGGGAGCGGCCGCGAGGAGTCCGTTCGTGCAGCGCCCCCACCTCTCCTCCTGCCTCTTCGTGTATGGGATCGCCGCCTCCGAGAGCATGGGAGCGGCCGCGAGGAGTCCGTTCGTGCAGCGCCCCCACCTCTCCTCCTGCCTCTTCGTGTATGGGATCGCCGCCTCCGAGAGCGTCTCTTTGGTTCCCTTCTCCTCCTCCTCCTCCTCCTCCTCCTTTCTGGCGCCCCTTCCTTAAAGATTTGGTACCAAAGCAATGGCGGTGAGGTCGTGAGGAAGTTGTGTCTTTTGGATTTTGCTGCACTGTTGTCTTTTCAATGGTTCTCAGACTGGTTGAACCTTTAGCAGCTGGGGTGATATTCTTTACTGTTAAGGTTACAATTGGATGTGTTGGACGAATCTTAAAAGATGAAACTTTTATTAAAACGTTTGACTTAACTAAAAACGTCTTCCTTTTTCTTCTTCTTCTTAAATATGATTTATTTATTTATTTTTACTTCAGAAGTTTGATGACTGTTGTACAAACTAATCCAACCTAAATGTAGAGGAGGAGGAGAAGGGGGGGGATTTAAAAAGAGCAGAGGAAAAAGAAAAGAAAGCATGAAGAAAACATAAAGAAAACATAAAGAAAGGGATGGGAGGGAGGGAGGGAAGGAAGGCACTTTATGTTGAAACAGAAAATATTATATAAGGAAGAAAATGGAAATAACTTAGGAAGGAAGGAAGGAAGGAATTGCACTTAATATTGAAGGAAAAGAGAATGAAGGAAAAAGTATTGGAAGGATTGAAAGAAGGAAGGAGGAACAAAGAATTACACTTAATATTGAAATGGAAAAGAAAATATAATGAATGAAAGAAGAAGTATAGGAAGGGAAGGAAGGAAGGAAGGAAGGAAGGAAGGAAGAAAGAAACAAAGACTGTTGAAACAGAAAAGATAATATAAGGAAGAAAATGGAAAGACGTATAGGAAGGAAGGAAGGAAAAAAGGAAGACAATGTTGAAATGGAAAAGAATATAAGGAAGAAAATGGAAAAAAGTATAGGAAGAAAGGAAGAAATGTACTTAATATTGAAACAGACAAGGGAATGAAGGAAAAAAATATTGGAAGGATTGAAAGAACAAGGTTTTCCTTGTATGGGATTGATAGTGTCATTCTTAAATTTATTCCCCAAAATTTTTCCCATTTGTCTAGTTCAATGTTATAGCCAAAGTTCTGTGCCCATTTTATCATTGGTTCTTTTACAGTTTCCAATTTCCTCTTCCATTTGATACTTCAAGAGGAATTTGTATATTTTCCCTATCATCTTTCTGTCCAGACTTTGAATAATTTTATTCAATTTGTGTGGTTCTGTTTCAATACCATATATTTTAGTGTCTTTATTGTATTTAGTTTTAATTTAGAGGTAGGTTAGCCAGTCACCTTTCATATTCTGATCTGCCAATTCTTCAATTGTTTTTAAATTTCCCTGTCTGTCAATTAGATCTCTGTATCTTAGAATTTTGTTCCAATCTGTAAAATTTGGGTGTGTCGTTCTTTCTGTTGGTGATAGCCAATTTGGGGTTTTCACATAGTGGATTTTTTTAATTTTGAGCCATTGTTGCAGTAAAGTTCTAATTAAATGATTTTGAAAGTATTTGTGCGTTTTATGTTTGTCATTCATTCCATAAGAAATTATGCCAGCCTGCCTGCAGGTCATGGCCTTCTAAGATCAGAATTCTTTTATTCTTTAACTCAATCCAATCCTTCATCATTGTCATTGTTACTGCAGTTGCGTATATATAGGCTCCCTGTGTGCTTCCATCCATCGCTACAAAGATCTGCTGACTCTGCCTGCCTGCTGGTAAGTGAGCTGGGTTTTTTCTTTTATTTTTTTAATGTATTTTAAAATAATATTTTATTTATTGTGCATATGATTTTTAAAAATAGTGTTATTCTGTGTTGATTCTTTTTTAAATTGTCTTAAACTATTTAAAAAAGATTCTATCCAAAATAAATTGAAACAAGCCATTTTAAAAATTTCTATGCACAATACTTTGAAATGGACTCAGGAGTCATGATTGACACTGAGTGAATTTGCACTTTTAATAATCAGGAAGATACAATGGCATTGAAAAAAGTGACTGATGACCATTTTTCACACTTAGCGACCGTTGCGACCATTTTTCACACTTAGCGACCGTTGCAGCATCCTCATGGTCACGTGATCAAAATTTTGTTTGGCAACAGATTCGTATTTATGCTGGTTTCAGTGTCCTGGGGTGACCTTTTGACAAAAAAAAATTTTTTTAATCAAGCCCCCCCCCCCCCCCCGGTCAAGGGCGTCCCTCTTTTCCAATCTGAAAATCTGGTCACCTTACATTAAATGCTCTTAAGACCTTCCTTGGTCCTTATTATTTAAAAAATCTAATTGAACAATTTTTGTCAAGCGTGTATTAGCAAACTAAGCGAGGTCTTTGTCTACAAATGGCAAGAGTAACTGCCTGAGAATCAGTGGGGGAATTCAAAATTTTTTACTACCGGTTCTGTGGGCATGGCTTGGTGGGCGTGGCATGGCTTGGTGGGTGTGGCAGGGGAAGGATACTGTAAAATCTCTATTCCCACCCCACTCCAGAGGAAGGCTACTGCAAAATCCCCATTCCCTCCTGAACATCTGGGACTCAGGAATAAATGAGGCAGAGAATAGATGGGGGCAGGGCCAGTTAGAGGTTGTATTTACTGGTTCTCCGAACTACTCAAAATTTCCACTACTGGTTCTCCAGAACTAGTCAGAACCTGCTGAATACTACCTCTGCTGAGAATGAATTGAATATAAAAGTGAGTGACCAGAGGAAAGACATATCCATCTCTTGCAATTAACCTACAGGTACTGACTCTTGCAGCTAGTCATTATTATGTAAAACAAAAGGTCTGCTATATTCAACATGTAAATAACTTATACTGAATAGCTAATATATATATATATATATATATATGGGGAAATGAAAATGGCTTATCCTTAGAAAAACATCTACACTTTTGGAATAGAGAAAAGGCTAGAATCCTTGAAAAAAGATCACATATCTGAAATGCATTGAGTAACTTTAATTATGTCAAGGCCTTTTTGAAGACAATTCAAGGGGGAAAAATCATTTGTAACACTGTCCATCCAAATTTAGAAGAAATAGCAGGATTTCCTCCTTCATTGTACATATAAATGGGACTCCCCCTATCACTCAACCTTCATACCACTTGTATGTTTGTAGCCCAGTTCTACTCCAGGCATATGGTACATTTATTGAAAAATAAATAATATGACCAAAACTCTTTATTTTGCTAATTTATGCTTATTGAAATATAATTGAAATATTTCAAAGCACTTTCTATTTAGTATAACTCTTGGCTTCTTCAATTTTATTTCAGTTTTATTTTTTATAGGTAGGTTCTGTTTATTCCCATCCAATTTTAGTGCCATTATGATCTACTCACAAGACCTAAGATCTGAACTTGTTTGAATGTAACAGTATACTATTTTTTCAGGGTGGATAAAAATCGATGATTTGTTTTAAAAAATCAGATTTTTTAAAATTTAAATTGGATTTTTTAAAAATTTTATCACATTTATTTTAATAAAATGCTTTTGGAGTAAAAATCTATCAAAAGATAGTTTTCTATTTAAGATACATTAATAACACCGTTCCCTCTAAGGTGCGCGGCCGCGCGGCCGCGCACATGGCAAGAAACCCCCGCGCAGAGGTTTCTAACTGCCGCGCAGAGGTTTCTTTCAAAGCAAACGTGGGGAAGTCCTTTGCAGGCGGCTAGAACTGCCCGCCCGCAAAGGACCTCCCCAAACTTGTTTCAGCAGCAGCTCTCAGCCTGGGCGGCAGCGTCATGCAAGCTGTGGAAGGAGGGGGAGGAGGAGGGAACCAAAGAGAGGCTTTTACCGAGTCTGCGCCCCACAGCCAGGACCGTCCTTGCGCCTCAAGCCGCGTTTCTTCCTGCAAAGCCCTTCTGGCGTCAAACGGAACTCTCGGGTTCCCGAAGGGCTTTGCAGGAAGAAACGCGGCTTGAGGCGCAAGGACGGTCCTGGCTGTGGGGCGCAGACCCGGTAAAAGCCTCTCTTTGGTTCCCTTCTCCTCTTCCTCCTCCTCCTCCTCCTCCTCCTTCTTTCTGGAGCCCCTTCCTCAAAGATTTGGTACCAAAGCAATGGCGGTGAGGAAGTTGTGTCTTTTGGATTTTGCACTGTTGTCTTTTCAATGGTTCTCAGACTGGTTGAACCTTTAGCAGCTGGGGTGATATTCTTTACTGTTAAGGTTACAATTGGATGTGTTGGACAAATCTTAAAAGATGAAACTTTTATTAAAACGTTTGACTTAACTAAAAACGTCTTCCTTTTTCTTCTTCTTCTTAAATATGATTTATTTATTTATTTTTACTTCAGAAGTTTGATGACCGTTGTACAAACTAATCCAACCTAAATGTAGAGGAGGAGAAGAAGGGGGGGGATTTAAAAAGAGCAGAGGAAAAAGAAAAGAAAGCATGAAGAAAACATAAAGAAAGGGATGGGAGGGAGGGAAGGAAGGCACTTTATGTTGAAACAGAAAATATTATATAAGGAAGAAAATGGAAATAACTTAGGAAGGAAGGAAGGAAGGAAGGAAGGAAGGAAGGAAGGAAGGAAGGAATTGCACTTAATATTGAAGGAAAAGAGAATGAAGGAAAAAGTATTGGAAGGATTGAAAGAAGGAAGGAGGAACAAAGAATTACACTTAATATTGAAATGGAAAAGAAAATATAATGAATGAAAGAAGAAGTATAGGAAGGGAAGGGAGGAAGGAAGGAAGGAAGGAAGGAAGGAAGGAAGAAAGAAACAAAGACTGTTGAAACAGAAAAGATAATATAAGGAAGAAAATGGAAAGACGTATAGGAAGGAAGGAAGGAAAAAAGGAAGACAATGTTGAAATGGAAAAGAATATAAGGAAGAAAATGGAAAAAAGTATAGGAAGAAAGGAAGAAATGTACTTAATATTGAAACAGACAAGGGAATGAAGGAAAAAATATTGGAAGGATTGAAAGAAGGAAGAAAGAATGGAAGGAACAAAGACAATGTTGAAATGGAAAAGAATATAAGGAAAAAAATGGAAAAATGTTAGGAAGGAAGAATTACACTTAATATTGAAACAATTGAATATAATGAAGGAAAAGGAAACAGGAATAAGGGAGGGACGGAGGACTTCAGCTCCCAGAATTTCCCTGGCTGAAGAATTCTGGGAACTGAAGTCCACCCCTCGTAAAGTGACCAAGGCTGGGAAAAGAATCCACACTAGTAGGGACAATGCAAGCTATGCTTCACCCCGTCACCGTCAGTCCATCTTAGCGTGCAAGAAAGACATCAGACAACGCCATAGTTGCTATGGTAGCATTTGGCTATGCGCAGCGATGCTCTCCTGGTCTTTATGGGTGGGAGGGGGGCAGTTGAGCTATGATGCTAATCCCCTCGTGGGAACACAGAGGGTGGGAGAAGAGAACCAAAGAACTTCAAACTCCAAGGTTCTGGAGTGGAGAATAAGGGGATCAACTTTGTCTAAATGATATTGACATATAAAGAACGGTTGTAGGAACTGGGTATGTCCAGTTTGATGAAAAGAAGGACTAGGAGAGACATGATAGCAGTCTTCCAATATCTCAGGGGTTGTTCCAAAGAAGAGGGAGTCAAACTATTCTCCAAGGCACCTGAAGGCTGGACAAGAAGCAATGGATGGAAACTAATCAAGGAGAGAAGCAACCTAGAACTAAGGATAAATTTCCTGACAGTGAGAACAATTAACCAATGGACCAACTTGCCTCCAGAAGTTGGGAATGCTCCAACACTGGAAGTTTTAAAGAAGATTTTGGATAACCGTTTGTCTTAAGTAGTGTAGGGTTTCCTGCCTAGGCAGGGGGTTGGACTAGAAGACCTCCAAGGTCCCTTCTGTCATTCTATTCTACGATTAGGGGACTGGAGGCTAAAACATATGAAGAATGGTTGCAAGAACTGGGTATAATGAAAAGAAGGAATTGGGGAGACATGATAGCAGTCTTCCAATATCTCAGGGGTTGCCACAAAAAAAGAGGGAGTCAAGCTATTCTCCAAAGCACCTGAGGGCAGGACAAGAAGCAATGGGTGGAAACTAATCAAGGAGAGAAGAAACTTAGAACTAAGGAGAAAATTCCTAACAGTTAAAACAATTAACGGAACAGCTTGCCTCCAGAAGTTGTGAATGCCCCAACACTGGAAGTCTTTAAGAAGATGTGGGATAGCCATTTATCTTAAGTGGTGTAGGGTTTCCTGCCTAAGCAGGGAGTTGGACTAGAAGACCTCCAAGGTCCCTTCCAATTCTATTTCTATTGTATTCTCTATATTCTATTCTTTCTCTATTCTATTCTAATCTCTTCTGAACTAAATGTTTATCTAGAACTCAAATAAATAGCTGCTTTTTGGTTTTATTTTTTTTAATATTTATCAGTCTCTCTTTTATTCCATACTTCTGGTTGAAAGGCTATTCTATGTCATGCTAAACAAATGCATATTCTAGTGGCGGTGGGGGCTCGTTGGCATCTTCAGCAGCAGCCCTGCCTCCTGTGAAAAAAACCGAAGATGGAGCAGATCCACGCAGATGACGTTGCTGCAACATGACTGGAGGAGAAATTCTGGGAGTTGAAGTCCACAAGGCTTAAAGCTGTCAGGTTTGAAGACCCCTGGGGTTTTTTTCCTAAAGGGTTAGGGGTGCGAGGGTCTTGTAACTTGACAGCTTTAAGACTTGCACACTTCAATGCCAGAGTTTCTGAGCCAACATTTTGGTTGCTAAGCAGGATCGTTGTTAAGTGATACTGATATTATATAACACTTTTAATTAAGCGGGTCCCTTGAATAAACATAACTTTGAGTTTCAAATAACACTGATTTCGTTGTTGTCTTAGGTGACATCTGTGAAAAAAATTCAGGTGCTCAGGCATGAAAATGTGCCGCTCAAACACTATACTTTTCCGCTCACACTGAAAAAAAATTAGAGGGAACATTGATTAATAATTTAGTTTATTCTTAAATTTATACAATTTGAGGGCTACTAGAAATTAGGACCATAAAGCAAAATTAGATAGCAACAAATTGAGACTTCTGTTTCCCTTTCCTGGCATCTACTGATTATTTGAAGTTTTGTAACCCAGATTTGGTAACTCTGCTGAAATTTTCATTTCAACATTTCAGATTTTTTTAGGGACCTCCCTGAGAACCAGATTTTATGTGAATTTCTCACATTTTCCTCAGAAATCACCTCTCTAGAGTTCTGCTCAGTCTGGATTTCTGATACATAATTTTAACTTTAATGTATTATATACTAATGCTGAATTTAATTTGGTTAGGCGTAATTAAAACTAATTGGTTGCTATGATTTAGATCAGTGGTAGTCAACCTGGTTCCTACCGCCCACTAGTGGGCGTTCCAGCTTTCATGGTGGGCGGTAGGGGTTTGCTGTAACTCTGCTTCATAAATTTTATAAAGTAAAGTTACTTCCCTATTTTATAAATCACCATTACTGTGGAACTGGTGGGCGTTAGAAAATTTTAATACTCCCAGAAATACAAAAGTGGGCAGTAGGTATAAAAAGGTTGACTACCCCGATTTAGACATAATAAACTAGCAAACAATATCTTCACTGATTCATTGGCTAATAAGATTGTTGACATAGATACATTGGTATAACTCTAAACTTCAATAGAACAAATGAATCTATAGCCTGATAATGACAATTTAAAAATTCTGCTTTATTCAGATCTATCTTTTAAACTGTTCAATTTCATATATTATGTAATGGCCTAAAATTGCAATGTGAGCCCCTGTTCTTATTTATTCATTCATGCATCAATGGTTGTTTTTTTCCAGGATTTTATGTTTTAAACTTCACTTCCCACCAATGATAAAATGCTGCCAAATGGTAGTCTCCACATTGTTGGGCTAAAATATTCAAAGAGCAGCATGTTCTGCTTCTTACATTACACTAAAATAGAGATACAATTTCTTCTTTCAATGGTAAATCAATTCTCAAAGGTTGTGCTATTATTAGGAACAAGGCCACATTATGGTACTTGTTTAACTTGGATAAAAACTGTTCTTCTCTTCTCTGTCCAGTTGTCAGTGATGAGAAGCAGCCAGTATCTCTTAAGTCAAGCTGTCACAGGTGTCCAAACACTAGCCACTATCAGACTTACCAGATGGGTTGGGAAAAAATCTATATCACCACTAGACAGCAGCAAAGTGATTCTGTATAGAAAACTGTAATTTTTGCTGCCTTCTAGTGGTCATTTTCTTTTTTCAACAGATAATACGCTGACTACAAGCACGCAGACCACAAAATATTGGAATATTGCAGTTTTGGTTGTCACAATATAATAAAGATGTTGAGACTCTAGAAAGAGTACAAAGATCATCAATATAAATGATTAGGGGACAGAAGGCAAATGATGAACAGTTGTAAGAATCAGATATGTCTAGTTTAATTAAAAGAAAGACTAGGGGTGAATGATAGCAGTGTTCCAATATCTAAGAGGCTGTCACAAAGAAGAAGGGGTCAACCTATTCTCCAAAGCATTTGAAGGCAGGACAAGAAGCAATGGTTGGAAACTAATAAGGAGAAATCCAAGGTATCCTGACAGTTAGAACAATTAATCAGTGGGACGGCTTGTCTCCAGAAATTGTGGGTGCTTCAACACTGAAAATTTTAAAGAATTGTACAACCATTTGTCTGAAATGGTATAGGGTTTCCTACTTGAGCAGGGGGTTAGACTCCAAGGTCCCTTCTGCTATTCTGTTAAATCTCTCAATATATAGATTACTATAAGGGAACAGTTTGATATTAAAGAGTTTATACACCAATGTAACTTTGATAGCCCCTCTTAATGACTGACAGCATTACTTTTCTTATTCCCTGACATCCAAAAAGAGAAAGCAAAATACCTTAGTTTGAGTTATTATTTACCAATGCCTTCCCATTTTAAACCGAGAGAGAGAGGGAGAGAAAGTGACGCCGCTGCGCACCGAGAGGATGCAGGAGGCTGCGCTGTTGCTGGCCGGCTGCTGCCCTCCTCCTTTCCCGCCGTTGCTGCAGTGCTAGAGTCCTCCTTCACTTTCTACCCTGCAGAAGAAGGGGCCATGTAACAGCCTTCCTCCGCCTCTCCCAGCCCGGGATAGCTTCCAATCCTCCCACCTCCTTCGTTCCCCTGTGCTCTCCGGCCAAGGGCGCAACCATGAAGAAGCAATTCAACCGCATGCGGCAGCTGGCCAATCAGATAGTGGGCAGGGCTGAGAAAACAGAAGTTCTGAATGAAGATCTTTTGCAGGTGGAGAAGCGTTTGGAGCTGGTGAAGCAGGTCTCCCACAGCACGCACAAGAAACTGATGGCATGTCTTCAGGGGCAGCAAGGATCAGATTCTGATAAGCACTCAAAGAAATTGCCTTTGACGTCACTTGCTCAGTGCTTGATGGAGGGTTCAGCTATCCTAGGAGATGACTCCCTGCTTGGGAAGATGCTGAAATTATGTGGAGAAGCAGAGGACAAGCTAGCTCAACAGCTTATCCACTTTGAGCTGCAAGTTGAAAGGGATGTGATAGAACCATTGTTTGTGTTGGCAGAGGTAGAAATCCCAAATATTCAAAAACAGAGGAAGCACTTAGCAAAATTAGTCCTGGACATGGATTCATCAAGGACAAGATGGCAACAGTCAGCCAAGTCTTCAGGTTTGTCAAGCAACTTGCAGCCTTCAGGTGCCAAAGCGGATGCTCTCAGGGAAGAGATGGAGGAGGCAGCAAACAGAGTGGAGATTTGCAGGGATCAGCTCTCAGCTGACATGTACAATTTTGTGGCCAAAGAGATAGACTATGCAAACTATTTTCAGACTTTAATAGAAGTGCAAGCAGAGTACCACAGAAAGTCATTAGCACTTTTGCAGAATGTGTTGCCTCTAATCAAAGCACAGCAGGAAGCTTGGATTGAAAAGCCCTCCTTTGGGAAGCCCTTAGAGCAGTGATGGGCAACCTTTTTGGCGTGGTGTGTCAAAAATCGGCAAAAAATCGAGCATAACTCGCGTTGTGTGTCACTTTGACAAAAACATAATTTTGCGCAATTTATAGTTTAAACTACAAAAATGTATAATTGCAATATATAATTGTATTTAATAAACCAAAAACAAATTATTTAACATACCTGCTTAGTAACTTCTTTGTTCATCAGTCGATTTCGTATGTTGCCCTTGATATTATTGAACTTGTTTGGGGTGCCGTGAACCAGGGCTGTGGAGTCGGCTGCTTCCAGCTCCACGTCCTCATCAACATGCCGCTCCAGCCCACCCCTGCTATGAATATTCCTAGTGACGCGAGGGCGAAGAATATGAATATTCATAGCGGGGGCGGGCCGGAGCGGCATGTTGATGAGGACGTGGAGCTGGAAGCAGCAGACTCCACAGCCCTGCCGTGAACTGAGATAAGTGTGGTGCGGTCGTAACCGACAGTCCCAGGAGTAGACTCTCTGTGCCGGCCTGACTGGAGAGAGGCGCGCACTGTTCCCGCGCTCCTCTCCTGCGGGTCCTCCCTCGCCGCGCTGATGACGTGTGTGCGCACGGCACGCACGCCTTACCAGCAGCCCCTGCGCTCAGAAAGGGGCGGCGGCGATACAGTAAGTGAGTGTGGGCGGGGGAGATCACACGTCCCGCCCCCCCTGTTCCTCCAGCACAGATTCTTTCATCCTCGGCGGCCGTGCAGGAGCCGAGGATGAATCGCATGAAATCCTGTGCGTGTCACCCCAAATGGCTACGCGTGTCAGCACTGACACGCGTGTCATAGGTTCGCCATCACTGCCTTAGAGGAACATCTGGCTTTCAGTGGCCGGGAAATCTCCTTCCCTATTGAGGCCTGTGTCACTATGCTCCTTGAATGTGGCATCAAGAGGAGGGTCTCTTCCGAGTGGCTCCCTCTGCTTCCAAATTAAAGAAGCTTAAGGCAGCATTAGACTGTTGTGTTGTGGATGTTCAGGAATATTCAGCAGATCCCCAGGCCATTGCAGGGGCACTGAAGTCCTATCTTCGAGAGTTGCCAGAACCACTCATGACCTTTGAACTTTATGAAGAATGGATTCAAGCCTCTAACATTCAGGACCAAGACAAAAGATTACAAGCACTATGGAATGCCCTTGAGAAACTGCCTAAGGCCAGCTACAATAATCTAAGGTACCTGATCAAATTCCTCACAAACTTAACCGAGTACTAAGAGGCAAACAAAATGACACCAAGCAACATAGCCATTGTGCTTGGGCCAAATCTCCTCTGGCCTCAGACAGAAGGAAACATCACAGAGATGATGGCAACAGTCTCTCTACAGATAGTTGCAATTATTGAACCCCTCATCCAGCATGCTGATTGGTTCTTTCCTGAAGACATTGAATTCAACTTGACTGGGAACTATGGAAGCCCTGTGCATGTGAACCACAATGCAAACTACAATTCTATGCCGTCACCTGATATGGACCATGCCAACCACAAGCACTCTGATCAGACCCGACGACCACTCAGTGTGGCCACAGGCAACATGATGCTTGAGTTCTACAAGAAGGATGGCACTCTGAAAACCAAGGAACTCTCACTAGTGTCTGGGCAGAAAGGAAGCCCAGTTTGCAGCAACACAACACCAGGTGGTGGGACTGCACAACAGCCCCCAGGTCCTACAGCGCAGCTATCCACAGAACAAAGTCCATTTTAAATAAACCTAAGCAACATGCGTTTATAAACAGATACCATCCTGACTATACACAACCTTTTTATGCAATTTTACTACCATAAAATAATTCAACTGGCATAAAAATATGTTTGGGAAATACTGCTCATTTCTCTACAAACAAGAAAATTGGGAAATTCACTTTATTTTTTTGTATTTTGATTGATGAATAAGAGTTATTTCTTCCCTGAATTTAATTTTTACACAAGTTAATTTTTTGGAAAGCAAGCAAACATTTTAAATACACATATCTGACATAAAGGTTTCTATTAGCAATGATACAGTGAATCAAAATATATCCCTTTCTTAAATAATAATCTGAATGAAGTATTGTATAATTTATAGATGATTCCAATACATATTAGAATATAGGTGGTTTTCTCTTACAACTTGTATAGTTGAACTTTATTTTTAAAAGTAATAAACTTATATTAGAAATATCCAATTAACATATGAGCAGATACAGAAATATGCATTTACAATTAGAAAATTATTTAAAACATCTGCATATCAAAAACAAATATTTTTAGGCTGAAAATGTTTAACTGAAAGCTGTATTATTCACCACTCACTCTGTAAGACAGCTCATTTTACATGCTTATTCTGGATACTTCATCTTCATTCCAAAACAAATCACCTAAGTTAATATTAACAAAAATATTCAGATTTTATCAAATCCTTACTAAGATCCTCACTGTATAATTGTATCTCAATAAACCATCTAGGTTGAGAAATTAATAAAAAATAGTATTTCAAAACGTTCTTCAAAAACTGTACGTAATATTAGATGCTATATTTGATATAATTGTCCTTTGATCAGTGAAATAAATCAGTTGCTGTAAATAAATTTTAAAAAAGAATGCTACATCTAATCATGCATGAATTTAGAAAAAAGTTGTACTGCAACCAAAAGAAACAAGTCTCAGTTGATTGCCGAGTCTTGACAGTTTTAATTCAGATGTGTGAATTAAATTGTATTTGAAATGTACCTCATTTCCTTCTACCTCTTAATTAAGAATTGTTTCTTAACTCAAAAATGTGATTTACATTCTAAAGAGGTTGTTTAGAAGGATTCCTCACCTAATACAACATGTCTGGATGTGTGTTTCCATGTAAATACTGTATGTGTGTATATATAGTGGTCCTCATCTAGAGCCACACATTCAGCAACCCCCTGAAGTTACAAAGACACTGAAAAAGGAGACTTATGGTTGGTCATTCAAATTGCCTCTGTCAAAGCATCCCTGCAGTCATGTGAGTGAGATTCAGGTGCTTGGCAACCAGTACACATTTACAACACTTACAGAGCCCCACAGCTGTTTGTAATTAGCTAGCTTCCCTCAAGCAAAGTCAATGGGAAAGTTGTGGTAAAGGCTAGGATTTACTGACTTCATGGGTAGGCTTCAACGTTGGCTTCATCTTTACTGTCCTCATTGGAAATTCCATAGAGGTCCATGGGGGGGGGGGGGAGGGAATATATTTGATTTTAAATCATCAACCATGATTCACAAATTACCAAGGATTGCAGATAACAATTGTTATTTGATGCCAGAGTTGAAACTTGATCAAGATCCTATCCTTGTATGAATGAAATTAAGACATTGGAAAATCTATGTTTATGTTGAAAATAAAAACATAGATGTTTTGGATAATATAACATAAAACAACAACATCAAAGTTTGGAAAATCTATGTTTATGTTTCAACCATTCTAAACTATTTTAAGTACTTCTTTTTTTTTTTGGTTCAAAAAGTTTTATTTCTTTTAAGACAAACATTTCATCATTCCTCAATCAGTGAGACATCGAAGTACAATTTTTTGTATGTCAAAATAATTCTAGTTTACCACCAAATTCTTGTCTAGCCTAATATATACCCCTCCCTCCCTCCCTCCCTCCTTCCCCCCAACCCCCCTCCTCCTTCCCCCCCACGACTTCCCAGAACCCATACATGGTATGGATTTTTAACAAACACAGTCTAAAATCTATTGAGAAAAAAAGAAATAAAGAAATTAATAACATTCTACATTGACCTTAGCTTCTTCTTGCTGAACTAACTTTAAACAATTTAAATCATTTCTGATCTTAAACATAGGCTAACTGGAATTTCTTGGTCCCGTATTTATTTTGTACATAGTCAATCCATTTTTTCCAGTCTCGTTTATATCTCTCATTTGAGTGATCTTTAAGATATGCCGATATTTTAGCCATCTCGGCTAAGTTTGTAACTTTCAATGTCCATTCTTGAGTTGTAGGCAAGTCTTCCTTCTTCCTGTATTGCGCCACCAACAGTCTTGCTGCCGTTATTAGGTGCAGAATCAAGTTAGTCTCTACCACTGTAAAGTCAGTACATATACCTAGTAAGAATAACTGAGGAGTAAACTTTATCCTTCTTTTAAAGATATTTTGCATAATCCACCATATTTTTATCCAAAATGCCTTAACCTTTTGGCAGGTCCACCATATATAAAAATATGTAGCATCGAGAGAGCCACATCTCCAACATTTAGGCTGTAAGTTCGGATACATAGAAGCCAGCTTTTTAGGATCTAAATGCCATCTATAGAACATCTTATAAAATTTTTCTCTCAGGTTTTGAGCTTGTGTAAATTTCACATTTCTTACCCAGATTCTTTCCCATGTATCCAGCATTATTGGTTCTTCAATGTTTTGAGCCCACTTTATCATACAATCTTTAACTAATTCTGTTTCCGAATCCATCTGTATTAATACATTATATATCCTCTTTATATGCATTAAGCTTTGATCTCTTATTTGTTTAAACAGATTATCCTCAACTTGAATAAAACCAATTTTTTGATCTATTTTCCACCTAGCCTGTAATTGCCCATACTGGAACCATGTTTGAACTACCTTCTCCTCTTTTAATACCTCTAAAGATTTTAATTGTAGTACCCCCCTTTCCAAGATATTTAAAAAGATTCTTATCTTTTAAGTACTTCTTAAAGCATCTCTTTTCAATTCGTTAAACCCCAGGCTTGCATGTCTAGAAGGCAGCAAGGATTACTGGTTGCATAAGAAAGAAGAAACTACAGATTTGTCAACTGTTTGAGACGTATTGTTCTCTTAATTTTTGAAATTTCTCTCAATGGACCTGTAGCACATGGGCATCAAACATGCATAGTCATGGTGGCGTCATATTACAACTTTTTCCCCTTCGCTAAACCGAGCTTGGGCGTGGCCAGAACATGACGTATCCAGCTCATGGGCCACAAATTTAACAGCCCTGCTATAGAATGCAAACTACATTGTGAGCACTATGTAAAAGTTGCATCCTTTCTAGTTAATTCCCTAATCCATTAACCCATTTTACAGTAATTTAGTCAATAGACTTGCTATGTCCTGAAAATACATTTACTCATTCCAATGTATCAAAATCTCTAATTTCTTTTACTGTATCAAGACTACTATAATAATTTAAATCCCAATTGCAGTATTATGTAATAGATTTTAGTGCTGGGTATTTGAGCAGGTAATCCTCACTTAATAATGATAATTGGAATATCTGTTGCTAAGCAATGCACTCATAATATGCCATGTCACATGATCATATTACATATCAATAGCAATCCTGACAATCCCTGTTGCCATTGTTAAGCAAGAATCGTGGGTCATTAATCAAAGACCATCTCACAATTTCTGCAGCATGCAACACCAAAGTCAGTGGTGAAGGTGGCAGAACGTTGCAAGTCCCAGGCGGTTCACAAACAGCCAGGAGGCAGGTAAGTGGCACGCACAAACAAGCAGTCTGGAACTAGCTGCTGCCAGGTGAGGAAGGGTACATATGTAGTTGCACATAAAAATGATTTGAGGCCTGCTGAGTGGCTGCTGCTAGGTGCAAGAGACTTATCTGAACAATTTATGACTTCAGTGGTGGCTCCCACATTCACCTTAACTGTGGGAAGCTAGCAGGTAATGTCACAAATGGAGATCACATAACTGCTACAATGTCAAAAGTATAAGCCAGTTTCCCAACACCCAGACTAGTATCATATGACCATGGGGTTCTGCACTAAGTGGAACTTCAAGAATTGGTCATAAGTAGCAGTCATTCAACATGGTCTCAAGTTTGAACAGCCGCTGAACTAATGGTTCAGGTTCACTACCTGTAAACATTGTTTTTAAAAAACCACACAGAGACATGCATACTTGTATTCTAGTCACACTGGAAATAGACAGACAGACAGACAGACAGAGAATTTGAAAGAAATAATGTGCAAGATTATTAATTTGGACTATCACTGGCTCAGCCTAATGTTTATCAGTTTCTAGTTGAACTACAACCCAAGGTTAAGAATAAATGGATCCTATTTTGCATAAAATTAATTTTATTTTATTTTAAGGAAGAAAAACAACTAATTCTAATTTGATATAGAAAACAGGTGGTGCTACTGAAACTTAATTCTGAGTCACCAAATATTCATTCATATTTTTCCCACACGTACAATAGACAAATTAAGAACAGTACAAACTAGAAGCAAATGGAAGAGATTTTGACTTTCTATGGTCATTGTGCCTCAACTTCCGTTATATTTACAAGATGCATCTGCCATACAAATGGCATGTTATGGAGTAAAGGAAAAGGAAATCACACAACCTTATCAAATAGCACAGCCATCTGAAGTTCTTCCTCTCCATTTAAAACAGTCACAAAACACGGTGAAGTTTTGAAAACTATAATGTAGTCATCAATTACCATACAAATTATTCATACTTTTATGAACAATGTTTATAGAATGTTGATGTGGAACATGTACACAGATAAATAATATACATAATGTAAATTTAAATCCAAGTTACCTTTTGATTTAAATTAGGAAAAAGGCTTGATAGATTAAAAAAATACATTGTATTAACATAACAAATTTGGTCCTCCATTTCTGTGTTATTTGCAAACCTCTGTGTCCTTAATAATTCATGTGGCAAAGGGGAAAATACTTCTGTTCACAAAGGTGTTATTTATTATTCTCTTGATAACTCTCTCTCAAAACATATATTTTTCAGAATAACCCCATCAACACAAATGCATTTGTTTTACAGATCAGCTCGCATACTGTCACGGAATAATGCATCTTGTCTCTTGTGTGCTATCATCTGTGGACTTCATTACTGATCCTGACACTGTTATTAAGAGTTATAGTGAACAGCCTATCTCTTATACAGCATATGCCTATCTACATCAAAATAGAGATTTTCTATTTTTTTTAACAGCCTTTCCATGGTCCAGCTAGGAAGCAGTTATTTTCAGTAATAATGGAGAGGCTGACTGCTTGCAAAATTATCTCCTGAATCTGAATCTGCAAATCAGCTACAATACCATCTACTTTCTAAATCCATTGATGAGGAAAGTTCTCATAGGTCAACTTGGACTTATGCAACCTAATGGAAATAATTATTTATTTTCTTGGAAACAGCCCTCCAATCTGGACTTCATTATTCACTACTAGCCTATTTGTCAAGCTATTTTTAATCATGGGCTTGGTGAATCCCTCCCATGTGCATTTGGAATAGAGCCCAACAAGTCCCTTCCAAGAGTGGACTATGGAAGGACAGGTTGCCACCTATCCTCTTTTGTCCATTACGTCATGAGATACATTTTGGAGAGCTGATATTGCTCCTGTTATAGTTCCTTGGCCAATTTGTACAACTCAGATTCCTTGTTTACTATGGCCACCAGCAAGGTAAAAAAAGAGGACATAGCTAATGCTAGGAAACCAGACATCTGCCTCATTTGGTGTAGTAAAAGCCAACGCCTGTCTCTTAGACCAGGGAGGGAAAAGACAGTGCATTGTGTGCAAGTCACTCTTTCCTCAATGGGCTCAACCTCTCTATTGTCTAGAAAAGATGAGAGTTGGAGCCTAAAGGAGGCAAATAAAGTTGCTCTCCTCCTGAAAACAGTAACTCAGCACCCTTCTGGACACTCCCCATCGTCATGTTAGGTTGTCTCTGCTGAACATGCCAAACAGCAGAGGAAGTTCCAGCCTTCCGCTCTAACTTTCCTAACATTCAGCCATATGTGGAAAATCCCAAGGAAGGCAGCAGTGTCATCAAACTGAAGCAGGGATCAACAAGATCCCCTAAGATGCAGAATCATCCTACTGCTACATGGACTATAGCAACACCTGGCTGGCAACAATATACAACTACACAAATACTCACACAAACAATCAACATCTTGGCAGCATCTGAGAAACAAAAAGCAAACAAGTTATTGCGGGATGGGTTTATGTTTTAAACAAATAAAAAAAATTGCAAGTTTTTGAATCACCCAGAATTAAAAAGATTTGCTGCAAATTTCTCTCCTGATGTCTGGGGCTGACTCTCTGGTTAGGAAAAGAACACAAGTATCTTTAAATTTTAATCTTTTTTCAATATTTTTTATTAAAGGTGCAGTAAAATTTAACTATAATATTTATCAGCATACTTATATAATGCCCTTTCCATTTAGCCCAAATTTGCTTCATCACTCCCCGAACAATTAAACATTGTAAAACATTTAAAAAGCTTTTAAACATTACCAGAAAAAGTAATCTCTTATTCAGATATCAAAATTATGTAAATATTACAAACTAATCTAAATTAAACTAAATTAAATATTACAAACTAATCTAAATTAAACTAAAATACTTAATTCTGTTAAATATTTCCCCCCAAAAACCCCTATGTTTCAATATCAGTCTTATCTGAGAAAAAAATGGTTGGTCCTTTGATTTTGTATTCTGGGAAAGAAGTTCATCGCTCATAGATATTCTGCCTGAATGAATTCATTAGTAAATGAGTATTAGAGTACAGGTAGTCCTAAACTTACAACAATTCATTTAGTGACCATTTTAAGTCCCAATGGTACTGAAAAAAGTGACATAAACTTTTTCACACGTACGACCATTGCAACATCCCCACGATCACGTGTTCAAAATTCACATACTTGGCAACTGACTCATACTTATGACGGTTCCAGTGTCCCAGGGTCACACAATTAACTTTTGCAACCTTCTGACAAGCAAAGTCAAGGGGGAAGCTGGACTTAGTTAACCACCTTGTTACTAATTTAACAAGTGCAGTGATTCACTTCACAACTGTGACAAGAAAGATCATAACATGGGGCAAAACTCACTTAAGAAATGTCTCTCTTAGCAACAGAAATGTTGCACTCAATTGTGGTCAAAAGTCAAGGACTACCCGTATTATTCAACTTCCAATATTCTTATATTAACTAATCTACTTGTCAATAAGCTTAATTAATGAAACAATGTGAATCTTTCTTTCTGGGTCATATTCTGCTGAAAGGGACTTGACACAACTATTTCTGCCTGTAGCTCAGGGAAAGAACGACAGAACTTTTGGTTGAACAAGCTTGAATGGGCTACTAGAATTGAAGAAGTAGGAGTAGTGATTTGTTTTGAACTGGGAAATTAAAGCTTCTAAATGTCAGACTACAGGCTGCAAGCGTGCACTACAGTAATGTGATTCAAAAAACTTCTATCGGTTCTGTGGATGTGGCTTGGTGGGCATGGCAGAGGAAGGATACTGTAAAATTTCCATTCCCACCCCACTCCAGAAGAAGGTTATTGAAAAATCCCCATTTCCTCCCCATCATCTGGGACTTGGGAGGCAGAGAATAGATGGGGGCAGAGGTAGTATTTACAGGTTCTTCAAACTACTCAAAATTTCCGCTACCGGTTCTCTAGAACTGGACACAACCTGCTGAATACCACCTCTGGTGCACTGTGATGAGGTCCTAAGATAAAAATTAGAAATGTAAAATCTCTTATGCCTCTTTTTTATCTACATAATTTGAAGTTTTCAAAAACTTAAGCCTCCCTTAAATTTATCTTCCCATCATTCCACATTAAAGACAGAAATTGGTGGAGATTTTCCTCCTGTCTCATGACATTTGCTGCAAGGAGAGAGAAATAAATTTGGACTATTCATCAGCCCTTTTCCTTAACTCCTTTGTATATGAGAGTGCCATATTTTGACAGCATACTTCCTGTGGCAAGATAATAATCAACAATGAGAGCCACATTTTTTAAGATGTTAGTATAGTTTTGCAAAAGATTCCAAGACCAGTGGACAGTATTTCAGAGGAGCTGCAAGGAACAGCTTTTAATATGAATCACAAATAGAGGCAATAAAATAGTCTGGGAAACACAAAGAATGATTGAAAGCTTATCTTGCCTGCTCTAGGACATTTTATTCATTTGATTGATATCCACCTTTCAAAGAAATATTCAGGGCAGAAAATGTGAATGATGCAAATGATACTGACAGAAAGCAATATGCTTCTTACAATTAATTTAATATAAATGTATATGTGGCTCACATAAACTTGTAGATGGCAGAAGTCATATTGACTATTAGTTACTTTAAAAAGGTAAAGGTTCCCCTCGCATATATGTGCTATTCGTTCCCGACTCTAGGGGGCAGTGCTCATCTCCATTTCAAAGCTGAAGAACCAGCACTGAACAAAGAAGTCTCACTGATCATGTGGCTGGCATAACTAAATGCCAAATGTGCACAGAACGCTGTTACCTTCCCACCAAAGATGCTTTCTATTTTTTCTACTTGCATTTTTACGTGCTTTCGAACTGCTGGGTTGGCAGAAGCTGGGACAAGTAACGGGAGCTCACTCCATTACACGGCAGTAGAGATTCGAACCACCAAACTGCTGACCTTTCTAATTGACAAGCTCAGTGTCTTAACCACTGAGCCACCGTGTCCCTTCATTAGTTACTTAGGTATCCACTAGCTGCATTCACATGACTGTTTTGGCCCAGTCTAACACTACTCCTGCATAAATACTCAACCAGCATTAGATGGTAAGCAATTTAACAGGAAGCATCTATCTTGGCAGAGAGCCCAACAAACACAAGGAAAGGTTTCCTGGTTTTGTTTTGTTTGGGGGAGAAAAGTCCCTTAAAACCACCCTAAACGCAGTGAGAAAAAGTCTGCTCATCTGCATTTCTTCTCTGTCCACATTACAACCCTTATGACAATGAAATAGCACTTGCATGTGTGAAAAGCTAAAACAATGCTAAAGACTTTTTTTTTGTAGATTATCTACTCTCTGCAGTAGTAAGGAGAGTTAACCCTATATAGTTTTTATATGCTTTTATGTGTTCGTATATTGTATTTTGATTTTTGCTGGTGTTTTTTTAACTTGAGATGTTGAAATTTTGAAATAATAAATATAAAATATACATGGTGAAATAATAAATATAAAAATAAACAACAGAATAAATCATTTCCTATGTTCAGGTAACATGGCTTACCGGGAGAATTTAACCTAAAACATGATTGTTTTGGATTCAAGCTAATTTTCCCTAATTGTAGTACAGACTTCCTGTGACATGCTAATCTCTTTTAACCCACTCTAGCTTTATGCTATATTCACACAACTTCACAGACCTAGAATAGCAAATAAACAATCAAATTATTTTCCCTTTGAAGTGTTTTTTAGAATACATTTAGCAAATGTTTACTGTCCCCTATATTTTTTCTTCTAACAAGAGCTTTTCCTTAAAAACATGAAGCAAAGAATAAGACATTGTTTCTTACATTGAAAACATTTTTAAAATAATTGTATTGCTTTTAATTAAGAAAACAAATGAAAAAAAATAAATGAACATAACACAAAGGTACATACTGTATATTATCGAAAAAACCCATAACAAATGATTAAAAATAAGTAAATAAAAACAAAATTTAAAATTTAAAAATTTAAATATATAGAGTCATTTAACAGTAAACAATTAAAATTATGTATATAATTGTCAATTGCAATTTGTGCATATACACACACATATATATTTCATTACACTTATGTAACTATCATTTTTAACCTACTGTTTTTTATGTAAACGAGACCTATATTTAGTTACACATATCCATACAAAGCCTCCATCTATAAGCAATCCACTCAAAATTAGCAAGTATAATCAGGTCTTCAGACCATTAAATAAATGGGGCCATATATTTATCTTTCCAACGTTGCAATATCAGTCTATTAACTATGACACACAGAATTTATGGTATCCAGTAGTCATATAGTATATATTAGGTATTCAAGACAATATTAGGTTTAGTTTTTGAGACTTCCAAGGAGTAATGGCAGACTAAAACACTTTTGCTTTTAGTGGAACCAACTATAATGGTGGAAAGTGGAGCTGATGAAAGGAATTGGAATAGTCCAGATGGCTCCTTATAGATGGTACTTGGGATCCTCCCAGACGGGGCCGGCAGCCGAAGCCAGAGCCGGAAGAAGATCCGATTGGCTCTGGCACGGCTGCCGGCCGGCGGGAGAATTACCGCCGTCCGATTGGTTCCTCGCCTGACAGCTGTCAGTATAAATAGCTGTCAGGCGGGCAGTGTTCTGTTCCGTTTCTGTTCTTGTCAGTTGTTCTAGTTGCAATAAACTACTTTTGAGGAACCCTCTCCTGCGTTGTCTGTGAACATAAAACTGGGGACGAGGATGAGTGACACGGACCCCATCCACGTCCCCGCCACTGCAGCCACTTCTGTGTTCACCGCATTCCGTCCTGAGGCGGAATCGTGGGATGTGTTCCTTGAACACTTCGAGGTCTTCTTACAGGCTCACGACCTGACCAGCCTGTCTGAGGGAAAGAAGAGGGGCGTTTTTCTACACTACTGTGGCCCCGAAATGTTCGCCACTGCACGAGCCTTATCAGCCCCTAGGCCTGTGCACACCATTCCTCTGGACTTGCTCTTGGCCAAACGTAAAATACATTACGAGCCTACTCCTTCTCGTTACGCTCGCCATCAATTCTTCCGGCGGTGCATAAATAAAGCCATTTTATGTTCAACTAAATTATGTACTAGTCCTTAAATTTCTATGTTGTCTAATAGCATAATCCAAGGGTTCAAAACAAATATAAAAGAGCCAGGGTAAAAGCCGACATTGTTGTTCAGTTCCTTTAAATAACAGAAAAGTAGCAGAAAACACCATTGACCTTTATTTCAGATGTGGGTGATTCTATAATAGCTTGATCCACTTTATGAATTTCAAAAGAAATCCAACTCTATTTAATATAGCAAACATACATTATCTATATATTTGGTCAAAAGCCTTTTCAGCATCTAATGATAAATAACAAAATGGTCTTCATTTTTATTCAAGCCTATTCAAGTCTAACCTAATATTGTCTACTGCTTATTTTCTATAAACCCTGCTTGATTTTTCTTAGTAACGAACAATAACATTTGCTGTAATCTATTTGCTGTTCAACTCTTTGTATCAACATTAATCACTGAACGATTAATAGATGATAATTAGCACACTAGGTGTGATCTTTACCTGCTTTTGGTATAACTGTAATATAAGCCTGACTAAATGCCACTGATAAAACACCATTATCAAATATATCTTCATATAATTGACAGAGTTTGGGTACTCTAAATGTTTTATGTCACTCTATAAATGAACCCATCCAATCCTGGCATTTTTATCACTAACAATTTTTAAAGTTTTTTTGTTTAATCCCTTCCTCAAATAGGGGGGAAAATAAGTTATTTTAGTGTATCATCTAAGTGTAGTGGGTTTATATTATGAAGTAAGGCCTCTATAATTCTCATCCAATAATTCTGATTTGTTACATAGTTCTGAATGGAATTTTAAAAATTAACAATTTATATCTCTTAGTGTTTTATATATTTTATCTCTTTCACCTCTAATAATTGGAATCATTGTCCTACCTATTGAAATAAGTATATTTAGATTTTCAAGATTTATTTAAAAATTATCTGTTGAACCTTTATCTATGAATGCCTTTATAATTTAGTCTTTTTGTATTCAAATATGGTACTACTACTAATACTATTACTATTACTATCAACACAAGAGCTGTAAACTTACCTCAACAGCTTCATTATACAATGGCAAGCACTGCACTAAACTATAGACAAGTTAGCTATGATTTCATAAGTAAAATGAATTGAATAAGTTATAATTGTTTGGCTTCATATGATACTATTCCAGGGATTCTCAAACTGTGGAAGTATTGTGGCCTGTCAGCCACCGGCCCCTCCAGCAACCGAATCGGAGTGAGAGTCAGGGTCAGCATTAGGGCAACCTGGGAGCTCCGAGGGGCAAGAGGGGATGGAGATGGCAGAGAGAGAGAGAGACAGAGGCGGAGCCCGGGCCAGCCCTCAGCCCTCAGATGGAGAGTCAACAGTCCCCAGGACTGGAGGTGGTTGATGACAAAGAGGAGGAACAGCTGCGCAGAAGGCAGAGGAGAGCAGTGGAAAGCTGTGGGGCGATCCTGGGGAAGGAAGAACCACCGCTGCTAGCGATGCCCCACCCTAGGATAAAAGTCAGGGGATGGAGATGAATAGATGTGTTAGAAAACTATTCTTCTTCTGGTCGGATGGACTTGTTAGTCTGTGAGAGAAACTTTTTGACGGGGCTGCCAGCACTCCTAATAAAGGAATCTTTTGAGCTAATGTCAGAGGGTTTGTTGTGTTTGGGGAGCTTGGTCAGAACAGGAACATGATCCCCTGGGGGAAGGTCCTATGCCTCCCCCCCCCGGAGGGGTTGTGAGTTTTTAGGTGTCCAGATGGGTCAGAAGGGAAGAGACAGAGATTGCAGGTTCCGCAGAGCTCTGATCCGAAAGAAGGCAAGAGACAATAGCATGTGGCACATAGCCAATACAAAGGAAATGAGGAGGAGAGAAGAATGAGGAGCACTCTGAGAAGCACTTCCTCAGAGCTGAGAAGCTAGCAAGGCACTAAAGCAGTGGTGTCAAACTCATGTCTTCATGGCAGTGTCATGTGACATGTCAGGACTTTTTCCTCCTTCGCTAAACTGGGCGTGGGCATAGCCAACATGTGACACATCTGGCCCACGGGCCAGGAGTTTGGTAGCCCTGCATTAAAGTCTCCACTTTTTTTAACTGCTGCCAAAAATTGCACATTTGCTCAGCATCATCGTCAGCAGCTTTCAGCAGCATGAAGTCCTAGATGGCAGAAGCAACAGACAGAATCTGTTTAGGGCCCAAACAAACTTAGTCTCCATATCACCAGAGAGTCCAATGTACCATGAGCCAAGAGAAGGTCTCTTCTCCCCATCCCCACCCCCGGCTGCCTTGGTACTTCAACCTCCTCCAGTTTTACCACTTCTCATGCTAGACACACGTCTCCCAATTTCTCTTCCTTAGCCACCCATATAAGTTTCAGAGTTCTTTAGGAGCCTCAAAGGTTTCCAAGTGTGACATAGCCATTTTCCTTATATAGCAAAGGGCCTGCACATTTTTATTTCAGGAAGTACATTTCCCCTGTAGCAGATTCCCTAACTTTTCTCAAGAAATTACAAGGATTACATCCCATTCCCTCTCAGGAGGGTGATTGCACCTGCTTGATTGTTTGCTATGCTTTGAATCTAACTAGAATGATCAGAATATCAGGAAGAAAACAAGTTACACATTCCCAGCCTTCAGAGTTGTCTCAGCTTCCTTGGGCTATCTTCCATTCCCTTCCATCACTCCTTCTTTTGCTACTTCCTCTTCAGAATGCTCTCCGCATCCCCTACCTTCTCCTCCCTGAAACATTTGCTCTTTTAAAGAAGTTGGGAAGAAGGAATTTCATAGGGTGAATTTGTGCACAGGAAGAAAAATGCCTCAACCACTACCTCTTGAAAGCATTGGTGCCAACAGGATGATGAGGGTGAGGATGCATTGTATGCTGCTCCACTTTCAACAAATTTGGGCGGCTTACAACAATCAAATGAATTGGATAAAATTCCTCCCATCCAAATCCACGTAATCTCCAGGCATTAAGACAGAATCTTAACAGCCTTTAAGATTCTGGCCCAGAGTTGAAAGTTGTATTTGGGTATCATCAATATACCGATGATACCAAACCCAAAGCACAGTATGACTTTATTCTATGGTTTTGTGTAGATATTGAAAAGGAGTGGATAAAGAGACTAGAAATTTACAGAATTCTACAAAGGAGCGACCTGGAGAGGGATCTGTTGGACTCAGCAGAAGTCTCCTGTGAGTCTTTTCGTGATGCAAGATTAACAATGCAGCTGGGGCTTGTTAGTGGCGTCTTCTGGGGATAAAAGGACGGATGGTGCCACGCCCTGGTTGCAGGAGTCAACGTTCATTCGTTCATTCAACGTTCATTGATCATCGGTCGTGGTTTGTTTGTGAGAGACATTTGGAGAAGTGATTTGCTTTCTGTAACCCGGATTCAAGGAGACATTTGGAGAAGTGAATTGATTTGTAAGAGTTTTGTTTTGCATTCTGTTATCTTGTCAGAGATTTTATTTATGTTTATTTTTGGGCTCGCAGCCAGTCAGAGCCGAGAACTGATAAAGTTCTTTCCTTTTGAGTTTGTCTGCCTGTCGTCTGTTAACAAGTGAGGAAGGGGGGGGGGTCAGAACAGGGATCTATGCTCTCCCAACCAACAGCCACTGTAACTGGCCCAGACAAGAGAAAAGAACGACTATAAAACAGTACCTCCATTTCCCAACCATGGAGTGTCTGCAAAGAGAACCATGGTTGATGGTACTGAAGGCTAATGATCAAAGAGATCAAGGCACCATCTTCATCCCAACTGTCAGATGTTATCAATAAGAGTTGTCTCAATACAAAATTTCAGCCTGAAACTTGAATGAAACTGGCCTAAATAACCCATTTCCTCCAGGGTTCTCCTTAGCTGAAGACTGACCAACTTCCCAATAATCTTTCTCTTTCTCAAAAAGCCAATCCTCCAGTGGTAATTGTACAAAAGTACTGGGTCCAAGGGCAGCATCTTGAGAAGGCTGTGAACCATTACCACTTTCAAGGCAAGAGGTACCATCCCCTCCTTTAGAGAGGTTGATACACCACAGTCTGGACCCAACTATGAGTCCCCTCCCTGGCCATTTTTGCAAACCAAGACAGGCCCAAATTCAGTAAACAAGTGGCTGGGTTGACCACAAAGAAAAATCTCTCCACTGCCTCAGGAATCACTGGCTCAAACTCATCACACCATCAAACTATGCCCAGGTACCTCAGTCTGTCCTGCCTAATCAACATACAAATCAAAATAAATCTGAATGACATTATCTGTCAAATAGCTTAAATAATCTCCAGAATGACACAGTAGGCATTAAATTAACCTAAACAGAATTTCTGGATGGCTATCAGTGGACACAATAAGGACAGAAAAATATTGACATTTGGCTGCCATTATGGCCACGAGGTAATCCCTAATATGGCCTTTTATCAGTGTCCAGTCATACTTACTTCTAGTCTTCCTTCAATGGTGCTCCAGGCATCTTTTCCAGTGCTTCATTTCCTAGAGCCCCTTGATAAACCAAGGTGCATCCAAGGATTGATGAACAGGGAAGGGCTACAGAAGAAATGTATGATCCACAGTCCTAGCTACCCACCCATTCCTGGCAGCAACTAAGGCTTCAACCAAATCAGGGAAAATGACAACCTTATTCTGGAATCCTATTGGGTCAAGAAATCTCTTGGGGTGGACTGATCAAATGGGCCCTGTCTTCCTGAAGGAAGGGGTGAAGGATGCTGAAAAGCAGCCAGAAGGTTATCTGTTTATGACAAAAGACTAATGCTAATATCCTACACTGCCAGATCACTCTCCCAAGACAAAAGCTATCTCAAGACAAAAACCAGATATAATTGTATGGCCTCCCATGTGGGTCTGGCTACGAATGATGTAGGACTGTTCCATAGTTGCCTAGACTGCATAAACTTCTGAGCTTGCCCCAGATGGCAAGTTCAAGCACCAATAACCTGTAGGACTATGGCCTACCCATGAACAAAATCCAACAGCTCAGGCCAAGATGCTGCTAGGGGCAGCATGAAGGGTGATAGGCCACGAGAATCCCAACTTCAACCAGAATGCCTCCCATCAGGTTATCTGTGGAGGAGAGCCTCCAAAAGCCTCCGAAACTCACAGATAACAACATTCACTCCCTCTTATCCTGCTCTTCCTGCCAGTACTGAGTTCTAAACCTAGGAGGGCCCAATCAGATATCGGTAAAATATGACAAATTGGCACTCTCCTCCAAAATAAAATCATGGATAAGGGCAGCTTTCTTATACACTGAACTGGCATTCAAAAGCAACAGGTGAAGTCCAAGGTCGTTGAAGATCTAGCTGCCAGGGGCAGACACCGAGGGTAGAAACTGAGTGCCAGATGGCAGGACTGCTTTTAAATACCAATTTGATGTGCCTGCACATGGCCCATCTTTGAATTGCTGTCATATCCTTCTCTGCCCATCAACCATCAAGTTGGCCTTGCTTGCTCCACTCAGGTCCTCCCTTCCCATCCTACTCTGCTATGCTTTATTCCAGGTCCAGACACAAATCTCTAATCTCTTGCCACCACCATCACAACAAGACAATTCTTCTATAACTCACAAAGACCCATCAGTCATCTCTAACCATGCCTGCCTCAAGGTACTCAGTGGTCTGGGGGATCAAAGTCCCAGCAGGACTAGGGGGGAGGGTCAGGAGAGGGACACCAAACACACAAACAGAGAGAATGTAAGAAGGCAAATCAGAAGCCAGTCATTATACACTAACTGGCCTCTCCAGGAACAAGGCTTCAGCAGAAGTTTTTTCCTTTAATTGGCTTGCTGCCTGGTATGGGAAGGAGTTCAAACCCCACCATCTCCAGCCAACTGACTGGAACTGATGGGAATTGGCATTGGAGCCTTCTAAAGTATAGTGCCAAAAGGTTCACACATTTGGAGAAAGTGTAATTCTTCCAAGAGCTATTGATTTCCATATAAATATTGCTAGTAGTCATAATTGGAGTAGTACTATTAACCATATATGTATTCATTTGAGGGGATCCAAGCAGCATAAAGTTTGAAAACTTGTGCATTAATCCATAAACTATGGTTTAGAAATCACAGTGCTTGAGTTCACATAACATACCAAACATACCAAATCTAACCAAATTATGGTTTGTATGTGTTTCGTGATGTGGGCAAGAGATTTCAAAAGATACAGAAGAAGAAAATTGGTCTGATCATTTCATGGAGGATAGAAAATGAAAAAAAAGCTGACCATTAAAATGAGCAGAAAGTAATAATGGATGGACTGGTCAAAATGGGATGGAAGAGGGCATGGCATCTGGAAACTAAAACATATGAAGAAAGGTTACAGGAACTGGGCATGGCTGGCCTAGTGAAGAAAAGGACCAGGGGAGACATGATAGCAGTGTTCCAATATTTGAGGGGCTGCCACAAAGCTATTTTCCAAAGCACCTGAAGGCCAGACAAGAAATAATGGATGGAAACTGACCAAGGAGAGATTCAACCTAGAAATAAGGAGAAACTTTCTGACAGTGAGAACAATCAACCAATGGGACAGCCTGCCTTCGAAAGTTGTGGGGGCTTCATCACTTGAGACTTTCAAGAAGAGATTGGACTGTCATTTGTCAGAAATGGTGTAGGGTCTCCTGCTTGAGCGGAGGGAGGGGGGCATGTTGGACTAGATGACCTATAAGGTCCCTTCCAACTCTGTTAATCTGTTATATGCATTGTAATTCAGTTTGTCCTCTAAGTGGCTGAAGAGTGCATGAGCACTTGTGTCTCTAGAGGAATGAAATAGTTGCCCTGTTAGAGGCAAGGCTGAACAGTTTGAATGGTAAAATAGTTGAACTAAGTCTTATACACATTTGGTATTTTGCATGAAAAAGTTGAGAAACTATGGTGCTAAAATTTGGCACTTTCTGTGCCAAATTTCATTTGTGTGATTTTGAAGAATGTCTAGAAGCTACAAAATTGGGGCTGGTGCACTAGTTGTGGGTTTCTATTTTTTTTACTACTGGTTCACTCGCGTGCATGCGCTACACTTCTGCACATACACAGAAGCTTCCAGGTGGGTGGGTGGAGCCTCCCGCCACCGCTCCTACTGGTTCTCCCGATCCAGGCCAAACCGGGAACAACCCACCTCTGTGGTGGACCACGTATAACCTATGATACAGAGCTATGAAATGAGAGAAACAATGTGAAGAAATAGATCAGGATGTGTAATATGTAAATCCAGTGAAAACAAGCTGGGCTTCGATGTTCATCCCAGTAGAAACAACCCTCGAAAGTAACTTTCATGTAAAACCAAATGACAAATCTGAATGTTTTCAATTAGATGTACAATTTGTATTGATGTACATAGTCTACCAAAATTAACTTCAAAGTTATTTTATAGATCATATTTTACTTCATGTTATTTTCAGCAGACAAGCTAAGCATTTTCTCTCACATGATAATCAACAGAAAGTTCACATACACCAGAAAACTAAACAGGAAGTTTGCTATTTGAAATATTTCCCTTTCAGACAGGATGAAGCAGGGAGGAGGAAGAGGAAAAATGTGAAACCTATTATGGCAGGCACTCTACAAAACCAGCCAGATAACTTGATTACTTCTTAATTATGCAGCTAATAAGTCCTGAAGATGTTGTAGTTGGAAGATAATGTAGTTGATGTTTATATAATCCTGAAATTATCTTTGTTCCAAGAAACAGACAACTTTATCCATATGCAAAACCATATTCTATCTATTATATTGATTCTAGAAAAACAAACTGTCCAGGGAGTACATGAAATCAATGTTTTTAAAATTATCTTTTTTTAACACTTACTCAGACTTGTTCACAAAGTAAATCAAATAAGTGAACTGACTTATATATGATTAAATTGCAAGTGTAAAATACAATGTCTAAATTCACACATTAATCCAAAACTTTAAAACATAAATTTTGGATTACTGTGATGTGTGCGCATCTAAACCTCAGAGTTGGACCCAGACTTAATCAAAGTAAACCTATTAAAATGGTATTTTTAAGTATCATTAAACAATAATCACACAGACTTAAGTACAAAGGGCCATCTTAAGTGGCATTAACTTAAATGGGTTCAGTAAATTAAGTGCATTTCCCTGCCATGTTATTTTTCCTCAATAATCAGTCACCAACCATTACCAAAAGATTTGAGTAGGAGGATTTCAAAGGGGAATAAGAGAAGAAAGGGAAAATGCTACAGTACATGTGGCTTTAATATTGCATAGATGCTGTGTAGATCAACCACCTCCTTTGTACTTTTACTCTTTCTCTGGTTATCCCCTACCAGAGCACAGGACAATATAGAGACTTTAAAGTTGAAACTTCGATAGTTAACACCTCTGAAAACTCAGCAAACGTGATTTTTTTTCACCGCCTTAAGGCTCCGAAGTTATCTGCTAGGAAATGGCCTTTTGTAGGAAGCCCAGATTTCAGCTTGTTTGCTCCAAGCGTTACTTTTTTTCTTCCTGTTTACACATCAAGTCAGACTGTCCACGGCCACCAGAAATCCAAGATGCGCTTTTAAGATATGCGCTCCTTTCCAAACGCTGCTGGCCTCGACGCCTCAAAGGGATGGCAAAGCGGCATCTTTTCATTTCACATTAGTAGACTCTGCAGATTTATTACCTTCGCATTATCCCGCTCTCGGCTGACAAGCTTGGCAAAGGGGAGAAGGGGGAGGGGGACATACATACTTGCTATGCACAATTCTTTGTGCATAGCAAGCTAGGAAAAGGCCGGGGGGGGAGGGGAGAGAGATGTAACTCACCGACACCAAAAACTCCAAGGTGTTCACATAGTCGCGCTCCGTCTTCAGCAACTCGTTCAAAACGCACACCCGCAGGCGTAGCTGCTTCTCCGGATCCTTCCCGCTCTCGCCTTTCCCATCCCCTTTGCTTTCCTCTGTCATTATTTCTTTCTTCCCCCAAAACAAGCGCCGCTAGAACTTTTCTCTCTTAAGGCGGCCGGCAGGAGTCGGGAAAAGGCCCCCACTATCCGCCCTCCCGGACGAAGTTCAGAAAATAAAACAGTCCAAGCGCCCGCGCGCTTCCTTTAAGGAAAGGGCACCTCAGGGACTAAGACAGGCTCCCCGGCTCTGCAGCAACTTTCCTCTTCCCGCCCACCAGTAAGAGCTCTTTTTCCAGTAAGGAAGAAGGACTCTGCCTGTAGGAAATGAGCGGCCCCCTCCGTGGAGCAAAGAGGCTTGCAGGATCGCAGCAGGATCAGCCCTTGGACATTAATCAAACGCGTTGCATCCATGTGACTCCGAGCCCTTCCGTCGCTCGCGCCAAATCTCAGGAAAAAGAAAAGGAAGCCCAACCTTGGGAATGGTTGCGTGCCAACAGTGGCTTGTTTGACACACAAGCCTGTGTGCGCTGGACTTTGTTTTGCGCTAATTGGTGATCTCTCGGCTGAAGAGCTGCAACTTTAAAGTGCTCTAAACAAGATGAGTTTAAATTCTGAATTCTGACTCTGAATGTACTCTTCTTGGTGTATTAAGTGACTTGTAGGTCGTACCTCCTACTCACATATTCTTACTTGTCTCAAGTATTATGTAAAAACCATGCAATGGCACATAGAAAGGGGGGATTTGTCACAAAGCCAATACAGCAATTATTTTGCATAATAACGTAAAGTAGTGTATCAGACACCTATAGCACCAAAGTTATTCAACAATTTATACTACTGAATGTATTTACAGCAAAAGCCATACTCCCAAACTTTCAAAAAAAAAAGTCAAGAAAGAGGTATTTATAATGGCGGAACTCTGTTGTAGGAATGTCCCATCAAACAATCTACAAAAAAATGAAAGTTAAACCCATCCTGCAAGCTTTCTAACATTCCAGATCTCTATACCTTTGAGTTAATATCTGCACAGACACAAAGAAAATGCACCAAAATATACAAAGGTTTTCTCCTTTATATGCCCCATTGGTGTGAAGAATTATTTGTTTTATGATGCACTTCTACCTTGTCTTTCACCCACAAAACATTTCCTGGAAGCTTGGAAAGACCAAATGATTTCTCAGAGAGCAATAGCCTCCATTTCAGTGAATGTATTCATGCAAAGGTTAGATAACCCTACGTTGTGAAACTAACCAGGTTTTACTTCAGAATAGTTCTGCAGAATTATCATCATCATCATCATCAAATTCTAAGCTAGGCCTAAATAACTATCAGCACTAATCTTGATCTTAAATGAGAAAGCAACACCACTATAAGAGAAAAGAAAAGAAAATACTATCCGTGGTCAAGGCTGTATTCCTGTATCAAAAATGCTGTTAACAATTTCTTTAACATTGAATTGATGCAGAAAGTAAATTCAGTACTGCAGCCTAGGGAAATAAAAATGGTGGCATGATTTTCCTCTTACATTTAGTAGATATGAGAACTTATTTCTGCTTTCAGCACAGCAGATGCTGCTAAAACCATTTAGGTACTGAATTATAATTCCCACCATCCCTGACCACTACTTATGTTTGCTGGAGTTGTATGTTGTGGTATTCAACAACTTCAGAATGTCTATAATTCTCCAAATCCCGATTTATGTAGAGATCTAATGGATGTCTTGTGATAAATAAAAGGAGTGAAACGAAAAGAGGTTTTACTTGCTTCTAAAGTTGTTTAATACTGGCAGAGTAAAATAAAAGAATGTATCACTGCAAAGTAATAGCTGTGGCATCATAATCGAAGATTCAGTCTTCTGGGGATTTTGTCACCAATCAAATACAGTGTTGAAAATCATTAGTGCTTATTAATATTATAGGATAAATGTTTGTGGTACGCTGAGTATGCAACCAGAATATCAGATTCATGTTTTCATTGAGACACTTACAATGAAGTGCATTCCAATGTGCTTTTCCTCTCTCACATGTACTTGGTGAGCCAAAACACTAATGCCTCTCTCAATAGCAAATAAACGAGGGTTCATTCAAAGACAGCTTGTGAGCCACCAGAGAAAAGGCAAAGAACAAGAACAGTCAATCCTCTGTTTTCTTAATTTTAATGTGTATAGTTTAGGAAAAACCACACCACAAATTGTGTCAGGAGACAGGACATAGAAAAGCAATTATTTCCTGTGAAAAGAAAGTTATATAAGATACAAAGATGATGTGCATATGTATACACATGTGTAGGAAAAAAATTGCATTCAGCAATACTTATCCAAGTTCCTTTAATCATGCTTGTATTTTTTTTAAAAACCCTCAATTCTTTAGACAGTAAAACTGGGCTCCCAAACCTTTTGGATCCAGTGAGTACTTTTGGAATTTTGAGAGCACATTATGGGTACTAACAAAATAGTTACCATGGTGAGTGTGGGTGACCACAGAACACCCTCATACCAGAAGACAAAGCATTTGGTTGCAGCTACTCATCATTTTTTTTCATAAGAATACCTACAAAATCTATGTGGGATCCAGAAGCAGTGCTGGATATAACAGTTATGCTAGAGGACAGTATTGAACTGCAAGCTATTCTTTTTCATTTTTTTCAATTAAGAGGTTTTTTAAAAAAAATCAAATTAAGTAGGGCAGGGAGCTTTAGAAGTGCCAAATAACTTACCAATAAACCTTCTGTCCACTTGTAGTTCCTATCTGGAAATACAGAGTATAGACTGAATACATTATAAACTTTTTTTTCTCGTTCATATAACTTTGGCCTTTCAGTATTTCACCCAAATTAATAATTATCACATATATGTTAAGACCAGATGCTAACATTTCCTTTGTTGCAAAGATCTTTGCTTAACTGTATTTAAAAGTGGTTTATAATTTCAGTCTGAATTAATTGGTGACATAGGGACCGATCCTACAGTTAAAAAAAAGCTATAGTAATTTATCAGCGACTTTTTCCAGCCAAACTGCTGTAAACAAAAAAAAGAATGCAACTCTCTGGCTAAAAAGCTCCCTCGCTGTTGTTTTAAACCATTATAATTTACCCGAAGTAAATTATAATGACAAACTGATTGTCTTAAAGCAGGAACTGAGCACAAGTGATTCCTTCCTTACATCTGAGCTAAAGGGAAGTCAGAAAAGCTCATGCAAACTTGAGACTTGCAAGAATGTAGTATTTGACATCTAAAAGGTCTGAAATCTTAAAATTTATTGTAACTGATTTCATAGTATGCCCAGCTTGTTCGGTCCTTTCAAGCAGTCAGCTTGGTACTGTACAGTACCTGATATTTTATTAATGCCAACTTCTGATTTAATTTCTTTGGTTTGCTATGATTAGTTTAAGTCTACCTAGAGCTTATTAGAGTTATATAATGCTTGTAATATTCACTTTATCACTCCCACGTAAGCATATAATGTCCATATGAGTCTTCCTTAATGAACTGGTCAGCTGTTTCAATTGCTGAGATTAAAAACCTGATACTTGACTGAAAGCTGGAAAAGTTTAGTAAAACTAAAAAGATCATGTTACAGCCAATAATGCTGTATGCCAAGACCATTTCTAGGGGCTGTAAAAGTCCTGCCAGTTTCCCACATTACAGCTTGGCCTGGCAGCATCCCTGGCATTACACTAAGTAGCCTTTGAGGTATGCTACTATCCTAGACCACTAAAAGTCTCTTAGTCTTTTGTGTAAGGTCTTGAAAGATTCCTCATGCTCAGCCACCTTAATGTCAAGGTAAAGTTGCAGCACTTCTTCCCTTAAAGACACAGGCATGAGGATCCTGCCCTTATGCCATGGATTTTCCTCTTCCACCAAAAATAGATAGTATACCTTGTTGGATCCCCTTGAGATCATCCATCCATGTCTGCTCTGCCCATACAAGTCTTGCTGGTACTCTTCCAAACAGATGTCTATGAGCATGCAACATTGGGAGGCCTCCTCTAGATTCTGTGGAACTCTCTTTCTCAACAGTTCATTTTGAATATCATTATGCAAACCATGACTCAATTGGTCAACCAAGACTTGGTTATTTCACTGTAGAGAATATGACTTTATACTGAGGATTTTAAAGTGCTGTTTAAAATCTGCAATATAGAATCATATTCTCTGGTTATCCTGTCAAATCTCAATTTTTTCAGATCTGGTTTCCAAAGGACACTCTGAATCTCTTCATGAAGGTCTGATTATTTGTCCATGATCAGGTCACAATCCTTTATTATTGGCAGTGTCCACTTGGCCACAGACTCCTTTAATAAACTCAATATAAAGGATACACTTGTGCAGTCTGTTGGAAATGCCATAGCTCAGATTTCCATAAACAACTCAGAAAGAACAACAAAGGTTCTCTTCTGGTCTGCTACTCCTCCAAACTTTTTTGGCAAGCCACCATGAGAATGCAACAAGACTGGTTGTGCTACTGGCAACAGTGGGACAGACAGCGGCTGGGCATTATGACCTTGTTGCTGAACCAATTGAAGGCCTGTCAATCCTAAATTCCTCACTTCTGTTTCCATCTCCTCTCAATGTAGGAGCAAGGCTTACACCATTTCCTGGGGTGACATAGCAGCTGCTTGTGAGTCTATTGACCTTTCCATGGTTTTTTTCGTTCCCAGAATCAATGAGTCCAGTGAGATTTATGTTAGGCAGAAGGAACCAGAACAACTTCATGAATAGGCCAAAGCAGTTTTGTTATTGTTGATCACTTATATTATTATCCCACCAGAAGGCTGTATTCTTTTAGAAACCAGTAAATCATGCTTCACTACTTTGGTCTATGACATTTCCTCCCCCAGAATGACTCCAAGCTGGCATGCTTCTTTATTCCCCCCTCTCATTTAGCTTATGATTCCACCACATTGCTATTGGTATAAGGCCTGGGCAACAGGCTAGAAACCAGGAGATGAGTTCTAGTCTTGCCTTAGGCACAAAGGAGCTGGAAGTCAATCACTCTCTCTTAGCCCTAGCAAGCAGGCAATGCCAAATCACTTCTGAAATTTTGCCAAGAACCTGCAGCAATTTGTCCTGCAAAACTGACTCAAAGGCGCTAAAAAAAAGATGGAGGAGGAGAATGCCAAAATTGAATGCTGTCACCTTATGTGTTAAGTTGCATACAGAATATATCTTGAAAAATGTTGGAGTGGAAAAAATCAGAAATGGGAATTCAAATAGCTGGGAGAAGCACCAACAACGTCAGATATGCTCATAATGCCACTTTGATGGCAAGAAGCAATAAAATCTTTAAAAATCCAATGATGAAGATGAACAACAACACTGCAAAAGCCAGAATTCTGTGCAATTTAAAAAAAATCTTAATATTACTGTATGTCAACAGATGATGCCAACCGATGCAAATGCATGGAGGAGAAGCCGAAGTACAAACACTAAGCTTAAAGATTCACAGGGATAGTGATATTAATCATGAAATAAACAGATAACTAGCATCTGCTACTTGGATGAAACAGTATAGCATGTCTAAACAAAATATTAAAATGCAGAGAATCACACGCTGATCACAAGTGGCTTTGAAATTTGGATCATCATAAAGGTTAAGTAAATAAAAATCAATGGTCGTCAATTGTGCTGAAGAAATAAGACTCCTTAGAGGACCACAATAATAAGAAATAATTCAGTACTAGGTGAAAAAAATTAGATTGCTCTCTCAAAGCACTAACAATAGAGCAAAAACTTGGCTATTTTAATACAAAAGCATTAAAGTCTGCTGCTTGGAAAATTGGTAATTGAAAAAGAGGCTAACTAAAGTTCTGTTGCTTATGTATTGTTGCTAATAACACAAGCATGAGCTCACAAGAATGCAAAGATGCAATTACTGGTGGTGTGTCTTGGCAAAATTTTGTCCATTGGATTACAAAAGAATCAGCAATTTTGAGTTTAAATTATTAAAATGTCTAGTAACTCAACAATAGAGCTCATGCGTCTTATTTAGCTTGCCTCGAAAAGAATGCATGCTGTTTTGTTCTACTCCAAAGAATGTACATTTTTCAACTTGTATAGAATTATATTTCCAAAATAACGTAAAGACCTAAACTTGAATTACTAGCTTAATTTCAAACACTACAACCATTTTGGATCTTCCACACATCCGCAGAGCATCAAAAGTGGATGTGATGACGTCTGGGTGGGTGAATGGAGCCTACTACAGAGCACAGCTGAAAGGGAAGTAGAACAGTGGGGAGGGGGGAGGAAATCCGCTGTGCCACACAATTTAGATTAGCTAGAAAGCAGGAAATCCTGCTTCCTAGCTAATATAAATTGTGCGTCGCAGCTGATCATCGGAAATACCAGTTCACCCGAACCGGTAGCATTTTTTTACTACCAGTTTGGGCGAACTAGTAGCTTTTTTTTACTACCAGTTTGGATGAACTGCTCCGAACTGGTAGCATTTCATCCTTGCACTCATGTTATTGCACTTTGTACCCAGACAAATGAATTTAAAATGATTCAGATTTTTCTTCAATTAACAAAATTATTTAAAAAGCCATGAATGTATAGAGTGTCACATTTTCATTATTTTGGTGTACAGAATAATTTATTCCTGATATTGTTATTTGCCATTTGGAATAATGATTACATATCAAAATTAGCATTCCTAATTGGCCATCTGCAATAATTATCAACATGATTCATATTTATTGCACTTGGAACACTTGATTAAGCAGTGAATTCAAAGATGCATAAAAACCTTTCCTTACTTAATGCTAGAAAATATAGGCAGTAGCGTAGCAAATTCTATGCTTTTAAACTTAGAAATAAGGATGGATTCATTTACCACACAATAATTAGATTTCACATTAATCTTCCAAAATTATATTGACAGATTAGAAGTTTGAACTGACTTCTATCTATCCCCAAAGTGCTTTTTCAAAAAGCAACTGCACTTTGTTTTTCCTTTGAAGACGTTTTGCTTCTCATCCAAGAAACTTCTTCAGTTCTGACTGAAGTGGAGGATAGAAGGATTTATATTCCTTACAGTTATCTGGTCATCAGCACTCTTCCTGAGAGTTGTTGAGGCCACTTGGAGGTTCACCTGTGCCCTCAGGACCTTGCTGAATAATTAAGGTGAGCAGATTTTAACATTGGTAAAGAGGGACACCATTGACCCGGGGGGGGGGGGGGTTGATTAAAAATGTTTTTTTACTTAACAAATGTGGCAAGAAAAATGGTAAAATGGGGCAAAACTCAATAAATGTCTCACTTAACAACATAAATTTTGGGCTCAATTGTGGTCGTGCATTGAGGACTACCTGCACTTATCTTCAGTGTAACTTCATTCTGTTATAGCATTAAATTTAATTTAATTAATTTAATTTAATTTAATTTATTAGATTTATAGGCCGCCCAATCCCGGAGGAAAAAAAATATCATATAGAACAAGCTTGTTCTTTCAGAATTGTGGAATTGTTATATAACTGTCTACCTTTAGAAAGTTTCTCTTGAGTTAAACTCAGCTCCTATAATTTTATTGATGTGTCGTAATTTTCTTAGCAGTAGTATGGAAATTGTCATTGTTGCTTTTGGACAATTTTTAATATTTTCCTATTAATTATACAGTACTGAGTTTCCCAGGTGGGTTCCCCTCCAATTATTAGCCAGGTTCAACCCTGCTCATCTTTTTGAGAGCAGGCAAAAACAGCCAGGTTACATTCCTACAAATTGAACTCTCTCCCTCTCCCTCTCTCTCTATCTCTCTTCCCTCCCTTCCTCTCTCTCTGTCACTCTGTATGTATATGTGTGTGTGTGTTTGTGTGTGTCTCACTCACTCACTTAGTCACTCACTCTGTGTGTGTGTCTCTCTCTGTCTCCCTCTCTCTCTCTCTCTCCCCTCCCTTCCTCTCTCTCTGTCACTCTGTGTGTATATGTGTGTCTTTCTGTCTGTCTCTCACTCACTCACTCACTCACTCACTTAATCACTCACTCTGTGTGTGTGTGTGTTTGTGTCTGTGTCTCTGTCTGTCTATCTTTCTGTCTATTTCTCCCTCCCGCCCAACCTGCAGATGGGCTCCGGACCAGCGAAGCCTCTTCCTTCTTTAGAACCTGCCTGCTAGCAAAAGACCTTCACGAAGTTGCTTTTCTGAGCAACGGGGAGACAGAAGGGACAAAATACCGTCCGGCCATTTGCGAGCCAATCAAGAGTGTGGCTTTGAAAACCTGTGGTGTGATCATGCTGCACGAGAGCGAGTGTCTCTCCCCGAATATGGAGGACGTAGTGGGCAACTTGTATGTATCCTAGAAAATCAGTAAGACCCGCTGGCGGCCCGTATCTGCCACAGCCTTGCAGCCTCTTTACATTGGTAAAGATAAAAATATTTTTTTAAAAACGGAACTTTTTAAGAACACCACAGGACATGGGACAAATTGTGCAAAATTGTGACTGTCCCGCCAAAATCGGGATGTCTGGTCACCTTATGAATAATGCAAATGGGTGTGGAACCTTCTTGGAACTGCTGAGAGGACTGTTACAACAGTCCTTTACATGAGGGGAGGGAAGGGAAGTTTATTACATAAAATACAAGTAGAACCAATACAAATATAGTAACTAAACATTTACCTGCATATATTAATATCTATCACTCCTACCAGCAACTTTTATTCTCACCACACCAAGGATCAATATCTCTGATTATTGTGGTACTCTGTTCTTCCTTTAAGCTAATATATAAGGAACCCTAGGAATTATTATTCCTAGCAAAATAGGACACATGTGGCACTGCCTGCCAAACTATAAGTCCTAGTTTAAATATAACAATGTATCAGGGGTGGGTTCCTGCTGGCATTACTACCAATTCAGTGCCTGTAAAATTTTGTGCTTTGTGGATCTTTCTAGATTTCTAGTTCTAGTGAAATGTTATTCTTCTTCTTCTTCATGGGAAAATCAGCTGGTGCTATTGACTCCCTATTTTATGACAGCAGATTGTTTTAGTTTTATAATAATAATAATAAAACAATGGCAGTATAACGGGACAAGCCTAAGGATCTATATTATACACAAGAGCTCCTCCTTACAAATTCAAAGCTATAAATGTGATAATTGATATCACTTTATATAATTTTTAAAATGTCTAGACAAATTAATGAAGGACTGTGCTATTACCAGTTATTAGTTTGATTGTATATTGGTTGTGTACTTTCTCTTGAATTATAGGTAGCACACCTTAAATTTGTTTGTTTGTTTAGAAAATTTATATGGCCACCCAACTCATTCCCAGAGACTCAGATTGGATTACAGAATAAAATGTGAGTGCAAATCCAATAAATTCTCTTCCCCTGGTGTTAACAATCAAACTAACCACTTGATGGGATCTATATCACCCTGGCGTCCCCAGGCTTTCTGGCAAAACCATGTCTTCAAGGCCTTTTGAAAGATTCTCAAAATGGGGGGCAACCTTATTTCCACAGGGATGATATTTCATAGGAGGAAACGATCACAGATAAATCCCTTCTTGATCCTACTAGAAGATGGACCTCCTTAGTAAAGGGGACCCATAACATCCTGTTTCCTTGTTCTGATTGGTTGGGTAGTTGTAACTGAGAAATGATTGTTCTTCAAAAACCGGGCCCCAGGCCATGTTAAGGCTGAAACATCCTTTTGAGTTCAGAGATCTTTTGAATGGTTTACTCTTTCTTCCAGCTGCTAGAGAGCAACAGCAAACGAGAACCATCATCTATGCTGTGAGTTTCATAAATGCACTTAAATGGCAACCATCTGACACAAAAGCCTGAACCACAAAGTTAAATGTATCAAATGCAGGTATAAAATCTGCCTCTGTAATTGTTTCAGAATGTTGTTATTCAATATTTAAATTTGGGCAATGTTAATTACTTTGTATTCAGAAATAAATACAATTATAAATATGGTTTAGGTATAAGATTTTTAATGTTATGTACTTTTTATTTCTTACAATCTAATAGCTGTATTTTAAATGAGGAAATTTGTGGATGCAAAACAATCACAAGATCATTAATAATATTTTATTTGTTCAGTTCAACAGAATAAAATATGCACTTATTCTTTTTCTCTTGACACTTATTGCATTGCTATTTGACATCCAAATTCTTGTTATTATGAGATTTCCTGGTTAGAAAACCTTTATTCAGCTTTCATTTCTTTTTCTTCACAAGGTTTGTGAGTAAGGGATTCTCATTTTTCATTTGTAGAATCTTCCACATTACCAGCATAACATTATTAACCTTATTCTTATTCTGATTTAACAACAGTTTTTGAATGTACATATTTCAGTGCATACTGTATTCCAAAACTTCTATTTATTATTAATTCATTTCTAGATTGATTCTGAAGCATGTAATATTAGAATGCTTATGTATCATGTACTTTACCAAAAACTTTTGTCTGCCATTCCTATGTTTATATTTTGCTTTCTATTACAATATTGATATATTTTTTTGAAAGATATGTGGTATTTTATCACTTCTATATTAATTTTCATCAGTTGTAAAAAATATTTATTTGTTCGTTAAATTTATTTGCTGCCTATCTCACAGTGGGGCTACTCTAGGTGGTTTGCAAAAATAAAAAGGAAGAAAAATGAAAGGAGTCTAAACAGAAGTAATAATGGAACAATAAAATATACATGAAAAAGAACTCATCAAGAATACATCAATATGATAACCAAAAAGATGGAGCAGTGGAGAGGCGGGTACAAAGGGGTGTGTGTGTGACTCTGCTATCAGTCCAATAGCCACCTCCAGCATAATAAATATAATAAAAATTAAAATGTGTAATTCTTCATAGTGGAACAATAGCTTTTAAATGCCCATGTGTAGAACTCTGAGTCAAGGCTTTGTAAATTGTTATTTTACATGAATAAATACTTTAATGAGAAAATATACAAGCTCTTACTATGAAAAATCTTGAACCAAAATCAGAATATTTCTTCTCTTGAAGAGAAAAGGAATATGTGCAGACTCAGATCATAGAGAATCATAGCCTAGATTTAGTGCCATTTGTTAAACTAAGATGAAAGAACCAATCTGATTCTGAAGTTGTATAATTATGTGTTGTGGCCCGGCAGGAGCCGTTGGAGCTGCCACCAGACTCCGACAGCGAAGGGCCCTATGAGTTGGCCCTGGAAGATGTGGAGGAGCCTGGACAGGATTCCGGCTCCGAGCATGGCACAGAGACTGGTTGGCCACCAGGTGGCGCCTGAGCCTTCAATCAGTGGGAGGAGACAGAAACCAACAGTGAGTTGTTCCGGGATGCACGTCGTCGAAGGGCTACTTGACATCAGAACAACTACGTAATTACAGGAGGTAATTACGCTCAGCTGATGGTCATTAAGCTCCTCTCCAGATTATAAAAGAGACTGCTTGTGCCACGCCCTTCTTGCAGAAGTCTATGCTTGGAGTAAAGAGAAACGAACTTGGCAGGCTGGATTGTTGCCAGAGCTTGTTGCATTGCTGCCAGGTTTGTTGGACTTGCTGCCAAAGTCCTTATCTATTTCTTTATTTGGCTTTCAGCCACCGAGAGTCTGGACTTGCTATTAAAGGACATTCTCATTAAGCGTTGTCTTGGCTTTCATTACTGGACGGAGGGAGGGGGTCAGAACAATTATGAAATATGCATTTTAGCTACGTGCATTAATATTTACTAAGTGTATATAAAATATAATTGTAATTCTTAAATATAACTTCAAGAACTACAATACAGAAGTTATATACATAAACTCATGACTATCAAAATATTGTAAAGTTTCTGATTAAACAGGTATACAGGTAAGTCACTAATGTAATTCAATATGTAAACTTAGCTTCTATATTGAATTTATATGCAATCCAGAAAAGGGATTTAAGTTAGAGTCCAGATCCTTAAATAACAAAGAGGTGGCCAGGAGCTGACTATAGAACAGATACCAAATTGCTGATGTATAAGTTCCAAGTCAGGCTAAAATGGAAGAAGAAAACCATTCAGTTTCCACACTAAGATCTTGAATGTATACTACCATTTCAAGGAAAACATCAAATTGCTTTGAAGTACTAAGTCTCATTGACAGGAATCAGGGGAATTATGGACTAAATCAAACAATCACCAAGGAGGAATGTGAAAAGGGACTACCAAAGACCAAAAGAACAGAACTGGATCTCTGAAGAGAACAGAAGAAAAGCAAAAGCCAAGATAGACAAATATCTCAGCAAGAAACTTAACGAAAGATGCTATGAACTCTTAGAAGAGATTAAGAAACAATACTACAACTTTACAATTTCTTTAAAGGCATTGCAGATAGAGACAATAATGGGAAAAGAAAAAAATCATTTAAAAGATCTCTGACCTCAAAAAGGAAGATACAATCTCAGATTGGTATGCTAAAGAAGGCCAGTGGACAGATACTGTAGCAACAGATTCAGAAAATGAAAGAAAGATAGAAGAAATATACTGCAAGGAAAATATGACAGCAGCCAAGATTCCTTCAAAGATACTATATTCCCTACCTACAAGATCCTCTAGTAATAGAAGATGAAGTTACGTACACACTCAGCTCCTTATCAAGTTAAAAGGTTACAGGAACGGATGAATTACCACAAAATATGGCAAACAACATAGGAAAAATCATAAGTTTCTAACCAAGCTATGCCAGCAATCTGGAGAAAGCTTTCAATATACATTTCAATACCAAAAAAGTAGATTCATCAGAGTGTACAGACTGTCACACAATATCCTTAATTTCACATGCCAAAAAATAATGTTCATCCATATCATCCAATGCAAATAGAGCCTACATGGAAAAGGAGATGCCAAGTATTCAATCCAGCTTTAAAGACGGCAGAAGAACATTAGGCATTGCTTCTTCTTACTGGTTAATTGAGAAAGTCAAAGTATATCAAACAGAAGCCACTCTGTTCTTCACTGATTATACAGAAATGCTTTTCGATTGTCTTTCTTGATCATGTCAATAAAAAGGTTACAAAACATTAGACAACCACAGACTGTACAAACAGATCAATCCAGAACTATATATTGAGTTGCAAATGACTAAACTGAAATTATCATATTTTGGATCAGATTTAGCTTTCTTGAGAACTCTGTAATAATACTGGGAAATTTAGAAAGAGAAGAGAAGAGGTTTACCAGCAGCATGGTGGATGGACTGAATTACAGCTGCCCATTACTGCTTTATACTTTATGAATGCACAATTATGCGTGAAGAGACAAAAGCAGCTAATATTGTGTCTATCTTAATACACTCAGATAATTGATTGAAGTGATTGACATTTGCATTCAGTTAAAATAGTATAGTGTTTAAGGTTTTGAATTAAGATCAGAAATGCCTGAGTTCAAGTGTATCTATGGAAGTACCTGAATAACTTTAAGCTAATTCCTACTTGTCAACACAACATACAGGTGAAGAAAACTGTGGAAGAGTATAATTTACAATACCTTAAGCTGCTAGGTGTAGGCAGCAAATAATATAATAAATAATTGTTTCCTTTTTAGTGCAGTGTTTTTGCATGAAATTCGGGCCAAGTGCATTCCTCATTCAAAAATTGATCAGATCCAGAAAAGATTAATTTCATTGAGGTTTGTGAGTCTTCAATCTAAGCCCAAAATGCACTTATCTTTATTAATGTTTTCTACTTCAATTAAATCTTGCCTATGACTTTTCAGAATCCCCAAAATTTAATACCTTATATTAAAGATAATTTTTTTTCAGTAAAATGTGCTTTTTTGGCACATTTCATTTATCAGCTGTGCCAAGGATATATTTCACCATTATTCTCATTTATCATTTCTTCTTATAATCAATGTTCCTCCTCTGGTTGATTTACTTAGACAAAATAGAGGAGAGAAATTTTAAACGTAACGTTCATCAGCCTTCTGGAGAGTATACTTTAAAAAAAAAACAGAAGTATATATTAGTAAGTTAATAGAACATATTGTGTACTCACCATATTATTTAGTATTTTGAAAGCTTGCTTCCAGAAAAGGTTGCAGTTGGATAGCCTAACTCAAAAAGCACAGTTCTGGTTTTGATACATAATTATTGAACAAAAGCATTTAGCTTTATTTTATCTGATATTGTAATAACTTCTAGCTCCACAAATTTTTCACTGCAAATTATTGAAGGTGTTCAAATGTGTATTTTTTGTAGATTAATTAATTTAACACATCAATTTTCTAATTTACTAATAAGATCATCTTAGTCATGTGGAACAGCATACAACTTTCCTTCTTAAACTGCTCACTGTATATTTTTATCATATACAAAAACTAAATTGTTCATACAGTATGAGAATGATTCCAGATGGATAGACTCTGGTGCTATCAATCAAAATACACCACTATACCATTCTTCACATTTTTCTGTGGCAGGCAATAGGGCATAAACACCAGTGGGGTGTTAAGGGTATAGAAATCAGTGACTTGAGGATCTTTGCAGGTCATTCATTCCCAGAGCTGATCGTATAAAAGTTCCTCTAGAACTTGTAGTAGCTAAAGTAGAATTCTCCTTGCTGCCAGCCCATGGATGGACAGTAAAGATAGTTTATATAACGAAGGTTATTGTATACTATAAGGCATAAATGGTTCAGTTTATACCAGGGGTGTCAAACTTGCCGCGTCACGTCATCACATGACATATTGCGACTTTCCCCCCTTTGCTAAACCAGGGATGGGCGTGGCGAATGCATAACACATCCAGCTTGCAGGCTGTGAGTTTGACACTCCTGGTTTATACCACCCACAGTGATTGGATTAACACAATCAGCTATGTAAAAAATAAATTACATTTCAGTGCAACATCTGTCCCTTCCTTCATTCTTCTATCTCTTGTTCCAAATAAGAAGACTATTATTCCACAAGAAGCATGCAAAAATAAAAAAGGCATGACTATAAGTGTAAAATTCTTCTTCCTGGTATAAGAATCCAGACTTAATTTCTAAGATGGACAGGAACTGTGAAAGTGCTTGACTAGCAAGACTATACAAAAAGAATTGCTCTTCCACACAATAAAATATTTGTCTCAAAGACAAAGTATAACTAAATAGTCTTGTGGTAGCCCATAGAATAATTGAACAGCAAAGAAGTGACTAATCCATTACAATATTTTTGGACGCATTTTAAAGAAAAATGACATTACACCCACAAAGTCTGAAGTGATTTTTACTAATCTCTAAGAGACAAGCAATATAATCTAATTAGAGCCCACCATATTTTTTCATTACTGTACTGTTTCAGCATGCAGAAATTTCCACTCAATTCTTTACTTCATTTATAAAAAGATAATTTGAACATTTTAAATGGATCCTTTTCAATGAGATTTCATTAACAGCTAGTTGAATGCATAACAATTTAACCTCATCTCATATTCTTATAGTTTTAATACGGTATATAGGCTAAAGAATTTCTGTTTATATAAAAGGCAGTAGATATTGAATGGACTGAAGATTAATAAATATACATAAAGCATGGTTATTTATGAATCTAGGGCATGAATATGTACATTAAAATAAATGTGGAAATAGATATAAACTAAACTTCAAAACCACTAAAGTGGCAAGATGGAATTTGGATAATTATACAAAACAATGAAGTTCAAATATAAACACATCATGTTTTCAGTTAGCAAAATACGCATTTTTTCTCTATTACGGGATGTCCTGAAGAGAGATAAGATGTTTTCTAAACATTCTTTGAAAAGTCAGTCTGAAGCTTACTCTGGATTTGAAGATCAACTTTCTGTTTACTAGAAAACATCCATCCATCAACCAAAGCCATAAGCAACATAGCGATTCTTGTGGTGGACATTACTAAACATTAAGAAGCAACAAGCATTGGAGAGACATTCTGCCAGGAAATAGTGATTATAAAACAAAGTTCACAATTGGTATACCTGCTCCATACCCCAAGCCCATGTATTATTTTTAGCAGTCTAAACTGAAAAGGACAAGATAAGCCTTTTTATTGTGATATCTACTGCAAATTCCACAGAGATCTATGAACTTCTGAACTTCTATTCATTCTATTTAGTCTGAAACCCCATGCACAATCAATGTGAATAAACCTAAATTTATAGGAATTGGTTTTTAATTTAACTTATACAGAATTGAATTGCCACCCTTTATATACATAAATATAAATATAATCATTCCCACTGATTTCAGTTAAGATTATTACCACACATGAAAGTTAAAAATATAGCTTGAAAATTATATATATAGGCTTTTTTGTAGATTTTAACGGGTGTAGCTATGCTGGTCTTGTTGTATTCGGGTCTTTTCCCGTGTAAGATTGAGATTGTCTTGGCAACGGAGCCCAAAACCCAGCCTGAAGATGGTGAGTGAGGACCTCGCTGAAACGTTGCCAAGACAATCTCATTCTTACACGGGAAAAAGACCCGAATACAATAAGACCAGTGTGTGTGTGTGTGTGTGTGTATCTCCAATCATGAATGTTCAGAATTGAAAATAATTATCTCAAAAAGAAATTATATTTAATTATACATCATGCAGAATTGATTTACTGCATTTGGTCTCTGATTATCATAATGGATGTGATCCCATTTTCCAATTAAAGATAATTAAAAGAGCTGTTGAATAGGTTGTATCATTTGTTTTGCCAGTCTAAAATATAATATTTTGTTACATTTTAGCAACTTGCTTGTCTGGAAGCTAAAACTGATTTCAATATTTAATGAAATCAGGAATTCTGAGTAAGTACATTGCTCTGCTGTACAAACAAAAAAGGGATATTTTTATAGCTTGCTATTTAATTCCACAGAGTGTAAAAATGAATTTTGTCTTATTTAATGCTATTTCTTCCTAGATTCTTTAGCTGAAATCAGAACATTGAAGTGTAGAAGCAAAGTAAGCCTGCAGCAATACTGTATGTTGTCTATATACTGCTCTCTAGTGGGTATTTGTTCAGAAACAAAATAAGTCATTGGGATTATTTCAAATGCATGTATTCATTCTTCCCTAAAAGCACCAAAATAAAGGACATTATATAATTAGTCCTTTCCCCTAATGGTTTTCTGTGATGGATGGGTTTTCATCATTTTTCTCAAACATGAAAGCGCGAAAGCTACATTTCATAACCCAGGGATAGAAAAATGCCCTGTAAGAATTAAAATGGATTCTAGCACTGAGGAACGGGATACGGTGGCTCAGTGGCAAAGACACTGAGCTTGTCGATTAGAAAAGTCGACGTTCGGTGGTTTGAATCCCTAGCGCCATGTAACAAAACAAGCAGTTCGAAAACATGTAAAAATGCAAGTAGAAAACTAGGGACCACTTTGGTGGGAAGGTACAGCGTTCTGTATGCCTTCACATTTAGTCATGTGGGGCCACATGACCACGTCTTCAGACAGCACTGGCTCTTCAGCTTTGAAACAGAGATGAGCACTTGCCCCCTAGAGTCAAGAACGACTAGCACAGATGTGCAAGGGAAAGCTTTATCATTACGTACAGGGAGAGGGGTTTTCCAAAGGGCCTCTTCTATCAAGCATGTAGATTATAGTGGGTGATATCCGTCAGAAAGGCACACCCTAAGTTTTAAAGGGTTTTTAAATTTTATCTTGAAGGGAAATGGCAACCCATGCAGACTTGCATCAGGTTAGCAGCCTAGCCATCATATTTTGCATCAGTTGCAGTTGCAATTGCCAGACACTTTTCAAAAGGCCAGCCCACACAAAGCACATTTGATAGTCACAATGAGATGTAACAAAGGCTTAGATTGCCTGGCTCAGGACAGGCATTGTTGGCATATTACCTACAGTTGTGGAAACATACTTTTTACCACAGCTGTCAACTGTAAATCCAGTGACAGCTGCTGGTCAGGGCCATTTCCAAAATGGCAATCTGGTCTTACCTCATTCAAAACTGGCTTCACTTCAATCACCAAATCCATATTTCTCCTTATCAACAGGTCTGTCACACTTCTGATAACAGCCTGGATTGGAAGCAATTAATTCCAAAATTATATTAGACTAGTAACATTCTTTTTCAACTGACATTTATCTTTCACTCAATCTGATTTTACCTACTCTCTCACCTCATTAGCCTAATACATCCAGGGTTCAACCTATTCATTGATTAAATAAAGTACATCTCATTCTGTGTGATTAATAAATCCCACAAAATGGTGGCATCATTCAAATTCACGCTATTCAAAATGATATATCTGTGAGAAATAATAATTGGCCCCAGCTTGATGCAAATAGGAAATGAAAAAAATAAACATAATTTTATATGCTATTAATGGAATATGATGTAAAGTTTAAAAGAATATACTTATAACTTAAATGTAATTTTTAACAATTACAAAATAGTAAACAAATAGAAAGTAAGACAGTGATCAAAACAAAGGCAGATACATACTGAGAGCATATATACCTTTTTATCATATCAAATTTACAAACGGGAAAGAAAGAAAGAAAAATTTATGAAAACAAATACACCATTATTATTTGTATTCTGTTTCTTCAAGAATCTCAAGACAGAGTGCCAAATGCTCTCTCTTCTTATTTTCTAGGTGAGTCATTCTAAGCTACAGACAGCAGACAGTCCAATTGACCAAATTATTCTTTAAGGCTGTACCAGAAGACACATTTCCTCTTTTAGAGATATAAATGTCACTTCAATCAAGCTGGTTCTAAGTGGTATAAACCCCAACTTTATAAATTTAGCTTTAAAAGGAAAATTGAATAGTGTAAATAATAACCATTGATCAAAACACTTGGGGAAAAAAAGTAAAACGGAATAACACATTCATGGATTAGCAATTAAAATGCCTTTCCTCATCAGAGGGAGTATCATAGCTTCCCCAGCTTGCTTGTGTTCCCCACATTGAAATTTTTTCAATAGACCTCACTGACTGTTCAATGAATCATTTTACTACTAAACAGCATGACAGCAAATGGAGAGACATCAAAGGCACACACTTAACCATCAAAACAATAGTTAACATCCAAGCACTAACTGTATCTATTTGGATACTTTCTATATCCTACTTAGTTTGAAAGTGACAAAACAAACAGAAAGAAGAGCTTACACTGTGGTCTGTTGAATGTAATATCCTCAAAATCTTCTCAATATATTTGCATCCTTTTCTACACAACTTTTCAAAAGCCTTAAAGAAGCCTCTGAATTGAGCTTGAATTGACTCAATTAAATTGAGACTGGCGCTGGTAAAAGAATTTAGATTTTTCTGTAAACTCCACCTAAAATTTCTCCACTTGCTCCTTAATAATATAAGTTCATTCTAACAAGGAGTGAAACAGCTGTCCCTACTTTTCAAAGGACATGTAGTGCTGCTTCTTATGCTGAAATGGTGCTATAAATAAAAAGTAAAACAGTGCAAATTCTAAGGACAGCAATTACTTGGGACATCCTTCCAGATATCCTAATCAGCTGGCTTATAGTAATGCAACTTGGAGTAAATAAACAGTAAATAAATCTTACATATCTCAGGCTCGAACTAGGAAAAGTTCGAAGCTTGCTAAGTCAAAAGGAATAAGATTGATCATTATGAAAATCGTACTGCATTGTTTGCTATTAATCGTAGCTTGACTGCAAATCAATTCACTTTTAAAACACTTCAGTTAAAAATTGAGTTTAAATTATATTGAAAAAACACAACACAATAATTATTGATAAGCACATTTTATTTAATCCAACAGGACTGATTCAGAGCAAACATTTATAAATGAACACTATTCAAAAGATAACAATGACCAATGCTCCAGTTTTCCTTGCTCATTCCAGTTATCTGAGATTGCTTGTTCATAAGACCACGCAGGGCTGTCTTAACAGCATTATACACCCCGGGCAAAGCAGTATACTGGGGCCTACGACAACTACTCACAGAAATAAAAATGTAAATGGTCAATAAAGTTAAACATATATTATTTATTAGCATGTTACCATTAATTTAAAAATGCAGTAAAATGTAATAAATATGTTGCTGTATTTGTATATACAAGGTGCATTGAAGAATTTACATACACAGATTAGTATGGGGCCCCTATGTTTGTGGGGCACATGGGTAAGTGCCGATCAGGCCCATGCGTTAAGACAGCCCTGAGACCACAGTAGAAAACATTCATTCATAGAAGGAAAAGTGACAGAGATGAACAAACACAGGAGACTGGGCTAAAAACAAGAGGGTTAGAACAATGATTGAAAATGAGGGAAGAACCTTTCCCTCAAACACATTAAAATAGTGCAGGCAGGAATTTAGTAGACAGATACAGTTGGGGAAGGGGGAAAAACATGACAGAAGGAAGGAAATGGAATGCTTCAAATTTTTAAACCTTCATCTTGCAGTATTTATTCCACATGTTTGTTATCATGAATTGCAAGTAGTTTGAATTCAAATATTGAGACTCTCAGATGTACAATTATTTCATTTACATATAATGGTTATGTCATTTAAGTATATTATCAAAATTAGAGTACCACTTAACCCTACCTTTCTATATACTCAAGAGATTTATTTAAAAAAAAATCAAACATTTAAAATTATTGTATTATTACAGACAATTTAGTAGATAAGAAAAATAAGTAAATATTTCTCTATATTTTGTAATCTTAAATTTCTGTCAGCAGCCATCTTGAAGAATATGAACAATAAAGTTTAAGCCATTTCAGTGCAAAAAATGAATGCAAAATCAGCAATATTTTTTGTTGTTTGCATTTGTAACTGAAGATTAAGCTTGTTTTGGTATTTACTTATGAAGCCTGAAGCAAATAGAATGTGTACATACAAAAATAATAATCAAATGTATTGATGCAGATGGAGCTGTATTACTGGAAAGCTGTCAATTTTTTTTTCATTAATATACATGAATTTGGGACTCACAGTGGAAGCATTATGTTAAAGTTTAGGTTTTAGATTAAGTTCACTGAGCTCACAAGTAGTTGGAAAGTTAGTACAAACTAACAAAAAAAGATGTTTATTCTTCCCTTATATATAGGATAATACTCACACTCTTGAGTTTTCCATTTAAAAAGATTGTTCCTGTAATGTAGATGTTCCATTCATCTCTGGCACATGCATCCCATTCCTGTGCATTAGTTACCAATACTTAGCAATATCATATTGACCTACATTAGAAGACACACATGGTCAAGGATGTTGAACAACAAGATCCTCCCTATTCACCAGAACATCGCACAGTCCATCACGAGACTGAAATCCCATAGACCAGCATGGAAAACAGTGAATCACTTAACATCTATCCAGTTTAACTTCCGGAATGCCTGGAGAGAGGAATGGTCCAAAGTACCTTCTTGTGGCCTGACCATTAGTGATCCCCCTACTTAAACCACCTGGTTTTGATTCACATCACTTTGTCTGGTCGAAATTGAACAGATGCTGCAGGAAGTACCTCTGATCTGTATCAGCATGGATGGAAAGATTCCCTTCTTGTGATTGTGGTGGTCATATGCAAACTATTAAACATATTGTGCAAGATTGCCCACGATATGTGTTCTCTGATTCCCTAGAATAGTGATGGCCAACCTTTTTGTTGTCGCGTGCCGAAAGTACATCCACGAGACAGTGCACTCCCACATCCATTAGGAAATGTGCACAAGACCCCCCCTACACACCTCGCCCCCTGTGCATGCATGCATGACCTTCGCACATGCGCCCTGATCTCCCTTACCCAGTTTTGGCTCTCAGCTTGGTGCAGGAGGCTTTGCAGGTCCATAATTGGGCACGAGGGGCCGCATGCACCCTCCATGCACCCCATTTTGGGCCTGGAAGGCCTCCTGCACCAACCTGGAAGCCAAAATGGGGCATGGGGGTGCTGTGTGATGCCCCAAAATGCAATGCGAGTGCCCCCATGCATATGTGTGTGCGCATCCCCTGCATGCATCCTGCACATGCATGGCAGAGACCGAAAGACCTGGTGGCCAGTGGGAGGTGCATGCGCATGCTCAGTGGAGCTGGGCTGGGGCGATGGATGGTGTGGCCACAGAGAGGGCTCACCATAGGTTCGCCATCACAACCCTGGAAGATCTGCATAAAGCCAGAGGCGATCACCAGGATAACTGAATTGGACACCCAGTTGGATGTTTACTTCCCTTCTGTCATGTTCTCATCATACACTAAATAAATAATTAAAAGGGATTAAACAATCCATGAATCTTTATATAAAGGAAATCCTTGACTTAGAACCATTCATTTAATGACTTTTTGATGTTAAATAGTGCTGAAAAAATGACCTACATGGCCCACATTAATCACAGCATCTCTATGATCACAGTCGATGTGCAATTTGGGGGGTCCTCCTCCTACGCCTCCCAGTCTGGAAATGGGTGCAAGTTGCACACAAGATGAATCTGAGGCCTTATTACAGACCAACCTTGTATTTAAAAACAGGAGTCAGAAACTGGGACCTTTATAAAAAAAAATATTCTTAAAAGCTTGTTATTTTTCACATGGTTTCTCACAAATGGTTCATTTAATCAACAGTTTACTTAAATTGATGGCTGGGGTGAAGTGTTTCCCCTAAACAAGTTTATTGATGGGTACAATTGAATATGAACTCAATTAATTGTGAAAACCCAAGAGCTTTTTTTCTGACACTAGATTGCAGAAAATTACAGTTTTCTAACTTGATTCTAATTTCATGCTTCTGAAATTAGAGAAACTTGATCATAATCTGCTACTGGATATAATTCAATAATGAGCAATAAACCACTGCTTAGTAAAAGAGAAGGGTTTTTTTTTCTATCCTTGCTTGGGCATATCAAATAATATTTTAAAGATATTCGTAGGGACTTCATATAGAGGACCAGTAGCCTCTCATGATTTTCAACGATGAAAGCCAATTGTCAGCAAAGAGGAACAATGAATTATATCCCCTTGTTTTTTACATTACACCTTTGCTTCAATTGTGATAAAATGTGGCATGTGCTGTCAATTTATGTATCTTAACTGCATTCATGCATAGAATTTAGCAACTAAATTCTAAAATTTAGTTAGAATTTAGTTAGCTAAAAAAACTACATTGTACTAAATAATAGTTAAAATGGAATTAATAGTTTATCTTAAATTCAAATGAGAAAAAGAGAAAAATTGATTGATTCCGAAATACTATTAACTACATTTACTATTAAAAAAACATGTGCCAAGGTCAGCAACTGGCTGATCTGTTGCTAGAAGACATGTCCTATAACATTGTCCTATAAATGAATCTTTGTTCCTCTGTGTGTGTGTGTGTTTGTGTGCGTGCATGAGCAAGCACACATGTACACACCTGTGACTCAATGCTGATGCCTGGCAACTGCCTAGACTAATTTTCTTGGCATGATTCTCAAAACTGGTTTGTCAATTATTTCTTTCAAGACTGAGGGCGAATAACTTATCCTTAGAAACTCAGCTGGTTTCTAAGTTGAACCTAGAACTCTTACATCTCCCAGTTACTAGCCTGGTGTCCTAATCATTACACCAAACTGCTCTTCCTACAAATGTCCCTTATTGATTTTTCTGTAATAAATATTTTAAATGGGAAAAAGTTAAATAAATCTGAAAGTTACATCAATTATATTATCCCCATATAATTGAAACAAGAATAATATTTGAATCAATAATTCACTAAACTCCAATTAAATTAGGCCACAGAAGGGGCACTGTACTTGTCTTTCTAATCCATAGCTTAATTTGAAATTCACTATCTACTATTTATTCTGCATTTCATTTCATTTTATACAGCTGCCCATCTTGTACCAAATTCTGGGCTGTGTGCAATCAAAAAATAAACATCTATTTACAATAAAAATATTAAAACTAAAAGATCTGGCACCATAGCTAAATTTACCCATGCAATCCACAATAAATTAATCTCACTCTATCCCAGCACTTGAGGGAAAAGTCAGGTCTTGAGTGCCTTTTGAAAGGTTAAAAGTGGGGGGGGGGGCTGCCGAACATCAGGGAAGGAGTGTTCCATAGGGCAGAGTTGCCACAAAAAAGGCATGCTTATTGAGTCCCATAAGATGACAACATTAAAGGGAGGAGACTAGGAGCATGCTGCCCTATGGGCAGATGTCCTGGTAGGATGGGCAGATGTCCTTAAAGAGAGGCAGTCCAACAAATTATTGGACTTATTCCCCAAAAAACATGCCCCAAATACCTATTGTTCCATGTAAATTACACTAAAGTGCTCCTCTTCTTTTGCTTTCAATCTTTCCCAATATCAGGGTCTTTTCCAATAAGTATTCTCTTCTCATTGGTTGACCAAAATATTTGAGCTTCAGCTTTAACATCTGTCCTTCCAAAGAAGTAGTGAAGGTTGATTACCTTAAAGATTGACTTGATTTGATCTCCTTGCAGTCCAAGGGGCTCTCAAGAGTCTTCTCCAATACCACAATTCAAAAACATCATTTCTTTGGCACTTCAGCCTTCCTTATGAGTAATACACCATTTGAGAACACCTATTGCAGAAAATTTTCTATTCTCATATATAATAGTAATCCTGGGAAATAGTTAACCCCATACAAATTGGCTAAGGACTGTTAACTCCCATTTCATTTAATGTCCTATTTGCTTGGAAGTTGTTTTTATCCCCCCCCCTAAAGGAACAGCCGACTTCAGTACTAGGGTAAGAGAAATGATCTTTACTTAAATCATGGCTAAGTTATATTAAGCTTACTTTTTTGCAATACTTCAAGATTCTGAACGGATGAACTCTGTGTAATATAAATAAAAACAGTTTCATCTCTGTTGGCTGAAAAAAGATAAGAAGTTTTGCCATCCAGATTATGTTGTTTGGAAACTGAAAAAAGCCAAGATGCCATTTTTTATTGTTCTTGTTAACAGAAAGCACATTCTTTTGTTGGCCACTTGCCTCCAGCTATTTGTTATTGTTTCTCTATAAGGGCTTTGCAAAGCATGAACATGTGCTACCCTGGATTAACCCTGCCGGCACACAGGCACCCATCACATGAGGCACTGCCAATTAAACTGTCAAATGGCAAAAGAAAGCAATATGTCAGTCTGATAGTAAAGTTTTCATTTTCTTGTAATCTGGATATCTTTATTTTCCGCTACTCTGAATACAAAAGAAATCAAGGCCCATATCTTCAGATTTTTACAGGAGTGAGCAACCATGTCTTTACTGAAGATAGATATAATCTGCATTTTTTGTAAAGACATGGAATGACTTATGCAATCACTGGTACAATTATGCTGCTCTTTGATTCGGATAACAGGAATAACAATAGCATTTAGGTTTGTATAGTGCCCTTAGCACTTTACAGCACTCTCTGGCTGATTTACAAAGTAGAAGCATTATTTACATATTTCCCCCAACAATCTGGGTCCTCATTTTACCAACCTTGGAAGGATTAAAAACTGAATCAACTTCAAGCCCCATTAAGACTGAACTCCAGGCTGAGGGCAGTTTGTCTGCAATACTGCACTTTGAGTCTTCAATCAGAATAGAGCTGGAAGAGACCGTGGAGGTCTTGTAGTCCAACCTCCTGCTGAAGCAGTAGGCTCTGTACCATTTCAGACACGAGGCTATCTAGTCTCTTCTTAAAAATCTCCAGTGATGAAGCACCCACAACTTCTGAAGGCAAGCTTTCCCATTGGTTAATTGTCTTCATTGTTAGGAAGTTTATTCTTAATTCCAGGTTGCTTCTCTCCTTGACTAGTTTCCATCCATTGTTTCTTCTCTTGCCCTCTGAAAAAAAAACCATTTTGCACTTTAACCACTACACAACAAAGGCTCTTTAATCATCTTTGCTACACTGCAAAATAACCTTATACTGAATCAAACCATCAATTCATCTAGCTTTGTATTTCCTGTACATCAACTGATAACAGTCAGGGTTTTAGATCGAAGTCTTTTGCATGTATACATGTCCTAGGAATTTGTAAAAGTCTCTTTCACATACAAACTAGCTTTCTAAAAATCCATAAATATGTCATGAGCCACAAGCAAATCTAATGTGTTATGCAAGCCCAGCCAATGATTTGATGCAATCATGCAACAACCCCCCCCTCCTCATTTAAGTGAACCTTCATTCAGTTTATGATAGGTATAACATGCAAAAACTGGGGGGGGGGGTATTTTGGAATAAGCATGCTTAAAATAGCACATATTTGTTTTCCTGCTTTTCCTGTATTGCATATATTTGTTTTTGCCCCCAGGTCTACAACCATTCCCGAAAAGTCTTCCTCTAAATCTAAAGCAAAGCTGCAACCACACCATGAAAACCAAACTGAAAAGTCATTATCTAGGGCAATTAATGGGATATTCATCACTATGTCTAGAGTAATTAAAATAATTAATAAAATATTACTGCATCTCTTTAATTTCCTTCTAAGACCACAGTTTATAATCCATGAAAGTTTATGAGGTAAACCACCAGCTGGTCTTTTAAATACCATAAGGTACTTTGATGGTTCAATTCTCAAAACTCAAAAAAGCAAATTCTCTTAAGAGAACCCTCCCTCTCTCCCATCCTTCCTTTTCCACAAGCTTGGTGCGTTCGTTGTTGGGAATACCTTGCCACGTAGCTTAATCAAAGCTGGGAATGATGGAGTTACAGTCCTTTCTAAACTTCTCATTACTTTGATTGAATTTATTGAAAGTATCCAGCCGGCAAGACAGACAGACAGACAGACAGACAGACAGACACACACACACACACACACACACACACACACACACACACACACACACACACGGGAAAAGAAGGAATCCCACTCCCTCCCACCCCTTCCTCCTCCCTCCCAGTTCCAAAGGTGGTCCGTCGGAGTAGCTGCTCCGTTTTACACGCAAGAGAGGCGAAGGTCTTTTTATCCCGTTTTCTCTCGGGATCCTGCGGCGGCGGCGGCGGTGGTAGCAACTATGAAACTTCCCCGGCCGATGTTTTCTTTCCTGTCCTTTGGGCTGCTTCTCGTCCAACAGCGGGCTGAGATGCCCGGACGAACTTACCTTTACGACAACCGCTACGCTGGGTAAATCTACTTGGTTTTTGCTCCTTAATTTATCACTCAGATTTGATAACTGATGTTTAAACCCAGTTCTCGCCTATTAGAGACGTGTCCTTTGTGCTATCGGGATAAGTATAATGGAATACAGTAATATCGAGCATTTTAATGAAATAATGTTATCCTTTAGTATTACTTTTTTTTGGCACAGCATGGTCTCTCCTCCTGGGATTTAGGAAACTTTTTAAAATCTGGCTGCTCCAGAAGGACTAATGAGACAAGTGTGTAAGAGGAAGTGTGCAGTGATGGTTGCATTTGTTAATAGTATTTAGAGATAATGGGGTGTGTCAGGTGTTCAGAGTTAATGTCCATTGGTATGGCATGCAAGCCTAGAAAAAGAAATAAATGAATAAATAATAAAATAATGAGCAAGCAGAGTTGTGTTTGTGGGACTATATTAACCCAGACTGGGGGAGGTAGTTTTTCATTTTAGTGTGGTAAAAAGAAATGTGAAAAAAAACAAGAAAAAATAATTATTTTTGAATAATTTCTAGACTTTCAGAGTTATCATTAGTATTTTTATTCAAAGATAGCTCCCTTAAAAGTATGCAAAATTCAGAAGCAAAGCTCATCATACACACTACATTGTGACATGAATTAGGGCAAAGAAAGGTTTGGGCACTGATCATGGTATTGATCAGAATGTATTACTTAATTTTCCTTATGCTTATTTTGACTTTTTTTTTTTAAAAAAAATGATGTTTTATTTATTCTCCATCATTTTCTGATTGGTTGCCATATTTTGCCATTTTTCAAACCTTAATTTTAATCCTTATGGCTTTTCAGCTACTGTATTTTTTGGACTGTAAGACGCACCAGCGTATAAGATGCACCAAAATTTCGAAGAGATAAGTAAGAAAAGAAAGATTTTGTTCTCCAAGGCCCCCAGGAGCACTCTGCAGGCTTCAGCAGGGCTGGTTTTTCACCGAAACAGGCCCATTTTTACCTTCCACCAGCCCTGCTGAAGCCTGCAGAGTGCTTCTGGGGAGTGGGAGAAGGCAAAAACGCCCCCATTTTTCACAGAAATGGGATGCGGGGGCAGGGCTTGGGGCTTGGGGCCAAAAATTGAGGCCTTTTGAGGCCAAAAATGGCTGTATAAGATGCACCAACATTTCCACACACTTTTAGTGGGGAAAAAGGTATGTCTTATACTGTGAAAAATCCAGTATCTTCATATAGCTTAGTTTTATGTAGTGCAGTTCTGTTAATCGCGAAAAGAAAATGGCCTGAACCTTTAATGGGTATAACAGAAACTAAAGGGACTGAAATCTAACTGAAAAAGAGTTCTCTTATGTCCAAACCCCCATTATCTATATAAATCAGTTCAGGAGCTGTTAAACTAATTGAATTCTAAATATTCTGGGCAGCGTACAACAAAATGTGAAATAGTTAAAATTATAAGCTGCTAGACCATTCAAAATGGGGGTTTGTATAGTATGATGCTCTAATTATGCAAAATATGTTACATAAAAGACTATACGTGCACTGACTTTTATATAAAAGAAATCACTAGAAATATATAAAGACTGTACAAGTCCAAAATAGTGGTTTGGTTTATACTTTGAAGCTTCAGGATATATAGATAGTCCTCGACTACGATCACAATCGAGCCCAACATTTCTGTTGTTAAGTGAAACATTTGTTTTGTCCTATTTTACGACCTTTCTTGCCACTGTGGTTGATGAATCACTAAAATTGTTAAGTTAGTAACATAATTGTTAAGTGAATCTGGCTTCCCCATTGACTTTGCTTGTCAGAAAGCCACAGGTCATCACATGACCCCAGGACATTGCAACCATCATAAATATGAACCAGTTGCCAAGCATCCAAATTTTGATCACATGACCACAGGAATGCTGCAATGGTCATAAGTGTGAAAAATAGTTATGTCACTTTTTTCAAACTTCAAACGATCACTAAATGAACTGTTGTAAGTCAAGTACTACCTGTACTTTAACTGTTTTTTGTCATTTATGTTTCTGAATATATCCAATTTTGCTCTGTGCCCATATATTATGTAGTATTATAGTCAACTATTCACTGTATTGGAGAAGGAAGGATTTTCTAATTATTTTGTGTTTGCCAAGTACATACTTTATCCATTAATGATGACTATCAGTAGAAACCCCCCCTGTGAAATATAAACATAGTATGCAGAGGTAAGGAATATAGAACACAAGTAAGGAATACATAGGTATACAGGGCGGGGCATAACCTTTTCCTAGGGGGTCACAGCAAGATCGACAGCAGTTTACAACTTCCGCGACACCTCATTTTAAACCCCATAAAAAACTGAATTGAATGAGCTATTAAATGTTAAATTTGCTTTAAGAATGGCTGGAAAATTCGATTCGGAAGAACAAAGGATCATTGACAGAATAAAATGCATTGCCTTTCGAGAGGCTCGTGATGCTGGAGCGACGTTTATCAATCGAAAATGGATTGCAAACAAATTGAAACGTCATCCGGATTGGGTTACTGATAATTGGAACAAAACAGCCCAAGAATGTTTCACAAAATTTGGAGAAGGGCGTCCTCTGCAACTGTCCCAAGAAAGCAAAGCCATCATTGCAACTGGCAGTCGCAAACAACGAAAAGGAAACCGAAAAGTGGCCCAAGAAATCCTTCAAATTCGTGGAAAACGAGTTGATCAAAGGACAATCGGCCGATATCGAGAACGAGAAGGTTTGAAGCCATTCCACGTCATTTGCAAACCATTGAAAACTCAAACACACGTTCAAGATCGGCTTTGGTTGTGCGATTGGTTGTCTGAATGGACCGAGGAAGATTTTCTTCATTTGGCGCCATTTGACGAATTCTTCGTTTATGCCATTCGAAAACCGAATTTCCAGAACGATCAAATTTGGGCTAAAGACGTCGACGACATCGCCAAACATGAACGATATCGACAAATCGTTCGCAATCCGACTTGCATCGGGATTTTCGTCATTTTCACAGCCAAGAAACTGCATTGGGTTTTGAAGGATAAAGGGGAATCCTGGGATGGCAGTTATTTCCATGAGAAAATTTTATTGGAGAATGTCATTCCATTTCTCAGTGATCCAGACAATGTCTTGGTGGTTGGTGAGGCTGTCTTTCTTCATGACAAAGCTCCTTGCATGCGTGCAAATGCGACTCAGCAATTGTTAAAGGAAAACAATGTCGAATTTTGGGGCAATGACGTCTGGCCGGGAAATTCGCCAGATCTCAATCCGGCAGAGAACATTGGGGCCATAATTAAGGATGAAGTGGAAGCTCTGATGATTCAGGAGCAAGGTCAAAATCGATATTCGGTTGAAACTTTGAGAATGAATTTGGAAACTGTGTTGAAAAATCTGGAAAATCGAACGGAACTGTTTGAAGATTTGTTGTGTTCTTATCCACCTCGTTTGAATGCTGTTCGAAGGGCTAATGGTGGTCATACTGACTATTAAATCGTGTCAATAAACTCAGTTTTTGATGGGCTTTCGAATGGTGTATGAATTATTTGTGTTGTTATTACAAGTGTTGCTGTGACCCCCTAGGAAAAGGTTATGCCCCGCCCTGTACAGTGAAATGTAACCTTACCTCAATAAAAACAATATATTTGTTATATATTTTACAGAGAATGGTAAAATAGATAAATTCAATAATTTGTTCATCAGATTATGTTAGCTACAGACATCACTCCTTTTTTCAAATTTTCATTTAATCTTGTGGAGTTCAAATTTTAGTATTATAAGACTCAGACCAAGTTTTTTGAATATTTTTCATGCATATAGTGGTGTTCAATATAGCTGACAAGCGACAGCATTATATATGGGTTGTAATGTGACATGAGTTGGTAATCCTTTTTTTAATATCTGAAATGGGCTCTGATCAATAGAAACCACAAAGCTCTCTAGTATGAGAGCATATAGGGGGAAAGGCATACCTGTATAGCATATCTGCAGTTCACTGTCTAGTATGGGTTGTAGTTTATTAATAATGCATTTGAGTAGCTTATCAAGTATAAACATAATGGCCATTATGTTACTGAAATTGTTTTTAGAGGTTATTGCTTTGCATTTCATTTTTAGATACACATGAAAGCCTTCCTCAACCTGTTTTCGGCAGGTAGCAGTCAAGCCAAGGGCTATGCTGAAGAGAGAATTCTAGTGAATCAGAGCAAAGGAACACATCAAAGTGTACAGCACAGCTGAAAGATTCTTGTATTAGGGAAAAGCTCAGTGCAAATAAGTATGCTAGCAGCTGAAAGCAAAGCTGGATTTCCTGTTCCTTGCTCTCTTGTGCCAAAATGAGCTGATCTAGTTAATCCAGGTTAGCATAAATGCTTCATAATAAATAATACATGCCAGAAGAAAGCATTTCCATTGCTCAATCTGCTTCAGAACTGCTCAGCATGTGCTGAAATTCAATGCTAGTGTTTGCCTTTGATCAGGCTTGCTGGGAATTACGGTAGTTGAAGATCAAGCCATCTGGAGCATACCAGTTTAAGAAAGTTTAATATAGATTAAAGCATTTTTATTTCTGCTCCAGGGTTACATCATTTTAGTATTTTATTTTCTTGCTAAAATAGTATCCTATTTAGGATTTCATTTTAATATTATTTTACAGGCATAAGGTGATAAGGATTATACCAGAGAATGACCAAATGGCAGAGACATTGAAGATTCTTTCTCAACAACTTAAAGTGAGTGTATGCTTTGCATTGCTATGTACTGTATCCTAAGATGTGTAGAGTTTTCTGCCTATATAAATCAAGTGATCTGAAATGAGATTTTCAGCAGGGTTGGTTGTGGATCTGCAAACATTACAGAAATACAACTCCCAAGAGCAGTAAGCAGCATGACTGCTGATGAAGGATATTGGCAGATACAGTTTGCAAATATTTGCAGGGCTACAGGTTCTCAATACATGGTGTAAAGAATTAGTATAATATATACCACCAAAAGCTGAAGGATTTTGAATTCTTATGGTTCTGGTTAACCAATTATAGTCTTTAACTACCGTAAAGAGTATAAGACACACCAGAGTTTAAGATGCACCAAGGTTTTGAAGAGGCAAATTAAAAAAAAAAAGTTTTGGCACTCTGCAAACCTCCCAAAAATGGCCCTTTTTTGCAAAAATGGGCCTGTTTTTTTTTTTAAAGGGCATGAATTGCCCTTAGGAGGCTTGTAGAGTGCTCCTGGTGGGGAGGCAAAAACGAGCAAAAAAACGGCCCATTTTTGCCAAAAAGTGGGCATGGATAGCCTTTACGAAACTTATAGAGTACTCCTGGTGGCTGGGGGAGGCAAAATTGAGCAAAAACCGGGCTGTTTTTTGCTCATTTCTGCCCTCCCCAGCCCCCAGGAACTCTCTGAAAGCCTCCTACAAGCTGTGCACAGCCATTTTGGTGAAGGGGTGGGGTTTGGGGAGGCAAAAAATGCTGTATTCAGTGGATAAGACGCACCCAGATTTTCAGCCTCTTTTTTGAAGAAAAAGGTGTGTCTTATACTCTGAAAAATACGGTAGTTGAAAGAGATGATAAAAACAAGCAACCTTTGATTAAAAGGAATCCATAGCCCAAAAAAATTATCTTAGCTTATTTGTCCTGTTTAGCCTGGTGTTATTCTAATTAGATTGCTCTAATCTAGGAACCATGGCTAAATAAAGTCTTCACATTATTTAAAGCATAAGTCTTTTAATGCAAAACACTATTAAAACTCTACCATTAAGCTTTGATCTCTCCAGATTTTTATTTTTACTGCAGGGTGCAAAGCACTTGGGACATTGGAAAACAGAAAACTTGGCCCTGAAGAACTGCTGTGTTTACTTGTGTTATAAATTGTTACCATGTTTTTATTTATATTGTGATATGACAAGCCACCCCGCTAACTGTATTCCTGCTTTTTTGAGCAACTTTCTTTATGAGTAGCACCTACTACTGAGTAGTACCTATATGTAGTCATATCTTAATCTCCTAGCTAGCTTTCTAGCAGAATATTTTGTGAAATATTATCATCCACAGGTGAAAGACATACTTTTTTGCAAAGAGCTGTATTGGAACAAGAGTTGTTAGAATTACACCCGCAATGCAAACACACCTGGAGTTTGCTAAGTGGGAAAGTCTGATGTGCTAAGATTAAAACGCACTTGAAAGATAAAACAAAGCCATGTTATGCAGTGCTTATTTACAGGATTTATTTCAGTATTTTTTAAAAAAATAAGATACAGGACTGAGTTAAAATAATTCAAATTTGGATTGGGTTTTTTTTCCATTGAAAATGAAGTTATACAAACCCTAATGCTCAAAATATGTGTACTTCTCGGTGTGCAGAAAACCTCAGCAAATTGTTTACTAAAGATTCAGCAATAATCTCTGTTATTTATTGAAAATGTTAAGAGGATACACTCTTTGATCTCTTAATATCATGGGTGTTTCCAATCTAGACTGAATAAATATGAATTACAGGTTGGTTGCTGCACTACAGGTGGACCTGTGGCAACCAAGCAGCCTGTCTCTCATCTCCAAGGGTGCAGTTACAGATGTACATCTGTCAAGAAATAGTTCACAGATTCTTCAGTTCTCCTTAGAGCAAGCAAACATCCAATATACGTAAGCATGGATTTTAGTGGCCGAAAGTCTTTTGTATTACATTTAAAAATCTTCTTCCTAAGTTTTGTTAGAAGCAATAATCAATACGCTAGCATGTCCTTGTAATTAAATAATTTGAGAATATATTTTAAGTGCTACTTGAAGAGAAGTCAGAAAGAGTTCCTGTGATAAACATCTAATTATAGAGTCTTCTTTATATTGTAGACTAGTGTCTCAGAGCAAGGGCCTCCTTTTGTTTGTTAAAAAAGCAATAATTGTCACTAGCACAAACAAGCATATTGTAACTTCAAGTATCCACATGTTTTTAAATTATGTGTGCTTGAATATATATTTATTATGGTGCACTATGCCAGCCAACACCTGTCACACTATAATAATTAGTGGCATGACTTAACAAGCATTTATCAATTTTCTCTTTTTGATGGAAAGGATAAGGATTTGTCTGTCAAGGAAATTATAATGGGTAAATGAATCCTACTTGATTCAAAAATCTGGCATACAGGATCTTAACTTTTCCTTAATGTACCGTATTTTTCGGAGTATAAGATGCACTGAATTATAAGACACACCAAGATTTTGAAGAGGCAAATTAAAAAAAAAGTTTTGGCATTCTGCAGGCCTCCCAAAAACGGTCCATTTTTTGCAAAAATGGGTCCATTTTTTTTTCCAAAAAAGGGCATGAATAGCCTTTAGGAAGCTTGTAGAGTGCTCCTGGGAGGGGGGGTGGAAATTGAGTAAAACGAGCAAAAAATGGCCTGTTTTTTGCAAAAATGGATGCAATTTTGTCACAAAAAAAAGGCATGCATAGCCTTTAGGAGGTTTATAGAGTGCTCCTGGGGGCTGGAAATTGAACAAAAAATGGCAAGTTTTTTGCTCATTTTTGCCCTCCCCAGCCCCCAGGAGCACTCTGGAAGCCTCCTTAACGCTATGCACGGCCATTTTTGTAAAGGGAACGGGATTTTAGGATACCAAAAATGCTGTATTTAGTGTATAAAATGCACCCAGATTTTTAGCCTCTTTTGAGGGAAAAGGTTTGTCTTATACTCTGAAAAATATGGTACTTTTCTTGACATTATATATTCAAACTTTCTAAAGGTCTCATGGCTAAAAGAATCACCTTTGAGCACAAGAAATTGGCAAGATTTTAGCAAAACCTGAGCATAGCAGCTAATTCTGGGATGCTTAAAGTATTCCTGGCACACTGCTGGCACTTCTTTCTTGACAACGCCAGCAGATTTTTATATTAAGAAAAAGAAATGTTTAAAAAAATGAAACTTGTCATCTGCAAACCAAGCAGGCTAGATGAGTAAGAAGCTGTCCGGTTACTTGACTGATGAAGATAACAGGAGTAACTATAGAAGGATTCAAGAAAAGGCTATGAATCCCTGTTTAAGTTTTAGGGAGGGAAATAAATTGGCAAACAGCCTTCCCAAGCAACCCAGGTAATCTTAAAATTTCAAAAGTACTCACTGTTTTCAACAGCAGTGCTGGAGTCCATCTTCAGGGAACTTCTCTCTGGGTGAAGATGGGCTCCAGCACGAGTTCAAGAGATTGGAAGACAAAAACTCTGGTCCCAGTGACCGACCCAGATTGGATCCTGTCCTGTAGTTATTGTTTCATATGAGCATGTATTTTAATTACCATTCATAGATGAAGAAAATATCCTTTAAATGCTAGTTAATTAGTTTTTATTTGTTTTTTCAGTCAATTAAACCACATTTCTCTGTTGGTTTTTTGTTGGTTTTTGGGGTTTGTTTTTTTCAACTTATCTTTTTTTTCAACTTATTCCAATTTGCTTTACAACATGCTATATTTATGTTCTTACAATCAATTTTCCTGGGTTTATTGAATGTCATAAATAGTCTGTATAGTGTTAAAATATTTACTTTAGCTATATACTGTAACTTTCCATTATTTTATATTACACCATGCATTTATTTAAAGTGTTCTTTTTTTTTTTGATAGAGTCCTCATATCTGATTTGCAAAAAAATATAGAAAAACAAAGTGATTCAAAGCCACCCAGGAATCGTAGATCATTGCCAGAATATAGTTATGAAATATATCATTCCCTGGAAGAAGTATGTATTATATATTTTTGCACTCTCATGTTTTTTATTCTTATTTAAGAAATGCCTAGAAAAATAGCAAAAATAACATTTTTCTTTGTTTAACAAAAAATTAATCTGATATAAGATTTTAAAATTTATATATTGGAAAACCTAGTAAGAGACAGAAAACTAAAACTGTTATTTTCTGTTGTATTTATTGCATATAATTATATTTATTTTATTCAATGACAAAAGAAAATCATACATATATGTATCTTTTTCTCTTTTTTCTCAGATTCAAAGTTGGATGTATTATTTGAACAAAACTCATTCTGATCTCATTTATATGTTCTCCATTGGCAAGTCATATGAGGGAAGACCACTTTTTGTGCTAAAGGTAGATTTTGACAAAACATTATTGGTGCAATAAGGTAGTATCAAGATAAATGGATAAGAAAATATTTATAGAAGCAAAATTTGATATTGTATATCTGCCCTATATTGGAAGTCACAAGCTGAGGTCCCAGGGTGTCACTTACAATCCCTGAAAACCTTGAGTGGACATCACAGAAATCTGCCAAAATTTGCCAAAACCTTATATTATTTTTAATGTATTAGAAGAGGAAAAAATAAATGCAGAAAGAATTCATACTAACTCCACTTAAATAGACTCATCTAATTTTTGCTTATTCCAGTATTTTCCAATATGTAACCACAGCAGGTGACTTAAAGGCCAGTTGTGCTCTTTCCAAAACATAGCAACTCCTATTATGGTGATGCCCCATGTCAAGATAAGCTGGAAAAAGAGCCAACGGAGATTGAGAAGGCAGCTCTGTTAGCCTTGGAGGAAACTGAGGAAGAGCAGAGTCAGTCCAGGCAAGCCTTTTCTGAATTAGTAAGGCCTGCAGACAGGGAGAGCAGGAAGGACAGATCTCAGGAGAAGAGCAAGGACTATCCCCTCCTGATCCTAGAACAAGGGGGGAACAGAAACTGCGAGATCAACACAAATTGAGATGGCTACGAGGGAGGAGAGTGCCCCACAAGGCACATCTGGGGATTGAGATGTAAGGAGGGGCTTTTGGGGGGAACAAGTGTTGAATCTGTGGAGCCTCGGGTGCACTTGCCAACACCTGGAGATTGCTGTATTCTGTCTTGTGGGGCTTGCCCGGTTTGCCTCCTTCACTGAACTTCTTGCTCTGGTTACTGTTTGGCTAACCTGGCTTATTGGACTGTTGGCCCTGGTTGCTTTGTGGCTAACCTTGCTTACTGGACTACTCGCTGCCAGAGGCTTCTGAAGGTGTGAGTGAGAGCTTTGCTCCAGGACTTGTAGTGAACATGGGGATGTTTGTGGGGACAATTGGAACAATAAAGGGGAGTTAGACCTGTTCTCTGGTTGTGTTGCTTTCGTGCCATGCCCCAGGTCATCACAATTATATATACACATATAAAAACACAGATTCATATTATTTTTTTAGAAATGTTAGCTATAAACAGTTCGTATATAGAAATCTTTTGCTTTGCTTGAAAAATAAGAATCATAGACTTGAAAATGACCTTGCAATCTAATCCTAGGAGATCAAGAGGATCTATTCAAAGAACAGTTCCAATCTATTGCTCTGACAGACATACTGCTTTTGCAAGTTGCTATGATTCCTACAGTCTTCTGTTCAGAGGAGATATTCACTAAAATTTCCTTAGTGGTAGTCAGCTTATCAGAGTTTAATTAATGAATCCTTATTATGTAAAAAGAATATTACCTTTTGTTCCCAGTTCCTTATCTTGGTGTGTGTGTGTGCATGTCTGTGTGTGTGTAATTTTTTTGAATGACATTGTGTAATTACTCCTTATAATTTATGTGTTGGTATTCAATTTAGAATTTCCAGGATAAATACCAAAGGAGATGCCTAAATGGCAACAAAATCTTGAGAAAGTTTATTAAATAAATGTCTCCAAATATACTCAAACCATGGGGGAGGTTCTTCGGCTGCAATAAGCCCAGGTGGTGAGAACAGTCTCCAGAATTTGACTCATGAAGAAGATATTTCCCCTGGACAGACATTTATCCCTCTCCCCCACCTTTAGCAATTGTTAGCCCTGGGATGGGATAATTAACTAAGAAGAAATGAACTGTGTGTATGCAGTCCTTGGTTTATGATAGCAACTGAGAATGGAATTTACATTATTAAGCAATACTATGATAAAATGTGATGCCACATATATTACTTAGCAATGGCAGCCCCCAGCAGTCTTCATTGCTGTTGTTAACAGAATCCCACTATTTGTTAGCCAATGACCCACCTTGATTCAAACCATTCCCAGCTTGGTCCTTTCCAGCCCCGAGCCTCAGAAAGCCTGACTCCTCTTAAATTGCTCTCATCCTCATCTCTGATCTTTCAACCGTCCTGCATAGTGGTTGTCCTCATCAGTTATCTCGGGCCACTAGATCTGTTGAGGACTTGCACCTCAATCCCTGTGCAGTGAATGGTCACTCTAGCACCACAGTGCAAAACCCAAGTGTTTTGCACTGTGGTAGAACATCACCCTGTGTTCTACTGGCCCTGCCACCTCAGCTGACCTTTGCCATCTGTAAGACAGATGCTGACTGCACCAAATCTTGTTGATGCTACCTGTTCATGGTTCTTCAAATCTGGAGGGGAAAGCTGTCACTTACTAACTTACCAAGGTTGAAGCAGAGATTTGCCAGCAGCCTGAGCCAGGGTAGAGTAACTAATTTATTTATTAAGGTCATGGAATGGAGCCTGTTAGCTTCCAGTTAGTGCTTATTAGGGAGGCACCACAGAGAAAAGCCGTTGAGGAAGAGAAAGCTTGTTCAAGCAATCTCTCCACTTAGCAAGAGGGAGAAAAAATATACAAAATACAGGTCAAACATAGGTTAGTAATATAGTATGTTGTTCTCTTGAAACTATTGTAAAATGAAAGTACATATTTTTGTTAGATAACAAACTCAGAAACGAAACATATAGGAAACTACATTAAACTAATGGGGATGTACTTCTAATACAGTATTTCCACATTCTGTTTAGCATCCTTTAAAAAGGGGAACATTTCACTAAGTTGCCACCTGTCATTGGAAGAACACGTGCTTCAACTTTTTAAAATCCATCCATAATTTTCTTTTTCTCATGCATGTATTTTTACAATTGCAGCTAGGCAAAAGAACAAGGGTTTATAAGAAAGCTGTATGGATTGACTGTGGAATTCATGCAAGAGAGTGGATCACTCCAGCTTTTTGCCAATGGTTTGTGAAAGAAGTAAGGATTTTTTTTTTTAAACTATCATCATATTTTGAAATCAGGAAAGGTTCTGTCTATTATACAAAGTATGTTATCAAAGCAGAGGTGAATTGTTACGATATTTAACTAGGCTTTGGATATCTATATCTATGATATTTCAACCTTACAGTTGGTGAAAATCTTGTTAGCACTATGATACTTGCATTTAAAAAGTCTTTGCTAAATAAGAATAAAATTGTGCAACCTAGGTTATAATCTCCCTGTCTTAATGACAATTATTGATAAATCTCTAATTTGATTATTATTGACAAATTCACAGAAAATAAAGATAATAAAGAGCATAAAAATAATCTCATTAAGAATATTGTTGTTGATGAAATGAGTTCCCAACTTCAGTCAAATAAATTTATAAGCTTAATTTTCTTTGTCCAATTGCTTGGTCTGGGTTGGGCAGTGCAGAGATTTGCAGCAGCATAAATCTCTCTGTTTATTAAGGACTTCATTCACTATATTTATATCCTATATTTTCACAAAATTGAATAAATGTGGTACAGGGTCTAACTACAGCAGATAACTATTTTTGAAGTTAGGAAATTCTAGAAGGTGTTATAATATAAATGAGAAGCTGCAAGGTGTTCTCTTGTGAAGTATGATATACACATGTTTAAAAGATTAGGAGCAATTGAGATTAAGAAGTGTCTTTTGATTTTTCTTATATTTATTTTTTACTTAGAAGAATTCCATTACTTGAGGATAGTCTGTCTGTTTTTTCTTAATATGTTTTGCATTTGGAAAGATAAAAGTTGTTGAGAACTAAGAAAAGCAGTGGCTTTGATATTGCATAGTTCAACATTATTGTCTACTCTCAATTATAAGGATTTCAATAATTGTATTATATATAAATAAATTATTTGGAAAATAATTGACTATGGCCTAAAAAGATCTCTAGCACTTAAGAAAAAATATTCATTGAAAAAAAAATAAGGTAAAGGTAAAAGTTCCCCTCGCACATAAGTACTAGTTGTTCCCGACTCTAGGGGGCGGTGTTCATCTCTGTTTCAAAGCCGAAAAGCCAGCACTGTCTGAAGATGTCTCCGTGGACATGTGGCCGGCATGACTAAATGCCAAAGGCGCATGGACTGCCGTTATCTTCCCACTAAAGGTGGTTCCTAATTGTCTATTTGTATTTTTACTTGCTTTCGAACTCCTAGGTTGGCAGAAGCTGGGACAAGTAATGGGAGCTCACTCCGTTACGCGGCACTAGGAATTCAAACCGCCGAACTGCAAATCTTTCTCATTGACAAGCTCAGCTTCTTAGCCACTGAGCCTCCATGTCCCTGATGAAAAAAATATAGATCTTACATAACTCATTTACCTGTCTTACCTAGATTCATTGTATTTCCTTTTTATAGTTTTTTTATTTTAGTTAGTTAGTAGTTTAGATCTTGTTTGTCTTTGACTTATGTGCCAATGCTTCTGCCAAGATAGGTGGGTGTTGTTTCCCGTTGTGGTCCTTTTCAGGTTTTTAGTTTAACAGTGGTATAAAGGAAATGGAGGTACACATTTCTACTGTTGACTGGTGATAATTATTTCAAAGTAATTTTAAATAATAGAGAAGGGCAGAGCCATACATATCCCCTTGATTTTCTTGATATAGACACATTATATGCTTGTCGTATGTTAATTTATTATGCATATTCTTCAAAATCAGGGTGCAGTACAACATTATCCCCACAAGGAGGCATGCTAGTCATGTTTGTCTATATAACTACAGATGCTTGCAGTGCCTTTGAGCAATAGCTTACTTAAATGAAATTTGGAGTTTGTGCAAGATGCTAATTGGATGTCTGGAATAATGAGCTCAGTTACTGTAACTAATAAGTACATTAAATTACATTATCTTTTATCAAGATAAGTGATTTGTTGGCTTTAAGGCGAGCACTGTTCTTTTAGTAAGCTAAAAGAATAAAACTGAAAATTCTTCCTCCTTAAAAATAGTTCATTCCTGTTTTTCACTGGATGAAGAATGCTGCAGTGTTAGTTTCTGCAGTTGCTATTATCAACTGAAAAGTTCAGAAAGCACCTTCACCAATTTAGTCTTTTAAAATATGCTTGCTAATGCTGCCGAGTCACTTTTTTGAGATGGGCAAACATATAAACGTGACAGACAAACAAACAAACAAACAAATCTCATGAACACACAAATACAGCAGAGGAATACCTACCTTGCTGGAAATCTATTGGCCAAAATCTTCCAGATTCCAAACAAAGTTCTGGTTATTATTCTTTAGCAATGATTCTTTATCTTAGATCCTCATTCCATTGGGGACAGTCTGAGGCAGATGCTGTTTGTCCAGTCTGGATAAATGGGCAAATTGAGAATCCCTTCTGCATAAGAAGTAAAGGGAAGGGGAGCTGGAAACAGGCCTTCTTCATTTTGGAATAACATCTCTCCCTTCACAGTTATAATTTTATAAAGCAGTAAAACCTATGGTTTCCCAACAGGCCTTAAGGTGAAGAGTGCAATTAGAAGCATGCTAAGGTAGTTTTATTTTAGTTCTGAGTTGACTTGATGTATTTTATTTATTTGAACATCTTTGAATATAACATGTTTTATTCTGAGCTATTTGGAATTTTTAGAAAAGGCAGCATAAAAATACATGTCTAGCTATTTTTAAGAGTTCAAGAAACTGGATCCCTGTTAGTTCAAGCAAGAAACACAACCAGTAGTACTATCTTTATTACAAGCTTATGTTAATATTATAGCGCAAGACTGAAAATATTTCTCACCTCCTTTCCTTTTACTCTCCAGAATACTAGCGAGAGTCCCTTCTGAAATGTTTCCCATTTCCTCCTTTCTTCTGAGGACTAAAATATCTTTTACATGTCAGTTGTCCAGTATGCAGTTCTCCGTCCTGTTTCTCCACCAGAGATTCCTAAGTGTTAGTCAGTCAGTATCATTTACTTTAAACACACTTGCTGCCATATCTCCAACTGGATGTAGGTGTTGGGGGTGGGCACCACAATAAAGAAAAATCCAAACTTTTCATTGGTTGCATTAGAAAAACACTAAGATGGACATTTAACATTATTTACATATCTCATGGATATGTAAATGATGTTAAATGATAGCAAGATATTGAAGTGGGGAATGAATCTCCCTGTGTCTTCTAGAAAGGCTTATTCAATTTCTATGCAAGAGACTACACAGTCTCCTTAAATGTATGTAATTTCAAAAGCTCTCTATTATTTGACCCAAACTGATTCTGCTCCTGCCTTGCAAAGTGCCCACAGCAACAGTTCTGACTGCAAAAATTTTGTGTAGCAATTTCTCTGGCTGTCTTCTTGGATGCTCAGTTCCTCGTCATGGACTATACAGTTCCAACTTGGCCTGTCTAAATCCAGGCTGCTTCTTCCTTCTGTTCAATTTTGAGGCTTGAGACACTCCCTAGACAAGTCAGCAATTTTCTCATTGATGAAACTGCCAGCTTCTTTCTTTTCTCATTGGCCAAGCTGCTGTGGGAGAAAGAGAGACTGGCACAGCCAGGGGGAAGACTTAAATGAGCCATCATTTTGGAATCCTCCCTCTGCCAGTCACTCTCCTACAGCTGCCAACCATATTCCTTTTTCTTAATAGTAACTTTATTAAAGATTTTCATAACAAAAATAAAAACTAATGCACATTTTTAGAAAAGTTAGAATTTTTTTTAAAAAAGTAGATGGCCAAGAGTGGTATGCTCTGGGCTCCTTCAAATAAATAATGTTAACTCTCAGTATCTTGGAAGTGTACCTTCTCAGTGTTTAGGAACAAGGTTCTCCCTGAGATCCAGATTGTCCCTACTCTGTTATTTAGAAGAGTCATGAAGTCCTCTCTTTTTAACCTGGCCTTTAAACAAGGGAAATTGACTGGATGTGATGGTCGCTCACTGGTACCCAAGGAAGGAGATTAGCTAGTGTCAGAAGCTCAGTAGTAATCTTTTCTCACAATTAGTGCCATAAGAACAAAGAATGTTTTGAGAAATAGGAGCCTAATCAATTGATTGTTGTTTAAACTTGCATTGACAGTTATTTTATTAGGTTAAAAATTGGCTAGGATCTCTGAAAAAAAATCACATTACAAAATTTCTGAACTACACATATTATTTCAACTATTTTTATGTACCAGGCTCTTCAGACATATCAAAATGATTCAGCCATGAGAAGAATGCTAAATCAATTGTATTTCTTTATCATGCCTATTTTTAACGTGGATGGATATCATTTTAGCTGGACTCAGGTAAGAAATAATTCAACACGAGGGTATTAATGAAAAATACTAAGAATATCAATATTAAAGAAGTGTGTTTGGAAAAAAAAGGTTTAAATATTTAACTTCACTCTCTGTGAAAAGATTTGTTACAAGCATAGCATAGTTTTATCTGTATATATGTTGTATTTTTATATTTAAAAATCTATGCCTAGGATCGATTTTGGAGGAAAACAAGATCAAAGAATTCAAAGTTTCACTGCCATGGAGTAGATGCCAATCGTAACTGGAAAGTAAAATGGTGTGGTAAGTCTAGAAATAGATCTTTTATCATTGGCCAATTAAATTAACAATGTGTATATAATTCAGGTAAATATACAGTAAATATGTAACTTGGATTTTGATGATATTGTTGGTATTATTTCAGGATCAAATCCCTTTTTTTATTTTTGACTATAGTATCCCTCTTTGTCTCTTAGTTCTGGCATTGGAACTTTTACTTTTGATCAGACTGGCTTCCCAATCAAATAAACATCCAAACTTTGGCCTGTTTACAAATATTTTTTTCATCCTACATCTCACATTGAGACTTTGAAACAGCTAAAACAATATCTAAAGAATAATAAGAATTTTAAATGCTAAAAATAGAAATGGTTAAAAATAATTCTAATTTTCAGGGAGAACAATTATTAAATCTTAAAAACAAGGTGGACTTTTGCTAGCTTCTAAAATATAGTAATGAAAACACTAGAGAAATATGACTTTGGAAATTATTCAAAATCATTCATTCTTGAGTATCCTCTCAGCAGACCAATCTGTAAGCTCCAAGAAAGAGCTTAACAAACAAGTAGATAAACTAGCAAACGTAACAAACTACTAGATAAAGTAGAAGAATGTGGGTTGGACAGCATCACAACCAGATGGATTTGTAACTGGCTGACCAACGACACTCAACGTGTATTCCTCAATGGAACTGCATCTACATGGAAGGAAGTATGCAGTGGAGTACCCCTGCTCTGTTTTGGGCCCAGTACTCTTCAACATCTTCATCAATGATTTGGATGAGGGAATAAATGGGGAACTGATCAAATTTGCAGATGACACCAAGCTGTCAGAAATAGCCAACACTCCAGAAGACAGGCTTAAGATACAGAAGGATCTTGACAAACTTGAACATTGGGCACTATCTAATAAAATGAAATTCAATGGTGAAAAGAGTAAGGTTCTACATTTAGGCAACAAAAACGAAATGCACAGGTACAGTATAGGTGGTACCTTCCTCAATAGTAGTAACTATGAGACGGATCTTGGAGCCCTTAAATATGAGCCAGCAGTGTGCAGCAGCTGCCAAAAAAGCCAACACAGTTCTAGGCTACATAAACAGAGGGATAGAATCAAGATTATGTGAAGTGTTAATACAAGTGACGTGCGGTGAGGTTTATGGCTGGTGAGGCACTGACACAGGGGTTTCAAATTTTTTTAGACTTGTGGACTTCAACTCCCAGAATTCCACAGCCAGGCATGCTCAGTTCCGATTTAAAGCGACAGCATTTTTTCTCCTTTGCGAAATACATTTTCCTTCATTCTTTTTCTTCTCCCTCTCCCTCCTTCCTCCCTCTCTTCCTCCCTCCCCCATCTCTCAAACAGACACATGCACACAGAGAAGTTAGATCCCTCTCTCACTCACTCACAAACACAAACACAGAAGTTGGATTGGATATATTTTCCAATGGCTTGAAAGCAGCTCCTCTGCCATACCCCCCACATTCCCCTGCTGCCTTCCGATCTGAGCCTTTGATTGCAGGTGGAGCCACGTTGCCTTTTCAAACTTGTAATCAGTGAAGCTGGGCTTATATACTTTCATCCAGCTGTGTGTGTGTGTGTGTGTGTTTGAAAAGGCAACGTGGCTCTGCATGCAATCAAACTTTTTGAATTTCTCCCCCCTCCCCACACACGCACCTTTTCCAGCTGTTTCAGAGAGGATTTCAACTCTGCTCTTGCCTGCCATCATGAAAAGAAAAATAAATGTAAAAGGAAAAAGGCATGAGCTCTGAGGTCAGACTGAGCTAGCTGCTCCCAGAGCCTCTAAAAATGCCCTCTACAGGAGGCAGGACAACCACGTGCCTCATCTACATAAGGAATTTTTCGGCTTTTAATCCTTGCTTAGCTCTGCTCGAGTGATCATAGTCAGACTAAATGAGGCACCTCGTTCTCCTGCCACCCCCTGTAGAGGGCACTTTTTAGAGGCTTTTTTACACAGTTAAGCACTAAGCAGAGTCATCCACTGTGACTCTGCAGCAACTACCTCAGCCTTTTTCCTTTTACATTTTTTTTTCTTTTCATGATGACAGTGGTGAGGCCCTGCCTTCCCTGACTGCACGTCCCTGGTTAATACCACTTTATAATGCCTTGGTAAAGCCACACTTGGAATACTGCATTCAATTTTTGGTCCCCATGATGTAGAAAAGATGTGGAGATTCTAGAAAGAGTGCAGAGAAGAGCAACAAAGATGATTAGGGGACTGGAGACTAAAACATATGAAGAACTGTTGCAGGAACTGGATATGTCTAGTTTAATGAAAAGGACTAGGGGAGACATGATAGCAGTGTTCCAATATCTCATGGGTTGCCACAAAGAAGAGGGAGTCAAACTATTCTCCAAGGCACCTGAGGGTAGAACAAAAAGCAATGGGTGGAAACTAATCAAGGAGAGAAGCAACTTAGAACTGAGGAGAAATTTCCTGACAGTTAGAACAATTAATCAGTGGAACAGCTTGCCTCCAGAAGTTGTGAATGCCCCAACACTGGAAGTCTTTAAGAAGATGTTGGATAGCCATTTGTCTGGAATGGTATTGGGTTTACTGCCTAGGCAGGGGGTTGGACAAGAAGACCTCCAAGGTCCCTTCCAACTCTGCTATTGAATGAAAAGTTCATGTGGAAGACGATGGATCCAGATAAACAGATGGTGAGTTCCAAATTAATAATAAATAATTTTAGAACACAGCTTGAAATAAGTTCCAAGCTCCAATTAATTACAGTTCCTAACTTGCACAGACAAATAAGTATGAGACAGTGACATTTTAGCATAGCACAGAAACAGAAATGAGAATCCATTTCTGGAGAATTAAAGGACTCAAAACCCTGATGTTTCTTTTCTTTTCTTTTGCTTTGCATTTTTTAATTTTTAAGGCAGCACTATTTTGGCAATTCTGTTTTCTTTTTCTGTCTAGAGTAACAGAATACAAATACAAAATAAATACCTTATATATAATGGCAACCAAGGACAAACCAATTAGCAATAAATTAACAAAATATCACAGCTTTGACAAACCTCTAAATCTCCATTTCTTTTTATCAGGAAAGGAAAACTATATTTCTCCATTTATCCAGTTGGTTAGAGCTGCTGTAGACAGTAAAATCTAGAGGTCAGAGCCTCCTTATTCCTGAATAGAGCCCTTTTTTGTAAATAATACATATGGGACAGCAAATCTACATCTTTAGTTACAAGTTACTGGAGTTTATACTGTTTCTTTTAATAGTAAATGCTGCTTAGTTGAAAAAATAAGGATCAAGCTAACTTTGTAATAATAGTTACATAATACTTCGTTATTAGGTAAATTGTGGAATGTTTCATCTCATTTTTCTAAATACTGAAGATATTATGTGAGGAATATTTTGACAAGAATAATGAACAGTTGTCAAAACACAAGAAAATTTGCTGTACTATTATGCATGTGTATTTCTCATGTGAAGCAGATCCATTACTGATTAAGGATATTCCTAAATTGTTGATCAGAAGATAGATTACATTTTTCTCATAACCAAATCATTCATAAAAAAGAATCATGTTGGCTCAAATAAAAGGTCCATCCACTTCTACTCTTAATTTACATGAGTGCTGAAGCTGTAATCAAAGTTTTAAACAATATCCAATTCAGCTTAATTTATGTCTTGGCCCACTGGGAAAATAACTTTTAACTCATACAGAATGCCTTTCTTCTGCTCAAAAAATTATATGCAAGTGAGATTTAATACTTGAATTGTATCAGCCAAATTTGTTTAATTAGAACAATGGTAGACAATTTATATAACCTTGGAGTAGCTTTTTCTGGTTCCTGAATAATCTTATCAATGGAATTAGGCAATAAACTAAATAAGAAGAAAATAAGTTTCCACTTCTTTTTGGTAGGAAAATAAGAAAAATAAATGTATTGTGCTGTAGTACAACTAATTCATCTTTAAAGGCCTTTTAAATTTCAGACAAAAAAGATTAAAATCTCTATTCCTATGAAATTGTTATTCTGCCTTATCCTGTCATCATTATCAAAACTTGCCACCTTGGAATCAAAATATTTTCTGAACTATTGGGATTATGTCCATTGTCATTGGTCCAAGATAGATTATTTTAATTCCTTAATATGTTCAAAAGACAGAACCCCCGTCTGGTATTATATGTGTGCGCTATGACCATGTTTTTGTTAGGTTTAACTTTGTGTGGATCATCATCATTTCTTTCCTTCTAACATATAGATGAAGGTGCTTCCCTTCATCCCTGTGATGACACATACTGTGGTCCATTCCCTGAATCTGAACCAGAAGTGAAGGCTGTTGCTCATTTTCTTCGCAAACACCATACTCAGATGAAAGCCTATTTGTCCTTTCATGCATATGCCCAAATGCTATTGTATCCATACTCTTACAAGTATGCAGCTATTCCAAATTTTAGTTGTGTGGTAAGTATAGAATTCAAAGAATTCTGCATGTTTGCATGCCAATTATGCCTTTTGTTTTAGTGAAGAGAATGTGCTTCTGAGTCCCACTCCTTTGCAAATGAATAATTAGAAACCTCATAAGAATTCAAATGTATGTTGTCCTATCCAAAATAAGGGAACAGAGTTGGTGTGGAGGAGAGGGAAAACTCAGCTATTTTTAGCTGAGCCAAAAATATTGAAATTTAGGTTTTTCAAATGACTGTATTGGTTACTAATTTTTCCAACAAATACATTCCATAATGATTTAAGGGATAGTGGTTTTGAAAGATCAAATCATATTTCAGGGAGACAGGACAAGTGAATATATTTTAATGGCAATGGCATTGACATATAATGGTTAGTTCACACATTGTTTTATGTCAATATTGTATATGGTTGGATTGATTTTGGTTGCAATACAAGACACCAAAATCCAATTACTGTATCATGGTCGATAAACTGATTTTAGCTCCAGCTTATTGTATAGTAAGCCATATTGTGGCTTACTTAAAAATAATGACTTAACATGATATGTAAACTCAATCATTGTAAATCTGCAGTATTACAGTGAGAGGAATAAAGTGAAGGAGAAAGAGGAATCTTATTCTGTATAATAGCCAATATGTTATGGCCCATATGTGTGCATTATGCCTACCATACAGTGATCATTGGGCTGTATAAAAGATTTTCCACAGAGAAGCAACTGGATCATTCTAAAACATGTAAGGAGATACCCTGCAGAAAGGAAATGTATCTTGCAAATTTGTATTATTTCATTTGTATTATTAATAAATACACACACAGTATACTCACACAAATACACAAACATCCATAATTCTGACTCTTTCCTGATGGAGAAAAAGCTCATATTATAAGAATTTACTCATAGCCACTATGATCCTTTGATCTCCTTTTCAATTGTGAAATTGGAAGAAGCAATGTATTTCTTAAATGTTCTTTCAAGCATGGAGAACTATATAGTTGGGATCTCCCATAACATGTATGGAGTAAGGAAAAAAAGGGTAAGAAAACAACATTTTTATTCCCATTTCAAGACTTTCCATGGCTTGACACAAGACCAATCTTCTCAGTGTGTAAACTGTTTTCACCTTCTTTGCAAAATCAACAGAAAATTCCCTTTCCAGAGATTGGTCTCAACAGAACAATGGGTGAACCAATGCAATCCTTATATACCAACATTTTAAAAATGTACTACTCTGCAGGAACTAAACAGTACCTCACTATGCATATGCAGCCTGCAGCAGGAAAGCAAAGCTCAAACATTAAAGTCACAAGAGCTTGTTACTCTAAGCCTTTGGGCAGACAGAAGGAACATGATAATAGAGAATAAGTCACAATCAAATATTGAGAACATTTGCACAAATAAGAAATCCCTAACTGACAATGCACTTATACAGGGAAGTCAACAAAGTACAGTTTCAATTTATATACAGTATGGAGCAACCTGCATTGAATAGCAAAGCAAGATCATAAAGAAATTTTATCTCTCTTGATTCCTTTGCGACCAATTTCACAAGGTCCTCAGATTTATCTTATGTCGATGTTGGCCAGAAGAAGAAAGCTTTTCCATGGACATTATCATCTAGCAAGGAGAGGATTCTTTAATAATTTGTGAGTTGAAGACAAACAGGCTTCTTTCCAGCTTACAACACAGAATTGTGCTACCAGTCACTCTCTGAATTAATGTGTTAAATTATTTAGGTCTTGGAACTGGAGAAAGGGATATACAACTCTCATTGTACGTGTTATCTAGTGCAGACATATTCTTTTGTTTATTTCAGTTTTTAGTTATTGGGAAGTTTTCATTCAATTGCTACAGTCATGTAAGATACCATGATCTATGACACACAGTGTATTACCTTATGATATAGCATCTTTGGTTTGAGCTTTAATGTGCCATATCAATGCAGTCATTGTGACTGTAAGCCAACTCAGTAAGCTATGGTTAAAATAAACCATTGCTTAGCCCAATATGTAAAGTTATTCTGTGTACTATAATTTAAAAAAGGATGCTATTAGAGCTCGTTGCAATTTGTATATACAATATTATCTGAGATAAGAGTTTGGTAAAGAATCAGCAGCAAAGGTATTTCTAAGGCCATGCAACATTAAAGTTATTCTTGTTAAATATAGATAAATATATATAAAAGCTGTTTCCTCAAAATAAAAACAGTGACAGTCAAAACTGAAAAACAAGTTTTTGTTTTTGCTATACAGTATCAGTATCACACTGTGAAGCCCAAAGCTGCATAGCTCCCATTTCCCCTTTTACAAAGACCTGGGATTCAGAACAACTGCTGAGTTCTTTTCAGCTCAGCTCATATAACCACTGAAGGAATCTGTCCAAATTAAAACTGAATTTTGCATTTAGGTCAGTAATTTTTAGTGCACTTCTCATCCCACAGATGTGGAACTGCAGGCAAATCTCCATTTGGAAGCCTAGAATATATATCTTCTTGAGAACAAAAGTGTTACCCTGCAGCATAGTCAAAGCTAGTTTAAAAAAAAATCATGTGCTACTTCACTTCCCATTATAGCTACATTTTTAGTCCCCCTAATTGTTTATATAGCTGCATCAGCATATTGTACTTTATAAAGTTTAAGAACCCATAGTTTTGCCCTGAGTTTATAATTCAGTAAAAAGGAAATAGAGGAAGGGGAAAACAGAGATGAGAAATAGGGTAGCAATGTAGTTGCTATAGTTACAGGTTTATTGCTGCAGTTTTTTATTCATTGATCTTTGGGTATATGGACTGAATTCAATGATATTTTTTTTCAGAGACGGTGTGAGGGGCTGCATTTTAAGATATAGTAGGGCAGGCTGGGAAATCTTTTTGATTCTTGAGTTAAGAGATTGTATCGACTCATTGGAATAAATGAGAATTGAACAAATGCGTTTTGATTAGACACTGGTGCAGCGATTGGTTTTGCACATTTAACTAAGCAATTGTACAGTATTTGATTTTTCTTAATATGGCATATGCAAATAATCTTCAGGTTTCCAAACCATGCCATATGGGTTATTTGTATGGCAACTGAGCCAATGAAGTTTACCCAACAGAATATTGTAACAAAGTGTGTATTTACCCTAATTATGTTTATTCACCCAATTATATCTTTTTTTTTAAAAAATATAATTTTTATTAAACATTATTACCTTTAAAAAACAGAAAAAAAAACAATACAACGACATAAATACAATGACATAAGCAAGACAAATCATACATAAAACATACAGATACAAATGCCGTTTTAGACATACAACCCCCCCTCCCCCCCACGGTGACAGTCATTCACAGCCCAGTTTTTCTTTCTTTCCTCATTATTAGATCTCTAAGCCACATCTTCTCATTGCAAGATTCAGGGATCTATTACAGTACCTATGTTAACTTTCCCCATTTTAAGTCCCTGCTGTTCTCCTAGTCGCCCACATATACCATAGGTTCCAGCTAAGATAATGTTCTGTTTCTCCTTTGTCCCTCAGCCAACCCGTCATTCTGTCCATTTCTGCGCATTCGTAGATCTTTTTAATTAATGCATCTTCCGGCGGTATAGTGGTGGATTTCCAAAATTGTGCATAGGTTATTCTTGTGGCCACAATTATATGCAGGCTCAAATGCCATATTGAACTGCTTATGTTATCTGGTTTGATGCTTAGTAACAGGTTCTCAGGTCTCCATTCAATGTTTGCCCCGGTAACCTCTTTTAACCATTTTTTAATCCTTTTCCAATATTTCGTGGCCTCAGTACAGGACCACCAAATATGGTAGAATGTGCCATCCTTTCTTCCACATTTCCAACACAATGGAGATAACCCAGGAAACATCTTAGCTAACCTCGTTGGGGGGAAGTGCCACCTATACACCATCTTGTATATGTTTTCTTTGAATGCAGTGGATGTTGTAAGTTTAATGGTCTTACTCCATAGATCCCACCATTTGCCCATTTCAATTTCATAACCTAGGTTTCTCTCCCATACTGTTAGAAGGCTTTTGTCCATCTCTTCATTGGTATCTTGGCAGGTCAAAAATTGGTAGATCTTCGATAACATTTTTTTGTCTCCACCAAACAAGATTTTATCTAGCCCCTGAGGGTTTGGGTAGATCCCGAAACGTGCCTTATCACTTTTAAACCTGTTTCTAACCTGTAAATATTCCCACCATTCCAAATTCCTGCCCTGTTGCTCTAATTCCATCTTTGTTTTTATGTTGCCCTCTTCTGTCATAATATCTTTATACGTTATGTTTCTTGTCCAATTAAATAAACTCGGATGTGTTAAGGCCTCTAATGGTGCCAACCAACACGGAACCCTAAGATAATATTTTTTCCCAGACCCCCATCAAAATCTTCCGAATATAATGTCCCATGAAGTACCTATGGGGGGTGTCTCTTTCTTGCCAGAGGGAGGCATGCCATCCCTGGGGGAGGTCATGTCCCTCTATAGCCAATAGGCGCCTTCTATTCAACATCACCCAATCTTTCACCCATGTCATGATTGCTGCGTTATAGTATGCTTCCCAGTTGGGTACTCCGAAGCCTCCCAGTTCTCTGCGTTTTTGTAAAGTTTGGGCTTTAATTCGTGCTTTCTTGCCTTGCCATATAAACTGTGTCACTATTGTCTCCAAGGATTTAAAAAAAAAATTATCCAATTTAGTTGGTGCCGTTTTGATTAGACACTGGTGCAGCGATTGGTTTTGCACATTTAACTAAGCAATTGTACAGTATTTGATTTTTCTTAATATGGCATATGCAAATAATCTTCAGGTTTCCAAACCATGCCATATGGGTTATTTGTATGGCAACTGAGCCAATGAAGTTTACCCAACAGAATATTGTAACAAAGTGTGTATTTACCCTAATTATGTTTATTCACCCAATTATATCTTGTATCCATTCGTTTGCTGTCACATTGTTTTATGAACATTAGGAAAAGATTTTTTAACATTACCATTAACATTATGTTACCATTAACAAACATTAACATTATTAACATTTTAACATACCCAGTGGTTCAAATGTAGAAAAAATAACTTTGCTTCTAAAAACAGTAACAAAAGAACAATCTTAATAATTACTTCATAACAGTAATTACAGTGTAACAGTGCTACACACTGAACAATTTAGGAGAAAAAGTTATACAAAATAAATCGATTATCATGAATAGAAAATGTTAAGATTTATATTTTCTATGCATTTGTCAGTATATTTCAAAACTATGAGCCTTCACATGACAATGTATAAATATTAAATGGATTATAATATGCACATAAAGTTACTATTCTTAAAACAGATAAATTCCCTCTAAAATGAACAGAATTAAGAATATTTTTGACAGGACTTCATATTCAAATAAGTGTTCAAAGCTTATAAATATAAATATTATGAAACATTAATGATATTGCTTCTTCCTAATTAATTTTAGCATATGATGCAATATTTTTTTAATTTTTAAAGGGAAGCAAATGTAAGCATCTTCTTAGATCAATACTAAGAAGTACCCTGTTTCCCTGAAAATAAGACACACACACACACACACACACACACACACACACACACATACAGGATAATAAGCCCAATTGGGCTTTTGACCACATGCACTAAAATAAGCCTTCCCCAAAAATATTGCAACACAGCAGCAGCCATGTGGTGACCACACTTGCTGCCTCCTGCACCTCAAAAATAATAAGACCTCCCTGAAAATAAGGCCTTATTTTTTGGGGGGTGGAAAAAGAAAATAAGACCCTGTCTTATTTTGGGGAAAACATATTAGAAGACTGTTTAATGGGTGGTACAACCAGTTACGAAGTAAATTATCATTTTGTACAGTCTTTGCATATTTCTAGTGATTTTTTTAAATATAAAAGCCAGCATATATATTTTCACACCATTATTTTAAGTAACATATATTGCATAATTAGAGCATCATGCTGTAAAAATTACCATTTTGAATTGTCTAGCAGCTTATCATTTTAACTATTTCACATGCTTCCCAGAGTAATTTCCCCTTGAGATGGGCAGTTACATAAATTTGATACATAAAATAAAATAAAAATTTAAAAAGTAAATTCTGTAACATACCGGTATTTCTCTGCAGATCCTTTGCTTTTAAACAATTCTATTTTCTTATTTTTAAGTGTAGTCTATTATAAATACATTAAACTCTAGTAAAATAATGTTCATACCCATAATCAAAACTGAAGTATAAAAGCTAGTTTAGAAAACTCAGAAATAAGTAGCCTGAAAAATATAATAACAAGGGACAGGTAGCGAGCATCTCTATGGTCTAAAGAGGCTTTTCAAACCAAATGTACTGCATTTACAGGGGGAAAAAGATGCAAACATTTGTATCTGAAATTCACTACAAACAAGGTTTGGTTTGGATTTGATATATAGCAGTCACTGGATTTCTTTCATAAATACTTCGTTGTTTGTTTGTTTGTAATAAACCTGCATATTAAAAGACTTGTATCCTGGAATACCATGTTTGTTTGTATCCCTTTATTATTTTTATGAATAAATCAATGCAGCGAATACATCTAATACATTTTCTTCTTCCTATTTTTGCCACATCAACAATGCTTTGAGGTGGGTTAGGCTGAGACTAGTTTAAGGTCACCTACCCATAGGTGGTTTTCATGATTAAGATGGGATTTGAACTCACAGTCTTCTTGTTTCTAGACTGGTGCCTTAACCACTAAACCAAACTGGCTTTCATATTGTTTCGAGTTCTAGTGTTTGGCACAAGAAACTATCCAAAGAGTTCCTATACATAACTTTATCTATATACTATATGTATATCTTCATGGCACCACAGGAAAAAAAAAACAGGCTTGATTGATTGCTAAGGTGTATACAATATTTTGAAAACAAATTATTGCATGAGATAACACCCTAAACCTGTAGTTCTCATAGGGAGAATGATACTCTTGTTAAACTTGGTTAGGATATAACATTTAAAAGTGAGCTGGAATGTTAAAACAAGTGGCCAGTCTCCCCTTTAGTCTAATTAATTGAATGTCCTTGGTATTGTGGGGCAGTCATCTTAATGTAATCTAAAAGAGGAGATAGAAAAGCTTAGACTTGAACTTAGAATAACTTTATTGTCACTTTGAATGTACACTAATTGGCATACATTAAAATGAAATTTTGTTGCATACAGCTCTCAGAGGGTCTCCACCTGCAATGTACACTATATAAACATGACAAAATAAATAAATACAAAATTATGCATATATCCACATATATGCCACAGAGAAATGCCACAGTCTCATTTGGATCTAGTTGCTTCTTAATACATGACAGTAGGGCATGAGATGGCCTGTCCCAATACTATTATGCTGATGTTGAAGTAATATTCTCATATATAGATCTTCATAATGAATGATATGCATATAACCAGAAAGGTATAACTTTAAGCAAGGATATTCATGAAAAAAATTCATTTATGGTAACAAAGGTAGCAGTAGAGGGCACAAGATGCAATAAATTGTGAAGGATAAAATTAAAAAAATGGGTAATCTTTGTCCTATATCATTCATTATAAGAATATAATTAATATGCATGGGGGTTATTTTTCTTTTTTCTTCGTCATCTTCCAGGAATCTGCAGCTGTTAATGCTGTAAATGCCTTGCAGTCTGTTTATGGAATAAGGTATCGATACGGTCCTGCTTCCAGAACTTTGTGTGAGTGTCTCTGACAAATTAGATTTAAAAAATAAATAAATTTTGTTGATGATACTGTAATAGAGAAAAGTTTTTAAAAACTAAAATTTTATTAAATGAAGAACATAATACTGTAGTACCCCATTCCCCTGACAATAACCCCTTCCCGGATAATAAGTCCAATTGGGCTTTTGAGCGTATGTGCTAAAATAAGCCCTCCCCGAAATTCTTATTTGTTTTTTTTTATTGAAAATTTTAAAAAACAAGCTTTTACAAATATTTACTTCCCTCCCCCCCAAACCCCCCCCATCCTCCCCCCCCCAGACTTCCCAGAACCAATACAAGGTATAAATCTTTAACAAAAACATGCCTAAATAAGGTTAAAAAGAAAAAAAGTTAATAACATCTTTTACTTGAGCTTTAACTCCTCCTTGCTAGGCTAACTCTAAACAATTTATATCATTCCTAATTTCTTTAATCATAAGCTATCTGAAATTTCTTAGTCCCGTATTTATTTTGAATATAATCAATCCATCTTTTCCAGTCCAATTTATATCTCTCGTTTGAGTGATCCTTAAGATATGCAGATATTTTAGCCATCTCAGCTAGGTTTGTTACTTTCAATGTCCATTCTTGAATCGTAGGCAAATCTTCCTTCTTCCAGTATTGCGCTACCAAGAGTCTAGCTGCGGTTATTAAGTGCAAAATCAAGTTAATCTCTAGAACTGTACAATCAGTAATTATACCTAACAAAAATAACTGAGGGGTAAACTTTATCCTTTTTTTGAGAACATTTTGCATAATCCACCATATTTTTATCCAAAATGCTTTAAACTTTTTGCAAGTCCACCATATGTGAAAGTAAGTAGCATCAACACAGTCACATCTCCAGCATTTAGGTTGCAAATTCGGATACATAGAAGCCAGTTTTTAAGGATCTAAATGCCATCTATAAAACATCTTGTAAAAGTTTTCTCTCATATTTTGGGCTTGTGTAAATTTTACATTTCTTACCCAAATCTTTTCCCATGTATCCAACATTATTGGTTCTTCAAAATTTTGAGCCCATTTTATCATACAGTCTTTAACTAGTTCTGTTTCCGAATCCATTTCTATAAATACATTGTATAATCTCTTTATATGCATTGGACTTTGATCTCTAATTTGTTTGAGTAAATTATCCTCGACTTGCATAAAGCTGACTTTTTTATCTATTTTCCATCTGGCCTGTAACTGCCCATACAGAAACCATGATTGAATTGCCTTTTCTTCTTTTAGTACATTCAAAGGTTTTAACTGTAATATACCTTTTTCTAAGGTAAGAAGCTATCTGTATGTAATTACATCCTGTTTTTGTACTATATTTATATTTTCTATTGCGTGTCTAGGAATTGCCCACATGGGTATCTTATCACATAATTTATATTGATATTTTTTCCAGACCCTCAATAGAGCATTCCTTAAAATATGACTTTTAAAGTTTTTATCTACCTTTTTGTTATATAACAAATAAGCATGCCATCCATATACCAAATCATACCCTTCAATATTAAGTATTCTGTCATCTGTCAAATTAATCCAATCACTAATTACCTATAAAACTACTGCTTCATAATATAGTTTTAAATTGGGTAATTTCAAGCCTCCTCTCTCACGCACATCTTGCATTATTTTTAGTTTTATTCTCAGCTTCTTTCCCGCCCAAACAAATTTATTAATGCCCTTCTGCCATTCTAGCAAATTCACATCTTTTTAAAGTATTGGTATCATTTGAAAAAGAAATAAAAATTTAGGTAGAATATTCATTTTCACAGCTGCTATTCTTCCCAACAACGATAATTGTAATTTCTCCCAATTTTTCATCTCCGTCTGTATGCTATGCCATAGTGGTTCATAATTATTCTTATATAGCTTCCCATTTGAGGTTGAAATATAAACCCATAAATATTTGACCTTTTTAACTATTTCACATCCTGTCATTCCTTCTAATTCTTCCCTTTGTTTAGTGTTCATATTCGTAACTAGCATCTTTGTTTTCCCTAAATTTATTTTAAATCCTGACACTTGACCATATTGATTAATCATATTCATTAAAACCTTACTAGATTCCCATGGTTGGGTTAATGTTATAACCAAGTCATCCGCAAAAGCACGTACTCTATATTCTTGCTGCCTAATCTTGATTCCCTGTAAATCATCTGAGCCCCGTATTTTATTCAGCAATAGTTCCAAAGTTATGATAAACAGTAATGGAGATAAGGGGCAACCCTGCCTTGTACCTTTCACAATTTTGAATGAGTCTGTTAAACTTCCATTAACTATGATTTGAGCTGTTTGTTCCTGATATATTGCTTTAATTGATTGTAAAAAGTGCTTTCCTATTTGCATTTTTTGTAATATTTTCAAATTGCCAATTGACTCGATCAAAGGCTTTCTCAGCATCTAAAAATATAAGCACAGCAGGAATTTGGTTATTCTTTCCCAAATATTCCAGGGTATTAACAATTAGTCTTACATTACTTCTCATTTGTCTCCCTTGAATAAAACCTGTTCGGTCATTATGAATCAGTTGCTGAGTAACCAACATTAACCTATTCGCCAGTATTTTAGTAAAAAAATTATAATCTATATTAAGTAATGATATAGGTCTATCATTTTTTGGTAGAGTTAAGATCTAGATCCTCTTTTGGTATCAAGGATATGAAAGCTGTCTTCCAAGATGGGGGTACCCTCCCTTCCGTTTGGATCATATTGAATAATTCCTTGAGAGGTTCTACCATTTCTAATTGTAAATTTTTGTAATAAGCTAATGTCAGGCCACCTGTACCCGGTGCTTTCCCTACCTTTAGCTGTTTGATTACCTGGAGAATTTCCCCCAAGGTTATTGGTTGGTTCAATCTTTCCCTCTGCTCGTCTTTAACTATAGGTATTTTTTCTTTATCCAGGTATCTATCTATATCTAAACCTTGTATTTTATCTTTCATATTCAATCCTGTGAAAAATTCATGAAAGGCCTTTTGGATCTCATCCTGTTGATGTACTTCCTCCCCGTTATAATGTAATTTCGATATATTACGAGATTTCTGTTTTTTCCTAATCAAATATGCTAACCATCTGCCAGATTTATTTGCATTACAGAAAGTGTTATGTTTTGTATATAGCAAATTAGTGGCTACCTGGTCTGACATCAGCATATTAAATTGCCCTCTTAATAAGGCAATTGCTTCTTTAATCTTTTTGTCTCCTGGTTTTAGAATTAACTCCTGCTCTCTCTTTCTAATTTCTTCTTCAAGTTCAATTCTCTTTTCCCCGTTTACGTCTTTGCAGTCTATTTAAGTTTATCAGAACTCCTCTCATATACGCTTTACTTGCGTCTCATACCATTTCCATAGATGTACCCTTATTCATATTAAAAACAAAGTATTCTCTTAATAATTTTTTACATTCATTAATTTTTCCTCATATCCAAATACATTTTCATTCAATCTCCAAGTCCTTCTTGCTTGCATCCCAAATCCCAACTCCATCCAAACCAGATTATGATCTGATAAGACTCTGGAACATATCTTCGTCTTCTTTACCCTAGAAAGCAAATCATTGGTTGTTAGTATAAAGTCAATCCTAGAAAAGGATTGGTGTCTGTCAGAAAAAAAATGTGAAGTCATATTCTTCTGAGTTCCTTTCTCGCCAGATATCTCTCAATTCAAAATCATCTACCATGTCAAAAAAGGACTTAGGTAGTTTCGCTCTCATTTGAATATTTTGCCGAGAAGCCTTCTTATCTTTCTTGGTATTCATAATGCCATTCCAGTCGCCCAGTAATATACAGGATCTATAGTCCCAATGTACTAACTTAGCATGAAGCATTTTATAAAATTTATCTTGTTGTTGATTGGGAGCATATATACCCAATAGAAGTATCCTTTTCCCTTCTATTACCAGATCTATTGCAATATATCTTCCTTGGGAGTCTGCTTCAATTAATTCGGCTTTCATGTCCTTTCTTAAGTAAATAACTGTACCATTTTTCTTCTCCGGAGCAGAAGCTATAAAGTGTTGTCCAAGTTTGTATTAATCAAGTATTTCTGATCAGTAGATCTAATATGAGTCTCTTGCAGGCAAATTATGTCATTCTTGAATTGTTTCAGATAATGATTTATTTTCTTCCTTTTCTGTGGGGAATTTAAACCATTAACATTCCAAGTTAAGAACTTAGTTGTCATCTTTGGCTCCCTGAAGCTTTTTAAGAGCCATCTGGAAATCCTGAAATTTAATTTTCGGCCTGGCTCCACCCCCTGCTTCTAAATTAAGACTTGTAGCTTCTTGAACAGTAGCATGTTTGTTGTGAGGCTTGTTGCTTTTTAAACTCTTGTTCCATTCGCCTAGTGATCACGTGGGTTTGTCTTTGTTCCTTGGCTCCTTGTAACTCTGAGAGAGGAAGTTGATCCACCCTTGTTGATCCTTCAGTAGCTTTCTGTCTATCCTGTCCTTCTTGTTGTCTTTCTCTGGGTCCAGGAAAGGGGGATGTCCAGCCTGCAATATATTATTGTAAAAATCTCGAGCCTTCCATACTGAGTTAAGACGGTATCTTTGCCTCTGATAGGTGAGTGCAAGTCTGACTGGGGCCTCCCATCGGAACTGTAGCTGACGATTTTTGAGCTCCTCAACTAAAAAGGCATAGTCTTTTATCGATCTCAGCATTTTAGGTGGTATTTCCTTCAAAACAGTCACCTCCTGACCCTCAATTTGAAGCTTAGTTTTGTAAGACACTTGCAATATCGCGTTCCTCATATCCCTCATAGCAAAGTACACCACAATGTCTCTTGGTAGTTGCTTTTGTCTGGCAAGCCAAGAGTTGACACGATAAATCTTTTCAATTTGCCATTCAAAATTCCCTCCTGGCCTCCCCATCAATTGATCAAAGGCTTCTGAGAAAATCTGCTTCAAATTTTCTTGATTTTTCTCTTGAAGGCCTCTTATCCTTAAGGCAAATTCCATCTGTCTATCTGCAACATTATAATTTCATTTTCTGCATCGCCAACCTTTTGTTGAATCACATCCATTTTTGTTACCAGATTAATATTAGAATCACTAAGATCTTCTAATCTGTCTTCAATTCCTGAGACGTAGCCAGATAGGCAATTAAAAGCCACCAGAATATTGCCTCTAATTTCCTGGTTCCGGGTCATAAGCTCTTCTGACAAATCTTTGTGAGCAGCAGATATCTCTTCTTTAATTTCCATCGCAGCTGCATGATTTTTTAAAGCTTCGACTAATTCTTTTTGCAAAATTTCTCGCGTCAGGGGCTCCCCTGCAGAAGTGGGAGGGGGGAGTAGTGACTGTAATTTAGTGGTTGGGGCAGGCGAGCTTCCTGCACTTTTCGACACAATGGGGGGGGGGGACTTTTGCTGCTTAGACGCCATTCCAGGTTTAACCTTATCTACCCAATTAGTAAGTCCAGGCAAGCCGATTATCCAGCAATTACTATTTAGTTTGGTAATAAATCACTTCTTGATCTTTAAATGTTCTGAGCTCCATAAAGATGTCCTCAAAGCCTGACCCCTCCTACAAAGCTATTTGGTGCCATTTTGTGTCTTTCTAGCAAGTAAATTGTCAGAAGGAATTCTTTAAAAAGATGAAGTTAAAGATTTATACATACAATTAGGAGTTCACAAGTATCAGTTCTGCCCGTTTGAAATCAATAATAAATCAGATTTTGTGCTGAGGGCGGGTGAAAGCCTTCATTCTGCAGCAAGAAGCAGAAGAAATTCTTGACACGGAGAAATGCTATGCAACCGGGGGTCTCCCACTCCCTTCCCAGATTTATGCTCTGGTGGGGTTAGTTGGAGCACTGCCCAAACATAGCTTGCTCGACTCTTCTTCTAAGCCTGAAGAAGAGGTAATCAAACTGCTAAACAGTTGATGAATGCTGTTTAGACAGTTTAACGCAGCCAAGATTCCGGAGCTGTTAAAGACAACAACCCTTGTCAGGCCCCTGCCCACCGGAATTATTGTAACACAGCAACAGCCATGAGGTGACCATGATTGCCGCCTCCTGCATCTCAAAAATAATAAGACCTCCCCGAAAATAAGGGCAAGCACTTATTTTGGGGCTCAAATACAATAAGACCTTGTCTTATTTTCAGGGAAACACAGTACCAGTTTTAATGTTTGTACGTTGTTCAGAATTATTCTTGAGGAGTTGGGCAGCATATAAATTTAATAAATAAATAAATACCAACTATAAATTACTTCTGAACTATGAGTAGTTATGCTTCTAGCTTTTTGTACCAATATGTAAGGAGGTACAGGCTAATGCTGGGAAGATAAATAAGTAATTGGTATAGAATTGCAGCTCGTATATTCAATGTTTGGGGAAAATCTTTTCCACTATCATCCACAAATTGAGCATTGCTGTTTTATGCAATATATATGACTACAGCTCACATAATTCCATATATATTCCCTATATATATTTCACCTTGAGCCTGGTGAGATTCAATCTGCCAAATTACAGGTAGCCAGCAGTCAGCAGAAGTAGCATTCAGTACTGCATTTTAACCACTACACCACTGCAGCTCAAAGATGAGAGTGTGACACTTTTCTAATCGTAAAATAATAAGAAGCTAAGTGCTCTAGGTTTTTGGAATTTAAACCAACAGACACCTGCCACGTAACCTCCCAAAGCTTAACAATTGTCAATAAGAAAGACAAAAATGTCTGGATAGTGAATATGGCAATACCTTGAGAGAGCAGAATAGAAGAGAAAGAAGATAATAATATACAAAGACCTGCAAATAGACAGTGGCAAAAGAAAGCAAAGGTAGTATCAATAGTAATAAGCACCTTTAGTGCAATCCCAAAACAACTGGACACCACTTGAATACCTTCAGCATTGACAAATTCACCATCAGTCAATTGCAAAAGTCAGTTTTTACTCAGAACAGCTTACATTCTGTAACCTCTAACACCAAAATCAATATCTGCCTATCTCAGATCCTTGGGAAGGACTCGATAAGTAGATAAAAATGTTAAACCCAGACTATCCTGCTGACTATGCAATGAACCATAACAATACAAATAATTTATTACCCTCAAACATCCACACCTGCCTATTCCATTGATGGTGGGTGAAAAGGCTAAATCCAGGCTGAATATCTAGCTGACCATGGAACAAACCATAATTAAGAAGTCATTAGCCCTGCTCTTTTCAGTGCAGTTACCCCACTACGTGAGGGCCTTTTATTTTATTTATTTATAAAATGTATAGGCTGCCTATCTTTATCTTTGCAGAAGATTGGGAAACTGAGATCACCCATCAAATGTTGTAGATACATGTATTAACAAATTGTTTCCTAAACCAAACATTGTTTTTCTTTTTTTCCAGATGTAAGTTCTGGGAGTTCAATGGATTGGGCCTATAAAACTGGAATCCACTATTCATTTGCCTTTGAATTGCGTGATACAGGTCATTTTGGATTTTTATTGCCTGAGAACCTAATCAAGCCAACCTGTATAGAGACCATGCTGGCTGTTAAAAATATAACCATGCACCTCCTTAAAAAGTGTCATTTAAGCGTTGCAGCCAAGTTTTAATTTTTTAATTGTTCTTAAGAATACAGCGTGAAGTCACTCAAATATAGAATATAGCATTTTCCACTAGTGGAACCCATTGAAAAAAGAAATGATATTTTCTATATATAAGAGATATTCAAATGTTTGATACATATACTAGGCCATACATATGTGGTATCAGGACATATGAAGGCAGAAATCCTTGAGTGTATCTAAATAATTATTGATGAAATTATGAAAGGTGGAAATGAGAAAAAGTAAAAAGAAAAAGAAGCACCAAGGCTTTATTCAAATTCATGTCTAGCAAGAAAAAGGATAAATCATGTGAAATCTTTGTTCAAATAAATTATCTGCCTAATTTATACATGAATTTATATATGAATCTCAGCTTGGCTCAAAGAAGAATCATAATTTGCTCAAAATGTTGAATTTTGAACCATTGAAAGTTAGTCATAGCTCTGATATCTATAACCTAAGCTAAACCTTTTGCAATAATAAAGCTATTTTACTGTTAGGATCATATGTTTATTAACATTGGAATAAAATACATCATGCAGCAAAAAACATTGGCAAGACCTGTGTATTAACTTCCTGGGAGGAATATGCCGAGAATAGAGGATACAGTATATTCCTCTATGAATGTCACCAAAGACCAAATTCCAAAATTAACTTTAAGATTGGAAACATCCAGATGGAATAATGTTCTATCATACCTACTGCATTCATTATATTTTTTCATGTTCCAATTGTAGAGGAATAATAGCATTTATTTTTACTATTGTGCTTTAAACTCCAGGGAACCTATTTTATTTAAATTATATTTTAGAACTCTCCTTCATAGCTAGAGATTGAATAACCTTTATTGCTATCACCTTGGAAATGTCAGCATGGTCAATTTATTCAGTGTAGAAAATGGATAGTGTAAGATGTAATCAAAGGGTCAACTCACCCAATAAGTATTGCATTTCCCCAGGCACAATGAAATGGAAAATAAGTAAATAACAGCCAAAGCAGAGAAGGCAATTTCAACCTCTGAAACCAGGACAGAAACAGCTATTATATAAGTATATGGATAAGAATCAATTGGTTTCGCAGATCACATGTACTGAAAAAGTGTAAACTTTTAGTCATTTGCAGCATGTCACTGCGTAGCTGCAAAAATCGTAACCATTCCCCCTGCAAAATACCAAGTGATGAAGAAAGGCATCCTTGTCAGTCTGACTGCATCTTTCTTCTGGTATACCCTTTTAGAAATTATATATATATTTCTACTATGGTGAACTATTGTTAGCTGTGCCAATTTAATCCTGGATTAGAAAAAATGTACTATATATATATATATATATACATATACATATATACATACATACATACATACATACATATACATACATACATACATACATACATACATATATATATATATATATATATATATATATATATAAATGTGTGTTTGTGTGTGTTGTGTGTGTGTGTGTGTGTGTGTGTGTGTAAATACATTACACTTGGTTAATATTAACTGTGATTAGATTTTGTGTTTCAGCTGTTGTTTGAATTCCTGGTTAGTTTATGGTTCTATCTAATGGACAAACTGGAAAATAAATCAGATAGATTAACCATGTTATATGAATACAACCAAAAGCTATCTACATAATACTAAATCTCCAGTTCCCATAAATTTTAACTGTCAAAATGGTGCATCATATGGCAACAATGTTTGAACCAAGGAACGTCAAATGGACTAATTTACAAAATTTGTCCAAAATCTGCAATCCAAGGCAAAATTTATTAATTTTTTGATTATAAAATGACTTAATATAAAATGTCATAAAACATATCCTGTGCTAATGAGCTATTTTTAAGGCAGATAAATCATTGACTGTATCCCAACTTTTCGTGAAGGCAGTTGAACGTCAATTGATAAATTAACATTTGGAAGACAGGTTTTACCAATAAACATAATCATATTTATTTATGAGCAATATGAGATGAAGATAATTTCCAAAAGGTAAGAAAGCTGGTTAAATATATCATTTCTTAATTAGTTCATCTTTAAAAGTATTTATACTTTCTTTCTTTCCATTTAACTACCCTTCTCCCTCAGAGAATAGTCTTATTCTATAGCTATTGCAAGCAACTTAATTTATGAATTTTATGATTTTTTTAAAAATTGTTTAATACCGTGCTCTGCATATATGTTCCAATAGCACACAATCAATTAGCTAATAACGTGCATGTGCAAATGAACTGACATAGTTTATTCAAAGATCAGCAAAATGTAAAAAATATACCAAACAACAAGCTCAAATTAGTAAGATAAAATAGAAGAGATTTCTACACTAAAAATGCAACTTACATTATAATAGTGAGTTGGTTACCAGTGCAAATGTATATCTAAAATATAATCTAGGAGGCAAGTAAATAGCCAATATGTATTAAACTTGAAGTGGTTAAAACAAAACTTTTTATGTGACCAGTTATGCCTTATTTTTATTGTGGCAACATAGAATTTGGCTTCAGTGCAAGTTTTAACGTGCTCTGAATCTGCTAGAAGATTCACATAAAAATTGCCTAGCCTTTCTGAGAATTTCCATATTAGCAGCAAAATATAAGCATATAGCATCCCTGTAGAATTTACAATATAATAAAGTGAGAAATGAATTCAATCACATGGGCATGTTTGGTTAATGGGGTTTCACGGTATTTGGTAAGATGTGTTTGGCTTTAAAATATGCTATCTTCCATTTAGGGAAAGTTAGATTTCATAAATATCTTGCTATATCCCAAGAGTTCTTTTTATTCAATTTCTGCCATGTTGTGGCAGCCTATTAACTTCAGTTTGAAACTTCATATCTTTTTCTTTTTTGCGAGTTGCTTGGTTTGATCATACTGTAAATAAATTAGGAATGGTACAAAAAAATCCATATAATGTCAGCTTCTGCTCTACAGTCTGTTTCCAAGGGAAGAGGAAAACTTAATATTAGAAAAGCCTGGCTGGACAAAATTGGATATTCAGCCAGAGGTTTGGATTAATCTCAAAAAATTTCTGCACACTGATTCATGTTGAATAACCATATCCTGCAACTACATCAATGATAGTTGATAATCTTATCAGAAGCAATAGGTACCAATGCAATGTAGGGGAAGTCAAAGTAATTTCTTTATATATAATATACATATAGCACAGACAAAAGCAGTTATATCATCTATCCCGATACTGCCCACTTCAAATGACATCAGCTTTTCCTTGTTTCAGGCAAAGAATAGTTCTCATTATCATCCAGCAGATGTTTAAACTAAAACTGAACTAAGGAGGCATTGTACTGAAAATATGCTTCCTACTTCAGATATCAGTTCTAAGCTAGAGCAAATGTTAGAAAACATTTTTTTTTAAATCCCATCATATTCCATGTCCATCCTGCCTTATGAATAACTTTAGAATAAGAATCTATTCAAGTTTTCAAAGGATAAATAGGATTGAACAAGAAAAGCTGATCGTTGCAAAATTGTTACCTTTCCCAAACTTGTTTCCCAAACAATTCCCAAACTTTTTCTTCTAGGTAAGCACAACTTAGCAAAAAAAAAAAAAAAAAGATCTCCTTCACTCGTTGTTCATAAGATTTCCAGATACAAATTGGCTATTCTGTTGCAAATAAAAGGATGCAAAGCTGCTGAGGTAGGCGGAAGCACTTTAAACATTCAAGTCGCTGTGTTAGTAATTCCACTACAGGATATTCTATCACTGTTTTGTCTTTCTATAACACAAAAGTAAACTAGCTCGAAAAACTTTACAATATGTTTAATACACAACGTTTGCATTTGAAGACAGACATAATATTCCACAGTTTAATCAATCTGTTAATACTAACCCACACGCTCTTCTGCACACACATACTTGAGAATAAAGATTCAAAACATTAAAACTGAATGCAAGGATTATTACAGGCATCGGTGTACAGTCCGCCAGACATAAAAACTACAAACCAGCTCCGTAGCCGTTCCTCAAAGGAAGTACTTGGTCACAAAAACCCAATTTCCCCCTCAGCTTCGCTATATTCATTTTACAGCCCAAATCAATGAGGAAAAATCCCAGCTTGGTCGAGTCGAGTCGGTTCCGAGTCCCAGCCGCCGGTAAATTCTTTCCCATCGTGGGGCGAATAGGGGCCAAGAAATTGAAGCTCCAACCGCTTTCTCAGTCGCCGGACAGAAGAAGCCGGCCTAGGCGACGGAGTCTTCAGAGAAATCAAATATGGCGGGAGAAGGCGGGAGGCGAGCGGGAAGGCCTCCAATCCCTTCCTCCGTCCCTTCTCTCCGAAGAGGAATCCCAGGCCCCGCCCTCCCCGCACCTGTTGCGCGCGGCCACCAGCCAGTCCCTGCTCCCCTTTTCTACCTTGCGCGACTGGCAGCGCCGCTATTTGCTCGCTCCCTCCCCCCCCCTTGCGGCTGCGCCCTCTTTTCCCGGCCTTGAAGCAACAGCAGCTGTAGCAACCTCGACGCCGCTGCCGCTTCCTCCTCTGTAAACCACTCGGCTCCGGCCTTGACGTCGTTTCCTTCCAACATGGCGAGGACGGGAGGCTGCTGCTTTGGCCGCCGCTGCCGCCGCCGCTGCTGCTGCTGCCGCTCTCGCTTCTGCCGCTGCTTCTAATGGAGGCTGAGGCAAACGGGCAGCGCTGCGTTCTTGGGAGAGCCGATTCGTCCCTCCTCCTCCTCAGCGTCGAGCAGGGGCTGCGGTAGCCGCCTGGGTCAGAGCCGGTTTCGGTTCCTCCGAGGAGGGGAGAGAAGACCCTTTCCCCGGGAAGTCTTTTCGGGTCTCAGCCCGCGCAGCCCTGAGAATCACCTCCGCTCATCCTCCCCTTTCCCCTCACTTTCAGCGCGCCCTCATGTATGAGGGGAAGAAGACGAAGAATATGTTCCTGACACGGGCTTTGGAGAAGATCCTGGCCGACAAGGAGGTGAAGAAGGCGCATCATTCCCAGCTGCGCAAAGCTTGCGAGGTGGCTTTAGGTAAATAGGAAGGAGAGACTACGGGGGGGGGGGGGAGCGAAGAAAAGTGGGGAGGAGGGAGAACCGGGTACCTGCGGCAGGCAGACTGGGCCTTAGAATCGAATAGGGCGGCTGTCATTATAGGGAGAGGCCGGCCTGAGAAAGAAAAGGCGACGGAGGTGGGGCCGTGTGTGTGTGTGAGAGAGAGGGTCGTTTAGTGTGAGAGAGGGCTATGTGTGCGGAGTGGGGCGACAGAGATGCGCCGCGGTCAGTTTTCGCCTGGATCCGGAGCCAGGAAGGGAGAGGAGGAGCTGCTGTGGCCCTCTAGATACGTGAGGCCAGGCCTTTGTGATCTAGCAATGCGGCGAGTCACTCTCGAGGTGGATACGGGGATGGGAGGCAGGCGGGGGGAGGAAACCCCTGTGGGTTGTTCTTGCGTGTTTTGTACTAGTCTTGGGAAAGAACCTTGAGAGCGTGAACAGGAAGAATATTAATTATCAATTAACCATCCGCCTCTTTTCTCCTCCCTCCGTCGCGTCGACGGCGAAATATAATCGGTTGCCTTGACATGGCTTGCTTGCTTTCCTTTCTTTTTAACCACCTCCCTCGCTCATAAACACACCCTGCATGAATAGGCAAGGGAAGGTGTGTAAAGAGTTGACCTGGAAGAACAAGGCCGTCTGGGAAGGGAGCAGGTGATAGGCAGCAGGGGAGGAGGGGGGAAGAGAAGGAAGCTGAAGACAAGAAGATGATGGAAAAACAAGGGACAGTGCTACCCTGGCAACATTTGATACCTGATTTGAGAGGCTGTTGTGTAAGGAAAATGCATAACATCAGAAAAGGAGGCAATGATGGAAGAAGGCATTCTATTGTAGCATACAGAGATGGTTTTAAAAAAATGTATTGTTTGGGAGGATTAGTGTTTCTTGTCTTACCTATTTATTTATGTCACTATGGAAGGAAATACAAAACTAATATTTTTTAAATATGGATTTAAATCTATCTTGCACTTCTAAAGGAAATCATATCTACATATCTCTACTTAAGGCTTCTGGCCCAAATAAGATATTTATTGAAATGTTTTATAGATATCTGTATAAATGTGGATATTTATCTTTATCATTTCCTTTCATTGTGTTATACTTTTGAGACATATAAAATAGCTAATGCGCACTGGGTTTCACTTCTTATATAAAAATAGTGGAACCCAGTGAGTTGACCAGTTTATATAAGATTATTTAAGCCTTTGATATTAGACCTAGACCAGAAAATTGATGTTTTTGTTTCTTACATGTTATTAAATACTTTTATAATTGGAAAAAAATAATTTGTTCTTTGCCAAATTACATTACTTTATGCACATTTCTAATCTAAATATAATTGTAAAATATTTTAAATTCATTCCTTTTTATCTTCCATATTGTCAAAGGTATTGAGATTCAGTGTCTTAGCTTTAAATTTCTCAGAATAAATAAATATAACTTTTTTTAAAGTATCCAGATTCTTTTTTAATGGCATCCCATTTCAAAAGTAAAATTTAATAGAAAATGATTAGATATTATAGGGTTAAAGTATTCTTGCTTTAAATACTGGGACAAATACTAAATAATAAGGTGGATCCAGCATACCTCAATAGCATATTAGTTTACATCATTCATATATATATATATATATAGTTAACAATGAAAGTATTAAGGTACAGTATTGATGGCATTAACTTGTCAGTTAAAATTGGTTCCTGTGAGAGCCTTTGCATTCCTTTATGGTTAATAGTTGATTTGGAAAGGCAGAAATTATCTACCATTTGGTTGTCAGTTCTGAATCTGGTTGCTGTATCACTTTGATCTTTATTACATATAATAGTACAATTTTTTTCACTATGCTTTTAGATTTTCATTACTAACATTTGCAGATTAGCACTGTAAGATTAATAATTTTCTACTAGATCTTACTTAGATTTGCAGCTGAGAGTATTATCAGCATAATGTAGGTAATTGAAAGTTTTTCATCCCGTTTTAACAAAAAACTCATCTAATTCCAATTTATCCTTTCTCAATATATATTCACTATATAGGTTAATAAATAAGAGAAAGTACACAGCCTTTTCCTCATCCCTTTGCTGACCTAAAATATTTAGCCATATTCCCCCCAGACCATGACCTCTTGTCCTATGCTTAGGTTTTATGTGAGGACAGAGATATTATGAGGTTCTCATTTTCTTAAAGGCATTCACAGCTTGACACAGCTTGAAAGAAGTGAAGGCCTTCTATGGTCAATTAAACACTTATTAGATTTTTAGGCTTTCTCAAATATCCAGCATACATTAGCAGTAATGTCTTTGATTTTCAGACTTTTATAAAACATGCTGAATATCTGGCATCTCTCTGCAGAGCTCTAATCTTCATTGGATGGTCCTAAGAATTATTTTGCTAGCATTAAAGATATTATGCAGTTGTTCGAACATTCTGTAAAGTATTCTTTCTTTGATTAGTTTGACAGATCTCTTTCAATCTGTTGGATATTCTTGTAAATGGAATATCTTCTAAAGTATCATGGATATATGTACAAATTTTCAGTACGCTCCTTCCATCTGTAATCTTATTTGAGACAATTATTATCTGCCCATTAATATTTTTGGCATCGTAATTGAAGATTGGGACTTCTTCCTGATTTGGAGTCTTTCCTTGTTTTTCGTGTTGTTTCCATCTTTGGTAGTTTTGCAAATTTAATATTGCTTTTGTCACTTCTACTAGCTCTGTTAAAAATTTGCAAAAGGCGGGGTGGGTGATTTCTCTCCTTTCCCATACCATTCTTTCTCCTCTTTGGAGAGATTGGAGAGAGAGGGATTTCATGAGAATAAGCTTTTTTTGTAGTGTGACTGGTTTACAACCCCAAGCTGTGGTGCAATTGCATTGTTTTTTATGTACATATGACAAGAAGCAGACATAAGCATCCTAAAGAATTGTCTTATTTCCAGATTGTTAAGAAGGAATACCACTATGATTCTTCCTTAAAATTGGATAATAAAGTAGGGAATAATAAATGTAGTAAAGCATTTGTGTATATTTTGCTGTTGGGCAATCCTTATTTGTACTGAGATCAAAAAGGAAAAATTATTCCTCCAGTTTGTAGGATGAATCATCTTGACTTTCATTAGATTCTTATCATTAGTATAATATCCTAATTTTCAACAATAGATATTTTGTGCTCTTTTGCTTTTGCCTGTTTTTGTTCCAATGCCAGCCTTGTTAGTTAACTAAATAAAAGCAAGTAATGGAAGCAAGATTAATCCAAGAAGTACTTAAAGTTACAGCTAAAAACACTTGTAGTTCTGACCCACCTTCAGCCCCAAAGTTTTACTGAGTGGCTCTGGGCCACTCATTCTCACTCTAAACCAGGGGTCACCAACCTTTCAGACCTCAGGGACCACCAAATTCATAATTTGAAATCCTGCAGACCACTAATATGAATCCAGCATGCCACTCGCTGAAGCACCTGGACTCACAGTGACGGGATGGGGTCCTTCAGGCACTTAGCTTCGCCGCCTGTTTCTGCAACCTTAAACACTCAAAGAGCCATTTGGACCCATTTCCCACAGAAAACAAAACATCTCTCATCTCTCTCTCTTTTTCTCTCTCTCTCTTCTCTCATCTCTCACCTCTCTTTTCTTTCATCTCTCTCTCATCTCATTTTATCTCTCTCTCTCTCTCTTTTCTCACTCTCATCTCTTTTCTCTCATATCTCTCTCTCTCTTCTATCTCTATCTCATCTCATGGTCCAGCCAGTGTCTTGGGGCAGAGAGGAAGTCACGTGTCTCCCAGTCGCACAACACCAACAAGGGCTGGAAGAAATGCCCGCGAGATCTAGCAACAGATGAAGTTTCACTCCCCCTCTGGAATATGGAACAAATCTCCATCCTCCACCCTTCCCTTCTCAGGCCAGGCTAGGAGTGAGTGGGAGGGGAGGGCGAGGACCAGGCCAGCCAGTGGTGGGTTCAGCCGATAGGAAGCCACAGTAGGGGTATGAAAGAGCCACAGATTCCCGACCCCCATTGCTTCGGCCTGCCTGTGCCACACACACCTCCCTTGCCACAACAGCACCATTATCTCATTCCAGCTAGCAAGGGCTGTGCCACTCCTTGCACATTGCACCTCCTGCAAAGTTGCAAGCTTCATGTACTTCCCTCTATGGCAGAGATTACCAGCCCCACCATGAGTTGCCTGGCCAGTCCCATATTTCAGAGCTCTAGTCACAGGACTGGCCCATTGGTCATCCTGGAGCAGCTCCTCCACCCGGGTGTGCCGTGGATCACCAAAATTTTCTCACGGACCACCACTGGATGGTGACCTCTGCTCTAACTCCCTCAAAGGGTATTATTATAGAGAAAAATAGGAAGAAGTACTATATCTGCCAACTCAAGCTCCTCAATAAAATGCAGGGTATAAATCAAATAAAAAAAATACTATGTTAAAATTGTAAAAAAATTACTAGGCTGACTTTCCTAAGTGATATATAAAAATAAAGTGTTATATTTTTGCCTAGGGAGAAAAATCAAAATAATAATGATTACTAGAAATGTAAAAATGAATGCACATAGTAAATTTGTATATACTTTTATTGAATATACAAATCATTATGACAATTTAATAAAAGGTAACACGCACATTTATAGAATTAGGCTGCATAACTCTTCCTACATGTATGGGTTGAGGTATAAATCTTACAAAACCAGTTAGCTTATACCTTCAGGCTAGCTTCACTTTTTCATGTCAGAGGAACGATATTGACTTTGTTTAGAATGTAGAAAGGGTATAGATTATGTACTCTCCCTCATTCCCATTACTTAAATATTCATTTTAATCTGTATGCTGTTCCAATCTTCATGTTTTACAGTTTCATGAAAACTGGATCAACAGTCAATAAAAAACAAAGCATTCCCATGAGTTGTTTTTAAAAAAAACAAACCTTGAGCTTGAATACAATTGGGCGGAGGAAAACCTACCAGTACTTTAAGTAATTGAAATACTATTTGAAATGCTAAGAAACTTTTTCTGAGTTTCAGTTGGAATCTGTTTTTCTTTAAATTAAATCCTTTATTTCATGTTCTGCATATGGTATAATAGAAACAGAATTTGGTTGATCTCTTCATATAACATATCTATGGAGATTCTCAATCATCCAGGTCATAATTGTCTTGAAGGTGCTTTTTTCAAAAGTAACTGGACTTTTTTTTTCTTTGAAAACATTTCACCTCTCTTCCAAAAACCTTTTTCAGTTTTGAAGAAGTTTTTTGGATGAGAAACAAGACACTCTGAAAGTCCAATTGCCTTTTGGAAAAGAGCTTTTGGGACTATATAACATCTTTTCAGGTATTAGAGTTCTTTCGGTGTTTTCTTCTCAAGGCTGAAACACTCACTTCCTTTAGTCTGTCTTCTCTTCTTTTTTCTAGCTGTATGTATCTAGTCTCCTGACCATTCCCATTATTCTCTGAATTTACTCCAGTGTCTCTGAATTATTTTTAAAGTACGCTACCAGGATTGCATATGGCACTTGGTGATTTGTGATCCATGTACAACTTGGAGAGTTGGAAATTGTTTTGATGATGCAGTCCAAATTTGCATTTCCCTTTTTCTCAGCCAAATTATACTGCTGACTCATACTCCATTTGCGATCAAGTATTATTCCATCATTCTTTTTTACAGGTCCAGTTAATAAAAAAGATCTCACATTATATATCTGCGCACTTTATTTCTGTTACCCAAATCAACAACTTGGTATTTTTCTTTGATAGTTTCAATCTGTTTCCTTAATCTAACTTTACATTTTATTCCTATCTTTTAGATTATTAGCCATCCCACCCAATTTCCTATTATATTTATCTTTAGTAAGCATTTTCTTCTCAATCCTCTTGCAGGTAGTCCTCACTTAATGACCCTAATTGGGACTGGAATTTCTATCACTATTGAAAGTGGTTGTTAGGTGAAAGATGATTGCACCACTTAGTAATGGGAGTTCCAGAAATTCCAGTTTTTGTTGTTAGGCCAAGCCCACACTGTTGTTAGGCCAGGACTTCATGCTTCTCCTGATCTGTGTTTGCCTTCACTTCAACTCCCCAGCACACCTATCTCTCCCTGTTCCCATATCTGCCTTTTTTTGCTTTCTTACACTCTGCCACCTACCCCACTGCCCCCAACTGATCTTTGCTGAAAGTGGCCTTGGAGAACCATCCTACTGGTTTCAATGTATTGGAGTCTGCTGGCTCTTCACAAGGCTCGTACCTGAGAGACTGCCTCCTGCCAATTATCTCCCATAGACTGATCAGATCGCACAGACTAGGCCTCCTCCGGATTCCATCTGCCAGCCAATGCCGGCTGGCGACTCCCCGGGGGAGAGCCTTCTCTGTTGCAGCTCCAGCCCTCTGGAACGAGCTCCCCGTGGAGATCCGGACCCTTACTACTCTCCCGGCCTTCCGCAAAGCCACTAAGATCAGGCTGCTCCAGCAGGCTGGGGGGCTGTTGAAATAGCCAGCCCCACTGTAACTATGAATGTTGCGTATTTTAAACTGTTGTTTGTCTGTCTGTCTATTTATCCCCTTCCTCTGTTTATTGTAAGCCGCCCGGAGTCCTTCGGGAGTGGGCGGCATACAAGACCAATAAATAAATAAAATAAATAAATAAATTTACAAGAGGAAGGCTGGCTAAGAGTGAGCAGAGGGCCTGCAGGTAGGTTTTTTTGGTGCTGGGCTTGCCTCTACTCTTGCTAAAGCCCTGCAGGCTGGGTCTCCAGGATCACTTCCAATGTGAGCTACAGAGCCTGCACTTCACCTCTGGAAAGGTATCTTAGCAATAGCAATAGCAATAGCAGTTAGATTTATATACTGCTTCATAGGGCTCTCTAAGCGGTTTACAGAGTCAGCATATCACCCCCACAGTCTGGGTCCTCATTTCACCCACCTTGGAAAAATGGAAGGCTGAGTCAACCTTGAGCCAGTGAGATTAGAACCGCTGAACTGCAGATAACAGCTGAAGTGGCCTGCAGTACTGCACCCTAACCACTGCGCCACCTCGGCTCTCCCTTTCTTTTAGTTCTACTGCCACACTGAATAAGGCACTGAATAAGGCACAGTTTCTACTTTCACCTGGGGAGCCACCTCTTTCCCTCCACCTGGTGATCGAGAGTGCTGCACTTCACCATCCTGTCCCAGGGACTCCTTCCAGGCCAGGCCAACAAGTTCCCTATAGCAAATGAAACTCTGCCACCATGTCAGGCTCAGGGCATACAGCCACCAGCTGCATGCTCACCCAGTATCTGGATTCTGGGCCAGCAGCAGAGGAAGAAGACGGCGGTGGCAGTGGTGTGTGTGTGTGTGTGTGTGAATTGAAATGCCCTTGCAGTTGAAAGTGCACGTGTGCTTCCAAGTGCCTGAATTTTGATCATTTGACCACAGTGATGCTGTGACAACCATACCTTGAAGGATCAATTGTAATTATTGTTAATTAAGTGCCATTACTTGACAGTTGCTAAACAAGCAGTCATTAAGCAAAGACTAACTATAATGAATAAAATTACTGAACTAACAGATTCAGAAGAGAACTTTGTGGTATCTCAAATAGAACTTTATTTCAATTTAATGAGAAAATTAACAAGTACAATTTTCAAGTCAACTATATATCACTAATAAGTTATGCCATTCTGTGCACACTTGTTTGCTAAAAAGAATGGGATAGAATATTAGATGCTTTTCTGTAACCAAGATGTTGTTGCATCTTGCTTTAATGGCAATATATTTTATTAATAGAGATAATAGCTTTACTTATTATTCTCAAGTAAAAATGTTTTAATTTTGCGGAATAGGACTTTTGCCTACTATTATTTTTAAATGTTTTCCTTAGTATTTGTGATCATTTGCTCTTGCAGTCCTTTTTTAAAAGGCCATGATAAACATTTTTAGTCCAGTCCTGACTAACTGCTCTTTAGGCTATAAAATTGGCCATGTAAAAAAAGTCTGTAGGAATGATGTTTTTACTATGCCATCTGAGGTTTTATTGGTATAATTTAAGTGCCTAATGAAATTTCTAATTACCAAGTTTAAGGCTTGTTCTGTGATGATCAACAGATGTATCCAGTTACGTGTTGTCTGTTTGCACATATGGTGTCAGGCTCTTTGGCAGCTGCTTAAAACCATAGATTCTTTCCCAAGCCCGATTGTTCCAGAGTTCTCTTGAAAGAGATTTGCTGAGATAAATGGGATGGACTTAACAAGAATTCCAGCAACAGAGCACAGGCGGGTGAAAGAAAGTCACTTTCTTGTGCTCGCGGCAGAGCTCAGGCAGGTTGCTGCGAGCACTGGCGGGCTGCCGCGAGCTCAAGCAGGCTGCCGCGAGCACAGGTGGGCAAAAGAAAGTGACTTTCTTTCGCCCGCCTGTGCTCGCGGCAGGCGGGCTGCCACGAGCTCAGGCGGGCGAAAGAAAGTCACTTTGTGACTACCTGCAGATACCATCACGATACCCAATATAATAGATGTTTTCCTTCCACATTGAGGAAATAGTGTTCAAAATATGAATGTCTTTTTCAGATTGTTCTGAATAAGGAACAGTTGTTTAGGAACCAAATGACATATGTCTGGAAATTTGAATTTTGGTAAGTGGACTTCTTCTTTTTTTTGGCTTGAAACATCCACCAACTTCCTCTGTCTTATAAGCTGATAAACAGTGAGATGTTTGAAACCAAAAAGAAAAGATGTCTACTTGCCATAATTCAACTTCCAGACAACTGTATGTGGATGACTGAAAATTTTCATCAACAAATGATATATAGATATACCTGTCCTTTCAACACAATTTTGGCATAGGGCTCTGACCTGTATAAAATACTTCAGATAATACAGAGAATCCTCAACTTATGATTGATTGCTTAGCGACAATGTTACTACATGCAACATAACATGCAATGTTTCTACAAAGTTACGATGGAGTTCCCAAAAGATACTTACAACCTGGTTCTGATATCTGCCCTTTGTGGTTCATATGACAGCATTCTGGCTGCTTGCATTATCTTGCAGTCACTTGATGCAGTGGTCATTTATATTCATGACATTTTGCTGAAAACCAGTTTATTTCTGGTTTTTAACAAAAGTACTTTATAGGGAACAATAGATTCGTTTAAAGACTGTTGCAAAAAAGGTTGTAAAATTGGGTCCAGTCATGTGATGAGCTACTTTATGACTATCACAACTGACAACCATAACAGATATGCTCCATTACAGTCATAAGTCAAGAATTTTGTTGTTACTTCTGCCATAAAACAATAAAAGTATAGAATGTACTTTAAAATGTCATTTTGGAGGGGTAAGGTGCTTGTTCCTATCTTCTACTTACTATCATTCTTTTTTTCTGAAGACCTCTTGGAACTCTCTTTATCTAGGTGTGTGATAGCACTCACTTCAACAACAATGAAAAAATCAAACTAAATGTTTGCAGTTTGAGTTAAATAGGTTTTCCCCCATTGGCCATAACTCAGTCCTACATCTAGTCCTCAACTTATGACCACAATTGAGCCCCAAACTTTATGTTGCTAAGTGAGACATTTTTAAGTGAGTTTTGCCCCATTTTACTATCTTTCTTGACACAGTTATTAAGCGAATCACTGCAGTTGTTAAGTTAGTAACATGGCTATTAAGTGAATCTGGCTTCCCCATTGACTTTGCTTGTCAGAGGGTCACAACAGGTGATCACATGATCACAGGGCACTGCAACCATTATAAATGTGAGTCAGTTGCAAACTGTCTAATTTTCATCATGTGACCATGGGAATTCTGCAGTGGTCATAAGTGTGAAAAATGGTCATACATAATTTTTTCAGTGATAACTTTGAACAGTCACTAAATGAACTGCTGAAAGTCAAGCTGTATTTGATTTCTGAAAAAATTAATGAAATTTAATGAAAGTTGCTTTCCAATTAGCATGACATTGTCCTGATTTATGATCTCACGCCTCCATTAGTTTACTACCTTCTCATCTTTTTTTACTCTGTTACTTAATTGATATGCAAAAAATTGCCTGCTTTTGTTTAAATAGTATTTAAATACATACTTTGGATTGATAAACTCCTGGTCCAAATTTAAGAAAAAAGCTGATATCACCCCCTCTTTTTCTGAAGCTAAACCTGAAGTGTGGTCAAAACCTGAATGTATTCTAGTCACACAGGAAAAAACGGTGTTTGGACAAAAAAAAATCAGGAGTCCGGTATCACTTTTTCTAGATAACAAAATATTAAAAAGGCATCAATGTTATTAGCTGCAGCTCATCTTGCCAGATGCATAGAGATAATAGGAGCTGCAGCTCATGAAAGTTTAACACCTTTTTATAAATTTGTTAATCAAAAAAGGTGCTATCAGACTCCTCCTGAATTTTTGCCACTATAAACTAACAAATATCTCCTCTTATCATTCTAAAAGCTCTTAAATCTTTTTAAGAAGTGAATTTATGCAAATAAAAATGGCTTCACCAGTCTAACACTCAGCCACCATAGAAATCAGATGAAGTGGCAGAGGAACAGGCTGAATCAACTAATCCAGACCCTGAGCTAGAAAAGGTCTCAATCCAGCAATGTGTCACAAATTGAGAGAAAAACAAACAAAGTCAAGGAAGGAAAGAATAGCGGTTTATCAAATAGTAGTACTAAATTAGTTAGAGCTCTGTGGGTTTGGGACTGTTTGCCGCCCCACAAAGCAGAGTACAGGGTGGCCAAAAAGAGGGAATTGAAGGGGAGGCAGTCCCTTACCTTGGAAGAAACGAGCCATGGAGTTGGGAGGGACTGAGGCCAGAATGACTTAGATTTGGATGAGTTTTTTGAGTGATGACTGGCAGAATTTGGATAATGATGGCAGTGGGAAGTGCCAAAGTTGCTATTGCTAAGCAATGTGGTCACATGACATTGTGCTTTACAACTGCATCGCTTAGTAATGGAAATACAGGTCCCAATTACCATCACAATTCGAGGACTACCTTTAATATATTTGATTTGGATTTAGCCTGGTGCAATCTAAGAATTGTTTTTGTTTTAGGGTTTTATACAAAATAGACTGCTGCATTTTAATCAGTCTGGATTAAAACAAATCTTGAGTTAGCGTGAATAAATAATAAATCAAATAAAAATCTTGAGTTAGCATGAATAAATAATGAATAATTGCTGGCATGAATGTTAAGTGGATGGAAATAATTTTCTATTACTTGGGAACTTGTAGCAAACTGTCCCCAAGTAACATTTAAAAACCATCTCTAATTTTACATTTTTTATACATTTTTTATTTTGTAAATGATAAGTATATGAAGTCCCCCTTAGATTTTTGAGGGAAAAGGAGGTTATCCTTATTTTTATATATTTTATATATTTATACAAGTTTTGTTTGTATAAGTGACTTGTCATGCAGAATTTAATTTTACCATGTTTTATGTCAGGATGAAGCTAATCGACTAAATAAAAGCCTGGAACTTTTATTTCCTGATCTCATATATTTAATTGTTGCAAGAATCCGCCTCCCATGCTCTTGTTTCTTAAAGGTTATGTTTCTACTCCAGTTCTGACATTAGTCACCACCTGATTCTATTGTAGAGAATTGCAACTTGTCAAATAATAGGGAGCTATTTACATAGATAAAAGTTTTATGTTTGTTTCCTGATCTGGTATTTAATACCTATAAGCATTTGAATTAAATTAAATTAATCAGATTAATTTGTTACAGTTTATTTCCAGGTATTTCTCTGTTAGGCTTTTCTGCAGACATGTTTTGATCATTCATTATTAAAAACTTTGAAGTTTAGACTGACTATAGTTTGTTCTCAGACACATACTTCTCATACTTCATTACTGCAGAAAAGTTCTGGGGAAACTTAATTTAGCTTGATTGGTTCTTTTTTCTTTTCCTTTATGTTACAGAAGGAATACATTCCAGGCATTCCTCAGCTCATTATGCTCAAATGTATGCCTTCTGGCAGTTCCTCAATAAGTAAAAAACCCTGAAATCTGAATTTCAAGTAGTGCTCACTTACTGACTACATTGGGGGCTGACAACTGTCATTAAGTCATTAAACACAAAATCATGTGACCATATTGACATGATAACAGGTCTGACTGTGGTTGTTAACTGCTACATCACATGACCATGATTTGTAATTTCCCGCTGGCTTCCCCATTGACTTTACTTAGCAGAACTGGCTATGAAGGTTGCAAATAATGATCAAATGACTGTGGAATTCTGCAACGATTGTAAATTATAATCACCTGACCACAAGAACGCTGCAGCTGCAACTTCGAAGACAGGTTGGAAGTCTCCCAGGGTCATCATAATTTTATCACTAAACAAGTAGTCAATAAACGAGGTACTGTAGCATAAATATTTATGTTAAAAACTGGCCTTGTCTTAAAAATGCACAAAACGTTTAAATCAAATAATCTCAATATGGATTATGGAGTGGTTTACTGATGTCTCATTATTTGTGTGTGTGTGTATCCGTGCATGTATACACACGCACCGACAAAGAGAATTTACTTGCAAATTCAGTGTTTTGTTCTCGGTTGAAGAATAGCTGAAATTCTATAGCCCTATAATCTCTTTTTATATTGGCTTTTGTGATCATTTCTTTTCTGATTCTTCATTTCTGTTTTCCAAACATTGTGAGATACTATTAATATTAACACTATGATATTTTAATTTTAAAAATGCCCACAATTTCTCTTCTATAAAAAGTATAATACCAGTAATTTTTCTCCTGTATAAAACTGTAGAATAATACCAGGCATTAAACAAAATATCAGAATTAATTGCATAAATATATATTTTCAACAAGAAAGTACATGTTGGCAAAATTATTCTGTAGGACTATATTGTATTATGGAAGCCAGATAATACTTTAATATGGGCACATTTAAAATCTGTTTATATATTTAAGGAAATTCTAATTGGTTCATTCTTCATTACTTATCAAACTTGAAACGTTAGCTCTAAAGTATTTGTAATGATGATAAAAGGAAGGAAATTGATGTATGATACTTCAAAAGCTTTTTCATTCTGAGTTTGTATATTTTAAATATGTCATTTAATATATTGTTTTGAATCAATTATAAAAGATGCCAATGTTTCACTATTTTTTATCCATAGAAAACGTCTCATTTTAAAAAGCAGTTGGAAAACCAATAATGTAATAAATTTGAGTTAGGCAGTAAATCTAATGCCAGTAAGATCTGAAAAAAATATGTGTGACAATCCCTAGGGAAAATTTATTTACACATATTAATTTACTGCCTAATTCCCAAATGTATTCTTAATATTAGTAACTATAAGTCTCCTTTGCATCAAACCAGCCCCTGAGATGTTCATACAGTTTTTTGGGAGATAGTTTGGGAATGTCTTGGCACTTGCCTTCTTCAATTGTTTTTCTCCAAGTTCCCAAGTCTAATCTATATCTCAGGGATTTCCTGATGAGTAAATACACTATAATAATAAGTATCATCTTACATGCACAATATTTATATAACCCTCTCAAATGACGACAATATAAATAATAAACAAATGTGTTCAATACAATGTAAAATGCAGCAAACTGTTTTGAAATGAGAGCTTTCAGGCTTGGAGTGCTTATCTTCTATTGTGACTTTTATTACTGGACATTCATAGGTGTTTTAAGCTTTATGAAATATAATTATTAAAAGCCAAAATATACCAAATTTTAGGGAAACTACCAATAAAAGTATGTTTAATGTACATAATCAGTATGGTTAATAATAGGACTAAATAGATACAAAAAGCAGAATTAGTTCCTTCATGAAATAGAAATCTTCAAGATTTGGGAAAAAGACAATCTTTGAATTGGATTCAATCCCAGGGGAAAAGGAGTATTGAAATTGCTCTTTCTTGAAGAATCTTAGTCCTTGTTCCTAGCTTTAAGATGATTAAAGGAGTAAGAGATTGTAACTTTGATATGCATTTTGAAAGTGAAGTATGAGACATGCAATTGCCCCATAGAAGAGAGTCAGCCTAAAAACTACACATTTTTGGTTGACCAGGCAAATTTTTGCACCTTTTGATGATGTTACCCCAAAACTATAAATAGGATCAGGCATAATATACAATGGAACTGTTGCTGATAATTCTAGGGATTTATTATTAGGTAACATTTGTAGGTGACTGCTTTACGTTTTATGCTTTTTGTTGTTTTATTTATCACTATCCAATGTTCAAATTATATCATTTATGAAGTTTGCAAACTTTAAAACCATTTATCATGTAGTCCTAGAATCTCCCTCACAAATATGTGAAAACGATACAAGGAATAATACTATGGATGCTATTGGATTGACATGCTTTCCCCATATTTTATATTATAGTAGAAATTGCTATTTATATTTATTTATTAATTGGGGGAGGGGTAGGTAAGTTCAGCATCTTAATTTGAAATGTTACATATGAGATGTGGGAAATAGTTTTATTTTATAGTTTTAAGTTCAGCATCTTAATTTGAAATGTTATATATGAGATGTGCGAAATAGTTTTATTTTATAGTTTTAATCATTCTTATTAAAAAGTTTTTATTTGCTTTTTTCCAGAGGAAATAAAAACAGAAACTGGAAAACAAAGGTAATTTTGTTCATATTAAATATGAATACTTACATTTGTGAGATGATTATAAGCACAAATATCTGACTCTATATGGAAATTAAATCTGCCATTCATTCTATTTTTTAGGGAGAAGGATTTATAAACTACCTTTTTAGCACTTTATCATGTCTGAAATGCAGAAACATCATGAGACATTCTGACCTAGTTCATACATAAACATTTATCTATAATATCATTTTTTTTCTTTAGTATGATATGCATGTCAATAAATAATAGGTTAGATTCTAAGGCTTAGTTCACAAATCATAGATTAGTCGTGTATATATTAGTGTTCTATAAGTTAATTGAAACTCTTCAGTTTTGTAAAAACAAAGAAATTTAAATTTTCATATCTAATTTCTAATAGCTTTGACTTCAAATTAATTCAAAAAATGATCAAGTATGTCTCTTTGAATATCTTAGTTAAGAAGCAACAAATCTTTGATCTTTTTGCATTTTTGTACAAAAAAAGAAGCATGGTTAAAAACAAAGGAAAGCTGTAACCGTTCCCCATCTATCCATCAGAATATCACCTAAGAAAGCAGATTTTTTTAAAAGAATCTCTCTAATGGAATCCTCTATTGTCCTGATTTATTTCTTTGTAAAGTTACTTAAGACAGAGGAGTCTCCTAAAAACCATTGTTATTTTTACAGTGAACTAAATGTTCCATCCCATTCATTTTTACATGTTTCTTGAACATATGAAACTGCAATCTATTTTTTAAGTCCTTGGGAGAAGGGTGGCATATAAATCTAATAATAAACCTAAAGAGGATTTGTTATTTATTAATTTTGTACTAGGTCATAATTATTAATATAATACATTTAATTCTATTTTAAAAGACATTTGTATACAAGTTAAAGCATTTATTTTGCTTTATCAGGATTCCAAAAACAGAAAGTACCTCATTCACATCAAGCAGTAGAACAAATCAGCTATGTAAATTAAGTGTGACTTAAAGTATCAGTTTTAATGATAAATGTTTTACTATTTAAATATACAACTAAAGATAAAGCAAGTATATAACAACAGCCAGAGGTGAGTTGCAAATTCCAGTGCTACTGGTTCACTCGTGTTTGCAGAAGTGTCTGGGCAGGTGGGTGGAGCCTCCTGCCACTGCCAGTTTGCTCGATCCAGGAGCAACCCACCTCTGATAACAGCCCTAGCTATTTTTAAATTCAAATTTAACTCATTTATTTTATTGCAATTTTATTTAGTCCACCTCATGGAGAAGCAAAACCTGGCTCAAGCACTCTTCCACCAGTGAAATCAAAGACTAGCTTTATTGAAGCAGACAAATACTTCTTACCATTTGAATTGGCATGTCAATCCAAGTGTCCCAGAATTGTTAATACATCGTTAGATTGTTTGCAGGTCTGTATGAATCTATATTTCCTGAAATATATGCTATTATTGCCTACTTTTAATGTTATTTTTTAAGGAACTTTTTTCTTGATTTTATTCAATTATCAACGTAAAAAAAAATCTGATTTAAACATTTATAAAAAATTAAATTTGGTCAAAAGGAGATGTTTTTGTTTTTTTAAAAAAAATCTTATGAATTGAGTGGTATAATTGAGATCTGTAAAGGTAATGGTCTAGTTCCGTGATGGCGAATTTATGGCACGTTGCCTTCAGGAAGCCTCTGCAGTGCGAAAAACCGCCCCTATGGGCAAGTCGGAAGTTCAGGAATGGAACTTCCGGTTTGTTCGTAGGGCCAGTTTTAGCCCTCCAGAGGCTTCAGGGAAGGCTGAAGGCTCTGGAGGGCTAAAACTGGCCCTACGAGCAAACCAGAAATCCGTTGCTGAACTTCCGTTTTGCCCGTAGGGCCGGTTTTTCATGCTCTGGAGGCTTCAGGGAAGCTCCTGAAGCCTCCAAAGGGCCTCCAGGAGGGTGGGGGAGGCTGTTTTCACCCTCCCAGGCTCCTATAAAGCCACTGGAGCCTGGGGAGGGTGAAAAAAGCACGCCAAAAATGGGGGATGGTGTTGGTCGTGCACACATGCACACTGGGGTCATGCACATAGCATGGGTATGGCATGCCCGCGCTCGATCCCCCTGCGCTCCCCCCATTTTTGGCACACAAGCCAAAAAAGGTTTGCCATTGCTGGTCTAGTTCATAGTGAAGCAATACAGTGAACCACAACACGTTTCCATCCATTATGATAGTGACTGTATGATTTGTTGTGATGTCAAAAAAATCTGATAAATTATTACTGTTAATCATAATTTTGTTTTCTAGCTAGTCATGGAAGCCCATTTCAAGCTAATATCCAAATAATTAATAATAATAATAATAATAATAATAATAATAATAATATGTCCTAGGCCCCTGGGTGGGGCCCGACTAGTAACCAATGCCAAATCCGGCGAAACAACTGGCCGCTGTGATACAATTGTATAATAATAATAATGTGATAAAATCAAGAATGGAGAGTTGGCAGAACAAAGCACTGCATGGCCAATTTCTGGAAAAAATAAAAGATAAAGTGGACAGTGAACAAACTTGGTTATGGTTAACAACAGGTACATTAAAGAAAGAAACAGAGTCACTAATCCTGGCTGCGCAAGAACAAGCTATCCGCACAAATGCCATTAAGGCCAAAATCGAAAAATCCTCTGATGATGCCAAATGCAGACTTTGCAAAGAAGCTGATGAAACTGTTGATCACATACTCAGCTGCTGTAAAAAATCACGCAGACTGATTATAAATTGCGGCACAATTCAGTAGCACAAATGATCCATTGGAATTTGTGCAAAAATTATAATATTAAAACAGCAACAAACTGGTGGGAACATCAGCCTGAAAAAGTCACCGAAAATCAGATGGTCAAGATCTTGTGGGATTTTCGCATACAAACCGACAAAATACTGGCTCATAATACACCAGACATCACACTGATTGAGAAAAATAAGGTCACAATCATAGACATTGCAATACCAGGTGATAGCAGGGTCGCTGAGAAGGAACATGAAAAAATCACAAAATACCAGGACTTAAAAATCGAAATTCAACGACTATGGCACAAACCAGCAGTGGTAATTCCAGTGGTAATTGGCACACTGGGTGCTATTCCAAAAGCACTGGAATTACATTTAAAACAGTTAAAAATTGACAAAATCACCATCAGTCAAATGCAAAAAGCTGCACTGCTTGGATCTGCACGCATATTACGAAAATACGTTACGACGTCCTAGGCCCCTGGGTGGGGCCCGACTAGTAACCAATGCCAAATCCGGTGAAACAACTGGCCGCTGTGATACAATTGTATAATAATAATAATGTCTGAAAAAGGCAATACTATGAACTGGAGAGAAGAAAATACCCCAGGATCTTATTTATTTATTTAAGAAAATTTATATGGCCTCTCAACTCAGTGACTGGGCAGCTTACAAGGATAAAATTCCAATACAAAAACAATATGGAGAAAAAAATATCCCACCCCACCCCTTGGTGACAACAATCAAACGAGCCACTTGATGGGCTCCATATCATTCTGGAGTCTCCACACCCATTGCAAGTACCATGTGTTCAGGGCCTTGTGAAAGTGTATCCAAATAGTATCCAAACTTTTTTTTGCAAGAATAAGGGTAAAGGATATTTATTCCTAAATGGCTCCAATATTTATTTAATAAACCTGAAACTTATTGTGATTTTTAGATGAGGATTTCCCTGGCTGAAGAACATATATTAGCTTTATTCATTGTTGTTTACTTACTTTATTCTCAGAAACTTATAGCCTATGGGCATTTGACTGGTAATGCTCCAGATAGCACTGCTCCTGGGAAAAAGTTGATTGATAGAATTATTGAAACAATATGTGGCTGCTTTCAAGGTCCACAGACAGATGAAGGTGTTCAACTACAAATTATAAAGGTAAGGTTAAAACTATTGTTAATAATTATATTTTACTGAATTTGAGACGTTCTAAATGGTTATGTTTGATTTTTCAAAAACAGTTTACAGTGAATAGAAACTATGAATCTAATGAATATTTTTTATTCATATGTAAAAATATCAGTATTTTTATTGAGTTATAGACTCATAGACTATTCATCTATAAAATCCCTCCATTGTAATTCAATAAATACTTTATTATTTAAATTTTTAAAATATAATCTGATAGATTTCTTATTAAATCCTCCAAGGGTCTGTGGTCTTAACTGGATATGAAATTTGTACGGTTTCCAGATTATCAAATTGATCAAATTATTAAATTATAGGATTGTTTTTGCTTATAAGGATTTGCATAAGTTAATACTGATTTCAAACTGAATCTGACCTAATTATAATAATTTATTATATTTACATCAGATGACATTTCTTGATATCTTAATACTGTCTGAGACTGATATTAGAAGTGTTCATTAAAAAGGAATGAACTACATTACCATATGTACAAAGACTGATTTAAATGCGTTATGGACTTTTAGTAAAAAGGCAATTTCTATGCAGCTCCTATCTCCTTTAAAGCTTTTGGTGCCTATAGATACATAATATGATTGCCAGATTAATTCTATACATTATGTATGTACATTTATGGCTCATCATTTACAAAGTATTTTCATGAATTGAGCATGTGCCAATTATACGTAAAAGAACTGGGAGATATATATACAAGATTTCTAAATAACTGCAGGTCTAACTTTGTACATTTATTTTAGGCTCTATTAACAGCAGTAACATCTCAACACATAGAGATACATGAAGGGACCGTGTTGCAAGCTGTGAGAACATGCTACAATATTTATCTTGCAAGCAAGAATCTCATAAATCAAACCACAGCCAAGGCCACTCTCACACAAATGTTGAATGTAATATTTGCACGCATGGAAAACCAAGCGGTAAGTTTCTTTGTACTTGAGTTGTTGTTCCAAAAATCTCATTCAGCTCTAGGAATAGCAAACATTTAGATTTGTTTGCCAATTGAATTGTACAAGAGGTATAAGAGGAAAATGTTCTAACTCTGAAACATCCCATTCCAACCTTACTAGATGTATTCCAATGTTGGAACAAGCCTTCCAAAAATACTGGAAATCATTTGATCAAATATGAAGAAGTTCAATCTTACCATATGTGCTCTGACTTTTGGCTTTTACCTTAAAATAACTGAATACGCATTTGCCAGACATTACTTATTTCATCTAACAATCATTGAGTAGCAATAGCTCTTACAGTTATATACCACCCTATAGTGCTTTTACAATACTCTCTGGGAGGTTTACAATGTCAGCATATTGCCTCCAACAATATCGGGCCTCATTTTACCAAACTCAGAATGATGGAAGACTGAGTCAATACTTGAGCCCATCAGGATTGAACTTCAGGCTGTGGGCAGACTAGCCTGCAATACTGCATTCTAACCACTGCGCCACCAGAATAACTAAAGGACTGGGGCCAGGGGTGGTTTCTGGTTTCTTTTACTGCTGGTTTACTCAGGGATGCACTTTGGGCACGTGCACGCTTGATGCATGCTACACATGCATGTGCAGTAGTGAAAAATTTGCTTCTGCACATGTGTAGAAGCAGAAAACAAAATAGGTGTGGCCAATAAAACCGGTTTGGGGGTGTAGGCATCCGAGTTACTACCTACTCGGCTGAACCTTGTCAAACCAGTAGGAACCCACCTCTGACTGGGGCTGAGGATGTGGACAGAGTCATATGGCTGTGAAGTCAATAATCTCTTCAGTGGGTTTTAGCGCATTCATTCTTGTTCTACTTGACATCTCAGCAGCCTTCAATATTATCAACCATGGTATCCTTCTGGATTGACTCTGTAGACTGGGAGTCAACGATACTTGTGATGGTTCCCTTCCTTCCTGTGGAGCTGGTATTAGTGTTTATTGAGAGTGAGAGATCCTATCCTCAACTCAAGCTATGTGAGATTCTGCAGGGCTTGGAATGCTTTACACTCCTGTTTCATACCAACATCAAGCCTTTAGATGAGATCATCCTCTATATGGACTGAAGTGTCACGAGTATACTCAATTGTACATCTACACCCCTGGTAAACTAAGGAGTGCTGTTGATGTCCTGTCTTAGTGCCTGGATGCTGCAGCAGTTCGTATGGGAAGATTTAAAACTCTACATGGCTTTGGGGCCTGGTCATTTGACGACCATTTCTTCCTGATTCCGTCTACCCATACAATCAGGAAAGATAGGTTATAGTCCCACCTCCTATGGAGTTCCATGTTACAGAACCCAAAAGAGAGTATTTTCTGCTGTAGCGCCCATTATTTGGAACATCATTCACCCTAAAGTGAGATTATCCTGGTGTGAATGATGAAATCAACTTACCTTCGCTACCGGTTCGCAAATGTGAGCACGCACACAGCATCAAAAACGGGACGTGATGACGTCTGGGCGGGTGGGCAGAGCCTCCCACTGTTACTGCTAGTGGTTTGCCAGACCGGATAGAACCGGCTGAATTGCACCACTGGATTAGCCCCAAACCTATTGGCCTTCCAGAGATCTGAAGAATTTTTTTCCAGTAGATCTGGGTATCCCTTGGGAACAAGGAGCCTGCAAGAGGCCATTATTATGTATAAGTTTTTACATATTACCTCATGTTATATGCATGTTTTTATGGTTATTTTGTTTTTATTAACTTGTTTTTGCTATACACCACCCAGACTCTCATTCATGAGATGGGTGGCTAGATAGTCAGATACATAGATAGTCAAAAGATCTATTATTTAATAATTAAATATATAGGCAGAATTAACAGTATTTGCATATGTTTGGGCCATGTGAAAAAAATAAAACAAATTCCAAATTTACATCACACACAAAGTTTTAAAGAAAAAGGATAGTTCTTATCTTCCAAATAGTTTAATGAGAATTGTGATCATAAAGTGGCTAGATTCAGGTCAAAAACTGAATTGTATTTAATTAAGATGATTAAAAGAATCTAAAGAGCATTCTTCGTGTGTGTGTGTGTGTGTGTTTAAAAACTTGTATCACAATAAAATTTCAGATCTGTGCCAACTTTTGAAGGGCACCAAGTGTACAAATAATATCATGTCTGTCAAATGTAACATGTATTAATTAATGCTTTATTTTTCATATAAATAAATACAATTTATAGCTTCAAGAAGCCAAGCAAATGGAGAAAGAGAGACATCGACAACAGTATCACCTGCAGCAATCTCCTTTAAGCCATCATGAGCCTGAATCACCTCAATTAAGGCATCTTTCCGAGGAGACTGTTGATCAATTATCCCAAGATCATGAAAGGGATTTGGAGCATCATACAAATGATGTGGACAAAAACCTTCAAGAAGATACAGAAGGAGAAAATGGATCTGATATTTCTAGTGCAGAAAATGAACAAACAGAAGCTGATCAAGCAACAACAGCAGAAAGTAATAATGATGATTAATCAGAATGAGATGCTAATGGGCATGTTGTTATCATATTGCCAAATTGTCTTAAGCTGGAGGTGTTTTTTCCGGTTAGGAATTTTGCTTTCTGCTTGTTTATTGTTTTTGAAGTTCCAGGTAATATACCCCTATGATGTTTCTGGAGAAAGGGTTCAGGCAATTTTAATGAGTAAAATGGAAGCTTTTTAGAGGTTTAACAGTTCTATATTGCATTAAATGCTAATATGTATGTTGCTGAAAAATTTGAGGTATTCGAGGTACTACAAAAAATTGAACTGAGAAGAACAAATATATTGATTTGCCTTTTTTTATAACAAGTTCATTTGGTTAAAAACTACACACAGTTATCAGCAGGCTTTAATATTATGGTTATGATTTTCTTTTTTATAAAGTTATAAACTTTGTAGTAATTTCTTATTGCTTTTTAAAATGTATTTTCTAAAACCTCAGGTACAGTAAATATTATGAACAATCATAAACATGTATTTATGTAGCATTTATAATTTAAAAATGTATTGACCTGACTGGATTCCTAATAATTTTAAATAATATATTTATTTTTCTTTTGTAGCTCTAACTAAAAATGATGCAGGGTCATATGATGGAGAAAGTAATCAATGTGAAGAAACAGCTCAGGATGTTGTACAGAGTATAGTCCAGGAAATGGTCAACATAGTAGTAAGAGGTAATATACTTTCATTCAACTGTACTGCTGATTTAGGTAGAAATTAAAGGAACTTTACAAGAGGAGTTGATGGTAAAGTTTTATATGTAAAATAAAGTGGTGGGTTGCAGGCAGTACACCCCGGTACAGGCGTACCAGTGCCTGCCCGGAGCATTGGGTACCGTGCTCTGGAGGGCCTGTCCGCCCACCCGTGCTCCTTACCTGTCTTTAAACTCTCGGCGCCAATCAGCTGGAGCATCTCAGAGACGTCACTGGATGGTAAGACGCATGTGCGCGCTGCACGCATTCATGTGGAGAACACTGGCCAGTACGGTTGCTACGGGATCCAGAACCCACCACTGATGTGCTAATTTGGAAAAATATTAGATAAAGCAATAATTTTATGGGTTTTTAAAAAGAAAAATAAATAGAGATTGGGCTGTTTTCAACCCCCAGAAGCAGTCAGTGCAGTTCAGAGAGCTGCAAGAGGATCACTTTTCACTAGAAGGTCACTGAATTCTTTTCTCTTGAAGGAAGAGAATGGGGAGCCTAAGCGCTTTTCTGTTTTTTCCCGGAGAAAGACATGAAGATAATTGGCAGTAAACCAATTTATAGAGTAAACCTGGATTTATTATTTGTTTAAAGTTAATACAAATTTTGATAAAACTTATATTAAAATCAGCCTTGAGAGTTGCTGTTAGTTTATCAGTTACTGATTCCTGAAACATTGATGATAAAGTAAAATTAAGAAATGCAGTTGAAATGGTAACAGACCTTTTTAAAACTTAAAGGAAAGTTGAATAGTGTTTAAGCAAATGGGACAGCCTGGTCTGAGTTAATAGGATTTGAGAATTTGCTACTTTTTTTTTTCATTGCTAGTCTTTTCTTTTATGTGTAAGCTCTTTCACAGCAGGTTCTGTTCTAAAATAATTGCAGTAGACATATATATATATACACACACACACACATACATACATATATACACATACATGTGTGTGTATGCATGTATGTATGTATGTGTGTGTGTGTGTGTATGAGTGTATGTGTGTGTATGTATGTATGTATGTATGTATATGTATATGTGTATATATATATATATATATATATATATATATATATATATATATATATATATATATATATATATATATATATATATATATATAAAGTCACAACCCCTGGTATGCCCCAATTATGGGAGGAAGCATAATTGGGACATACCAGGGGTTGTGACTTTAAATATATACCTTTCTCCCTGGCTCAGCTGATAATGAATCAGAGCCTGTGGCTTAGTGGTTAACACATCTGCCTAATATGTAATATAGCCCAGGTTCGAATCCCAGTAAGGGTATGGCTAGCTGATGAGAGCTAAATAGCTTGGAATAGATCTATACTAGTCTCCCTTTATTTATTTATCAGCACAAATACTACATATATATGTATGTATGTATGTATGTATGTATGTATATGTATATATATATGCATATGCATATACATATACATATATTTATACATATACATATACACAAACACATACATACAAACAAACAAACAAACAAACAAACAAACGAAATGTTTTGTCAAATCTGTGAAAAAAATCCTGTTTGGATCCTGGTCAAGATAAAACTAAAAAAAGTAAGCATTTATTGTAAAACCTATAGGTAATTTACAGATTGATTGTGAATTATAAAATAGTCCTAGACAATTCATCTTGGTATCCCAGATAGAGCTAAATATATTTTGATTCATATCATAATGGTTCTGTTGTGTGTTACCTAGAAAACAATCATGATATAGAATGTTAATCATACAGTATTTACATTAATTTTTAAAGAAATGCTGAACAAATGTTGATATGGCATCAAGAATAAAACACTGTGGCAATATGTATACTCAGAACTCATCTGTGGCAATATGTATTTTGAGTTGTTTTAATGTACTTCTAATTGTATAAATAATTACTTTTAAATGCCATAATTTTACTGTTTGCCATAATTCTTTTTTCTTTTAGATATAGGTGAGAGATTTACTGAAAAGATTGTGGTTGATGGACCAATAGGTACTTTAGAGGATGGTAGTGATAGTGAAAATATCCAGGCAAATGGAATTCCTGGGACACCTATTTCTGTTGTGTATACACCATCATTACCTGATGACAGGTTATCTGTCTCTTCCAATGATACTCAGGTACAAGAATGAATGATTATACTTTGAAAATATGGCAAACTATAGTTTTAAACTGATTTGGGGAATATTTACAGTTAACTGATTCACCTAGCTTGTAAGGTATCATCTTTAGTATCTTTAGTACAGGTGCTTTGATTATGTGAATCAATAAGAAGCATAGGACACAGATAATTTATATGCTGTAAGCCAGTCTTTTATATGATGTTGTTGCAAAACAGTAGTTTTAATGTTTTTTCTATTTTCACCGCAGTGTCAAAAGATTCATGTGCATGAATGAACAACATTTGTTCCTTAAGCCATTTCTGTACTTTTACTTCCTTTGTGCTGTGCATATGGATTTAAAGCTCTATATGAAATTCATTGCTGCTTGCTAATGTAAAATCGTATATTCCAAGTGCATATGTTTAGTAGATTTTCTCTTTTCTTTCAATTGTTTTATTAGTATGCATGTGGTAAAATACTGATGTTTTTACTGGAGCTAATGTCTTTTACATTAATAACTGGCAAACATTTGCTTTCACAATTGTTTGGCACATGTGAATACAATGCTAAGAATGCATTCATTGTATTGTTTGAAAATATGTTCCTATTCTGCAAGTATATGATTTCTAAAATAAATATTCAATCAGTAAATTACCAATATGACCAACACTTGCTGTTCAGGGTCATGTTAGTATAGGTAATTATCACGTTTCTTCCTAGAACAGATGTAGCACTAGCACAGTTGGCAAGCAGAATGGTGCCTTGGGAAATGCTCATTCTATTCTTATCACAGATTTATTTTAATAGATGAATATTTTGAAAATCAGTTCTTGACATGAATGGTTACCTTCATCAGTTACGTATATTTGTGGAATGAATTAACAAAATAAGCATAAGTATACAGGAATGCATTACTTAGATAAACATACAATGTTAAAAAAAGAAAATAATGTGCATAGTGGAATTGCAGAAAAATGAAAGAGATATAGCATATGATAACTTAAATATATCTAGATTAAAATTAATACTTAAATATTGCAAAATAATAATTAGTGATAAGTATCCTAGCATTGCTGAGATTTTTTCTGTATTAAATGTGATCACAAGGCTATCTAAAATAGTTTTTAATTGTTTTTTATTTAATTTGTGATCTGAAACAAGTTGAAAATAATCTCAGGGTTTAAAAAAAAACAAATGAAAATAAAAAACCTGTAATTGTTTTCAATTTGTTTCAGGTGATGAAGAAAAGATTTGTTAATTATTGGAAATAATGCCACTAAAGATTAGTTGTACTTTTAGGAAGAGGAAAAAAAGAAGGCTTTGAAGTAGAAGACTATATAATTGCGAGGCGGGTTTGTGGTTTGTTAAATTCAGGGCTCTGGAAGCCATAATAATTTCTGTCTGTTAGTCTATAAATTTGTGATGCTGACTAGTTTAAACAAAATAACTAAAATATTAAACTTGCAGTTGTAGAAATATGTTTATTTTTTAAAGTTAAATGTTAAGTAATAATCATTTCTAGAAATATATTTACACCTTAGTCCGTATAGGTTAAGGCAGTCTATAGATACTGTTAATCAAAGTTTCATTGTAATTTTGTGTAGCCTGTTTTTTTCTCCTATAAAATAATTACATTGTATTTTTATTATATAAATTGAAAATGAAAATATTTTAATTTCAGGAATCTGGAAATTCTTCAGGACCTACACCTGGTGCTAAATTTTCCCATATTTTACAAAAGGATGCCTTTCTAGTATTCAGGTCACTGTGTAAACTGTCTATGAAGCCTTTGTCAGATGGACCCCCTGATCCAAAGTAAGTTGACACCATTTTTCGTGGGAAATATTCAAGGCATAAAAGTATAAATCAGCAGTAGTTATAGCCTGTTAATTCTTCTCCCATTTCCAATGTAGTACAATATATTATTATGGAACGTTATAGTTGTATGGTCCTTGGTACTCTCAGAGAGTTTAATCCTGAACTACAAATATTCTATTTGTATTTTATACAATTATTTAAAAGAGTTGTTCTTGACACTTAGTATATATGAATCAATCAGCTATATAACTGTATTTTATATTAATTTGAGATTTTATACACAAACTACATTGTGCGCTATAGCAACAAACACAAGAATATTAATCTAAGCTAAGTCAGTCATAGTTTATTATTTAGTTAATTTATATTGTTATTGAATATTTAGTATTAGTATCTGCTCTTTACCAATAGTTAGAGAATTGGGGATAATTATTTTTTCTTTTTATTTCTTAAAAAGAGAGATGTCTCCATAAATTGTTTCTCATACTAAGATTATATCTTTCTAGGTCGCATGAATTGCGGTCAAAAATCCTTTCATTGCAGTTGCTGCTATCTATTTTGCAAAACGCAGGACCTGTTTTTAGGACAAATGAAATGTTTATTAATGCTATTAAGCAGTACCTTTGTGTAGCATTGTCTAAAAATGGAGTTTCATCTGTTCCAGAAGTATTTGAACTTTCCCTTTCTATATTCCTGACTTTACTTTCAAATTTTAAGACACATTTGAAGATGCAAATTGAGGTAATGTACATTTCTTAATATAAAAAGTATACTTATTGTACTATAAACTGATGTAATTGAGAGGCTTGAAGTATATTTTTTTAAAAATCTTGTTTCAATTGATTGGACGTTTGCATTCAAATCATTATCCTGAAACAACAATATATAATATAAATTGTTCCCAAATTATTACTATTAAAAGAACAATAAACTATAGTATTATATAATTGGATACGTTATCTTAGGTAACCATTCAGATACTATTCAGAATGAAGCATTATTCTGTTCTTTCTTCCCCTGACATTTGAATTTAAATTTTGTTAGAGTCTTATATATAGATCAGTATATCTGGTATTATTGGCCTACTTCCACATATTAGATTATATGGATCTAATAGATGTGCTCTGGGGTATCTTAAATTGCAATTTCTTTGTAAAATCTGTGCTAATAGGAATGTTAGAAGAGGCTATTTGTTATTATTTCTTTTCCTTTAAAAAAAATGATGCCATTAGGCACCCCAGATACAGTAATGTATCTTCAGTTATGTAGCAGGTTGTGCATTAATTTTTTTTTAGCAGCAGTAATGATTGAATAATGCCAGATTTTGATTTTGTGTATATATTCTAAAAGCAAAAAATGTTTGAACTTTTGAATATTTGAAAAAGTCATGAAGAGGATTGATGAAATGTCTGAGTCTTAAATCACAGTTTCTTATTCAGCATAGCAAGTTGTTTTGAAATTGAAAAAATTTCTTAATTCAATTTGTGACACAAATTATTTATTTATGTGTCTAACTATCAGCGGTGTGCAAGGTTTTCTACATATTTCTAAGTAGTTCTTTAGAGTCCAAGAAACACAGACAATTGACCCTAAAATTTTATATTGATCTGTCCACCATCCTGAAAACTATATTGAAAGTAGTTGTTTTAGGTTTATTTTTACATTTGTTCAGTGTATCTTCTTCAGTTTTGTTTAGCAAGATATTCAAATCAATTGAACAGAATTTAAATGCATTAGATATTTAAGTAAATCAAATTACTGCTTAAAATTAGATGATGTGTGCTCCATGACTATGTTTTATCACAAGTTTCTTTATGAATCATTTGTTTAATTCAAAATATATCTTTACCACATATGTCTATTACATTGATAGAATATTTTTCATTGTACGTAATTATAAAGTTATGAAGTGAAGAAACTTAAATAATGGTCTACATCCCCCCCCCCAGAAAAATAGCATAAATATCTGGTGTTAGCGCCTGTTTGGGGGGCGGGGGGAAGGTCTCCTCAGGGAAAGGCTCATAGGTAGTTTTCTATACTGTATATCTGACATTTATTTATAATGAAAAGTATAGAAGGCAGAAATTTTTCAAATAAGCAAATAACATCTCTATTTTTCCTAGGTTTTCTTCAAAGAGATTTTTCTATATATTTTAGAAACTTCCACTAGCTCCTTCGATCATAAATGGATGGTTATTCAAACATTGACGCGGATATGCGCAGGTATTACTCCATTGGGCATGTTATAGACTTTAACATGACTGTTCAGATATCTTGCTTGTTTTCACTATTATACTTATTTCTGTACTTGATAAAAGCATTTCAATGTAAATTCTATTTTCTTTACAGATGCCCAGAGTGTAGTAGACATTTATGTAAATTATGACTGTGATTTAAATGCTGCAAATATTTTTGAAAGACTAGTTAATGATCTGTCTAAGATTGCTCAAGGAAGAGGTAGCCAAGAACTTGGCATGACTAGCATTCAGGTAAGAACAATGCCATATTTTTCAGTTGCAAAAATTAATAATGATTAAAAACTATCAACAATCTTAATGTTTTTATACACACAGGAGCTAAGTTTGAGAAAGAAGGGTCTTGAATGCTTAGTATCAATACTGAAGTGCATGGTGGAATGGAGTAAGGATCAATATGTAAATCCCAACTCTCAAACAACCTTAGGTAAATTATTACTTGATTTATAATAATGATTATAAATAAAACTTTTCTAGGATTTACATCATATTTTGCTGAACTAAGTTAATTATTCGTTCTGAAGAAGTATCACAGCCATTGTTCTATCACTTAAACTTCCCCTCTTAGGGATTCCAGGATTTAAATTTTTTAAAAAAAAAATTGAAAACTCCTGCTTTAAATGATGCAAATATAGAAGAACAACACTTTAGAACTTATTTTATGTGCATTCTACAAAATGTTAAACATAAATTTATGCTATTGGAACTATGTAAAATCTTTTACTTCACATATATTTAACATTACTACTAATAAGGTTTAGTGTGCTATTAGCCAATAAATGTACTTTAGAAACATACTTTTATTTTTCTTCTCTTGTACAGGACAGGAAAAACCCACTGAGCAAGAAAGTACTGAAACCAAACATCCTGAGACAATTAACAGATATGGAAGCTTGAATTCCCTAGATTCCACAGCCTCCTCTGGAATTGGTAGCTATAGCACCCAGATGTCTGGTACAGACAATCCAGAGCAATTTGAGGTTCTAAAGCAACAGAAAGAAATAATAGAACAAGGAATAGATCTGTACGTTTTATTGTTTTCACTGTATGATGAATTTTAAGAACTTTCTACTTGTTTTTTGAGCAATCTCTTCATTTTGTTACTTTTAAATATCTTAGTAGATACCACAACACTAATCTTAAAAATAAACATCATTAATTTTAACACTTCAAGAACTGTGAAGAAGTGTAACACATACTTTCCATTATTAGAATTCCATTTAGAACAGGGATCCCCAACCCTGGGCGACAGCCAGTGGTGGGTTGTAGGCGGTACGCCCCGGTACGGGTATACCGGATCCTGCCTGGAGCACCGGATACCGTTCTGGTATGGTGCTCCGGAGGGCCCGCCCACCCATGCTCCTTACGGTGCTTTATGCTGTTGGTGGTTCCGTGCATGCGCATGGCGCGTACGGTGCCTGCGCAATGCTCCGTGGAGCAGCTAGAGCATCAGGAAGGCTTGCGGAAGTGTTATTTGATGCTAGAACACATGCGCGCGTGTGCACATGGGTAACTCAGGGGCTGTTCCAACCATACCGGTTGGAACGGAATCCAGAACCACCACTGGCCACAGCTTACTACTGGGTCATGATCTGTTCAGAACTGGGCCGCATGAAGTAATGGCCGAGCATCTGTGCACGCACATATCCCTATTTGCATGAGCAGCAAGCAAGTGTGTGCATGCACACTCCATTTGCACTAGCACATAGGTGCTTGCCACTACTTACACAGAATCATCCCCTTTTCTCCACACACACACCGGTCCACAAAGCTGGAAAGGTTGGGGAACTCTGACTTGGAAGACAAGTCAAAGATCCTAATTCAGTGTTATGGTTCCTGAAGGAGCATTGAAAATGTATTGTGCAGCCCTGCAGTCAAGGCTCTCATCCATGTCCCCAACAGGTTATAAAATGCAAGATAATACCCTTCGTGCCATTTTAAAATTTACTAAAGTTTATTTTCAGTCCCAAGACAGCTAATTGGTCCAGTTTAAGAAATAAAACCTAATGCAGCTACAGTAGGTGCATCTCTTGGCTGTATGAAAAAGCGGGCAGACTATTGTCAGTGGCAGCAAATTAGTGGAGGAGACCACACAATTGTGTGTAAGGGTTAAACTGTTAAATTAAAACTATTCTATTTTTGCTATTTTGCAAAAACCATGATTTATCTCTTTCACTGAAGTTGCTGTTTTCTCAGTAAAAGACTTGAGAACTGCTGTGTTTTTCTTTCTATGCAATGCATAGGGATCCATTTTAAACAGTGGGTGGATTTATTTGTATGTTTATGTTTGAAGGAGGGTTCATGCTGCTTTGCATACCTAGCCCCTTAATGTTCTTCTAGACTCATATGTTTGCCTTACTTTGTACTACAATAGTTAATGTTCATTAATTAAAATTATCCATTGCTGTTTAGATGGTTGGAAGGTCTTCCAGAGTAGATTTTGGGCAAGTTAGATAACTAGAGGGGAGAAAGAGAAAAATGTAAAAGTGTTTTAATTTGTTTCACTAAGAGAAAAATTTGCTGCACTTTTCTGCCCCATATTTTTCCAATGTGAGGCTTTTATTTGTGAAGATGGAGACTTTGAGCCCTGGAGATAGCGAGGAGGGGTTTGCTCATCTCAATTGTAATAGTTGTTTCTTAACTGGATGTTTATTTTTTTTATAAACTAATCAATAAAATAAGACAAAACAATAGGCTGGAATACTGCAACGTGCTCTACATGGGGCTGCCCTTGAAGAGCATCCGGCGGCTTCAGCTAGTCCAGAATGCGGCCGCGCGAGTGATTGTGGGTGCACCTCGGTTCGCCCACATAACACCTATCCTCCGCGAGCTGCGCTGGCTACCTGTTGATCTCCGTGTGCCCTTCAAGGTGCTTCTTACCACCTATAAAGCCCTTCATGGTAGTGGATCTGGGTACTTGAGAGACCGCCTCCTGCCAATTACCTCCTCGAGACCTATCAGATCTCATAGATTAGGCCTCCTCCGAGTGCCATCTGCCAGCCAGTGCCGGCTGGCCACTACGCGGAGGAGAGCCTTTTCAGTAGCAGCTCCGACCCTTTGGAACGATCTCCCTGTGGAGATTCGTACCCTCACCACCCTTCAGACCTTCCGCGCAGCCCTCAAGAGCTGGCTATCCCGTCAGGCCTGGGGGTAAAGATTTGATTCGCCCCCACCCGAATGCTGAATGAATGTTGTTTATTCTTTTAATTACGTGTTATGTTATATGTTATTGTTTGTATCCCCTCCCATATAAGTTGTTAGCCGCCCTGAGTCCCCTCAGGGAAAAGGGCGGCCTATAAATAAACTTATTCCATTCCAATAGAATTCAGTCAAAATAAGTTAATCAAATGACAATCTGATTTTGGAGCAGTTCCCCAAATAAGAAATTTCTTCAATTATACAGAAACTAGATAGCCTAAAGATTAGTTGTATTTTTCCTGGCAGAGAGTGTCACAGGTGGCATGTGGAGCCATTTGTCAGGGCATGCGAGGCATTGCCCTGTCAACTGCCCAGCGCATATGCGCAGGCTGGCCAGCTAAGTTCAGCCTTTTTTAAAGCCATTTTTCACCCTCCCCAGGCTCCAGAGGCTTTATAGGAGCCTGGGGAGTCGAAAAGAACCTCCCCCCCCCAGAGGCCCTCCGAGGCTTTAGGAGCTTCCCTGAAGCCTCCGGAGAACTAAAAATGACCCTACGAGCAAACTGGAAGTGACTTCTAGTTTGCTCGTAGGGCCAGTTTAAGCCCTCCGGAGGCTTCAGGGATGCCTCCTGAAGGTCCTTGAAGCCTCCGGAGGGCGTCCAGGGAGCGGGGGAGGCTCTTTTTGCCCTCCCCAGGCTCCTATAAAGGTTAATTTGATATTTATATTATTTTAAAATAATTATGCTATTTATTCTGAATGCTTTTTTTATATGAAAATGTAGATTTTCTATCATTGTTCAATTAACATATTTTATGTGCAGATTTAATAAGAAGCCAAAGAGAGGAATTCAGTATCTACAAGAACAAGGAATGCTTGGTATTACTTCTGAAGATATTGCCCAGTTCTTGCATCAAGAAGAAAGATTAGACTCTGTAAGAAAACTAGTCCATTTTCAATAAAATTACCTTTATAAACCTAATCACCATTATTTGATCTAGATTAATGAGTAATCTTAGATTCCAATTATTGGCTTATTCCTATAGTTTAAAGACTTTATGCAGATATACTCAAGGCGACTACTTATTCCAAGGGATTTGTGACAGAACAAATTGAAGCAGTTGCCCTGCATGCTAAATGTCCCCTGCTTTGAAGCCTCCTCTGAATTGTGAAAACATTCTGCTGTATAGAAAAAAGGGCTTATTGGCTGTGGAACATGTTCACTGCACTTGTTCCTTGTTTTTAAGGGATTCCTTCTGAAAAAAACTTACTTCTTTTGGGGTTCAAAAGTTTTATTTTCTTTTAAAACAAACATTTCATCATTCCTCAATCAGTAAGACATCGGAGTACAATTTTTTTTGTGTCAAAACTTACTTCTTTTTATTGTGTTATTTAACAAATCTCTGTCCCCTTTCAAGGTACCTGTTCCAGAAAATGTTGAACATTTAAGAAGAAAAGATATCAGCCACTTTTTGAAAGCAGAGAATATTAACCAGAATTAGCCACAATGCTCTTTTTGTCAAAAACAAAAACCTACTTTTTGATACTACTCTGATACTTCTGATTTCTTAAATCAGAATTCATGCCTGTAGTTAAATGAAGAAATACAGGTAGTCCTTGACTTACAACAATTATCCAAAGTTTATGTTGCTAAGCAAGACAGTTAAGTGAGTTTTGCCCCATTTTATGACCTTTCTTTTTATAGTTGTTAAGTGAATCTGGCTTCCCCATTGACTTTGCTTGTCAGAAGATATCAAAAAGTGATCATATGACCCCAGGACACTGTAAATTGATAAGTGTCTGAACTTTGATCACATGAGCACTGAATGCTTCAATGGTCGTAAGTGTGAAAAATGGTCATGCTACTTTTTTTTTACTTCTGTTATAACTTCAAACAGTCAATAACAAATGTTTGTAAGTCAAGTATTGCCTGTAATATAGAACCTGAAAGGTCTAAGACTTATATAGTCAGTCAGTCATTCTGTCTGTCTGTCTGTCTATATCTGCCTATCTATCCATCCATCCATCCATCCATCCATCCATCCATCCATCCATCCATCCATCCATCCATCTATCTATCTATCTATCTATCTATCTAATCTAGTTTTGGAAGCCATAGTAAACGAATACAATAATATGTTCCTTCTATGTGGAATTCATTGTTTTATATGGCTATGTAGAATTCATTGTTTTTCTTTCATTTTAGACTCAAGTTGGAGAGTTTCTAGGAGACAATGATAAATTTAACAAGGAAGTTATGTATGCATATGTGGATCAGCATGACTTTTCTGTGAAGGATTTTGTTTCTGCTCTGCGTATGTTTTTGGAAGGCTTCCGTCTTCCAGGAGAGGCTCAGAAAATAGATAGATTAATGGAAAAATTTGCTGCTAGATACTTGGAATGTAATCAAGGGTGAGCATTTTTCTCTTCTATTTTTTTTAAACCAGATAATGGGAAAAATATTTCTTAAAACCAGACAATGGAGAAAATGTTTTTCTCTCTCTTTCTGCACCTATTTTTTACAGGCAAACTCTGTTCGCTAGTGCAGACACTGCATATGTCTTGGCTTATTCAATTATTATGTTGACAACAGATCTCCATAGCCCACAGGTATGTTTCATAAATCTCTTAAAATGCCTTTAAATGAAGAATTAAATGTATAGATATTTCAGTTACTACTCTTTCCTTTTCACTTGATCATTAATGCTGCCTTGAGATAAGTATTTCTGTTGTGTGTTATCCCATTTTCCTCTCTTAATTGGTGCATATTTTCAGAAATATATAATTTCTGCTTCTGAAGTTTCAGTTCTATTTTCTGTGTGGGGAAAATTTGATACATAGACAATCAGATACTGTCATAGTATTTATGTATTCATTACATTTCTATATTGTAGAAATGGCAGTTCACAAAGTTCAACGTTCATATCCCAAAATTTCTAAATAATAAAAAAATGTATAAAGAGCAAAATCCAAGTAAAATGAATAGAGAGGACACCAGAATTGCTAAAAAGCATAAAATATTTTTAAAATTGAAAGAATAAAAATCATGAAAGAAGAATGACGTATTGAACTGGTACCAAAAAGATTGCAACAGAATTGCAAAACAAATCTCTGGGAGCAGGAATTTTTAAATCTAAACATCTGGATTGAAAAAGATCCTTTCTGACAGCTTCACTAATACAAACCTTTTATCCAGATTGAATCAGAATGTCTTTAAATACAAACTAAAAAGTTGTGGGTACTGCCATAAATATATTAACTATATACCCACTATCATTGTAATTAGATAATAAGACTAAAAATATGGCATGATGTGGTAAATAAAATGAATACTGAAATGTGTAGCTCTTTCTTTAGATCAAATTCGTCTCAAACTTAATTTATCTTTTACTGGATTCTGATTAGCATTCATAATTTTTTTTTCTTTTACCTATAATACTGGAATGTTACTTCTAACTTTTAGGTAAAGAATAAAATGACCAAAGAACAATACATTAAGATGAACAGAGGTATCAATGATAGTAAGGATCTCCCTGAAGAATATCTGTCAGCTATTTATAATGAAATAGCAGGAAAGAAGATCTCAATGAAGGAAACAAAAGAACTAACAATACCCACAAAAACAAGTAAACAAAGTAAGTATCTACAGAAGACTATTATTCACAGGATAATTGCTGGTTATTTCTGGTTGGAACTTTGATGCCCTTAATTGCATCCAGAAACTAACTGGCAGCCAGTCCAGTAGTAGTAGTCTTACATGGACAAACCTTGATATACTGATAAGTACCTAGGCTACTGTATGTTGTATCAGTTCTAGCCTCCACATATTCAACAACAGCTTCTTTGATTATTGATAACATAAATAGCTACCAAAACAATGTTAAATAAAAAAATCAAATAACGAAATATTTAATGTCATTTCCGACAAAAGATTATCTTTCTTTAAAGTATTTGGATATAGTGAATATAGTTAAATGATTTCAATATTCTTTGTGATGTGGATGGTGAATAATTTCATTACAATAATTTGCTTGCAGATGTACCTAGTGAAAAGCAGAGAAGATTACTTTATAATTTAGAAATGGAGCAAATGGCTAAAACAGCTAAAGCATTGATGGAAGCAGTAAGCCATGTTCAAGCTCCTTTTACAAGCGCAACACACTTGGAACATGTAAGACCCATGTTCAAGGTAAATCTTTTCGTTTCTCATTCTTGTATCTTTCATATGGGGAAGTTAACATTTTTTTAGTTTCGAATCATCTGAAGAATAGATCTTTTTGGTTCTTAATCATTTTTCAAATAATGTTAGCATTACAATTTTGGGCAATTCAAAATATGTTAACAGTACGGTATTATAAATTTGATGATATAAGTTAGATTGTATTTTTAATGATATGAGTTAGAGAAGCTTACATTTTTATCAACCTTGTCACACAGATACATACATACAGTCACATGCACATATATATGAATCTCTAAGCATGTGCATTGGGTGAGACCTTCCCGTCATGGTCTGGCTAGAGTCTCATAACTTCCCTAAATAATTTTCATATTACTAAATTGGTTTTGATTATGATTAGTGAGTTTGGGAACAAAATTCCATCTGTTAACATAATCCATTACTTAGAAATGTCCTCTAACTATTGAAATAATCACTTCCAACTTCCAATTCACTGTGAAAAATCACCAAGAAAACAAGTGTCAGTCATTCTAGTAGTGGTGAAGGCGATAATTTATGCCCACAAAGGAGTAGCAGTTTGTGTAATAAGATATAATAAAACCCTAACACTTTCCTTTTTTTATTTGAGTCAGCAAACATATTTTTTTCTTCTTATATAGAAAAAAAAATAGCAATTTAAGATTTGAGTTGTGCAATGAATATGATATTGAATTAGGACTAGGCATACCCAGATGCAATGTTCACTTGTTATGAAGGTCACCAGCAGCCAGGGAAGCCTCCAGAGGGCGAAAAATGGCGCTACGGGCAAACCAGAAGTCACCATTCCTGAACGTCTGGGTTGCCCATAGGGCTGTTTTTGCCCTCAGGAGGCTTCCCTGAAGCCTCCAGAGCATGAAAAACAGTACAACGCACAAACTGGGAGTCGTTTCCCGAACTTCCAGCTTGTGTGTTGGGAGGTTTTTTGCTCTCCAGAGACTTCAGGGAAGTTTCTGGAGGGTGAAAGATGGCCAAAAAAGAAGGCCAAAGCGTGTGCTGGAGCTGACAGGGCAACACCTGGCGTGCCCTAACAAATGGCTCCGCATGCCAAACGTGGCACACGTGCCATAGGTTCGCCATCACGGGTATATATCAATAGCCATCTCACTGTTCTCTTTTGTGGTAAACAGCATAATACTTAGGCCCAGGAAAAGAATATGAAATAATAAGTCAAATAAATTATCATAAGATTAAAAAAACAGGAAATAAAGCTGAATAGAATATATATTAAAAGTGAAAGAAATTGTAAATTATGTCACTTCTATACTTAGCTTTCTATACTTTGTTGAATATTAAAATGGGATATACCATTTTTAAAATTCTATATTTTAGTTAGCCTGGACACCATTCCTAGCTGCGTTCAGTGTGGGTTTGCAAGATTGTGATGACACAGAAGTTGCCTCTCTTTGCCTGGAAGGAATTCGATGTGCAATCAGGATAGCATGCATTTTCAGTATCCAGGTAAAACTAAATTCTAAAATTTCATAGAAGAAGTATTGGTTCTAAGAATAGTAAACAATATTAAGAATTATTTTCCAAATTGAAAGCAATATTTAATTTTTAACTTCAAATAAATTACCTGTACCAACTTTAAAGTAATATTAAGGTTAAATTTAGGCAACAGCATAATTTTGTATTATTTGTGCATATTAAAATAAATATATTCCTCATAATTAGACCAAATGGAAAGTGGTATATGAAACTTAATTTTGAAATTAATTCAAGCTTTCTTACATGTTTAGTACAGGGAAAAAATGCCCTTTCTATTTTATTAGCTGTAAAATTTAAAAGTGTTATTTTAATAAGGCCAGAATAAATGTGCATTGCATTTTTTTAAAGAAGTGCTCAGATACAGCTTGTGAAAGAAGCTTATTTTCCTCATAATCTGATGTAAATGAAATCATATGGGGGTGTGATGGCTCAGCTGTTGTCATCTGGAAAATCCAGCCTGGATTCAAGACCTGAACACCATGAGACAGGATAAGCTCCCATTACTTGCCCCAGTCCCTGCCAATCTAGTTGAACCCAGTTCAAAAGCATGCACATGTGAGTAGATAAATAGGTACCAATTTGATGAGAAGGTAACAGAGTTCTCTGCACCTTGGCATATAATCATGCCAGCCATATAACCATGAAAATGTCTTTGGACAATGCTGGCTCCCTCAGCTAAGAAATGGAGATAAGTATGGCCCCATAAAATTAGACATGACTGGATAGGAGAAAGTTTTACCTTCTAAGTAAAATCATACCAGTATTATATGGATGCACAGAATTTGTTAATGCAAGAACATACATTATAAACATCTCAATAATGTTCCATTTCTTTTGAACCATACTAACCTCTTTTGGCTGATGCCATTCCAAACAATATTTGGAGACTTCCCGAAGTTAATGCCCCAAACTGGAAATGGTATGTGATGCATTGGAATGATATGATCCCAAATCAGACCTCTTTGTTTTGAACACAATAGCTGGAACACATTTCAGAGAATTTACTTTGGAAAATTATCCATTTGCTGCTGGGCTACAAATATAGGAAGTTTGACCTAGATTAGAGAGATAGTATTCATGTAGTTTCAGTTCATTTTGCTCCTGAATCATCAGATTTTGTGTGTTCCTAGAGACCAAGAAATGACGTTTATTTCAGTTTATAAACTTGCTCTTTAATTTTATTCATGAATGAAATGGATTCACAACAATTATAATGTATCACAACACAGGTATGTATGTATGTATGTATGTATGTATGTATGTATGTATGAATGTAATAAATGTGCTTTAAACCAATTGGAGATACTCTCTTAAAGTATTTTATTAGTTATTATTATGCAAAAATTACTAATGAATTTGAGTAGCAAATAATTTAAATGGACTACTTGCATCTACAAAACTATAAGAAATGGTAGAAGTGAAGGACTCCTGTTCCTTATAGGGGAAATATGTGAAACAACACATATAGTTTTAACAAGCAAAGCACCAATATATGTCCAAAAATATTTTCAGTTAATTAGAGAAAAACTATACTTTTGATTATTAGGGAAAGTGACTATCAATAGACAGTAACTGATAAAAATAAGATTTTTGAGAAAAACCCAAACATTGTATAATTGCTGCAAATTGAAATGTTGATACTTCTTGTACTTCTACTTGTACTTCTACTTGTATTTCTATCTCGGTATCATCTTTTAAATGTATAGAACTTGAAAGAAGTAACAGAATTAGAGTAAGAGAACATACCCAGCTGCATTTCTTCTATGGATTACCTTTTCCTTATTTGGTTTATATGTTTCTTGAGGATTAAATTACCTTTACCAAACTATTGTGCCCATCCTTCAAATTTTCTGAAACAGTCACCAGAGATCCAGTATATGTGGAATAATCTAAACATAATCAAAATATCAGAAGTATTCTGTGTGACCATATGATCTGCCATACAGGTAGTCCTCAACTTACAACAGTTCATTTAGTGACTTTCAAAGTTACAACGGCCCTGAAAAAAGTGACATGACCATTTTTCACACTTATGACTATTACAGCATCCCACTGATCACACGATTTACATTTGGATGCTTGACAACTGTGTGTAACAGTAACAATTGTGACGGATCATAACATGGGGTAAAACTCACTTAACAAATGTCTCAGCAACAGAAAATTTGGGGTTAATTGTGGTCATAAGTTGAGGATTTACCAGTATTAAATATTCTTGCATGTTTTTTTGCCTTTTCTTAATCGGCATTTAATCATACTAAGCAAAGTTCCCATTGTGACTGTTTGAAGATACTGTAGCATTGAAAAAAGTGACTTATGATCATTTTTCACACTTATAACTGTTGCAGCATTCACATGGTTATGTGATCAAACTTGATTTATGATGGTTGCAGTGTTCTAGGGTCATATGATTTCCTTTTGTGATCTGACAAGCAAAGTCAGTAGGGAAATCAGATTCATTTAACAACCATGGTTCTAATTTAGCAACTTCAATGATTTACTTAACAGCTATGACAAGAAAGATGATGAAATGAGGTAAAACTCACTTAACAATTGTCTTACTTCACAGCAGAAATTTGGGGTTCAATTGTGGTTGTGACGCAAGTACTATTTATAATGCATTTGAGTATAAAAAGTCAGCAGCCAGTTTTAGATCACCCATTTTTTTTAATTTGCTTGCTTCTGTTTTCACTTTGATTTCTATGTGTACAGAACTATTATATATGAAAAATATAAAATGGAATAAACATTAACAAACTGAAACAGATTATTTCTTTCTTCCTATAGCTTGAGAGGGATGCTTATGTCCAAGCACTAGCAAGATTTACTTTACTTACTGTGAGTTCTGGTATTACTGAAATGAAGCAGAAGAATATTGACACAATAAAAACACTAATTACTGTGGCTCACACTGATGGAAATTACTTGGGAAATTCTTGGCATGAGGTAGATTATCTTTTCAAATATATATAATAATTGAAATTATATAATATTAAGTCCAACATCTAGTATAAAATTAAATTACATAAAATTATTTAAATGACATAAAATTATTTAAATTACATACACTATTGTCATATGTTGGCTTAATATTGCATATTGGAAAGCAAACTCCAAAAGGAAACTGGATGATTAACTACTTGCTCATCGACTATTTTTTTAGTAATTGTTCCAAGTTATGACATTGCTGAAAAAAGGGACCTCAAAATTCCAGGCAAAACAGCACCCCCTCAGTCACATGATTGCAAGGGACCTCAAAATTCCAGGCAAAACAGCACCCCCTCAGTCACATGATTGCAATCTAGACACTTATACCTGGTTCACGCTTATGATATTTCCAGCATCCCACAGTCACATAATTGCCATTTACAACATTCTCTGCTACCTTCTTACAAGCAAAGTCAATGGGGAAGCTGGCTGGGAAATTTGCAGGTGGCTCCAGTAAGTTTTTCACACCCTCTTTGGCCTGGCAACAGCCGCCCCGATCCTGCTGCTCTTTCATAAGCCACTCAACCACTCTTTCGCTGTCACACACACACCCCCAACAACCTCACCACACTCTTGGGCCACTCTCATATGCCTGCCAGGCAGCAGCCACCCCAACATGCTCATATCGAGCCTTGCAAGCCATTCACATAGCCTCCCCTGCCCAGCAACAGCTAATCTTGGCCCTGCCATTCTTGCACCATGCGTTACCTGCCTGCCAGCCTGCTTGAAGGCCACCTGGGACTCAATTAATGATTTGCGATCCTCATTTAATTATGGCAGTAGGGGTTGCCAGGATTGCTATCACTAAGCAATAAGGTCATGTGACATCACACTTTATGACTACATAGCTCAGCAACAGACATTTTGATTCCAATTACCATTGTTAACTGAGGACTCCTGTAGTATTTTTTAGGCTGTAGTAAAATTTCTAAGACATGAGCCTTTGTGGATTGTTTAGTTAATTTGTAGCATTTTTTTCTTAATTCAAGATTTTGAAATGCATCAGTCAGCTTGAATTAGCACAATTAATAGGTACTGGAGTAAAACCACGTTACATATCTGGGACTGTGAGAGGCCGAGAAGGTTCATTTACAGGAACAAAAGATCAGGCTCCTGATGAATTTGCAAGCCTAGGACTTGGTATGTATTGTAACTATTAATTGAGTGGAACAATTCCTTTAACAACATAATACCTATTTTTGGCATAAATATGAGTGTATTTTCTTTGAAAGAATAAAAAGTGAAAAAATTATGATTCTTAAAAATGTATATTTTTAGTCTCTAAATAGCTTTATTATTGGCATCTCATTTTAGTTCTATAACTAGAGGGAAATATTGCTAGACTCTTCATGTCTTATTTAGAAAAGGGTAAATAGGAACCGGTTCATATTTACTGCTTCAAAAATGACATGTCCTTTGCATGTACAGTTTAGTTTTAATCTGCTAAGGTAATTCAACAGCTGTGACTATTAGGAAATACTGAGGAATGATTGTACAAACTAAACGTTCAAGGAAAAATGATTTGGGATTATATAGGAACATCTACATAATATGAAAAGTGTTTGGTAAAAAGTAATGTAATGTAAAGTAATGTAATGTAAAAAGTAATGTAAATATATCATAAAGAAATCATTTTAGACATAGATGGAATAACTACATATTTTTATTCTCCTCTGCTGTTAAATTACAGTATTTTTTGGAATATAAGACATACCAAGGTTTTGAACAGGATATGTGTGTGTGTGTCTGTGTGTGTGTGTGTGTGTTGCATTTGTGCTGATAAATAAAGGGAGACTAGTATAGATCTATTTCAAGCTCATCAACTCTCATCAGCTAGCCATACCCTTAGTGGGATTCAAACCTGGGCTGTATTACATATTAGGCAGTTGTATTAGCCACTAAGCCACAGGCTCTCCTCCTTTATCAACTAGGCCAAGGAAATAGATATTTATTTATTATGTCCCTTTATTTATTTATCAGCACAAATGCAACACAAATGTAACAAAAAGGCAACATTAAAAATAATGGCTTTCTGTCTGGATGGTCTCTTGAGATGAGCCAATAGACAGAGAAAGGAAGCAGTATGCTCCTTCCCATATTTGGGCATACCAGGGGTTGTAACACAATAAATAAACAAACCTCCCAAAAATGGCCTGTTTTTTGCAAAAATGGCCCCTTTTTTGGAAAAAAAAAAGGGGCATGAATAGCCTTAGGAGGCTTGTGCTCCGGGGGGGGGGGGGGCAAAAACAAGCAAAAAAATGGCCTGTTCTTCGCGAAAACTGGCTCATATTTTGTCCAAAAAAAAGGGCATGGATAGATTTTAGGAAGTTTATAGAGTGTTGCTGGGGGCTGGAAAAACGCCCCGTTTTCTGTTCATTTCTGCCCTCCCCAACCCCCAGGAACTCTCTGAAAGCCGCCTACAAGCTATACATGGCCATTTTGGTGAAGGGGGCAGGGTTTGGAGGCAAAAAATGCTGTATTCATTGTATAAGATGCACCCAGATTTTCAGCCTCTTTTTTGAGGAAAAAAGATGCGTCTTATATTCTGAAAAAATATGGTACATTATGTAGTTCCAAGCACCAAGCACATTGTCAGCTTCTAACAAAGTGTCCTAAGGGTCATGTTTAGATTTTTATGCATCAATCTTGGATGAAGTGGTCAATCATCCTTCCCTGTTTGCAAGCTGAAAATTTCTTCAACCCTAACATTGCATTTCACAGAAAACTTTAATATATTGCTGGGGGTTTTGGTACTCATTAGATTTGTTTATCCTGTAAACCTTCATAGTGTAATGGGTCCCTATATCCCTACCTGGGACAGAAAATCTTTAATTAGAATGAGTGGTGACTGGCATTATTTCCCTTACTTATGACAGGTAGCTGCATTGATGTAAAACATAGTTCTGTTATTCTCATTCTGTTATTGCTTGCTGTTGTGTCTAAGGGTATTCTTCATTTAGACCAGCAATAGAAAATAACCTTTATTTGTTAGAGTTTAAAAAGCTGTATCATTGATCAGTCTACTTATTTCCATCAGTGACTCATTTCTTCTGCTCTGCTACTGTTTAATTTTTAAATAATGATAAATTAGTTGGAGATAAGTTCAATATATACTTTTAGTCTTTATTCATAGTATAGCGAGGTAGCTGCATCTAGCAATAAGTAGACAATATCTCTTTTGTAAACAATTTTTGGGTAGCAGTCATTTTGTCAATGCTATTTTAATAATGTAGTAAACATACCTTTAGTTATTTACAGAGTATTTTTCTCTCTCACAATCCATATTCTTTTTTTAATGATGTGTTTTATAGTTGGAGGAAATATGGACTGGAAGCAGATTGCAAGTATTCAAGAATCTATTGGAGAAACTAGTTCACAAAGTGTTGTTGTTGCTGTAGACAGGTAATTTATCCAGTATCAGAACTTGCTATCTAGAAAATAGTATTCTTTGTTCATTAGTACAAGTGGTAGCGTAGTCATTTTATAAAGCACTGTAAAAAAATTAAAAGAAAAAGAAAACTAAACCATTTGGGTGGTTTACGTATATGTTTGCATGCTCATGAGAGTGATGAAATGAAAATGTTCTTATCTCTTCATGTTTCTTTTAACTCCACACATATTTTCAGAGGTAGAAATTGTAATATTCTCTTCATATTTACTGGTAAAATTCTTTTGTAACCTAATTTGTACTAAAGAAAACATGTCACAAAAATTATTACGCAATTTTGTTTTATTTGCAGAATATTTACAGGATCTACCAGACTAGATGGAAATGCTATTGGTAAGCATTAGTTTAGATATGGTGTAACATAAATCTGTAATAAAGAATGAATTAATTGACATTTTGGAAATAATAATAATAAGTAGATTGTGTTTGGATTTAACAGTGGATTTTGTCAGATGGCTTTGTGCTGTTTCTATGGATGAATTGTTGTCGGCAACCCATCCCCGGATGTTCAGTTTACAAAAAATAGTAGAGATTTCTTACTATAACATGGGACGAATAAGGCTACAGTGGTCTAGAATATGGGAAGTTATTGGAGATCATTTCAATAAGGTATGTCAGAGTATATTATTTGTATTCTTATTTTTGTTACCTTTTTATTAATCCTCACATCCAACAAATATAACCAAAAATAAAGATAACCAGGAAATATAAATAATCAAAACATACTATCTTCATAAGAGTCTATCCACACTAGTAGTCCCCAGAGCCCACTGGAACAGAAAGATGTTTAGTGTCCCATAAGAGCTAAGCAGAGTTGAAGGCTCCGCACCTCAGGAAAATTATTTCTATGACATGGGCTTGCCATCAAAAAAGAGCACCCACCCTCCTCAATTCATACAGGGTACAGACCTTCAGTATTATGCTATACCTGTACCTCTCAAATTGGGACAGACAACTTTATATATATGAAAACAAACACTTTCAGTTGGGCCTAGAATCATATTGGCAATCAGTGTGCTAAGTGTTACATCCATATTATGCTAACCCTTCCTGCCCCTTAGGGCAGGATGTGAGTTTTCTGCATTGTGAACTGTGATTACATACTGAAGTTTTAGACAGCAATAATATTCTACTAAACATTGTTGCTGGAAAGAAACACCAATGTTTGATATTTTAAATAATTTTGTAGTGTTTTTGTCAAATGTAGATTTAATATATAGGTTGCTTTTCTTGTAGTAGGCTGTTTTCTTTTTTTTATAGATAACATTGTATTTTATTGTGCTAATTTGGCTTTGCTAGGTTGGCTGTAATCTCAATGAAGATGTAGCTATTTTTGCCGTTGATTCCTTAAGGCAATTATCAATGAAGTTCTTAGAAAAAGGGGAACTTGCTAATTTCCGATTCCAAAAGGATTTCTTAAGACCATTTGAACACATCATGAAGAGAAATAGGTATTTAAAATCATTCTGTAATCTAAACACAAAGAATGAATCAATCCTCCCCTTTTTTGTTATATTGTTATAATTCTTGATGTATTTATTTCAATATCTTGTACAGTATTAATTTAAGATATTTATATTAGAGGCATACTTGACCTTTTCATACAAAAAAAGAAAAAACATGTTGCAGATTACATCAAAGTATTACAATTAAGTCACTTTTAACCAGTAAATTTATTTATTTGTGAAATTCCTTTTAGATCACCAACCATTCGTGACATGGTTGTCCGTTGCATAGCCCAGATGGTCAATTCCCAAGCAGCAAATATACGATCAGGCTGGAAGAACATTTTCTCAGTTTTTCATTTGGCTGCATCTGATCAGGACGAAAGTATAGTGGAACTGGCATTTCAGACTACCGGCCACATTGTCAGTGAGTACTAATTATATTTATAGAATACTCCCAAGAAGTATAATATTTTGTCCCTAGAAACTGCGACACCGTGGCTTCTTCCACTGCCTTAGGCACAAAGCTCCTTGGAACAATCATTTTTTCCTCATCCCTAGGAAGGAGGCAGTGGCAAACCATTTCCAAAATGTATTTATTTATTAGATTTTTATCCTGTCTTGATTACTTTATAAGTAACTCAAGGCAAAGAATATATATAATACTCCTTTCTGCTCCTCTTTTTCCCCACAATAATCTTGTGAGATGGGATGGGCTGAGGTCTTGCTAAGAACATTGCAGACTTTCCAGACTTTCTTAGCTAAGAGTCAATGCTGAATCAAAGGCACAATAATAAATTTTAGTTTTAGGGGAACTTAAAAATAATAGTTATGTTTATTGATATTTGATTTCTTATGTTTATCTTAAATGCTATCAATATTTTATTATTTTGCTGTAGTAGGATTTATATCTTGCTTTAAAAAATATCTTGCTTTAAAAAACCTTTTCAAACTTTTTGCATATTCTTTCTTTTAGCAATTGTGTTTGAAAAACATTTCCCAGCAACCATAGATTCCTTCCAGGATGCAGTGAAATGCTTGTCTGAATTTGCATGTAATGCAGCTTTTCCTGATACTAGTATGGAAGCTATTCGCCTTATTCGTCATTGTGCAAAATATGTATCCGAAAGACCTCAGGTACAGTTTATTCTGTGTCAGAATATTGTTACATGTGTCAGGTGATGATTATATTCTGTACTGAAAACTAAATGTCAGCAGGCTATAAGATGGCATGTGTGTTTGAATCCTCTCTGAAATAATAAAATCTATTTTGAAAACTTTCATTGCATAAACTTCTATTTTTTTTCTTAATTTATTAGTCTGGTCCATCATACTTCTATGTTTAGAAATAGACTTCTTGTGTGTAAAGTTTGGACCATGTATTTCCATATAGAAATGCTACAACTAAAGAGAACTAATGTTACAAACTTGTCTTTACTTTTAAAGGCTTTCAGAGAATATACTAGTGATGACATGAATGTCGCTCCAGAAGACAGGGTGTGGGTGAGAGGCTGGTTTCCAATTCTCTTTGAGCTGTCCTGTATTATCAATAGATGCAAATTAGATGTAAGAACCAGGTAACAATCCATATTTGTCATTCAATGTCATAAAGTATATATTTTAGTTGTACACTCCTGGAAAGTGCTAGATGAGAGATATTATTATTGCCACATTATTTATAACTAATCTGACTGTCAGCAAGAGACTACATCTTGCAAAGAAACAAAATAATTGGAAAAATAAATAAAATAAAAATAATAGTTCATGTATTTGCTTTAAAGACATTGTTACTTTAGTAAACTGTTGGAACTCTATTGAATATTGGTCTGGGGCAGAGAGAGTGAGAGAGAGAGGGAGGTGTGAAATGTGTGGGTGAGAATGTAGTGTTTACTGTGACTATGATATATGGGTGTGGCTGTCTAGTTGTTTATATTAAAAAGTCAGGCTTATCTTTATATTAAAATCTAAACCTAATCATGCAATAGTACTTTAAAATTAGAGTTGATAGCAGACAACACATTGAACAAGATAATATAGTCAGACTGCCAGAGAATCATTAAGGTGAACGTCATAATTTAATCTAAAAAGCTAAATTTCTGAAGCAGCATGTTCTCATGCATGTGGCATTTAAGCAGCAATGTAAGCAAATGAAACCAAAATATAAGTAGCACATTACAAAGTGGACAGTAATTGAGATTTGAAAAATCCACTACTAAAACTTAATCAATCCATCATTATAAACTTCCATTCTCTTTCCGATTCCCTTTGTACATAATATTTTGGAATAGAAATGTTGCCAACTCAGCAATAACCTATGTGAGGTGAAAGAATAGATCAAATTCTCAACATTATGTGTCCACATAGAAAATTACAGTTGACTAAGACAAAGTTATATGCATCCAAATTCATAAGCAGTATATATAATAAATCACTTTACAGTCTGGTAATTATGACAGAAAATGCCTGAATCATCATGTAGTTTCTATGAGTATATTGACCAATATTATTTTTATGGATTGGATACAAGAATCCAATATATTAGGGTCTGTTCTACTAACTTTGTTTATAGAAAAAATCATATATCACCCAATTTTTTTTATTGAAGGAAGCAGTCTTGCTCACATAAAATGCTTCTGTCAGGCTTTTAAGTTTTTCAGCTTCTTTTTTGTAATTGTTGTTTCTAGAAGGTTACATAGAGATATTTACAGGTAGTCCTTGATTTATGACTGTAAAATATTACCCATAAGGTATTACCCATAAGGTATTTGCCTATCTATTCTGAGTGTATCAGTTTATGTGTAATAATAGTTTAAAAGTAAGAGCTGAAAGATCTAGTTGGTAATTGTTTCTTATACTCATTTTTATTTCAGAGGTTTAACAGTTATGTTTGAAATAATGAAAACATACGGTCACACATATGAAAAGCATTGGTGGCAGGATTTGTTTCGGATAGTCTTCCGAATATTTGACAATATGAAGTTACCAGAACAGCAAACAGAGGTAAAAATAACATGAGAGCAGTTCATTTACTACTACTACACCTTTATGTTCATATTGCATTTTATACCCATAAGCTGAGAAAGAAACTGTCTATATGATATCCATTTTTAAATTCTACTTCATGCTATCTTTATTGGTATGCTTTATATAAAGCTCTTTTCTGCAATATGAACGATTTTGAGTATGTAGTCATGTGCTAAAACTTTTTTATAGATTAAATTGTTATAGGAATTATAACATTCTTTCTACATTATGTTTAATCCTTGTGCAATTCCTGTTTTCTTCTGTTATGATTAGTTACTCCTGCAACCAACTTAGATATTTTTAAGAATATCAGGCAAAAGGAATCACCAGGATCTTTTAGCATCAGAAGACTTTAAAAGGAAGTTAATAAGGGCCGGTGGTGAAGAGGTGTTAGGCCATGTCAGTTAAAAATTGACTAAAGTGTTCAGTTGGAATTCGATAAAAATGATATTTTGAAGAGATATTTAAAATGCCCTCCTGATTAATTTCATAAACATAGTATGGTATTTTACAACAGGATGCTTATTATTTGGCAAAACTTCCATATGCAACTGTCTTTTGTAATAGCTAGGCATTTAATAGAAATTATAATTTACATTAAGTTAAAATTAAAATTTGAACATGTACTAGCAAAATTATCTCTATGTAAGGTTGATCATTCCAATGAAGTTTGAAGCTTCATAACTGTTTATGGGGGTTTTTTTGAGCCAAAAATATCCTATATATTCGAAAATATTAAATGGCTCACAGTTCCCGCTTGGTCTACCAATTTAACAACAAAGTTGCTGTGATGGTGTTGAATAAAATTTTCACCCTTGGGTTCAGAGTGCTTCATTGCTTTGCATACTTTAGTTGATATCTAATAACCCAAAATATATTAAATTATTCATATGAATAATTAGCACATTTTCAAAGAAAATTTAATTACAAAGAGACAAGTGAAAAACATTTTTATAGTTCTTTGGAGATAGTGACCTAAAATCAGTGGTTAAAAATGTAAAAGGAATCTGCCTTGCTATCATAATTTCCTTTGTGTTGCTGTTATATTACTCCTTCTTTAACATCTTCTCAGCAGCCTGTTTAGGCTTCTATTACAGAATTGTTTTTTTTTTAATATCCTCCAAGCTTTCTGAAGGACTTTGATGCTTCTGGCTGCTGTTCAGTTTAATTAATACAATTATTATTGAGAAGGTCTCTTTGCTTTTTTCTCTAGAAAGCGGAGTGGATGACAACAACTTGCAATCATGCACTTTATGCAATTTGTGATGTATTCACACAGTATTTAGAAGTACTTAGTGATGTTCTTTTGGATGATATATTTGCTCAGCTGTACTGGTGTGTTCAGCAAGGTAAGATTGCATCAATTTGTTACAGACAATGCTTGCAATTTATTCTGTAATATATGAACAAGCTAATGCCTTGTTTGCATTTCAGACAATGAGCAACTAGCACGGTCTGGTACAAACTGTTTAGAGAATGTTGTCATTCTGAATGGGGAAAAGTTTACCCTTGAAATCTGGGATAAGACTTGCAACTGTATGTTGGATATCTTCAAAACCACTATTCCCCATGCGTAAGATATTTTTCCTTTTGTAAATATTTGGGAGCAAGTCTGCAAACAAATTCATATGTATGAAATATTGAACATGCATTAGCTATGCTTGCCTTGATATAATGAACATGTGTGTATTTGTTTTATGTGACATCTATTTAGCTATATTGGGTTTAGTCACACATAAGAATCTTGGAATTCTTATCTCTATCTGTCAGATCCTTAACTAATTCATGCTCAGAGCAGCTCTAATCCCTCACCTGCTTATTATTATTATTTAAATAATAGAGTGAGATGTTTGGACTTCTCTTCTGCTTTTCCTTAGTCATCTGAACTGAATTTGTTCAGATGTGTTTAGTGATTACTGACCTTGTATAACATTGTTGCCTAATAAACTAATTAAGTCCTTTCATTCCTAAGCAGCTTCTACTAATTGGGGACCATTAAAATAACATTTCTAAATCTAATGGTCATGCTTTTTTCCTCCTTTGCTAAAAGAAATTGTAAATTAAATAAAAGAAGTGACAACATAAGAAAATATGGTGTATTTATTTATAACCCAGGAAGGGTTTTTTAAACCATTTTTGGGCTTATTTTTGTTGAGAACACTATTACAGATTTGTAATTGTTTTTATCTTAAAACATTGAAATATTTCTGTTTTAGAATTAAAGAAAGTTCTTTTCTCTTTTCAAGGCTTTTAACTTGGCGACCAGTGGGAGGAGATACTGTTCCTCTATCTCCATCTTCTGGAAGAGAGAAACAGCTGGTATGTTTGAAAATAAAAATGTCAGGGAAAATATTTTGGAATACTCCTTTTTGTCTTTACAGGTAATCCCCGGGTCACGAGCATTCCCTTAGAGAATGTTTGAAGTTAAGCAATCAGCACCCCTAGCATTTCTGAACAAGGCCCAAAACTATGAATCTTGCAACACCACGGCAGTTGCTCGTCCTTACGAACAACTGCAGACTCTGCAACATTTGTCTTTTACATTGCTGGCCAAAATAGAGCTTCTGAGAGCCGGATCTGCCCCCAGAAGCCCTGTTCAACTGTCCAGAGGCCTTGCCCGGCAACCTGCTGACCGAAATGGAGCCTCTGAGCGGTGGATCCTGCCCTCCAAGGCTCCATTCGGCTCTCCACGGGCCTCTCCCCACCCATTACATGTTGAAATGTAGCTTTCAGGGGCCGGATCTGGCCTCCGGAATCTCCATTTCACCCTGCAACAGGCCAGGGGATGCCTGCATAAGGCCAACGGAGCACATGAGACTGGAGAGGAGACTGCTTTCTAGATCTTCACAAGTTAAGTGACCCAGCGCAGCCGGTTGTGGGGGGGGGGATAAGCAATTTGGGCCAGCATGAGGTATTTCACTGGGTCAGGGAGGCCTTGAGTGGTCTTAGACAGGTGGCCTGTTCCATTGGTAGACCCCACCATGGCCTTCCCTACCCTGAAATACGTCATGTGCACTTAACGAGCCTCGCATTCTATTACTGAATGCGTGAACAAAAGGAGGGAATGATCTTGATCAAGATACAAGATTCATAAATCCTCGGGTTACGAATGGAATAGGCAGGCTTCATTACCTTTGTAACTCAAGGACTACCTGTATTTAAAAGTAATGATGGAAAAGATCACAAGTTGGGATACCACATCATACAGAATAAAGACAGAAATGTAGCATTGTATGTTCTATGTGACATAGATTTCATGTACACCTAAAAGAAGAAAATCATCTCTATCTCCAACTGTGAGATAAATGTCATATAAATTTAATAAATACATTTACCAGGTTAGAAGACAAGTTAGTCCTTTACAGTATTATGCCAACTATGTCATGTCATTGTAAATAAATCAAAACTGAAATTATATTGCTTAATTTCCAGGCAATTAACCTATTAACTTAGATCCTTTTTGTTCCCTAAAATAGGCTTATCATTTATTTATAGGTTGTTGTAAAAATTCTCAATTCCAGAAAATTTTCCCCCTTTCTCTTTTCCCCACTGTACACATTTCACGGTTGTCTTACGTTTACCTGACTACTCTGATCTTCCAGAGCTGAGTTGAAATCTGTACAAATGGAAGGGCCAAAAGGATTTGTTCAATTAGTACTTGTTTCTTTGGTAAACGGAAAATAAATATATTTTGCCTATATTATAATTAAATATACAATAGTACATTTCATAGTGTTCTGTACTTACCACAGAGGTGTCAAACTCGATTTCATTGAGGGCCACATCCAGGTTGTGTTTTACCTTGGGGGACCAGGGTGGGTGTGGTCAGCTCGACTTTACTTGTGTTGGGGGTACCTGTGGTGGTCCGAGTGCTCTGGCAGCAAAAATGGGCTCCTGATCTCCATTTTGGTTGCGACAGCCTCCTGTAACTGTCTGCCAGCAAAATGGAGCTCAAGGGGCTGCACGCAGACCTCCCGAGCTCCGTTTTCGTTGGCAGAGGCATTGCAGGTCAGTCCATTGCTTTTCCAGGGCAGCCCCACAGGTCAGATCTAAGCACCCCGCAGGCCGGATCCGACCACTGTGCCTTGAGTTTGACACCCCTGACTTACCAGATAAATGAACCAAAAATCCTACTTCAAAGCAAATTCACTTTGTTGTATTAAAGTGCTCCTAAGAAGTTTATTTGTTTGCCAAATCCATATGAGACAATTTTTATCTTTTATTTCCAGGATGCCATATCACAAAAATCTGTAGATATTCATGATTCTGTGCAACCAAAACCGTTAGATAGACGCCAGTTTCAACCTATTGTAGGGTTGCCTGCAAATGAGGAGGTCAGCAAAAACAAACCTATAGCAAGTAAGAAGAAATGTTTATAAATACTTGTTTGATAATCTGCATTTGTTTCTATGTTTGTTTTTCCTTCTGACAGTTACTGTTTGTGTGAGAAATAACACTTGAAATTCTATAAGCATTGAGAATGAATATTACAAAAAGAGTTTGGCTTTCTTCGGGCCTACTCTTATTTTAAATGCCTCAGTAACCTAATTGCTAAGATTCCTGAAAATTAAGAAAAGATTCTCACCTGTGATGTTCTTTACATTTCTAATTGTGGGTGTATATTCTTTCTGGTGTTTATGATTGCTTCCCACTTTCAAGTTTTTAGAAAAAACACTAAAATAAAAATTTCCTGTCTTCTAAGTTCTTTTCAGTGGGCTATTGTTTTCAATCTTTTCTACATTTTTATATTGCTTTAAAAGTTTCTGAAAAAAAAGATCATATAACAACAATGTTAAAAGTAATACAGCGCACTTTCATATGAATTTGGAATGACACTGAAGCCATTCAGTTTTACAATGACAACTACATGTAGAAAGTTGAGTTGATTTATTGCTGGATGAACTGTGGCATAATTAAAATCACAGCAATACACACTGTGTATGTTTCTTTTTTCTAGAATCACTGCAATTCTGCAGAAATTATAAACCATTTGTTCACCTTTGGGTAGGAACTCTTACCGCCCTACACTCCCATATTTCATCATAAAGCTGCCATGGTATTATTTTCAACATTTTAAGGTTGGCAGAAGACAGTTATGTGCTGGAGAGTAGCAACTATGGTATGGAAGTGACCTACAATAAATATTCCAAACTTCTCTCAGCACCTTTTGCATCTGGGCCACGCTTATTTAAAATGACAATATACACTCATTCCCCAAAAGAATGTTACACATTTAGATGACAAATTTTTAAACTTTATTCAAGATATTTTAGTATTAATCTATTTTTGAATTTAAATTTTCAGCTGAAATTTAACACAATTCAGTTTGTACAGCTTTGAAGTTTAATTAATACATTTCTATGATATTTGTGTTAAAGATACAGATGGACAATGCTGTATTTAACTCTTCAGAAATTATTGGATTGCATTTCACTAATCTTTCATTACCTTTTGTGGCTAGGGCTTCTGTGTGTTTGTGTTCAACAACACTTAAAGTCTTTATATTGATTATCATTAATTTTACAAGTACTGTAGATATTTTATATATGTAATTTAGGGCAATACATTTGACAATTGTATTAATGTATATTCAATGCAAATAATTTGGCAGACAGTAGAAAGTTTCTAACAAACATAGATCATTAGTGGTTTGCATGATTCTTTCATTTACCAAATTTATTTTACTTTTTTCTTGTTTTAAAAGAATTTCCAGATCAGAAACTGTTTGGTGCGCTGTTAATCAAATGTGTGGTACAGCTGGAACTTATTCAAACAATAGACAACATTGTATTTTTCCCAGCAACTAGCAAAAAAGAAGATGCAGAGAATCTAGCTGCAGCACAGGTAAGGAGAGTCCACTAGTATGCATATTCTTATAAGTGTTTTCTTCTTCCAGTTTTGAGCCAAATGTTCTGTTTCATAAAGGTTGTAATTTCTGGAGGAAAAGTCCTAGATTTCTAAACATTTCAATTAGTATCCAGAATAAACTATGATAACAGAAAAATTGGGCCTGCATCATAACATCCTTTTGTAATTGAGTGCCAGAGTTTAGATGCAAGTATGTCAGATTTGGTCTACATGTGCCTTTCTCTTAAATAATGTGGGAGACAAAGGTACAGATTTTTAGGATAAAGCATATATTTTGCCTCATCACTGTGGCTTCATAAGATAATGGCTGCTCCTGAAGGATGCTGTTTTCTTGTCCTTTGGATATGGGCAATCATTAAATAACATAGTTTAGAATTCATATAGAGCAGACTTGTATAGGGTAAATTGTATTTCTCCTGTGCACTGCTTCTCACCCAGTTGAGCCCAGGGATCATACCCCAGCCTCTCCAGGGACCTCCGTCGTGACGGAGGCGTCAGTCTGGGAAGAGGAAACCACAGACTATTTTGGATTATCGGAGGATGAGGATTTGCCTCCCGATAAGCCCGCCTTTACAGGCATTTTCAAGCCGTCCCTGTTCAAAGCCATTTTACATAACGCCAGATCCTCCACTGAACTTGCCCCTACTACTACTAAGGATATGGAAGTACCTTCTACTTCACAGGACCACAAGCAGTGCGTTTTCAAGGAAGACGCGCCAGCTCAGGAGCTGATTCCAGTCCCTGACTTGTTCATGGACGTTGTCCAGCACCAATAGGCGCAGCCTGGCACATTGGCTAACCCCAGTGAGAGGGACAAAACTAGTATTCTCTGGAAGCCAGGATGGAGGATACCTTGAAGTTACCAGAGGTGGATGCCCCGGTTGTCTCATTGACGTCCAACTCGACCCTGCCAGCAGATCTCCTGGAGGAACTCAAGGCAGGGGACAAAAGGGCGGAAAGAGCCTGCCATAAGATGCACCAGGCAGCCACCTGGGCCATCAAGGCATCCACCTCTGCGTCCTTCTTCATGAGGTCATCCCTACTTTGGTTACGCCAATTTATATCTAAACCTCCCTCGGAGGGATCTCAGTGGCTCCATGTCATTATTAAGATCATAACTGCGGTAGAATACTCCGCAGACGCGTCTTTAAATGCGCAAAGTTTGCCTCAGGAGCTCGTAACATCAAATGTTACTTCATGCCGCCTGCTGTGGCTTCGTCACTGGCAGCTGGATATGAAGGCCAAATGAAAGGGAGGGCAGCTCTTTAGACAAATTATTAATAGAAACAAAGGACAAGAGAAAGTTCCTTCCGGCAACTCTCAAGAAAAATGACCGCAAGGGGTCTGGTTCTTTCAGGAAGCCATTTCAAATCCAAGACAGTACACAGGCATCTTCCTCTTATTTTTACCAGAGGTCCTACCCCCAGTTTAGCGAAAGGAATCAGGACAGGAATTCCTTCAGGCCCTGGGGTCGATAGCAACAGGGCTCCTTTCGGAAGCCCTTTCGCGGCGGTTCCAACGGCCGCCAATTCAACGCACCAAGTGATCAGCAGGGCAACCCTCCCATAGGTGGTTGGTTACAACTTTATGACGACCAGTTAGAGAAAATCACCACGGACACGTGGATCCTCAATACCATCATGAGGGGTCTAGTCCTAGATTTTCTCATGTTTCCCCCGCGAACATTTATTCGCTGCCCCCTCCCCAAGAACCCCCTCAAGAGGTCCCTCATGCAAGCAGAGATTTGTCACCTTCTGCAAATAAGGGCCATGGAGCCAGTTCCAACAGACCAGGAAGGGAGGGGATTCTATTCCATTCTTTTCCTGGTCCCCAAGAGCTCAGGGGGGTGGAGGGCCATCTTGGACTTGAAGCGCCTAAATCAACATCTGGTCTACAAGCGCTTCAAGATGAAGTCCCTCCAGTCCATCCCGGACTGCATAAGGCAGGGAGACCTGCTAACCTCCATAGACTTAAAGGAAGCGTACCTGCACATGCCCATCCATGTGTCGTACAGAAGGTTCCTGCGGTTCCTTTACAACGGAAGGCATTACCAGTACAGGGCTCTCCCCTTCGGCCTTGCGTCAGGGTCCAGGACCTTCACAAAGCTTCTGACAACAATAGCGGCTCATCTCCATGCACGTCCGATATGCCTGGAATGTTACCTGGACGACATCATTATTCAGTCTTCAAGTTGCGACCAGGCCCTGAGGGACATCCAGATTAACATTCGAACACTAGAAAGACATGGCTTTTCGGTGAAGTCATCTCGAGCCGACCACGTGCATTCAACACCTCAGCACCATCGTGGACTTGATATCTTGCCAGGTGTTCCTTTCTCCAGACCGTCTACGCGATCTCAGGAACAGAATTCGTCTGTGCAGACGGACCAGACCAATACTGATTGTCCAACTTTCGCAACTACTCGGCATCATGATTTCTTGCCTGAAGACAGTTCCTTGGGCACGCCTTCATGCCAGGAAACTACAGTGGTTCCTCCTGTCAATGCAATGGTCAAAACACAGCAATTCTCCCAGAAGGATTCCGCTTCCTCAGAAGGTACGCTGGTCCCTCAGAAAGTATGCCGCTCCCTCAGATTGTGGCACTCGACGGCAGTCACAGTACCCGACAGAATTGTGGTCACATCAGATGCCAGCCTCTACGGACGGGGAGTGCATTGCCAAGGGCAGATGACACAAGGCAGATGGTCACAGAGGGAGGCAGCTCAAAGCATAAATTGGCTGGAGCTGAGAGCGGCCAGGCTCACCCTCCAATGGTTCTCGTCACAGATTGTGGGTCGCCATGTACTGTTACTTACAGACAACATTGCAACAAAGGCCCACGTGAACCAGCAGGGTGGCACCCACTCTAGGAGGTTCATGACAGAGGTCAAGTCTCTGGGAAGATGGGCAGAGCATCACCTAGTGTCCATCAGAGCAGATCACATATCCAGGACAAGCAACGTGAGGGCAAATTGGCTGAGCCGACAGACAATCGACAACTCCGAGTGGCGTCTGCATCCTGCTCTGTTCGAGCAGATAGTTTGGAGGTTCGGCCAAGTCGCAAGTCGATCTATTCACCACTTAGATCAACACGCACCTGCCAAGGTTCTACTCACGTTACCACTCGCCCCAGGTGGAAGGGACAGATGCTCTGAGGTGCAAGTGGCCCTCAGGACTACTCTATGCATTTCCGCTCCTACCGCTCATTCTGCAGGTGATTGCCAAGCTTCTAGCAGAGAAGGCGGAGATCCTCCTTGTAGCTCTGCATTGGCCCAAGAGGTCCTGGTATGCGGATCATGTCAGCCTTTCCCTCCGGAAATCGTGGAGAATTCCTCAGGAGCAAATCTCCCTCAGCCAGAGAGATGTCAGCCACGTGGATTCTTGGTGGCTGCAATTAGCCATTTGGCACTTGAGGGGGAACTCCTGAGGAAGCAAAATCTTTCTGACAAGGTCATCCAGACCATCCAAGCATCCAGAAGACCATCCATGACACGCATTTACGACGCGACCTGGGTCGCCTTTTCAGGCTAGTGCAAGGAGCGTGGTATCAGTGACGTATCAGCATCCATACCTCAACTGTTGGACTTCCTTCAGGATGGTTTGGACAAAGGTCTGGCGCCAAACACTCTCCGTCACCAGATTGCAGACTTGTCCACCATCCTGGCAAGAAACAGCTCTCGTTCCCTGAGTCAACATCCTCAGGTCAAGAGCTTTCTGAAGGGCGCATCCAACATATGTCCTCCAACGGTACATAAATACCCTTCCTGGAACTTATCTTATGTTCTGCAAGCCTTGACAAGCGCACCCTTCGAACCCATTCAAACTGCCGATCTCCGTCACTTGACTCTCAAGACTGCCTTCCTCATGGCAATTACTTCTGCTAGGAGGGTTTCAGAGCTTGCAGCTTTCTCTGTCAGGGTGGAATTGTGTGTAATTCATAATGGTCATTCTACAACTCGATCCCACCTTTATACCGAAAGTGAACACTCACTTCCACAGACCCAAGCATCCTAAGGAGTGCTCCTGGCATAAGCTGGACGTTCGGAGAGCCATCCTTATCTATGTTAAAAGGACCAAGGAATTCAGACACTCTGAATCGTTCTTTATTTCTTTTCAGCTTGGTTCGCTGGGACGAAAGATTTCCTCCTCGACCATTGGACCGTTGGCTGCGGGCGTGCATTAAAATGGCCTATAAACACCATGTCAGGGCCATGCCGGGTTGAGTGACGGCACACTCCACAAAGAGTGCTGCCACTATAGCAGCGTGGGCGACCCAGGCGTCCATCATTGACATTTGCAGAGCAGCTATGTGGGCGTCCCCCACAGAATTCATCAGGAATTACAAAATTAATACCTTTGCCTCCGCTGAAGCCTTCTTTGGCAGACATGTTTTGCAACAGGTAGCCTTGGCTATGGATATTCTGGACACTAACTCTTCCCTCCCTGGGACACAATAGGTGGGTATGTCCCATGCTTGGACTCTCCAAGCAGCGCACAGGAGAATGACCGTTGGCTTACCTGAACGGTCGTTCTCTGGGTGCTGCGGGAGAGTCCAAACCCACTCAGCGTCTAACAAGGTGTTCAAAACTCTTTATTTCTAATTTGACTATTGGACAGGCGTCCTGCAACGGATAAGACCTTCATTTTTAAACTGTCTTTTTCCCCCTCTTTTTTTCTCTCTTTTTGTAAGCCGCCCGGAGTCCTTCGGGATTGGGCGGCATATAAATTTTGATAATAAATAAATAAATAAATAAATCTCAATGAGACAAAGGGAGGCATGGTCAAAGAAAAATCTACTCAGTCCTAGAGCAGATAGACTGTGTTTAACCCATGCTTGGACTCTCCCGAAGCGCCCAGAGAACGACCGTTCAGGTAAGCCAACAGTCATTTTCCACATAGTTGTAAATTTACTTAGAGTAAAATGTCAATTGAACAGATTCCTCATTTAGCAGACTTCAGAATACAGTAGGCAAAATCTGCATGCAGACATCAACTCAAAATAATGAACAACATTTCTTGTATCTGATTTACTCTGAAGGCTAAGTAACTAAGTAAGGTCAATTACATCTTTTAACATTATTTGTGCATTTTGCATCAACATGTTCTAATATAATTAATTAATGCCATAAATTCAGGTTTAATATTTGAGATTTATTTATGATATCTTGATGAAATCAGTTTGTTCTCAACAGCTGGAAACCATATTGATATTCATTGTGACACCCAAAAAGCTAACTATAATAAAACTTAATCTTCCCTTTCCCTTTTCCTTTCCTTTCCTTTCCTTTCCTTTCCTTTCCTTTCCTTCCAGAGGGATGCAGTAGACTTTAATGTTCATGTGGACACACAAGATCAAGGAATGTATCGTTTTTTAACATCACAGCAGCTTTTCAAACTCCTGGATTGTTTATTAGAATCTCATAAATTTGCTAAGGCTTTCAACTCAAATAATGAGCAAAGAACTGCACTTTGGAAAGCAGGTAAGTCTTTCTTGCTAATTTTAAAGACTTTAAATGATGACTGTTACAGAAAAATACTATTCCGGTAGTCCTCAGCTTACAACAGAAATTAGGACTTGATTTTCCATCACTAAGCAAGTGTTGTCGTAAAATGTAACCTAAGTTGACCACATTGCTTAACGACAGTCCGATAGTCACAATTGCCATTATTATTCCACTACCATGCAATTTGTTATGAGAAGAGATGAGACTCCAGATAAGCAGCTGCATGTGAGAGCACAGGCAGTTGCAAGTAGAAGGTAGAAAGGATAGGTTGGTGAAAAAGTGGCAGGAATAACTTCCAACTTCCTGTTGGCTTCTGCATTGTCTTTGCTTGTGGGAAGTCAGTCTGGACATTGTAATCATGTGGCTAGAACTTGCTGCAACATTGTAATTATAAACTGGGCACTGAGGACACAGCTGTCACTCACATGATTCCAGAGATACTGCGATAGCCAGAATTCTGAAGACTGATGATAAATCTTCCTCATTTACTGCCATCATAACTTTGAACAGTAGCTAAACAAATGGTTTTACATTGAAGTCTACTTGTACAGTAAGTTATTTTAATGTGGCATAGTAAAATTATAGATGAAAAACAGCAATAGCTTCAAGTTGTACTGATAACAGAAACATTTCATCTTGTCTTGACATCTGTAACCCATATTTTTTATTCTGAAAGTTTTAGAGGAATATGAATTTTGGATTTGCCTTTGTTGTTCACTCATCATTTCTTCAATGACTATGATTCAATAATTCATTTATTTAAATAGTTAAATATTTTCAGATGGGTAACTATAATTTGTAACAACAAAAATTATATATAAATACTGAATGTTGTGCTGTATCACTAGCATTTTTCATCGCATGTGCATGCATTAAATTTTGAGATTCCATAGCCCCAAAATGGATGTGAGGGAAGAGGGGTCTGTTCATTCACAACATAGTTGCACCCATTCATATAACCAATCACAGAACTTCTATTTAACAAATGGCAGTGTTTCTTTGTTCTTTTTAATTTACAAAATGTATTGTTTGGTGAGCAGGAACAAAGCAGGCATTAAGAGACATGCTAGGAAAAGAGAGGATGATGACTACAATTAGACATGAATTTCTGCTGCTGAGTGATGCAGCGTAACATATGGCTACATCACTTAGCAACAGCAATCCTAACAGGCCCAGTTGCTACCGTAATTCAAGATGTCCTATTCACTAACTGAGAAGCAGAGGAAGTCCCAGATAAAGAGTGCAGAGGTGCCATGGTGTGTGTGTGAGAGAGAGGGGGGGGGGGAGAGGGGCCCTGGGAGGCCTAACATCGGCCACATTGAGTTGGGACGGGAGTGCTGCATTTAACCACCATTGTTCAATTGAAGTTAGTGAGTTCTGGAAGGCCAGGGAAAGAGAATACAGGGTGTGCTTATAGATAGAGACAAGAAAGAATATACTGTGGCTCAGGAGAGCTTCTTGATCCACTGCAACTCTGAGCCTTAAGAATCCCTTGAGTTACAGTGTGGTGCAAAGCCACCGTGACCCAGAAAGTCCCAACCACCCTGGCCTGGCACAAAGCTGCTCCACCATATGGAGTAAAACATTTTGCTTAAAAAGATGATATTAATTCAAATCCAACTCCCACTCCTGTAGAATTTTAGAAGCATCCTGATTAGGGAATCTGAATAGCCTATGCAATAGCCATTTTTGTCCATTTTTTTTTTATTCAAGTGCTGATTTTTAGATAGTCAATAAAATCTAAATAACAGATATTGTTTTGGCAGGTTTCAAAGGGAAATCGAAGCCTAATCTTTTAAAACAGGAGACTAGCAGTCTTGCCTGTGGGTTACGTATACTATTCCGCATGTACATGGATGAGAGTCGCAAAGATGCCTGGGAAGAAGTGCAACAACGATTACTAAAGTATGGCTTGTTCATAGCTTTTACCTGGTTTCATAACAGTAGTTAAAAATTTAAAGACATACTGAATTGATTAATTTTCAGAAATTAACCTCATGACACAGATGATTCCATTTAGCAAAGTTCTTCAAAAGAAGAATCTTGGAAAGACAGTAAAAGAAAGAACCAATAAGTCATTGTCTATCAGCATTTCTCTAGATCTAACTTTTTGCTTATTGGGAATATTTTCTATTATTGCTGTTCAGTGGTTCAGTAAACAGGCCTATGATCTCACTCCTTCCTTCTCCTTTTACTACTTACCAATATCTGAAAAATTGACTGCCAGCTGTAAGCATCTTTGAGATGAGACCATCCATTCAGTAATCAGTGAAACAATCCATTGCAGCTGCTCCTTGACAGCTTTACAATATGCTGAAGTGTTTTGTCTAACTTTTAAGTATACTTGGGCTTACTGATGTTCCTTTTAATGTGTTGGTGTAGGATGTGATTATTGAATTATCTTTCTGAATATGCAGTTTTTCTGATAAGGATTCTGTTTTGAAAATAAGCAACTAAACTTTGGTTTTATGTTGCATGTTGCTTGTAGTGTCTGCAGGGAAGCTCTCAGCTACTTCCTCACTTTGACCTCAGAGAGTCACCGGGAAGCTTGGACAAGCCTGTTACTTTTATTCTTAACAAAGGTTCTGAAGATAAGTGATGATCGGGTAAGTAAGCATTCTGAATAGTTAAGGATTGAGCCCAGGTTTTTTTCTTTACAAACAACATATCCTAATTGTAATAAACCAGTTTTAGGATAGATTCCCTTCCATTGTTGAGGAATAAAAACATTCCAATCCATTCATGTCATATTGCCATTTGCCTTTTTCACCCTTTTCTGGTATCAGTACTTCAGTGCCAATAAGACCATGAACATTTGTTCCTTCAGAAAATGGGATGAGGAATCTGACACCTAGATAATTTTTATTGTAATGTTTGAATTAGCGCATTTACTCGTTCAAAAACTTAATAGAATTTTTTTCCCCTTAGTTCAAAGCTCATGCATCTTTCTACTATCCACTTTTGTGTGAAATAATGCAATTTGATCTGATTCCTGAACTCCGGGCTGTTTTGAGAAGATTTTTTCTACGAATTGGAGTTGTTTTCCAAATATCTCAGCCAGCAGATCAAGAGGAAGATGTAGCCAAGCAGTAGAAGTATAACTAAGGAAACTAAGAACCAAATCAACTTGCACTGGATGTTCGTGATGGTCTCTATATGGCAGTGTGGGCATCTATAGGTTCACAGTATAGAGTAAAGCTGTAACTTAGGCTTGCAAAACTTTTAATTCTCCAGTGGATTTTTCTTCCTCCCTTTCCTGGCTTGTGCTGAGCATTGAGCCAGTTTTAAACAGTCTTATTGTCAGCTTGGACTGTGATGTCCTCTTATTCAGACATGCATACATATTATGTGTATGTGTATGCGTGTGTATATTTATGATGGCTGTGAACTTAAGATATGTACCCAAAGAACTAACACTTTAAAAGTTTGAACTTCCATAGAGTTCAACTCAGGAGAACTGTATTTGAAAGAATGGTTTGTACTGAGAGCACAGGAAAACACTAGTTAAGAGATCTAGCAATTTTATGGAATTCTTATTCTGAAAAAAAATCTGCACACTCAAGCTGAGATATAGGTAATCATTCTTCAGTGAAAAAACTGAAAAGAGTGCAGGTCTGTAATATAAAATTACAAACACTATATAGTTCTTCCTGCATTCTTTTATGATTTCATAGAAACCCATACATTTGTTTACCAAATGCACTAGTCTGAGTTTATGTTGTGATTGATTTGATCTGTATCCTAAAAGTTAGTCCTGCTAACTTTAATGAAGGGCAGAGATTGAAAAAGTCACAACTGGCTTAACTGTTTGTAATATACCTGTGATAGGGCTTTTAAATATAATAAGCCATTGCAACGATCCTTCTGGGCTGGAACTTGAATCACTGCAAATGAGTCTAGGTTTTATCTTATGTCACCTTTCGGGGGGGGGGGGGGTTGCTTGATGTAGATTTCACTCTGTGTACAGAATGTAATGTTAAATATATTCAAGTAACAATCTGGCATGGTTTAGGGATGGTTTTAAATTTATTGGAAATGTATTCATACTGTGAATTGTGCTCTGATGGTTAAAGAAAAGATTGTCAAGCATTCTGTCTTACAGTGGATGTAGAAAATTTTTTCAGATGGAAAAATGTATATGGTACAGCTCTGTAAAGTTTTCTATGTAAATTCTGTACAACTTTCTGTACAATATTGGTTCTCATCTGGCATATTCTAATCAGGTTATAAGTCAATAAAGTTTTTGAATTCTTTCATCGGTGCAATGAAAACCAATGCAATGTAAAACTACTTGTTTTAATGTTTCAAGAAACTTAAAAGTTTAACAATGATGGTTAACAGTGCTGAAGCAAACTGCTTTCAGCATGTTTGCAAGTCATTAAAGAATTTAACTTAAGTATCATTCCTTCTATTTTTCAGTTCAAAATCATCTTATTTTGGAAAATCTGTAGCTAAATCAAGATCTAGGACAGTATTCTGTCTCACATACAGAACGGCAGAACTGAAGGCTGCCTCGAACTGACCCCCATGCAAAAATCTCTCCAATAGCCAGACAAAAAAACAAGACAGGGCCGATACGGCAAATGTCGGATAGTTGATCAAGGGTAGTAGCTTCATCATCCAATAAGTGGCTTGAGCAGAAAAGGCAGGCAGCAGCTTCCCAGCCTGTGATGAGAACAAGACTGCTGGATCTTATAGCTATAGAGTAGCTGTAAATCAAGGATTTCAAATGAGGCAGAAGGGTAAGCCTACTCTGAGAAAATACTATTCCCTTGGGAAAACCAGTGTAGTACATCTCTCTCCTTTTTGCACTAGGCAATTGAGGACAGGAGCTAAACTTACAATGAAGTACCAAAGGTGCTTGTTCAAGAGGCAACTGGCCTTTCTGGTTTTTCTTTGAAGACGTTTCACTTCTCATCCAAGAAGCTTCTCCAGCTCTGAAGTATTATGAAGTACTTTTTGGACCCCAAATGACTCAATAATACCTCCCTATTTGGAGGAAAAGGGGTTAGTAACCAATGACGTTGCCAATGACTGACATTATAAATTACTGTATTTTGCTATTATAGCTTCTCTTCTGTTTCCCTGTATATTTGCCTAAAAGCAATTGTTTTTTGTTACAATTAAATGTTCAATAAAGGAGAACTACATCCTGGTGAAGGAAAGGAAAAAGTTATATTTAGGTGATCAGAAAATTCTTCAAGGTATCTTTTTCTACCCATCCAGCCTTCCAGATTTTATAGTTGGGAAACTGATTTCTTGTTGGAAAAGAGTCCATTTTAATGGTATATTACACATACTGTTAAATATTGAATACTATGTAAACATCTTGTTTACACAAAAAGGAACTTGTATTGATAAAAGCCCTGCAGCTTTGCCATCAGTAATATTTGTATTTTTTTCCTTCCAAATAAATGTGAAGGGGTTAACAAATCAACAAATTTGTACTACACTTAATACAGTTCAGACAGAATTTAGTTCCATAATGAAATTCAATGAACATGCCATTTCTACTGCAATGAAAAAGAAGCATCATCAAGAAAACTCCAGAGCTTTAATTATTAAAGACAATTTATTCATTTCACAAAATATCCATCTTCACAAATACTTCATTAGAATCATGATAAAAATATAATTTTTGTCATCTTAAGTCATGAACATAAATACATTTATAGAATTCACTATTGACATTTGGGAACACATATATACATATTTAAAAAAACAGCATTTTAGAACAAATGATTGGATAAAATTTGTGGGCTAGAAGTAAAGCAGCAATGAATTTAAATTCTGGGTAGTCCCTAAACATCTATTGCATGTCTAAGAACAATAAGCCACAGTATTTTATTTGATTACATTCAGGTCATATTTCTCAAATTTTGCAGAAGTCTGAGGTACTTTTTCAGAGAAAAATAATAACCCAAAAATAAATTTTGCCTCAGTACCATTAAATGTACTCTAAATTATATGTTTAGCTATACTCTGAAGCTGTCATGAAAATTTACTGTGGTAATATATTTCCAAATTTAGAGGTTATCAGTAATGTATCAATAATTAAACAAAGTAGGAATTGTTTTCACAATCAAGTATGAATATAAAAGTGCAATAGTGAAACTTTTGAAAGGCACAAACAGCTTTAACACAAGTTTATTTAGCCATGGGCAGTTGACAGCCCCTGCCAATTGAATGTTATGCTCGTCTCAGAAGTTGGTTTAGCTTGACTTGACTGCTCAGCTATGAGTCTTCTAAGAGTTTCTGAAGTCCCGGGTCTAAGCCATGGCTCAGTTGCCACAGAATCAATCGAACTGGATCTTCTGCCATCTCTAGGAAGTAATTCCTTCAGGATGTCATCACCATTCCCCAATGAAATGTCATCAGCTTGAGGAAAACAAATAAACGTTAATATATGAAGTCATACTTCGTATCCTACCATATATTTCAGTGACCAAATTATTCATTCTTCAGTATTACAGAGGACTTCTGTGGAATAAAAATGCAGCAAGATCAGCACAACTGTTGCCCAATTGGGGTACTTCAGATTTTCAGTATTTCCTTATTCTGGAGTGACTGGTCAAATAATGCTACTTGACACAGAAGGATGGGAAATGGCGTTTCTAAGGTAAGTATGAAGGTGATCAAAACCAACTGCATACTAGGCCTTAAAACAGCACTGGAGGGTCCAACTCCCCTTTTTGCCATATTTCTTACATACACCTGTATGCAAAACTTCAGGCACTCCTGAAGGGACTTCATGATCAATTTGGAAGATTATTTCAAGGTTGACTTGCTGAAATAACCAATCTTTCTTTAGGTTTCAATTACCGTATTTATCGGCGTATAACACGCACCGGCGTATAACACGCATCCCCCATTTTAACACAAAAATTTGAGTAAAAATTTTTTTCATTAAAAATAAATGACTTGGAAGCTCGGAACTTAATGTTGGATTAAAATTTATAACATTAGAACATGAATTATAACATTAACTCCTCAACATAAAGTGCCTTCCTTCCTTCCCTCCCTCCCATCCCTTTCTTTATGTTTTCTTCATGCTTTCTTTTCTTTTTCCTCTGCTCTTTTTAAATCCCCCCCCCCTTCTTCTCCTCCTCTACATTTAGGTTGGATTAGTTTGTACAACGGTCATCAAACTTCTGAAGTAAAAATAAATAAATAAATCATATTTAAGAAGAAGAAGAAAAAGGAAGACGTTTTTAGTTAAGTCAAACGTTTTAATAAAAGTTTCATCTTTTAAGATTTGTCCAACACATCCAATTGTAACCTTAACAGTAAAGAATATCACCCCAGCTGCTAAAGGTTCAACCAGTCTGAGAACCATTGAAAAGACAACAGTGCAAAATCCAAAAGACACAACTTCCTCACCGCCATTGCTTTGGTACCAAATCTTTGAGGAAGGGGCTCCAGAAAGAAGGAGGAGGAGGAGGAGGAGGAGGGGGAGGAGGGGGAGGAGGAGGGAACCAAAGAGAGGCTTTTACCGAGTCTGCGCCCCACAGCCAGGACCGTCCTTGCGCCTCAAGCCGCGTTTCTTCCCCGCAAAGCCCTTCGGGCAACCCGAGAGTTCCTTTTGGCGCCAGAAGGGCTTTGCAGGAAGAAACGCCGCGTTTCTTCCTGCAAAGCCCTTCTGGCGTCAAGCGGAACTCTCGGGTTGCCCGAAGGGCTTTGCAGGAAGAAACGCGGCTGGAGGCGCCAGGACGGTCCTGGCTGTGGGGCGCAGACTCGGTAAAAGCTCTCTTTGGTTCCCTCCTCCTCCCCCTCCTTCCACAGTGTGTGTGACGCTGCCGCCAGGCTGAGAGCTGCCGCTGAAACAAGTTTGGGGAGGTCCTTTGCAGGCAGCCAGTTCTAGCTGCCTGCAAAGGACTTCCCCACGTTTGCTTTGAAAGAAACCTCTGCGCGGGAGTTAGAAACCTCTGCGCGGCCGCGCGGCCGCGCACCTTAGAGGGAACAGTGGACCCGGCGTATAACACGCAGTATCGGCGTATAACACGCAGGCAGGGTTTAAGCTTGCAATTTTAGTTTTAAAACTGCGTGTTATACGCCGATAAATACGGTACTTGCTGACTATGGTGAAGACTAAGAAAAAAATTCTGCTAGAATGGCCTGAAAACTAGTCAGATGTACAAAACAGAAACCAGGAGTCACCATAAATGACCTACTGACATTTAGTTGACATTGGTGTCCCTATCCATAGAAGAACATTATTTATACAATAATGATTTTGCATGGGAGAATTATCAAAACAGCACTTTTCTTCAACGTCATCATAAAAGTCAACATCTCAGGTATGCAAGAGAAAACTTACAATTCTCCTGTGTGCTGCTTCGGGAATCCAATCATGGGTTAACTTAGCCTTCTAGCCTTGAGACTGAGTATGCAAATTTCAAAGTCACGCCTCCTCTGACTGGACTTCCGTTTCCTTTCAGTTCTATTACTCAGTCCAAAGCCTACGAGACTTATTTTCAACTCTCTCTTGATTAATTGCTAATTTTTCAAGGTTAATGCTGGATTTACTTGGTTTCCACTGTGAATTTCTTGCTGGATTGGAGGTAAGGCGGCAGATTTCTGCCAGCCGATTCCTCCCTCGCTATTTCCCTTGAAGGGATATCGGATTGCTACAGCTGGAGTGGGGCGTTCTCCGCCTGCCCTCCCTTAACTTCAGCGCGCAAGGAAGCTGAGTCTCCCAGCGCTGTCCTCCACGCCGGATAGCACCCGCCTGCGAGCGCGGTCAGATCCGAGCCTGTGGCTTGTCGGAGCGGGTCTTCCCCTCCTCCCCGCCTCCCTCCTTTGTGCCCTCGCTGGAGCGGCTGCCGGAGGATTACATGGATCGGCTGTTTGGGAATTTCCCCTGCGGTTTCTTTGAATTTCGCGCCTTTGATGCCGGTTGCCTTATTTGGAAGCCTTTTTCACGCATGCGCAGTAATGCCTGGGATGAGAAGGCAGAATTTCTCCGCGCGCTTGAGTTTGCGCACTGCTTTCCGCCCCTCCCTTTTCCCTCACTCGAGTTTGCTGACTCAGGAAGGAGGTCGCTTCTCTTGGTCTCTGCTTCCACGTGGCGTTCTTGGCGAGTGCTTTCAATTGCATTCCTTTGTTTCGCTGATTGAGCACTTTCAGATTCATATCATGGCTGATCAATCGGTAGTGCAAGGTACTGTCGGGCCAGTTTCTGAGCCCCGCTCCCCTGGCGAGGGGGGGGCCAGCCCTGGGCCTAGTAGGGCCGCGACCAGGGCCTCTACTAGCAGGCCTCGAGCCTCATCTACTGTTCGGGATAAGTCGCACAAGCGCAAAGACAAAGCCAAGGTTCCCCCCAAGGCATCTGGGGCTCCCATTTGTTCCCCTCCGGTTCTGGTTCAGCAACCTGTGTCTCCGGTGAGGGTCGTTGGGCAGGGTTGGTCCCCTGATATTCAGCTTCCCCAGGGCCCTATTCCTGAGGTAGGGGTTTTCGGGCCTCGATCCCCCCCAATTATTTCGGAGGCTAGTGGGGCTTCTCTTCGTTCACCTCCACGCGCTGGGCCTTCTGCCACGTTCACCCCCACAGCTGCAGGCCTCAGGCCTCTGGAGGGCCAGGATTTGGGCCTTCCTGCTGATTTTTACAGCATGATCTCAGAGGCTATTTCCAGAGGGGTGGATGCGGAATTAGCGCGTAGATCCCAGGTCTCCAGGCCTACTCTGGCCTACTCAGGCCTGGCTCCCCAAGCAGTACAAGGGGATTCTTCCATTCTGCAAACTGATCCTCCTTCCCCTTTACACTCTGTGTTTAGCGCACAATCTCCCTTAGTGGAGGAAGGTGAAATCCAGGATAGGGAACTCTCTGGTGACGAGGGCTTTCCTGTGGACCAGCCTCCGGCCCCTGGGCTCTTCAGGCACACTCTTTTCAAATCCCTGCTGTACAAGGCCAAGACTACCGCCCACATGGGGGAGGCAATTTCTGCAGAAAGTGCTGCTGTGGGCCTGGATGCCACCGAGCGGCTCTTTGCTGAGCAGGTGGCTCTGCAAGATTTTATTCCATCCCCTAAGCTTTTTCTTGATTTAATCCAAAAGCAGTGGGATGAGCCGACCGCAGTTAAGCCCCCTGGGTCTGGTGATAGGAAGCTTTTCACATCTTCTCCAGAGTTGGAGACTCTCCTCCAGTTTCCCACAGTGGATGCTCCCATCGCTGCTCTTGCTTCACCGGCGTTAATTCCTTCTGAAATTTCGGAAGGATTGAAGGCCGAGGACCGCAAGGCCGAATCGGTCATTCGCAAAACTCATCAGGCAGCAGCGTGGGCCTTGCGCTCAGCTACTGCAGCTTCTTTCTTTAATAGGACTTCCTTAGTTTGGCTGAGACAACTACAGGAAAGGCTGGACCCGGAGGAACTGCGCCTCCATCAGGATGTCACCAAGCTGATAGCGGCCCTAGAGTTTTCTGCTGATGCCACCCTTAGCGCGGCAAAATTTGCATCCTGAGCTGTGGTTTCCAATGTGGCTTCTCGCCGTTTGCTCTGGCTCCGCCACTGGCAAGCTGATATCAAATCTAAGTGGCGTCTAGCATCCACGCCCTTTAAGGGCGGGGCCTTGTTTGGTTCAGTGCTGGATCCCATTCTCATTGAGACTCGGGACAAACGTAAGGTGCTTCCCTCCACAAGTGCCCGTGTGACCAGAAGACCACAGCCTTATAGTAGACGGCAGCCCTTTCGGTCTGGGGACTCGGGGTTTACTTCCGCCCCCTATGTCCCCAGCTATACCAGGGAGTTCTCCCAGGCACAGGATCGTGGCCAGGACCGAGCTGGGGCCAGAGACAGGGGGCGCCAGCAGAGTCAGGCGCAGAGTAGACGGTCATTCCGAGGAGCGGGCAACCGATCCTTTCGCAGATACCGCTGACTCGCAGGAGGTAGGGCCCATAGGAGGACGTCTCTTGGCCTTCGCCCACCAATGGGCGGAGCTCACGTCAGACGCCTGGGCCCTTCAAGTAGTGAGTTTGGGTCTCACGCTAGAATTTCTATCCATCCCCCCGAGAAGGTTCATCAGGTGCCCTGTGCCCAGGTGCCCGTCAAAGCGGCGCCTTATGGACACCGAGATATTTCATCTTCTCACCATCAGGGCCATAGAACAAGTTCCCAAAGGGCAGGGAGGCCTAGGGTTTTATTCCATCTTGTTCCTAGTACCAAAGAACTCCGGGGGATGGAGGGCAATCCTAGATTTGAAACAGCTCAATCAGTATATCAAATACCAAAAATTCAAAATGCACTCTCTAAAGAGCATATTGGCTTCCATCCGCCAAGGCGACATGATGAGTTCCATAGACATCAAAGAAGCGTACCTCCATGTGCCCATTCATCCGGCACATCGGAAGTTCCTGCGGTTTCACTTCAACGGCCGTCATTATCAATACCGGGCCTTGCCATTCGGCCTCTCCTCGGCCCCGCGCACGTTCACCAAACTTCTGGCAGTATTGGCAGCCTCTCTTCGTTCAATTCCAATACGCATCAATTGTTATTTGGACGACGTGTTGGTGCTGTCGTCCTCTCGAGATCAGGCCCTCCGAGACCTACAGGTCACGATGGACGCATTGCGAAACCATGGATTTGTCCTCAATCTGCCCAAGAGCCATCTGCGCCCAACCACGTCCCTCCTTCATCTGGGAACCACCATCAACTCGATGTCGTGCGAGGTTTTCCTGTCCCCGGAAAGGAGGCAGAGCATATACCACCTGGCGCATCATGTGCTATCTCATCGCCTAGTACCGCTTCTGTCGCTGTCCAAACTGCTAGGGAAGATGATCTCCTGCATCGGCGCGGTGCCCTGGGCCAGGTTCCATGCGCGTCCTCTCCAGTGGTTCCTGCTGCCCTTCCAAAGAGCGCATACCAGTCACTCCCACATCAAGGTGCAGCTCCCAGGCAAGGCCAGGCGGTCCCTGCATTGGTGGATGTCGTCCAGGCTCCTCCGGGGATGTCCATTCAAGGAGCCGGACCGCGTTCAAGTTACAACGGACGCCAGCTTATTCGGATGGGGGGCCCATGCCCTGGACAGGGTGGCCCAAGGTCGATGGTCGGATCAGGAGCTGGTGAACAGCATAAACTGGCTGGAGTTGCGGGCCATCCGTCTGGCTCTCCTGGAGTTTCGGGACATTGTATCTCATCGCCATGTGTTAATCTTGACCGACAATGTGGCCTCCAAGGCTCACATCAACCGCCAAGGGGGAACGCAGTCCAGAGCTCTGATGCTGGAAGCGGAAAGGTTGTTCCATTGGGCGGAGCCCAGACTCTCATCGATTCGGGCGGAGCACATCTCGGGCGAAGCCAACATTCAGGCGGACTGGCTGAGCAGAGCGACTGTGGATCAGGGGGAGTGGCAGCTCCACCCCATTCTCTTCCAGGAACTCTCTCGCCGCTTCGGCCTGCCCGAGGTGGATCTGTTCGCTCATCCGCACAACGCACAACTTCCCCGGTTTTACTCCCGATACCAGACTCCGGGGGCGGAGGGAGTAGACGCTCTACGCAGCCGTTGGCCGGCCGGCCTTCTTTATGCCTTTCCTCCTCTCCCGATCCTTCCGTCGGTCATTCAGAAGATCTTGGCAGAACAGGCGGAAGTGCTGCTGGTCGCTCCAATGTGGCCCAGACGTCCCTGGTACGCAGACCTCGTCCATCTGTCCGTTTCGCGTCCTTGGAGGATTCCGGACGACAAGATTCAGCTCCACCAAGGGGCTCTCCGGCACCCGGGCCCTCAGCTGTTGCAGTTAGCCGTGTGGCACGTGAGCGGGAGATGCTAGCGGCCCTCCACTATTCGGACGAAGTCATTTCTACAATTCAAGCGGCCCGTCGCCCGTCGACTACCCGTATTTACGAGGCTACCTGGCAGGCCTTCTGCCGGTGGTGCCGGCGCACCGGGGTCGATCCCATCAAGGCCTCGGTGCCCCAAGTTCTGGATTTCTTGCAGTCCAGCCTCAACAAGGGGTTGGCACCAAACACGCTTCGCCGTCAGGTCACAGCCTTGTCGACGGTGGTCGGGGGTGGCCAAGGCCGCTCCTTATCTCAGCACTCGCGAGTTCGAACCTTCCTTAAGGGTGCTTCCAACTTACGACCGCCGACGGTACATCGTTATCCCACGTGGGATTTGACCTTGGTTCTCAGGGCCCTAACAGCTGCCCCCTTTGAGCCTCTACATTCCATCAGCCTCCGCTTGTTGACACTCAAGACGGCCTTCCTGGTGGCCATAACATCGGCCAGGAGGGTGTCGGAGCTAGCAGCCCTTTCTGTTCGTGCGGATCTTTGCATCTTCCACCCGAACAAGGTAGTGCTTCGTTTGGATCCGACCTTTCTTCCAAAGATAAACTCATTGTTTCACAGAACTCAAGAACTTGTCCTGCCGGACTTTTGTCCTCACCCGTCTCATCCGCAGGAACGTCAGTGGCACCATCTGGATGTTCGCAGAGCTCTTCGTCGCTATGTGAAGCGCACGGCGTCGTTCCGAAGATCAGAGGCTCTGTTCGTCTCCTTCCAGCCATCTTCAATGGGACAGAGGGTGTCCTCCCACACCATCGGCCGATGGTTGAAAGCTTGCATTGCGTTGGCGTATGACACCCACTCCAGACCGGTTCCAAGGCGAATCACTCCTCATTCCACCAGGAGTGCGGCCACCACAGCGGCCTGGGCGACGCAAGCGTCTGTAGAAGAGATTTGCAGGGCGGCCACTTGGGCATCCCCCTCGCCTTTTATTCGCCACTACAAGATTGATGTCTTCGCCTCGGCTGAGGCGTCCTTTGGGCGGAGAGTGTTGCAAAGGGTCCTTCCATCTGCGGAGGAGCCTGACCAGCCTAGCTCCCGCCCTGGGAGTTCATTGCTTTGATATATCCCATGATTGGATTCCCGAAGCAGCACACAGGAGAATGACCGTTGTCTTACCTGAACGGTCCTTCTATGGGTGCTGCGAAGGGAATCCAAACCCGCCCGCAGCTTCGGCTGGTCAGGGCTCCGTTTTGATTGTGACTCTGTGACTTGTTACTGACTGGACTTGACTCTGTAGTGCCGGATGACTTGCGGCTTGTTTGAGGATTGACATAATGCTCCTTCGGTGGACTTCGTAAAGAACTGAAAGGAAACGGAAGTCCAGTCAGAGGAGGCGTGACTTTGAAATTTGCATACTCAGTCTCAAGGCTAGAAGGCTAAGTTAACCCATGATTGGATTCCCTTCGCAGCACCCATAGAAGGACCGTTCAGGTAAGACAACGGTCAATCTTCACTCTTTTGACACAGAAGTTTTTGGCCGCAACAACTTAAGACACTTTTAGAAAAAACGAGATGAAGCATTTGAAGAAAAAATACCTTGCCAACAAATATATAGGAGGCTCTATGATGCTCAGGGATTGTACAGCAGCCAAGGGTACAAGAAATATTTTATGCATGGAGGGAAGAATAGATTTATCTATATATAAAGGTATCTATATAAAACAAATTAGTACTAACTAATAAATTACTAAAAGTGTAAAATTAAAAGATAATTAACCCCAGGCAAACAAAAATCTGCATATGCATCAAACTGGATACTTTTCCAGATAAATTCAGTCCTTTCTAAAATATATAGGTGGAGGTTCGGAGCACCAATCTGTGTATACGAAAGACAAGTATCACATTTGAGTATTTTTGGGTCTATGGTTTCATATCTAATTCAAAAAGAGGGATGAATAAATTAATTTTAATCAAGCCAATCTTAATAAAAACAGTCAAACTACAATAAAGATTCTTCTTGAAATTGCAGCTTCAGTAATAAATAATTATGTCAAATTTGAAAATAGGTCCAACTCAATATAGACTCTTAGGAGGTTTTAAGACTCTATACTATACAGAATTTCACCTAGGAGCAATATATACCACTGAGGTTCCAAAGAAAGAATAATTTTCTTGGTTTGCAGAAGCTGTTTTTTTTAAAATGATATGAAAAAATCAAATGTTTGAATAGCACATGGTAGCATTCACCAAAGAAAAGCTTCTCTATGCACCCAGAAGAGCTTCTCTATGAACAGAAATCTTTTTTGGCATTTGCTGCATTGAGAAACTGGAATTCAAAAAGGATCTTCAAATATCTATGAGTCTATCTAAAAGATAACTAAAAGAAACTAAATTTTGTCAGTTACTCACCCTGACTATCACTTCCTTTCTACAAAGAAAATGTCAAAAATCAGTCCAGATTTTGGTGATGGAATATGCTAACCTATCAAGAAAGAATATATGATATTTGCAGGAAAATCTTTTTCAACATCTCATTGGTTTCTTTATGGTGATAGTACCTGCTATATAATGCTTCCTGGTGAAGGGAAATTTCAACACATTTGTAGACTGCATAAAGCGGGGTGGGGGAGATCAAAATTATCTTGGAAGAATGGTAAGCCTGGCTCAGAAAAATCCCAGTTGAAATTTCAAATAAAGACATACAAATTTGAGAAAAGCCAATTTGCATTCTGACTGGAGGAGGATAGTCAGGAAATTTAAAGAACAAGTTAAGTCACAGGTGTCAAACTCGCCATGTTACATTGATGTCATGCGACATATCACGAACCTTTTTTGCATTCGCTGTGCTGGGGTGGGCATGGCCTGCGTGTGATGCATCCAGCCCATGTGCAGCCAGTTTGACATCCCTGAATTAAGTAGTTAAGGCTAGTTTTAATGCAATCAATGATAAGTTGATTATAAATCAGATACATGCTGCAACAAAGGGTTAAGATGATGTTTACTGATTGATCACAGAATTCCAATGAGAAATTCAATTTATAATTCCACTAATGGTAGTCCAGAAAAGGAGGCAATTCTACTGATTGTATGCATCCTATATATTCTGCATCATTAGTCTTTCTATTCCTCAAAACTTCAGATCGAATTGCACAAGTGTATGGCTATCTCTATCATAACAATTATTAGCATTCATCAGAGCCAGTTAGCTTTTCTCAAGTTGGCCAGTGAAGTAGTTCCAAAACTGTACTACTGCTGGCATTCTATATAATGGAATGTGGCAATGTCCTTGGAAAACAGGAAGAGCCTGTTTATCAGCCTACAGTGTGAGAAACAAAATTTGAGTCTGACGGAAGAGGTGGGGTGAAAGCATCTCAGAAGGGATTCTTTCTGCTTTTGGGGAGAATAACAATGAACATAGGTAGGATTACTTTTATGCTTGTAAGATTGATGTCAGCTTTGCAACGTAGTCTAGACAAGAAGCATAACCAGGAGTACTAGATCTGTCTTTATTAGCAATAGCAATAGCATTTAAATCTACAATATATACTGCTCCATAGTGCTTTACAGCACTAAGCAATTTACAGTTCAACATATTGTCTCAAACAATCTGGGTCCTCATTTTACTGACCTTGAAGGGATGGAAGGCTGAGTCAATCTTGAGCTGGTCAAAATCATACTCCTGGCTGTAGGGCAGAGTTAGCCTGCAATACCGCATTCTAATCACTGTGCAACCACGGTGGTGGTAGTAGTAATATTGCAGTATTACAAGGTTATTAAAGGATTACATTAACAGAATCTGCAAGTTTGGAAATACTCCTTATTTACTTCACTTTTAGGCTCCCCAAAATTAGGGACAGTTTTGACATTCCTCTTCCTTTCACTTAAATTTTATCAATCCATTATATAGATTGCAGCTCTTCCCCCATGCCCCAAGGTGATTCCCACATACCCTTACATCCTGTTCTTTTCCCCTGATCCTTGTCCTTTCCTTTTTTTATTCGTGCACTTATTGTAAAAACAAAAGCAAACAGCCCTGTGCCAGGTCATAAGTGTCTGGGAAACCAAGTATGAGCCAGCTAAGGTTGGCAGTCTGACATCTATAATCTCAAATTGAAAAATTGAAGGTAAAGGCTGCAAAGCTGAAGAAAAGATGCTCATTGAAATCCCTCCACATAGTACCATAGTACAGGCCATACTCAAATTCTGTGTCGAAATGTTATCAGAACATGGACTAAATGTGGATTGTATCCAACTCTGAGCATCATACTTTGAGGAGGTTAGCATTAAAATATATGACTGGTATAAATACAACAACATACAATACAGCCATACAACAACAAAATTGATGGGATTGGGTGTCTCTTGCCTCAAGAAGAAAAGGACTGAAGGAAAATATGGTGATACTACTCTTCATAGCACTTAAATATCTTATGCATAAGACCTGAAATATTTGTGTATGGTGATCTAGAAGTGAAGACTCAGTCAAATAAGATTAAATTAAGGAAAATATATTTCAGATGATGACTATTAAGAACAGTAACAGTAACAGCAAGGTGGCAATGAAATCAATAACTGGGAGAGACTCTCCCTCACTGGAAGCCTCTACCTTTAAATTACCTTCATACAATTAGACTTAAAGACCTCTTAAAATTCGGTAGGTCTGTCTGTGATATAAATATAGGACTACATTCAAATGAATCCAACAGTGAAAGGAGGCTACAACTAACTTGTTGCCTAAATTGATCTGCAGCTACCTGTTTTTTTCTGCTTTAGTCGTTTCTTCTTTTAATTACAAGGCTACAAAGTAAATCCAGAGCAATTACCCCCACCCCCACCATTCCATTTTATATGTTAAAGCACTTGCGTATGTTAAAAATCTGAATGTGGGAAGGAAGAGTAATGCAATGCAGCACTCTTGTGTTCTGTGCAGTTTAGCCTTGGTAGCACATTAGCCATGTATTCTGGGTGTGCAGTATATATGAAATACTTTGCCCTTGGCTAGCATTTCCCATCCAATGGATACCAACTGTGCAGGTCATCTTCCAAGAATCCATGGCTAGTTTCTAGTTTCTCAACAATTTCTGAGAATCCTACAAGATGAGCTGCAAATATCTGAAAGCTACCAAGTTTGGGAAAAGTTAATCTAGATAAAGTTTGCTCACACTGTATTAATCAGTTCTTCCAAATCTAACAAAATGTTTAATTCTTCAATAATTTCTGTCCTAACATTCAATAAAGCGATCATACCTATATGAGCGGCATTCTTATGTAGTTCATTTAATCTTTGCAGTCTTTCTTCATTTCTGACTTTTAATTGATCTATATTGAGACTAGAATTTGAGTGGAGAGAGCTGTTGTCCAATTGTGGTGGTGGAGTCACCCTATAAAAAGCATCATCCTGAAGATACAGAGAATTTGATTGAATTATTATGAAATGCTTATCAAATCAACATTACTGGAATTGCCAAAATAATCAAAAATCTGCACATCACAAAGAAATATTATAAAGAAAATGCTAGTTACTTCCTCAGGAGAGGGAGGGAGGGAGGAAGAATGAGAATGAATTTAATTGAATAAGGTGTATTAAAATAAACAGTTGGTAGAATTTTACTTCAACAAGACTTAGGTGCACAAAGCATCAATGGGGAAAAAATCCAATAAATCCCTTTACCACCTTCTCTCTCCTTCTTTCTCTTGCCGATACAGGGGGTGAAGGAGTTGTATTCGTATAGTAGTGATGCTCTTCTAAAATTGGATAAGTTTCACCATCCGTATCTAGGAGAAGCAAGTGTCAAAAATATAAGTTCATACTGGATTTGTAAGCAATAGTGAAATTGCAAAGCTAGTTTTTGAACTATATTAGTTAACCATAAAAGGTAATCCTGAACTTACGACCATTAATTTAGTGATCATTCAAAGTTGTAATGGCACTGAAAAAATGACTTATGACCATTTTTCACACTTACAACCATTTCAGCACCCCTATGCTCATGTGATCAAAATTTGGATGCTTGGCAACTGGTTCATATCTAGGATGATTGCAGTGTCCTGAGGTCCTGTGATCACCTTTTGTGACCTTAAGCAAAGTCAATGAGGAAGCCAGATTCACTTAACAACAGCAGTGATTCACAACAACTGTGGGAAGAAAGGTCATAAAATGGTCTAAAACTCACTTAACAATTGTCTTACTTACCAACAGAAATGTTGGGTTCAATTGTGGTCATAAGTTGAGGACTACTGTATTATGAAAATAACTAGACCAAAAAAGTCTCCAGTAGCTTCATTCATTGAAGAGCTGTAATTTAGAAGATGCTTCAACACACTACATTCAAACTGCTATCGCTATACCTCCGAATAATGGAAAACTATTAAATGTATCTATAGAAACTCAAAAAACTGAAATATCTGACAATCAATTGATTTTATTCCTACAAATATAGGATGATATATGCCTTTCAAACAAACAATAAATATTAGCTGTAACTAAAATGCTGCATAAACCTGAAGGGAATGCAGCAACACATACAAGATAGCTCTTCTTGATAAGTAGTCTGCCAAATATAAAAATACTAAAAAGATAAATTCACCAATAAAAGCACTCTCAGATTCCAGGAGTGATGTTTTCATAAGTCCATCTGAGTCTGCATCTCTAATCTACAAATGAAAAGCAACAGAAAACTCAAGTCAAATCAACAGTCTATTTTGTTTAACATTGATAATAGTTTTCTATTATTCCTACTTGTTCCTATAATAGCCTTCCAATATAGTAAGTCAAGATCCAGTAATCTGGATCTTGACTTAATATATTACTGAATAAATGTAATGCAGTACTGAAAAGTTACCTTTTAAAAAGCAAGCCACAATTTCATTTCCATATATCTTTCATTTTGCACGTATTTAATCTACTCTGAAAATAACTATTCATTCAGAATAGATTTTATTAAGTGAAGGAATAAAATAAAGTTCCAATGAATCACAGCAAAGATGTATTTATCCAATCAACAAGATGCCTCTGTGCAGCCACAAGCAGGGTGGAAGTGCGATAGAATCTGTACAGGTTCACTTGGCACTGAAGGAGGAAAAACCCTAATAGTGAAGTCAATTAATAACTATCAAGACTACTAGCCAGTAGTCATGTACCCCTTTTAAAGGATTAATTTATCTAATCTCTTCTCTAATTGGCAACTATCCTGTTTTGTAATAAATTTCAATTTAACTACAAACAGTTAAAGAGCTACTTTCTTTTCATTGCCATTCTAGGCACACATAACACTGAAATCCAGTATAGCGAGAATGATTTCTATCTTATTTCTCTAATATTATAATGTAATCTTTTTCTGTGTCTCCTTATTAAAAGTAAATTTTCATTTCAGCTGAACTCAATGTGTTATGAATATCTCTCTTTGGTTTTCTTGGAAACAATTTGGAAGTGAACTTTCAGTGCCTTTCAATAGTTGAAACTTTCCTAACAATGGATCTACTTCAATGGATCATTTTGGTTCTCCTTTGTGCAGCTTTTCCTACTCTACTATTTTTATTTCAAAGTGAGATATCTTTAATTTTCTATGTGTCAGCTTATCTGATATTCACATCTCCAGTTTGCAAAAAATACAAAATAATGATATCAATAATGATCAAATTCATTTTGATCAAATATAAGAGTTAAACATATCCAACTCTCATTACTGAGGAAACATTTTAACATTTTAAAATTGTTTTTTAAAAGATAACTAAAGATCCTTTAGAATACTCTTCCAAGTTTCAGCCTTCAAATTACAGTGAAATGTGTAAGAATGACACAACTATTCAATACTGTTAATAAGTGTTCACGATATAAATCCCAGCCCACACTGACCTCACTGTTGCTTTTCAAAGGCACTGTTTACAGAAGCCTTTGAAAATTATACATGCAACCCATGATACCACCTTAACTTAAGACAAATTAGATACCCATTAAAGAAGTCATAGAGACAACTAGGTGGGACCTGCACAGAAAAACCTAGCACTATAATCCTCATTAAAAAAGTGAAATCTCTAATGAAACTGAATATAAAAGGCAAAAGTTCAAGGAATATGAATTAGTACATGTGCACAAAATTATTATTTCCAACAAGGAATAAAAAAAAATGAGTAAGTTTATTGTATTGTTACTCACCAATGCTTTGTCTCTTGGTCTAATGCTAGATACCGGCTCATCAAAATCTAGGGAACCTAATAAAGCAAATATATTGATAAGAAAAATAGAATTAAAAACCAAAGGACCCTGACAGTGTTCCATAACACTAGAATTCAGGAATGTAATAAATATTATCAAAGCCATGCATTCAAAATCACACCAACAGCAGGAGAATTTTACTGAGAAATGGTAATGTTAATTATTAAAATAATATGCTAATAAACAAAAATTGATAATGAAACAGGAATAAAGTAGAAAATTTAATGTTATCACCAAATCCTGTAATTTATTAGACATTTATTGAGGAAATTATGTACAAATAGGATTTTCCTTTTTAATTCCTTTTTAAATAAGTTCTTGATCAATATTCAGCCAATTTGCAACCCCCAAAATATGGGTATTGTATTAACATAGTATTTTTACATTTGTTCTGCAACTTTATTAATTTTTTGTACCTTTTTCCCTCGAAAATAAGACTTCCCTGGATAATAAGCCCAATTGGACTTTTGAGCGCATGTGCTAAAATAAGTTCTTCCCCCAAAATAAGTCCTCTCCCTGAAAATATTGCCAAACAGCAGCAGCAGCCATTAGGTGACCACTCTCGCTGCTTCCTGCACCTCAAAAATAATAAGACCTCCCCGAAAATAAGGCTAAGCACTTATTTTGGGGGTCAAAATAAAATAAGGCGCTATCTTATTTTTGGGGAAACACAGTATTTTGTGCAATTCTATATCACAAGATCTAAAAACCCCAATCAAAGATTCTCTTGTTAATTTTGATATCCCAAAATCATCACCAAGATGGAGTCTCCAGATATCTTTTCATAGAATTTGAATACTGTAACTATGAGGAGCATAGGAAGGTAGGGGAAAACCCACAAGCACCAATGGCAGAAAAATACTGCAGCTATTAGCCAAGTGATATGACAAAACTCAAAGCTAATAGCAATAGGTATCCACTGATTTTCTATTAAGATAATAAATTGTAGGAGATCATCAGGTTGAGCCCGAAGAAGGGGTCAAACAAGTCATCAATCTTGAGTCCCTTTACGCCACAAGAGATCTAAGTCCAGCCCATCTTGAATTCCATTGACTCTGCCCAAATTAGTTTTGACTGTTAGTAGTTCAGATTCTCATATAGAGCATAAGCTTGCAATAAACCTTTATATTCATTTGAACTGCCTGTGCTTCTGATTTTTCCGCGCTTGACATAGTTATATTTGGGGTATAAGTGGGTATGTGCAAAGACCAAGATAAAGATTGCAGAGTGAAATTAAAACCATGAAAGATCCATCTACTTTGAGGAGCCCTAGCTTACCTTCTGCATTTCTCCTCATTTTTTTAAGTTTCTTTTTTTGCTCTCTTAGCAATGCTAGCTGCTGAATGTCCAGACTATCATTATTGGTGGGAGGATCAGGATATAAATGTCTTGTTTCTACTCGTGTATCTGAATCTATAACATAAAATAAAGCATTTAGAAGTCTCATATCGTTTTCTTCAAACATACATAACTCTTTGTAACAGATTTGAACAGAAAAATTTGGCAAGGGGGTAGGGGTGGACTAAATACAAATGATCTATATATTCAATGACTTTATTAAACAATTACTATTTGAGATGATTTGTCTTATCTTTTTATGTGCATTTTCAATTGTGTTAAAAATCATTGGCTACACTATGGGCTTTTGCAGGATTTCCTAAACCCTCGGTTAGTTTTTATTTTCTTCAAGTGGCTTCATTTTTTGGTGTGTATGCCTGCTTTGCAAAGTTTGGAGATTTCTTGCTTTTTTATTTATAAGTAGTCCTGTTTGGACTACTTGTTTTTGATAGGTGAAATTAATATTTCGGTTTGTTTTCCTTGTTTACGATTTCAGCCAGCCTATTCTGTTCCTTTCCTTGATCCCAACACTACCCTTCTTTTTTCTTTGTCATCCATCAGGCAATATTCCATACCTACTGTAGTTCCAATTGGACTCTTCGCTGTTTTTTGTTTTGGTTACACTGGGTGCGAGTTATAAAAATATTTTATACTTTGCAAGCTTCAAGTTTCTATTTATAGCAATAGCAATAGCAGTTAGACTTATATACCGCTTCATAGAGCTTTCAGCCCTCTCTAAGCGGTTTACAGAGTCAGCATATTGCCCCCAACAACAATCCGGGTTCTCATTTTACCCCCCTCGGAAGGATGGAAGGCTGAGTCAACCTTGAGCCTGTGAGATTTGAACAGCCGAACTGCAGAACTGCAGTCAGCTGAAGTAGCCTGCAGTGCTGCATTTAACCACTGCACCACCTCGGCTCTATGTGCTGATAAATTTTCTCTCTATGTTATTAGCATCACTACATATAGAATAGCTTTTAGAAAACTATGAACACAATTCATGTTTGTTTTTACTGTGGTGTTGTGGCCCAGCAGGAGCCGTTGGAGCTGCCACCAGACTCCGACAGCGAGGGGCCCTATGAGTCGGTTCTGGAGGATGTGGAGGATCCTGGACAGGGTTCCGACTCCGAGCAGGCCGCAAAGAGACTGGTTGACCACCAGGTGGCGCCTGAGCCTTGAACCAGTGGGGAGGAGACAAGGGAGAATGATCCAGAAGCCAGCAGTGAGTTGTTCCTGGATGCATGTCATCGAAGAGCTACTAGGCGTCAGGAACAATTATGCAATTACAGGAGATGATTGTATTCAGCTGGTACAGGTTAGGCTACTCTCCAGACTATAAAAGCTACTTGTGCACACGGCCCTCTTTGTAGAAGTCAATGCAGGATTGAATGTCGGAGGACAGTTCTGTGAGCTTGGTAGGCTGGATTGCTGCCAAGCCTTATCTGTGTTTATTGCTGCCTGAGTTTGTCTGAGTTGCTGCCAAGGTCTTTATCTGTTTGTTTGCTTGGCTTTCAGCCACCAAGGTTCTGGTGTTTTGCTAATTAAAGTACATTCCAATTAAGCTTGTCTCGGCATTCATTACTGGACGGAGGAGGGGATCAGAACACTGTGGTACACACAGAAATGCTGAAAAAATGATTTTGATGCTTGTTGCTTCATTCTTTGACATCATTTCAGAGTTTGTCAACTAACCTTTATATTTAAGTTCATTAAATTCACGGAAATTCTGTAGATTAATAGGATCAGCAATCTCCTTTGAAGATGGTCGCCTTACTGGAGCTTGCATGCGGAGTCTGGCCATTTCAAATACATCCAAATTCTGTTTATCTTTTTTCCTATGAAAGTTACCAAATCATGCAAAAAGATGATCCAAATTTCGAATATATACAAGTTCACTTAAAATTAAAAGAAAATTTAGAATTAAACAGATGATAAAAATGGGTCTAAAACAAAATGAAAAAATGTTCCAATTTTGTGAATTCTAGAAAGCCAGTTATAAAAGACATGGAGAACCCAATTTTTACAATTTACTAATTACAAACACTACATGCAGCAATACCTATGACAATATGCATTGCCATGCATTATTTTAGGTTTTAGGTTATTTTAGGCAAATAGTTTCCATTAAAGTTTAGCTATTAATGGTAGCTATAAATTAAGAAATACAAATAATCTCCAAGATGAAAAAGTTAAATATATCAAGTATTTCATTAAATAAAGCAGCCAGGGAGGAAACTGTTTAATTATGTCTTGGAAAAACTTGAATCTCCAATCTAAATACAAATGATTAAAAATGAACTAAATTAAGCAATTGCTTAAATCTAGGAATGTCTACTTGAAGCCATCAACACACTGATTGTATCAGTTAGCCCCCGGATGGCAAACCTATGGCACACGTGCCAAAGGTGGCATGCGGAGCCATTTGTTAGGGCATGTGAGGCGTTGCCCTGTCAGCTGGCCAGCATGCATGTGTGCGCTGGCCAGCTGACTTTAGCCTTTTTTTGAGGCCATTTTTCACCCTCCCCAAGCTACAGAGGCTTTATAGGAGCCTGGGGAGGGCAATAACAGCCTCCCCTGCCCACCTGGAGGCCCTCCGGATGTTTCAGGAGCTTCCCTGAAGCCTCCGGAGTGCAAAAAAACAGCCCTACGGGCAAACTGGAAGTTCGGGAATGGACTTCCAGTTTGCTCGTAGGGCAAGTTTAAGCCCTCCGGAGCCTTCAGGGCCTTCTTGAGGCTTCCCTGAAGGCTCCAGAGGACGAAAAACGACCCTACGAGCAAACCGGAAGTCACTTCCGGTTTGTCCGTAGGGCCGTTTTTAGTTTTCTGGAGCCTCCAGGGACCTTCAGGATGCTTCCCTGAAGGCTCCGGAGGGCTTAAACTGTCCCTACGAGCAAACCCGAAGTCCTTTCCCGAACTTTCAGTTTGCTTGTAGGGCCGTGTTTTTGCGTTCCAGAGGCTTCAGGGAAGCTCCTGAAACATCCGGAGGGCCTCCGGGGGGGAGGCTGTTTTCACCCTCCCCAGGCTCTTATAAAGCCTCTGGAGCCTGGGGAGGGTTTGAGTTTGAGTTTTATTTCATTTGTATGCCGCCCTTTTCCCTGAGGGGACTCAGGGCGGCTCACAACTCAAAGGGAAGGGGGATACAGACAGTATAACAACAACACAAAACAATGCATAATTAAAAAAGCGCAACAATCATACCATTCGAGATAGGGGCAACGATTCTTTAGCCCCAGGCCTGTCGGAACAGCCAGGTTTTAAGGGCTATGCGGAAGGCCTGGAGGGTGGTGAGGGTACGAATCTCCACGGGGAGTTCGTTCCAGAGGGTCGGAGCAGCCACAGAGAAGGCTCTCCTCCGGGTAGTCACCAGTCGACACTGGCCGGCGGATGGAATTCGGAGGAGGCCTAGTCTGTGGGATCTAATTGGTCTAGTGGAGGGTGAAAAAAGCATGCACAAAATGGGGGGGAAGCGCCTGTCATGCACGCATGTGCACTGTGGGTCGCAAATTGCATTATGGGTGTGGCACACCCACACACAACCCCCCTGCACTCCTCCCGCTTTTGGCACGCGAGCCAAAAAAGGTTCACAATCGCTGAGTTATCCCTCACCTTGACAATATGGGTTTGTTTGGTTGTTATTGTTTAACTATAAAGCAGAATTTCTTTAGATCATAAACTACTTCAGAACCAGATTCATCACAGTCCTATCTGATATTCCACCATGGAGCAGCTCCAGAAGAAAAAAACTATAGAAAGTTTTTCCTTTAATTTTCTATAGAATGTATTTTTGGTCTCTCCTAATGAAAGGATACCAGTTCACATACAAAACTACGTGTGGTAAAGTATATATGGTAATGTATCTGTTGTAACAAAACATAGAAAACCAAAAGACCAAATACTGTCTTCAGATACTTTTTCATTCTAAAATGTTTAACTCCATACAAGTATCCTTACTGCTAATTAAAGTAGGGGCCACAACACCTGGGCTACGGTCCAATATCAGGCCACGGCCTGTTTTGGAATCGGGCCGTGGAAGTGGCAGGAGAGCACACATGCACAGCTCCACTTGCATGAGCAGCAGGCAAGTGTGCTCGTATAAATGGAGTTGCACATGTGCCCAGCCTTCACTCACACAAAACCATCTCCTCTCCCCACCCCAAGCTGGAAAGGTTAGGACCTGCTGAATTAAAGTATTCATTACTTTCCCAAGAAGAAATGTGTATTTTATCAAACGATTTGTAACAAACCAAACTCTTTACCCTTTCCCTGGCATTTCATCATCATCACTGTGTACTCTAAACAACTGTTCCTGTAGTCGTCGCTCTTCACTGCGGAGCTGCTTTCTCATCTCCGAAAGTTCATTTATTACATTCTTTTTTTCTTCTGCAAATTCAGTATAACAATAATTAGGTACAGAATGCCTAGTATTCATTTTCCTTTAGAAATATTTATTCTGGTCATTAACACAACCAAAGTAAGAAGAGTTATAGATTTCTTACCATATGCACGTAACTGATTTCTTCTAGCTGGCACTGGCGGGGATTGAGCTCTGGGGACATCCTAGGAAAAAAAAATAAATTTACATTTATCTTGGGGAAAAAATTTCATCCATAAGAGGGGAAATAGCTCACTTTTACTGGCTTTGCTGTCATGCATTCTAAGGCCTGATTACATATGATACTAACAATATAATTCATATTCAAGTAATTTTTAAATTAAATATTAAATATTGAAGGTGGAAACTATAACCAGGAAAAAGAGATATAATCCTTCCTTTCTCAATTACATTATCAATAACCATAACCCAGTCCTTTCCATAACATTTAGTATTAAGAAATGAATAATCCATTGGTTTTAATGATAGATATTTCCTTAATTTTAAATGCTGCATGGGAAGGATGTTCCTTTTAAAAAAAAAAGAAATACGTCTATCTATATTAACTTCCCATTCCTATCAGCCATTTAATTTTTAAAATTATTATTAACCACACTGTAGAATTACACATTCTTAGAACCTCTAAGTCATGGAACATATGCTACAAGCTGAAGAAAGCAAAATTAGACTTAAAGTTGCCAGGTTTGGAAAATAGTGCTCTAAACTGTAGCTAAGGTAAAGTCAATAAAATTATTAAACATTACTAAGGAGAATAAATATATAAATTAATATGTTGATGTGCCCTTTCCTCAAGTAACTTACAATCTTTCAAGAACACAATTAGGAAATATAACACTAAAAAATCATTCCTGAATTACACCTGTCTAATAAGCAAACATACCTGTGTGTAATAAGACAAACGACTCTCCATCAGAACTTTTCTTCCTTCTTGTACTAATGGTTTACTCTGAAGAGTTGGTATAAGAGGAGAAGGTTGTCTAGAAATCTGATAAACAACAAAACGGGCAGATGAAAATGTACATTTCTAAAACTGACCTCAACAAGTACAATAGTTAAACTATCAATTTAAAAAATCATTATAATTTTCTTTTGATGTAATATTAATGAATGTTCTGATTTGACTATATTTATTTTTAAAATGATAACAAGGGTTTTTTAAGGAACATATTTGTGAAAACTCACTGTTAAATAATATATAGAATCTACATTTTTGGAAGCAAAAAACAGTACTGACTAATGTTTGCATTCTATCTTGCTAATACTAATGGAAGTTCAAGTTTCGGATTAGTTTTGTATTAAAAAAATTAAACATTCTATTAAAAATTAGAATACACAAAAAGGAAAAACGTGGCAGAAACCCTGCTCTACCATAAAACTCAATGAAGGTAAATACATTTATGTAGAGATGGCAGCGCCATATTTCCTGATGCTCTCTGCCCCCAAATTTTTCAGACTGTCGGGGTATAATTCTGGTCATGTTAATTTGAACATGAACAGAACAACATACAATTAGGATATCAGAAACCTAACACTGCAAAATCTCATATTCTTCTCTTGAGGCCACTCTTTCAGAAAGGGGCTTTTATCCCAGACACAGAACTAACGTATGCCTTTCTTCTAACTGGGACTGGAGAAGACTGGATTCTGAGGACATCCCAGGAAAATATTAAAAGGTTATTTAGAAATAAATCACATCCATTAAAGACTGTTCAGTCCCTGTATCTTACTCATCTTTAATTTCCCTGTTTCCTTTTCTTTAATGTCTGATGGACAGAAACTAAAGAATATTGAAAGAAATCATTGTGAATAACGTAAGATTTCTATAGGTTTTTTTGTACTTTGACATTCATTTTGTAATATTTCCTTTTATACTAGTTGGCTATTATAATTCAGGTAGGTAAATTAAGTTTGTGCTATCATTCTATTATATATATGTATATACACTTTCTCAAAATAAATCTCTCATACACCATGGAATGAAAATAATAACTGAAATTTAGCACAAGTTAAATAAAAAAAAATTGAATATGGTCTATAATACTAATAAGACAAATGGACACTATCCTTAGCTCTGAGCATGTGGACAAAAGGGAAAAGAAAAAGCAGAATGGTAAATGGACATTTCTTTTCTGTTTTGCAACTATCTTGCAAATTTTTATCAATACATAAACAATGGCTGTGTGGATCCAATAATCCATTGCCCAGACCACTGGGCACAAGTTCTCACTAACAGAGAGACTTAAAAGTTCTCCCTACCCTATTCTTTATCCATACAAAGTGCATTTGTGAAGTGTATGTGTAAACCTGATGTTCAATTAACACAATATTGAAAGAAAAACAAATGCTCTGATGTGACAACCACCAAATAGGACTTGGCCCATTATAGAATGAAATTCCATCAGTTATGCTGTGATCAGCTAAGCCTCAACAGCACAACCCAATGAAAGCTAAGTCTGTTTAATATATTTACCAATGTTCTATACTACTCTGAACTCTTACGAATTATGCTGCTAAATATTTTAGATGCACAAAGTTGAATTTACATATTCAGACCTTAATCTAGGGAATGTCTGCAGTAATTCTTAACTTACAAGTGGTCATTTAACAATCTTTCAAAGTTATGACAACCTCGGAAAGGCTGCTTTATGGGCTATAAAGCACTTCCAGCCCAGAGGTGCTATTCTGCTGGTTCGCCCCAGTTCGGGCAAACCGGTAGCAGTGGCAGGAGGCTCCGCTCACCCACCCAGACATCATCACAGATGTTCTGTGCATGTGCAGCAGGTTCTGTGCATGCGCAGAAGTGCCCCATGTGTGCACCCAGTTCCAAACCGGTAGCAAAGAGAAAACCATTACTGTTCTGGCCACCATAAATCATAGTGTGCATCCTCTCCTGCAGTCACATGATCATATTGCAGGCAAAACAGCACACAGTGAACTGAAGAAGCTTTTTGGATGAAAAGTGAAATGTCTTCAAAGGAAAAATAAGGAAAGTCCAGCTGCCTTTTGAAAAAGCACCTTTGGGGGCCCCAAATTTAAACATTCCAATGTTCTATGCCATTAAGAGATTTTTTTAAATAATATGTACAGTAAGTTGTTTTGCAATTTCTTTTACAATAATTATTGGTGCATTGGATTCAAACATCAAACTAGGAGCTATTCTTATTGATGTCCTAGAAACCATGCAGTTTTGAGAGTGAAGCATTTTGAGATGTGCTTAGAACTGCAGTTTTGAATTCTATGGAGATGATCCCACTTGGATCTAAGGTAATAAGGACAGACTTTAAGATTTTGTTTTTAAATTACCTTCTCATCAATCAAATATTTTTCAGTTTCAACATCCTGTTTATTCTTTTCTTCTTCCTCTATCTTTCTCCTTTCAGCTTCTTTCTTTCTTTCTTCAGCTAATTTATATAATTCTTCATTTTTTAATCTTTGCTATAAAGATAAAAATGGAATGACAAAAAACAAATTTAATGTTGATGACATAACAATTGATCAAACTGCATCTCTGAAGTCTTTTCTTGCACTGCAAAGAATGAGAAAGCCTATTCATATGTAATATTACCAAGTGCCCACTTAAATATTTATGTGAGAGATTTGTAAATCAAACTGATATATTTAAAATCTTTTCATTTTATATAAATTGCATTACATATATTAATTAAATTACTTGCTGTTCTCCACTTAACAGGAGTTCTCCAATTAAGGAATAGAAATAGACATTTTCTTTACTCATGTATTAATTAAAGTGAAGTTGGAATACTAGTGAAAAATAAGTACATTTTACCTGCTCATTAATCAGACAGAAGTGTACAATCAAGGAAGATGTCTTTTGACAACTTCCTATGACAAAAAATATGGAGTTTGATTTAAAAAAAAACTGATGTAAGGAATCTATTACGGAAGTAGTAATTTATTGTCTCATTTTTGGGATAATAAAAGGAAGCAACTATTCTCTTCATTGCAAAAATCAATCAAATTAATTTATAATCATACCTCATCTTCTTTCCTTCTCCTCTTTTCCAGTTCCTCTTCATACTCTCTCTGTATTCTAGCTCTCTGCTCAGCTAACTTTCTTTCTTCCCTTTCTTCTTCAAGCCTTCGTTTTTCACGTTCTTCATCTTCTCTTCTTCTTTTTTCCTCTATCTGGAAACAAAATATCATTTGTTTGCTGTTTTCATAAAATTGATTAGACTGGCTAGATCATTATGATGCTTATCAATGAAAGTCTTTTCTCTCCACAGCAATCTTAATCACTGGATTGTGTCAATACATGCATCTACTATGAAAACCATTGCATCTCTTAGTATTTTTTATGAAGGTTAGTAGTTATAGTTGATTAACCTTGAATATCATAAAGAAAAAGAGAAGCAATTGGAATCTCATGATCAGGAATGTAGATAGAATTGTGGAATTTTGTGAGGAAGATTAATGGAGGAAAAAGGCAAGGAAAAAAAAACACTGATCACATCAAGGTTAGTTTAAAGGTAAAGGTTCCCCTCACACATATGTGCTAGTCATTCCCGACTTTAGGGGAGGGTGCTCATCTTTGTTTCAAAGCTGAAGAGTCAGCGCTGTCCGAAGACATCTCTGTGGTCATGACTAAACACCAAAGGCACACAGAATATTGTTACTTTCCCACCAAAGGTGGTTTCTACTTTTCTACTTGCATTTTTACATGCTTTCAAACTGCTAGGTTGACAGAAGGTGGGACAAGTAATGGGAGCTCACTCTGTTACGCGGCACTAGGGATTTGAACCGCCGAACTACCTAAGTTTCTGATTGAAAAGCTCAGCATCTTAGCCACTGAGCCACTGTGTCCCCAAGGTTAGTTTAGGTTAAGTGAAAAGAAAGAGGCCTAAATGATGAAAATACAACAATTCCTAAAGAATACAAATATAGCAATAGTAGCTAGTATGAAGATGAAAGTCAATTTGGAAAGCAATGGTCCCAATATGTTGAAAGTATGATAAATACGTGACTAGCTGCTTATTGTGTACAAGTTATGCATTTATGCTCAATGTAATAAGCTATCAGAGAACAGCCCATTTTATTGAGACCCAAATTCTAAACTATGTGTGCTCAGACAACCAGTAAGCTACACTGATAATACAAGTAGCCCTTGACTTATAACAGTTTGTTTAGTGATTGTTCAAACTTACAACAGCACTAAAAAAAGTGACACGTGACCATTTTTCACACCATTGCAGCATCGCCAAGGTCATGTAATTTACAATTAGATGCTTGACAACTGGTTCATTTTTATGACGGTTGCAGTGTCCTGGGGTCATGTGATCAACCTTTGTGACCTTCTGACCAGCAAAGGCAATGTGGAAGCTGGATTCATTTAACAATCATATGTTACTAGTTTAACAACTGTTGTGATTCACTTAGCAACTGTGGCAATAAAAGTTTTAAAATGGGGAAATTCACTTAACAAATTTCTCATTTGCAATATAAATGTTGGGCTCAATTGTGGTCATAAATCAAGTACTAACTCTAATTTGTAGAATGTAACAGCTTGATTCCATTCCCAGGATGCAGTTTCCTATGCTGTAATGGAGAATGAGGATTGTGGCAGAAAATATCACCTCAAGGATAAAGGAGATGTTCTCATAGAAAGGAACTAGCCCCAGGGTGATGATCTATATCCTCTCATAACTCCTCTAAGAGGTACAGAGTTTTTGATAATATACAATTCACTCATTAAGATTAGTGCCTCATACTGTGTTTCCCCAAAAATAAGACAGGGCCTTATTTTCTTTGGACCCCTGAAATAAACACTTGGCCTTATTTTCGGGGAGGTCTTATTATTTTTGAGGTGCAGGAGGCAGCGAGTGTGGTCACCTCATGGCTGCTGGTGTGTTGCAATATTTTCAGGGGAGGGCTTATTTTGGGGGGAGGGCTTATTTTTGGGGAAGGGCTTATTTTAGCACATGCTCTCAAGAGCCTCGTTGAGCTTATATATCCAGAGAGGTCTTATTTTCGGGAAAACAGAATATAATGGTTGCAAATAATGAAGATTAAAATTCCTCCCAAGGAGAAATTTACAACTGAATGTTGTAAACTGAAGTGTTGTTACTCAGGATTTTGACTCTTTCTGAGGATACTTCATTGTATTCTGTCCACTTCTCCACTAATCAGTTTTCATATCCATTGGCACTGGACATTCTATGATGTCTAAACAAATGTATCCTAAGATTTTTCAAAAAGTATTATTTAGAAATTATGATGGGATGATACATTTGCAACTTTTTAATAAACCTAAATTTCCTTATTTTAACCTCATGCATTTAGTGCGTGGTCTTTTGGGGATTGTGTTCAGTATTTGAAATCTGCTACTACTAAATAAAAATACTACTATTTAACCTGTAAACAGTCCAGATCTGCAGCAGTATTTAGAAAATGGAAATAAGCTAAATCAGAAATATATTTTTCTTTGTTTAATATTGTTACAAATATACTCACCTGAAAACGAAGGAAGTTCTTATATGACTCTTGTCTCCTTAGATGTTCTGGACTTGGGGGCTCTCCAAAAACATTACCCCGTGCAAAAGGGGATGTTTGTGTATATGTAAAGCCTAATTTTTAAAAAAAGGAGGAAAGTTGTAAGCATTGGTAATACCACAAATACTTTTAAGCTGACCTTAGGTATCTTACGCCAAATACTCTATAATTATGCTGTAATTGAATGTACTGATATTACCCAATTTAAGATATATTTGAAATTAACAATTCAAAAGTATTTTTTTAAAGCTTTTAAAGAATCAATTTGACTTTTTCTATAAAAGGTACCTACCTCCACTGGAAGCAAAAACAAAAGTTATGAATTTGAAAGAACTAAATTTTCCACTACCAATACTAATAAAGATTGCAAAACAGACGACAAAGGGAACCGGAAGTGCAGACATAATATAATATTTGTTTTCGTAGATTTTCACGGGTGTAGGTATGCTGGTCTTGTTGTATTTGGGTTTTTTCAATCTTACATGGGAAAAGACCCGAATACAACAAGACCATAATATAATATAATAAATATAATATAATATAATAATATAATATAATATAATATATACTCTTCAAAATAAGAACCTTACAAAAGGGAAAGACAAGACAAAATGACTGCTAGATAGAAACATGAATATGTACACCCCTTCAACCATATCTTTAATATGCATGGACACACTGATAAGGGAAAAGAAATAGCAAAAAACCCCAAAGCCTTTAATCAATCAACATTTTCTACATTCAAAGGCTTTACTGTGATGGTCTGAATTGTGCCCAAGATACCCTGAGCTTTAGCAATCATATACCAAGAATTAGAACATCTTTAAATTATTTAATATGATGGAGGTGGATTTTCAGGACTACCGCATTTTTCAGACTATAAAATGCTCCGGATTATAAGACACAACTAGCAACAAGAAAAAAAATCTTGTCTCCCAGCAATTTGCCTCCTTGCAGCAAACAGCCTGGTCAGCTTCAGCACAGCCTGATTTAGCACGAGCAGCTGATTGGCAGTTGGATCGGCCTCCCGGAATACCATTGATCAGCTGTTCCAGGCTATGGGGATCACCACCGCCCATCGCCACCTCCATGCACCCCGTTTTTGGCCTCTGCTTGTTCCATTTAAGGCCCAGTCAGTTTTCAAAATGTCCACTTTTTCTCTTCAAAACAAACTTTAAAAAGCAATAATTTCCATTTCTTCACCCCAAATCATACAAAGGCCCTGAAACTGAGTTGAGTCCAGTTTGTTAAAATGGTAGTTATGTAAAACAGGGTTCCCCAACCCCTGGGCCGCAGCCCACTACTGGCCCATGGTCTATTTGCAACCAGCCATGGGCCAGCACACATGCATGAGCGCAACTCAACTCGTATGAACAGTGGGCCAATGTAGATGTGCCTGTGCACATAACTCAACTTGCAGTTGAGCTGCGGAGGTATACATGTGCGCATCAATCTGCTGCTCATGAACCCAGCTCTCCTCTCCACCCAGCTGGGCACCAAGCAGCAAAGTTTGGGGACTGCTGGCATAAAAAATGTTTAAAAATCATGAAAGAGGCATGTCCAAATGCAATCCTGAAGAAGAGTCCAGTATATGACTCTAGGCAGGTTGAGTATTTTTAGGATTTGTTTTCAAATAAGACAATATGATGGAAATTATAATATTCCACCCAGCGAGATATTTTTATTGTAATTAATGAACATGTTACTCAATCTTCCAGTTGAAAAAATTTCTGCTTTGATTTTTTTTCCTATTTTAGGTATTTGTCTTGCCTCTATAACTGCTCAAAAGCTTCTTGATGATTGTCATTTTTCAATTTCATTTTTTATTGTTATATTGACATTTTAATTGTGATAGTCGCTCAGAGTCACTCATACAAAACGAATGCCCATATAAAAGGAAAAAGATAAACAAATTTGAATTGAGTTTAAAATGCAAACCAGAAATCATAAACCATGAACAATCCAATTGAGAGATGTATGCAATGTAATTTCATTTTAATGTATGCTAATTAGCGTACATTCAAAGTGACAAAAAAGTTATTCTAAGTCTAATTATCCCCATTTGCAATGACCTTTTTAAAAAAAATCATTATTTAAGTCTTTATTGCCTTAAAACAATGATTATTCACTGATTCCATTAATGTACCACACTAAAAAAAATAAAAGAAACCTCACTACATTCCCAAAATGTGAATCCAGCCTGTAAATGAGTGGAAAAACCTTTGCATGTGCACAAAGTCCATTTTGATCCAGATCAGAAGTCAATAGGGATGTAACAACTTTTGTAAGTTTAATAATACAGGTCTAGTACTACTTAACTTTATATGCTTTAAGAGGATTGAAAAAATATAAAGGATTGCCTTCAGTGGAAAGTACAGCATAGGAAGAATGAACAATAATTTTGACCAATGACACAACACAGTTGCAACTGAAAATATATTAGCATTTAAACCTGCTGTTTTATTTGTAGATTCATCTGTATTTTCAAGTCTTGGTGAGGCCAAACTTAGGTCAACAGATACTAAAGCTCTTTTATCTTCATATGCTCGTGCCTCTGGATTATGGTATGCATCTTCATTTTGCTTGTGCATCATATGCAAGTCCGCTGAAGAAAAGGGGGAAATTTTATTCCAATGTGGCATGTTTATAACAGTTTCAAGAAATATTAATGCAGAATTACAGTTAAAAGGATGCATGAGGGCCTCAGTCTAAGACAGTATTATGTGCACTGTGTACAATAGTCTTTATTTCAAACTCTACTATAAGTCAAGTATTTTTTTAAAAACTTTTTTAAATTAAAAATATTATCATCCAGTTTAGCTATAAGAGATCAGGTCACTCAATTTGTAGTACTCTTATTTCAATTTTGTTGTTACATTTTACTTTTACCTAATAGTATTAAAGGATTAGTGCAAGGTTTACTTTAAAACATAGATATTTTAAAACTTTCCATATGAAAGATTGAATTGACAATCTCTTCTTGTGAAGAGAATGATGTCTTCTCTTTACAAGAAGGCTTTTAATTCAACAGCATTTTCAAAGAATGGAGAGAAGTAAATTCTAGTTAATCTCCTGTATTTTTCAATTGTTTCTGATAATCTGCTTCAAATACAATATTTCAGATCTGGAAAATGCAGGAAAAGGAGAATGATCAAAACTGTTTTTTATCCCTTCCACTTAATTTGAGCACAATGAACAGAATTCTGCCTAGAAAGCAGTCTACCTCAGTGAAAAGAAGCAATGGCTCCAGCCTAACATTGTTAAACAATCAACGTGACTTTTATAATTCCGATTAAAATATGATTAAAATTTTATACAAATTAAAATCTCTACTGCGTGTATACATGCTCCAAAAGGACACATACAACTTCTTTGGATAACAGTTAACATTAACTGAGTTGTTATTTATTTTGAAAAACCAGAACTTCTCACAGAAGGTATGAAGGTTGAATGACCTACTGTAGGCTACTGTAATTCAATTGCCTTTTTATTGAGAATATAATGGCCTACAAAAAAAAAATCTTGGTCCAGATGCTAAAGGTATCACAGGACTCCAACTGTTGTGGCCCAGCAGGAGCCGTTGGAGCTGCCACCAGACTCCGACAGCGAGGGGCCCTATGAGTCGGCTTTGGATGATGTGGAGGACCCTGGACAGGGTTCCGACTTCGAGCAGGGTGCAGAGAGGCTAGTTGGCCACCAGGAGGCGCCTGAGCCTTGGACCAGTGGGGAGGAGACAAGGGAGTGTGATCCAGAGGTCAGCAGTGGGCAGGAGCCAAGGGAATTGTTCCTAGATGCCTGGCACCGGAGAGCTAATAGCGTAAAGAGCAGTTACGCAGTTACAAGAGGCAATTGCACTCAGCTGGTGGTAATTAGGCTCCTCTCCAGACTATAAAAGGAATGCTTGTGCACACGCCTCTTTTGCAGAAGTCAACACATTAACTAATGTTGGAGAACTGTGGTGTTAGCTTGGCAGACTGGATTGCTGCCAACGCTTGTCTGACCTAGACTGCTGCCAAGGCTTATCTGTGCTGGTTTCCTGCCAAGGACCTGTCTCTCTGTGAATAAATTCCATAAAGTATGGCTCGGAGTGCTTTGGTGTGGGCTGAGGGGGGGGGTCAGAACATCCAACCATCATTTTCTTAATGCAATTCTATCAAATCAACTTTTTAAAAATCCTGTTATAAACAGTTCTTGTTGACATAAAAGCAAACATTTTTCAACCATATTATTTAACCAGGAAAAAAAAATCCTTCTATGCTGTAAATTCGCTGTAGTACATCCATTTTACTTGTATATCAAGATGCCCTTTAGCAGAGAGTATATATAAACAGCTACAAGTCTGAAGAACTAAAAGGAAGATAATTAGATTTTCAAACATACTTATAAGATTTCCTTTTTTGTCTCTGAGAGGAGCTCCGCCCCCTCCTTTTCCCCAAGGATTGTAATTTCTCATTTCAGCTTCTAATTTGGCCTCATAGTGTTCTTTTTCTTCTTTTTCTTGCCTACGGCGTTCTTCTCTTTCCCTGATCTATATAAATATACATGAAACAGCAATTATTTTTAACAAATACTGAATTTGAACAATACTGACATACATTGTCCTATTGTGATGTATACTTACAAATTAGATTAAACAAAAATGTCCAATAACACCTAGACCAGGACTAAGAATAATAACCACAACATATTTATACTTATTAAAAATCACATGGCATTTTTAGAAAGCTATTTCAATATTCATATTTTCTAAGTATTGCAGTAATCTGATCTTGTAATAATGGTGTAAATCAGTGATCCCCAACCCCCGGTCCGCGGACCGGTGCCGGGCCGTGGAGTACCTGGCACCGGGCCGCGCAGCGGCCGGGGGCCATGATCGCTGCAGCGGCCGGGGGCCATGTAACGGCCGACTCTTCACTCATGCAGCGCCGTTGCCGGAGGGGGGGAGCTGCGCGGAAGCACAGGAGCAAGTGAGGTGAGGAGGAAGAATCCCCCGTTACTACACCACCTCCGCCCCCTCCCCGAGTCAGCCGTCCCCTCAGTGAACGCCTCCGCCTCTTTCTCCTTTCTCGCCTCAGTCGGCTCGCCTGGAAGCGAGGCGAGGAGGGGGCGGACCATGCGCTGGAAGCGGAGCCCTTGGAGGCCCTGGCGGCTTCCCGCCCGGCCTTGGCTTGTGAGAAGGAACGGCGGGAGAGGTAGAGAGAGAGAGAGAGAGAGAACGTCGGGCAGCCGAGGGCGGGGGAGGGTCTTTTGAGGGGAGATGGGGGGCAGCGCACGGTGGAAAAGCGGCAGTCTTGCCCACCCCTTCCCTGCCTCCCGCCCGCTCCAGTTGCCGCAGCCAGGGGTGGGGGCTCGGTGCCTGAAGTCTCTTGCCTCTCTTCCAAAATTTCGCCAACGGGCATCGGTGAAGCGCGCTCTTTCTCTTCCTCACAAAACACATTTCCTTTCCCCCCACGCGTAGTTATTGGTGATATGGACTCTTGGAGGCTGCACTCCCGGGTCGCGTTTCCTTTTTGCAGCCCACGAGAATGCCTGGTTCTGAGCCTCAAAAAACGAGAGTTCTCTTAAGGCTGCAGAAAAGGAATATACTTTGGTCCTTGAAGCGCTTTTCCTGTTATTTGGACATTATATATATACGTACGTACATACGTACGGTATGTATATATGCATGTATGTGTGTGTGTGTGTGTGTGTATGTATGTATGTATGTGTCTGTAGTCCATAATATAGTGACGATTTAAAAAAAAATTAGTTGAGCACATGGAATCTTTTTTCTTTTAGTATATTTTGGAGGTGGGGGCCCACTTTGTTATTTAAGATAGTATCTCCTTTTATATATGCTAGTGAAGATACCTAATACTCCTACCCCCTATTTCCCCCACGACAATCAATGTGTCATCGCGAACAACGGCCCCCCACCCCTGCGCGCGCTCAGCGGGCCACGGTAAAATTATCAAAGGCTGACTGGTCCGCGGCGATAAAAAGGTTGGGGACCACTGGTGTAAATAATACATTAAAGTTGGAAATATACTGTAGACCACGGGTGTCAAATTGTATCACGTGATGTATTGCGACATATCATGACAGGTTTTTTGCCTTTGCAGATCTGGGGTGGGCATGGCCTACACAGGATGCATTCAGCTCACAGGCCACCAGTTTGATATCCCTGTTGTAGACCTAAGGAGGGTCCTTGATGCTCTCTGAAATTGCTTGTTTTCTTGCAGACATTTCATTACCCAAACTAGGTAACTTCATCAATGCTAGTAAGGAGTGCAGTTTGTTGTTAGTTTATATTCTAGAGACTAGCCTGTCAATGTTGGTGGGGGTGGTCTTAGATTCTTTGATTGGGCTGTTTGCTGTTGGCTTCTTTGGCAGTTTCTTGATTAGGGTATTGCTTACTTGATTGTTGGTCTGATGTTAACCTTGGAGTTAATCTATGTTCTACTGGGTGCTGATTGCTAATGGAGAGGTGCTTAGGTCTATTTGTCCCCCTTTTGGCTAGTTGATTGTCTCTTCTGAATAATCTATAGATATTGTTTATGTCTATGTGCCTATTAATGTCTAATTTGTTAGAATGCCAGGCTTCTAGAAATTACCTAGTGTTTTTGGTCTAGGATAGTCAGTTTCCCAATTGAACCTACGATTAAATCTGTCTATATGTTGTGAAATTAAAGTATTTTCATCATGTCTTCTGACTGCTAGTTGGTGTTCATGGAGGCGTTCTGCCAGTCTGTTTGTCTGTCCTACATAGTGGTTGTTGGCAGCCCTTACATTGTATGTTGTAAATGACTTCTGTTATTTCTTCTGGGGTTGTTGGGTCTTTTGGTCTGCTTAGAATGTTTTGAAGGGCTTTAGTTGGCTTGTGTGCTTTGCTGATTCCATGTGGTTGCAGTAGCCTGTTGGTAGTTTCTGAGATATTGTTGATGTATAGCAGTGTAATTCTTTTTAGGGTTTGTGTTGGTTGTATTTGTATTGAGTTGAGAGGTCAGGGACTTTTTGATAAAGTTGCATGGATATCCATTTTCTTGAAATATGTTGTAAAGATGCTCTATTTCTGTTTTCTGCTGTTACCGGTTGTTGAAGTGTGTTTGGGCTTGTCTAAATAGTCCTTGAATATGAATGATATGAATATGAATATTGAAGATATAAATTGTCACCTGTACCCCTGTACCATTATGGTCCCTTGAAATCTTATCATCCTGCATAATACTTCTATATACACAGAGAACAAAAGGGATGGATAAGAGGGGGAAGAAGAGAGAGGGAGAGGAGAAGGTTGTCAGTTTTGGCAATGTACCCAAAGTAGACTGGAACAAGCTGTCTGTTTTAAAGGAACTGATGCCAGTGTTTATCTAGAAATTCAAAATATATGAATATAATATCTAAGCGTATATCATGGTTTGCAGCATGAGTGTGTAGTATTAATAATTTAAGATCATTTGGTTTATTAATGAGAAATTACTTATCAGAAAATATTATTTGCTCTTATCAATTTTTTTTAAAAAAATAACACCTCAATTGAAAATACAAAAATAATTTCTGGACAGATTTCACCTGCCTACCTGCTGTTGTAATTCTTGCTGATAAGCTAAAGTAGCATCTCTTGTGGATTTTGGTTTTTCCTCTGGAAATATTCCCAAACCTTTTGGTCTAGTACTTGCAAAGCTTGCTCCAATTTTATTGCTGCATCAAAAAGATTTAAACAAAGTGTATTTTAAGTGATGTTTTCATAATTTTCCTGTATAATGTCAGCTACAAATGTGGTCTGCTTTATATATTATGTTCTGAAAGCTGACAAATCATTTCAAAACTGTATTAACAACTAGAAATAAATAAACAATATTAACTATTGCTTACTTTGTACTTTTTTGTACTTACATGGGCAAAGGAGGTTTTTGAGTAGCATCAAAAGGTTGTGGTGCAGATGAAGGCTGTGTCCCACCTGCACCATCTAAAATAGCAAAGATATCCAAAATGTAAATCTCAGATGTATAGCAAAATATAATATACATATTCTGAAATAATAAATATCAAATTATTATCACCAGAAGCATGATAATAGTGTTAATCAGCTGGTAAATGATGCTAGGGTTATAAAGCAAGATGTCACATGACTGTATCGCTTAGCAAATGCTATACCAGCACTTTCCATTGATGTCATTAAGCAAATGCAACCATCTGTTAGCCAAGCATCCACCCCCAATCCAAATCATTCTAGGCTTCATCCCGTCCAGCCCCAAGTCTCAGTAAGATAAGAGATTGCTTCCAATGTCCCCCATGCATCTACCATCCCCCCATCTCTGCCCTTTTGGCTCACACTCCTGGGTGAGGTTGGGCTGCAGAAAAGAAAGGAAGTCAAAAGCAGCACCAGAGCTTCAGTACGCCAATATGCCCTTTTCATACTCCTGTAAAGCCTCAGCATACTACAACTCCTCCTCCTCCTCCTCCTCCTCCTCCCCACTCCAGCACAGAGACATTTTGTTGCTCTGACAGTGGCTGTTTTGGCTCTCCGCCCTGCAGCTGAAGCATGGACCAGCCTGGTCTAGGAGTATGACACAAATGAGCATTTTGGAGCACCACAGCTCTGAGTTGCTTTAGGCTTCATTTTTATTTTTTTACAGCTGAAGCCAGGCCAGTCCACCCAGCAGCCAGTTGGTAGAGCACAGATCAGCAAGTTGGTGTGTGTGGGTGGGGTGGAGATGGGACAAGATGAAGTGCTCTATGGTCATAAGTGCTGGTAGGATGTCAAGTGCCTCAATTTTGATCTTGTGACTATGGGAGTGGTGGGAGTAGTGCTCCAACTTCTGTAATTTTGGGTATGGATCATACATCCCTTTATTCAGCACCATTGTAACTTTAGTCACTAGACAAGTGGTTGTAAGAGGGTTAGCATTATGGCTCTGTAAATCCAAGGTGGTCCTGCAGGGATCTGGTCTCAGTTTCAGTATTATTCAACACTGTAATTAATTGCCTGTATAGCAACACTAATGAGTTGCTTATCAAATTTGCAGATGACACACTACAAACTACTGTTCAACGCCCTCCAAAACAGAATAAGATTGAAATCTAATTTAGACAAGTTGGAAGACTGGATTAAGAGGAACAAGAAATCTTTCAATAAGGAAAAATGAAAGGTATTACATTTACAGAGGATCCATACAAAATGAGGGATATGGGGTTTGGAAGCACTATGTCAGAGAAGGACTTGGTTATGGTCACTGACAAGGAAAACATGAGTCAACACTATGAGCTATTAGAAGAACCAATGTAATTCCAGATTACATCAGAAACAGCACTGTATCAGAGACATATGAAGTACTTACTACCTTGCATTACTACCTTGCACTCTTTACTAATAAACCATATCTGTGGTAGTGTGTGATTCTAAGTACCACATGTGCAAAAGGATATTGGCAGATTACAAAGATACAGATATGGGGATTAAAATGTGCCATACAAAGAGAAGCTGAAGGCCTCTAAAACCATAACCCAGCCCTCCCCCAAGCCCCCCTTGTCTTCACGACAGCATCCATGCCCATTATATGGGACTTTTGCATCTTCCTGCTTAACAACCTGTGCGTCCTGGGGTTATGTCAGGATTACGGTTGTTAGCTAATTGGAATTATGATTGGTAGCTAAGTAATGCAGTAACAATGTCATGCTTTACAACTGCATCACTTAGTGACAGCAATCCTGGTCCTGATTGCCATTATAACTCAAAGACTACCTATACTATTTTGGGCAGGGTTCAGACTCAGAGCAGGGACCAGAGAGACTGGTTGGCCACCAAGAGGGGCCTGAGGCATGGATCAGTGGGGAAGATCAAAGGTATTTGTCCCTGAGGCAAGGGTTAAGAAAGGTGGAGAAACAGAAGCAGCAGCTCCGGAGGCAGACTCATAAGAGATAATCAAGCCCAGGTGGTTGTGGTTGGCCCCTCCCAAGAGAGTATATAAGTGAGAAATTGGGAGGGGTCCTTTTGCAGGACACAATTGTTCGTAACAGTCTCGAGGAACTCTTATCTGGTTTGTTTTGTATTTCTGTTCTGTTTGGTTTGGGTTGCTGCCAACCCTTCCTGCATGAGAGTGTTGTCTGGGCTTTCAGCCAACAGAGTTGTAATTCCTGTGATTAAAGAGTGGCAAATAGCCAAGCCTGTGTCTGCGTTACTCACAGGCTGGAGGGGGGGGGGGTCAGAACATACATACATACATACATACATACATACATACATACATACATACATACCAGTGACGTGCGGTGTGCTTTATGGCTGGTGAGACAGCAATTTTTTTAGACTTGTGGACTTCAACTCCCAGAATTCCACAGCCAGGCATGCTCTGTTCTGATTTAAAGCGACAGAATTTTCCCCCCTTGCAAAATAAGTTTCCTCATTCTTTTTCTTCTCCCTCCCCCTCCTTCCTCCCTCTCTCCCTCCCTCCCCCCTCTCTCAAACAGATACACGCACACAGAGAAGTTGGATCCCACTCACTCACTCACTCACTCACTCACTCACTCACTCACTCTCAAACAAACACAAACACAGAAGTTGGATTGGATATATTTTCCAAAGGCTTGAAAGCAGCTCCTCTGCCATACCACCACCCCCCATTCCCCTGCTGCCTTCTGATCGGAGCCTTTGATTGCAGGTGAATCACGTTACCTTTTCAAACTTGTAATCAGTGAAGTTGGTCTTATATCCAGCTCTGTGTGTTTGTGTGTGTGTGTGTTTGAAAAGGCAACGTGGTTCTGCATGCAATCAAACTTTTTGAATTCCTCCCCCCTCCCCACACACGCACCTTTTCCAGCTGTTTCAGAGAGGATTTCAACTCTGCTTTTGCTTGCCTTCATGAAAGGCCAGAGCTCTGAGTCAGACTGAGCTAGTTGCTCCCAGAGAACTCTAAAAAGCCTCTAAAAATGCCCTCTACAGGAGGCGAGAGAACACGTACCTCCTTTTCATAAGAAATTTTTCATCTTTTAACCCTTGCTTAACTCTGCTCAAGTGATCATAAAGCTAGAGTAAAGGAGGCCCGTAGTTCTCTCGCCTCCCACTGCAGTTAAGCACTAAGCAGAGTCATCCACTGTGACTCTGTCAGCAGCTACCTTAGCCTTTTTCCTTTTAGTTATTCTTTTCTTTTCCTCATGACACTGGTGAGGCCCCGCCTCCCCGGCCTCCCTTGACTGCACGTCCCACATACATACATACATACATACATACATACATACATACATACATACATATTTCTTGGAAGGAACACTGGAAGAATTAATTTTAAATAGAGGAACAGTTCAAAACAGCTGTTTTTTCTCTCCCATGGTATGGGAAGGAGGAGGGTAAAAAAGAAAGCTGAAAGAATTATCATCAAAGCCGCTACAAAGATTTGAGATGAGGTAAGAACTGCTTGGGAATTTTTGAACCCAACTTGCATTTCTATATTTTCATAATTCATCACCCTCCCTCAATTCAGTAACATTTATCCATGAAAGGCAAGTTATATCTTATCACACTAAAAGAAAAGAATAAAAAATAAAATAAAACTTACAATATGCGAGGCTGGGATCCAAAGGATTTCTGGTGCCATAGAAGTAGTAGGCATCATCATATGGAGTTCTATAACTATCCGTCAAAATTGGAGGTGCAATAGGTGGTGGGAGGGGGGCAATTCTAGACAAAAAAAGATGAAGCAACTTTTTAAAATGGTACAGAAGAACTGCTCATTCATAAACATCAGTTACAGTTAGCTCAAGTTGAGGATGAACTATCCCTGAAGAAATAAATTGGTATATTGGAGATTCTTCCAGATTTACCATTACTGTTAGAAGAGAAAATAGAGGCCATGGCTAGGAGGGCTTCGCCCAGCTTAGTTTGCTATGCTAGTTGTGCTTCTGTCTGGGACAGGAAGTTCTGATGATTGGGACCAATGACTTCAATATCACGTGATCTGGCTACTATAATGGGACTGCTTTTGAAGTTGACTTGGAAGCTATAGCTGATAGAATGCAGCAGTAGCCTGACACTACTGCATTACACCTATTCTTGAGTTGCTGCATTGCTTCAGGCCTCAAATCAATATATTATTGAATTATTAGAAATTTAGGAAATCTACACAATTAATACATTGACAGCACATAGAAGGCATTCAAAGAATAGAGTCATTAAATGTATATATTTAAATACAAAGGATGTAATATTGGAACTTAAAAGGGAACAACATTCCTTTAAAACTTAGAAATATAATAACATTTTACCAGATGCCCTTTTAAAGCAAACAATATTTGTAATGTTGGTCTCCAAAAAAGAAATATCAAACATAGTAGGATGTACCATTTTATCTGGAGGTTTTTATGGGAGATGGTAAAGCCTCGTCTTTCTCAAAATAGAATGCTAAAGACATTTTTGAATTACTAAGAGAAATAATACAGAAGATAAAGCACTTAATTAAGCAGCAGTTATTTTTCCATAAAATTAAATATTGTGTGTAAAAGGGACATTTATTTCTTTGGCATGAAGCAATCAGAATCAACATAGTGTAAGCCAATGTTTGATCTAGAACAAAAGACAGCAAGAAAATGACCTGTAATCAACTAAATGTAATGGAAAATACATTAGATTTATAAAATGAATGTATGGAAACCTTAATTTAAACCTGTTAATCATCGCCCAAATCACCATTTCACATTAAAAGAAATACAGGATACTTTTCCTATTTTTCTCTTTGAAAGCAATGCCTACAAAGAAAGCAATTTCTCATTTTTCTATATGGAAATGGTCCAGTTCAGATACACAAATCTAAGTCAATACCCAGGTTCCTAGACATTTTGTCCTCTTAACACTGCTTCATTCTTAGTATCAAGCACCTAGAAATCAACTTCTTCAAAAAGGACCCACATGTTTTGAGAAATTGATATTTTTTTCTAACCCTAGTTTATTATATCTTCTCAATCTGCATGCATTGGAAAAGTAGGATTAACCAAGAACCTCTTCAGCTAATTATAGTCACACAAAAGCAACAATGCGAAGATGAAGTTTGTGGGCAAAACCCATTCCCATTTCTAACCATTATCCAATTTTAAAGTGAACACTACTGAAAATCACCTGGGAGCCAACACTTCTCCAAGAGCACTGGACAAGCCTCTATGGAAATATTCATTCACTGGTGACACAGGAGGTGCAGATACAGAAGTAATTCCAGGAGAAGGAGTATAGAAAGCTGGTCTTGGTCTTTCAGGTGGTATTTTTTCCTCAGGTATATCTAGCTTTAATCCCAACTCTTTTAGTCTGTTGGGCTATGAAAGAAAGTTGATTTGTTTTTATAAAAAAATTATTTTAATTGAACAAAAACACAAAAAAAGCATCATCCTTCATTACATCTTGTAGAAAGTGTATTGATTGGTTACAGATAACTCGTGCATTTCTTCCACAGTCATTATAGTTCATATTAGATTATACACTTTAAAATAAAAATCTTTGCATATCTTACTATCAATGTACCACAATTCTCATTTGACTACAATTATTTGAACATGCTTTTACCTCAAATCATTCATACTTAAAGACACAACCACATAATGGCATTCATTAGCTATTTCAAAAAATCCTCCAATAACATTACACCTTTATAACATCTTCTAAGTAAAAGTCAATTAATAAAGTTTCTAAACCTCCCCCCACTTTTTCCCCCCAACTTACTGATTAAAATGTATATCCAAGTTACTTTTGCCAATACCATAGCATATATATATTGTTAAACAATGACCATTAACATTTCCTTATTATTATTATAATTGGCTAAAAATCATTTACTATGTATGTCCCATCTCCTCTTGTCAGAGCCCCCCCCCAAAAAAAACCTACACCTTTATAACAAGATATAAATTAAAATTTGTTAATAAAATTTATAGGTCTTTTTCCCAAGTCTCAATTTACAATTTATATCCAAATTTCTTTTACTAAATTGCCAATACATGTATATATCATTATGCTGTATCCATTATCATTTCATTATTATTATTATGGTTAATTAATTGTTAGCGAGTAAACATTTGATAACAATCTAAAACAATCTAAGAGTTACAAAATTCCTACTTATTAATCACCAAAATCAACTAATTTTTTATTATCAACTTTCACTGTCAACCTGTATCTTTCCAGTAACAAAACAGTCTTATCTCCCTTGCCAGTTGTGGTGTTTATTGTGATTTGTTTATTGTTTAGTTTCTCAAGTGACTCAAATTGTTTCAGGTTTAGGAACACTCAGGTTGGAGGAAATATTGGACACTAACCATGATGTTTTATTCTATTTGCAGCCACAAGATAATCTCATCATACTAATCAGAGGGAAAATATTATGTATAACTTTCAATACAAGATTCTATGTTACATGACTCCTCCTCCTTAGTGGGCAGCTTTAGACAAATAAAATTACATAATAAAATAAAACCTGTGTAGTATATTAGCTTGTGTAAAAAAACCCCAAAAAACTAAGCAGTAGAACATTGTTGGCAAATATTGTGAAGTCAGATAATCTGACTAGAACGTGATTAAAATACCTCCATCAGAACAAACCAAAAGGAGCTTTCATAATAATTACTCAATTATTGCATTTTATTTTTAGTGGAAGAAAGCATCTTACAATATGCAAAACCTAATGTGACACCTAGACGTAAAAGGTGCCTTTGCCACATCTGCTTATCCAATCAAAATAATCTTGGACAATACAGAATTATTCCCCATTTGCCAACATCTTCTATTTGTCCTTTCAATTAAAAATAGAGGCACACGCCAAAAAAGAAAAATGGGGTTTCCTTTGCTCCTGAAAGCACAAGGGTGTCACAATAATGAGCACAAGCCCATTACCTGTACTCAGTCTGGAGGACCTAGGCTTCCAATGCACAATATCAGTTTACAAAATACTTGTTTTGAATAGCATTTACTCTGAAAAATACGGTAGATTGTTACTTTTAAACAATTTAATTAAATACATAACTAGTGCTTCCTCAATATTATGGCCTCCTTATTTCACTGGACTATAATCATGTATAATATTAAAACAATGGCAATTATCTAAATCTCAGTTGAGAAATACATTTTAAAAATGATTTCAATTTTCTTAACCAGATCATATTTTGAAAGTAGGAAGATATTCAAGTAGATAATATTCTCAAGGGATTAAATTATGAAATTTATCAGTTTTCAAACAATTAATTCATTATTAATGCATTTTTTCCTTTAAGATATTAGCTATACCTACATTCATTTGTTCTTCTGTTATAGCTTCTGAGATACAGATTGTCCCACCATACATTTTTCAAGGTAAATATATTGTATCCTATGTACCAAGACAGTCATATGATCTATCACTTGTGGATACATATCATTGAGAACAAAGGGCATTTCCAGATTATCTTGACCCACAATTCAATAATTTATTTGCCAATAATCATCAAATTAAGATACCTGAAGATTATACCTATTTTTGATAAGGCAATACAGCATATTCTTTAAAAAAATAGATTCCATTCCATAATGACACTATTAATGATGTAACAGAGCACCATCTAGTAAGACGTTTATATATAATATTCTACTCAGCAACAAGCTTATAGCAGACATTATATTAAGGTCATGGATTGGATGGATGGGGTAATAGAAACAAATATCAAAAATACCACAATTTATGTACAATGACGACTGTAGGTTTGTGAACCCTTTTGAATATTCAATATTTCTGCATAAATATGACCTAAAACATAATTGTTCTCAACACGTCCTAAAACTATAAAGAGCACTTACATCTTTTGCAACTTTTGTCTACTTACATCTTTATATCAATCTTTTTGTCAAATTAAATTTTTAACAACATTACCAACAAAAGTGTACTGTTGCACCAAAACAGAAAACAATAGTGAGATTAGAATATCTATTCCACTACAGGAGTGATTCAAATAATACTGGAGATATTTTATTAAGTCAACTAAAGGCAGTAAAAAGATCAGCAAATCAGTTCCAAGTGGTAATTCAGCACAAATAACTGCCATATTCCACAAAAAAGAGATAATAGATTTAGCTGTACAAATAGCTTTCACCATCTTCAGGTTTTCTGAAAAGATATTATCTAATACAGAGATGAAGTCTGGACATAACAGGATTAAGCAATCTTTTCCCACTTGTACAGTGGATATTTGAAAAGTAAAAACATCAGACCAAGCTAAATCTCTTCAGAATTTTTTCCACTTTTATCATAACCTATAACCTGTACAATTCAATAGAAAAACCCTATCTTTTAGAGAGAGAAAAAAATACATAATAATGTGGTTGCATAAGTAAGCACACCCTCTTATAAGTAGGGATACAGCTTTGTTCAAAATTAATCAATTACAAACTGATATAAACAGTAGTCAGTACATACCTGCCATCAATTAAAGTGACTCACATCAAGCCCATATAAACTTCAGCTGTTCTAATAGAATTTTTCTGGTATTTACCCAGTTGCTTCTTACAGCAAAATTCATGCTCTGCAAAAAGCTACAAAGCATCTAATGGATCTATCTCATTGTTAGATGGTGCCAGTCCAGGAGAAGGGTATATTTCCCCCCCCAAACATTGGCTATACCATGGAACATAGAGAAGATGGTCATCAACGGATGAAGAAAATATGGCACAACAGTCACATTACCAAGAATTGGATATCCTTCAAAAACTGATGAACAAGAAGAAAACTAGTCTGAGAGGCTGCCAAGAGATCTACAGCAACATTAAAGGAGCTGCAGGAAATTCTGGCAAGTATTGATTGTGACTACATGTGACAACAATCTTCTGGATACTTCATATATGTCTGGGCTGAGGGTTAGGGTGGCAAGAACAAAGTCTTTTCTTACAAAGAAAAACATCCAACTCTGACTACATTTACAAACCTACATCAAGTAAAAAAGCATGTGTTATGCTCTAATGAAACAAAGGTTGAACCTTTTGGCCATAATTCCAAAAAGTACATCATATCCTCAATGTAGCATGGTGGTACAGCATTGTGCTTTGGAGCTAGAAAAGAACTGAATAATTAACTCACGTTTTTCTCAGGGTCTACAACTCCCGATGCAGCAACAGAGAGTTCAAGCTCCTTTTCACTATTAAAATAAAGAGGGAGAAACCCACTTTCACTGAGGATTAAGACACGTTAGCTTGAGATATTTTATTTATCTAAGGTAATTCAGCATTATAATCCAGATCTTCCAGATTCAAACTGAACAATCATTGGGAAAGCTATAGCTTCATCTGCTCAAGCCATTGTAATCAGTGCTCTGATACAACAAATGCCAATAGATCCTCCTAATGATCCTTATAGAGCAATAGATCAATCATATAAACTAAATGCCTCAATCATAAATCCATAGCTGGCCAATATTTCTGTTAGAACTAATAAAAAAGAATTAAAAACATCAACGTTTTCCAAAAGACAGATCTCAAAGGAAGGAAAGACTCAAGAATGTCCAAACCTAAATTTCTAAATTTCCTAAATTTCAAAGATTAAAATACAATTCAGACAGAAAAAGAAGTTATAAAATGATCATGTATGTATATAATATATATGTAATAATGATAACATTACTCTATTTGAATTCACACTATTTGAAGTGATCGATCTATGATTAATTGGTTCTAGCACAATAGAAATAGGCAATTGAAATGTTTAAATATAAATTTGTTTATTAATGAAGTACTGTGTAACAGTAAAAGAGAGTAAATGCATTACAAAATGTATGTGCTTAACTTGTATATATTCTGTTGTAATTTTACATTAACCTCTTTTTCTGAGCTTTCCTTGAGCAGAAAGCTTCCTTTCTTCCATTTTCCACACAAAATTATTAGCATCTAAATCCCCAGTGGCAACTGTACATGCACTTGCCCCAAATGCACCACATTAGCCTTGCACTAACTTAATTCTGGATTGCCTTAAGATGCTTTAGTATCAATTTATAATTTGCACCAAATCCGATATTGCACTACTCAAACTAAAATCTACCTGTAAAAATAAATGTTATTACTAATCAATAATGAAATAATTTTTAACCATCATTCTTCTATTACCGTCTCTTATTTCTTTGCTGCTCAGCCATTTGCTCTATTAAATCTTGCCTGTATTGTTCTTTTCTTTTCTGAACATTTTCTCTGTCTTGACTTCCTAAAAAAGGAAATAAACAGAAGCAAATATATTTCATCCAAAACTATGCCATATTTATTCCTACTGCATAGTTCCATTAACATTGTAACCATAGTAAGAAACATCTTTACATCCAAAAACTGAATTACAGTTTATTCACTAGATAACAAATGAGATAAATTGGCTCTGAACTTTCCACTGGAATTAATAATTAATTTTCATATCTGAAAAATCAGTAATAACAATTTTCAGAGAAACAATAGTACAGCAATGATGTCCTAATTAGGAGTTGTATCTGCAGATGATCTCTAAAGTCAAACAAGAAAAAAATCAGATAATCCAATCCCCTGTATCTCAGCCTGCGGGATTGATTTTTTTTTCAAATTTCAAATGCATCAACCAATAAAAGTAGTGCAGAATAATGCAATATTTGATCAGCTTTATCTAAAGTACTTCATATTATTTTGGGGGAGAATGACAAAGTAGAAGAAACAAGATTATATATTGCAATATTTTTAAACTATCTAATATCATAAATTCTTCCATCAGAATAGTGGTTTACTTCAATATAGTTGAAGAAAGAATGTTGGAAAATGTTGGAAGCGTGAGGAAATAAAAGTGAAAAAATTACTGTTTGAATAAGGACAAGTTAGAATGAGGAAAACAATGAGCTGGATGGTGAAATACAAAAAAAAATTGGGCTGGTGAAACCCGAAAATATTTCAGAAATAAGCAACAATTTGCCAGAAATCTGCTACATAGGAAGGAAGTATCTATGTGGATGGTGCTCCCACCACAGACAGCTGCTTGAGAAAGAGTTGCTATTCACATTGACATCAGAGATGAGATGCAGAAAACAGCAGCTGGACTTGTGTATTTGAAATATGTGTAGTCTTCATTTAAGGTCCAGCAAGTATTCTAACTATGCTAAACAAGGGAATGAGTTCTCATAATTGTAGCCATCACAAAGTCCCTCGGTCACAAAATTCAGGCTCTTAGCAACCAGCTTGTAATGACGACATTGTAGTGTCCCAAAGTTGTATGATCACCATTTATGACCTTCACTGCCAGCTTCCTTAATGATTTTGCTTATCAGAAGCAAAGGCAGAAGATCACAAATGGCGATCAGGACACTGACTGTATGGGATTTGCCTAACAATGCCAACTGGAACTGCCAAAACTACCATTATAATTGGCATGGTCACATTCAATTTACTGAACTTATATAGCACTCCATCTCACTTTCAGGTAAGTACAGTTCCCTTCTCCTAAGTCAGTTGTCCCACCATGAGTCCAAGTGGTCTAGGTCTATGTGCAGTAATACTCTGTCTGCTCATAAAGTATTGATAAAGATTGTGGACCTCGTTTGTGTATAATTGAGACATGGCTGCACAACGATAAAGATGGGCTTATCAAAAATCTGGTAAACTGAGTTTTAGATACAGCTATTGTGATGCCACGATCAGAAAAAAAAGTTTTGCAATAACTAGACTGGGGAATATGTGCATGAAATATCTATCTCCTTGACAGTGGCCTCCACGATCTTCTGGATCTCAGTTGCTGGCTAGAATTCCTGAGGAGGTTGCCCCAGTGGATCTTTTCTCAGTCATCAATCCTAATTAGGTCCTTGGTTTAATTAGGAGCTAAGGATGATGAAACAACTGAACAATAATTACATGTAGTATCAAAATATAACATTTTTTAGTATCCCAGTTTTTCAAACATACCAAGTATTAGTCCTGTGGCATATGGAACTCTATCAACAGCAGTCTGTACTTGCTCAATAGGGGAATATCCTTGACTTCTGAAATGAAAGATACAAAATTGGTCACTGAGTAATTTTTTAAAAATATAGAAAGTTTAAGCTAACCTAGCAAAGGATTTAATGGTAAATCCTAAAGTATCCTAAATATTTAAAGGTATAACTGACAAAGTTGCAAAAGTGTCAAAACAGATGCTGATAAAAATTGGGCTAGTCCCAGGGCACACAGATCATCCAATCATTCTTCAACAGGAAATGAATTGTAATACAGCTAGTTCTCAAATATTATGGAATAATATTCTAAATACAAAACGAGGTAACTGAACTACAGTGGTATAGAAAAATTGCTAGCCTTAAGGTAATTATCTAGTATAGGGAGGGCTAGCATGGGACAGCTGAACTCAGGGACAAAGATGCTTACCATCATTCCCCTAAAAGTACACTAATAAGGAAAGTAAATTTACCTTTGGGCATGAAATACCCGCAATGGTTTTTTGTCATAGTCACTTTCATAGCGAAACCTGGGATCCATTTCATCATTTATTTCAGGATCATGATCCTCATACTTGTGATGTCTTTGGGAATAGTTATCCGGTTTGCCATCCAGCTTTCCTTGCTTTCGACTGGAAATGTTCAGTTTTTCATCAAGTGTTTTATTCAGTAATAAATCCCCAGAACCAGGTTCAATATCTTGTTTATGTTGTTCATCTAACAATAATCTTATATTTGATAACCCATCATAGGTATCTGTAGATGTATAAGCATCTTTCTTTCTGGAGTCTTCATCTTTTTGAAAAGACACATTTGGAGCATATAATTCTGATTGGATTCTGCTAACAGCAAAATTTTGCTTATCTGTGTCATGCTGTTAATACAAGACAAATATTTAAAGACTAAATACAACAAAATCATTTTGATTATATTTGTTTCAATTTTAAGACACATTTTAATTTTAATTAGCCATTTTCACAAACACTCAAAAAGCAAGAGGAAATGTAATGGCATCTTAAATAACTACAATGAACTGTTTTCAATATAAGACATGCAATGCAAGATACAAGTAGAAGGAGTCTTATGTTTGGTAATATCATAATTTTAAAATATTCTGTCAACAAAGATCGGATTAGCCACCTGTATTTGTTTGGGCATCAACTTAAACTTTTTATATTTTTCTAGCCATTTAATCTTTTACAAATTTAATCTGATACCTGGTTGAAATGGCCTTATATTTCAGATTTCTGCAACCCACCCACTTTTATGGAGGATATTGTATAATTTTGAGACAGTTGAACATGTCATTTTATTTGTATATCAATTTATATGAGGTGATGGGTAGTCTAGGCATTTTTAAACTAAATACAAAGAAAGGATATGCCAAAAATATGATCATTACTTTTCCCTCTCATTCACATATTTACAAATGGCAAGCAAAAGTAGAAAAGCGGTTAAAAAGAGCGGATTTATACGATTTCATATAAACTTTATGATAAAAATCTAGAAAAACATTGATGGATGATCTCTGGAGAGCCAGAGATGAAGGACATTCCTCCATCCTGGTCCTCCTTGACCTCTCAGCGGCTTTCGATACCGTCGACCATGGTATCCTTCTGCGACGACTGCGGGAGGTGGGAGTGGGAGGCACCGTGCTACGGTGGTTCTCCTCCTACCTCTCGGACAGGTCGCAGTCGGTGTTAGTGGGGGGGCAGAGATCGTCCCCTAGGCCCCTAAATTATGGGGTGCCTCAGGGTTCGGTCTTATCCCCCCTACTATTCAACATCTACATGAAACCGCTGGGAGAGATCATCCGCAGGCACGGGATTAGATACCATCAATATGCGGACGATACTCAATTGTATCTGTCCGCCCCGTGCCAACTCAATGAAGCGGTAGATGTGATGAGCCGGGGTCTTGAGGCCGTTATGGGCTGGATGAGGGCTAACAAGCTTGTGCTCAACCCAGAAAAGACCGAGTGGCTGTTGTGTTTCCCTCCCAAAGATCTGACTAGTATACCATCACTCAGGCTGGGGGGTCAAATTGTATACCCCTCAGAGAGGGTTCGCAACTTGGGAGTCCTCCTGGATCCGCAGCTGTCATTTGACCACCACCTAACGGCTGTGACCAGGGGGGCATTCGCCCAGGTTCGCCTGGTGCGCCAGTTGCGACCCTACCTGAATCGGGAGGCGCTCACAACAGTCACTCGGGCCCTAGTGATCTCCAGGCTGGAATACTGCAATGTGCTCTACATGGGGCTGCCCTTGAAGAGCATCCGGCGACTTCAGCTAGTGCAGAACGCAGCCGCGCGAGTGATTGCGGGTGTACCTCGATTCACCCGCATAACACCTATCCTCCGCGAGCTGCGCTGGCTACCTGTCGATCTCCGGATGCGCTTCAAGGTGCTATTAATCACCCATAAAGCCCTACATGGCAGTGGATCTGGATACTTGAGAGACCGCCTTCTGCCAATTACCTCCCTGCGACCAATAAGATCACATAGATTAGGCCTCCTCCGTATTCCATCGGCCAGCCAGTGTCGGCTGGCAACCACAAGGAGGAGGGCCTTCTCAGCAGTAGCCCCGGCCCTTTGGAACGAGCTCCCTGTGGAGATTCGTACCCTCTCCACCGTCCAAGCCTTCCGCACAGCCCTGAAGAACTGGCTCGCCCGTCAGGCCTGGGGATAAGGATAATTGCCCCTCCCGAATGTTGTATGGATGTTGCCTACTATTTTTAGTATATGTCTCTATTTTGTTGTCTGTATCCCCCCTTCCTAGTTTTATGTGAGCCGCCCTGAGTCCCCTCAGGGAAAAGGGCGGCCTACAAATTCTAATAATAAACTAAACTAAAACACTAGCAAATATTATATTGCCTCAACCTATGTTAGTCCACCATTGTTTCATAAGTACACAGAAGTCTGTATTTATAAGCTAATGTATTTATATAAAGGAACATAAAAAAAAGATTATTGTCAATCCCCAATTAAACTTTCTTCCAGCTTAATCATTGGTATCATTCCATTGTTTCCAGTATGATTGAAAAAAATATCTATCTTTTACCTCTCTTTGTTTCTTCCCTACTCTTCTTAACCTTTCATTCCATTCTTCCTTTTCCCTGAGATACTGATTGTATTCCTTGTTTCTTTCAAGTCTTAACCTGTCCTAGAACAAATATCAGAAATTGCACAGAAGCAGCAAAAGGTTTTAAACCATAGGGACATGATTTTTCTATATATGAAGCAAGATTGCAAAAAAGCTCAGATTTCAATTTTATACGGATGATCTGTTCGCATATAGAAACACAGAGACTCTACATGTAACTAAAATCAAGGTTCTGAGGTTTATTTAGAATTTTATATTCCAGGGGATCACTATTATGCAAAATGCATTTTGCCAACATCAAAGTTTCACCCGAACAAGGAAATCATAATTTGATATTCATTTTTGAAAGTACAAGAGCGGCTATTTTTTTAGCATTAATAATATAAAATCAGAAGAGAGTACCCTGAACATTTCCCCTGAAACTTGACTGTTTGATCATTGATACATACCAGCAGGAATACAGTAACTGTAATTAGCTATCCAAACACATGGGAAAAATATTTTGAAATCAGAAGTTGGTAGACTAGCTTTTAAAAAAATGGAACCAAAAGAATTTGAACTTAAATTTTACTTTACACCACTAATTGCAACAAATTAGTTTTGGCTGTTAAACTTTTTATTTTCTAATTTGTAAGTTAAAATACATCAAAATATATATTTGCAAATTGTTTAAATTCCCAAGAACTTACCTTAGCTGATCTTCTGTCGCTAATAGGAAGAGAAAGTCCCTGAGTATATGGGTCAACTTCACCAGATGTTAAATACCTTTTCTATTAAAAAATGAAATAAATATATATTTAAATCAAATAATCTTTATAAGTTGTAGAAATAATTTAAAGCTAATATAAACTGCTAATCAATTTGTATATTCTGCATTGATTATATTTAGATAATACAGAATTATCAATTTTGCAGTGAAATCAAATACAGGAGTATCAGTACAATTAAGATGATATGAACAGAAAACTATGAATAACATGTGAAAATCAATTTTTTAATGGTGGGACAGCCACAAAACAAAGACAAGCACAAAGACTGATTTTTCACCCAAGACTTTTTAATACCACATTCAAATAAAGTGAGATATGAATTTGAAGAGTAGCATAATGCAAGAATCATACCTTTTTTTTTGCCTGTGACATACCCTAAAAGTTTGGAAAACAGATTTCATCTTAAAGAATACTCTATCAACAATAGTTCTGGATATTTTTCCTTCTTTAGACAGACAAGTGCAAATCTAAAACAATTTAAAGAAGCTGATTCTTAAAAAGTGCAGTAAATAATATCTAATATATCAATTTACACTATTACATTTAACTACTTCTAAAAACATTTCCAATGTTTTGGAAAATTGTCACTGGAAATTCTTCTATACATATTGGGATCATTATCTTTGCTACTGCATCATCACACAAACTCAAGCACATACTGAAAATTCAGCACAAAAGGATTTAAAACATCTGAAAGTAGATTTTTTTTAAACTAGTTGTTAACCAAGTTTGTTCTTCCTGCCATTCCCTTATGAAGTATCATATGTATATTAATGATATTAGATATGATATAAAACATATTTTTCTGCTAATTCATCTTTTGATGCTAAGTTTAATTATATACTAAAGTTATTTTTCCATTTCTCTAATCCAAACTCATGTCTCACTTTTTTGTACTGAATATATAAATATTCTTCTGGGGTTTTTTCCAACTGCCTCTGTTTTTCAGGCATTATCTTCTCTTGTTCCCTTCTATTTCCAGCTGCTTCTTCAATATTTTTATCTTCCATCTATAAGTAAAATCCCTCTAACATATTTAATCTAGATAGATGCATCACTTAACTCAGTCTGTTTTCATTTGTCTGAATAATGCTGATTGACCCGCAGTTCCTTAAATATTGTCAAATAAAACATCACAGCAATGTTAACTAAACATAAGTGAAAATTCTTGTCTCAGTAAATAAAATATTTAAAAGTTAGGTTCAGGTTTCATACACACCAAAAATATACCCAAACATTACCACTACCAGAAATGTTTTATAGAGTCTTACATATAGTCCTCAATTTATGATTGGTTGCTTAACAGCCATTTGCAGGCATGCTATTCATGGTGCTTTAAGGCCCATAAAGCACATCCAGACATCATAAAATGCTACACTACCCTCACATGCCTGCATTTTGCCAAGTGACCTGTGATCACCATTTGCAATCTTCTTTGCAGGTTCTTTGGAAGCTCGTAGGGAAGGTTGAGGTCCATTCCCCCAGAGGTTTCCTCTAGTCCTGGGATGGCAAACCTATGGCACGCATGCCACAGGTTGCACGCGGAGCTATTTGTCAGGGCACGCAAGGCGCTGCCCTGTCAGCTGGCCAGCACGCATGCGCATGCTGGCCACCTGAGTTCACCCTTTTTTAAAGCCATTTTTGCCATCCCCAGGCTCCAGAGGCTTTATAGGAGCTTGGGGAGGGCGAAAAGAGCCTCCCCCCCACCCCCCGCCCTGGAGGCCTTCCGGAGGCTTCATGAGCTTCCCTGAAGCCTCCAGGGTGCAAAAAAACCGGTCCTATGGGCAAAACGGAAGTTCTTCACCTTATTCCTGCAGTGCCCTTGTCACTTCCAGTTTGCTCGGAGGGTCGTTTTGACTGCCCCAGAGGCTTCAGGGAAGCCTCCTGAAGGTCCCTGAAGCCTCCGGAGGGCCTCCAGGGGGTGGGAGAGGCTGTTTTCGCCCTCCCCAGGCTCCTATAAAGCCTCTGGAGCCTGGGAGGGGAAAAAAAGCATGCAAAAAATGGGGGGAGCGCTTGTAGTGCGTGCATGCGCACTGGGGGGGTCGCACATTGCATTACGGGTGCGGCACAAAGCACACGACCCCCCTGCGCTCCCCCCACTTATGGCACGTGAGCCAAAAAAGGTTCACCATCGCTGCTCTAGTCTCTCTGTTGGAAGGGGAAAACATCCTACACTTGAAGGAATGGACCTCAATGCTAAAAGGCTCTGCAATGTTCTGAAAGACTCAGCATTTCAGTCCACCTCTTTCACTAGTATTCTTCTCCTTTCTGGAGGAGAAAATGCTAAAGGCTCCGTGTCTCAGCATTTCTCTGAAGGAGAAAACGATCAAGTTTTAGAACATGGAGATGAGAAAGGTAGTTTTGGCTGTGGCTCCCTCCCATTGTTTATTTTTCTAATGTGATCCATCTCTTTTAACAATTCCCATTGTCTTAGTTAACAGAAACCCAAGTTTAGGGGTTACAGTACAATGTACCATAAACTCATATAAAATATAGCCTTACAGTACACATTAGCCTAAAATGTGATTGATTGGTTTTTGATTAAATTAAACTAAGTATTCACCTGTTCAAAATACAATTTCTCCCTTTGATCTTCCAATCAAAGTCCTTTCAAAGCAGCTTTCAAAATCAATTTCCAATAATTTATTATCACAGATATTTTATATGGCACCTACCTAATGTCCTGATGCTGCATAGCAACACATTCTAGAAATTAATGTCTTCAGTTCTTAGGAAACTTAGTTTTAATGTATTTTTGCTTCACAAACCAGCACTTAAGTTTTAATGATAGTTCCTTACTTGTGAAAGGTATTGCCTGTAGTCCTGTCGAAGTTCCTCCTTTAGTTTGTGTTTTTTATGTTCATAATCCTCCCCCAGAGGCAAGCTTAAGCCATAGTCTACAAAATACAAGACATTTCTTATCAATGGTCTGTGCAAAAAATATTCCAGTGTAGCAAACCTGAGAATTTATTCAAATGAAGGTAATTTAATATTTCTATTACCCTATAAAAGAAACTGAATTGAAAAAGTTCCACTTTTAAAAATTATGATCAGGGATTTAAAATGCACTCTTGCTACAGTGTGTTCTTAAGGATATAAACATAGCCTGGTTACAATTTTTAAAACAGGAAAGAAAATCAATAAGAACTTCTTGAGCAATGCAGTACTGTATATAACCATCATATAGGCTTACTTCATTGCAAAGCTGTATCCAACATGTGTATTTTCTGCAATATGTTCAGAAACCTTTTCAATCATTGTTGATATAAAGAATCTTCAGTCAACTAATTTTTTGGACTACAAAATTGAAATAGGATATAACGACTGGAAGCAATAAAGTTCCAATGCAATACAACTCCGAGAGTCACAGGGTTCTGCACCTTATTCCTGCAGTCCCCTTGCACACATTCTACAGAGTGGCTTGCAATTCAGCAGCAAAGTATGTATCTTGTAGAAAGTTCTATACGCAATCCCTGCCAGAATTTGATGTGAAATATCTGTGCCAAATATCCTGCTGAACTGCTACTGTAGCAAAGAGAGTTGAATAATGCTGGTAGTATGGGTCAGGTAATTATCACTGAAACTAAATGTCTATGAAGATTCTTAGTCATCCAAGTGTGGTTGTCCCAAAAGTGCTTTTTTCCAAAAGGCAACTGTACTTCGTTTTTTTTTCTCTTGAAGATTTTTCGCTTCTCATCCAAGACGGTTCTTCAGCCTGAGCTCAAGCTGAAAAAGCTTCTTGGATGAGAAGCAAAACGACTTCAAGGAAAAAACAAAGACCAGTTGCCTTTTGGAAAAAAGCATTTTTGGGACGTCACTGAAACTAGTAACCAATTTGCATTTGCTATAAGCGGCTGGGGTGAAGAAAATAATTAATACCTAGTGTGTCTAGCTCTTTTTTTTCTGTTCAATTTTGTCCGATTCTTGGACACTGCTTAGATCCAGTCCCTGCAGTTTTCTTGGCAAGATTTTTCCAAGTGGTTTGCTACTGCTTCCTTCCTAAAGCTAAGATAAAAGTCATTCTGTTGGCTTAGGGCCTAATGCAGAACTAAAACTCATGGTCTCCTAATTTCTACCCTGATGAATTAACCACTATACCAAACTGACTCTGTTTAGATATTCAAAATACCAATTTCCCCTATTTTGTTTAGATTTTCTTCTCCAAAAGGAATCAGAAAAATAAAAATAAACCTCACAGTGTGATTCTGAGCAGCATACAGAAAAACAATTAAACATTAAAAACTTTTAAACATAAATAGAAATAAACATTGTGTATGTTTACATAATTAAATAGATTATACTCCTTTAGTTCCATTAAACTTAGTGGATCTGTCTTGCATATAATTATGAGTTTGATTAGATTTTATAATGTCAATGATATTTTTAAGAAGCAAATAAACTTTTCTGATATAAAAAATAGTAGAGGAATAAGATGCTTATCAGATTAATATGATAGGAAAATACAGAGTTTAAATTTAAACTTTAGGCATGTTGTGTGAGCTATCGCTTATTTAAAAAAATATGCAACTGAGACTATTTATTTGGGAGGTTGCTTGAACCTCATAATGAACCTCATAGCATACCATGATAATCATATAACAGCAGCTTATGAGCATTGGCCCTCTATGACATCATGGAAATATTTTTAACAAGGTTAACTGTAAGAGATCTCTACAGCTTACTGGAAAACTGATAGCTAAATACACTTTTCTACGCTGGTTCTTTTCAATGGCAGTTGGATTTCATAAATTCCATGATCAATTGTTTGGTAATACTGTATATATAAATATCATCTTAAATACTAATGGCCTCTTTTGTACTATTATCAATACATTGCAACTAGGAAAAATATCTTAATGAGCAATATTACATGTATTAGCTAATTTAACCTGACAGCTACAGTCCTGTTTTGGAAAATAAAATATTCTAAATTTTATAAGCTAAATAGGTTTATAAGAGGTTTACAGTATGTATTAATACAGATGGATTCGGAAACAGAATTAGTTAAAGATTGTATGATAAAGTGGGCTCAAAATATTGAAGAACCAATAATGTTGGATACATGGGAAAGAATATGGGTAACAAATGTGAAATTCACACAAGCTCAAAATCTGAGAGAAAATTTTTATAAGATGTTCTATAGATGGCATTTAGATCCTAAAAAGCTGGCTTCTATGTATCCGAATGTACAGCCTAAATGTTGGAGGTGTGGTTCTCTCGATGCTACATATTGTCATATATGGTGGACCTGCCAAAAGATTAAGGCATTTTGGATAAAAATATGGTGGATTATGCAAAATATCTTTAAAAGAAGGATAAAGTTTACTCCTCAGTTATTCTTATTAGGTATATGCACTGATTTTACAGTGGTAGAGTAACTTGATTCTGCACCTAATAACGGCAGCAAGACTGTTGGTGGCGCAATACTGGAAGAAGGAAGACTTGCCTACAACTCAAGAATGGACATTGAAAGTTACAAACTTAGCCAAGATGGCTAAAATATCGGCATATATTAAAGATCACTCAAATGAGAGATATAAACGAGACTGGAAAAAATGGATTGACTATATACAAAATAAATATGGGACCAAGAAATTCCAGTTAGCCTATGCTTAAGATCAGAAATGATTTAAATTGTTTAAAGTTAGTTCAGCAAGAAGAAGCTAAGGTCAATGTAGAATGTCATTAATTTCTTTATTTCTTTTTTTCAATTGATTTTAGACTGTGTTTGTTAAAAATCCATACCGTGTACGGGTTCTGGAGAGTCGGGGGGGGGAAGGAGGAGAGGGGTTGGGGGGAGGGGGGAGGGAGGGGTATGCATTAGGTTAGACAAGAATTTGGTGGTAAACTAGAATTATTTTGACATATAAAAAATTGTACTTCGATGTCTTACTGATTGAGGGATGAAATGTTTGTTTTAAAAGAAATAAAACTTTTGAACAGAAAAAAAAGAGGTTTACAGTATGCAGGTACAGCAGTAGCTACAACTACGCAAAATGGGAAATTCCATTGATATGTACTTTTTAAATACTAAAGCTACCAGAGAAAATAATCACTAAATTATCCTTATTTATGAAATTTCCAAATTTATCAAGCTCGAACAGCTAGTATGTTAGACTACAGCTAGTTTGTCTGAACAAGGTGATTTTTACCTTCTAAGATCAACACATTTACAAATCAAAATCCAAATATGGAACACATACTCTTTTTGGTGCTGTCATGGTGTTTTCCCAGGAGGCCTCTGAGGGTAAACTACACTTAATTGTTATTTTAGGTCACTTCTAGTGATGTCATTTTTACCACTGCCAGAGTACTGACACCACCAAATACTTTTAAGCATACACATGTTCAACAATGGTAAATTGCAAAAGTAAGTGTGTATTTGTGATCTTTTGGTATAGAAAAGAGAACAATTCATAAATGTATTCTTCCTGATTCTTTAAATTATCAAAGTTTTTTAAGGAGAAGTAGTACATGAGAATTATTCTGATCTTAATTTGACACCAAACAGAAGTTTTATCATAAATACTGTATGAAAGGATGGATATTCCATATGAACTTTGTTTCAGTATGCTAAAATGTAAGAATGTACACATTTTTTGGCAAAGAGAAAGGGCTGAATGAAGAGAAATGGCAGTGCAAAAAAGTTGTATTAGAGGAAAAATTAAGCTCTTTTTCCAACCACCAGTTTATTAAGCAATCCAGCCTCTTCCATTTAATTTTTGTCACTGTTATATTAATTATATAAATAAAATAAAATATAATTAATTAATAATATAATATAATATAATATAATATAATATAATATAATATAATATAATATAATAATATAATATAATATAATATAATATAATATAATATAATATAATATAATATAATATAATAATACAATACAATACAATACAATATAATATAATATAATAAATATTCTTCTCACTTGTAACAATTGAGGTTTATTAAATTGGAAAAGACAAGGTAGATAAAAGAGAAAGAACTTTGGGACAACTTGTTACTTGATTTTAATCCGTGTGCAAAAACATCGTATGCGATTATTTTGACCTGGCAGCAATTTTAATGTAGCCTTTTCAGTAGCCTACTTTCCTAGATGTTTTTGTATTCATGAAACAAACTTTGGAGAGAAATTAATTATCTAGAACTTTTAATTTCTGAAATATGTATTGATTGATTTTTGCTTTAACATTCTGCAAGATAGCCAGGCATTTTATCATTTCATCAGATGAAATTGAGAGAAAGAATAATTTGTAAATAGGCATACTTAATGAATCCAAGAATGTCAATATGAACAGAAAATTCCACAATCCATGCCATTGAATACTGACATTGACATAATTGTTTGCTACATGGAGCATGTATATGCGTTATGAGTCTAAGTACCAACTACAGGCAGTCCTTCAGTTACAACAGTTCATTTAGTGGTTGTTCGAAATTACAACGGCACTGAAAAATGGCACACTATTTTTTCACTTTATAACCATTGCAGAATCCTCATGGTCATATGATCAAAATTCAAACACTTGGTAACTAACTCAGGTTTATGATAGTTGCAGCATCCCAGGGTCATGAAATCACTGTTTGCGACTTTCTGACAAGCAAAGTCAATGGGGAAGCCAGATTCACGCAGCAACCATGTTACTAGCTTAACAACAGCAATGATTCACCTAACAACTGTGGCAAGAAAAGTTGTAAAATGGAGCAAAATTCACTTAACAAATTTCTTACTCAGCAACAGAAATTATAGGGTCAATTATGGTCATAAGTTGAGGACTATCTGTATTAGACCATTTTCTAAGCCTAGCTTTAGACAAACAGCAGCTACACCTTTCCTTCTATCTAAAGAACTCAAAGAAAATGTATGTAGGGTCTATGTACCTAAAGTGCATTACTGATTTGTCAGAAAACACAATATAAAATTCATTACTAAGCATACTGTACACTGAAATCAGCCTGCATTTTGAGTAGTAGTAGTTGTTAATTTAAGATTAACATACAATTATGGTAGCACTTCTTTTTACAAAAGAGCTTGGATATTTTTTCCTCACCTACTTTCTATCCCAATTTCAAAATTACATTCTTTCTGAAAGATGAACAAATTCAAAATTTAAAGCCACAGTTTACTTTAATATTAATTTAACATTAATTCTAAAAATGTATTTCCATATTTACTTTGTAATTAATTTAGTACAGGTTTCCAAAATAATTCCTGTAATAATCTGAAATGTCATTCACAAAAAAAATTATTAATCACGAATGGCAGCTAAATGAAATAGCAGAAAATTAAATTTAAACAGAGGAAAGGCACATGTGAGGGGAACTGCCGTTGCTAAGTAACAACTAACCCTCTAAGATAATGTCTATCACTAAGCCCAGGTTGAAAAAGAACCTGGAACACATATAGACAAAAATTGAAGTACCCAAAAGAATATGGTAAAACGAAGTAGTTATGCACATACAGAAATGGCCCCCAAAATAGCAAATAAACCTGGAAAATTGAACTGCTTGAATTAATTCAAACAAAGATGTTTAACTGGCAGACCTGCAGTTCTAAATCATCACTTTAAAAGGACTTGCCCAGCTCTCATAATATTAAAGCCACAGTTTATACATCACAGTATATCCTAGGGTTATTTTTTATTTATCTTTTATTTGTTTTATAAAATTCATATTCTGCTTAAACCCAGAAATTTTGAATAAAATGTAAATTTCTAGGTGTCCATATAGGACAAGCAGGATCATGTTAATAAGTCATGTTAATACCTTCCTGATAAAACGTAGAAATACTTTATAGGGCTTTCTAGGTAATAATAAGCATGCTAATTTATAAATGGAAATCCAGTGCAGTGACCCCCAAAAGAGCAGGTTTTCTCTGATAACAGTCTAGTTAATACGTTCAGAATTAAATGCAGCCTCTGGATTATTTTTAAAGCAACGCCATGTGCAGTTTTGTTGCATGATGATCAAGTCTGAGTTACCATTGCCAAGCCTCTCTTGCTATAGTTTCCATTGCTATTCCAGGTGGAGCCGTAAGTCATGACATAGACTGCTCTTTTGGTGGACTGTATCTTCATCTCAGAGCAGCCACTGAAACCGATATTTCTGTCAAGATGTTTACAAACTACCAGCACTTCCATGTTGCTACAGCCTAATCTGAACATTCAATCCGTTAAACCTCTGACCTGAAGTGGCAATATATGGCTAAACATCATCAGTATACTAAGGATATTTTACTCCAAAAAATAAATGACCAGCAGTTGCAGACAGGCATTAATTAACATGAGAGGGATAAACAAGTCCTGCAGTCTCATATTGAACCAACTGCTCTTCCTACAATGACTACAGACTGGAACAACCTGCTTGATAAGATTGGAACAGGCTGCATAGTGGCCTTTTTTTAAACCAAGTGACATTACATCTTCCCTCAAAAAAAAAGCATTAACCATCCTGCACTGCAATAAGCACGAAGTATGACAGGCCATTCTGGCTTATCACCACATCATATTTAAAAACTTAGCTTAATATATTTTGAACCTATGATAACATAACAAGGATACTAGGAGTAATTTAACCTTTAGATCAATTTAATCATTTCCCACTGACTGCAACACAATAACCATTAGAAAAAAATAATACCATGCAAATCAATATGTTGACTATTCGGTGGGATGTTTTCTTTAGCCATGGAGATTAATAATTCACTAGCCTTTGAAAGTTTCTCTGCACTTTTATTCTGAAAAAGAAAAAATGATAAGGTACAACTAATAAATGCATGCAAAAGGTATAAAAAATGCTACTTGGAGTAAGAAAAAGCATAAAAACCACAGAACTAGATTTCTGGTGATTCTGCATTCCACCCCCACCCCCCTTTTCCAAGTTTTGGCTTGATAGCTAGGGCTAATGGAGAAGTGGCGAAAACAAGTTCAGTCATTCTCATATTTTTGAAAGAAGATTGATCTAATCGAGCAAGATACTCCTGTTTTCTTGATATATCAGGGTTCTCCCCCGCCCCAAATACATTAACAATGTAAGCTTTTGAATTCATTTTGAATCACAAGAAGATGTATTCAGCTAACTGTATAGAAAAGAGGAATATGTATATTATATATTGTTCCTTTCCTCTGTTTAGTTTATAGGTATAATGGTCTAATATGGATTAAATAGCAAACCACAATTTATATGATTATTTGGACAGAAAGATAGCTAAGAGCTTTTAACCTGAACTACAGAATCAGAATTAAAGGAACAGGATTGTATTTATTTGTTTACAATAAAATCTTACCTGCATCTCCATGTATGGGGGATCATTTTCAAGTTTTGCCTTGTCCTGTAACAACCTGGCTTTGTGGTCTTCAAGAAACTTGTCTAGGTTCTCAGCCATCATTATTTACTTCTGGAAATGATAATCTAACTGAATATAGTACCTAATGGATAAATAAAAGAAACACTATTTTATTAGTTGCCTAAATTTGCTTAATCAATATACAGACTGTTTGGTTTTTTAAATCCCATAGTAATTTGAAAGTAACCCCTTAAACCCCTCTTTAACCCTCTTGGACAGAGAGGATTGCTGGTTTGAAAGAGGGATTAAAAAGGCCATTTTTTGTCAGAATTGAACAGCCCTCTCTCAACAGAGGGGGAGGGATACAATATCATCTATTTCCAATCCTTTCAAACACTCCACACCAATTTGCACCACTCAGGTGACCCTGGTGACACAGATAAATGTCCACCTTAATGACCGGCTAAAAGAATGCAAATGATCAGCTATCTGCAAGGAGTATAAATCCTTCCATTCCCCAACATCTAGTCAGAAGCTTCTTGGATGAGAAGCGAAATGTCTTCAAAGAAAAACCAGAAAGTCCAGTTGCCTCTTTAAAAAAAGTACCTTTGATGCTACCAAGGCTGGGGTTTTCAAATTGTGGGTTGCAATCTCCAGAGGTCACAAGTAATTTAGAAGAATTGCAATTGAAAAAAAATGCTGATCAAGTTTGTGCAAACAAAGTAGGAGTGCTTTAAAACTTGTTCATGCTGTCTGGACACAACTACTGTGGGTCTGTTCATATAAAATATGGAGTAAGGCACAAAACAAATTTTAAGAGATGCTAGGCTTAGAGAGGTCTAATTTCAGTCAGAGCTATCTGCCAATCACAATAGTTTTATTTTTTTAGTTTTATTCATAAAACAGATGTATTATTTTATAAGATCACACTACTGCACACTTTGAGACAACCCTTATATTTACAGAAGACATCTAATCAAAACATGAAGTAAAATTAGTTTATTATGATGCATTTTTGACAAACTCCTAAGGATTTCTAATATTTCACTGTTTTTAGTAAGTTTGTAGATTAATGGGTGGTCTCCTCTATAGTCTTTCAAGCAATGGATTGCTGAATGGTATGTAGCTTCCTAAAGGTAATATTTTCCTTTCTTTAGTAACATACTCTCATATTTTATCCATTTTCCAGAATTTCCCAAAGATAATGAATAGAGGTTTGCTTCATCAACAACTTCCCTCACTTCACAAACCATCTTCGTGTGTTATTTTCCTTCTTTAAACCGATGGCTCAATCACATAAAAGTGGCCTATTCAACTTTAAGTACAAAAGTACAAATATTCCTTCAAAAAGTTTTGATGAATTCACAGGACCATGAGATGAAAGGGAGAGAGACCAGCAAACAATATTTCCAATTGCAGCTGCCATATTATGAGACCATTTCCCTTTCAAGGATGGGTTAACAAACTCACTGTTAGCCTTCCGGAAATGAAGAATGAATTACCGCGAAAGAGAACATTTGGATAATAAATCACTATTATGTTTGCACTTTTTCCCCTTTGCATTAACTTGTATTTTTACACCTGATTGGTTTCATTCTGGTGGCATCTTATGGTTAAATCTTTTAGAGCTTCCTGATGTAAATCGCTAGGACAGGATTCCAAGCAGCAAAGAGCCACACACACAAAGATAACCTTAAGCTACGGATATCCGAAATATCTTCTAAATCCGGAGAAAACCACCCAGAACTAAGTCAGCCGCTCGCAGCTGAGAGAGAAGCGCAAACTTGAAGTTTCCGCCAGCCCTGCCGCTTTAAGGAGCCGGGAGGCGTTGTTAGGCAACCGAAGTACAACAAAACCTGCGGCCTCCGAGGAGCTTTGGCGAAAGCCGACCACGCACAGCGTTTCCATAAGCACCCGGCTATCTGAGGCGAACGTGGATTTAAAAGGACAACTCTACGCCCAACCTCGCCCACCCCAACCCTTCCGCCAGCCTTCTCCAAGCCCCTGCGAGATACGCAAGAGAGTTCCATTCACCCCGGCCCCTGTGCTTGCCGGTTCGGGTCCATTTTTAACCCTTCCCCCTCCGGGGGGGGGCAGAGGGGAGGGGGAGGAAAGAAGAAACGGTCTTTCTAGGCGCGCGCTTGTACCGGACTAGTTCTATTCAGCAATGAGCCCCCTTTGGGCTGCAGCCACCAGTCCTTCGGAACTGTCCTTGCCTGAAGTTCACCTCGTCTGCCGCTCGCTCCGGAAAGGCCCAGGCGCCGGCGGGTGGTCCAGCAGCGGCTCCCGCCGATTTTTCTCAGTCTCAACTGAAGCTTCTCACAGCGCTCCGCCTTCTTGGGGAGGAACCGAAAAAAGCGGGGAAGTGGGGGCGGAGAATAGGCTGCTTACTAACGGGCGCTCTCTACTGCCTGGAGTCAAAAACGCATCCGGATTTGTGAGACAACCTGTTGGTCCTGTGCTGCGTTGTGAAGATGATAGGTCTTTTCGGCAGCCTTTAATCCGTTTGCAGCCGTCTGACGCTCTGTGCAAGCTCAGAAACCCCCTTGCCCACAGGCACAGCAGAAGTTCCAACACTTTTTTTTTGTATCATCGAATCAGTCTTGACTTCTGGCAACTGCCAGGATGAGTCCCTGCAGTTTTCTTGGCAAAACTTCAGAAATGGTTTATCATTACCTGCTTTTAGGACTGAAAGAGACCACTATAATAAATCGTCTCTTTTTAGGCTAGATCAAAGTGAAAGGGGAAAAAAACCCCACACTTTTCTAGAGTCTAGTGTCACTTCATTAGCTCTTTGAGAAGAGGAGCAGCCAACGTTCAGTCTAGGGTCTGACATCTCAAAAATTAGCTGCAATGCTAATGACCCATGTGAGAGTGAACTTGGCAAGCATGCACTGAAGATTCTGATCAGGGGGCTGAGATCCTTCAAAATTGTAACCAGCTGATACGAAGAAATATGTTGATTTCATTCACAAACATAAATAAAAGCAAAAAAGGTGGTATAATGGGCTTAGTGACCAAAGTTACAATGGCATTGAAAAAAGTGACTGATCACCTTTTTTCACACTTAGTGACCATTTTCACACTTAGCGACCGTTGCAGCATCCTCATGGTCACGCAATCAAAATTTTGATGTTTGGCAACAGATTCGTATTTATGATGGTTTCAGTGTCCTGGGGTCATATAATCACCTTTTGACAAAGTCAAATGGGGAAACCAGATTCACTTATGTTACTAACTTATCAGCTGCAGTTATTCACTTAAGAACTGTGGCCAGAAAGGTGGTATAGTGACCAAAGTTTCAATGGCATTGAACAAAGTGACTGATGACCATTTTTCACACTTAGCGACCGTTGCAGCATCCTCATGGTCACATGATCAAAATTTTGAAGTTTGGCAACAGTTACAATTTATATTTGTAAATTGTAGTTATGTTGAAATAAAAAAAAATTACAATACTATTTTTGCGTTGTATGAAAATTTTTGTTGCTCCGTATAAAATTTTTAATCACCCCCCCTCAAAGGTGTCCCTCTTTACCAATCTGAAAATCTGGTCACCTTAGGGATAAGGATCTAAATATTTTAGAGGAAAATAACTGGAAACACATTCTGTTAATGCTATGGTCCAAGTTCACTTAGTTAGGTGTTAACTAATGCACAAATTCCCATCCAGCTATTGCCAAGAATTCTTTAACACATCTTCAAGTCCAACTGTTTTTCTATTGTATTCACATCTGGACAGCACCAAATTAGGGAAGTTTATTGTCTCATTTAGCTACCAATGTATCTAAAATTCACACCAATTACCAAATTACATTTGCCCCAGCTTTTCAATTACATAAACTTTAAAAGTCTGTCTGCACGTATCCGTAGAGATGCAGTCATCACCCAGTTCCATATTTAAATACAATGGAGAAAGGCTGCCAGCAGCACGCAGAGATCTCTTGAGATATGTGTTTCTGGAACTCAGCAATTTGCCAATATTCGTCGGAACTGGCATGTTGGTTGTGGAATTCTGGGAATGGAAGCCCATACATATTAAATTGCTGAGACTCAGAAACACTGTCTTGGATGGCTTGGGGCTCCCTTCGGAGACATACCTGGCGCGCGGAGTAAAGCAAAGGCGAAGCCAGCCTGGCTCTTGGGAGACTAATCCCATCGCTTACCAATAGGGGGCAATCTGGAGGCTTCGCGGAGCGGCCGGAACCATTCGCTAGGAACGACTGTTCTCCCTGACTTCCGGTTTGCGCTGTCCGACAGCGGACCGGGAGGTTCCTCCTGCCCGAAGCGGTTCACAGGGAAGCAGAGCCTGCTTTGGCTCGGCCTGAACAAGCCGGTGAAATGGCGACTGCCGGCCCTTCGGGGAGCGGGATGGCCCAGAAGACGTGGGAACTGGCTAACAACATGCAGGAGGCACAGAGCATCGACGAGATATACAAGTATGACCGCAAGCAGCAGCAGGAGATCCTGGCGGCCAAGCCATGGACCAAGGAGTAAGTTGGGTGTCTGGGCGACAGGGAAACCGTCGCTGCCTCTGCGTTCCTCGTTCTCTGCCTTGGTTCAGAGAGTTCTGCCGGCGGCCGAGGTCGCTGCCCGGTCCCATGGCCAGGAAGAGGGGCCGGTGCAGCAGCGATGATGCACTTGCCCCAGAGGTAGCCTGATGCAAGGCGGATCTGGAGAGAATAGAGAGATAGAAAAACGGGACCAAGGAGAGATTGCATTCCACGGAGCAAGTGACCAGCTAGTTAATATGTGTGAAGGATTTCAATTTAAGAACAGAGATGGAAGTGTGGATTTTGCAGATCCTAAGGAGGTAGAAATAATGGGATTTGGCATTTGACTCACATGGATCTTAACAAAAAGGAGAAAATGACATCAAAGATGAAACCAAGGAAAGTGAAGATGGAATTAAATTGGGTGAAGAGAGGCATGCTTATTAGAGGATTGTAGTTCCTATCAAGCAAATACTGATAACTAATTACATGTCTACTGTGTTTTAACAACATATAGTTAACCCATGTATTTGGGGCTTTCTTTTTTTGCTTGTAACCATGATGCAACCTTTTTTTTTCCTGCCGTGATTCCACAACATTGTCTTTATCTCATCTCTTGCCTCTTGCCCAGTTATAAAGTATTGTTTTCTTCCTTTAGCCAACATCAACCTACAAGTTTTAAAGTATAGAAAATGTGAGGCACTTTGCTGATGATTCTGTCTGCAGAGCATCAGATGATCCACAGGGAGAGGCTCTTTCGAAGTTACAAATCTCCACAGCCTACTATTTCTCATTAGCGTGATTCTTTCTCAAATAGCCATGAATGCTGAATTAGCCCAAGGGCATAGCACTGAAGCCATTTCCTACATTCATATAAATGCTTCTAGTTAACTTAAAAATAAGGAAAATAAAGAATACTGCCATATGACATTAGATATAAATTAATTAAATAAAAGTATGTGATACATAAACATTACACTTTGACAGTTGGCAGTGTCATTCATTGAAACAGTAATATCGGTCATGATGATTGAGTTGTTACATAATACTGTTTTCAAATTCTCCAGCATGATTTAGTTTAGAAAATTAGTTTATTAAGAATGCCCAAATCCCATTTTCCTCTTTCTCTCCTACTTGAGCAGAGAGGTCTTCAGAATTCTTCTCATTTGCTTTTCTTTCTTTCACTGCTTTGAGAATTCTTCATTTCTTTGCCTAGCAAAGAGATATTTTCCTCTCCTTGCCCAACATAGAGATCCTTGCTGAGGGGCAGCAACACCCTTCTTTTTGTCTACCTCGTCCTTTTTTCCCTAAATCAGCTTGAGTCTTCTGGCCAATATTTCTTGCCCAAGCCTTCCATTTCCACTGCCCCTGCTCAGAGTCGTTCCATACCACTTGTCATAGAGTTCAAGCCTTTTAATTTAATTTGAAAAAAGCTTCACTTCACTCATTTTTAAAAAAAATAATATTATATGAGCAGTTAAGGGCTTCCAGAATATGTTCAACACAACCTGGTCAATGGCTAACCAGGCCCCATTTTTGTTGGGAGATCCATAGTGGTGTGCTCAATAGGCTGTGAGGTTCCTACCACATCTGTCTTATTCACGAGCCCAGCCTGCACGTTTATACAATGCTACCAGCAAGCATGTTTAGAGATCAGAAAGGCAGAACAAAAGCATGATAGCGATGGGCAATAAGATTGCATAATTATGCCAATATGGTTTGTGATGTCTTGAGAACAGAAACAGAACACTTTTCTTCAGCAATGCAAAAACACCTTTGTTTAAGATGTATGTGGAGATTATATACATAGACATTTTTACGTGTATCCATGTATAATATGAAAGCACAGAATATTAAGATACAGAACACTATAGCATATAGCATGTGATGAGAAAAAGGAAGGAATTCACAGTTTTAGAGGTAATTCTATAAGTTAGGTATCAGAATAGTTCTTAAATTAAGCAGTCCTTTGAGCCAAATTTCATACATCCAGACCATGCACAATATTATATAAATGTTTTATTGAATTATCAGACAATGTTACTTTATGGTTTTGCATGTACCGTAATTCTACTTTATTTATTTAAAATAATTTGCAGCCTGCATCGTTGTCAATATTCTTACAAAAAAGATACAGATTACAAATACGTACAATATAGGAAATTATTAAATTAGAAACAGTAAAAAGGTCATGGATAGTAAAAAGTTATTTATTTCATGGAAAAAATGACATCAGTGCTGGATCCAAACATATTCCTAGAGAGCACATTCAATAGCTAGAGAATTGTTCTAGGGAAAATCCTGCCGCATGCCATACATCTGAGCAGATGGTGAGTTAAATAATCCAGTCAGTCAGTGACTTTATTAGGACTATATAAATATACAAAAAATTGCTTGTCTTGGGGGTCATCACCCAAAATATTACAAAAGGAAGTTAATGCAATGGTGAAAACATGAATTTTGTGTAATAACAATCTTATTATGGCATGAAAAAGAAAGGTTTATATTACACTAGATGAAGTTTTGTATGCCAAATTTCAGGCTACATCAAGACCTGTTGCAACAAACAAATATATAGTAACTGATTCCCTGTTTTTTGGTAGATAGATTCTCATCTTAAGTCCCATCTTACGATGTTGGATATTTAACATGTTTATAATTTCAGAATTGTCAGATATTTTTTCTAAATGTCTACCTCCAGTTACACTTTTTGTAACATCACAATTATCAAAATATTCTAGATATGTAAAAAAACTTTAATATATTTTTGTTCTTTTGAAGATTAATGGTGGGTTTTTATTTTTTTCTGATGACCTAAAAATAGCCTAGTGATTTTATGTCCAAGAGAGCCATTATGCTTAAATAATGTGTATTTTTCCCATTTTCCTTTCTATAATAATTCAGTTGCATTATAAAGATATTTGGTCTTTTCCTTGCAGCCACCATTATTTCAAGTACTGCAAGATCTCTGCTTTGGCTCTTCTGAAGATGGTCATGCATGCTAGATCAGGAGGCAACTTGGAAGTGATGGGCTTAATGCTTGGAAAAGTAGATGGCGAAACAATGATCATAATGGACAGTTTTGCTTTACCAGTGGAAGGCACTGAAACCAGAGTTAATGCTCAGGCTGCTGCATATGAATACATGGCTGCATATATTGAAAACGCAAAGCAGGTAAAAGAAGAAGATAAGTTTCTATTTTAGCAAGTTAACATTAACTAAAGATATCTGAGTTCAGTTGTGGATCCGGAGACACTTAGATGATAACCTTTAAATTGAGTATGCTTTGCTCTTAAACTTAAGTGAGATGAACGTGATTTTACACTGATAATGTTTTGCTGTGGTCACCACAGGCAATCATTAAACCAATAACGCAGTAGTTAAGTGAATCCACCTTCCCTCACTGACTTTGCTTGTCCAAAACACTCTGGAAAGGTTGCAGATGGTCATCATGTGAACCCAGGATGCTACAAATGATTGTAAATAAATGCTGATTGCCAAGCAGTAAAATTTCTGTTCACTGTACCATGAAGACATTATGATAGTCATATGAGGATTGGTCATAAGTTGCTTTTTTAGTGTTGTCATAACTTTGAATTGTTATTGCTCAATGGTTAAGTTGAGGACTACCTGTACGTTCACAATATATTGTATTGTGATTCTGAATATTCTGTGTAAATAAAATCTACAGTTTGCTAATAATCCCCAACACTGGAATGGTTATATTAATTGTCTTTTGAACAATATGCTTTCTTTCCTCTTCCTTCTTGTGGTTTTGGTTAGGTTGGTCGTCTAGAAAATGCAATAGGCTGGTATCACAGCCATCCTGGCTATGGCTGTTGGCTTTCAGGAATTGATGTCAGTACACAGATGCTTAATCAACAATTTCAAGAACCCTTTGTAGCTGTGGTTGTGAGTATAATTTTAGAATTTGTGAACTAAACACTAAATACGCCTGAGAGCTAATTTCCGCAGTATTGTGTGAACAGGGTTGGGGTTTTTTTTTGCTACTTGCTGGATTTTTATGTGCTCATCTGAATGTTATTTTAAAAATTAAGTGGAGTCTTTCAAGTTAAATTAGTATAAGAACTAGAAATTTCAAACTGATTGTATGCAGTTTAGCAAAGTGTTTTTAAAATTACTAATGCTGGAAGAATATGTCTATTTGAATGTAGTTTAAACCAGGCATTAATCCATATAGACATATCATGCATGTACTCACATGCCAGTCTATCAGGAGAACAGCAAGTATAAACAAAAGTTTACCAGAGATGGGAAGTCCCCAAAATAATTCATATACGATTGCGTAATAAAATCATACATTTTACATAAAAATAATATTTAACTGCTTTTAGGAATGTATTGTATATGTTAACTCTGAATACATTTTACAGATTGATCCAACAAGGACAATATCTGCAGGAAAAGTAAATCTTGGAGCTTTTAGAACATATCCTAAGGTAACAACACTATAACCAAAGTTATATAATATAAAATTGGAATTATAGCAATAGCAATAGCAATAGCAGTAGACTTATATACCGCTTCATAGGCCTTTCAGGCCTCTCTAAGCGGTTTACAGAGAGTCAGCATATTGCCCCCAACAATCTGGGTCCTCATTTTACCCACCTTGGAAGGATGGAAGGCTGAGTCAACCCTGAGCCGGTGAGATTTGAACCGCTGAACTGCTGATCTAGCAGTAGCCTGCAGTGCTGCATTTAACCACTGCGCCACCTTGGCTCAGAATTAACTAAACAAATGAAGTTTTGCTTTGATGTAGTTCATAATAAGACATTGGTTATTTATATTCTCAGGCTTTCAAAAATATAGCATTATATTGCAGAAGGAGAAAATTACATAGAATACTGTATTTTCATTACATAGAATATTTTCATAGGATAATCTATTTTTAATCCCAATGCATGTCAGTGGTATGTGAATAGTTAGATAATCATAGCTGAAAGTGACCATTTACTATTCTTGGCTTTTTCTGTTGAGCTTATCTAGTCTAATTTAAGAAATTCACCTCTGTATCAAAAGTCTTTTAAAATTTACACAGGGGAAACAAAGATGTCTTCCTTAAGAGAAAAACAAATTGAACAACCTGATAGAAAAATTATCTTATGAATTTAAGATTTCCTGTGTTAAAATTATGTCTCTTTAGCCTTTTCAGAGGCACATGGTTTCTGCGCTTGAGGGAAAGCACTTTGTCAATGAATTACTAACAGGGGCTAATGCAGAAATCACAAATTACTTATGGAAGCACTTTTTGAAGACAGTGGCAAGAACTGGGGATTAAAGCAGAATTTTTGTACAAAAGATAATACAGTGTGTCCCTTACACTTTTGTCAGAAAAAGTAAAGTGAAAAATTCTATATGTGCATCAGGGTGTTTTAATTATATCATTCAGGTTGCTTCCTGAAAATTTATAAACCAGATGGAATGGAATCGAAACTGAACAAAAATTAATACATTAAATTGTTAGGAAATTGTTATATTTCCATTCCTTGTACTAGTATGTTTTATCTTTCAGGGCTATAAACCTCCTGATGAGGGCCCTTCTGAATATCAGACTATCCCACTTAATAAAATAGAAGATTTTGGAGTGCACTGTAAACAGTAAGATATTATCTTTTAATATAACAGCTTTGGAATGTTTCCCAATTTGGAAAGAAAAATACATCTACTTGAAATTATATAAATCCTATAAATATATTGTGTATGTGCATTGTTTTGTCTTGCTTTGGAACAAAAAGGGAACAGATATATGTAATCAATATGGCTTTCAATGAAGCTCTTTTAAATAAGCAAATCTGATTTGCTGAGGTATGGTAGCAAATTTGACCCCACCAGTTTTGATTAAAAAGCATTCAATATCTTCCTCAATGACGATTTTGCTCACAATTCCTATGCGTCAAACAAACTAACTTGTACCTATCCCACCCTCCCCATTTTTCTGTAATTATGATTGAGTAACTGTGCACATGCACAGACACTATTAAGAGAGAGAGATTTTGAATATAAGCCTAGTGAACAGAGCTTTGTGCAACTTGAAGTGAAAGTTATAAAACTATAGGAGAAAAAGTTGTTTCATTCTCTACTGTTTGATAGTACAACATTTCTTTATATTCCTAAGATACAGTATCCAAGATCCTGAAATATTTTTTCTCCACTTTCTTTCCTCAGTTTTACCTAATTTTCTAGAATCTCATAAAATGTTATTAATAACATCTTTTCTTGATCATATTAATATATAGTACTCAATATTTGTGTATACAAAAGCATTTTAAATATATTAAATTACCATCCATTCATGAGCTTACTTTGAAAAATGTTCTATGTCTCTATGTAAACATTTTTTTAATACAACAGGTATTATGCCTTAGAAGTATCCTATTTCAAATCCTCTTTGGATCGCAAGCTGCTTGAGCTGTTGTGGAATAAATATTGGGTGAACACTCTTAGTTCATCTAGTCTGCTTACTGTAAGTATTGTAGAACATTTGAACATACCAAAGCAGATTACTAACAAACTTAATACATAGTCTTTGAAAGACTCATCTGTGTTTCTGTAAGCAGAAAGATAAAAGGTCAAGAGGAGGAATTTCATAAAATTTGTTACAAAATCCATTTGGTGTTTGGGGTGCTGCAGGACACAGGTCATATATTCTTCAGCGTAACACTAAAAATTACCAATTATAGAGACAGCTCTGGAGACCACTTTTCTATTGAACAGCGTCCTTCCTTTCTAACATGTTATATTGGTTGACTCAGCCTTCCACCCTTCCAAGGTGGGTAAAATGAGGACCCAAATTGTTGTGAGCAATATCCTGACTCTGTAAATCGCTTAGACACGGCTGTAAAATTGTATATAAGTCTAAGTGCTATTGCTATATTTTTTAAAATTTATTTATTTAAGATTAAAAATCCTGTTTTGTCCATCTATGGTAGATACCATCTGCCTGAAAAGAGATTTCCATCCATTCCTTTTCCAGTAACTCTCTGCAGCTCACAAAAAATACTCTGGAACTTCCGGGGGGCGTGGCCTGTTGCCGAGGAGGGCTCCACCGAGCTCCTCAGAGATCTGGTCTGTATATCTAAATAAAATCATAGATAGCACCCCTTTCTGGCTAAGAAAGGGGCAGGGAGAATAGCCCCGTAGGTTAGGATCTAATCGTAAACCACAGCCTTTTTTCTTTTTTTGGCTGTGGAAAGAGATTAGTTCCGGCCGAAGCGGAGCTCTTATCTCCAGCCATTTCTTCTCAGCTGCCTTTTTTTTTGGCAGCCCCAGACAGGCTAGCCCCCCCCCAGGACAAGACAAAGTTTTTTTTTCAAGCTAGAATTGATACGGGCGGGTCCCACCCCTGTGAGATTTATGTTTTTAGTACTATCGTAAATACCAGCACCATTCGTCTTAGAGACTTCTTTGTCTAATTAGACCTCAAAATGGCGATTTCTCTCCGTGGATGATTGATATACTTAGCCGGTGTTATCTTCCTGCAGACTGCTCCTTAAGAAAATAAATTTTTCTTTTTTGGAAATAGAGGGGAGCGAAGCTCTGCTTACTTGCTTATTTATTATGCCATCCAAATCAAAGAAGCGTCTTGCTACAAAAGAATTTAAAGAATTTTCATTGGAAACACAGCCTTTGTCTCCTATGTCTTCTGTTGAGGAACTTTTAACACAGGAATATCTCCTTAAAATGCTTAACGCTTTTAAGAAAGAAATCAGGGAATTTGTATTGGAATTATTTGATGATTTACAATCTAAAGTTAATCAAATGAAGGCGAATACTTTTGCAGCTGTGTCTGCCCTGTCAGATTACTCTGCTGAAATAGAAAACAAATTGGAAAGTCTGGAGAAGGCTAATTTTAATTTGACTACCAATATTCAAATTTTACAAGAAAAAATTAGAAATAACGAAGAACAGCTTATGATACTAAATTTTAATAGGAAGGCATTTGCAATTAGAGTCAGAGGATTCCGTGAAAAGAAGCAAGAGAATTTAAAACAGACCTTTGCTGAAGCCTTCAGCCACGCGCTGGGAAGCCCGGGACTTAACTTTGATTGGCAGATTCGGAAAATCTATCGCCAGAACTCATTGATAGCGGAACAGCGACAGCTCCCGAGGGACATAATTATATATTTCTCTACAAAAGAATCTAGAAACGCGATTGTGCAAAATTTTTATAATAATAGGCTCCGAATTGATGACCAGGACCTGATTGTCTTCAAAGAGATTCCTTTCCAGATATTGAGAGCAAGAAGGGACTACGCCTTTTTAACTAAAGAGCTTAGGAGTCAACAGATTCGATACAGATGGGAGGCACCTGCCGGCATCACGGTTACATTTGAGAATCAAAGATTTCGTCTTAACTCTATTTCGGAGGCTCAAGATTTCTATTGTAGGATTCTGAAGGCGGGACTTCCTGACGCGCTCGGAAGAGAGGAGAGACAAGCGGAAGGAGAAAGCAAACGGCTGGCCATGCGGCTGCAAGATGGAGGGGGTAGCCCCTCCTCTCTCGGAGAAGCAGAAGAACGCAGATCGAGAATTTAGATACTTCAAAAGACTTCCTAAAGTTGAGGACTGAATGGGGGTTTGAGACCTCTCTCCGGTAGAAAAAGTGGACTAATTTTTATCAGAAGGGAAAGCTGGATGAAACTACTTTGAGCTAGATTCTAAAGTAACGTTAGCACAAATTTGATAGTGGTTAAAAGAATGCGGAATGATTTATGTTGTTTAAACTTTGTTAGATGGGACTATTTTAAAATAGAAGGTTAACTGACTCTTGCTGAAAGTATTATTTGAAAATGATCCATGCTATTTAACTTTTATTTGAAGGGAAAGTTGGTTGTTATAGTTACTTTTTAAATAAACGCTAGTATAAATTTGATAGTGGTAAATATTAGACAAGCAAGAGATGAGGGTAAAATGTATGTGGAATGAATTATGTTATTTGTGGTAAATACCAGACAAGCAAGGGAAGAGGGCAAAATTTACGTTGTTTAAAGCTTATTAGAACAGGAAGCCGCTTGGGATTATCTTAAGATAACTGTAAAAAGAATGCGGAATGATTTATGTTGTTTAAACTTTGTTAGAAGCGACTACCTTAAAATAGAAGGTTAACTGACTCTTGTTGAAAGTATTACTGGAATATGTGGAATGATTCATGCTACAAATCGCTCTGAGCTATATTTTAAACAAATGTTAGCATAAATTTGATAGTGGTAAATATCAGACAAGTGGGGGATGAGAGTAAAATGCATGTGGAATGAACTAAGTTATTTAAATTCTACTAGAAGGGGAAGTCGGTTGGAATTATCTTAAGATAGAAATTGATTCCTGTGTAAAGTAATATCTGATCTATGTTGCTTAACTTTACTAAGAAGGGGAAATCTGGTTAGATTATTTTGAATTACGGTTTGAAAAAGGGGTAAAGAAAGATCATTCACGTTGTTTAAATTTTACTAGAAGGGAAAGTTTGATTACTTGTCTGTAAAGTTATATTTGAATATATGGCAGGAACTATGCTGCCTAAATCTTATTGGAAGGGATCATGAGGTTTAGGAAGGGAACGGGAGAGTCTACAGAAGATCGGGGTAAATAGCAAAGAAGTAAGAGACGAGAATAAAATATAGATAGAATGATTTATACTATTTAAGCATAGATAAAGATGGGGGGCTGAGATCAACACAAAGAGTGGTTTTTTTTTTTCTTTTTTATATATTACTTTTATTTTTTAATCCATATATTTTAGATAGAAGGTAGTGCCAGGTGTGGGCCCTGGGAAGCCGGGAGGATTAGGGATGGGGATTGTGGGGGGTGGGGTGGGGGGGGGTTAACATAATCTTAATAAGAACAAGAATGTATTTATATACGGTGGTTCCTTTTTTTATTATTATTATTATTATCTTTTTTTTTTTTCCTTGGTTCATTTTACATTTATTAGATCAAACAACACTCGAATAAAGGCATACACCAAGGAGGGAGGTAGAGGGAAGGAAGAGGGAGGAGTAAGGAAGGAGTAAGGGGAATGTAAGGAGTATGTAAGGAGGGTGTCTGGGGAGTAAGGGGAGAAGGAAGGTTTGAGGGGAAAGGGAAGTAGGAGGGGAGTGTTAGAGGGAGAAAGGAAAGTTGGAGGGGGTAGATGGGGTGTATGGAGGATGCAAGGGTTAGGTGGGGTTGGGAATGATGAGTTGTGTTTCCTTTTTATCTGTTCGTTTTATTCCTTTTTTCCTTTTTTTTTTTTCTTCTTTTCTTATAGTAAATACCCTGTGTATAAATGATTGCAAATGGAATGTGAAAATTGAAAATTGAATAAAATATAAAAGATAAAAAAAAATACTCTGGATAGCAGACCCAGTAGGGCAGATTTCGTGGGAACTTGAGAATTGTGTGAGAGAGAAAAGAAGTCAGATCATATGTTCAAATAAAATTTAAGTAGAAATCTTGGGGAATTCTGTGAGTTGAAGTCCACGCATCTTAAAGTTGCCAAATGTTAACACTGTTCTGAAGCAAAGTGTAGATATAGACAAAAACTCTGTCCTATAGCAAAGTGAGGCTGTTGAATAATTCTATGATTTAACCCTGCTCTGTGATAGAAAATAACAAACATCTTTTCAGTTAGTAATTAAATCACTTATTCCATATCCATCAACTAAATTAATTCATATGCTTAAATTGTTCAATATCATCTTATTTTCTTAATTACACACACACACACTCACTCTAATAGCATGGGTTTTAGGACTTGCCTACCATTAACTAGAGATATGCAACAGTTTGGATCCACAGCCGAAAAGGTGCTTCAGATGGGATGGGGGTATGCTTGCTTCACCTGTCAACATTATGCTTCTTTAAAGAGGTGCCCTGAATTGCAGTGGGCACTCCATATTTCATCCTAAGTACATTTTTGCTTTGTATCTAAAAGCTGCACTAAAGCATGTAAATTCTGCATTTAAAATTGACTAATTGCTGAGCCTAGCAGTACTTAATCTATTTTAGTTCATCTTGAAAAAAATTATTTAGGGTGGACCTCTGTAGTATTTGGACGGGAGACAATCAGACTGAACAGGGCTGTAGACTAGATGGTAAAATTGAAAAATACACTGAAAGAAAGCAGTGTCAAACCCCTATTGTTGCCAGGCCAAAAAAAACCCCTCTACATAGATATATTGTAGATTTTAAACTTCAGTAGCTTCTTTAGTATGGGTTGTAGAAAATAGCAGCACGTGTGGAAATTGTGTTCATGATAAATCTTTTTCAAATGCAGAATGCTGATTATACAACGGGACAAGTATTTGACCTGTCAGAAAAATTAGAGCAGTCAGAAGCTCAACTGGGACGAGGAAGCTTCATGCTGGGTTTAGAATCTCATGACAGAAAATCAGAGGACAAACTAGCCAAAGCAACAAGGGACAGGTATGGTCGTCTTCATTTGAGGTTTTGGATTAAGAATAAAATACTTATTGATAACTAGCTGTACCCGGCCATGCATTGCTGTGGCCCAGTCTGGGCATAGTGGGGCGGCAGGTGGGTGCTGCCGTTGGTCAGGACTCGGGGCTGCTGGGCTGGGTGAGGCTGGTTGGGGAGATGGCGCTGGGGCTGTCGGCCTCGTGGAAGTTGTTGAGCATCTCCTTGGAGGAGCTGTGCTCAGGCTCCCCCAAATCGGTGGCCTGGGAGAGTGAGACGTCCAGGATCTTGGAGGAGGAGAAGTCCTTGGTGTGCCGCCTCATGGGGTACCCAGGGGCCGCCCCAGCCCCGCTGCACCTCAGGCTGACACTGCCGCCGCCACCCCATTGGAGCTGCCTTGAGGCCATAGCTGGCTTGCTGTAAGGGGGGGGGGGTGAAGAGCGCAGCCAGCCGGGCTGAGGAGACGCTCTGCCTCCGCCTCCTCTGGAGCTCCACTGGGCTGGCTGGGCGTAGGCCAGCTTAAGGGCGGGGAGAGGCGGCCAGTGGATGGCGCAGGTAGCGCCCCACTGCAGACAGCAAAGGCCCGGCGGGAGGGGAGGGGAGGCCAAAGGGCTTCAGCTCCCCTTGGCGGAAATGGCCGAAGCTCGTCAGAGGAGGGCGGAAAGGGGAATGGGTGTGGCCACAGCCCAGCCACACATATAAAGGGACCGTCGGGACGAAGCTGGAGAGAGGCCGAACTGTTCAGAATATACTATACTCACGAAATGAACGCTGTGGTAAACGACACGGCTCAATTCCAACGCAATGTCACACGAAATAATCAAAATGAAAATAAATCAAAATCTATGAAAATTCAGTATAACAATGCAATTGGAAACATTGAAATGAAATCATGAAATATTTAGTATAGCGTGTGTTGCTTTTACGTCCCCCAGATGGCGTTGGTTTTCAAAAAAGCATGTTTTTACAAAAGGATCATTGGCTTACCTGAACGGTCGTTCTCAGGCGCTGCGAGGAGAGTCCAAGCGTGGGTTAACACAGCCTATCTGCCCTTGGACTGAGTAATTTTTTTCTTGACCACGCCTCCCTTTGCCTCTCCATGTTCAGTTTAAAAATGAAAGGACAATCGTATGGTAAGAGTTCACAGTCAATAATACAGTCACAGTTTGTAAACAACCCCACTGGCTGGGTTTGGACTCTCCTCGCAGCACCCTGAGAACGAGCGTTCAGGTAAGCCAACGATCCTTCTCCAGTGCGCTCCTTGGAGAGTCCAAGCATGGGACATGACCAAGCTACTGAGTCCCAGGGTGGGTAAGAACCGGAGCCTCCGGAGTTTCAGCAACTCTTTGCAAAATTCTTCTTCCGAAGGAGGCTTTGGCTGAGGCAAAGGTGTCTATTTTATAGTTTTTTATAAAGGCGGTGGGGGAAGCCCACGTGGCCACCCTGCAAATGTCCAAAATAGATGCCTGGGTCGCCCAGGCTGCTGAAGCTGCCGCGCTCCTAATAGAGTGTGTGGTAACCTTGCACGGGGCCGACTTGCCCTGATGCTCATACGCCAGCTTAATGCAAGCGCATAGCCAACGACCTACATTGTGAGACAAGACCTTGCGGCCGAGAGACCCGGGAAAGAAAGAGATGAAGAACGCCTCTGAACGACGGAATTCCTTAGTCCTCTTTACATAAATGCGGACGGCATGCCTCACGTCCAACTTGCGCCATTCGCGCTCTCTAGGGTGAGAAGGTTTAGGACAAAGGTTAGGCAATATAATCTCTTGAGATCTATGGAACAGAGAGTTAATTTTAGGGGTAAATGATGGAACCGTGAAACAAGCTGAGAACCCAATGGCAGGACAACACACGGATAATGTAACAACAACTAGCGCACACGGCGTGCTGTAATCCGTGACGTCCTGCCCCTGGCCTTCACAATGCAACGGTCACTGCCTTATGGACATTGACATTTACATTTAAGTCCAAGTCCAAGGTAAATGAAGGATCGAGTCTCAATATAACCCTGTCAGGGTGGATCACGCACAAGTCCTCCCTGACTGAGAGAGCCGCCAGTTCGGACACCCTGCATGCAGAAGTGATAGCCACCAGAAAGGCAATCTTGATGGTTAGGTGGTGTAGACTAGATGTACGCAGAGGCTCAAATGGGGGACCAGTCAGAGCCATTAAGACAAATGGGAGGTCCCAGAACGGGTATCGGTGGACCGTCAGTGGGCTGATGTTTGCTGCGCCCTTCAGAAAGCTCTTAATTTGAGGGTGCTGGCTCAGAGAATGAGACGAACCCCTGGCTAAGATGGTCGATAGCGCTGCAACCTGACGCTGGAGTGTACTGGGTGCCAGACCTTTATCCAGACCTTCCTGTAGGAAGTTCAGGGTCTGAGGGACTGAGGCAGAAAAGTCAACAATGTCTCTAGCTTTGCACCACGATGAAAAGGCGGCCCAGGTCGCATCGTATATTCTGGTAGTGGAGGGTCTCCTGGACGTTTGTATTGTTCGTATGACCTTGTCAGAGATGTTCTGTTTCCTCAGGAGGTTCCCCTCAAGTGCCAGATGGCTAGTTGTAGCCACTGGGGGTCTGGTTGACTGATGGCCCCCTGGCTGAGGGAGGCATGGTCCTGAGGAATTTGCCACAGTCTCTAAATGGAGTGACTGACAAGGTCTGCATACCAAGACCTCCTGGGCCAGAACAGTGCCATCAACAGAACTTCTACCCGTTCGGTCAGGATTTTGGCCACTACCTGAGGGATGAGGGGCAGAGGAGGGAATGCATATAAGAGTTCCCGGGGCCACTCGGACCTCAGTGCATTCGTCCCTTCCACCAATGGTGATTGGTAGCAGCTGAAGAATCGTGGCAGTTGTGTGTTGGAATGTGTAGCAAAGAGGTCTACTTGCGGTTTGCCGAATTTCCTCACGATCTGTTGGAACAGGTCCGGGGGTAGGTGCCACTCCAAGTGATCGATGCGCTGTCGGCTCAGCCAGTCTGCCTCCCGGTTGCTGGTTGCGGAGATGCGATCTGCTCTGAGAGAAGCCAGATGTCGCTCCGCCCACCTGCCCAGAGCCTCTGCCTCAAGCATGAACCCCCTTGAATGGGTACCGCCCTGCCGGTTTATGTGGGCTTTTGTTGCCACATTGTCTGTCATTAACAGTACATGTCTTCCCTTTATCAGACATGCAAAGCGGCGTAGCGCGAGTCGGGCTGCCCTCAGCTCTAGCCAGTTGATGCTGTGGGCAGCCTCCCTCTGAGACCACTGGCCTTGGGCAAGCTGACCCTGACAGTGGGCGCCCCGCCCCAGAAGGCTGGTGTCTGTGGTCACAACGACCGGTTCCGGTTCTTTGAACAGACAGCCCCTCAAGACAGGCCTTGGACCTCCATCAGGCCAGGGATCGGGTCACCTTCCATGGGAGGTGCATGCGCCTGTGGGAGTTGCTAGTTTTCGCTCTCTGCATTCGAAGGAGAAACCATTGCAGTTCCCTGGCATGCAGCCGGGCCCAGGGAACCACCTTCAGACAGGAGATCATGATCCCCAAGAGCTGGGAACCTGGACAATCGGCACCGACCTGGACTGATGGCAATGCTTCACTCTGCTCCTCAGATTGGTCAGGCGGTCTGGAGACAGGAATACCTGGCAGGAGTTGGAATCAATGACTGCACCCAAATGCTGTATGCGCGTGGATGGACGGAACTGGCTCTTCTCCATGTTGACAGAGAATCCGTTGTTGTTGCAGCATCCAAACGGTCAGCATGACATCGCGTCGAGCCTGCTCTGGTGTGACAGAATAATTATGTCATCCAAATAACATTCCAGATGGACGGGATGGTTGCTGCCAGGATCTTGGTAAATGTTCTGGGCGCTGACGAGAGCCCGAAGGGGAGCGCCTTGCACTGGTAATGCTTCCCTTCGGAACAGAACCTCAGGAACCTCCTGTGGGCAGCATGGATGGGGACATGCAGGTAGGCCTCTTTCAGATCTATCGATGTCAATAGATCCCCTTTCCTCACGCAATCCAGGATGGAGTGGAGGGATTGCATCTTGAACCTCTTGTAAGCCAGATGCTGATTCAGGCTTTTCAGGTCCAAGATGGCCCTCCACCCTCCACCCCCCTGAGCTCCGCCCCTCCAGGTCTCTCGGAACTGGTTCTATGGCTTCTATCTGGAGAAGATGGAGTATCTCCGCTTGCATGAGCTCCCTCTTTACTGGGTTCCTGGAAGTGGGACAACGGATGAACTTCCTCTGGGGGAAGGTCAGAAATTCTAGGACTAGGCCCCTCCTGATTTTATTGAGGACCCACGTGTCTGAGGTTATGTCCTCCCACCTGTCAGTGTACAGCTGTAACCGACCCCCAATGGGAGGAACCCTGTGATGGTGACTTCCCCCTGAGAAAAGGGCGGGGTTGTTGTTGTTGCCCCCGCGAAATGGCTTCCGAAAGGAAGACTGTGATTGTCTGCTATGGGACCCGAAGGAGGACCTATCTTGGTGCCTATCACCCCCCTGCTGGAATGGCCTCTGGTAGGAGGATGAAGAGGGTGCTTGGCTGGCTTCCTGGTTCCGAAAGGATTGCTTACGAAAGGAACCAGAACCTTTACGTTCGTTCCTTTTTAAGGTGGCCGGGAGGACCTTCCGTTTGTCTTTGGTTTCGATGACAAACTTGTCCAGGGCCTCCCCGAACAGGTGCCCTCCCTTGAAGGGAGCCAATGCCAACTTCCATTTGGCTTTCATCTCAGCCTGCCAGTGCCGGAGCCACAGAAGGAGGCGAGAAGTAATATTGGAAGCTAGAGCCCTGGAGGCAAACTTCGCAGCATTCAGCGAAGCATCAGCTGAGTATTCAATAGCTGTAATAATTTTGGTAAGCTAGATTTTCTGGGGGGAGGCTTGGATCTGAGTTGTCTCAGCCAGAACAAGGATGCCCTGGTGAAAAACGAGGCAGAGGTGGACGACTTAATGGCCCAGGCAGACGCCATGTGAGTTTTATGGCACGCCTTCTCCGATCTCTTATCCTTTGCCTTTAGACCTTCCAGAAGGTCAGCTGGTAAGTTAGAATTGGATGTTAGTGACACTACTGGGGCATCCACTTCCGGAAATTTCAAAATGTCCTTCATTTTCCCTTCCACAGAATAAAGGGATTTATCCCCCCCACTAGGGTTGGTCAGGGTGCCAGGCTGGACCCATTGACGCTGGACCACATCCATAAAGAGGTCAGGTACAGGAATAAGTTCCTGGGTAGGAACCGTTTCCTTGAACAGTCCATGCTTATGGTCTTTGGATGAAGCAGAGACCTGAGCAGAATCAGATTTGGAGGTGGAGCCTAGCTCAGTCGCCATCATGGCCTTGTGAAGTATAGACTTAAACAAGGATGGCTTAAAAAGGCCAGTGAAGGCCGGCTTGTCTGGAGGTAGGTCTTCTTCCTCTGAAAGCACGAAGCCCTCAGCACCTTCCTCATCTGTGCTAGAGGGTTCAGAATCAGATGACTTGGGAGGAGAGGCCGGCTCCTTAGAGGTGGAGGCCTTAGCTTGATGTTTGGTCTTGGGAGCCCTTGATTTTCGGGAGTCTCTCTATTTAATGCCCTCTGCAATCCCCTGGGAGATGGCCAGAGAGATCACTTCCCTCATTTCAGTTGACAGTGCTGGGCTCTTGCCCCCCTCAGACGATGTTTGCTGGTGTGCCCATGGCGCCTAGCCCTGTCTGAACTGGAATCCCCTTCCTCGGGCAAGATGCTCTGGAAGGAGTCCCTTTCCTCCCTGGGTGAGGAGCTGGGTGAGTCCGGATAGCCCCAGGAGACCTCTGGGGAGGGATCCCTGGATCCATAATCCTCTACAGAGGGAGACCTTCTGCCCCTTGGAGATTGATCCCCTTGATCTGAGGGGGAATGATCCCTGTGGTGAGGGGCTATAGGCTCCGCCGCCTTATGGGGACGAGATGCCTCTCTGGTCTCCTCAGGAGGCCCTGAAGTCCCTGGGGATGACTTGCTACTGGTGCCCCTGTTCCCTTTTCCCTTTTTTGCCAAGGGATCCATTCTGCTTCATTTGCTGGAGGGCCCTACCTGCTCCTCCTCGCCTCCCTGCATTCCTCAGCCATGCTGCGGTAGGCCATGAGTTAAGGCCTGGGGAAAGCGACTACGTAATGGAAGGGCACCAACGCTGGCCAGCCGGCTCAAGCGCGTTTGCAGATGCTTCAGAAAGGAAAGGGCCGCTTGTTGGATGGAGTCCTTCCCCCCACCGCGCTCGGACCCCAAGACTTAGCTGAGGAGGGAAAGGCTAGCTGGTGCCCCGGACTAGCCCCACACCCCCGGCGGCGCTCTGTGGCTGAGAGGTAGTGCTTCGTGCTCTCCCTGGTGCGCTTCTTCGTTCTTCGCTCTCCCGGAGCTCCTGAGTCTCCACATGCGGCAGCAGAACTCTTCGGGATGACTCAAAATGGCGGCCAGTGCGCGCGCAGCCTCCTCCCGCCAATTTTGCTGTCGCTTAGGGAAAAGTGCGCAAAGCGGCAGAAACGGTTGCTGCTGTTGCCGGGCAGACTAGAGGATTGCCTCAGCCAGCGGCTAACGCCCGCAATGGCCTTGGTGGAATGGTGGTCGAGGGAGCCAAGAACGGGATGCCGGTGCGGTCTCCACCCCCCCTTCGCTCGCCAGAGGTAGCCGGTCAAGCGACTCACGTGCCCTGAGCCGCTTGCGACCAGCGGATGACAGGGCTGGCCCGGGAAACCTCTCAGCAATTTAAATCAAACCTTTACATAGATTTCGGTAGACAGGTAGAGAAGAAAAGGTGGTCAATTTGGATTTAGGAACCCCAGTCTATCTGTCCTTGAACTGGAGCACTCCCAAAACAGTCCCAACGGGCGGACTGAGTTTTTAAATTGAACATGGAGAGGGAAAGGGAGGCGTGGTCAAGAAAAACATTATTCAGTTCAAGGGCAGATAGGCTGTGTTAACCTACACTTGAACTCTCCAAGCAGCGCACTGGAGAAAATCATGTTTTTTGTCATAGGTATGACATCTATATAATATACCTATATAAAAACATTCGCGTATTCAAATGCAACGTTGTGTCAAAATTTCAAAGCAATCGGTGAAGAACTTTCGGAGATTAGCGATTTTGAACAAACAACCGTTACATTTTTATTTATATAGATTGTATGAAGATTTCATACTCTTTATATTTAAGATATTATTTTTCTTTGTCAGCATTTAGAGCTCATACATATGACTATTTCATTTTTTTCATATCAGCATGGGTTATGAAGCTAAATATTTTTTTTTATTTTTTATTAACCAACTGTATAAACTGCCATCCCCCTGTATGTCACATTGAACAGCATCAAATATATATGAAGAGAAATGATAAAATAATTTTAATGTACGTATGTAATGTATAAAAGTATGCTTGTATATTGGGGAAATTAAGCTATTTTTCAATTTGACAATAGTCTGTTTAATGACCTTTTGAATGGATAACTGATTGTTAATCCAAAAGGGGAGCTAACTTGCCTCAAGACAGCCAATGTATGTATTCCTTCCAATCACATGGTTTTAAGAGAACTGCTGCTAGACTATGGACAGTACTAAGCTAAGTAAAGTAAGATTTTCATTCCATATACTAGCCACCTGCGTGTTTGCATTATCCATTTAAAAACATGGATGAATAATGTATAGAATGAAATTCTGGCTTTATTTAGCTTAGCATTATCCATAGTGTAGCAGCAGCTTTCTAGAATTAAAATCTGTTTTTCTTAGTCTTGACAGGAAAAGGAAGTAATTGAACCTGAAGTTTTTGAAATGCAGCACATATGTTTAGTATCTGAATTGTAGCCTTACAGATCTTCTCTGGAATATAGAATGTGTAGAGTATAAAGAGAAGAAAATAGTTGACATTTTTAGTAGTTTTTCACTAAAAATCTGACATGCTAAGTTTTAGTTTGGCATTATATGTGAACCTGCCAGTGTAATTTGTAAACCATAATTTGAGATATATACATAGTTACAGTGACTTAGCACAGTGTACCTAGGCAATGTACAATGTTTTGCAAATAATAGGAATGTGTCCCATTATTAGTCATTCCAAATAACTGACAAAGCAACTTCAAGGAAAATAGAGGAATGACTGTAGAATATGATTATGTTGATTACATGTACTCAAAAGTTTAATTAGAGAAGTTTGTTGAGACAATACTGTGTTAATGAATCTACATAAAGTACTATATTACTATTGTAAAGCATAGTAAGGAGTCCCTGCAGATTTTACTCTGCTGGTCATTGCCAACTATAGGGGACAGTGCTTATCTCCATTTCAAGGCCATTGAGCTAGTGCTGTTCAAAGTCACTTTCACCATCATGTAGCCAACATGATGTTGCAGAGATCTGTTACTTTCCCACCAAAATGGTACCTATTTATCTAACTTGCATGCTTTCGAACTGCTAGGTTGGCAGGAGCTGGGGTGAGGATAGGAGCTCATCCTGTTGCGTGGCCAACAAGCCCAGCATCTTAACTACTGAGTCACCACACTGCCCAATAGCATAGTACATAGAATGTTTTCTATATTGTAATTCAGGTCCATAATTTGTAGTCATATACCTACTTACAGATAACATTAAGTTTATCTTTTAATTCCTTTTGATTATAAAATACTGCATTTGCCTTTTATGTTTCCATTTTTCTTTCAGCTGCAAAACCACAATAGAAGCAATACATGGACTGATGTCTCAAGTTATTAAGGACAAGCTTTTTAATCAAATTAACATTGGCTGAAGAATATCATCAACTGATACTTATATCCAGCATAGAGAAGACATGCCAATTTGGACTAATTTCAGAAGTGGAACTTGAGCCAAAAGCATTGTTTTCAATTGATTTGTAGTACTTTAAATCATTTTTTCCCACTTCTTTGCCTAGTTTTAAGAACAAATTCAAAGTTTATTATAGCTCTGTTCTTTACCCTAACATTTTGTTGATTGCTTCAAAATAAATAAATAGGTTGTAGAAGTTTAGAATTTATCTGTGTCAGTCTGCAATAAAGATCTCTTAAAATGGCCAACTCCTCTTTTCTTTTTCACTTTAATGTTATCAGTGATTTTCATTCCTTGCGGTAAATTTTGTGCTGAGCCAAAACCATTTTTTCCCTGAACTGTACCTACCCATCTATGCAATCTCCCCTGCAGTGGAAATGCTTCTTTCAATGAATCCATGGCTTGGTTCACAATTCTTTCTTAGTCAGATCTTTCTAATTTATACAGGTGGCAGTACATATGATTGTGGCTTATCTTGGAAATTGAATGGCTGGTCCTGATTAATATTTGGGAAAGAGAAATTCACACAAAATATATTTACAACAAATTTTAAATACCCTACATTCTTCCAAACGTAGGTTGTGAAAAAGGAAAAAATGATGAATAGTTCCTTCCTTAATCATAATAGCTTATGTATTATCAAGATACACAAAGTTATATTGTATACTGAAGTATACTTAATAAGTTATGTATTGTGTGTATGGAAAACACAAGAAGACTACGATTGTGTTCATCTCCTGCTGACAGGTTTCTATAGGCATCTATCAGATCAAACCTTGGACTATACACCTTGGACTATATAGTGTCTGATTTAGCAGAACATCCCTTGTCTTCTTAGACAGAAAATCAGTTTTTACATGAACCAGTCATGCAATTAAGAAATGGCCCTGATCATTCAACCTTATTACATTGAGGGGCAAAGTATGAAGGTGGCAGGTTGTTCGGATTTATTTGAATATAAGTGAACTTGGTTTTAATTCAGGATCATGCTTTATTACTATCCTCATTGATGCGAGTTCTGCCTACAATTCAAGGAAACAATGAAAAAGGTCTGCAGGTGATGCTAATTAACGGAAGAAGTTCAAGGAACATGAGTGGATACCAGTGTGATTATGCATGACTATTTATTTATAAATTCAAATTACATGCTACTTACCTCCAATGATTCCAAGCAGCTTGTTTTAAACATAGAATAAAATATAAAATCTAATAGCATAGCTATAATAACTAAGCAGCAAAATGTAAATTGACTAAACAATAAACAAAATCTACAGGTGCACTAAATGGAGTAACATCTCTGTCTAGGAAAAATAACTAGCAAAAGGGATGATTGGGCCCCTCATTTCCATGAGGGGCCCTGATCTTCCACCCATAATCCCGCTTGCTCCTGAAGAGAACCTGTGCTTTATTCTGTACTACAGTATCGCCTCTTTTTCTGTTCTTGAACCAACCCCATCTGCGTGCTTCCATCCATAGGAATCCATCTGCAAGAGAAACACACATTTTACCCAGGAGATATAGGTGCCTTCTGTGACTATTGTGAATGAAGAACTTGGAAAGAATTCCAGAAGCACTGCTCTGTCTACTTTAAGAATATGCTTTTGTTCTTAGAAACAAATATAGTTCTTTAAATTAAAAGATCCATTTTTCTTCTCACCTGCCAAGAGATCCTCAAAAACTTGACCCTGTCTTAACCTGACTCCAAAGGGCTATTCCAAGCCCAACTGAAGTGAAAACACCGTGGTCTAATTTTGTGTATAACACACATTTGGCTCATTATTTTACCACGTCAAGTTTAGCCCCTAAAAGTGAAACCATTTGTGAGGACTAAAATTTGACACGTAGGGGCGCGCGTGTGGGTGTGTGTTTGTGTGGGTGTGTGTGTGTGAGAGAGAGAGGATTCAAGACATCGCTGGGACAGACATATTCGTAATAAGTCCTAATCAAAAGAAAATCAGTCTTTTTTATTTATGTCTAAATAACAATTATTACAGTATTTAAAATATGAATGCCAGCTATCATATATTATAAGATGTTAATGGCAGCGATCATATTCTTTATATGTATTAGACTTGTAGGTTTTTTTTTCTATTATTATTATTTTGGAAGCGAGCTCAGGACGTTAACAAAAAAACAGGGATTCCCCCCCCCCCCAAAAAAAAAAAGAGAGGCTCCATCTCCTTGGTGAGCTGCGAATTCGGCGCTTCATCCGAACGGAACAAACCGCCCCCGCCGCGGAAGAGACAAGGGAGGACCGTTCCAAAGCAAGGGCTAATTCCGCCGCTCACGCCGCCCTTCTTATACAGGAGCTTGTCCACTTGTCCCGCCTCCCCCCGCCCCTCACAGAATGTTTTTGATAGGTAGCTTACTTCTAGAGGCTTTCTATCTCTATAGCAACCCGTTTGCCGGCTTCTGTTTTCCTTTGGCTTCTCTCTCTTTCCGAGCCGAGGATCCGCCCATTTCCCCCCTTGAGGCTGAGGAGCGAGGTGGGGCGCGCTTATGTAGGTGGTTGGCTCAGAGGCGGCAGGGGCCTCGCATGTGTGGAAAAGGAGGCCGCGTTGGGATGAAGTGTAGGTTGTTATAGGAGCAAACTTCTCGGAGCAAACAGTGCTATTGCCGCCTCCACTCTTGGCCTGCTCTGAAGCAATAGCCTCCTGAGGGCCCGGGTTGAGGGGGGGGGGGTGAGGGGAAGACAGGCCGCCTCGCGAGCCTTGTAAGCTCTTTTTCATTCTCTTCCGAAAGGTGGAGTGGGGGAGGCTGGTGTTTGTACAGTAGGACCATGCCGAACCGATTTGCTGTGTGCTGGTTTTTTTTCCTAAGCATTTCTTCCAGTCGTAGCTCACATCTGAAGCAATGATCTGGAGAAGAACTGTGGAGGGATGCCCTCTCTTAAGCATTTGTTTTTGTTCAAAAATTGGGTCCCTCCATTCAGTCTCTATGCCTTACATGTTGCTTGCCTGCTCTCAGGTGTGTCTGACACATGACAGTGAAAAAACAAGCTCCTGTTCTGGCATTGATATCATTGATAATTTGCCTGTGCATCAACCTTAACTAAAAGTGTGAATATTGGTCAGGCTGTTTCGTCAGTGAGAAAATACAGGTTTTGGCATCTATTAGCATCTGATATTGCTGAGAGCAGTGTTATTATTCATTTAATGCTGCCTTGAAAGAACATTAAAAGTCACACAGTTCCCTGTCTTATTTTGGAACTTTTTGTGTTTAGCTTTTGCTTAAAGCAAAAAAGCTTCCCCGTCACCCCTCAGATATAATCAAAGCAGTTCTCCATCGAGGTATCTTCCTTGCCATTAACCTTTTATTTTCTTTGCACTGTTTCAAGCACTGGAATATATACAGAAATATTAATTTGTGTTTTTTTATATTCATAACTAAGGCTTCCCTGCATTCATAATGGTGTAGTGGGATAACAGATTTGAAACTGGAGTAAGATTAATGCAGTACAAATTTTACTAATTGCTTTAAAATGCTTTAATGCCTAATAGAATTTCAGAAAACTGTCCTAGTAAGAAAAAAAAAAGCATTGTTGGAATAATGGAAAAATGGCTCATCAAGCAATGGGGGGGGGGAGTGAAAGATTGAAATGGATCTGTTCCCCCCCTCCATAATACTCCTTCATCAACATTTAGTAAACTACAAATTACTCATAACAGTAGTTTAGCGAAAAATATTAAGCTTTTGTGGTTTAGCATGTATGTATTCCCCTAATGTTATTTAGACTATGGGAAAAATCAGTATGGTAAAAATTGTGTATCAGGAAATTCTTCACTTTATAGTGCAGTCTTATGTATTTCTTTGCAGAAATAAACTTAATTGAATGTATTTAAACTTACTTAAGCAAATATGTACCTTATTAAAATTAAAGAAGCAAAATCAAAATACTTGTAGAATTCAAATTTATTTTTCTGTACATCAATGCATAGTCTTCTAATAAAAATGTGACTGCACTATTGTAACTCTAATAGCAATAGTACTTAGAGTTATATACTGCTTCACAGGGCTTTGCAGCCCTTTCTAAGCAGTTACAGAGTCAGCATATTGCCCCAAACAATCTGAATTCTCATATAATTATATAATAATATGAGTATTTGTCCAAGTAAGATTAGGGAAAACAAATGGATCCTAAGAAGTATAGGTTGGAAATAATGTTTATGTAATTAGATATACAAAAAATTATCCTATATCAGGCCAAAGGTCTATATTTTAGCATTTTTCATATTTAGATGCATCAGAGAAATTTAAAAGCAGAAGCAAAACATGGGAGTGATATACATCTTCCACTGTTATACCCTAGCTCTTGTTACTGGGCATTTTGCTTTTGATTCTAAGGGAAGCATATAGTAATAGTTATTTATCGACCCACAAGTCAGCTAGCAAAAATATAATTCCTGCTTATCAGGGACATATAAAAATGTAATGCAAATTAATATAATGTTCACTACAATGCATAATTTGATTTAGGCAGAAAATGACTAAGATAGTGTAAAGGAAATTTAGTTAAAACATGTTTTAATAGTGCATGTTGTAGATAATGTGATAATGATGTGGCAGCATACTTTACAACTGTTTATTTCTATTTTAAGGCAGTGGAAAACTGAATTTATCACAAAGTTATGGTGCGACTAACATTGGAGCTTATTGCTAGAAGCCTTAATCAAAAGAATCGCAGAGATGAATCTTTGGCTCAACAACTGAGGAAGCTAACACATCTGAAATTATCTAATAAAAATATAGATGTCATTGTAAGAAATCTTTCATTATGTAAAAATGTAACTTTTATATTTAAGATTTAGCGGGTATTAAGTGATATTTTATATTTTGTTTTAATATAAGTTTCTAGTTGGAAATAAATTTTGATTCTATTTCATGCCCTTGTCTTAATTAGTTTAATTTAAATAATATATATTTGATTTGTCTTTTATTTTTTCAGTTGTTTTTTAATTATTTGCAGGAAAATAGTTTTGGACAGACATACGGTTTTATATAAAGTAATGTTCAGTGTTGTTAAGTTAAATGTTCTCCAGAAATGGGATATTGTACAAATACAAAATAATTAATTTCGGCATGAGTAAGAGTTTGGCACATTAATATTTCTTTTTCTTTCAAATGAACCAGCACACCTTGCTTAGAATAATTTGTTTTATACAAAAGTGATGTGCAACACAGTATTCAAAGATCATATATTAAATGCATCATTAGGTTATGTGGAATCTTCAACATGCATCCCAGGCTTATTCAACCGTATACATGTACTTACGACTATACTTAAAATTGCAGGTTTAACATAATTTTAGGGCTTTTGAAATCTTGCTGAAGCTGTTGCTCATCAGTAAATTTTATCAAGTAACGTCAATTTTTTTTTGTAGGATGATCTTTCTTTGTGTAAAAATCTTAATGTCCTATATTTATATGATAATAATATTAGACAGATACATAACTTGGACTTTGCAACAAATCTAAGACATCTGTACCTGCAGAACAACTGCATTATACGAATTGAAAATCTAGAATCATTGATAAGACTTGAAAAATTGTAAGTAAAAAATTATGTTTCTAGTTTTATTGATTCATGTGTAAATCTAAATTTTAAACTAATAAAATGGAATGAGTATATATTTTATATGGTGTTATTTTGCACAAACTTCATACAAACTCTGCATTCAAGAACCAAAGCTTGATAAACTTAAATATATAAGATATAATCACATTTTTCCCCGTAGAAATTAATTAATTTTTATTTGATTATTGGTGCAATATGTTATGCTTTACTGATTTTATTTCTGAAATAGTGAAATTATTCAGTAAAATAATTTATTTTTTTATTTTCCAGAAAATATGCATTTTAAAAGAAATTGAAAAATGAAAGTCCTTTCTATTTTGTTCTATTTTCAGATATTTAGGTGGCAACTGTATCACTGTAGTGGAAGGCTTGGAGACTTTAGAGGAACTGAGAGAATTGCATGTTGAAAGCCAGCAGCTTCCCTTAGGAGAAAAGCTCTTGTTTGACCCAAGAACTCTTCATTCATTATCCGTAAGAACACTGTACCTAAAATTTATTTGGCGACAGATATTAATTGTTAAAAAACTACTAAAGGCTTCTATTGTATACTCTATGTCCACACTGTAAAAAAAATAGCTTTATATTCAACTAACTTTTTTTTTGACCCCCATACTAAAGTTTCTGTGTAATATCTAAGGATATCTAATATCTCCTCTAATAATAGCATAAAGTGCACCATACATTTTTTTTCAAAATCAGGTTGTCTTGCATACTTTACCTTTCTTAAGGAAACAAAATTTCAAAGTATCTACAGGTGTATAATATGGACGCAATTGTTCATTGAGGCTTAATTAAAAGAATATGTTAACTCTTATACAATATAATTACTTTTCCTTGGAGATTTATCTGCAGAACAGTCAGTATTTATTGGAAAAAACCATATTGCTATTTCTTACTTTTCAAACAATATACTGATAATTGGAAGATATAATATTTTTATTTAAAAAGTTCTATTTTATTTTATATTACTGGTCAAAGCATTTAAAGTATATCAGTATTACTTTACCTAATTTCCTTTCTAAAAATGAAAATATAACTCCTTCTCCTTAGCATACACATTAAAATAGGTTACACAAAACAGTTGGAAGAGGATTGTGTATTGAATTGTATCGATTTTAACAGCCCTTTTAATAGTTATTTACTCCATTTAACAAATTATTAACTATAAGTTTCAAGATCATTTTGTACCAAAATTATAGGTATGTTTGTTGTATTGTTTAAGATTTTGTACATTTAAGAAAATTCTACATTTTAATCAGGTTTTCCTTCAAGTTAACTGCATACAATTGCTGCACTTGAATATTGTTTTGTATTTGGGATAAATATATGTTTTGGTTCATTACAGAAATCTTTATCAGTTTTGAATATCAGCAATAATAATATTGATGAATTAAGTGACTTATCTATTCTGGAAAATATTTACCATCTTATAGCTGTTGACAACCAACTTCATCACATAAAGGTAATAAAAGCAATGCAAATTTATAAATTGCATAAATGGAAGTATTATTTCAATAATTTGCCAATTGTTAAAATTCTTGTCAATCGCCTCTTGAATCATGGTGTCCTTTTATTGTGCAAATTTTTATTTGCAAATTTATGAGTAGACAGTTTTATGATAGATGAAGCTGACAAAGTTGTCGATGATAAATCCAACATTTTAATACATTCAGATTATAAAGATTTCTAACAAAGAAAATTGGGGAAAACTCTTCACGCATAGAAAATAGAATATTGTAAATGTAAGAAGACTGTAAATATTGTAATAATCTATTTCATATATTACTTCATGGATTAAAATATTCCTGTATAATTAGATTAATTTAAATCCTCATTTTCAGTAGATTAGAGGCATTTAATTGAAATAATAGATACTAATTTTAACTTAATACATAAAATTAAGCTTTATTTATAACCTAAATTTATAACCTAAACCCAAACAAAAATGTTGTAAAACTTCAAACAAATTGGACTAAAGTACTAAGATTGTGCTAACATTTACTTTGAAGAGAATGTATATATTTGTCTTTCAATTTTTTTTTGTTTATTTCTGATTTGTTTTGGAGGTGTTTTAAACAATAAACCTTGCTAATTCTGTAAGCTTTGAAAATTACATCTAAATACATTTGTTATCATTCAAAATGTTAGCTACTTATATCAAACCAAATTGGGCAAAGATTTCCTTTTTTCTTGGCATGTGCCTATGCATAACAGAATATTCTTTCCTTTTGCAATGATTTCTGGGTCCTGGTCTGGATACTGATGACTCATGCACTTAGCTTCTCCTTATTATTACAATTTTCAGAATTTTTTGCTAAAATCTCAGTAGCAAAGTCTACAATTACTGTTAAGTCAAATAGTACAATTTGGAGGATGGAAGGTGATGTTTAAGGAATTCAATTTTTAAAGAAGTAACATTTTGCAATACTTGGAGTAAGTTCCATTTCTTTATTTTTTTATTTTATCTTAATTCCATTCACTATGATGTAACGTATAGTGCTGCTATACCAGAGGGCAGGATGAAAGCAATGACATGTCATAGGTATTAGGAAGTTGTCTGTCTACATCTCATAAATCCAGATTATCTTATAATACATTCAGCAATACAAGTCCTATTTATTTCAGAAGGCTTTGATATTTTGAAGATTTGGCTGTAAATATTTAATGTATTCAACCTTTGCCATTATTGATTATGACACTAGATATCAAAAAGATGGATTCCTTCACTTCACAATTCAGTCAGGTACAAGAAAAAATATATAGATTTTTGGAAAGAGATAATGACAGACCGTCAGAATGATGACAAATTGCTATCTGCAGATGTAGTTAGGCTATTTGAGCTAGACATAGCCAATAAAAATTGGAGTGCATTGGTCAAATGTAGGTTTTTAAATGACTATCACTAATTGGGAAGAAGGCTATAGTTTGTGCTATGAATGACATCTGAGGCTTTTACACCTACCCACCCCCATCATGAGCCTAGAATACAATTTGCTTTTTAGTATTTTGTAGCAGACTTCGAAGTGATAACATGACATGATCATTTATCAAGTAGAGACTGCCCAAAAAACTATCTAGTCTCTTTAGTATAGCTTATTGAAAGGATGTAAAGTGAAAGCAGTTTATTAGAGACAGGAAGGCAGTGAACAAGTAGGGAATATCCAAAAGTAATATTAAGCTAGAGTAAAGATACTCTGAATAATTTATCAACCAAGCTTAATGAATGTAAACCTAAACATTATATGCATTCTTCAAAACTAAATGGTTTTCAGAATTCCAAAAAATATACTGTTTTGAATTTTCAAAATAATCTTTAATTGAATTGATTTTTAAGTGCATTTTTAAATCAAATATACGTGAGGATGATACTGTTATGCGTTTAACAAAAGACTCTATTTCATAGGTCTGGCTAAATTTGTAAAAATAGAAAAAGAGGGATGATTGTGAGCAAAGGCGGTATTTGCATATTTGTAAACTTTGCTTTAATTTTAGCCATTAAAAGCTAAATTGCTCAAACATACAATTTTAAACCTAAATATACAGGAAAAAGTATGTAGTTCTATCTAATATATATATTTGTTGTAATAAATTTAATTTGCTTATTAATAATAATAAGCAAAAATAGCTATTTCATGCATCCATTATTTTACTAGGAATCAAACTCAAAGGAGACTTTATTCTTTTGGATAAAATTAATTCTATAGAAAGAAAATAGATTATAGAATGTCTTCTATAGTAAACTTAGCAAGTAACACTAAAATCCTTTTGAGGTTTCAATTTTGGCTTCTTCAAATTGCAAATCAATGAATATCAAGTTTCATTCTTTTGAAAATTCAGTTTTATTTATACTAATACTTCCTTTAACTTTGTAGGTTTCATAACAAGGTGAATTTAGGAAAACATACAATATAGAAATTATTTCAGAATAAATTATGTATGGTACATTCATATGAGTATTCCAGCATTTCAAATACTAGTTTACCTATCTATGTGCAACTAGATTGGAGATAATGTACAAACCAGGGTTGCATAATTCCTTTTAATGATACATTTAAATTTAAATTGTATTATTCGGTCTTCGTCACAGAAGGAAAATAATAATTCATTTTTCCTCATTGTCTGCCAAATATTTGATAACTTGGGCTAATATACTTGAATGTATTTCAGGATGGAGATGTGTGTGAGTGTGTGTGTGTGTGTGTGAGAGAGAGACAGAGAGAGAGAATGTATATGTACAATATATATGTGGGTGTGTATATATATTATATTATATTATATTATATTATATTATATTATATTATATTATATTATATTATATTATATTATATTAACTAGTAGACAAATGTGATAATTATACACAATGGTTTAGTTGTTGAGTGCCAATGGCATGGAGTTAGAATAAAAGAACTGGAGGACTACAGGGAGCAACACAGGCTAAGAGAGTAATCTTCTACCTTTCTGTTCCATCAGTTTCTTTCAAAATCCAAACAAAAATAAACTGATAAAAGTATTACAAAATGTACCATTTTAAGAAGGAAAAGAAAGGAAAAATTGTTTCCAAACATTGGTTTCCTGTTTCTAACAATGTTTCATAGTTTCCATAGTTCTATGTATACTGTGGTTTCTATCATATATTGCATTATTACGATTTGTGATAACAAATGTATCCCGCGTATGCTTTTTCTTGCATTTTTTAGCTTACTTTAATAATAATCTGTATTTATAGCCAAATGTTTTGAATAATTGTCCTATATTAAACGCTATTAGCTGTCAATATGTACAAATATATTTTTGCAAAATTTAAAAGGCCAGAGAACAGTGCAGTTAATGTTTGTGTTTTTTTTCTGGTTTACATTTATATTTAAACTTTCATGAGATAGTAAAAATACAAAAATAGACTACAGTTATGAATAAAGAAGTAAAATAGCTATTAAAATATCATTAATGAATATTTCAGATAAAATTTACTTTTTTAACTACACGGATATTTGATTGTGTTATTAAATGTAATAACATCAATTGAAATAAATAGAACGTGTTACAACATCAAAGAAAGATTTATAAATTTAGTTGTAATATTTGGACTGGATAAGTGATGTTTTTCTTCGTTACTTCCAGGATTTGGAGTTTGTTCTGAGTATATGGACTAAGTTGTACAAAATGGAGCTGAATGGGAATCCTGTTTGTCATAAGCCAAAATACCGAGACAAAGTAATACTGCAGTCAAAATCTCTTGGTAAAAATATCTAAATTTCAGAGATTGTTCTTCTTTCATTTCATATGTATTGATTTATTAAGCCATTGATGCATAGGCTACGACCCAGGAGTTAATGTCATTACTTGTTTTCCTGTGAATCTGCTGCATAATACCGTGTTTTCCCGAAAATACAACATGTCCTGAAACTAAAGCCTTGCCACATTTTTCGGGTGGGCAAAAATATAAGCCCCCGCCCCGAAAATAAGCCCCCTGGACAAACCCCTCCTCCGGCGAGGGAGAGCGCCGCTCACCGACCTAGTGGTATCCCAAAGGCGCCAAGCCGCGGGAGCTGGGGGGTGGAAGAAAGGCACTCACGTTGCTTGACACCTTCGGGATAGGTTGGGGAGTGGCATTCTGCCTGGCTGGAGGGGGGAGTTGCTGGGCAGGCTCCCGAAGAGCTGGGCACAGCCTCAGGGGCAAAGCAGCCATGAGGTGACCATGCTCATGAGAAGCCACCCGGCAAACCCCCTCCCCAGCCGGGCAGAGCACCATTCACTGATCTAGAGAGTATCCCTAAGGCACCAAGCCATGTGGCGCTTTGCCCGTCCCCAGCTCCCGCGGCTTGACACATTCGGGATACCCCCTAGGTCAGTGCATGGAGCTCTGCCTGGCTGGAGAGGAGGTTGCGCAAGCGCTTGCTGGACAAAGTCTTCCGGCAGCCTGCCCATAATCAAAGCACATTCCTAGAGCGGCCGCTGCTGGAAGAATCGGAAGCCGAGTTCTGGAGTTTGGAAGCCGGAGAAGAAATTTTGCTCGGAGCTCAGCAATGGCTGCAAGGACAGCTGGCCCAGGGCATAGTGAGACTCATGGCTGCTTCACCCCTGAAGCTGTTCCCGGCTCTTCGGGAGCCCACTCGCAAGGGAGCAGCCACCCAGCAACCCCAAAACAATAAGCCTTCCCCCTCTAATAAGCCCAAGGCCATATTTTGTGGGTCAAAAAAATATAAGACCCTGTTGTATTTTTGGGGAAACTCTGTATTTTCTCCAGTTGAAGCCATCTAACCCCTCTTGCACGCAGCTCTGCTTCCCATCAATTCTGAGGCCATCCAGATTACAAAAAAAAGAAGCAATTTTATCTTATTTCATGCTTATTAACTGGTGCAAATTATAATCTGTTCAATTATCAGAACATGCTTTTAAAGTTATCTGAAAGCTGTATATTATTGTATATTCTGCACTTTGATAAAATCACTGTATTGTTTTGGCCCTCCAGCAAAGCTGGCAGCAGATTGGGACAGTGAGGAGATTGGGGAGGAACATGGGCCAGTCCTGGAGTCTGGGGAAGGCTCTGATGAGGGCTCTGTGTCAGAGGCAGAGAAGGGGCCAGAGCCGTATGCCAGTTATCAGCTGCCTTCAGAGTCAGACATCAGTGAGTCAGACGAACAGCTGGAGCCTGTTCCCAGTGTGTGCATGCACAGAGTTGCCAGATGAAAAGAACAGCTAAATAACAGGAGTCAACTTGGCAGTAAGGCCACAGGTGGATGATGAATGGCCCCTCCCAGAGGAAATGAAAGATTGGTGAAAGGGGAGTGGAGTTTGCAGGAGACAATTAGTTTGCTTAATTGGTTTGTGATTCTCCAAGACTCGTTGTCAAGTTTTGCAGATATCGGCCTGTCAGCTCTTCAAGCCAGATAAGGTCTGTGACTGTAAATCCTTCCTTGAAAGACTTTGATGGACATGAATGAACACAATTCACAGCAAATTAATAAAAGGGTTTTTGCAAGAACAAGGAATTTGCTTCATGCTCTTGGGAAGCCTAGGTCAGAACATGTATCTTAAAATGTTATCATAGGCATCAATAACACCTTTTTTGCTATATTACACTACTCAACTTTTGTGTCCAAAATCGTCCACTGAATATGAGACAAAATTCCCTCAGAAGACTGTTCTAGGTTGGACAAGTTAACAGAAAAAGACAATTATTGAGGGCTTCACAAATTATCTGTGAGAGCCAGCATGTTCTGATGATTAAAATTGGGCAGGCATCATTGAGACAAGAGTTTAAATATTCCATCAGATATAGGATATAATAAAATTCCAAGTAATAGTACCTTATTAGATTCCTAATAAAGATAAAACCAGTTAAATGTAATGCTTTCTGGTAGTTAATGTAACTGAAATACCTCACAGGATATTTAAGGTAGATCAAATTTTTCAACTTTCAATTTCCAAACATTAGGGTGCTCAAAAGTTGCATCCAATTTCATTCCTCCTCTTTTTGTTTCCCCTTTTTCTCATCATCATTTTGTTTCCTTTTCCTTTATTGTGTTTCTGCTAGACATATATCAAGAATGGGTCTGTATTGTATAATTTTATAAAATAAGTATCTTATTTTAAAGGCAAATAATTAGTTACAGATAGTCCTCAACTTATGACCAGCCATTTAACAACAGTTCAATCATGACTGCCTCAGAATGAGAGCTTTACAGTACACAAAGTATTTCCTGCCCTTGGAAAGCACCAGCTCCTCCAGTCACATGATTACATTTTGGGCATTTGGCGAACTGTTCATGTTTGCAGCTGGTTGCCAAGTGCCCCGAGACCTTGTGATTGCCATTAGCAATTTTTCTTGCCATCTTTTCCCCAGAAACTCAATGGAGAAGCTGGCAGAGAAGGTTGCAAGCAGAGGGGAAGTTGGACTTCTTAGTATGCAGGAAGAGGAAATCCACCTGTGCACTGGTGAAATGGACCTCAGATCTGGTGAAAGTAATGAGCAACTGCCATTGTTCTAAGCCTTTCAGAACTCTGGCATTCATTAGCATTTTAATGAATGCCATTTCCCCCACTCCCACCCACGGAGGAGACAATACTAGTGATCTCCAACATTCTGAGCCTTCTAGAAATTTCTCAATGTGCTGGAAGAACAGACCTCAAATCTGATGAAAATGCTAGCAAATGCCATGATCATTTCATTTGGTGGTATGGGTAGAATGCCCAAGCCTTCTCCTTGCCCCAACTTACCCAGAAGGCCCAGGTCCTCTCCACGGTACTCCATTTAACAACCAAGATTGTCTGCATTTAATTCTTTTAAATATCTTTGTGAGGGAGTATCTTAAATTCAGAGTCAGAATCTTTCTTTCCATTAATGATATATTAGTGTACAATTGGGTTCTTCTTCTTGTGCCATATCCATCATCGGATGTTGGCGAACCTATTTTTATCAACAGCCGCAAAAAAAAGTGCTCTTTAATTTTGTTCAAACCAGTCCCTTAGATTTTCAAGTCTTGATGTTCTTCTTCTGCCTGGACTTCATGTGCCTTCAATCTTTCCTTTGAGGATTAAATGAAGTATGCCATATTTTTCTGGGTGTCACATTACATGTCAAAAATATTCTTTTGATTTTTTTATGGTTTTGATTATTTTCTTTGGCTTTCCCAGGAGGATTATATATAAAACAATTCAGTTACATAACTAAAATTATATAGGTCATAGACCACATATATATCATTTACCCTGCACTGTAATTATAGATATCAGTCTAAGTGAACAGCAGAGAGATTGTTTTGCTTCTCTGTCTTTTTCTTATTGTAGCAACTATTTTACAGTTTTAAGGTTTTACTATTCACTGTTGTAGTATAACAGGCTATTCATCAGATGTCCAGCTCATACCTACTAGTACAGTAGAATTAAAGCCCAATGGTCAACAATTTGGTCGTTTTTCAGGTATAATAGCATTGATGATAGAAAATGAGCAATATCTTTGACGACAAAAATGCGCTTTTGCCTTCCTAAGAATATAAAGCTGTTGATTTACATATTGCAACATTTCTTCAGAACTGCTGGATGGAAAAGAAATAAAAGAAATGGAAAGACAGTTCCTGACAAATTGGAAAGCCTCCAGAGATGCCAGGAAGAAAAACAAAGTAGAAAGCTTCATTAATGAGCATGCATCATATTCACATTTTGGTAAAACAAACTATATCTTTTTAATTAATTACAGCATCAATATTAAGAAAAGAACAAGCTCCAATAAATTTGTCATAATAAGAAATTATGTTTTGAATATTTTCAGAATGTTTTAATGTAGAATAAAAACATTATTTCCCAATACTATAATAATAGTATAAAGATGAATGAATAACAAAGAGCCTTCATTAAAACATTTTGAAATAAATACGGTATTATAAAAGTGTATGGAGTATGGTTGCATGTTTTAAATAATTTCATTGGTGGTGAGTCATACATTTAGTTATTGCATAAAAACTTTTTAATGTTTTTTTCCTGATTTAAAAATTCATCTCAGTTTTGACAATTTAATTGATAAAATCAGTAACAAAGGTCTTTTTTCCAGTAATTTTTCTGTTTCTTCCATTTTTATTGCTTATCCTGCTGTGCTGGAATAATATTATCAGGGAACTTGTGACATAAAATATGCAGATCAGTAACTTTTGCAATAGAACATTTATAAGCTATGTTTTTGTATACCATTTATAAATGTATGAACTTAGCTGTTACAATTTATTAAAATTTGGATGTGCCCCTGTGTTAATTATTTCGTGTAATACTTTAGATAAAATTGAATAATACATGATTTTGTATCTTTACATCCTCTAGATGATAATGATGCAGAACATACACATTTTCCTATCTACCACTTCCCAGTCTCAAGAGAGATACACAGAACTCCTTATAATAAAGAATCTCAGCCAGTATATGAAGAAAACAGAAATAGTGAAAAAATCAGGTATGATTTCTGTACAATACCACTGGAATCCAACCTCAAGTCCATGTCATTGTGTTAAATAACTACTGTAGTGAAATTAGACACAATTTTGAAATTGAAAATTATGTTTAAAACAAAACACAAACATTAAAAACAATGCATGCTTCATATATGTGTATATGTTAATGTATTCGTGTGGGAATCATTCTAAAGCATTGCTTTGCAAAGTGTCAACATGTGAAGCTCTGGACAGCTCACTCAGCTGCTTTAAAAACTGCCTCTGTTTCTCCACCTGAATGTGAGTGTACACATAAGGAGCATTTCTGTTGGAGTCACTTACAGAGCTATGGGCAATTATAGTGAATCAGGTTTTAAAACACTTGCTAGTGTTTCAAATCTTTCAAAGATTGCAGCTGCTTTAATGTTTTGCTCACAGTTTTGCAAAATGGTTCTTGTGTGTGTCTGTGTGTAAGAAATAGAACACCTTTAGAAATAAGCTCTGCATAGTACTGCAGTGTAGAGGAAGCTACATATTTCACCTTCCTATATATTACAGTGATGTTCAAAACCTTTTTTCATTTATGTTACAGGTAGTTCTCAGGTTACAACCATTTGTTCAGCATCCATTTAAAATTACCATGGTACTAAACAATTAGTACCTAAATGTCCTTGTAGTTCCAGCTGTCATAGCATTCCTGTAGTCATGTGATTGCAATTCAGGCCTTAGCTCATGATTATGACATTACTGTGAGCTATGATCATGCAATTTCTAATATTCCCAGCTAATTTCCCATGAACAAATCAATAAGACACCAGCAAGAAGTTAGAAGTCATAGTAATGTGACTTCACTTAAAGATGCATGCTTAATCCTTGCTTAATGACAGCAACAAGGAATGCTGGAATTATTGTCATTGAGCAATGCAGTCATGTGACATTGCCCTCATATGCCATTGTACGATGAGGACTATACTATAGTATGTTTATTTAAAGGACAGCTAGATGAAATTTATTTCTGCAGTTTTTTAAATTGGTAAATCAGTTCTGACAGTTTGATTCAAAGTATGCAAAAGATAATATCTACTTGGCTCTTCCTCAAAGAGAGAACTCCTTTAACTCTTTGAAGATCTGGGGGATAAACGTATGAAAATTATAGAATGATAACCATAAATTTTTCCCACAAGTTAATATGCCCTCTTGATTATTTTCCAATGTATGTAGAAATTAACAGAAACATTTTGACATGTTAGTGGAGGTTTATAAAAGTTATTATTGTAACTAAATATTTTATCCTTAAAGTACTCTTTTATAACATTTTGCCACACAGCCATTCAGCCTTGAAAACTTCACAAAATGAACAGAAAGACCTATTTGAACCTCACCTCCTTAGACAAATGCCTCTCTAACCAGCTACAGGAAAGTTGTTCTTCCTTATTATCATCAGAACAAAAGATATGCTTCACAGCCAAACATGAAGAAAAATTGTTTTTTACTGCAAACAAAGTGATATTTCACAATCTAAATATTTTGTAGTATAGATCCAATGTAAGTTTAAGTTTTAAAAAGGTTAAAATAAGTTGACCTTATCCAAGTGTGTTTTGATATTAAAAGTAGTAGCCATCTTAATTAAACCACTGATTAAACTATCATTTTATCTATGATATTGGTGGACAATTATAAAATTTTAAGTACATTTACTAGGGCCCAGCAGATTGATAAGATCTTATAGCCAATGATTTGATATGGTACTACTGCACTGGAAATGGGAAGATTCTATGGAATTTAGTACATAATAAATAATCTGTTCTCTGGATTGATCAGACAAAATACAACATACAATGGTCATATTGGAAAATATATCAACTTTTTGCTCTATTCTTAGAATAACAAGGGTAGAAAGAGATCATTTTCGTTCAGAGTTTGACTTTTCCAGTCGTAATTCACAAGTGGAATTCAGCTAAGGCATACAAACAGACCTAGTGCATTCAAACAGCCTTCAGAGATGGATGGAATGTAGCCAGTTTCTTTATGGTTAATTGCTTTACTATAGCTAGATTAACTATCTCCTTGCTGGCATTAGCAACTGCTGTTTTAAAATCAAAGGAAGACTATTGTAATATGCCAAAATTTAATTGCTATGAATTTCTAGAAAGGCTTCATCAAATCTCCAATTAAAGTGTAGTTGGCCTCATCTCCAAGTTAGAAAACCTGTATCTTTTTTGTGTGTCTTTAGATCTCAATCTGAATATCTGTGCAAGGTAGAAACATCTCATGTATTGCCCATCTTACCTAGTAACCTGGATGCCAATTCCTCTTTGAGTCACCTTGGAATCTGTCTCTCTTCAGCATTCCAATTTCTAGTTTAATTCTTTTCCCAGATTCCAGCTACTATCTAGTACGGTTTATATGTCAGGTGACAGGATGACAGATGGTACTTACCGGTACTTCCTCCATTCTTTCACAGTGTGCCTGAGTCTGTGTGTATAGTCACAAAAGATACATGCAACTATGAGTTAGTATCAATTTTTAACCATCAGTTAACAAGTTTTCAGAACTTTGGGATTTAAAATGTTTCCCATTCATGATCTAAAGAAGTAGAACCTTCATTACACATACGAATAATGAACTCCTTTTTAAGTACCATATTTGTGTAGCCAAAATTATAACATGTAGACAAAAATATGGTTTTGGGATATATGACTATGTAATGCTAAGATTTATAAATACACGTAGTTCAAAGAGTTAAATTAGTGAGAAAAACTGAACAATGAGAATTGAATAGAATTCTGACTCCTTAGTTAATGAGGATCAGGAAAAAATGGAAAAGTATCTGGAAACTTGGTTTATTATGCAGGTTAGCTTGTTGCTAAACTAAAAAAATTACATGTTATTTTGATATTGATTTATTTTTCATATTAGTCCATCACATGAAATTAGATCATTAATTAATAATAATGCTAGTATTATAGCAACTTGAAAGATTTTATCTGTTTCCAATTACCTCAAGAACAAAACCTGAAATACCCCATGTTTGTGGAATCTGCTGTTATCAACTCTAAGCCTATACTTGATTTTATCAGTGTTTTTATACAGTATATAAGCATGAATTTCATTTTATTACTTTAATTAATACAAGAAGTTCTTGTATGGCAAAACATCTGGTCTTAAAACTTAAATCTAAACTAGATTACTTTTCTATAGACTGCAATTACGAAAAAAAGAAAACCTTCCCTAATTTTTTTTCATTGAATGAGAAAAAACAGAATCTGTATTTTAATGTGAAATTTGCAGCCTTCCATAACTTTATTTCAGTAAAATGCAAACAAAAGAAGAAGCAAGTTATAGAGCTAAAACCAGGAGGCCATGAGTTTTAATCTTGGTTCAGACACGAAGCCATGTAGGAGACTCAGGCTAGTCTCTCCCTCTCAGTCGTGGAAGGAAGGCAATGGCTTCTGAAATCTTGCCAAAAAAACTGCAGAGGCTAGGTCAGTCATTCATTAGGAATCAACACTGATTCAAAGGTGAATACAAGTTATTCAACATGACTCACAGTTTAAATTATCCTGAATTCATATTGATTTGTATCACAGTCCTCAGTGTGCTTTGGAAACAGAATTAAATAATTTTGAAGAGTCATAATATCAAATAAATGTGCTTAGAAAGGTGTACTAGTTGGCTTGAATATAAAATATAATTTGATTTATCTAAAATTATAAATTCCAACGCTATTCATTTTGAAGGAATTAAGTTTCCAGTACTTATAATTTTGTTGTTTGCTGTTGAAACCAGCATGTACTTTAGGAGAAAGTAACATAACACTGTGTCTTTAGGATCATAATATTTTCACAGTATTCTGCACTTTGCACTGTCTTTTTTCTCCAGAAACATAGAAATTATACTGCAAATTAAAATTTCCATTTTCTTGGCTAGCATAAAAGGTAGCTAGTAATTCAGCCCTTATTTTTCTGCCTTGCTAGGACAAAGATTTGATTTATTGTATCTATGTTATCTCACAATAAAAAAAAAATCATTCCCAGTGCTTGGTTGGTATAACTCTATACACTGCCTATTTATTTTGAATGTCTCTTCTCATTAATGTCTTTGATCTGTAATTCCCAGCCAACCAAATGTAATTTTTTTTACTGTCAGATATCCTCATACATATATTTGGTTGTGGAACATTTACGTGTGTGTGTGTGTGTGTGTGTGTGTGTGTGTGTGTGTGTATGGCGGAATCCTAAATCTATATTCTATGAATCCTGTAAAATTTGCGCAATATTCACTATTCATTCCGATATGAATATGGAATCACTAAAACTTTCTGGCATGTGATTAAATTTTATAGCATTCACTATGAGATAGATAATATTACTATATTAAACTATAGCTAACTCACTATTGGCTATTTTGATTTTTTTTATTTAATTATGGTTAAAGAAGTGAAAATTAGAAAGAACCAGGAAAAAAAATGATGGCTTTGCAGTTTGACAAAACAAAGGTCGATATTAGCAAATTCAGAAAACAATAATAGGGAAAAACACTATTGTTTAACCTCTTGAGTCCAACCTTTAAATTACTTCCCTCCAGCAAAAGGTTGCTATATCCTAACCTAAACAATTTTCCTGAGAAGTAATTTTAATATTGGTATCTAGAGAATACTGCATAAGCATTGCATTGTGCAAATGCCTTCCAGGTTTCTACTAGGAAGATGATTAATTCACAGTCCTTGCAACTATTTTCCTAGTGTAAAGTGAAATAAAGTGCTGGTTAATGGTTTATTGAGAGTGTCCATTATTGAGAGCGTCAATTCACATCTTGTTTTCCATGATTAGGAAGCCTGGCTTATTGGCAGTTTTTGAATTTATACCAAGTATATCAGAATATTCCATGTACCTCATAGGTGGGATATTAGCTTGCAAAACATCTTTTCCTCTAGATAGAATACTATGAGCATATGTGAGATAAAAGTAGAGTATGATTCTGCTTCAGGACATTGGCCAAAATGGGCCAAAACTGACACTCAAAACTGGCAATTTGAGTTCAGAGAAGCAGCATATATGAGGATGCACATCTGGTTTATCAGCAACTCCGTAAAGAAGCTTTATGTGCTAATCTTCATACCAGAGCTCAGCAGTGTAGCTCAATTGTCTGGAATTTAACCATAAATAGGCTTTCTCAACAAAAAACTCAAATAGTCTAGAAAATATAACTTTTTTGTAATATATTATTACAAACACAAATTGAGCCATGTACGAGTGACTATTTGTTATCTGCTATAAAAATAAATCATGACATTTATGTAACTTTGTGTTCAGAGTTTAAACTCTATTATTTTTCCTGAAGTGATTTATTTTGCCAACCGGAAGTCCAGAAACAATCCATGTAGTGGTCAAAATACAAGTTACTATTTTTATGTAATTCCCCATTGCTTCATGCCATAATAGTCAAAAACCTTACAAATCTCCCCCAATACTATTAATTTATTATTAGTTTTTAATTTTTAATATATTATTTTAATTTATAATCTGAGGTATAATACTTCCTTGAGGTATAATGCTACATGCCTTCATGTCTACCTTATCATTTTTTTAAAGAAGAAATATTTTTTATTGAAATAGACACCTGTATATCAATTCTGTGAAGTTGTATTACACTACAGCATGGAATTTCAATATAAGCTTTATCCAGAGAAGAAAAAATATTGTATATTAGGTATAGATAGCATCACATATTATCCTGACAACAATATCAACATGATTTGCCATTGGCTTTTTTTTTAAAACTTTTCATCTTATGTCAAGGATTTCCTGAAGATCTCTGTTCCAATAAGATGCTTTTACAAGATTCACCATGTGTGCTAATGCTGCTACCTGTTGTGCTGAAGAAGCTAGTCTTCTTACAGTCCTTATTATAAGACTTAAGTTGGTTATGAGGCTGCTTTAACACTGGAAGATATGTTAGATACAGAGTCTATTGACTCATAATTATGTATCTTTCTCCCTCCCCAATTGTGTTGACATACCTTCTTCTATTATAATGCAAAGTGTTTGTTCATGCCAGAGAGGCTCCAATGCAATGCTCATAGAAGAGACTTTTGTCAGTCAATTCAGTGTTTATTGTAAAATGGTATTCCTTCACCTACCATTGAACCTTGGCAACATGCCTGAAAATGTATTGCTGCTGCTAAGTCCTGCGTGAGGGGACCCATTGCATTTTTTTCACTGTACCAAGGGCTTTGTGAAGACAGAAATGAAGTGGAACACATGCTAAGTTTTCAAAACTTTCGGGGAAGCCAATTTAATTAATGCTTGATAAATCTAAATTCTTTTTGCTGCCACTACTTTATTCTACAATGAAATCTTTTTGCTTTGTCTTCTACATGCTTAAAGCTGCTATTACATTGCAGCAATAATCACTGCTACATCACCCAACCAGCAGGAGCAGAGATTCTGTGGTTTTGTTTCAACTGATTATAATTGCAATTATAATTAGGAACAAATGCTGCTCAATAAATGTAGTTAATGGAATAGGAATGTTAATCCATATGCTCTCTGTCTTAAGATAGTGTGAAAAATATGTAAGTTCAATTACTGAAAATCCAATGAATTGCAGTTGTACAATCTTGTGTCTTCAAAGACAAGTAGGTATTTGGAATTCTAATTCTAATTAATTATTTTCTGCACATACAGGGCGGGGCATAACCTTTTCCTAGGGGGTCACAGCAACACTTGTAATAACAACACAAATAATTCATACACCATTCGAAAGCCCATCAAAAACTGAGTTTATTGACACGATTTAATAGTCAGTATGACCACCATTAGCCCTTCGAACAGCATTCAAACGAGGTGGATAAGAACACAACAAATCTTCAAACAGTTCCGTTCGATTTTCCAGATTTTTCAACACAGTTTCCAAATTCATTCTCAAAGTTTCAACCGAATATCGATTTTGACCTTGCTCCTGAATCATCAGAGCTTCCACTTCATCCTTAATTATGGCCACAATGTTCTCTGCCGGATTGAGATCTGGCGAATTGAGATCTGGCTCCAGCATCGCGAGCCTCTCGAAAGGCAATGCATTTTATTCTGTCAATGATCCTTTGTTCTTCCGAATCGAATTTTCCAGCCATTCTTAAAGCAAATTTAACATTTAATAGCTCATTCAATTCAGTTTTTTATGGGCTTTAAAATGAGGTGTCGCGGAAGTTGTAAACTGCTGTCGATCTTGCTGTGACCCCCTAGGAAAAGGTTATGCCCCGCCCTGTATATTCATCTTTGGAGGGAGAGAGAAGCAAAATCCCCAAACTTTTTTATTGGTATTCAGAGGAAATGAAAAAGATTAGCCAGCTAAAAACTTTCACAAATGTTGTGTTATGCCATTCATAAAGAAGTGTATTTAATTTAGCTTTTCCTAAGCTACTATCCTCCAGACGTATTAGCTATGAGCATTCATAATCTTCAAACAGAATAGATGCTGATCAGATTGTGAGTATTGAAGTCCAACATATATATTAGATGGACAACTGTCTTGATTTACAAAGCAGAGATCTCTGGCTTCAATATGAGAGTATCTATGATGATCTATGCATTTGTGGGAAGGTTCATAGGCCTTCCTAATGGCACACTTTTACAATAGTATGTAAAAATGTAATTTAAAAATCATGACTAATATTAAAACAATCCAGTTTTCCTCAATACAGAGGTTATGTGAAGTGACTTATGTGCCTGCTTATTCTACTGCCCAGATGTTAAGTATTTTAACACATCTGGATTCAACAACTGCCAGAGAAACCCTTTATGGAATGGTTATCTATCTATTATTTTCATATTATACATTTATCATTTATAAAAAAACATTCTTATTTCTATTTATTTCTTGCTAATATGCAATGGTGCATAGTACACCTAAGCCTCATATTACAACAGGTTGGTAATTAGGTTGGCTAAGAGATCCCAAAGGTGCCTGAGTGGGTCTTTGCCCCATTCTAACCCGTGTTGCTTAGGAAGGAGTTCTTAATATTTCACACTTTTTGCGAGATGCTGCGAGGCTCTTCTTTTTGTTGACCTGGGCAGTGGGCTAACTGAAGGCCAGACTAATAAGCCTCTCAGTTGGAAAAGCAATGGGAAACCAGTGGGGTTTCACGACGCCAGGAAAATTGCGTGGATCTGCAACCTGGTAAAGTCATTCGAAGGCGCGAAGTGGCGGCTGGATCTCGGAGGACGGAGCGCGAACGAAGACTGGGACGCACCCGTTGCGGCTTTGCGAGAGGCAGTCTCGCTCTCGCGTGCACCAGGCTCGATTCCCCGCAGGCGAGACAGCCTGCCAGAAAGGGCAGAGGGCGACAAAACCCGGGGCGGGGGGAGGCGTCAGCAAAAGCCGAGCGCTGATGGGCGCGCTCCCCAACCCTTATAAAAGCCCGGGGCTTCCCCACACCCGTCCTGGATTAAATCTGCAACGGGAGAGTGGCGGCGTCCTGTCTCTCTGATCGGAGCACCCAGGAGATCAAGTAAGTTCTTACTGAGGCAACTTTTTAATACTCTCGCAGGGCTCCCACGCGCTCTTTGGGTAGGTAACACGCATTTGGTCTTGCCGACAGGTTTACGATAGGTCGTGCCTTTGAGGAATTAAAAGATCCTCAAAGCAGTTTGAATTGAAAGTCTCTCATTTTCCTGAACTTTATTTCCGAGTAACTACCGTTTATTCGCTCGTATCCTGCTATTCCGCTTTGAATTGTTTCTATTTCAATATCTTTAAAAAAAATACTGTGCAAGCAAGGCAATCTTAGAGAACAGGTTTTAAGCTTTGCAATACTCCCCGGTGCAAAAGACAATCCAAATTATTTTAAAGGATTTATTTAGCCTCTGTAATCCGTAACGAGGAGCGCTAATATGAGTTGTGGTTTACTCTGATGATTTACTTCACAAGTACAGTAGGTTTAAATGCGTCCGATGACCGTTATATGGTTACAAGTGTGCCTGTAAATACGTATAATCTTAATTTTTAAAAATATATCCAAAAATTCTGAGTAAAATAGGGCTGCGAATAAAGTAGTGTGAACTTAGATACTGAATATATATGGCTTTCAAATAGGTGGGATTTCCCCCACTGGTCTGACGGTTTGAATTGAGATGCCAATGTTATAGGGATTATTTAGTCTGATTGTTCATGTGTTAAACATGTATGTGGATATAAGACCCAGAAATATTTTCCATCTGTGCAATTCAGATAAATATGTAGAATAGTGTTCTACACCAAAAGCTTTCTTTCCTAGTATATGAATGAATACTAAATAAATAAATCCATATACTGTATAGAGGGATTCTAAACATCCAACAAATTCATTGACCTGTACAAATGCAGCTTTAATTGACAAACTCCATCAATTGTATTATTTATATTAAAACAACTCAATTATAACATAATTTTAATTTGTAGTTTTAATAAGCTAAATGTTAAATACTAACACTTTAAATCCAAACTATTGAGTAATTATGCTAATAAATATTTTAAAACAAAAAATAATTGGATACATTTGAAAACCTATTAGGCCTTTACAAAAGGCATAACTGTAGGGCAACCATTTATGTTAACTCAAGAAAAATCTACCAGTATTATGTTTAATATAATTTATTATTCAACAATCTATTTTAAATTTAGAAACTTGAAACTGAAATTGAGGCAGTTCTCAAGCCGACCAGGAAAAACCTCTTAGAGCACAGTTATTTCCAATCCTACGGTCTTTTTACTCTTTTGTGTCTCATCTCCTCCATTGCTTGATTTCAGAAAAGTAGTTTCAGTTGAATGGAAAAGTCTGTAACTGAGAAAAATCATTTTATTAAAGTTAAATAAAATAGTTGGGCAGCACACAAATTTAATGTGCTTTTATTAATTGCTTGCTAGTTTTGCTAATAAAAACCACTGTTGAAAACTGTAGAGATAGATTATAATTTATAAGGCACAGTCCAGCTGAATACAGTCCTCAATAAATATAAGATTTACTGAATGCAAACACAAATTAGATTCAATGTACTTTATGGTTTGCAGGCTGCAAAAGCACTCATTTTTAAAATAATTGCAAATGATATTCCAAATATATTTAATCTTTATCTTTTAAAGTCAACATGTATCAGTACCAAAGAGGAAAGCAGTTCAATAAATGAGTTCACAATTGAGGCTTATATTTTTGCATATTTATTTGTTTATTTTAGTGTGGTAGAAGCATTTAAGCTTAAATAATCATTTAAATAAATGGATGGGATTGGATCTCTTTAGTATTTATGTGTAGAACCATCAGAAAATCCCAGTTTGTAGTTTGGGGACTACTGAGAAGTAAAAAGAAATGCATAAAAAATATCTAAAAATCCAGGAAGAAAATCACTTCCACATTACTATAAAGAAATGTACTTTATATATTTATAAAGTAATTTATAAATAAATTTCCTACTTTTATCTGAACACTTTATTAACATTTCAACACTAATAGTTTCTGCTAGATAATAAGTCAAATTCACTGGGATTCACTTCTGAAAGATAATAAACGTTGGCGCCAAATATATTTCAGGTTAAGATGCTTAAAATATGTCCTAATATAGTAATGTGCTCGTTATTTTCTGAGAATGCATTAGAATTGTAAATCCGTTGTTAGAACTATGTGCTGATGATTTTTCAGCTGAATTCTCCTATCTTAAAAATAAAACTGCAAGGTTAGTGGTTGCTGGCAAAGGGGTACTACATTAAGAGAATATATTGCAGTATACTGAAAATTGTAACAGAAAGTTCTTAGAAATCAGATAGCAACACAGTTCTAAAAAAGAAAATGTGGTTGTGACAATTCAGGGTATAAGCTGGGAATTTATATCATGTTGGTTGCAGGTTTGGTCTTACCAATGGACTATAAAAATGTACCCGAGAACATCAAGGTCAATGTTCCAAGCTCAAATGCCTCTCCGCCACCCTCCACATCTGGCGCTAACTCCTTAGGACAACAGACTGGGGCAACTTTGGGGAGACCTGCAGCAGCCAACGCTGCACGAGAGCGTAGCCGAGTGCAGACCCTACGACATGCCTTCTTGGAGTTACAGAGAACTCTGCCCTCTGTGCCACCTGACACTAAACTCTCCAAGTTGGATGTATTGCTTCTAGCCACCACCTACATTGCCCATCTCACCCGCAGCTTGCAGGATGAAGAAGAATTGCCTGGCAAGAGCTTGGGAACCCTGAGGGGGGATGGCTACCTACACCCTGTTAAGGTAAGCAAGGCAAAAGAAGTAATATTTTTTCCTAGAAGGTCCAATCATAGTATTGTTTGAAAACCTTTCCATTGTGCAGAAATCTTCAGGCAAAACGGCATACTAATATACAAGTACACTAGTCTATACAAGAAAGCTTTAGCATTACAGAATCAGCAGAATCAATTAGAACCAAGTGAACCACAATTCATTGATGTGATTCCATATGACACTTCAGATAGATACAGCATTAAACCTCTGTGTACCATAATCATGCCCAATACCAGGGACTAGGTTTTAAGTGACTCCCATTTATTACAAAGCAATTTATGCCTTATGACAGTGGCTGTTTGATCCAGATATCCCTTTTCCTGGTCTCAAATAATGTCATTATTTCCACCAAAAAATAGATTCTGCTGTTTTACACAAGCACTTTGACAGTGGCAATTCCAAACTGGATACTCAATTCACAAACATATTATTTCAAATTGCCCCATTTTCCCCAAGATATGCCAAAATATATCCCATTGGAGATTTTACCCCAATGTAAAATCCACTGCCTTATGAACCATCTTAGTTCATATTCCAACTACAAAAGGACTTCCCCTTGCTACTATGTCTTTAATAAGTAATTTATTTAATAATTTACACTTAGCTTAATTCAAGAAAGTACTACTTAAAGACCTAGTAATCAAGAATTATGTTAAACCAAACTAAATGGACCTTGATGTAAGTAGTCCTTTCATTGTTTGTTTCCAAAACTAACATTATCTAACAGTGATCGTGAATGAGCCTGTATACACTTTTAAAAATAGTTTTATTGTAATGTAGATCAGCGATGGGCTTGATATATAATTAGTTACGCATTTGTCCTCTAGCAAAAAATAATTATATTTTAATTGTTTTTTTAAAAAATCATTCTGGCTATAACATAGGAGTACATACAGCACAAATAATAGCAATAATAGCAATAACAGTAGACATATACCGCTTCATAGGGCTTTCAACCCTCTCTAAGCGGTTTACAGAGTCAGCATATTGCCCCCAACAACAATCTGGGTCCTCATTTTACCCACCTCGGAAGGATGGAAGGCTGAGTCAACCCTGAGCCGGTGAGATTTGAACCGCTGAACTGCTGATCTAGCAGTCAGCCTGCAGTGCTGCATTTAACCACTGCGCCACCTTGGCTCAAATAATAATGTAGAGCAGAAAGTAAAGCATATTCTTAAAATAATTGAAACAGCATTGACATCTCAAATGTTAAAATATACTCCACTCTGTAGTCTCAAAGCAGTCCTGCAACTGACAGAGTGCTCCCTCCGGCCAGATTTTGACAGTTTTCAAGACTAGTCATATACTTTTCCTAAGGGGATATGCTTTGGGCACAGTAAAGAGAGATGTGGTCAGACGAACCCAGATGGGAGAGGGGGATTGCTCTATATGCCTGTCTTAAGTTTGAGTGCATATGGTCTAGAGTATTCTTACCTCTGATGGTACACTGCACATACTGCACAAACCTAGAGAGAACAGACTTTAGACTGGCTTGATTAAAATCCCCAGCCACAATAAAAGCGCCCTCAGGATAAGTTTGCTGCTGCCTCTACAGGGGTGGGTTTCAAAAATTGTTCAAACCTACTCTTTGGGCGTGGCCTCCTTTGTGGGAGTGGCTTGTCACCCATGTGACCGGATGGGAGTGGCTTGCTGCCCATGTGACCAGATGGGAGTGGCCTGCCACCTATGTGACCTGGCGGGAGTGGCCAAGACGATGTTATTACTAGATATTACTAATTACTAGATATTATTAATATTACTAGATCATTATTAATGTGTAGATAACTGCAAGACATTACACACCCACTTACACATACACACGAACTATGACAGTGCCAGGAAAACACCAAAAAAATAAGAATCCCCCCCCCCCCAAAAAAAAAGACTGCCAATGAAACCAATTTTTTTTACTAAGCCTAAGGACAGGAAAAACAAAGTCACTGGGATAAAAACCATCAAGGCAATGTGGAAAATTATAAAGGACAGGCGCTCACGGAACCATCAACCACCTCAGAATTACCTAAACAACAAGGGTGAAAGACACTAAATCTGGCAAAGCTCCCTTGCACCAACCTGGCCTGCCCATAGAAAAGCAGCCACTTTGAGACACATAAACCTGGTCTGAACACTTAAAAGCAACATATTGCATCACAAATAAAACATTTGCAAAAAGGAATAACATTTCTTGTAATAAACATTCTATAAACAATAAATAAATAAAAATTCCCTAAAATAATTAAAAACAACCACGTTCAGAGAACACCAAAGGACCCCACAGTCCTCTCCCTCATCTTTTTCTTTGTTGTCCTAACTTTCTCCTCTTTCCCCCCCAACCCCACTTCCTTCTAGTATTGATGATGTTACTTAGTTTGGTAATGAAATGCCTGTAAGAAAACCACAAAGCTCAGAAAGCAGCAAGGATCCCACTAGCCCCCACCTCCTCTTTCTCCCTCTCTTTCTCCTGTTTGTCCTTTCTCTTTCTTCCCACCCCCCCAACCCCACTCCCTTCTAGCACTGATGATGTTACCAAACTAGGAGTGCTGGAGAGGAGCTCTCACAGGGCGAAGAGCTTCCTGCTACAGGCACAATCTATCTGCAGCCGTAAATGACTGCAAGCAGCAGCTACAGACACTGCTCGCAGCTGACAGTTGTGTTTGGGAGCGGAGGTGGCGGCAGCGGAAGCGGGCACAGCATGGGATGTCCCAAAGGTCGGGCACTTTTGGAACCTTCACAGGGCCAGGAACAACTGGAAAACCACCCCACCGCCGCTTCCGAGTGCCATATCTTCGCTCCGCAAGCGGCAGACATGCCTGTTGCGAGGCCGTCCCATGCTCCAGCCTGGCCAGGGAAGACAGGAGCCCTTCATGCCCAAGCCTCCACACGATGTGCCACCTTGGTCGCGCCAGGGCAACCTTCCGCCAGCCCGCCCACTGAGTGATGGCTGGATGGGCGCTGGTGAGCCCCGCTGCCCCAGCCACGTGGTGCCCACTCCTCACCTTGAAGGCAACATAACTGCTGCTGAGTGAGGACTGGGTGGGCAGCACCCGCCGTTAACCACCTTCTCCTGGGTCATGCCCGTGCCCCTACCCAGGCCGCCTGCTGAGTAGAAGGAGGTGGCTGGGATGCGTTGCTAGGCAGCCGGCAGGGCGGAGGTGGGTGCGGCACTGCCGCACTTGCCCTTGGGGCTTTTCTTATGGACATGTTGGCTGGCGCTGCTTCAGGGCGCCCCAGGCGCCGGCTCCTCTGAGTGTAGCCCATTCCCCCTCCCAAGAATACCGTTTTCTTTTTAAAAACGCCTCTGAAGACCTTGAAAACCTGCGAGGTTGCTTTGGGAGGGGGAAGACAGGGAGCATTTCCCCCACCCCATCTCTGGTTGCCTGCAGCCTCGGAGCCTGCAGCAACTTGCACAGTAAAGGCAATTAAGAACTTCTCTCGCTTGTGAGATTTTCTTTACTGTGCAAAGACTTGCTTTAAGGCTGCAGGTTCCAAGTCTGCAGGCACCCAGGAAGGGGGGCAGGGGGAAATACTGCCCATCTGTCTCCTTCCAAAGCAACCTTGCAGGTTATCAAGATCACCCGGAGAGGCGTTTTTTAAAAAGAAAATCCTGAAAAGCCACAAGATCTGGAGAGATGGGCAGCTGGTCTTTTTTTTTGGGGGGGGGGGGAAATCCCCAGAACCAGGAGCGCAACCCGCATGGCTTGTTCAAAGAGCAAAAGAAAGGGACAGAAGAGGAGTTCAGCTGTTTGAAAAGCCCGGCTTGGAACTCCTCTCCTGTTCCTTCTTTTGCTGTCTGTACATGCAGTGCGGGTTGCGCTCCCTTTTCTTTCATAGCCAGCTCGTTTCCAAATGTTAGCGCAGCACTCTCTAAGTTACATGACACCATAAATCAATTTTTTCCATCCCTCTCCATGGATCCCCACCCCATTATAAACGAGCTGGCTATGAAAGACAAGGGAGCACAACCCGCACGGCTTGTTCAAACAGCAAAAGAAGGGACAGGAGAGGAGTTTGGCTGTTTGAAAAGCCCTGCTTGGAACTCCTCTCCTGTTCCTTCTTTTGCTGTTTCTACATGCTGAGCGGGTCGTGCTGCCTTGTCTTTCATAGCCAGCTCGTTTCCAATTGGGGTGGGGATCCATGGAGAGGGACGGAAAAAATTGATTTATGGCGTCATGTAACTTAGAGAGTGCTGCGCTAACATTTGCATCAGGTGGAAAATAGACAGCAGTGATAACTATAACAGAAATCTCTCTAGGTAAATAAAATGGCCAACAAATGACAGTTAAGAATTCCACATCTGCAGAACAGTGAGTATAAGCAACTCTACTGTTAGTACACCAGTTATTATGTATGTATATACAAACTCCTACACCTTTGCTTTTACCAGAATTGCTGTTTCTGTCAAAGCGGTGTGTGGTGCGGTTAGTTAGCTCCACTGACGCATCCGGTGCAAGTGGATGAAGCCAGGTCTCTGTGATGATCATCACACAGCAGTCACGAATGAGCTTATTCGCTGCCATCCATAGCTCTAGTTCATCAGTTTTGTGGACAAAGGATCTAGAGTTGGTTAAAAAAATGCTTGGTAATGCTGGTCTGTAAGGCTGCTTCCGTAACCGAACTAGCAAACCAGCTCTGCATCCCTGCTTTCGCTCTCTTCACCACCTCCTAGGCCCAACAACGTCTTACTATGTCACTCGGTATATTATGAGACTGCTGGAAGTCGCTGGTAATATCTAGTCAACTAGAAGATCCAATCTTTAATAACTCCCTGTGGGTATATAGTTTTTGCCTAATTCTACTGTGGCACCAGGAGCTCAAAGCCGCAGCGTCTAAGCACGCTGCCGTGTAGGACAGTAGTTTATGATGATTTAAACCTAATGTAATAAATGTGCTGGCCTATTATTTTTTACCTTCTGCCACCAGTTTGCAAATCTTTTCTAAAGGTAAGCTGTCAGTAATTGTAGACAAGCGGCACAATAAAATTAAATAGGCATCAGAGCTCAATCTAAAGGTATCTAATGAGGTAGCAAGATCTTCTTCCTTATCTATACCAATCTATATAGCTCTCCATCTCATGATGTCAGTCTTGTAAGGTGATCCAGACAGAAGAAACACACCCAGATGAATTAGCTGAAATATTATTTTAAAGTTTCATTAACAGATCTTGTAAGTCTGAAAGTATATTTTCCCCTATTGTTTTTACAGCCCCCAAAAACATAGGGAGTTTTGAGTTTGTCACACCGACATTTTTGCTGCAAGCTCAGCTACTAATTATCCAGCTGTTCCCCTGGCTATGGTTTTTCTGTCTCCCATGGGCATACCCATATACCATTACACATGCTTTCTATTTGCATTGGTTCAATGCAAGCAGCAGATTATAAAGGATGGGAGAATTTATAGTCCAATAACTGATAAACATATTCTTAAATGAACTAGCTTAATTCATGTAATTGCTAATAAAACTGCTGGTTTCCTGCATTTATGCAAGCAATACTAAACTATTTTGCATCTTCATCTTCTAGAAATGGCCAATGAGATCACGCTTATACATTGGAGCATCAGGACAATTTTTGAATCCCTCAGCGCAATCAGAAAATGTAAATCAAGGAGAAACCTCAACAAATTCTCAAATTTAATCCTGTTTTTTTCTTAAATGCTATTGTATTTATTATTCCAGATACATTTAAATAAGGTCTTCCAATATCTGTGATATTTCTTCCAATTGACCGGCATCCTTAGATGGTAGGCTTGAAATTCAGCATGTTAGTTCAGATTGCTTTCTTCATAGCCAGGGACAACGTGTTCATCTCGGATGTGTATTATAATTTATTTGTTTCTTACATAGCTACTATTTCTGAAGAGGCAAAATATATTTTTCATTGTGTGAATGGTGCTACTATTGAAATCCATAAGATACCAGCTCATGTGTCATCTTGTTTATGAGAACATATCTTTTCTTTGTGAAGAAATGGCTGAATGTAATATAGTGGATAATTTACAGGCATTTTGCTTCCTTTGTTGATAATTAATGAAATGTGGATTGTTTTACCCCAATATTGAAGAAATTAAATAAGATAACCAAATACTGTGGTAGATTTTTAAGCTAATGTTTAAAAGCTGAGCCGCATAGTCACCTTGAACTGTGGGATGGGCAGAAATAAATTTGATAAATAAATAAAATAAATAATGCATCCAAGCTTTGGGGACTTTTAACTGAGAAGAGTTCCGCACAACTATTTCAAGTATTCCAATGATCCATGTTATATACTCAGATATATCTATTCATAATTTGCCATATGTGTCACAGAATTACGATAGATGACATAAGGCAATAATTTTCTCACACAGGTTGTCCTTATCTTTGAGCATGACAGGTTTGTCATGCTCAAAGGTAAGCAAGTTAGAAATCAAAACTGCAATTGTGTTCAATAGCTATTGAGATGTCAGTTCAAGCCCTCAATATTAAGGTAGCTGGTGTTTTGAAGAATTAATCCAAGAAATAACATTGCAAAACTGGATGTATGAACTTTAGACATTAAATTCTGTTGATGTTATAATGTACCTCAACAAAAAAAATTGCTTTGAAGAATAAGTTACAGCTTTCATACTTTCTTTAAAATATGTCCAAAATTCTTTTTACGATGTATTGTTACAAACTGTACATCTATTAATTTTTCATAATATTTGATTATTTTATTTATACTGTGTATGTATAATCACTATTCAATTTACAACAATTCATACATCTAATGAAACTAATCCTGAGAAATGTATGCTCCATCTTTCTATCAGTTTGTAGAGTGCCTGAAGATTCTTTGCTCTTGCTATTGCAGCTCTCCCACTGGAAGTATTACTTACATGTTGTTTTGTTAACTAGCTAAAGCAGAAACAAAAGTTATTCCAAAACACAAGTGTGGCATAAAAATAATGTACGTAGATTTGTAGATTAAACTGGCTATTAAACCTGTAGTATAATTTGCTATTGGTTGTGTTTATCTGTATCTTGAAAGTACCAATTATTTTGGGAAAGAGCTTCTGCTTCAACATATACATATTCTTTACAAATGATGCTCACCGCAGAATGTAAAGCTTGCATATTTGGTTAATTTGATTTAATATTGCATGTAAGCAACAATGATTACAAGTACAGACACTTTTTCTTATTGTATGAATAAATTATTTGCAAAATTATGTCTCAAATAATGTTTATTGTTATGTACTTTTTAAAACTACCTTGAATTATTTTTTTAATGCAAACATTTCCAGGGAAGCCAAGAAAATCAGATTAAAAGGTTTTTAAGAAATTGTACATCTTTTAGTAAAGTTGGAATTTTAAGTACATTATCATTATGGATCAAGCCATTATGGCAATGTATTTTTTATCTTTAGTATTAAAAACTCACATCTTCATTGTTGAGGAAAAGCTTTATCTGAAATGCTGTTATTTGGATACAATGATGACAATTATGTAGCATCATGTTGTCGATTTTTGTTTTGGCATTTCTTTAAAAATATTCTTAGCTCATGTATGAATTTGTAGGTGCTGTTCACCATTCCTAATATTAGCATTTCCTGAGAGTTACTTCTCTCTTTTTCTTATCATACACAGTCACACGCTATTAGTTCACAAGGAATAATTGCACATTGTCTTTAGGTTATTAGAGTAAGGATTTTTTACAGGAAATTCTTCGTAAGTTTTTTAGCAATATTTGATATCTATGTTAAGCTGTACTGAATTATGTTGACTTTTTCAATATATTATACATATATGCATATGCACACAAAATAAAAGAAATATAGCAAGGTGGAAAAAGGACTGCGTATTACATACAATCACAGGTTATAAAAGATCATCTCTAAGTCAAATGTTATACTAAAACTCAAGATCTGAGAATCTCATATTTTTTAAAAGTAAGAATTTTTTTTATGTCTCAAAGTAATAAAGCAATAAATAGCAATAGCAGATTTTTATATACCGCTTCATAGGGCTTTCAGCCCTCTCAGCGGTTTACAGAGTCAGCATATTGCCCCCAACAACAATCTGGGTCCTCATCTTACCCACCTCGGAAGGATGGAAGGCTGAGTCAACCCTGAGCCGGTGAGATTTGAACCGCTGAACTGCTGATCTAGCAGTCAGCCTGCAGTGCTGCATTTAACCACTGCGCCACCTTGGCTCTATATATATACAACTATTCCTATATACAACTATTCCAAAGCATGGAATAGTTGTATAGCTATTAAATCGTATTGCAGTTTTTCAAATCTACAATAAAATAGTATTATCTGTTACTAAAAATCAGTTAAATTTTGAGAATAATTTTAACTGCTGCTCAGAATAATTTTTTAACTCCCCCACTTCCTCTAATCCAGCATTTTTCCTTAGATTCAGTGGGATCCAGAAATATTACCTTTGGAATTGTTTTCTTCCAAATAGAGGACCATGTTTTTTCCCTGGCATCTTCCAGGTTCCTTTCACTAATTTTTGTTTCCTTGGTGGTGGCAATACATAATTGACATAGCCTGTCTTCATGGCACTCATTTTCTTAAAATCTCAGATGTATTCATTGGCTAATAAATGTTGAGGATCTTTCATTCAGTGTGATAGAATTGCCGTCTAACAAAATTTTATATCGCTTATGAATTCTTTCTTCAGGAATACTGTAGTCAGCTATGTATTCAGTGTTTTTTTTTACCAGGTGACTGTAAGCAGAAGAAAGAAAACTGGTTAAAAACAGTAGTGCTGTAATTTTATTTTAATTTCTAGCATTGTGACAGCATAATACAAAAGAGAACAAACATTACCTTACTGCTATTCTATAATTCAAGAAACAATCCTAATTTTCATAGGGACCTATTGTCTATCTAGCCTGAGATACTCGTAATTTTGTCTTGAATGTGTTTAAAGGTTGACCACTGAATTCTGAAACAGCTTTATTTTCTTTTCCTAATATAGCTGTCCCAACTAAACTACTAAACAGAAGATTCCTGCCACTTTCATGTAATATAGCTTAAAAGGATTGTTTTTACAGTCCTTGTGAAAAGTTCTCTTTTAGCAATAATTTATTCTTTAGTTGTTCCAACAATTAACTTTGATTCCACCAAAGTATGTATAAACAGTTCATAATTAAGTTACATTGTGATTGTTGGCATGTATGCAGATAAAAAAATACTTCATATTTTTACAATACTTTTTTTATCTGAAAAATAGTCATTTTAGTATCATTTTCTTTCCCCCACCCCCTTTTATCTAGGTTATTATTTTTAAATAATTCAGGTGGCAAACATAACTAATGCTACTTCCTTCTATTTCCCCCATAATTATATCCCAATGAGGTGAGTTGGACTCAAAGTGGTGACCAGCCCAAAGTCATCCCACTGGCTTTCATGCCTAAGGCAGAACCGGAGCTCACAGTCTTCTGATTTCTAACCTTAACTACTATACTAAATTGGCGCTCTATGCTAAATGCTATGCATTAAGACAACACAAATATTTTTTCCCAGAATATGCAGTGTGATATAATGGTATGAGAGCTGCTATGTTATTATTTCACATTTAAATGTAATCTAAAATATGTACACATATAAACAAAACAGTCCATTCCAGAAGAGCAATAATCTGAACAATTTAACACTTATGAAAAAAAGAATGGCGGATAGGAAACAATATCAGGCATTAGTGTTTTAAGGTTATGCAGTACTTACAATGAATGGAAACAATTGATAGAGGACACATGGATCCAGGAAGTAATCCTATAGCAGGAACACTAACATAAAAATTCTGATGAATAAGAAAGGGAAGATCTATACTGGTGTACCTTTACCATTAACATGCAAAAGAAAATGGATAGGAGGAACACAGTGTTGAAAGAAAAATTGATCTGGTTAAGGTCCAAGCTGGGAGAAAGATGCTAGAAATAAAATGGAGGCTGGAGGCGGATTGGAAAGAAAGCTCCATTTATTGATGAACAGAACCACCAGGGTTTATGGTTCTGGTGCAGCTGACCAATTGTTTTGATTACATGGATTTTTACAAGTTTCATAGATAACTGCAATGTCTGAAATACCCTTATGAGATTGTGTGATGTAGGAAACTCTGTGTCTTCTGCTAAATGGTAGTGGATTAATCATATTATGTCCTGAAGGATCATAGTCTGTTCTTAACCCCATCACCCTGAAGCTGAAGGTCTTTTGTTTTGTAGATACGCTGGTCCAGTCTTAATGGACACAAAATATCTGCTGGGGGGGGGGTGTGCTATTAAGAAAGACTGAGTCTCCTTTCTGTTTCTAAGAGCATGTTTCCCCATTTCTCCCTTTGGGAAAATATAATATTCTGCTTTTTTAATATTTCCCAAAATATTTCATTCTTCTAGGAGCGGGGAGATGCTTCCTACAATTATACAGACAAATGTGATACCCACATCTGTCTCCCACAGTGGTAGGATTCAAATTTTTTACTACCGGTTCTGTGGGCTTGGCTTGGTGGACGTGGCATGGCTTGGTAGGTATGGCTTGGTGGGCGTGGCAGGGGAAGGATACCATAAAATCTCCATTCCTTTTCCACTCCAGTTGGGACTTGGGAGGCGGTGGCAGGCCCAGTCAGAGGTGGTATTTACCGGTTCTCCGAACTACTCAAAATTTCCACTACCAGATCTCCAGAACTGGTCAGAACCTGCTGAAAACCATCTCTAGTCTCCCACCTCACAAAGATCTCAACTTTACAACTCCTCAGCCTCTCTTCCTAGCTGCTGAAGCACTTTTCAAATTCACAACAGAAATGGAAATATTTCCCTCTTCAGGGTAATTTTAAATCATATCCTGCTTCTGAATGTTCCTGAGATCACAATATCAAATAAACCTGTGAAATTATAGGGCCTTTCCACATGGCATAAACATGTCCTGGCAGTATCTTTATTTTCACTATTCCCAGTCCATGAGTGAAAAGGCTTAAGCATCTATCAATCAAATCTTATTATAGTCAAAGACCAGCATAAGGAGGGCAAGATAGTGTTAAAATAGTATTTATCTTTATTCACCCACCATCTAAGTAACTTCAAGATGTTAACCTTTGTCACCCATAATCCTTGAGAGAGAAAGCAGCCAGTAATAATTGAAAGTAGAGACAGTGGCAGGCTAGATATTGGCAATTGGGACAGAAAATTTCATGTTGTCCCACAGTGGTAGGATTCAAAATTCAAGTGTCCTTGACTTACAACCATTTGTTTAGTGACCATTCAAAGTTCCAATGGCACTGAAAAAGGTGACTTCTAAGCATTTTTCACACTTAAAACAATTGAACAATTCTCATGGTAATCTGATCAAGATTTGGGCACTTGACAACTGGCCTACATTTATGATGGCTGCAGTGTCCCAAGGTCATGTGACAAGCAGAATCAATGGAGAGGCCAGATTCACTTAACAACTGTGTTACTAAACAACTGCAGTGATTCACTGAACAGCTGTAGCAAGAAAGGTGGTAAATGGAGCAAAACTCACTTAACAATTGTCTTGCTTAGCAAAAAAAATAGCAATAGCAACAGCACTTAATACCGTTTCACAGTGCTTTATAGTCCTCTCTAAGCAGTTTACAGAGTCAGCCTATTGTCCCCAACCAAATGTTAGGCTCAGTTGTCATGGTCAAGAACTACCTCTAGTTCCCCCCACCATTTCATTAAAGAGTGGACAGCAGTGGCAAAAAGCTATAACTAGATCAACTGGCCCAATTCATCCATTGCTAGCATGGGTCAAGTCAGTAATATTGCATGATCCTGACTCTAAATGTTTACCCTCAAGAAAGGTTACTGTATTTGCCAAGGCCCTATTGCTTTTTTTTCCTGTTGTAGGAACTTAGCATCCACCCCTCTCCTAGAAGAATGAAATATCCTAGGAAATATTGAAAAGGCAGAATATATTTCCCTGCGTAAGAAATGGAGAAACATGTTTTTAGGCAGGAAACAGACTCACTTTTAATAGCCTCACCTTTCTCAATGACCATTAGGGGCCCTGAGCTAGTTTACTCTGCATAACAATGATAGGATTAGCTTTCTACTGAAACCCACCACATGGCATCTGGGAACTCAACCAACTTAGACTCAAAACACAAGCTAGAGAGTTGCCCCTGCATGGGCCCCTGGGAGTCTGACAACCAATCAGAATACATTTCTTACACAGGAACAGGAAACAGAGAGGTGGGGCTGAACAGAGAGTATAAAGCCTGGAACTTTCAGCATCTCGCTCTCTTCTTCTTCACCCAACATCTGGAGCATGTGGTCACCTTTTCCCCCAGGATCTCAAACCATGTGGCCCTGTCCACCATTAAACCATCTTTCCAAGCAGCCTCCATGTTTCCAGTTTCTTTTTACCCCACTTGGGGCTAAACCCAGAAGGACATTTCTTCCAACACTGTTGTTTTTTAAATATTTTCCCTGGATTTTGTAAACTGGAGTAGGCGGCTATAACAATTAATCCAGTAAAGTAATAAGGCGCGGTTCCGAGATGTCTGTCTGCCTTCCTAGCATCGGCTACCAGCTCCTGGAGTTCCAGTTTGCTACCTTTACGAGCCCAAACTCGGCCAGGTATGGAACTACATTTTCCACAATGCATCGCGAGCCTGTATATTTTTTAGCGCCGATCCTACCGTGAGAGGTAATTCATGCCGTTTTCACGAAGGGAAACTGAGAAACGAGTGGTTGGCTTGTTCGTTAAAAGTAGTTTGAAAGAAATATCCGAAAGTATCCCATTTCATTTGGGTTTGTAAACGGGTCCTGACCGGCATTAAACTTCGGTGCTACATGAGCCTGCCAAGTAGATAAAGGGAGGTGGGGGAAGTCAGCCCAGCCAGGCCCGAGGGCAACCCCCGAGTCACGTGGGCCTCAAAAGGACCGTTGTGGCTCGTCGCGAGACTTGGCGTGTTGCTTCGCCTCGTGGCGAAGAAGCGCGCGCGCGCGCATCCTTTAGAGTCGGTTGCAGTTGAGCGTGTTCGGAGGTGACTGGTTGGGCCTTGCATTGCCTCCGTTTTGGAAGATTCGTCTTCGGAACCGCTGGGCTCTTCCGTTCTGCTGACCCGAGAAATGTAATGAAGCGAAGATAGGCTACGGCGACCTTCTAGCGGACGGCACCGGGGGCTTCAGAGGTAGATATTGGGCAAAAGCGCGATCGCTTGGGGTTTTCCTCAAACGGTTGGTACGCCAGGAAAGAGATTCTTTGGAACCTCTCGGTCCGATGTGGGTGGTCAAACGGGGGGGGGGAATGATGACGCCCTCAAGAAACCACAGCACTCCTCCTTGTTCTTAAAAATAGACCGAGTTTTGCGCCATTTTGTCCATTTCGGCGGAAAGGCTAAGCCTCCCCCCCGGGGGGGCTAGTCAGTGACCAACTCCCGCTTTTTATGTGTTGGCATGGCACTGAATTAGTTTGTTCGCCAAGGTGTAGAAAATTGATCATTTTAATAATTTGCCCCTAAAACCACTAGGCTCCCCCGGGGAGACGCCTAATATGAATAGAGGAGTTTAAACTTTGATCGGTTTTGCATTATGTACGTACTTCTATCATTACTGGCCTGCAGAATCTCAGAGTTTACAATATCAGCTCCTTATTGGACTATTAACTAATTTGCTGAATTGTACTTTCTGTCTAATAACATGGAACCGGGAACATTGGATTTGCTGAGCTGAATCTGCTTTGTTGTGATGTGGTACTGGGATTGAAAGGAAAAAAGATTGGGGATGAAGCAGCTGCTCCTTAAATAAAAATTTACCCTTCGAGGTTGGTGCAGTGACTATTGGGTTAGTAACTATTAAATCTTAACACTTTATGGGACTACAGATCAGTTTCTCATGTCAAACAGTGATAATAAATTCAAGGAGAATAGATATGATAATTTAATTTTAACTTAAAAAGAATCTAAGAAAAAGAATCTAATCTTAAGTGATTATTCAAAAACACAAGTGATATTTATTTAATCCAACAAAATTTGAAACAGACTGACTTTGGCACTACTGGAATCTGCAAAATATTACTGCATTATTCTGGATTACATTTTTACATTTGCCATACTGAAAAAATTAATAGTGCATTTTCTAGTATAGTGCTACTGTAAATTGCAAACTAGTGTAATTATTTTATGCCGATGATGAATGTTGAAGAGCTTCCAGAATTTATTGACTATATTATACTACAGAGGCTGGAATGACAGACTTTTGGGAGAAAGAAGGGGGGAAATAAGAACTGCAGTACTGAATATGAAAGAAAAACTTAGAATTATTAAACTTACATGAAAGAATGACAATATCAAACATGGCGGCAACATTGAGAATCTCAGCCTTTTTTTGTCTAGAACCAGTATATTTTGTTTAACAATCAGATACTACTAAATTTAGTGAAGTTGTTAGTATTCAATATATTTACATGGTTCTATCCATCAGCTAATTAAATAGAAGGAAGTAATGTGTGTGCTCACTACCTTGAATTATTTACAAAATATAAAGGCAGGAAAGTTCTTAAATACTACCCTGGTTTGCTTCAAAGCCTCCAAATGTCACAAGATGGAGCTGTTGTGCAAAAGCGGTACATGTCATCTAGCAATAATATATGATGCCATTATTTATTGTACTTAAGGTAAAAAGGTAAATGATGTTCTTAGGGTAGTGTATATAGGAAAATGGGTGTGTAGAAGTAGAATGCTTATTTGAAAAAAAAATTCACATTCAGATTTTTATTTGCAGTGGCATAACTACTATATAATTATACATAAGTAATCTTGATATTACAGAAGCAGTAAAATAATTTGATGAAACAACATCCCTAGTGCTATAAGTCAGATAAAGAGTTCTGAACTACCTCAAAGATTTTAGCAGAAAAACATATTGATAGTAATTTTCTTTCATGTAATTAGGAAGATCTTTCCCTGTAATTGATTTTGATTGTGAAGTACAAGTTGAGCTTGTCATAAATCTATACATAATACAAATGGTAACCGAATTCTTGGCTGTGCTATTATGTCAAATGAGAAGCTACTGAAAAAATACAGAATTAAATTTGGAATGCTACACAATATTTTTTTAAAAAACTATAAAACTAAACCTGAAACTCACACTATGAGTGTGAAGCAATAAAACAACTTTCTAGTTGTGCTAAGTTATGAAACATAGTAACTTGAAAGCATTTCGTTAGACAAAAGAATATTTTGAAATGTAGCTGTGCAAACAAGATACTCATATTTTTTTAAAATGCTATTTTAGGCATACTTCTTACACTCCTTATAATTACTTCTAGTGCATAACTTGGTTTCTCCAAACTAAAAGTAATAAAAACTAGAAAGAATTTACAGATTCTTCAGAAGAATTGATTTGGAATTCACAGGAATATTTTAGGGGAGTTTTTGAAATTGTTAAAGCTGCTATATCTTTCAGGTTTCTTGTATAAGAATGCTTTCCAGGCTTTCTGCATGTTGCATTTCTGTGGTGAATCATCTCCATTGAAAGATTTACATAAGTAATGCAAGAAAGAATCTTGTGATGACAACACAAACAGGTGCACCACTATTGATAATTAAGAAGCAGAAAATACATTTTAATTATTATTGAAATAAACATTCACTAGGAAACCAGTTTGGTGGTAGCTTTAAAGTTGACTGATTTTCAAGACAGCCTGTGACCATTGTTTTCCATCTGCTTAGTGCAGGGAAAGACTATAAAATAGAGCTTCCCTTTTAGAAGCTTAAAATAGTTGTAACACTTCTTGTTGCTATCCTCTTTGAAAATCATATTCAGCTTATTTAGTTCTTCCTAGGAATTTATTTTGTCCATGTTTCTTCACCAAGACCTGCTATCATGCTATGAAGTTGATTATGTGCCATCAAGTTATTTTCAACTACTACTGACCACATAGATTTTCTCTATGACAATCTGCCTCTAACTTGTTTTTTCGAATCTGCCAATGGTGCATGCATTGCCATTGTAAGACTTATGCATCTTGCTGCTGGTTGTCCTCTTCTGCTAGGTCTTCTCATAATAATTCTGCAGAAAGATAATTTGAGCTTGGTCATTTGTGCCGTGAGTGAGAACTGTGGGTTGATTTGCTCAATGATGTATCAGATTATTTTCTTGGGTGTCCTTGGTATTCTCAAGAGTCTTTTTATCTGTCTATCATACTATATAGATGGGGACCACTCATAGTTCCATTGTAACTTGTTACAATGGCACTCACATCCTTATGTTTACGACCTTTGCAGGTCTGTAAAACAAAGTAGTAAGTAGAAATATTATAAGTAATCACTGTTTTGTTTAGTGACAGCTTTCCTTAAAGACCAAGTTAGTCTTAATTGTGATCACTAAATGAGGACTACCCTTACTTGAAGTTTAATGTGTTGTGTTTATGTTGAGCTTTCTAATTTTTAAAAATTTTTGGGCAATAATGCTTTTTGCTGATTTGCAGGCAGAAAAATGGCAAGAGTTTATCTTTGTAAATGTAACAAAACATTTCCAATATTACTTTCAATTTCCCCAAAACAAAAAAATAAGGTGTGCATGAAGTATTGTGTGATGTATTATAAAGTACAGTAGAGTTTCATAAAATTCATAATATATGATCAACACATTAAAATGCCTACAGGAATAAAAAGTCCTTTTCAACAAAGTGCCCATTATAATACATAGGACCCAGGGTTTTTTGGTTGGACATAAAATACATTAAAGTTTTACAACCCTTGGAGTAGGCAATAAATTTCATTTTTGAAGCATATGTATGTGTAATAAGTATTTTAATACATCTGTCTTTTAGTTGTGTATAAAATTTCTAATTCCTGGTTCCGTGTATATTTTCTAGAATTTGGTGGCTTTTAATTAAGGTTTTCAAGAAAATGTAGGGAAAATATACTTCTAGTATTGATTATTTTGAGTTATTTCCACTCTGCCAAGCTGTCTGAATAATGATGAATTGTGCAAGTAGTGATCATTATTGCAGTTGATGTCTTCATAAATCAGTAACATCAGCTAAGATGTCCCTGTTCTAATGATTAATTGCTTCTTTGTCAGTGCAGGGATTAGCTAGAGAGTCATCTTTGAGCCATGACCTCTGCCCTCTTCACTCTGTAACGGTAAATTTAAGCCTAGGAATACCGTTTCATTGAGACTTCAATGGGGTTTTTTTGGGGGGTGTACTTAGCTCTCGGCCTGAACCAAGTCTATAGGGAATATGTTTTATTAGTTAAGATAGCTGGTCGCAAAGCATGGAAATTGTAATCCTTAATCTTAATCTTAATTTCTTTCTTATTAAACAAGAATAAACTATAAGAAGATTCATTCATTAGAGCAGTGCATGAATAAAATAGTTTGACTCTGGATTAATTCTTCCCGTAGTTTTCCCATAAGTTTTGGAACAGCAACAGCCCAAATCAGTCCATTGTAGAATAAAGGCCTTTTCAGAATGTTATAACTACTTCAACATACTGCAAGTTATTTTATTATCTTTGCAACTGAGATATTTCATTTGCCAGCATTTCTTTGGGCATTTTGGGTGTTTTAAGACATGGGGCATTCAGGTGTTGTTGCCCAGTTGTAGTAAGTTCCATGTACAGTGCAGCCAGCTTATTACTATTTCAGAGACACTAGCTGTAGCTGCTTCATCAAATCATATATTCCTGTCCATTGACTAGTCCCTTTATTTCTTTTCTTATCATACTGATATCTTAAACATATTTTACACATTTACCATTCTAGGTTTCTCTTTGTAACTATCCAACCTTTATACTTTTTGTACTTATGAATAAAATATAATACTGTCCAGTTGTATCAAAGCTTATGTGCATAGGAAGTACAATTATCTATTTTATTTCAGTGGTAATAGTAGTTGATACCATGGGTATAGATTAACTCCCTTATGAAATGGCAATAGGAATAGTAAATTTAGAGAGTAATGTTATTAATGTATTCTGTTGGGGGGGTTAAAAGTACATTCAATGAGATCCAGTGTTTTAGCTATGCTTTGTTTTTGTTTTTTAAGAATAGTATAGAATGAGATCTCCTACATACTTGCATATCAAGCAATTATAAGGAATAAAATACTTTTATTCATAAATATATTTTGTTCATAAATGCAAAATTTTAAAAATCCTAAATGCTTCCATTTTATTTAATAAAAATGGTATTACACTTAAATATTGCCAACTGTTTGATTTCTTTCCTTTTTTGTTTTGTTTTGGAGCAATCAGTAAACCCCACAGGATCCCATATTAAATGGTGAGTATTGCTCTTACTATATAAAGAGAGTAAGAATTGTGATTTGGATTAATAAATGCATTTGGAAAGTTGAATACATATTTCTAGAAGATTAAAGTTACATGAATGCTTGTTTTTTATTTTTTTCCTTTTGAAATAAATAAAAATATTTGCAAATAGGTACTAAAATGGAAAATATTTTAATACATGTTTTTATTAATGGGATAAATATTTTATCACCGGCACAATGATGATTTCCTTTAGCCGTTTACCCATCTGAATGTGTGATGTGTATTTGCAATTCTGAGGTGCCAGTAAAGCTTTAATTATACCATGCAAAGTATTTGCTTAGCATATTTAAATACTGTATATTAAAATGTCTTTCCAAAGTGATTTAATTGGCATATTTCTCCAAGTAGTCCTGAACTGCTGTTCAGAATTTGAGAATTCTATATTTAAAAACTACTTATCAATTTGAAATGATTGAAAATTCCACATGAATTTAAGAATTTTTGTAAAAAATGCAAATCTGATTAAAAGTTAAATTGAATGAACTATTTAGATGACTAAAGTTATTCTTGAATGTTAAATGATGGTCATCAAAATGATCAAAATTATGTATTAAAAATATTTTTATTACAACATTTAACTTAAATATGTTTTTTTATTTTAATTTTAGTTTAATGTCATTTATTATTTTACTGAAAATTGTAGATTTGCTAATTTGAAAATAGTTTTATCTAATTTGAAAATAAAAATGACAACTTTTAATGAACCATTTTTACTTAATGTATTATCTTAATATAACATTTGCTGCTGTTTTATATGCTGCTATTCAATGTATACTAATCTCCCTATTTCTTTGCAGGATATAACAAGACAAATGGAAGAGTGAGCGTTTTCCAATATGAAATTAATTTTAAACAAATACTTTAGTTTGATGTTGATGTAATTCTAAATTAAAAACATATATAGGACAATTAACTCTTCAGCATTTTCCTAAGGATATTTTTCATCATATTTTTTTTCTCAGATTTCTGGGAAATAACTTTTTTTCAGTTAGCTTGTTTTCTTGTTTCTACATGAAGATTGCATGAGGAAAGCAGACTTGCCATGATAGATAACATGGTTATAGAGACTGTTTTCCTACATCTTTGTAAAATTCAATCTCAACCATGGTTGACTTTTGTATATGCATATCTTTGTTTTTAATGTTATTGTAAGCCTTAGTGAGCACTAAATCAAATTGAAGTCTTTACTAATGAACTGTCATTTATTTATACTATGTGGGAGATTACCAGCCTGTATATTTTTGAATTCCATTAAATTTCATTTCTTGTTTTATATTTTAGAATGTGATTCTGATTTTGGGGGGTGAGAGTAAAATCCTATATGAAGAATTTGAATACAATTTCAGTAACAGAAAATTTGATGAGACAACTAAAACAAATGTACCTATTTTCCTATGCTTGCTATAACATTCAAAATAAGAATATAGGGAAAAAGCTACTACTGTACGGCAAGAATATAATGTTAGCTTTAGCTGAAATGCAACCTTTTTAAAAAAAAAAAAAGATTAGATTTGAAACATCAGGGGTGTCAAGGCCCAGGGGCCGCATCTGCCCTGCGGGGTGCTTAGATCTGACCTACATCCTGAAATCACTTTTCGGGAGGGCTGCATGCTGGCAGAAGGTTGCAGGAGGAGAGCCTGTTTTCTCTGGCAAAGTGCTTGGGCCACCACAGACTATCCCAACACGAGTTATATTGAGCTGGCCACGCCCACCCTAGCCCCCTGAGGTCAAACACAACCCTGATGCAGCCCTCAATGAAATCAAGTTTGACGCCCCTGCATTACAGCATTGAGTCATTACAGCATTAATGTATTCTATAACATAGCTTGTAAGGGCAATGGTAGGTTAGATGAATGAATTAATTTTCTTGAGAATTTGATTCAGTATTGTGTATTGTTAAATCTCACTGCTGAAAACATGTGTCACAGGCCCATATGTAGCAATGAACTGTTTCAATTGTTGGTAGCATTCCGTCAAGTAAATATCCCTTTGATTCAGGGAGTTCTCAGAATTGACTTCAAATGGAAAAAGTGCATTAGGAGCCACACAAAATACAGAAGCACCTGTGTAAAGAAAATTAATTAATATTTAAATTAATTAAAATTTTAAAATCACAAGTTTGTCTAGGAATTTGTTTTTGAGCATAAATTTGCAAAAGCAAATTATAAATTTGTTATTTGAAAAGTTGCTAGGTATATATGAAATATAATAGCAAAATAAACCTTTTGGTAAAATGCCTTTTCATTTATCTTTAAAATTACCTACACCCTAATATCTCTATATAATAGATCAATTCAGACTGCTAATAAGGTCCAAGTTATCTGATCTGCAACCTGTTTCTTGGAAGAGAGGAAACCAGGGAGAGAACAGTGGTGACATCCCCTCTTGGTTTTGGATTATCCCTCAGGGAATGTTTTTTATCAGAAAAAAGGTTCCATATCATGCCTTAAAGAAACCTTATTTAAAAAGCTGTAATATGGATTACATAGTACTTGGAAATGGAAATTTATTATAACCACTGCATAAATGGTTTCTTCATGCTTGATGATTCAAATTTTTGCATTTGCTCAATTTCCTATGTCATTAATTTGGAAAGTGATTACTTATATAATCTATATTTAAGAATAATATAAACATTTATTTACTTTCTTCCTCAAGAATAGGAGCTCAATAGCTATTCAGATGCTGAAGTATTACAGGTTTCATAAAGTTCAACCAGAAAGATTGTTAATAGTTCAGCAATAGCAGAAGAGACTTAATTTTCCAAACAGCCCCACCCCAAAGAACCCCACACATAACAAGCTGTGTTGAATCAATTCTGAAAATTGAAACATGCTACAGGAAGGCAAATAGTAAAATATTTCCTACCATTATTTTTCAATAACATTATTTCATCTATTGATAAGAGGAAAGAGAACAGAAATCTCATGAGAAGTATTGCATGCTATTTGGCATCTTCGGCCTTATGTATTCAACTACGTGTGTGAAGTCCCCTGTTAAGGATGTTATGTCATCTTACTTGGACTTATGAGCAATTGCTTGGCTTAATTTTTTTTTACCATATTTTAAAGTAAGAGATGATTCAAATAATAACACTGCAATTAAAACATCTTGTTCGAGTACTTTTGTCCTTAGACTCAGCTTAGCATGCGCTTTAGACAGTGAAATCCTACAAACAAAAATAAATCTTTTAAATCCATTGTACATTTCAGATTACTAATTTTCTCATTGAAAATCTTGCTTTTATGATTCCAACATAATATACATGTATAGCCTCTATTTCATTCACCCATACCCACAACCAATTGCTGAACAAATAAACTGATAAAAGGATTAATATGTCTGTCTTGTGGCCTTTTATAGTAACCTTGATCCTATTAGAAAACTACGGATAGGAAAAATCCAGGGGTCTACACTGATCACTAGCAGAACGTTTTGCAGTGAAAATGACTAATTCACTTGGACTTAACCCGGAATCTGAACAGCTACTAGGGATAAACAACTAACAATGCTATTGAGAAGACATTGAATATGTGGATCAAAGTGGAAATTTTCCTTTGATTAGTGCATGGGACAACACACTTGTACAAACTAGACACACCTTTGATGTACCATATTTTTCAGAGTATGCACCTTTTTTCCTCAAAAAAGGCTGAAAATCTGGATGCGTCTTTTACACTGAATGCAGCATTTTTTGCCTCCTACCCTGCTCCCTTCACAAAAATGGCTGTGCATACCCTTATGGAGGCTTTCAGAGAGCTGCTGGGGGCTGGGAAGGGCAGAAATGAGCAAAATCACCATTTTCCGGTGATGTAGAGGAAGGGGTCATGGCAGGGGTTTATCACAGCCTGATTGGTCCGTTGTACTGAGAGAAAACTACTTAGCCTTCACGCCAGTGGTGGATTTATTTGTCACACCCAGAAACGCCCAGTTACCGTTCTTGGTTCTGGTCCCAAGAGGCGGAGGGCACGGATGCTCTCAGGAGCCACTGGCCGGCGCGCCTACTTTATGCATTCCTCCCATTCCCCTCATTCCCAGGACGGTCAGGAAGATAGTCAGGGAGCAGGCCCAGGTCATCCTACTCGCCCCCTACTGGCCCAGGAGACTGTGATTTGCGGACCTAATCCAGCTGTCAGTCTCCCCGCCCTGGAGGATACCTCGGGAGGAAATCGCCTTGTGTCAGGTAGTCCTGGTACACTTGACCGCCTGGCACTTGAGCGGCGACTCCTGAGGAGCGTTAATCTGTCCGAAGGGGTTGTTGCCACCATCGAAGCATCTAGGCGCCCTTCCACCACCAGAATATAAAACTCCACTTGGAAGGCATTTGCGAGATGGGGTTCTAGTCACGACCTTGATCCCTACAGGGCCTCAATTTCCGTTGTCTTGGAATTCCTGCAAAAGGTTTTTGAGAACGGTCTGTCCCAGAACACTTTGCGCAACAAGTGGCAGCCTTAGCCACATTTTGGATGGGGAGGGTTCTCATATCCTTGCCCATGTGCCCCTTTCTTAAAGGGGCTGCAAATCTTTGTCTGCCGCCGGTCCATAGTTTCCCCACCTGGGATCTCCCTCTGGTCCTCAGAGCATTGACAGGGAAACCGTTTGAGCCACTCAGGACGGTTCATCCTTAAGGTGGTGTTCCTGGCAGCTATCCGAGTTGGGTGCTCTCTCTTCTAGGGACAACCTCTGTCAGTTCCATCATGACAGAGTGGTCCTCCACCTAGATCCCACATTCCTCCCGAAGATGAATACCCCATTCCATAGGGCTCAGGAGGTTATTCTGCCTAATTTTTGCCCGGATCCGTCCCATGAGTGCGAACGGCTCTGGCATAGGCTGGACGTGCGCCGGGCTCTCCGGATTTACTTAAGAAGGACTGCGACAATTCGCAGATCTGAGGCTTTGTTTGTCTCTTTTCGACCGGGGTCCCTGGGATCTAGGGTTTCTTCCTCCACCATAGGGAGGTGGCTGAGACAGGCCATCATGACTGCCTACGAAGCATCAGGTCAGGCTTCCCCTGCAGGTATCACCGCCCACTCTACGCGCAGCACCGCCATGACTGCGGCCTGGGCCACCAAGGCCCCATTTGAAGACATCTGCCGAGCGGCCATGTGGGCCTCTCCGACTCCGTTTATACGACACTACCGGCTGGACATTTATGCCTTGGCTGAGGTGTCCTTCGGTAGAAGGGTCCTTCAACAGGTGGCAGTCGCCCCTCCCCCGGGTCCTTCTTCCCTCCCTGGGACTGTAGCTTAGGTATGTCCCTGCCGTGACCCCTCCCTCTACATCACTGGAAAAAGAACGTTGGTCTTACCTGGACGTATCTTTTAGGTGATGTGGAGGGAGGGGTCACATTCCCACCCTAGCTAGTTGAGTTAGGGTCCGGGGGAGGGCTGGGAGGTCTCTCCTGGGGTCTCTGTTTTGTTCGCAGATAAGGACACTTCGCCATCGAGGAAACTGGGAGCCAATGGGATAGCTGAAGGCTAAGAAGTTTTCTCTCAGTCTAACGGACCAATCAGGCTGTGATAAAACCATGCCGTGACCCCCTCCCTCCACATCACCTAAAAGACACGTTCAGGTAAAACCAACATTCTTTTTCACAAAAAATGGGTCGTTTTTGTTTGTTTTTGGCCCCCCACACCTCCAAGGAGCACTCTGCAAGTGTGTGAAAAAGGCTATTCATGCCTTTTTTTAATAACAAATGGACCCATTTTCGTGAAAAACGGGCCGTTTTCAGGAGGCTTGCAGAGTGCAAAAACTTTTTTTCCTTTTGGAAAGCTCTTTAACTGATTGATGAGAATTACATTGATCAAGTGCTGTGCCAGCGGAAACAAAGTCTTAGGTGCTGCAGATTGTCAGTGATTTCCTTCTCCAGCACATGGATAAATACACCTGGAAACATTTATCTATCGACCTATTCACTCCCTACCTACCTACTGTATTTCTCTATATTTATCTCTTTCTATTTCTGTCTCTATCCCTCTACCTACCAACCTATCTACTCTCACTCTCTCTCCCTTCCTCACTGTTTTTCTCTCTATTTCTCTCTCTATCCTTTTATCTAACTACTCTCTCTCTCTCTCTCTCCCTACCTACCTACTGTATTTCTTTCTCTCCCTCTCTATCCCTCTACCTACTTTTTTTAAAAAAAGGCATTTTCAAAACCTTGGTGCGTCTTATACTCCGAAAAATACAGTATGTTCTAAGCAACAGTGCTTTGATGTTTGGACTAATATCTGGATAGAGAAAGCATAAAGATTTTTATGCAGTCTGAATCACATTTATGGATACATGTTTGAATGAGATCAAGAGTTTCTAATTAGTGCATCTCTCCATTTCATCTATTAATCCAACTTAAAGTCAAAATGGGCAATATTTAATTAGAGGGTGTCAATTTACAACTTACAAGATTTTTAGTGAAATTGCTGAAAGATTAGGTCCATTCATGAGCTGTGTTCTGACTCTTCGACTTGCTAGATAGTAGCCATGAATTAATCTTTCTGATTCTGGACATAATTCTACATGCAAATTCTTTGAAAAAGCAAAAAACTGAAATGACAGTATAAATTATGTTTATGAAAAACCATTAATATAGTTAATGTATATTTAATAATTAAAAATTAATGTTTTAATAAAATATTTTAATTAAAAGGTTGTTTCTTTTTTCTAACAATTTCTAATAACTACTTACTTCCTCATAATCTTGGGTTTGGAACTGTTGGGTGATAGAATAAATCTCTTCTGAATTAATAGATTTTTTAAAAATGAAATTTGTAACAGGAAATGGAGACTGACAACATGATGCTTCATTGCAGTATATCAAAAGTCCAAATGCATCTATAAGAGTAGCTGAAATCGAGCTTAAGTCCTAATTTTAAAAATAATTTAGAATAAAATGTTAACATTTTAAAAATATTTAAAAATAAAGATTCTAAAAATGCAAGATTCAATGTTTTTCAGAAAGGAACATTCAGAATATTACTTGATGCTCTTATATTTGCTATGGCAGTAATTTCTTGAATATTATTTATGATGTTATACCATGATTTTTATTTAATTTGTTTATGGTATTTGGGTGATATCAGCGTTATAGAATAATGAAAATATATTTCTTCACCGGGAAAATTAACACCTTTAAGAAAATGCATGCTAACTTGGCATTTTATCTATAGTGCCTTTCTAAAAGGTATTACTGTTCCTAATCAATATTGTACAATTACTGTTTTAAGTATAGACTCACCAACTGGCCAATTACAGTATTATCCAGTTGTATATGCTTTTTTGAAGATGAATCCACATCAATAAATGACCAGAAACTTGTTTGAATTGGAAAAATAACTTGCTGATCAGTGGTTTCTCCATATTTCTTTCCTGGAATGAATTTAGTAATTGTCCTGCTCTCTAGTACTAATCAAAACAGCAACAAGAAAAATGCTACTTAAAATTTGATGATTTATATAACTAACTTTATCATATGATATTAATTGCATATTTCCCAATTTTAGAATTGATATTTCTATAATGCTCGTCTCTCAAAAGTATCACCCAAAAGGTTTACATGGATTGGATCCATGTCTCTTGATGAATAGAAAAAAATCATTCTATGTATTAAACCAGAATTGAATGGAGGGCTTCTATTAAAGAAAGCGGGTATTTCCCATTCTGTTTCAGATAATTCAACAGATATTTAGGGGATTATTTTGGTAGTGAAAATAGCAATCTCTACAAATGAAAATCATTTTAGCCCAGGACTGCTGGAACTGCCAGAATCTAGAGAAAACATGGTTAGTTTAGGCTCCCTTTTGAACTATTGTAGTGTAGTTTTATATGTATATTTATGAATCAGGCAATGGACATTTCTCTCTTACACCAATGTATTTCATTTTGCAATAATCTCAAATTAGAATATAGCACAATAAAAAAATAACAATATGCATGTACCCTTCATGCAAGAAATCTCAAGGTCAATTGTTGATTTTAAAATAAAAATAATGTGAAAGAACTCTGCCTCATACACTGGAGATCTTGTCAGCCAGACATGCAGTAGCAATTTTAAGTGCTATAATCCAACATGAAAACCCAGACACGGTCTCAAGTCTGAAATCTCACAAAAACCACCAAATCATGAGATGTTTTGCATGTTTTATATGGGGCATTGCTAGTATTGCTTCCAGAATACACATACATCCTAGTACCATGATGGTGAATTTATAGCACGTGTGCCACAGGTGGCATGCAGAGCTGCTGGCGACCCAGCCCAGCTACATTGCGCATGTGCCTCCCGACGGCCAGCTGGTCTTTCAGTCTCTGTCGTCTTTGTGGGGGGTGGGGTGCATGCAGGAGATGTGCATGTACAGAGCGCTTACATTGTATTTGGGGGGCTCGCGCAGCACCCTCATGCCTCATTTTGGCTTCCAGGTTGGTATAGGAGGCCTTGCAGGCCCAAAATGTGGGGGTGGGGCGCATGCACGGGAGGGTGCACTAGGGGTCACATGCATTGAATTGTGGGTGTGGGTGCACGCACGCTTTCAGCACGCAACAACAAAAAGGTTAGCCATCACTGTCCTAGTATTTCAGATTGAAAAATTGGTATAAATCAGATTGCCCTATTTTTAGGAGTGCTGCAAGGAGGCAATCTTAGCTCTATGAAGACTTATGTGCATTCTTGCAACTGTCAACCAGAATTTAGTGGAATGAACGTATAACATTATATTCCTAAGAAATTTTACATACAACTTTGTAATAGAAAAATATTGATTGCACGGTATTAAAATTGACTGGTATAGAAATATGTAGTGATTAAAAGAATTTCTCTGAGATTTCAAAGCTGTAAGGCAATCTAGCAGAAATATTTAAAGTACCTTTGGTCTTACAAATACTTGCTCATTGCTGTACCTGCTTGTAATTGTTCAAGTTTCTCTTTCTTATATGAAGTCAGCTCTCCAATTAAGCATATTCCATTTTTAGCCATTAAAGCACTACCGGCCTGAATAATAGCACTTCCGGTCCCATGTTTATCTTTTGATACAGTTGGAAAAACTTCACCAGATGGAAAATGCCGAATGCCTCGAGGCACAAGACATATACTATAATTCATAATTCTAGATGATTAGGGAAAATAGATAATTCATTAATGAAATTGCAGTATTTTAGATAAATAAATATAAATATATAATTCAACATGGCATTGAATTTCAGTTGAATATATATGCAGAAAAGGAGGTTATATGCATATTTAAGATTACAACATCAATTATTGATACAATAAAACAGGTTGCTAAATTAAATGTGTGTGAGAGAGAGAGAGAGAGCTTTCCTACTGGGGAAAGCTAATAATAACATCTCCATAAGAAAAAGAATAATTACCTCTCCAGTATAAGAGAATCATTTGTTATTACCAGAAGATCTAAGTAGTCTGCTGTTCTGTCATCTCCATCAATAGTCTGTACTAAGCTCAACATTATGGACAATTTCAGAATATTATAAATGCCAGATGGTAGAACTTTTGAAGCAAAGCTATCAGCCAGAAGTGCTGTAAATTTCCAGCATGAATTTGAAGTCAAAGAAAGCAGGTACTTAAATTTTTCACTGATACAAGAAGGCCCTGATATAAAACAAAAGCAAGATAAATACTTTAAAGTCTCCCAAGAATGAAATTTGATGGTTGGTAAAGGTAAGATAAGTGAAACTACTACTACAAGTAGAACACAACTCTGGGTTCAATTCATTGTATGTACATCAGGAAACAATATAAAGAAATAGCACTAAAGGAATACCAGGTTCCAAAATTTAGTTCAAAAGGGAAATAAAATTCTTGAATTCTAGTAAGAAAAGAGGAGTGGACCTACAAGATTTCAATTTCAGGGAAGACAAGATGAATATTAATTAGCTAGGCTAACAAAATTAGAGCAGAAAAAGATTTAGATATAATTGTCTCTTTGTTTTTGAAGATTAGAAATAGGGATACATGATTCTGAAATTAAAATGCATGTTAATATCTCTTCCAGTACAAACAAGAAGAGATCAATATTGTTATATAGTCATTATTCTTTATTCTTTCCAATCCAATTAAAATTAATTTTGCAACAAGCAAACTGAACAGGATGGAGTCAAATTTTGTTTAGGGAAAAACCTGACAAAAGAAAAACCCAAGCTTAAAAATAGATCAGACTCAAGGGGTGGTGGTCTATGACAATTTGCCATGGCCAACTCACCACAACTCACCGTGGGACAAGAGTTACACTAATATCAAAGACATGGTGCAATAGAATCATTAAAGAAAGTACGTAAAAGGTGGAAGAAAAAATGAAATGTGAATGACAAAATTTAAAATATTTTTTTATTTATTTTAAATAATTGAATTGTTAAATTGTTCCATGGTGGTGAGTTGTCCCTCGTCGAGTTGGCGACGCGGTGAATTGGCTGTAGCAAGTTGGCTGTGGCAAGTTGTCCCATTCTGCTCTGGGTCTGCTGAGTAAAAAATCCCAGTGCATCTCTACTGGAAGGGCAGTTGAGCAATGTCTCAGAATGTTGCCATCTGTTCTCATTCCATAGCCCCTCCCTCCTGCTGCCTACATGATCCAGGATGGAAGGATTAGGTACCATGAAATCAATGTCACTTTTAGCTGACCCAGAAGAGAGTTATTACTGAAGAGATGAAAAGAATTCTAGCAGCCATGCTTTGATGCTTTCTCCGCATTGTTATTCTTTCTCAGGAACTTTTGGCTCCTGAGCTCACCAGGGATTACTCTCCCTGCCTCTCTTATAGAGAATGAATGTGCTGAAAATTAAAAGACATTTTTTCACAGCAAATATATTAAATAAAGCAGTGATTCTTAAATATTTTAGTTTTAGTACCAGTCTTAAAAATGTTTATAAACCCCAAATAGGTGGGTTATATGTATCAGCATTTACTGTATTAGAAATTAAAAGAGAAATTTTAAAATATTTATATATTTGTCTCCCTGAAAGGGATCCAGGGACCTTCAGAAGTCCCTAGATCACATTTGAGAACTGCTGAAGAAGAAAATTGGGATGAAAAGAAAGAGATGCATTTCAGTTGCCTATTATTGGAACAAATATATATTTATTGTCTATTTTCACTAGCCTCTTGTCCTACCTGTAGAATTAGAAGGATATACACTGTTAGCTTCAAGACAAATTGTGGCTTGTAAGCAGCTTTGCATACAGATAGGAATTCCTATAACTTTATATTGATTTCCCATTTTCATTTCATTGGATAATTCATCTGGGAAAAATACAAATAGGCAGGTGAGGATTTTCTATTGGGCAGAATAATTCTATGACTCATATTCATATCCCTTCAACAATGTAGATATCTTAAGAACCACTTTTTAAAATATTTTTTATATTATTTCCAAAGTTAAAATATGAATTCAACAGGAAAAAAGGAAAACGACTATCAAAGCAGCAATTGAGACAAAAAGTGTGCAAAAAAGCAACATACACATACATTGTTCCCCCTTAGTTGAATACTGATAGATATATTTCAGGAATAATAATACAAATATTACAAAATCCATAGTGTCTTAATGAGGGTGGCAATGATGAATTCAGGCCAAGAATCTAATGAGTTCTTTTTGACCATTTCTTGAACATTCATCCTTCCATCTAGCCATTAGTTACTGACCTATATTGCATTTTGGCTTGAGTAATGCGACACTAAATATGTGACTTTCATGATTCTTTATTTGTTTTGAATAGGAATATTGATACCTTGGAATACTAATGATTATTGTAATACTGGTAACATCTACTTTTTTTTTAAAGGACTGTCAATCTCCTGGCTTCTCACCAAGCATAGACTTCTACATTCAGTTTGGCTTGTGCTGCAGAATTCCTATAACTTGTATATAATAGTCCTATCAACTGGATTTTAATGTTTGCCCTAGGACAACTGATCTCCATAGCTGATTTCTTCCATTGTTCTATAATACTAATGCAACCCTCATACCTTTCCAACTGACAAATTCAGTTTGTATGTGATTTAAACACAACACTGTTGGTCTGCCAGCAGATAGTCCCATTCCCCCACCCTCCAGAAAAATCTGCTGTACAGGTGTATTCTACAGAAGCTAATTATACATTTGCTCTTGCACCCCAACATAATGTCTATATGTTGTTAGTCTCCTAGCCCTGCTCTGTTACTTGTTACAAAAAGTAATTGGTGACCAGGATCCGAAAGAGAGCACAAGAGTACATCAGTTACTGTCCTGAGATTTTTCTGCAGGAACTCTGCAACCAGAACACCATACTGTGCTTTAGCATACATTACTAAAGCACAATAAAATTCATTTGAAGGGCAGTACAATTAACGTTAACTTTTCTGCCAATTCAACAGCAGAAACAATACACAATAACAGCCATGAGAAAGTACTCTAAGTCAGGGTAATTGAGATTCATACCTCAATATTTACCACTCAAACTTGAGGGCTTATACAAGCTAGGGTGGAGAGGATACTGCTGCAGAAATTAAAGCAGCTGTCTTTATTTAATTGAAATCTTGGATTTTATTTTTATTACTTCTTCATTAATGTCTTATACAAAAAATAAATTTAAAATAATCACATCATAACATTTATATTTTATTTCCAAGACAAATACACTAAAAAGTAGAATGTCTTTCCCCCTTCTAATCAAATCCTTGTTGAATATTTTCAAAAGTAAAATATGTAATTATGTCTCACTTCTCATTCATATAACAATTTTAAAGTATGTAATTATAATTGATGGGAGAAGTATCTTTCCCAGGAATTTAGCAAATAACATTGTTGAAAATACTGAAACCAAATGTTGAAAAGAAGTTCCTGGATTTAAATTCAGATTTCTGACTTGTGAATTGTACCCTATTAAACAAATGTGAAGAATTCTGGAAAACAGTAAGGATAGTCTAAAAGTCTTTTCTAAAAGGGAATGATGCCGAGATGCTGAAGTCTTTCCATCATAACAGTAGAATTTCATAGGGATGTGTCAGTTCATCCAAGGAAGGAGTTGACTGGGTGGGAAGTGTAGGAGCTCGGAAAGTCTTAGGAACATAACACAGATGGATAGAAAAAAAGAGGATAATCTTTGGGTGTTTATATGCTTGTAAAATATTTGGAAATATAATGTCCCCATTATGTATATATGTATCTTCTACTGGCTATTTTGGGAAGGCTTTGCCATGAAAAACAGTACAAACGCTTAAAGCCAACAAAGTCTTACCTCTTAGAAACACCGTAAATGATTGAAATCTTGAATGTGTTTTACTTCCAGAAAATCCCTGAAACACACTAACTGCTTTAGCGTCAATCATTTCAACCATTTGTTTATCTTAAAAAGAAATATATATATATATATATATATATATATATATATATATATATATATATATATATATAAAACATGCAAACACACAATTTTTGTTTCAGATAAATATTTGTTGAATTGGTCCCAAAAAAAGTTTAATCGATTTATTTTTTTTAAATCCACTTGTATCTATTTTACTGATGTACACACACTTTGCCATTCATGTACTTTTCTAAACCTAGTTCACATCTGTGTATTCTCCTATTTCTCTATGTTGTCCAGTAGCCACCCCACTTATTTACCAGTGGTATGGATCCCTTTAAATTGTATCATATTGAATTAATAACAGAACTATTTAGTTTTTACCACCAAGTACTCGATATTTCTTGTCTTCTTTCAGAGGTGACATACATAAGTTGCATACAAAATCATTTCTTAGTGTTGCAGATTCTGTGGCTCCAGCAGTATGTACTCTTATATACTGAAACCCTAGAATCATACAAAAGAGTGAATTCAGTTTTCTAAAAATTCAGAAGCAGATAATATTTTTATTGTTTTTTTATCAGAAAACTGCTCAAAATCTATGCACTTTAACAAGATATTTCCATATCATACTGACGTGACATCCCTTTTACATCCCTTATAACCCTAGCCAGATAGTTCCCTAATATAGTATCTTTATATGCTTGCCTCGGTTGGCCACAATCTGTATTTTATGTCCACCAAAGTTAATTCATAGAAACAGGAAGCACTTTATCATTTTTTAACTTTATATGTGGAATTCACTGCTGATAATTATGAATACACCCAACCCAGTATAATGAATTATATTGTGAGTCATATACTAAATGATATGCTCAATAAATTGGTAGAGGAATCAATCTGTGACATTCTGGGCATTGCTGAACTATAACTACCAGCATCTCTAGAAAGCATGGCCAAAGTGAAGTATCCTGGGAAGTGTAGTTCAACAACACCTGAATGCTATTGCCTACTTTGCCCAAAGCTTTACTGAGACACAGTGGAGCAGTGGTTAGAGTACAGTATTGCAGGCTACTTCTGCTGTTTGCCAGCTGCCTGCAATTTGGCAGTTCAAATCTCACCAGGTTCAAGGTTGACTGACTCAGCCTTCCATCCTTTCAAAGTGGGTAAAATGAGGACCCAAATTGTTGGGGGCAATATGCTGACTCTAAACCATTTAGAGAGGGTTGTAAAGCTCTGTAAAGTGATATATAAGTCTAAATGCTATTGCTATTGCTATATGGATAAATGCATATACAATAAATGCAAATTGAGATACCCAATTACTTTCATTGCCAACACTATCCCATTCCTTGTCACTCCCTTCCCAGTCATTCAGAAATTATTTATAAAGGTGTATATACCTATACCTGTTTTATATAAGCATAAAGGTGATAGATCCCCATGAGAAATTAGGACAGCGTAAATTGGACAACAGGCACTCCTCCAACTTTAATCCAATCAAAATTAGAAAGCATTTTTTCAACTTTCAAAAATAAGTTTGTTTCAGAGGAGAGTTGTAACTACACAATTATTCATTGAACTCTACACTGTGGATCAATGCAGTAGAAATACAAGCATGTTTTGATGTCATACTTAAACATTTTTCCAAAATTGCATTTAGTTTTTTAAAACATCTTGGTTCTGATTGTTTGATATAAGAAATCATTCTGAACGTTAAAATTTGTAACAGTTCAACTTATTTGGAATCTGTTCTACATAAGGGGAATCGTGTTTGGATGAATATTGAAGAAAATAATTATTTTCTGCTTCCTCTTGCTTTCTATTATATTCTGTAGGAAAATAATCTTGACTAACATCTGAATCCACATGGGAAATCAAATGTACTGTAGTATCCAAAACAAAGTTGTAGACTTTAAAGCTGGGCTTCAAAATGAAAGAATTTGAGTTCAAGCTTACTAGCATACCTTCAGAAAACTGACATTTCTCTTCAGAACAAACAAATTTTGCTCCCTGTGTATACTTCGTTATGATACTCATTGCAATCACTATTCCCTCTGCCACATAAAACCTCTGAGTAGTATAATCAAATGGAAATTTGCAAAGACTGAGAACGTAACACGGCAAGGAAGGTAAATGTGTTAGTTTCAGGACTATATTCATCTAAAAGAGAATTAAAAATGATTGGGCTGATTACAAAAAGGACAGACATTTAAATATTGTCATTATTAAAAAATTTATAATAATATTATTATATAAATAAGTTCCAGGAAGGAAGCAGGAGTAAGTAATGCTTTTGAATGAAGTGACACGTTTAGGTTGTATGGCTTGCCAAGGCTAATTAATTAAAACATGGATGTGGCCAAATTAACATCAAAATGGGGAAAAATAATAAAACCACTGCATTGCTATGGTCAATTAGATACGCCCAAGAAGTCCAGCAGAGTGACATGAATTCTGAGCAGATGAGACTATACGGTATAAAGTCTGCTTCCTCCAAAATTAATCAGATCCATAGATACAAAAAGATAACACCCACAAGAGACATTTAACAAGTCATTTGCAAATAGGAAAAACTGTGTGTTTTAAAATATTAATTGATCAAACCATTCTACTTCCAAAGGTTAACTGAATATACAGTTCACCCACAAGCTTAAAAATCAAACTATCCTGTATATTTTTATATGCCAATCTTTTTTAATGCAAGTACAATTTTTTTCAGTAATACAAGATGAATCCCATGTCATCTACCACAGTATATCATCTAGTTAACTATTTTAGTTGACAGGTACATTATATAAATAAAGGTTCTTTAAAATGTAGGTTATTTGTATAAACTTTAAAACTTTCAGTTTTAAATCAGTTTAGATCAGTTTAGTTCCACATCTTTTTTGGGTAATTTTATTTCTGAGATATAAACAAATAAACCTGCAGGCAAAATATCCAGTTACATACAGTGTTTCAGTACTGATCATAGACTGGGAACATGTCTGTGACTGATGATGATGACACATAGAAAGCTACTTTTGCTATTAATGTTAAAAGTTATTACACAACAAGAACTGTCAGTGTGAATGAAAGTTTGTAGGCATATGGATATATTCTCTATTTTTTTTCTTTTTTTTCTAATGTTACCATAAATAAATTTACAATGAATGCATTTTGCCTTAAGAATTATATTTCAGAAAAAACATTACACCAGAGAGGAAAAAATAAATATGAGAGTAAAAAGCTAGGTAATTAAAACAATAACAAATCTTTGTCATATGCTAGCATGATTAATTAAATTACAAATTATTGCCACTATTTTAGAAAAAATAGGATTGAAATAATGGTGAAAACTCACCTGAGCTTCAGTCTCTATTTGTTGAATTAATGACAATGTTTTAGCTGCAGTAAAACATACCTGTAATTCAAAACTCAGTTCAATTTATGAGAAAATTATGGTTCAGAATACTCATAGAATATTTGATCAAAATGTAAAATATTCCTTACTGATTGAAAAATCTGGGTACCCTTCACAGGTTGATGCAAAATATAATTTCCAAGAGTAGCATCCAACTCAGTAATATCAGATGGGTTTACTAATATAAGAAACCGGAAAACAGCGCAAGCTTGGCTAGATTCTGCATGGCCAGAAATGAATAAATGTAAAATTTCCTATTTATTGTTTTCAGATAAATAATTCTGATTGCTTAATAATAATTTTAGGTAAATACCATTATAATATAATTTGCAGTCATTAACAAATTTCTGAAGACCACCACTCTTGTCAAGGTAAATTAAAGCAGCTTCTTTCATTTTCAGTAGATCCAACTTCATTTACACCAATCTTGTTTTTCTACCCAATCCTTAAGATTACAAGTGTATGTTGCTCTGAAGAATAAAAAATATATAATTGTGGGATAGTTAAAGGAACAATAAAAAGGAAATTAGCAAACTGTATTAGAATAAAACACAAGAAAATTGGAGTACTGAAAAGCTAAATGTCATATATAATATTTCCAATACAGCTAAATAATAATGGTGATGAAACCACCTTCATTACTTATGAAGTTTCTAATTTCAAATGGAGTATGTTTTGAATTCAATGTTCTCATGAAAACTGATTATAAAGCACTTCCTCTTTCAAATATGAAGCATTGCATTATATTTATACATACTGTATCTAATGATCTGTCTTTAAAATGTTCTTTAGCTTAGATAATGGTTTTGAGTTCAGATACTTGGTTGACATTTTCTTAAATAATAAACCAATAATGGATCCAAAACACTTGGTCAACTCTTCCCCTATTCCCCAGAAATATCATTTACAGATGCTTGAACAAACGTATTATTTCCACATTAAGCTTCAGAACAGGAGAATAAATTCACAACATGTCTGTCATCCTTAGTACATACATTTTCTATCCCAAATGCCAATTTCAATTAGTTATTCAGATGTTAGAATTAATAAGCGCTCAGCAATTTTTAGCAATTTTAATTATCACAATGTAGATGCTTTCCCAATGCTGTAATCTTTCTTCAACCTTATTTTTTTCCCCTTTTTCACCCATTGCTTCTTGTCCTACCCTCAAGTGTTTTAGAGAATAGCATGACTCTGTCTCTCTCTCCCCACCCCCCATTCCCCTCATCTCTCTTGGACCATGGATTATGGGACAATGTTGTTCAAACTGTAACTCTTTAATTAATAAACTTTCCATATCTTCTCTTAAAGGTTTATGCCAGTTTCTCCTCTTCAGGCCTTCTTTCTGCTTCCCTCTTCTCCTTCATGTATCTCTGCCACTGGCTTCATTCATCTTTCATTCGGTAGCAGCAGATCTTCCTCTCTCCCTCAAGAGGATCAAAGCCCAACACCAGATTTCCAACTTGCTGTGCTTGGTAATCCCATTGCCAGTCTCACAGTGCTGTACAGCAACCTTCTGCTCACAAGATTTTCAGCTTTGACAAATTCAGCCATAAGATTTACCTCAGATAACTTAATTCAGGGTTTCTCAACCTTAGATGTGTGGACTTCAGCTTACCGGCTGGGGAATTCTGGGAGTTGAAGTCCACACAGCTTAAAGTTGCTGAGGCTGAGAAACACTGAGTTTATTCATGAGACATTCATTGACGTTGATTAGCTACTGTTGCATTAATGCCACATAAGCAAACCTAGAGAAAAAAGCAAATACTCCTTATAGTACACAGCCCACTCATAGTAAAATGTTTAACAATTACCAGTTTGTTACGGTAGTTCAACTGGCCTTTTATCTATTCACAACTATTGTTTCTGAAGCATTATCATGTGTTCAATATACCCCCCCCTTTAATACAAGATTTTAGAAAAGTAGTGAATTACAAAGTAGGGGGGAGTGCTAGGCATCCTTAGCATACAGGCAGTCTCTAATCCCAAAGCCCCTGATTAATAGGTAATTAAATAGATCACTCAATAGAGTGATTAGTATAGAAATTAAACAAGATTAGTATAGAAATTAAACAAGATTGGCATAATTGATACGTTTGGGACACCATAACTTGGTAGAAGTTTGCTGAAGTCACATTCTCACACCAATTCCGGAATATGGAATAGGATCACTGAAGAATACTGCATCATACTCCAACTCTAATACAGACGTCCTTTCAGCAGAATACTATTATTGATGGTGTGAGCATACTGATGGCACCCAACTCACAACTTTACTAAATGGCTACATAGATTGTAATGATTCAGGAAGATCAACAAAGTTATACTCACATGGTACAAGTTGGATGATCAAGGCAATTACCAAAACAGCCCAGTAATACATTTGGAATTGATCCACATAATCTATATTCTCCAAAGTTTCATGAACCTGACTAGCTACTTCATTGGATACGTGGTTTGTGTGAGAAAACTGGATCTTGTATGAGGAACATAACTGATTAAAATGATCTTACTAGACACTTTTAAGTTAGGATTAAAATTAAGAATACTATGGTGAAGATAAAATTGGGCTTTGGGTTGGATATTTTGATTATGTTTGTATATCCCATACATCACAGGTAGTCTTCAACTTATAACAGTTAATTTAATGACCATTCAAAGTTACAGCAGCACTGAAAAAAGTGACTTATGACTGTTTTTCACACTTACACTGTTGCGGTATGCCCGTGGATACATGATTAAAATTCAGACACTTGGCAAATTGACTCATATTTATGACGGTCATAGTGTCTCAAGGTCATATGATCACCTTTTGTAACCTTCTGACAAGCAAAGTCAAGGGGAAAGCCAGATTCACTTAACAACTGTGTTAATAACTTAATTACTGCAGTGACTCACTTAATAACTGTGGCAAGAAAGGTCATAAAATGGGGCAAAACTCACTTAACACATTTCTCACTTAACAGCAGAAATTTTGAGTTCAATTGTGGTCGTATTTTGTTTGCTACAGTCAAATTATTAATCAGTGTAATAATAGAGAGTATATACATCTTGTTAAACATCTTCACAGGTTACCTTTTTTTAGCATTATTCAAATCAGATTTCCTGAAATAACATATCGTTTTTATTATCTTAAATATATATTTAATTTGTATTTTTAAGATATGATTATTTGCATTTTCTTAGTCAATATTAATTCCATTTATTAGTGTGAAAAATAAGCAGTAACAATATTACAATTTATATTGATTGTCTCAAATACCTTTGTCTTTTTACTTTGAATGGAACAACTAAACCAAAGAAAAACTTATTTATATTTGTAAAGCAAAGATTTTATTTATATTCAACCAGAGGCTGTTAAAGCTAAGAAAAAAGTATTCACTATTCAAATTTCACAAAGACACTGTTTTGAAGCTAATTCCCTCATCCTCAAATCATTAATTATACTGGGATAAATGTGCATGCATGTCCGAAAATGAACAAGTTAGCACATTATTTGGGAGCAAATTGTACAAGTGTTTGACAAATAAAAAGAAACTGAAATTAAAATACAGATAACAAGGAAATAATATTTTAATATAATCAAATTGTAATATATTAGCTTTCAACATGGAAGGAGATTCACTTCTACAAATGGCTGTACAGTGATGCTTACATTTTTATTTCTTGGGGAGAAAGACCCTTAGCTTCTTCTACAAGAAGAGGAGAAATGGTCATCGTGAGATGTGTTGTCAACAAATACTAAATGATAATTTGCTCCACCATTATTAAACTTAGAAAATACATTCCTGTATTTGGTAACTGGAATGAATCAAATACTTAAGTGAAGTGATAAATGACTTCATTTATATGCCCATCATGATTTACAGTGGCACAAGTTTATATTAAACCAAGTGACATTGTATACATTATATCTTCTAGTTAGTAAACTAGTATAATTATTGCCAGTAAACAATGGTAGTTAAGCTTATTTTTTAAACAGAAGTTTACCAAAATAATTGCATAGCTGTATTTCAAGCATAGAAATCCAATATATTACAAAGCCCATTAAATGGGCGTGCTGATCATAAAGATAGTTGATATAGATAGGTTAATGTAAACTGAATGAAAAACAGCTATTATCTTTGTTTAAAAAGTTTCAAGGTTAGGAACTTTTACTTAAATGCATTTTTAAAAATATTTTTGTGCAGCATATTTAACAGTCTAAAAATGGAATGCAAAATGCCCATTATCCTCATAATACAGCAGAAAAAGTTCATTCTTCAGCAGATCAAATTAGGCACTTGTAGCATATATTTCAGAAACTGTTTCCAATGTTCCAATCTTCCGCTTAATGAAATAAGTCTTCAGAAGGTGGTGCATAAGAAAATCCAATGAATGCATCATCTGCTTCCAGTACACTAGCATTTACAATATTATAATCAGAAGAAATGCAAATGGAGCAGGGTACCATCTCTTCCGTAAATGTTGCATCAAAATTCCTGATGTCATCTGGACCAAACTAGAAAATAAAGCTTATGTAAAATATTGCAAGGAAGAGGCCTATATTTCCATATATTATCAATTTAAAATGATTTTTTTAAAAAATTCAACAAAATAGTCTAGCATATACCGATACTATAGTCCAGCGATTGCAAACCTTTGGCTCGCGTGTCATAAGTGGGGGGAGCGCAGGGGGGTGGTGCGTGGGTGTGCTGTACCCATAATGCAATGTGCGACACCCCCAGCATGCATGCACGCATGGCAGGTGATCCCCCCCATTTTTTGCATGCTTTTTTTGCCTTCCCCAGGCTCCAGAGGCTTTATAGGAGCCTGGGGAGGGCAAAAACAGCTTCCCCCCCACCCAGAGGCCCTCTGGAGGCTTCAGGAGCTGAAGTGACTTCTGGTTTGCCTGTTGGGTCATTTTCCGTCCTCCGGAGTCTTCAGTGAAGCCTCTGGAAGGTCCCTGAAGGCTCCGAAGGGCTTAAGCTGGCCCTATGAGCAAACTGGAAGTCCATTCCTAAACTTTCGGTTTGCCCGTAGAGGCGGTTTTGTGCGCTCTGGAAGCTGGAAGCTCCTGAAGCCTCCATAGTGCCTCTGGGACAGGGAGACTGTTTTCACCCTTCCCAGGCCTCTGGAGCCTGGGGAGGGTGAAAAATGGCTGTAAAAAATGCTGAACTCAGCTGGCCAGTGTGTCCCCTGTGGCATGCATGCCATAGGCTCGCCATCCCGGCTATAGTCTATCTTGTTAAGCAGTGAACCCTCCACTTGTACAATGAGATTTCCAGTTATTTCCTCTGAAGGCAGTGGAGAAAGGAATTCATTCATTCTGATTCTATCAATAAATGGCTGTATCTGGATACAGTCCAATATGCACAACATACTGCCGTAGATAGACACTTATTTGTTTCTAGAGATTATGCAACAATCAAGGAATAATTCCTTGAGATTATGCAAAATAATATCAGTTTTTACTCATCCCTTCCTTTCCTGATTTTTTTTCCTTCATCCTAGCTATGACTTAATGAATAAGGAATAGGAATTGGACCTACCACATTAGGATTAAATGGTGGCGGAATCTTTTTTTGTAAGAGGTCATTCCAACTGACAGATTCAAAGAACGGATGCCTTTGAATTTCAACCTGAAATACAAAATGGAGGTTAATATAAGATATATAATTTGTCTTAAATGTGTCAGAAAACTGGAGTTATCCACAAAAAGTTAACAAATATTCCTGTTCTGATTAAAATCAGGTTCCAAAAAATTATGGATCTTGTGCTGAATTTCCTATGTATGATATTAAACATTTGGGTAACAGTGTATTAACACATCAGTGTTAATTTTTGAAGTTATAGGGACAGAATCATGTATCCTTAAAATAAACTGCTTCTAATACTCTGTAAATGTTAATTTGTCCTGATGTGCTATTCATTATCAACAATGCCAGAGTACAAAAAGGAAGGATATGATGGACATAATTGTCTTACAATAACTTGCTTTAATACTTTCTCATGTAACTTTCTGTTCACTGTATAATTTCAATTTTATAAATAGTTTATTCTTATAACAGATAAATTTAGAAAAGAAGAAAAAGAAGCAATTTGCAAGCAGAATCAGAAGAAAAATTAAATGGCCCAGATATTTTTTTAGAGTCGCTGACTGTTTAAACAAGTATATACTTAAGTGTTTTAAAAAATGAAACATAAAGCTAAATGTCAGGTTTCTGATAAAACAAACTTCAAGGGAAGAGAGTGTAGTGATGCGTTATTATGAGACCCTTATAGTAATCAGAAGTACTCCTCCACCAGTAAATAGAGGTGAATGCTTATATGTGCATGAATATCAGGACAGAAGGACAAAGCTAGAGCTGCTGCTAACCCCACTGCTGCCCACCAGAGAATGCCCAAAGCTCTTGGATCTCATGTCTGATGGTCTGGTGGGGAGGTTGCCTAGGCTTTTATTGTCAGGTAACTTCAGTTTGCATATCATAGGTGTTGTTTGTATGGTTATCAGGAGCCCATGGCTTCCATTGCACTATGAGTATGGGGAGGTTATAGTTACTTCTTGAGAAAGGGAGAGATACTGCTTGCCTTGAAGAAGGCAGGAGTCTGAGTTTGTGAATTTTAAATGGGCAGTATTCTGAAGAATGTCAGTGCTTCCACCAGTTCCATGCCCTTCCTGGTTGGTCATGGTTCCCAGGATGTTAAACAATGGTTAATTTATCTTTAAGTGAGAGGATCAGACTGTGTGCATAAAGGAAGTACTGAGTATGTACACTATATGAAATTCAGTACCATAAAAGCTCTGTATCTATAGGAAACACAATTATAATGAAGATGGGCAACATTCTATAAATTGTTTAATTGTTAAAAACCCACATAAACATTTTTATCTGGCAACATCTCATGTTGTTTAACTCTTGATTCAAAGAAAATTAATTATGCTTAAATCCCATCCAAAGCAATAAAAATTGGGTTAATCTTCAGAGTCACATTGTAGTGAGATGGATGGCAAATACATTTAATAAATAAATATATTCTGTATGCTGGAATGAAATGCAGTACCCAAATTTGATTATTTAAATTTTTCAGATCACCTATAATATTTATAAAAAGGAACAAATATTTGCATTTCACATAGTAACAAATCAATTTTTAAAAATGTTTTTTCTTTACTACTTGATTTAAAATCAGGTATTTTACATACAAAGTCTTCTTTAGATCCTAGTCTGTTCTGTCTTTCCTTCTCCAAGAGTTCTTCCAGAATAGACCAAGCTGTAAGACTGACACCTGGCCTTAAATGGAGAGGTTTATGAAGAATGTTTTCATACATCTCAGCAACATCACGGCAGTAAAAGGGCGGCTAGACAGATTGTAGGGAAAAATAACAGAACAAAGCTAAGTATATTTGTTCAAGAAATTTAAGGAGAGAGAGAGATTGCAACGATCACCAATGCTTTAGAATATTCACCCTTAAAGTTCAAAGAAAACCATTGAGAAGAGCAACATACTGTTAAATAAGTGCATATCATAAAGATATGAAAGATAATTTGTTTTAGGACTTGAACCATCATTTTATAATTTGCTTGGTACTCATGAACAGTTTCTAAACTGCCACAAGAGCGTCTTAATACCTAGGATTAAATAAACAAGGGATCATTTAAATTAAATACTTAATTTATTTATCTGATTTAGAAGCTATTATAGTTTCAAATTTGATACCAGACCTTGAAGATAACATAATCTAAAAATTTATGAAAATAAATATTGTTGATGGATATTATGGTGTAAAAATAGGTCCACTGTATAAGATTTACCACAGTGAAATATATTCTCGGGTAATTGGGTTTTAAAGAAAGCAACCCCATTCAGAGTGATCTGAAATAGAAAAACCACCAAGAACTGGTAAGAAATATTGATTCTCTGGACCATAGGAAGAAAATAACTTCGTTCTAATTGGCAATAGCTGTTATTTTTCTGGCACATTATCTCAGATCAAAATCCTGTTGCATTTTTTGTCCAATATATTTCAACAAAAATGGATTGTGAAATGATGAATAATATTCTCACTCAAAATTATTGTATATGCTTTTTGATATAAGAAAAATATTTTATAACTGAGATAGGAAGCAAAGTCTGGTGATAGGAAAAAACTTTAGAATTCTTTTCCCTAAAGACCAAAAAATGTACATTTTAATATCATTACTGCAGAAACCAAAAAGGATCTCTGCTATTCTATTATCAATGAGGAATGAAAGGATAAGTGAAAAGATGTTAGAAATGTCCTAGATACTGTCAGCTTTTTCTGAATGATTCCATTCACTTTAGGAGCAAATTCTATCATTGCTATTTCAGTTGTTTATTCTTTCATGCTTGGTGACATAATCTGTTCCACTACAGCCAGGAAATTGAGAGAACATCAGAAGCAAATGACTAAAGCACAAGACTTGGCTGGGAATAAAGTAGCCTATTCACATATATGCATTGTTGATGTTACTATGTTTTTAATATTTTTATTTCAAAAATTAAAAGTTAATTGGAATTCAATATTATGCAAACACAAGTAGTAGAACAAAGTGAAACTAGAGTCTTGGACTTTAAGAGAGCTAATTTCAATAAAATTAGAGAGAGCTTGGGAAAAATTCCATGCATGAGAATCCTCAAGGGAAAAACAACTCAAGAAGCTTGGGAAATTTTGAAAAATGAGATTACAAAAGCCCAGTCTAGAACAATACCAATGAAGAAGAAAAATAACAGCTCCCAAAAGAAACCAGCATGGCTGCATAAAGAACTCTCTGAGAAAATTGAAAGATAAAAAAGGTAAGTATAAAAAGCGGAAAGGGGGGGACATAACCAAGGCAGAATATCAGCAAATAGCCCGTGCATGTAAAGATGAAGTGAGGAAAGCTAAGGCTCACAATGAAGAAAGGCTTGCCACAAAAGTAAAAAAATAACAAAAAAAGCTTCTTCCAACATGTTAAAAACAAGAAAAAGGTTAAGGAAACAATTGGTCCATTGCTGGGAGAAAGTGGCAAGAAGGTGACAAGCAACAGGGAGAAAGCAGAACTATTTAACTCATGTTTTGCATCTGTCTTTACACAAAGGGATAAAACAGTCCAACCTATCAAAAACAGCACCACAAAAATCAGATTAGGAACACAAGTTGAAATAGGGAAGAAAATGGTAAGTGAGCACCTGTCTACCCTAGATGAGTTCAAATCACCAGGACCAAATGGATTACACCCCAGGGTTCTGAAGGAACTGGCAGACGAGATCTCAGAACCACTGAACTATATCTTTCAGAGATCCTGGAGTACCGGGGAACTACCAGAGGACTGGAAAAGAGCTGATGTGCTTCCCATCTTCAAAAAAGGGAAAAAAACAGATCCAGGAAACTACAGACCTATCAGCCTGACCTCAATACCAGGAAAGATTCTGGAAAAGATAATCAAGCAACGAATTAGCAAACAACTGGAAGCAAACAAAGTAATAGCCAAAAGCCAACAAGTTTGTCAAAAACAGATCATGCCAGACTAATCTTATTGCATTCTTTGATAATGTGACAAAATTAGTGAACCAGAGGAATGCCGTTGATATAGTTTACTTGGACTTCAGTAAGGCATTTGATAAGGTAGACTATAACCTACTACTAGATAAAGTAGAAGAATGTTGGTTAGACAGCATCACCACCAGATGGATTCGTAACTGGCTGTCGAACCGCACTCAATGTGTAGTCCTCAATGGAACTGCATCTTCATGGAGGGAAGTATGCAGTGGAGTACCCCAAGGCTCTGTTTTGGGCCCAGTACTCTTCAACAACTTCATCAATGATTTGGATGAGGGAATAAATAGGGAACTCATCAAATTTGCAGATGACACCAAGCTGGCAGCAATAGCCAACACTCCAGAAGACAGGCTTAAGATACAGAAGGATCTTGACAAACTTGAACATTGGGCACTATCTAATAAAATGAAATTCAATGGTGAAAAGAGTAAGGTTCTACATTTAGGCAAGAAAAATGAAATGCAAAGGTACAGTATAGATGGTACCTTGCTCAATAGTAGCAACTGTGAGAGGGATCTTGGAATCCTAGTGGACAACCATTTAAACATGAGCCAGCAGTGTGCAGCAGCTGCCAAAAAAGCCAACACAGTTCTAGGCTGCATAAACAGAGGGATAGAATCAAGATCACGTGAAGTGTTAATACCACTTTATAATGCCTTGATAAGGCCACACTTGGAATACTGCATTCAGTCTTTTCTACCACGATGTAGAAAAGATGTGGAGACTCTAGAAAGAGTGCAGAGAAGAGCAACAAAGATGATTAGGGGACTGGAGATTAAACATATGAAGAACTGGGTATGTCTAGTTTAATAGAAAGAAGGACTAGGGGAGACATGATAGCAGTGTTCCAATATCTTAGGGGTTGCCACAAAGAAGAGGGAGTCAAACTATTTTCCAAGGCAACTGAGGGTAGAACAAGAAGCAATGGGTGGAAACTAATCAAGGAGAGAAGCAACTTAGAACTGAGGAGAAATTTCCTGACAGTTAGAACAATTAATCAGTGGAACAGCTTGCCTCCAGAAATTGTGAATGCCCCAACACTGGAAGTCTTTAAGAAGATGTTGGATAGCCATTTGTCTGAAATGGTATAGGGTTTCCTGCCTAGGCACGGGGTTGGACTAGAAGACCTCCAAGGTCCCTTCTAACTCTGCTATTGTATTGTATTGTATAATTAAAGTTAAGTTCATTTTGAACTTAATTCTACTAGATCAGAATAAGTGATTCAGGTATGCAGTTTGAAAAAATGAATTACCTACCAGACCATACAGCATTTCATACAAAACAGCTCCAAGACACCACCAGTCTACAGTGTTATCATAGGGTTGCTTTCGGATTACCTCTGGAGCCAGGTACTGTAAGGGAAAAATAGCTCCAACCAATCACTAAGAGGTACAAATTCTTTTGGTATGAATGATGTTAAGCATATCTATGGCCTTCCACTCTCAACTATTTAACAGAGATCAACATCGATTTCATATATGTATGTATGTAATCATAAAACACAATAGATGTCTTGAAGCTTATTTTGCTTTTATTATGTTATGGTTTGAAGTTTTATTACTGCTGTTAGTCTCTCAGAGTTGTGTTTTCAGACGGGCAGTGATACAAATATTTTAAATAAGTAAATAAATGTAAAACCAAAATTTCTAAAGCTTGCAATGAGACTGCTACCCACTTGTAGCCCAAAGCTTGGGTGAAATGATCCACTTATTTGAATCAAGGCATGATGGAGTGCCATACAAATCTAAGGGGAAATTATGTTGGGAACTTTCTTATGATATTGATAATTAGATAATACTGCTACAATACATTCTGTGCAACTATTAGCTAATTTGGTTACTATCTTCCATAACTTTCTTAGGGAGCTAATCTAGCATCCCCTTGGTCATCAAGACTTCGCTAATAGTTGTTACATCTATTTTATTAATATGTTATATATATCTAAGATACTATTTGTTAGTTCTACCAATGAAAGTTCCAAATGTACTGTATTTTGAGAAAGAGAGCAGAGAGAGAGTGCACAAGTAAATTAACTCACCTCTGGAGTTCCACAAAATGTTGCAGTTGTATCTGAAGTAGCAATTCCTTCTTTACAGAGTCCAAAATCTGTTAAGACAACATGCCCCTGCATTGGAAATTGAAAATCTACTGTCAAACAATGAAGAATTTTAGCGATTGTATTATTTAAAATTTCTTGGATAATAGAAAGAAATATTTACAGCCTACCAATGAATCTAGAAGAATATTTTCTGGCTTCAGATCCCTGGGCATAAATGAGAAAGAAGGAAATTCACTGTAAGTAAAATGTCTAGCAAGAATCATGCCCTTGTGTAACTATTAATAAGAAATAAACCAACAAATTATAAAATGAAAAACTAAATATATATTAATAGAAAATGACTGCATTTATTTCATTTTCCCTTTCAGTCTGAGTCATTACCTGTATACAATTTTTAAGGAGTGCAAATAGCCCAGTGCACTGGCTATTTCAGCAGCATAAAATTTGGCTCTGTGTTCAGGAAAGGTGCGTTCTTTTTGTAAGTGAAAGAAGAGCTGTAAATATGCATGGAGCAAGTTAAGAGAAAACAGTGTTATTCTTAGTAATAAGATTAACATATTCTGCAGTTGTCTATCAACAGCTATCAAAACAGTGAAAAAGCATTCTGCATAATTATTCACATCCTTCCTTTAATCATTTCCTTACTTTTTCACATCTGTAGCCTTGGCAAGCTACAGCTGCAATTGCTAAATAAACTACTACACTGGTCTAGTTTATACATAACCACAATCAGCAACCATGATTTTGAAGATTTTGGCTTCACATTATTTGTGAATGCTACCCATGTTTCACTAACTTTTGGTTAATATAAATCATGAATATAATAATTTTTACACTAAATATTACATATACACATAAATAATGCAATAAAGCAGCATAGCAGCAAATGAATATATATTTGCAATGTGGGAATCAATTTATGTTGAGCCACTACAATTAGTTACTGCAATTTCTCTTAAACTGCAAGCCAAAACTGATGACATTTGACTACTATATAGACTGAAAAGTATTCTTACCTCTCCTCCATTAACAAAATCCAGAACAAAGTACAGCTTCTCTGTGGTTTGGAATGAATAATGCAGTCCAACTAAGAATGGATGTTTCACATTTTTCAAGAGCACGTTGCGTTCAGCCATGATATGTTTTTGCTATGAGGAAATGAAGGGTCAATAAGTAAGTAGGAATAATTTTGTAATTGGAAGGAAAAACAAAATCTCTTCCCTTTTACCTCTTTCCTGTTTAGGACAATTTTCTTCTGCAGCACTTTAACAGCATAGAACTTTCCATCCCATTTTCGTTTTGCAAGAAGAACCTAAAGAAGAATTTTCATAGAAAGTCTGTTCCACCCTGTTGAAGAATTCAAGTAAATTTTTCCCCAGTTCTTACAAGTAGCAACTTTATAGAGATAATGTAGTGATGTTAGATTACTTCTAATTTTTAAAAATCACCCTTGAGATTCCAGGAATTGAAACTGGAGTTTTTGGTATCTAAGGCATGCAGTTATAGGTTTTCTTTTCATATCATCAACAAAAAGATATATCCCACCAATAGAATAAAAAAAATGAAGTGGTATTAGCAAAGAGTATATAACAATAATAGGAACCTACCTTGCCAAAGCTGCCCTTCCCAATAACTTTCAGAAAGTCAAAGTCTGTTGGTTTAGCACTGGAGTGGTTTCAGGATAAAGAAAAACAGGTAATCAAAATGATAAAAGATAGCTATTTAGTAGCTGAATGGTAGTCATACCACATTTTCTTCCTATCTTCCCAGATTTTTTCCCCTTCTCCTAATAACTATTCTTTCAGTGTTCGCTGTGCTCTCCATCACAGTTCAAATTTAACAATCACATATCTGCGGTATTTCAGTCTTCTAGAGCACAAATTATTCTACATAGTATTTCCTATGTTATGCATGTGCATTCTCATTATCTTCCACATAACTGTTTCTTTTATTGACTTTCTACAAATTCATCCTTTTCCTTTTTTTATTTGTACTTAATAACTTGCAAGACAATATTCTCTTAGTTCCAAATTACAACTATTTCTTCCTAAGCTTGCTCCTAATTGATATTACATGAAGGGTGCTCTTTACTCCCAGACCCCCTTTAACAAAGTAACTGCAAAGGCTAATTTATATTTAACTAAAACCTACTGAGGATTTCCAGATGGCCCCAAGTTGATGTTCTGTGAGGTAGAATTTAGCTGTTTAAAAATAAAAAATATAAATTAAACTCAAATCAAGTTTATAGATAATTCATTTGTTAGAAAAAAGTCTAATCATAATATTTCAGATTGCATTGTAGTATACTCAAATTAAGTATTTTTGGGAAAGAAGTCTTTCTTGTAACTTTATGCTTAAAAGGACAAAGGTTAATTACTGTAATCCCTATCACTACAGAGACATTCCTAACACCAGTGAGTATAAATTGCTTTTTTTTAAAAAGTGTTTCTCAGGCAGTTTTCTATGTTTAGGAGCAAAGTCTACGTTCCCCACATATTTCTGTGTGCTGTTCAAAAGAAAATCCACCTTGTTTTCATAAACAGTTTTGAGATTGAAAAAGGAAATTTAGTGATTAAAAACTAAACTCTGAAAGTATTTGGAAGGGACTGCACTGAACTCTGTGTATCTTTTTAGACATGTTCTTACTATATCTACAGCTTTTGTTGGGATCAAACTTTCCAGACTTTTAAAAAGATTTTAAAGGTACAACTGATAGAATTAATTTTGCTAGATATTTAAGAAATTTATTTTACAGATTAATTTTTGCCATTTTGCTATCAAATTTTATCAGTAGACTTCTCCAGGACTTTTGAGGTGGGGAAAAAATGGCAAGGATGAATATGACCCATAGGCTGTCAATCTTACCATAGAATGATAGAACAAATGCTTGGGTCAGAGGCTGACTGTCTATACACTTTTCACCCTACTCCCTAATCCAGTCCCGGAACACCATAAAACCTGCTGAACTAAAATGCCAGTGGAAACAGTTCTATACAGAGAGAAGATGGGCTTTATTAAAATTTTGGGTTTTCCAGAAGGAAAACAGAAACTCTTCTGCTTGGTGAACAGATGTGGTAGAGACCAGGTGACATATTAGAGTTAGGGGTAAACTTGAAAAATATAGCTGTTACCTAACATGCCTAAGTTACTATGAACAACTTCAATTTGTAAATGACAATTGCATTTGGTGAGTATGAAAGATTTTTTTCTATGTTTGTGCAATTATAACATTCTACTGTTGGAATAAATGAATTTATTTGAATAATGGATGAATATGTTATGTCAATATGGTGTATTATATTTATTATTTAATAAACTATTGTTCACCTCAAATGAATAACAAATAAATGTTGAGAACAAACTGCTTATGCAAGTATACTTACTAATGTAAAACTACAGCAACTAATTTACAGAACACATATTATAAGTAGAATCAGTATTGTCTACAAGTAAAAACTCCATTTATGACATGACAAAATCACATTACCAAAGAAAATTAACATTCCTCTACCAACTCATCAGATTACAATTATCTGATTGTTAGCAGGGTAACCACAGAACATGTCTGACATATTAAATCTTCTAATAGGACAACAGTATAAATCTGTGAATGATATATAAACATGAAAAAGATCAAATGTGGCAAGACACTTTAATTATGTTCAAAATCAGATGTGGATTAAAGCTGAGATGGATTTGGGCTCGTTTCCTAGAGACATGTTGTATCTTACAGGTTGAATGCAAAGTTTTATTGATCATTAGACTGCAGAAGTCTCTGACCATGGCTAAGTCAACACTCAACGCAGCTTGCTTGAGCAATGCAGCATGAAGTAGGCAGTAGTGTTGACATGAACTTTATGTCAACTAGTTGATGGTAGTGATTAGTATTAGTTAATGCTGTTTAATTGCCAGAAATACTATAGGAGTAGTGGCTGTTCTTACATAGTTTCTTTTATTACAAAGTATTGTAGATGTTCATGTAATTTCACTGATGAAACTGCAAATATTCCAAAACCTATGCTTACTGACATAAAGATTGGCATCTTCACTGGAATAGAGGAAGAGTGATTGTGTATATATTAAAAATAGTTTAGGAATACAGATTAAAGATTTCCAAACCTTGAATAATGTGAAATAACAACATTGTGAGGCTACTATATTTGAGAAAAGAGGTAGGCAATGCTTTATATTCTAGTGAAGTATACATTAAGAAAGACATTGGAAAAGGCCAATAGGGTTGCGGAAATAAAGTAACTTCTGTAATTTAAACACAAGAGTGCCAAAAATTAGTTACCTTTTGACTGTTTCTTTCATCCTCATCTTCAGATGGATCATATTGGTGCTTTGGATTGTCCATCTGAAGAAATGATCTTACATCTGGACTAGGAAAGATAATTTAACTGATTATATAATGCTTCATTATATATTTTCAATGTGAATAACATATACAACAAAACAAAGAAGAAATTATGATCATGACTTAGCTGAAAACTGAAATCAAACAGGAAATTAGGTAAATTACATCAGAGCTAATTAAGTTGAAACTTCCATTTCCATTGATACAATATATATTAATTAGATCACTTGTGAACACCGCCAGGAAGAAGCAATTTCCATAATACTTTTGATAGTTGCCATTTTTAACTTTTAATTTGTTAAATTTTGTATTAATAACATTAGAAATCACTACCACAATTATATATCACTGAATGAAGCCTCGGAAATTTGATCTGTTAAAAATAGTTTCAAAGGAATTAACAATCCAAACATTTTTCAAAAAAAGTGACAATTTAATAAGTCATAGCAAACCAACAATGAAACTGCCAAACTCTTTACCATTGGTTATGTATTCCAGAGAAGACACAACCATGGGACAAGTAGAACCTGAATCTGAACTACTCTTACTTACCTTGTGGACAGGAATCACCTACCGCAGGAGTCCCCAACCCTCGGGACTGTGGTGTGTAGCTCGACTTTCTATCTAATTATAACTGCCAAACTTATTAGGCCTCATTGTCACCTAGTCAGCTAGTCCTCAACTAATGACCCTAATTGAGTCCACAATTTTGGGTGTTGTGAAAGTTGTAAAGCAGATCATTCAATGACCAGAGCCAATTTTATGACTTTTCTTGTGGCAATCATTAAGTGAATGAGGTGTTGTAAAGTGAACGCGACAGTAGTGAGGTGAAAGCCTCAGTCATTAAATGAACCCATTGTTTGCAATGGGACAATTTTTGAAAATCAAAGTAAATGCCAAATTCCAGCAAAAACATTGTAAATCATGGACATGTGATCGTGGGATACTGCAAAAGGCCAGCTGTCAAACACCCAAAATGCAGCAATGCGACCATGGGAGCTCTGGACATCGCAACTTTGAATCTGGGTCATAAATAGCTTTTGAAGTAGGGGGACCATTTTAATTTTGAATGATTGCTAATCAACTGGTCATTGCAAATGATTGCTAAGTGACTGGTTATAAGTTATGGAAGAATTATTCAGAAGAAAATTATTCCTTTAATAAATTCCTGTAATCAGAAAAAACTCAAACTTTACCTTTGTGTGAATCAAAGCATAGGATCAGGCTACCAATTATTAAAGGCTTAAGTAATGATTTTAGCAACAATTCTGCAGTAGTATAAAAACATATCAAACACCACATCTGAGAACTCTAACCTTGACCTGCCAAAAGCATGCCTTGGTGATCACTTTCCATGTCATTTTGTGCAGCATCTGGTAATCAAAAGTTATAGACATTCTCTTGCTCCAATACAAGTAGTCCATGACTTACGATCACAATTGGGATCAGAATTTTTACTGTTAAGCAAATCAGTTGTTAAGTGATTTGGGCCCAATTTTACAACCTTTTTGGTCATGTTTGTTAAGCAAATCATTACAGTTAAGTGAATCATATGGTTATTAAGCAAATCCAGCTTCCTCCAATGACTTTCCTTGTTGGAAGCTGGCTAGGAATGTCACAAATAATGATCACATGAGGCCAGGATGCTGCAACCATTGTAAATATATGCCAATTGCCTAGCACCTGAATGTTCATCATGTGACCATGGGGACACTAAGATGGTTTTAAGTGTGAGTACAGGTTGTCATTTTTTCTACTGCTATTGTAACTTTGAATGATTGCTATATGAATGGTTGTAAGTTGAGAACTACCGGTATATCACTTAGAAGGTACGTATGGATTGTAGTTTCCAGTATATAGTTTACCACATAATTTTATTCTCTTGAGGGTAAAACAAAGTTTCACTTACTGATTGCAAAGCTCAGGCTGTCGAACTAAATTCTGAATGAATTCATTCAATCCTGCTCTTCTTTGTTTAATAAAATCTGAAAACCCAATGAGAAAAGATCAGATATTAGAATCCCTGTTTCAAAATTTAAATATATACATTTCTTAGATTGCCTCATTAAAAAATAATAAAAAACTTGTTGCTCTTGTATTTGTAATCAGGGCTGCTCTCCAGCATCCCATAAATACTAGTGGACAGGTAAAACAGATTAGATTAGATAATAGACCTTTTATTTTAAAAAAGTCTTATTTTCTACCAGAATAACAGAAAAACAGAAGAGTTCAAGCAGGAAACTTTATATCATTTCAAACAAATGGTTGTCCAATCTCTTCTTAAAAACCTCCCGTGTTGGAGAACCCATAATTTTGGGAGGCAAGTCATTCCACTAATTAATTGTTCTAATTGTCAGGAGATTTCTCCTTAGTTCTAAATTCCAAATCTTTTAAACTATAGATTTAATGCTGCAGTCACTTTAAGAAGAAGGATATAGTGAAATGGATACTATTGAATAGATACTTGAATTTTTTTTAAAAAAATCTATCATTCCTATACAACTCTTATTATTTGAGAAAATAATGAATACACACCTATTTTGATTAATATTAGCAGAGTGATACATTGTCCTGTGTAGGAAATCAGAGATGGAAAAGCAACTGAAGTAAGCATAGCTAGTAGGAAAACTTAAGACGGCAAGGCATCTCAAATCAGAAACAGAAACTAGTTATTCTGTTAAGCTCAGTACTAAGTTACTCTTGGAGAAACTGACAATAATATAAACAAGAATATATAAAAGCTGCTTTGAAACTCAGATAATGTTTTACCCAGGCTACGTAGAATGCAGTGAAAGAAGTTCTATATAATCAGAGATAAACTGGAATTCTTTTCTATGAATAAATATACAAATACTTCAAACTTCCTTATGTAATATTTCCTAGTTTTAGCTAAAATTTTCTTATAACTGAGCTAATGTTTTTCTCTGAATATGATTGGTAAATACTGGTAAGTCTATTACATCATTTGGATGGTACAAAACAAGCATTCACATTCAGTCTGTTTATATTTGCATGTTATAATGACTAATGGGGAAAAAAGAAAGACTTTAATTACAGAGGACAAACACTCCAAAACTAGGATGTGCTACATATAATTCATAAGAATTTAAAATATATAATATATATGCCCTAGCACTGAAAGCTATAGACTTTTTCCACTGATTAATTAATAGAATGGCATGTATGCAATGCAATGCAATGCAATAGAGTAAATACAATACAATACAGGTATAAACACACCTTCTGGTGTCAATTGTGGTTGTAAGCTGAGGATTACAATACAGATAGTCTTCACCTTACAACCACAATTGAAACGACAAGGTCTGTTGTTAAGCAAGGGGACTATTAAGTGAGTCACACCCAATTTTATGAACTTTTTTGCCATGGTTGTTAAGTGAATTATTGTAGGTGTAAGTTAATCATATGTTCATTAAGTAAATCTGGCTTCCCCATTGATTTTGTTTATTGGAAGCCAACTGGGAAGGTTACAAATGATGATCCCAGGATCCCAAGATGCTGCAACTATTCTAAATGCATGCCGGTTGCCAAGTAGTAACAGTACAGTACAGTACAATACAATACAGCACAATGCAATATCAGTTGGACTATGGATTAAGGCATCAGACTAAAAGCAGGAGAACATGAGCTGCCTTAGCAGACTATCTATATTCAGATTCATTCATTTAAAGACCGAATTATTCCTAAATTTGATTACACTAATAAAACCAATCGCAATTTATCATTCCCAGGGTACAACTCAGTCTGTCTGTTATTCCTTAAGCCATAAAAGCCAGCTGGGTGACTTTGGGCCAACTCACCTCACAGGGGTGTTTTTGTTATAGGGAAATAGAAGCAGGAAGGTGTGTTTGCCATCTTGAGTTATTTATAAAAATTAAAAAGTGTGATATTGATAAATTTAAAAAATGCAATATGTCTCTCAGCAACAAGGTATGTTGTGTATTAAAAAACCCAATATTATCAAATTCTGCACATCAGATTCAAACAATAAAAAACCCATCAAAAATAAATCAAAAACTCTTATTTATATGCAAGTGAAAAATGTTCAAATACAAATGTTCTGGATGATGACAGAACTACTTTAATGGAGAATTTATATCCATATTTATCAGAATTACACAACTTTGCAATTGATTAAAATATATCCTAATTGACCATAAACAGAATTTAATGTACGAAGCATCATTCATTGTTTTCAGAAGTCTGACGCTTAGTGCACTTGTGTTTGCAGAGTCCCATGCCTTGATTTGAACCTGTTTTCACAATCCCTTTTCTCTGCTTATACTGGATACAACAAAATGGAGTTGGACTTGTAAACATTTGGAAAGAATTAGATTGCCTACTGTTGATTCAGATGATAAATCACATTAGTGTACATTTATATCCACATATTCTTCTATGTGAATTTCTACATACTGTTATATAGGTGGGGAGAACTTCAAAAATACTTAATTCAAGTTGAACTTATTGATGCAGAAACAGTTTAAAGATAAAATGAGAACTAAATGAGATCTGCTTACCAGGATCAAAATTATCTCCAAATATTCTCTTAGCAGGAATTCTCAAATTCATTGTAGGAAATTGTTTCCTTAGCTGAAATACATAAGTCATATGATATAATTTAACATCAGAAATCAGTTCAATTCTCAATCATGATGTACCAACAATATAGCAGAAGAAATTGGTTCAGAGGAATTTCCCAAACTAATTTGAGCACAACTTCCCTACTTACTGTATTATACAGCTTGTCAAACTCAGCATATCGCCTGAAGACAAACCATTCATTAGTGCCAACTGAGACCAAGACTTTGTAGACCTGTTGATACAAACAATTTTTAATGAAAAGTTTTATTAAAATGTATGGGATTATTACATACATATCCCATTTGCTTAATTACTATTTAATATTTCATCAAAAGACTTAATGTTATAATATGGGTCTGCTGAACACATTCATTTTTTCTTCTAAATGGATTTAAAGACATGCTTGATGAAAGAAACTGAGATATGTGCAGGAACTCATCAACTTATAAAATCTAGGAAAAACAGTTCCTATAAATTAGTCAACCGAGAGCAAATTTCATACAGGCATGAAATTAAGTGATCAGGGTTTTTTCCCCAAACAACTGCATTAAGAAACATTACTAACAATCTAGATTAAGCAATGATTAATAAAATGTGGAATCCTTGGTGCTCTGTGTTTGATTGTTCACAGATGTTTCATTAATTAACAAGGTATCAGCAATGCTTGTAAGTGCAGGATTTGCTCACTGTTTATATATAGTATCTTGCTCTGCCAGTGCTTGCTCTGCCAGTGCTAAAGATATTATATTCATCTTTATCCCACCTTTATTATGTTTATAAATAATTCAAGGTTGCAAACATATATAATATTCCTTCTTCCTATTTTCCCCACAACAACAACAACAACCCTATGAGGTGGGTTGAGCTGCAAGAGAGTGGCTGACCCAAAGTCAGCCAGTTGGCTTTCTTGACTAAGGGAGGACTAAAAGTCACAATCTCCTGGTTTCTAGCCTGGTGCTTTCACCACTAGATCAAATGGTACAACTGGCACTTAGACAAATCAGCCATCAACAGGCACATAGAGGTAGAACAACGCTTACACATCATTCAAAAGACACACACAAAAAATTAAAAAGGAAACAGAAAGACCAGCAATCAATTCCCAGGTAAAGAGGTATTAACACCTGAATAAATAAACAAACAAGCAAACAGTAAACAAAGAGAAAACTATACCTCCACCAATACTAGCAGGGCAAGCTACTATATATAAAAGGGGAGCAAACCGCATATTCACTAGTATTGATGTTACTTAATACGGTAATAAAACAATTGCAAACCAATAAGCAGGCTCAGAGAGCAACAAGGACTCCACAGATCAACCCTGAACTACAGATATTCTTTTCTACTGGCGTTAATAAACTGGAAGATATCAGAATGCTTCCTTTAATAACCACAGTACAGTTTCATATTGAAGACAGTAGGAATCATGTCCTTTTCTTATTCAGGCTTTTACTACTTTCTCATATCCAGAATCTTCTCCTTTTCTCTTACTCTTTTTTTGCAGGAGTAGCATTTAAGCAAAATTTGAATGGTGCTAGTGTTAATAGCAATAGCACTTAGACTTATAAACCATTTTACAGTACTTTACAGCCTTCTCTAAGCGGTTTACAGTCAGCATATTGCCCCCAACAATTTGGGTCCTCATTTTACCCACCTGGGAAGGATAGAAGATTGAGTCAACCTTGAGCCTGGTGAGATTTGAACTGCCAAATTGCAGGCAGCTGATAGTCAGCAGAAGTAGCCTATGGTACTGCACTCTAACCACTGTGCCACTGTGGCTCAATAATAATAGGCCTATAAGATCTTAAAGGATATTCAAGGTTTGATCTGAATCTAATTTTATCTATAGAACTGTGCTTGTGTTTATAGCAAACTGCATTACTGACATCATACCCTTTAAGAGCTGGGTCCAATATCTAATCACCTTCATGCATGCTAATAGTTTCTCCTGTTGCTGTACAGGTTTTTGTGGGTTTTCCCCCCCAGAGCAGGGAATATTGATTAATGTAATATTCCTTTGCTATAAGTTACGATGGGACCTGAATTTTGCTCCAGGTTCTTCTCAAGAAAATGATTTAGCCTAGCCTACTTTGTTGATACTATCCTTTATTCATCTCTTTCCAATTGTAAATATTTGCAGGGAGGAAAAAAAAGGACATGTAGCTTAATTATACAAAGATAAATAGGGCAAGGGGAAAAAAGACAATCTCCTCCAAGCAAAATCACTACAACTGCTTCTCCCAATTACCTTAAAATTGTAATACTAAGAAAATTATCTGATTTACCCTAAAATCAGATATTTTGGCTATCTTAATATTTTTTTTATTTCAGACAGATAAGAGCTGCAGTAAACAGAAAAGCAATATGCTATTGCCATCATGCTCCTTCACCAAGCTATTCAGTTAAATACAGTGATAACAAGCACTGTTCCCTCTAAGTTCCGCGGCCGCGGCCGTGGCAACAAAACACCATGCAGCAGTTTCCAACTGCCGCGCAGTGGTTTTTGTGAGATGCCTTCCACCATAATAGGAGAGGGGAGCCAGCCTGGAGACAGCAATCAGTTCTAGATCCACAAGGCAGAAAATAAGTAGCTCAGAGAAGGGGTGTGGGGGTTGGGAGAAGGCATGGGACAGGCTCCCAGCAGCGGCTGCTCAGATTTGCCAGAGAGGGAGGAAGGGAGGGAGGGAGGGAGGGAGAGAGGGAGGGGGAGAGAGAGAGAGTATCCCTCCTTCCTTCAGCCCAACACTCTCGGCCAGATGAGAGGGACTGCAGAGGGTCTCCTCAAGTCTAGGGCAGCGAGTCATTCGATGGGAAAGTTGCCTCTTGGAAGGAATGACCTGGATTGGCTCCCGCTTCGTCTCTCCTGCCTCTTCGTTTCTCTGTTTGGTCATTGGGCAGCAGATCAAAAGAGAGAGGGGGGGTGGGAGAAGGCATGGAACAGGCTCTAGAGAGAGAGAGAGTTGGTGGGCAGACTTAGCACTTTGTTAAGTTTGTTTCTCTGTGTGTTGTGCATAATATATACATGTCTCCATGGGTGCAATTGTGCAAGCATTTTTTTTCCTCTTTAAAAGAATTTTTGGATTTCTCCTCACCAAACCTTTAAGACTGAAAGAGTTAGAGTTGAAATATAAAGAGATTGTCAAATGCTATACTGTTAGATTGGTAGGCAATTATGGACTATCTTGATTATATCCTCCTTAGAAAGAATATGCTACTGTATGGTTGAGAAAAGACAAACTTCATTCCATGGAAACCAAACAAAGTTCATATGGAGGGTTTCTTTCTACGATAGGCTTCTTGGGTCAACAGTGAATATCAGTTATCAAAAATGTAGGTAAAAAGTTAAGCAGGCAATAGGCAATTACAAAAAGGGAAGCCAACTTTCTGAATTCTGTTTCTTTGACTTAGTGATTTATAAATAGTAGACTAATGTTCTGAAAACATGACCTAAATTTCTATATATTTTAATAGTTGTAAAGCTATGCTGAAAAAGTTGTTCTCAAGGTATTGTGATAAATTCAATAAAAAGAAGGAAATTCTTGATGAACTTAAGGAGGAATGAGAGTATTGGATAGTAAATGGACAAATAAAATTACCAATCAAAGAGAATATTGCACCTCAGGGTTGAAATGAGATGTTCTCTCTTCTTCTTTCCTCTTCCTCTCTTCTCTCTCTGTCCTCTCTCATCCTCTTTCTCGTTGTCTCTCTTCTCTTTCTCTTTTTCTTTTCCATTCTTCTGTCACTTTTTCTCTCCTTCTCCCTTCTCTCTCCTCTTTATCTCTTTCTGTCTCATCCTTTCTCTTTGTCTCACTTTCTCTCTCCTTTCCCACTCTTCTGTCACTTTCTCTCTCGTTCTCTGTCTCTTTCTGTCTCTCTTCCCTCTTTTTTCTTCCTCTCTTCCTCTCTCCTACTCTTTTATCACTTTCTCTCTACCGCCCAACCTGTCCCCATACTTATCTTCGACTGATCATGTTTGCAATAATTTACCTTCTTTTCTAAATAGGCACAGTTCCCTTACCGGATCCCTCGCTCACTCAAACACACACACACACACAAACATGCACAAAACCATTTTTCTCCATTCCAATTCAGATCCTATAAATCAATTGCTCTGTGAAACATCTGTGAAAAAATTCAGGCGCTCAGACATGAAAATGTGCCGCTCAGACACTATACTTTTCCGCACACCACTGAAAAAAAATTAGAGGGAACATTGATAACAAGTGAGCATTATGTTGTCATGTTTACAACCTGAAATATTTACAAATTCTCTCAACAGACATTATCAAACTAATTTGTTCTATAAATGAAATTAAAAGAAAAGCCAATGCCAAAATTACACACGAAAACAGAAACCAGATCCAAACAAGTTATTGAAATGGGTGGGGAAGGAAGAACAGGAAACAATGAAATGAACAGAGAAGCATAAAACATCAAGATTAACAAAGAAGGGAAAGAGTCTAATGTAATGTATTTGATTTAAGGAATTTTTATTTATTTATTCTGATTTTTAAATAAAGTCAATGCAGTAAATTTGATATGAAGGATAGAATATCAAAACGTTTAAAGCCAATATAAATATATGACAGTATTTTTATGCTGAATTTGTTTATGTACCATGCCATATACATAATCATGAGTCCTTATATGTCTTTGAATTATTCTAAATGTTAATAGATTTGACTGGACCCTACTTTATAGATACGGGAAGGCATAAAAGTAAATCTGAAGTTCTCAAGTTCATAAACTTTCTGTTTGGCATGCCCACATGGAAACAGATCTAAATGACCTGGTTTAAAAAAAAATTACAATTTTTATTGAAAGTTTTAATTACAATAGTAAAAGCAAATACAAACTAATCTCAGAGAGGGGAGAAATAAAAAGAATAAAAAGTGCAAAGGAAGAAAAAAAAGAAAAAGAAATAGGAAACAAAAAATAGAGAAGTTATTTTGATCCGCATGACAGTTATAAACTAACTTAATAGCTCTTTACACCCTATAAAGTTACAAACAAATATTTCTACTCATAATCCCCTATCTAGATACAAATCCATAAAATATCAACTTTTCAGTCCTAGTTTAAGCAAAAAGTCTTTAAAGGGTTAACAGAGTTTTATAGATACATGTCTTATTTTAGATTGGTCAAACAAACTTTATATTCCTTCCTTTTATGTCTGGCAATCTTAATCTTTAATTCATTCAAATGTTGTCCTCAGATTTGATCTCACTTCAAAAATTTATTTTCCCATTTCAAAGGCCTTTTCAAGGCTTTAGCAATCCTCATGTGTAAATCTAATAAAAAATCATTACAGATAGTCCTTGACTTACAACCATTGGTTTAATGACCAAAATTACAACAGCAAAAAAGTGATTTACAACCAGTAACTTTTAACAGCACATAACATTGTCACAGCATCCCCATGGACAAGGAATCAAAATTCAGATCTTGGCAACCACCATGTATTACAATGGTTCAGTATCCTGGGATTATGTGACTACCATTTGCAATTTTTTCAGCCGGCTGCCAACAAGAAAAGTCAATGGGGGAAACCAGATTTGCTTAACAAGCACATTTCATTTAACAACTGCAGTGGTTAACTTAACAACTGCAGCAAAAAGATTGTAAAATTGGGCAAAACTCATTTAACTGCCTTTCTTAACAATACAATTCTGGTTTCAATTGTGGTCATAAGTCAAACACTACTGTATCAACATGATACTCTTATCATTTTTATTTTTACTTTGATTTTCAAAGTTTAGCCAACTTCTTTTATATATCCAGAAGTAAGTCTTTATGCAAGTCATTCTCTTGGCTTGTCATTTATGGTTTCACTTTAGCTTCCTTCTCTGTATTATAAACCACATATTTTTATTATCCAGTATTTCTGGTTTTAATATTTCTGCATCAGGTCAATTTGTTTCATATCTCTTATTGATATCTTTGGACATAGTCTAACTATAGAAATAGATTTGTATTGAGAACTGAATGTAAAGATAAAATCACAATGAACAAAGAACTTGAAAAAAATGGGAACTTTAATGTTATATATCCTGACAGCAGCAAGAATGCTGTACTCAATAGAAAGATACTTCAATGTCCACATGGATAATTGGCTGCAAAAGCAGAGATGGCTAAATTGACTGCTTTAATTAAAGAAAAGAGTACAATAACTTTGTTTTTATTTGGAAATCACTTATGGAATTGGTGCTTGAGATGGAAAACAATGAAACTTAGATTGGGGTTTTACTAATTAGATATATTGTTACAGAAATGGTTAGTATATATTACTATGTAAAAGTAAAAAAGTTGAGTTGTTATGTCATTAACTTATTCTACCTTGCTAAAAAAAAAGTTGGAAGTCAACCCTTTCCTTTTTTGTCTCTCCTTTTACCCTATACTTTCCCTCTTTCCTTCTTCGTCCCTTACTTTTCCATTTTATTATTTCCATTTTTTTCTTTGTATTATTTTGATAAACTAATAAAAATTTGAAGTGTTATACTGTAATTATTTCTAAATCATCACCATTATCATTAGGGGAGGTAGCTGGCACAATTCATACTACCCCTTTCCTGTTCTGTACAGTTGTGGTTGGTCACAAGATAATTAAAGGTTGGACAGTGCCTTGGAGTCAGGAGGTGGGTTTCCTGCTAGTAAGAATGTAGCTGGATCCCCAAGCTATATGGAGCTTCAAAATGCAGGCTAAATGGAAGAAGGCGGGGCTTAGCAGTGAGAAGATGGAGTTTCAGGCTACTCCTGAAATTCCTCTATACCGAAGGATTTTTGGACGGTTCTTTGAACTCTAGCTGTCCCGGAGACGACAGTGAAGGTGGGGAGAGACCCTGGACCTCAGAGATACCCGCAAATCTCTGGGGGGGGTATTAACTCCTCGTGCCAATTCCTTTCTGGATTAGCTGCGTGCTAACTGAAACTGCAGGTTGCCCCTAAGAATGCTAGAAGTGATGTCATCTGGTAAGCTGATTTTATATCCAAGAGAGACTGTTCGCGTTAAAAACTTAAGATAACTGAAACCAAGAACAGGGAAACTTAGCGGCGAATTGGCGTTTTCTAATGGATTTATGGCTGGTGTTACTTTACTTCTTAAATGCTTCAAGAAAATCCTTGACACCCTCCCCCTCTGAATCCCCTTAAGTGGATCGTAAAATTTATTTTCTACTAATTAGCCCGTCACGACTCGACACTTTATTACTTACTACTCGGCTTTGTTTACAATCACAGCCTGTGAGAGACTAAGAAGTCTGTGGAAAGAAAAAAAAAGAGTTTTGCAATTTTTAACTGCGACCACATCATGGCATCCCAAAATACCTCTAAGATTTCATTTCAGAGACTTTTTTTCCGCATGTAGAGGACTTTTGATTCTTATCAAAGATTGGAAAGAAAATTGGATCATCTGATTTCAAAATATGAAGCAAAAACTGAGATTGTTGAATGTTTAATGCTCCTGAAATACAAACGGAAAATGTGAGAATGGTGTCTGGTCTATCTCAGAGGAAGAAAGGAGGGGGAAGCTATAAAGAAGACTCATTTAAAAAGACAGTGTGCAGGAGGAATGGAAAATCCACCCTTGAGAATAAAGTTAATTTGGAAAATATTACAAGCCCAGGACAACATTATTATTATTTCATCACTGATATTCAGAGTCCAAAGGTGCCAAAATATCTTTGTCTGGATTTGATTATGAAACATTTGGTAAATTATCCAACGTGTGGCAATTGGCTGGAGAGGATCTTGCTATTGGAGAGACACTGGCTGATAGATGGAACAACGTAATTAAAATCTAGCTAAATCTGATTACCTTAATATGTAATAGATATAGCTGAAAAATGACTGATATGGATAGTAATATATATAATTTGGATCTGGCTGATAGATTGAAGAACACAACTGAAAACTAGTTAAACCTAATTGCTTTTTCTTGTAACAGATATAGTTGAATAATAATTGATATTGATAGTAATGTATATAATGTGGAGTTGATATGATAACTAACAATTGGAAGATTATACATAAAGAGTATTAATACAATAATTATCACTATTAAAAACTATATAAAATTCATACAATCAAATGTTAATCAATACTGGGAAAATGTTATGATATATGATATAATTAAATATTATGGATGTCCAGCTAAAATAGGATATGAGGATTTGATGATAATAGAGGATTTTATAATAAGTAAATGAATTGTCAGCATGTATTATGGATTAATTATGTAATGCCTAGCTAAGGATGAAGGATGTTTAAATAACCATAGGTAATTAAAATGGAGGTATAATGATGTTGATATGGTAAATATTCGAGTTAAGATATTTGAATTAATATGAGTTAATGGAAGAGAAGCACCAAAGCATGTTGTAACCAGTTGATATACTTCTTTTTTTTTCTCATGATAGACACCTGTGTTTTGTTTCGTTTTCCTGCCTGTCTCTTGTCGTTTTTGTCTCTTTTTGTATTATTTTATTTTTATTTTATTTTTATTTTTTTATCTGTCTTTATTTTTCCCCCCTTTTTTTGATTTTTCCTCTCCCACCGGTGTGGGCAGGGATTGGTCAAGATTATTACTTTTATCAATATTGCTAAATAATAATTACAGTTAATGAAAATGGATATATAATAATGCCTTAGTTAATATGAGTTATGTTGGTTGACTGTGGAGGAGATGTACCAAACTTATCTGTAATTGATTGATATATTTTTTACAGATGTAAAGAAAGATGTGTACCTGTTTTAAACTAAAATTAAAAAACATTTATTAAAAAAAAAATGCAGGCTAAAACCAAACCTTGCAATATATGCTGCATCACAGTTGATTCAGAAGTGAATAGTCTCGGCTGCTAAGGGAGAATAGCATAGGATTATAGGAATAAATAGCTGATTTGGAATTGAAGCCAAAGCCGCCTGTGGCAGGACCTTGAGACAAATGGTTAAATTAAGCATGTCTGCTCTCATTGGTGTAGCATTGAAGTCTTCTCAAACTGAGCAAGGAAGAGAATATGAAATTAACTGTACAATGAAGCACTTTCTGTTCTACACTTACAGTGAATCTTTTTTTTCTTCACTCTGTGTTCATCAGAGCTGGGAATGCTAACACTTGGACCGCTTTCCTTCAGATCCATTTTATGTGCTTTCGAGCAAAAGCTCAAGACCACCACACAGGACGTAGAAAGTATCATCAGCATTGACTTAAAACACATAGCGTTCTTGTGTAAACTTAGATTCCATCATGAAAACCTTAAATAAAATGAAAGGTTAGAAAGGAACAATAAGAAGTGATGTGGTCATAAAATCTGATTTCCCCTTTTAAAATTCACTCCCAGCCCACATTTCTACAAAGTGAATTTGGAACAAGAGTATTCGTGTTTTTTTTTTTTAAAGGGCTTGGAGATTATGCATGCAGACACAAGAAGCATATTTTTAATATTGAATATATATTCTATAGAAGATATGTAGAACTCTGAAATATTTCTGTCACTACATGTATGTAAACTGCAATATGAAATAATTATGCATTTTTATTTGCTCTACTAGCTCCTGACAAATCTCACAAACGCTATTGAAAGAATAACATATAGTCACATGTTGTCACATCATAGCAAGTAACAGAATAATGAAGGTGGATTTTTATGATTGAGGTTTTATGGTCAAGCAATAAATATAATCTCACTAACATAATTGCAAAATGATAAATGTAGGAATTATATTTATGTTATTTCTTCTCTTATCCGTTCTTTCCCACATAGCCCAATATCTTTAATTTAGAGAAAGGTTTACTAAGACTGCATATTTTCCAATGTAAATAGGACAAGATATGACAAGTACCACCTTGCAGTGATATCACTGCATAAATGTTTATATAATTATGCTGGGACATAGAGTGGGCTTTTCATAATGATGTCACTGTGCATCCTCAGATGCTGTGAAAACACATCTTGTTCCTTATTCTGCTGGCAAAAAAAATGCCAACCAACCAAGCTGAGTTGTTTTCTACCATTAATGAAAGGAGATTGGCTGCTGCCTGCTACTATTACCAGCCTATACTTTTTTGCGACATTCTTAAGATAGTAATTCAAAATAATAGTTGGATTTGTGTATAACACTATACCATGAGCATGGTTTATAAACCACCATGGCTGGGCTTGGCTAACACAATAGCCAAAATAAACCACACTATGGTTTATTGTAATATGTAAACCAGAACAGTCTTTTCAGAATAGTTAATTTCTGCCTAATATAAAATATGATATGTTGCCTTAAAACAGCCTGGATTTTCCTTTGAAAAGCTAGATACTAATTAATTCTCTTCTTATCAATAATCCCCAATGCATAGACTCGTAATGTATGCACAGATCAAAAGAAAACATGGCAATGTAAAAAGACTGCTACAGCTTTAAGCTGCTAATTTAAAATATGGAGCTTGCTGAGGGTATACTAATGAACATAAAACGTAAAACTTGGCTGCGGAATTACAATATTTATGCAACCTGGCTTGTGACTGTGACTCAGAGTTAGATCTGCTCAGAGGCTTTCAAATGCGCCCAGAACCTTAGATTTTGGAGATTATGTTCAAACAAGTTGAAACAAATAAATAAATAACCTCATTTATAAGATTTATAGGGTCTTGTTTTATCCCAGGAGTAAATTTATTTTGACAAACACAAGCTATTGTTCTAAATACAAGTAATAATCCTCCTGCATTTAAAATTTAAGCATCAAATGATAAGTATCAAATAATGGCCCAAGAAATACATTTGATGATTCTGGCAGATCAAAAAGACAAAAAATAAAAAATAAAAAAAAACAGTTCAGGGAAAGAAAATGATATTAAGAAATTCATTTCTTTATGCAGCCAAACTTCCAACTTTCAAAGAGCAAACCAAGCAAATAATTCAAAAATGAATTACTTCTAATCTATAAAGACTAGGCGTACAGTCTGGTATGTAATTATAATATTCTCATACAAAAATACATTGACAGCTACAGCAGAAAAGAAGTTTCAGTTTGCCCAGCCTTGAATGTAAAAAAAAATGGAACTTGGCACAAACAACATGGAACAATTCAATTTCAGGATTACACAGGTTGAAATCACATACAATTATATACCTATGTATTTATTTTTGTGCATGCTATTAATATAAAAGCAAAAGAGAGTAAAAGTATTTAAACCCATGTGCTATTTTCTTCCCATGTTACAGGACAGACGTGATTAAACAGATTGCCTAGACTGTTTTCTCTTATAAATATTTCAAATATAAGCTATCAAATTAAATCATGAATCTGTCCTGCAAATAATAATATGCCTTGCCTAGACACCCTGGTTGGACAGAAATAGACACATGGAAATAAACATAAAATATCCAAATAAAACATTCCATGCTTTAAGAATGATCCACAAAAGGCTTTCTCATGTCCCTAGTAAGCAGCTTCTTGAAAGTAGGTGCATCTTTAGGAAGTTTATTCTGCACATGAAAGCAATTAAAATAAAATACTTAAGAGAGGTCCAGTTCTTGAAATTTGGATCAATAGAAGAAGCCAGCAGAATAATATAGACTGGCAAAAGCGGTCTCTAATACTTGCTTTCCCAGCTTCATGTTAATATAATGTTAAGGATGAGGCAAATTTTACTTGTGTTTCCCACCTCAGTAAACTCTATAGATTTATATCATTCTTTCCAAACAAAACTACTTCAAGATGTCAGAGTCAGTTGGGGAATAGCCTAATACATATGAAACATGAAATATAAATAAATAAACTTAATGATCTCACTGACCATCTTACAATGCTCCAAAAATTTCTTTTCAAATAGATTTTACTGTAAAAATGTAGTGTTATATCAGCACCAGCACCTGCTTTTTGGTTTCCAAGGATAACAATATATTTGGAAACAAGATTAGAAAGAGTTGTTCAGGAGAGGTTAGCTGTTGCAACGAGCAGCTTTCTTCCACTCTTAGGAATACAAGTACACCACTGTTTTCACCCACACATAGAATAATTCTGGGATTCATAGTCATGCTAGCCTAAACCTTGGACTAAAGACAGGCTTTGTTTTCAAATACAGTGGTATTTGGCAATAAATGAAGGCATGGACATGAAATATCCTAGTCATCTAACATGACAACATCCCCCAAACGATTGAAATTAAGGACATTTCTTTCTCAATACAAGCTCACCTATAATTGAAATGCAATATAAACTTTGGTTCAAGTTGTTTTTTTTCTTTGCTGTTTTCTGGCAAGAAACGAGGAAGTGTTATGTATACACGTGTGTCTTTAAACGTACATACGGTATACATCTATAGTGTAAGTGTATGGGAAAGAGAATAGCTGAAATTTGCAGATAAGAATTCAGTTTATAAGTGTGATATGTTGTTTACAGGCAACTAGCTTGAATTAATCACTTTCTCTTTCTCCCAACTTTCCTAACGGCAGGTGAACTTTCTGAAAAAGTTACCCTTTTAAAATGGCAAGGTGGAGAAAAATGGCTTTGGACCAGATTTTTGTCTGTCCATCTATATTTTTTCCTTGTGAATACTTGTTAAATTTAAGGTTATCTTCCTTTGGGGAAAGAAACCACCATAACCACCACATGGAATTTAAAACTAAGACTGTTGTATAAAACATTTCAGTCTTGATGCGTCTCAGAATAGAACTATCATTCTAATTATTGACGCTCAGTTTTGTCGCATTCATCCCTGTGGAGTCCTTTAAGATCTGCTTCAGCTATGGAAATATAAAGCAGCAACATCAGGTCACCTTCAGATACCAAGCATTACAAATTAGTATCTCTGTGGGGATTTGTTTTATCTTGACTTCTTGGGGTGAGTCAGCAGTCTAATCCATTCAATGAATTCTAATGATTTGAATCAAACTCCTACTTTATAAATGAATTTGGGTTTCAAAATCAGCAACACCAGTTGCACACATTAAGGTGACTGTAAATTAACCTACTGAATGTTATTACATATTTTTCAACTGCATGAAGAATTCTGAGAACAAGACAAAAGCTTGTTCACCTCCAGAGTTGTTCTCCAGAGTTGTTCTCAGTTCCTGACATGTTTGGGACATTGCCTCCAAAACAATTATCTGAACAAAAGAAAGAAAGTTACAACAACAGAAAAACATTGCAACACATGTGAGACAAATTCTTCAGTTGTATGATATGGTCACTAAAAGATTTCTTTGGTTAGTTCTTCATGTACTAAAATCTTTCTGTTTGCATGTAATAATACTAAGTCACCATTTCCTTTTATAATGCAAGAATGTTTAATGCTATTTTTCAAGGGTCTTTTGTCTAACTCCTGTCACTTCTTTGTTTTCAATGCTGTTTCACTTCCCAGAAATGTCAAAACCACCCTTTAAAAGAAGCAAAATGTTGCAATTATCTCTGGCCATATCATGAATTGAGCAAGACTGTACAAATCTGAACTCTTACGTATTATCCCACTCCTATATGTCAGTTCTCTTTTAGAGCTCAAACCTGACGTAATAAGCTTCACCATATTTAGTAGAATATATATTCAAAGACAGCATTCAGAATACTTATAATCCATTTTATGATTAGCCATAGAATCAAAATAACTTTACTCGTAAATAATCTTAGGTTAGTAATTACTTCATAGGTTTTTTTAAGAGAGAATGAACCCACAAGCAACAAAACTGCAAAACATTTAATACTTTAAAAATTCAGTACTAATCTCCACTTTACAATTTAATTGTAATACCCATATCCAATCTTTTGTATCTATTTCATTACATCTTGATAAACTATATAGAAAAGTACAGTGACTGTTTTATGATAAAGTTGAATCACAGCTCAAATAACCATTACAATGAAATTTTTTACTATCAAAACACAATTGATCACATTAAGATGTCACCTTAGATTTCTTTAGGTCCTAGGAGTCATGTAATATTATATAACAGAATAGTAACTTCAATGTAACAGGAGACATTAAGATTTCTCAATTATTTCAGTCTACTTCTATTTTATATGTGGTGAATTTTTCTCAGTGATCTTTTATTTTTTAAAAAGAATGAAATGTAGTTTTTGACTTTCTGAAATATTTGGTTCTAAGAACTGTGTCACTACCGTGTTTTCCCGAAAATACAACATGTCCTGAAACTAAAGCCTTGCCACATTTTCGGGTGGGCAAAAATATAAGCCCCCGCCCTGAAAATAATCCCCCCAGACAACCCCCCCCTCCGGCGAGGCAGAGCACCACTCACCAACCTAGCGGTATCCCGAAGGTGCCAAGCCACGGGAGCCAGGGCCCAGAAGAAAGGCACCTTCAGAATACTGCTAGGTTGGAGAGTTGCGTTCTCTTCGCTGGAGGGGGGAGTTGCCAGGCGGTTGCTCCCTTGTGAGTGGGTTCCCAAAGAGCCGGGCACAGCCTCAGGGGCGAAGCAGCCATGACGTGACTATGCTCATGAGCAGCCACCTGGCAAACCCCCTCTCCAGCCGGGCAGAGCACACTTCACTGACCTAGGGAGTATCCCTAAGGCGTAAGCCATTTGGTGCTCTGCCTGCTCCCCAGCTCCCATGGCTTGGCACATTCGGGATACCCCTAGGTCAATGCATGGAGCTGTAACTGACTGGAGAGCGGGGTTGCACGAGCGCCTGCTCCGCCCCCAGCTCTCATGCCTCCCAGCCTCACCATGCCCTAGGCCAGCTGTCCTTGCAGCGGCTGCTGAGCTCGGAGCAAAACTTCTTGTCCGGCTGCCCATAACCATAGAAAACACTCCTAGAGCAGCCACTGCTGGAAGAATCGGAAGCCAAATTCCGGAGTTGGAAAATACCCAACGGCATGCGATTTATTGAGCTTTTTGGACTCCTGGAGTTTGTGGCTCCCGTTTTTTTCTTTTCTGTGGGAAACGGATCCAAATGGCTCTTTTGAGTGTTTAAGGTTGCTAACCCCTGCGCTAGATTTACTAATCTTTAAAAAATCACACGCAGACACGCCCCTTTCCCATTTTATTTTTTATAACAACAAAACATATTTTGTACTTCCCAGAAAATCACTAGTCAGTTACATGTTGTCCTTTGGAAGGTAATAGGAGGTAAAGACTTTGTTTACTCCTAGGGGAACTGAAAGATTGCCTCATCCTCCAAGAATGGAGCAGAAATAATTCACTACATAATAACCTCTTGAGGTAACTTCATTCTCCTACAGCCCACTCCTGTGCACAGTGAGTTGCATCCTAGATTACTCAGATGTAGCTACTGCTGGCTCTGTAGATCTGAGCATTTATGAAATATATATAATACATATGAATGAATTGACAAAAGTCATGTACATCATTTGTGCAGAACTCCAGAATCATAATTGTCACATTTAAGTATTCGGGTAGTAAGGAAAGAACATGGTAAATTTGTTGGAGGACATTGTAAAAATACATCTCTAGAATAATATCATATTTATACAATACATGCCAATATTAGCCATTTAAAAGTACATTTAAATTTAAAAATCAATGAAAGACAAATGTAAAGTGTGATTTTATGAACATGCTGTTGTTCGAGAGGTGCATTTTTACATGGTATTGTTTTAGAGATCTATTTTAAATAGTCAGTTTGGTATAGTGGTTAAGGCACCATGCTAAAAAACTGGGAGACTATGAGTTCTAATCCTGCACTAGGCACGAAGTCAACTGAATGACTTTGGGCCAGTCATTCTTTCTCAACCTTAAGAAACAAACAATGGCAAACTACTTCTAAAATCTTGCCAAGAAAACTGCAAAGACAAGTCCAGGTTGTTACCAGGAGTCAACAATTATTTGAAGGTGCACCCACACAAAATCACCCAAATTAATCTCCAATTTTATTACTGTATGCAATTGAAGAACATATATTTTTCTTTTTCCTTTAACAATTCTTTTTCTAGAAGTCTTTAAAACTGAGAATATTTCTTATTATCATATTAGCATTTTTATGTATTATTTTTAGATTTACTTGGTGGGAGAATATGATCAGCTAAAAATCTACCATGTTTCACTGCATTTCTGTTTTCTACCTAACAAGTCTCACGTGTCCTTTGTTACCTATACTTTTTAGCATAGATTGAGGTAATTTTTGAATTGCATATTATTCAGAAATAGAAAAACCCTCCATAAATGATTATCAATACTAGGTGCAACCTGAAAGCATCGTAACATGTAGCTTATTAAAAACCTCTGTTGTGTTTACTTATTGTTCATAATTCCATATAGGTTATTCAAAAGTAAAATCTATAGCTTTCTGTAATGGTTAGTTCCTAACCATTTAGTGAGATTTAAGACACAGGTATTATATAGAGGCATCTAGCTGCAAGCTTTTCTGTTACCAGTGAAGAGGTTTGCCTCCCTGCCACATCAAAGAAAGTCTCAATCCTAAATTGGTTCTAAATGAGAAATACTTCAGTTGCTGAGATTCTTTTATTTCCTGTCTCCCATTCTTTCTGCCTCTTTCTCCAGTCTAGTAGGTAGGAAATGCACGTTCTGGGACCATTCTATTAAACAATGCCATCTTCTTGGAGCCTTGCCTTCTCTGTGGTTGTGCACCCTTGAAACACCATCCCTCCAGAGATCTGATGGACCTGTTAGCCTTTTATAAGGCTTTGTAGATTTGGTTTTGTCTTGGGCCAGGTTATTAGGCAGACTCTGCTGGTAATGCAGCTTGCTTTGGAGACTTTTATTTTAACTAGAGCATCATGGGTTACATGTCGTTGTAGTTTTATTCTTCCTATGTCACCCAATTCTTTTCATCTCAATTCATCCTGTAAAGGATGATTTTGTGACAATGTTGCTTGAAAATAATTACTTACAATCTGAAGAAGCTGCTAAAGAGCTGATACCATTATGGGTCTTATTGCACATTTATCTTAGACAGTCTTAGAGCTACACTATACAGATGGTCCAATGGCATAATATCAGTGACTGTTTGAACTTCTAAGGCCCTGAATTAAGTGGTACTGAGGAAACCAGATTTATTTAATAACCATGTTACTAACTTAACAACTGCAGTGGCACATTTAAAAACGGTGGCATGAAAGATCATAAAGTGAGGCAAAATTCACTTAACTGTCTTGCTTAGCAACATAAATTTTGGACTCAATTGTGATAATCAATCAAGGTACCCATAATGTTGCATTTTACTATCATGTCATTTAGCAACTAGTCACAATTGCTATTGTGATCTGTAAATTCATCGTTTACTGCTATGTCATTGACTCCTTTTTTTTTACACTTGCCTTTTTTAGTTGATGAAAAGTTGTAAAAATGTGAAGGCTTGTTCATTACTCATTACAGTTTTATTTATTTAACTACATACCATTATCTTCATTTATTAGTTATAGTGTATTTCCGATTACACTTAACCTTTCTAGACAATGAAATTCTGGAGAAATTGTGGATTGGCTAATTTCCCTTAGTGAAACTCATCAGTTCCTCTCCCTCCCAATTACTGGACATAGTTTTTCTTTTCCTATTCCCTGCTATGATCCAACCCATTAAACATTTTCCTGAGATATCACTACAGTAGTTCAATGTGCAACAGAGTGATCAGATCTTGGCAACTTTACACCCTTTCCCCACTGTAGCAATTGTTTAGATATTTAGGATAAAAGATACAATGAATTAAAAATGGATCACGGTAGGGCATTGATTGGATACCAGTTTTGTAGAATTTGATTGGTCAGCTATGGATTTCTCAGCATTTTAACCTGGCAGCAATGATATTGACTGTGAGTTACTTTCACTGTTTTTGAAGGACTGGAAAGTGATAAAATTAGCATTAAATTGTTCTTAAAAGCTGTAATTATATATTAATCTACAGCTGCCGCAACTTCAACATTAATTCAAAAAGAGCTCAGCAGAAATATAAACATTTTGCTTCTGAATATTTTAGCTTGATATGACAAAACACAGTCAGTAAGAAATAGGAGATACTTTATTACGTCTCTAAAGAAAACAACAACCCAAATTATGGACATCTAATTTAAGACCTGCATAAAACAATACTCCAACAGTATGTTTCCTATGGATTCCCAATTACAAATCTCTTTTAAAATATGTCTTAAGAAACTTCTCTCTGTATCTGCTACTTTACTAACTGCATAATTATCACTGGAAATATTTCAGAAAATCTATTGTAAAAAAATAAAACAAAATCACGAGTAGCTTCGGCACTATTGATTTTAATGTTACATTATGTAAATAGACTGTCTCAAAAGTCAAAATATACCCAAGAATAATTTTAAACACACAAGAAGTTCAAAACTTATAATCAGTAATATAATCTTGTATTTATACTTCAGAGGAAAGTGGTTTCTTTTTGAATTCTCTTTCTTGATCCCATATATTAATTTGTTTCTAAGAACTGTCAAAAAAGAACCTATATAAAAAGGGTAATCTCCCTCAAGCATAATTTTATCTGGCAATTAATCAAAAAGCATAAATGTGGAAATAGATTTACAAAATAATTTTCAATACTTTTCTGTACTGTATATATTTTTTTCTTACTTAAACCAAATTTCTTTATGCTGGTGCAATAGTGTAATATTGACAAAGACAAATATGTTTCCTTCTGCTACAATATCCCCGTTAAAGTCTGTCAGACTTCTTATGACAGATCTTCTCTTTTTTTTCTTACCTTGGCAACTTTTCAAAATCCATTTTGTAGTATTCTTTTTAAAAAGAAATAGTTCTTTATACAGAGTCCCAGCTGAAAGAAAAGAAGGGATAAGAAAAATAAACACTAGGAAAATGTAGGGTCGAATATATACTTAAGTGGGTTTTTAGGTTCAGTAAAGAATCAAACACCTCGCATCACTAACTGCTGAGACTTGTTTAGCAGTAAAAAGAAAAAAGAATCACTCGGCATTTACACAAACTTCTACTTCAACCAACAGAATCACCTTACCGGCGTGCGGGAAATGTTGAACAATTCAAAGCGAAAATTAAAACAACTCGGTCCTAAGTGAATGGGATTCTTTTACTTGCTTCCTCAAAAGCAAGCAAACGGGGTGGGGGTGGGGGGTTGCGAGACCTGCATGTAACTCAGTTGCGACCTAACTTCTTTCCTCTTTCCCAGCCCAAAGGCACGCTGGCTTACCGCAAGAGACTTGTAGCTTTTTCAAGCTGACATCGCTCTCGCTTCCTTCTTCCGATTTTTTTTTTTTTAATTTTATTTTACTGCGCGCGACTGGCCGCTTGGGGCTATTTCTCTACTGACGTGGTTAACCCGAGAGGGCGCGCCTCAAATACAACCACCCGACGCGAGTCCGGCTGCTTCTCGGCTTCCCGACCCCCACGCACAGGCGTTCCTCCCCCCACACGCGGTCGTCAGATAACCGCCGTAACCCGGGGCGCCGTCCCTTAGCTAGTTTGTAGGAGAGACGCGCCCAATCTCTCCCTAGCCCCGTCCCTGCGCAGGGTGGAGCCTTGCTTTCTCCGCCCTTTGGAGTAGTGGGGGGGGGGATGAGTGGGCGGGTGTCGATTTTGACCAGCCGCCGAAGCTTTCGCTCACCGCGGGACAAAAAAAAAAGACCAGAAAAATCCTGCCCTGCTTACCAACCTCTCTCTCCTTGCACCGGACCGGGAGGCGGCTGCAGCTGCTGCTGTGGCGGCGGCGGCTGCTTCTCCGGCTGCTGTGGAAACAACAGCCAGAGACGCCATGAGGTTTCTTTCTCCCAGTACAAGAGCCGCGCCAGGGTCACTTGAGGACGCGTTCCAACGTTGGATTCATGTGACTTTGACACGAACTCGGCAGGACCTCTCGCCCCCTGGCGGATACCTGCCACGACTAAGGAGTTATTCTTTTTTAAGCAAAAGCAGAAACTGCTGCGAAGTAGTTCAGGTTCAAAGCTTGGGAAATTGGTATCTTCTTTTTAAAAAAAAAATCTGTGTGTTTTTAGTAGGGTAGGCACCGTCAAGGACCGTCCCGTAGGCAAAATGCAGTAAGTCCGTCATCCTTCGCAGAATAGCTTCATACAGTATCAGCAATGACTGTCAAAATCGCAAGAGCCCCGGAAGAAATTTTAAAAAACGACAAGAAAAGAATTTGCTATCTTATATTTTTTTATCATTTATAAATACCTAATCCGTTTACATATATTTTAAGGCAGTTTGCATTAAATAGCACCAGAAAAACACTTGACAATTTAAGTTATCCAGATGGATCATTTAAAAACAAAATTGCGAACAACAAATAAAGGCACTTATTCATTTGATTTATTACCATTGAATTGAGATCAACTCCTGTTGATCCGTCTTTAATAACAGCTAGTACGTCTTCCAAGGACAACACATAAATCTCTGATCCATATTATCCAACTTAACTATTGTCTTTCCCTTGTGTTTTCCTCAACCTTGCCAGCATATTTCCATATGGCAAAGGCTTTCATTTGCTCTTTCTTAAGATCTAGGGCCTAGACACAGCAAGCTGTCTCTTGGGTGAAAAGTCCCATAAATATTATATTTCTGCCAAGTTCTTCATCCCACCTACTTTACTCAGTAGCGCTGACCAAAGAACACCTGTACTATGAGATGGACTCTCTCTCCCTAAATCAAACTGGATAATATATAAACCTAGTTTAGTATATTGAATTCAAAAGTTCTTCCCCATTTACTGTTCTTGCAAGATACAGTAGTAATTAAGATATAATGGTTTAATGCCATGCAAAATGAGTTGCCTTAAGTAGCTGTGCCACTGCTCAAAGGTAAAACTGGTTTCTTAGTTGTAGGGACAGAACAGAGGAAAGCTTTTGAAGATGGTTTCAATTAGTAAACTGAAAAACAGGAAAGAGAGCTTAAGACAATAGCTCTTCATTCTGTGCTAGCTTTCCCTAACTTTCTTTCTGACCCTCTCTTTATACAGGTAAAAAGTTTGAGGTAATATTGGATTCTTGATGCTCTCTGATTTCTTGCAGATGTTTTGTTACCAAGATAGTAGATAACATCATAGTGAGAGGGAGAGTTGAGTTTACTTGCTGCTTATATGCTGACTGATTGAGGTACAGGGCGGGGCATAACCTTTTCCTAGGGGGTCACAGCAACACTTGTAATAACAACACAAATAATTCATACACCATTCGAAAGCCCATCAAAAACTGAGTTTATTGACACGATTTAATAGTCAGTATGACCACCATTAGCCCTTCGAACAGCATTCAAACGAGGTGGATAAGAACACAACAAATCTTCAAACAGTTCCGTTCGATTTTCCAGATTTTTCAACACAGTTTCCAAATTCATTCTCAAAGTTTCAACCGAATATCGATTTTGACCTTGCTCCTGAATCATCAGAGCTTCCACTTCATCCTTAATTATGGCCCCAATGTTCTCTGCCGGATTGAGATCTGGCGAATTTCCCGGCCAGACGTCATTGCCCCAAAATTCGACATTGTTTTCTTTTAACAATTGCTGAGTCGCATTTGCACGCATGCAAGGAGCTTTGTCATGAAGAAAGACAGCCTCACCAACCACCAAGACATTGTCTGGATCACTGAGAAATGGAATGACATTCTCCAATAAAATTTTCTCACGGAAATAACTGCCATCCCAGGATTCCCCTTTATCCTTCAAAACCCAATGCAGTTTCTTGGCTGTGAAAATGACGAAAATCCCGATGCAAGTCGGATTGCGAACGATTTGTCGATATCGTTCATGTTTGGCGATGTCGTCGACGTCTTTAGCCCAAATTCGATCGTTCTGGAAATCCGGTTTTCGAATGGCATAAACGAAGAATTCGTCAGATGGCGCCAAATGAAGAAAATCTTCCTCGGTCCATTCAGACAACCAATCGCACAACCAAAGCCGATCTTGAACATGTGTTTGAGTTTTCAATGGTTTGCAAATGACGTGGAATGGCTTCAAACCTTCTCGTTCTCGATATCGGCCGATTGTCCTTTGATCAACTCGTTTTCCACGAATTTGAAGGATTTCTTGGGCCACTTTTCGGTTTCCTTTTCGTTGTTTGCGACTGCCAGTTGCAATGATGGCTTTGCTTTCTTGGGACAGTTGCAGAGGACGCCCTTCTCCAAATTTTGTGAAACATTCTTGGGCTGTTTTGTTCCAATTATCAGTAACCCAATCCGGATGACGTTTCAATTTGTTTGCAATCCATTTTCGATTGATAAACGTCGCTCCAGCATCGCGAGCCTCTCGAAAGGCAATGCATTTTATTCTGTCAATGATCCTTTGTTCTTCCAAATCGAATTTTCCAGCCATTCTTAAAGCAAATTTAACATTTAATAGCTCATTCAATTCAGTTTTTTATGGGCTTTAAAATGAGGTGTCGCGGAAGTTGTAAACTGCTGTCGATCTTGCTGTGACCCCCTAGGAAAAGGTTATGCCCCGCCCTGTATATTAGATGGTAACAGAAAAGTACGGTACATATTTTTATATATAGACTCATCACCAAGTAGTTTAGATCTAGAAACTTTGGGGAATGTTCTGTATATGTAAAGTATAACTGGATGTTGCTCCATTGAGCCATGATGATTGTTCATTTCATTAGTACTCAAAGGACAAAACAATTCCCTTAAGCATCACAACTCATTTTATGTGAAATCATTAAGCTGTAGTTTAATAAACTATTATTAAGCAAAAATAGATTAGTATATCTGAATCTTAATTACTGTATCTCTGAGCCATTTATTTAATTTTGAAGTGCCAATCTGGCAGTCAATATAGGGTAAAAGCTAAGTATAAATATATTTTATAAATTAGAATATAGCATCCTTATCACTTTGGATCAGTTCAGATCATTTATTGTATTCCATGATCAAAAAGCAAATTAACCTAAATAATTTTATTATCCCAACTTATAAACAATTTTTATCAGGTAGTTAATAAACTGAAAACAGTTATACAATTTTATAATAACAGCAATAGCAGACACATTGGAAATAATAAAAATTTTACATTTCCAGGTTTCATCATTTATTTGCTAGTAACGCAGCTACAAAGTAGAAATTGGCAACTATAAAAATACTATCATGATTAAAATTGTGCAAATAAATATATATATATATATACTTATAAATAAATATATATATATATACTTAAAGTCACATTCCCAAAGTTCGATTCCCAAAAAAAACTTGGGTATGGCTAGCTGATGAGAGCTAAATAGCTTGAAATAGATCTATACTAGTCTCCCTTTATTTATTTATCAGCATAAATATAACTTTTATATATATATATATATATATATATATATATATATATATATATATATATGTATATATATATATATATATATATATATATATATATATATATATATATATATATATATATATATATATTCTGAGGTTTTCGCGGGTGTTAGTATGTAGGTCTCTAGTTGTTCAGGTTTTCTCCCGCGTAGAATTGGAGATGTCTTGGCGACGTTTCGACGAAGTCTCATTCGTCATCTTCAGGCGGCTTCAGACTACTTCAGGTTTGGAGTTTCCAGGAGTAGTGTGAGATCTCAAACAGCCGAGATCTATATATATATATATGATTTACAACAAAGTTACTTTGAACTGGAATTAGGATATTACCCAATCCACAGTAAACTTATCTCAAGTTGGAAAGCAACACAATGACAGTATAACAGTGCACAACACATGGTTTCAACTGCTCCCAAGTGACAAGGGCAAAAACTCTCTGCAAAGGGAGTAAATTGATATGTTTCTTCTTTTAGGATTAAAAACAGAACACTAAACCTTGCTAATATGAAAATCCTATGGTATTTTTCAATGTCAAAAATATACAATTATTTAGCTTGGGCAAAAGTTTTGCTTACATTTCTCTTTTCAAAGCAGCAATCAGCCTTACCATAATTCTGCCTCAAGAGCAGAGCAGCATTGGAAGCAAAATCAGGGTTCCCAAAGATACTCTTTGAAAACTTGGGCTGAATACCTCTAGGAGGAAGAAGACTTTGTAGGTGCAATCCTGTGTCATATTATAGCATAGCAACTGCCTTGCTCTGGAAGACAAGGCTGTATCAAGGCTTGTAAAGCATTTCTTTGATTGGTCTGTCTAAACAGTGCCGAAAAATGGGCTTCTCCATTTTGGATACAGAAGTTGCTTCAGCAAGAGTTCTCCTTTTGGTCTTCTTCCTAACTTAATATTTACATAATTTTTCATTATCTGTTGTTTTTCAGATTATATAATATTTTCCAATATTTAAAATATTCTTGTTTCAAATATCTCTATTGGTATATGCTCTGCTGAAATATATTTATATAGAGAAATGATATTTCCAACATATGGAATAACTGTGCAGTGTCTTCTTTAACAAGTTATCTGTTATTTTCTGTAGCTTAGCTAACAATTAAACAAGGATTTTATCATTCTAATAGATTTTAGTCTTTCCTGACTGTGGGTTCCACTAATGCAGTGTCACCGGATACCAGGGTTAGAGTGAACATAACAGTGATTTTTCTATCCAAATTGAGTGGCAAAGGTAATATTGCCCCTGTCATAGCACACTTGTAACTTGTAAAATGATTGAGTGCCGGCTTCTTTTGTGGAGTCATTTTTAGGTCTTCAATATACTGTCTTTTCTTTTGCTGGACACTTGACACAAGAGTGAAAAACTACTATCTGGAGGCCTGTCTTTAATGCACTTTTGAGAATACGTTTCTTTATTTACATTCTTAGGGAAGGGAGAAGATTCAGCCACTCTTCATAATTTCCTAATGGAATTCTTGGCTCTTTTGTGCCTTGGTAACAGAATCTGCCAGCTATTTCTCTTGATTATATTGCATAAAACAGGAAAGTAGCAGAGTGGGAGTTGGGAGGACAAGGAAAAGAAGTAATCTAGAGGAAAACAAACAAGATCATTCAGAGGGAATAGAATCCTTATTTCCTGAGATCACTGAATATATTCAGAAAAGAACCCAAAACAGAGATTTGTATTATTACTTTGAAGATTACTATTTCAGACTGCTGATTAATACATTTAATTTACCTTTAAGAAAGAATTTGGAATATAATAATGTACCGTAGCTGCACATACCATATTCATGTTTGTCATATTTCTATTATATTGCTTGCATTGATACATGTTGTGGCTTATTGTTGCTCTTAATACAGTACCACTATACTCAGTTGGTTGTAAAATTAATTGTGTTTAAAGTAGCCTTGATAAGATTAATAACATTATTTTCCTTTGTGTGAATAAAGAGTAGAATGAAGGCCATCAAGTACATAGTGTGAATACTCTGGCAAGTGGATTATAACTGTTTTATAGTCCCTTATGTCTAATCCTTCTGTTATCTAGAGCTGTATCTCTGCTTTCTATAAAAAAACTTCTGTATATTATTTCCAGGCAAATGGGACTAGATACTGCCAAAGCAAATGGTCACATTGCCATGATACTGTAAATTGCCTTCATTTATTAAAAAAAAAAATCAGTTACCTCAGAATAGATCAATTGCTTTCTGTAAGCAAATAAAATACAGTTTTGCAGTCATTTTGCATTCATTCACTTCTTACAAAAAGAATAAGCCAAAGGGGACCCAGGGATAACACCACAAGTAACACTATTTGTACTAAGCTGAGCCTTCTCCAGTGTGATGCTTCCAAATCTGTTAAACTTTCATAATTCCCACCCAACTAGTGGTGGACACAGATGGGAAGGGAAGTCTTTAATAAAATTATATTAACATGTAACATATATTAACATATAAGAAGGATGAATAAAAAGACTTTGAAGAATCAACACAAAAGTAAAAATACTTTTGCAAAAGTAAAAGAAATAAGTAAAATAAACTTTAAAAAGGTTAAAAAGGATAGCATGCAAACAGTAACTCTACCTTGCCGAGTGTTGCACAGGGATGAGGTGGAGACATAGTGAAACTGGAAAAAGGCTTAAATGGGATTTTTTGATTCTTGAACTGGAGCTACGCATCTAACTAAAAACTACATTGTTGCTGCAAAATATTATGATTTGTCAAATATATGGAGAAACATAATTGAAAAAGTGAAAAAAATAAGATAAACTCCATCTGAAATATTTTTGAAAACCATTTTATGACACCCCTTTTTAAATTAAATTAAGTATTTTGAAAAAATACTTTCCAATTCGTTCATAAAGGATGATATTGGCTTTTTTCTTTGTAGTTAATACTTTATAAAAATATATTCCATCAAATTATTTGTGGTTCCACTGATGTTTGTCTGGCTAAGAAAGTTGCCCATTCCTAACCTAATTTGTTCATCATAACAATTCCCATAACACTGACAACAATGGCAGCATTTGAAAGAAAAGCTGTTTTGGCTTAGTAATGTCCACAAAAATGTCAATGTGAGATTAAGAAAATATCTTAAGGATGGCTTGCTGTTTAGTATTAAGTTCCAATAAATAACATCTAAATCTATAGTTTCAAGGCTTGCTGAGAATTTTGAACTGAACAGAGATGAATAAGTATGTGTATCATCAAGCTGGTGTCAGCTCTCAGCAACTTCATAGATTTTTTTCCAAAACCACTTGTTTTCAGTTTGGTCCTTCAAATCTTCCACTGTGCATCAATTACTACTATAATCCTTAATCTTTGGATTAAAAAGATGTGATTTTCTTAAGAGGTTTCTTTAACACCAAAGTTCAAAAGCATCAATATTTTTTCTATCTTGTTTCAAAAACCACCTTTCACTTCCATAATGGGACAGAGAAAGCCATTGCTTGTATGATTCTGTTTTTGTAAATATAGGCACATTATGACATGTGAATAAGAAATCAGTTTGGTTTAGTGGTTAAAGAATAGGTCCCTGACCCCCAGTCTACGGACTAGAACCCGTCCATGGCATGCCAGAAACTGGGCCACACAAACAAGGGAAGCCCCATCTGAACCGGAACATAAAATCACGACACCTCTGGTCCATGGAAAAATCTCTCTCCACACAACTGGTCCCTGGTGCCCAAAAGGTTGGGGGCCACTGGGCTAGAAACTGGGAAACTCTCCTGTCTTTGCCATGAAAGCCAGCTGGGTGGCCTTGGACTAGTCACTTTCTCTCATTGCTACCCTACACTGCTTATCAATCTAATAAACAGCTCTGTGGCATTTCTCTGTGGCACGATTAATAAATACATTATTGCATATGCTTTGATTGACTACCATCTACTTCATCAACTGTTTCCTGAGTACCTGTATATAGTATATATTTCTGATGGGAACTGCAATAAATACTGGAACGAAAACACACAAAAGGGAGTACAAAAATTATCTTTGCCTTAATAGTGACTGCTGAATCCGGTACACCGTTCTTGAGTGATATAACACAATCATTTTTACATTGGCAAGAATGTTAACCAGGTTTAGATACCCTTCACATCGATTGAGGAAGAGAAAAATGTTGTTCTTCGCACTAGCTAGACAACTTTTTCACATCAAATTACGATTCATGAAAAAAGTCACGAGACAACAGCAAGGCATTCTAGGAAACATTCATTTCGGTTTCCATTCTCATAGAAGCTCCAATGTTTCCTTTGAAACGGAAACACTACATTTCCCAGTCGTCTTTGTTAAAAAACATTGTCTCCCTCCCTCCCCTCTCTCGAGTTTTTCCTGTACGGTGTTGCATGCCGGTAATAGTAGTTTCCGACTACCCCCCATTCGATAGCACGCCGCTTGGTTTCCTTGGAAAAGAAAACTACAATTCCAATCTGCCTTAGCCGGCTGCGCTTGCGCTGTCTGCATGGAAGGAGGGAGGGGAAAGGCCGTTACGTCGCGGGCAACGGCCACGGTAGTGAAGAGGCAGTAAGCGGTAGTACCGGAGGTTTACGTGTTCGCTGCTGGATTTGTCCCGAGTAATAAGAAGAGGGCGAGTTTTGTCAGGTTCTGTGCGTGCTGGTGGAAAAACGGGGATGAAGCTGTGAGGGGGCGCTTACCGAAAGAAGTGGAAAAAAAGAGACCAGCCGCAGGCAGGCAAAGGAGGAGGCGCAAAGCGATGTCTCAGCCGCCTCAGCAGGAGCAGCAGCCAGTGGCAACGCTGGTCCCGAAGAAGAAGGACCGGCGTATCTTCTCGGGCACTTGTCCTGACCCCAAGTGTCAGGCGCGCCTGTTTTTTCCGGCGCACGGGCCTCTAAGCAGCGGGAGCATCGAGTGCACGGACTGTGGGCAGCGTCATGAACAGCGGCAGCTGCTGGGAGTGGAGGAGGTGACGGATCCCGACTTGGTGCTGCACAATTTGCTGCGGAACGCACTGCTAGGAGTGAGTGGGGCGGGGCCCCCTAGAAAGAACACCGAGCTGGTGAAAGTTATGGGCCTGTCAAACTATCACTGCAAGCTGCTCTCGCCTATTCTGGCCCGCTATGGCATGGATAAACAGACGGGCAAAGCTAAACTCCTAACTGAGATGAACCAAGGAGATGTTTTTGACTGTGCTCTGCTTGGGGACCGTGCCTTTCTTATTGAGCCTGAGCATGTCGACACTGTAGGATACGGCAAAGATCGCTCTGGTAGCCTCCTGTACCTGCAGGACACCTTAGAGGATATTAAGAAGGCTAATAATAGCCAGGAGTGCCTCATCCCAGTCCATGTGGATGGTGATGGCCATTGTTTAGTCCATGCAATTTCCCGAGCACTGGTGGGTAGGGAACTCTTCTGGCATGCTTTGCGGGAGAACCTCAAGAAGCACTTTATGGAGAATCTCAGCCGCTATAAAGCCCTTTTTCATGATTTTATTGATGCGGCAGAATGGGAAGACATAATCAATGAATGTGACCCCTTATTTATTCCTCCTGAGGGTGTACCGATGGGTCTTCGAAACATCCACATTTTTGGACTAGCCAATGTTTTACATCGGCCCATCATCCTCTTGGATTCCTTGAGTGGAATGCGTAGTTCAGGGGACTATTCTGCCACATTCCTTCCTGGATTGATACCAGAAGAAAAATGCATGGGGAAAGATGGCATGCTGAACAAACCAATTTGTATTGCCTGGAGTAGTTCTGGGCGTAATCATTATATTCCTCTGGTTGGAATAAAAGGTGCTGCTTTGCCTAAATTGCCTATGAAATTACTTCCTAAAGCTTGGGGAGTGCCTCAAGACCTTATTAAAAAGTATATCAAATTGGAAGACGATGGTAGCTGTGTGATTGGAGGAGACAGAAGTTTGCATGATAAATACTTGATGAGGCTAGTTGCAGCCATGGAGGAAGTTTTTATGGATAAGCATGGCATTCATCCCAGTTTAGTAGCTGATGTACATCAGTACTTCTATCGGCGGACTGGTGTAATAGGAGTTCAGCCTGAAGATGTTACAGCAGCTGCTAAAAAGGCAGTTATGGACAACCGACTTCACAAGTGTCTCATTTGTTGTGCTCTTTCAGAACTTCATGTTCCTCCAGAATGGCTAGCTCCAGGAGGGAAGCTGTATAATCTTGCAAAGAGTACCCATGGTCAGTTAAGGCCTGATAAAAATTACAGTTTCCCTCTGAACAGTTTGGTATGTTCCTATAATCCTGTAAAGGATGTACTAGTACCAGACTACAGTTTGAGTAGTCTGACTGCCTGTAACTGGTGTCATGGCACATTGGTGCGTCGTGTGAGAAGTGATGGCTCTGTTGTATATTTGGATGGGGACAGAACTAATACTAGATCAACAGGTGGCAAATGTGGCTGTGGATTCAAACATTATTGGGAAGGCAAAGAATATGACAATCTCCCTGAAGCTTTCCCTATTACTTTAGAGTGGGGTGGGAGAGTGGTAAGAGAGACAGTGTATTGGTTCCAATATGAAAGTGATCTATCTCTGAACAGCAATGTATATGATGTTGCAATGAAACTCGTTACTAAGCACTTTCCTGGAGAATTTGGTAGTGAGATTCTTGTTCAGAAAGTTGTCAATACAATTCTGCATCAAACAGCCAAAAAGAACCCTGATGATTACACTCCTGTAAACATTGATAGTGCTCATGCCCGAAGAGCCGATGATATGCAACAAGGACAAGATTTGGCATCTCAGCTTCCAACCAAAATTATTCTTACTGGACAGAAAACAAAAACATTGCACAAAGAAGAACTGAATATGAGTAAAACTGAAAGAACTATTCAACAAAACATTGCAGAACAAGCACCTATAATGCAAAAACGAAAAACTGAAAAATGGAAGCAAGTACAAAAAGGGCCAGCTAGAACTGTGTCTCCTGGTACTATTCCTGATGGGTCATCCTCTGCACCTGCTACTCCCACCAAGACTCCTTATTCTCCAATATCTACGAAAGAAAAGAAAATTCGCATAACAACAAATGATGGGCGACAGACCATGCTCACTTTGAAATCCACTACAACATTTCTAGAATTGCAGGAAAGCATAGCTAGAGAATTTAATATTCCTCCACATTTGCAATGTATTCGCTTTGGCTTTCCTCCCAAGGAGCTGCTGCCACCTAAGGAAGGGCAAGAAAATGAACCTGTTCCTCTGCTACATGGAGATAGAATAACCATAGAGATTCTTAAAGGGAAGGAAGATAATAACCAGGCTAGTTCAGTACATTCAGCTCATGTTGTGAAGCATGATGATATTGCTGTTACTAGCAGAATTTCTTCCAAGGAACTTCAAGAGCAAATAGACAAGGAAATGTACTCTTTGTGTCTTCTTGCAACATTTATGGGTAAGGCAATACTAATCTCCTTCTTTATAAATATAGAGTATAAGTATAAAAATATTTGTACCGCTAGAAATGTACAGTGTCCAAATAAATTCTTTAGTAATAATAAGAACACTTCTTTCTTTTACCATACCAATTTCTGTAGGTTAGGAGCATTTTAATATTAAGTAATGTGGCAATTCTGTATTGATTGAACTCATTGAAATAATTCTGTTTACAGAAGGACTATGCCTTAATGAAACTTTGAAAAACTATGGTAGTTGCAAATTTAGAAAAAAAACCCTATTTTGTTTCACTTTTTCTTGAATGCTATTTATGAAGCACTGATATAATGCTCACAAATGTGAGGTGTTGAAATATTTTCTGACATTCAGTACAAATTTTATCTGTTTGTTTGAAGTATAATATTAATGTACATTATACATTGTTGTACATTGTACAACATGGGCATGTTGTTTGTTTATACTTTTTTCATAGAGAATTCAACTCCATAGGAAATTAGTGTTCTTAAAATATGCATTTAAATCGGAAAATAACTCTAAATTTATATTCACAAATTTGATGTACTAATATAAGTTATTTGTTGTATTAAGCACTATCTGCTATTTGGCCAAATCTACTAGGAATTATGTTTTAGAAACTTTTCACTTAAATTAATTGGTGATGTTAACATTAATTTAAGTTTTGCAGCTCTTATTTTGTTGCAGTTGCAGGCTGCATGACATATAGAAAGCTGGTTGATATATGTGTCTTAAGCATTATATTACTGCAATTAAAAAAACCTCTTTGGATAATGTTCAAACGGCCACAGGTTTCTAGAAAACCCTCCCAGAATGTTCTTCCTTTTATTACCCCCCTTGTGATACTGTTTATGTTCTTTAATTTGGAATGGACTTTCCAATCCAGACAATATAAATAAAACAGTGCAATTATTTTTTTAAGTGAAGCTTCATTGTATAATCTTATGAATTGAAAGCTTTACAAACATATCTTTTATGAGAGAACAATTTTATTCTTTCAAATAAAATTATATTTTCAATGATCTGGATGTCTGAGAATCTCCATAGATATATTTTCAATAAAATTCAGTCCTTTTTCTGGAATCAACTTTCCTCTTGAATGCAAGTTGAAAAGATGTAAGGAAGAGAAAGTACCATAGTTTGCTTGCTTGCTCATTCATTCATTCATTCATTCATTTTCTATTGCTGTCCATCTCAGCCAATGACTGTGGGTGGCTTACAATTCAAAGAATATATTACAGTTAAAATACTAAAACCTTTTTAAAACAATAAAAATAAAAACATTCATATTAAATATACATAGGACAAAGATGGCCAGTTAGCAATACAGCCTGGAAATGGGGGTCTTAACATATTCAGCACCCCAGGCAGGAGAACATAGCCAGGTTTGAGTGATCTTACAAAAGTCTGATAGGGTGGGGGCATTTAAACTCTGAAGGAATGATATTTCTTCCTAGCATCTTTTCAACTTGCATTCAAGAAGAAAGGTTGATTCCAGGAAAAGGACTGAATTTTTATTGAAAATATGTCTACAGAGATTATTTGGTACAGTAAAATTGTTCTTCATAGAGCAGGGACACCACAGAAAAAATTTGTCTGTAATCCTTGCCAATTGACACTGTTTGACTGATGGGATCTGTAGCATACCCATTCTGCTCCATCTAATTGGATGATAGAGACCCTTGGAAAAAGTTGATCCCTAAGGTATCCTTCTTTATTCTAAATATCTAATATATCTTCCTTATCCTAATGTATCTACTGTATTTTTTGGACTATAAGACGCACTGGTGTATAAGACACACCAGAATTTCGAAGAGATAAGTAAGAAAAAAAAGTTTTTGCCTTCCCTCAGCCCCCATCAGCACTCTGCAGGCCTCAGCAGGACTGGGGGAAGGCCAAAACGCCTGTTTTTGGGGGAAAAAAGGGTGGAAAACAGGCCATGTTTTGCCCATTTTGCGCAAAAATGGGATGCGGGGGTGGGGCTTCAGGAGACAAAAAAATGGCTGTATTCGGTATACAAGATGCACCAACATTTCCACACTCTTTTAGGGGGGCGGAAAGTGTGTCTTATACTCAAAAAAATACAGTAAATGGATAAGTGAGAAACAAAAACAGTCTGAAAACTGGGTTAATATCAATTGCAATGCTTTGATATATGGTAGAAAAAATGGAGATGAGGAAGACGAATAAGTGTGCATCTAATATAGGTGTGGCTGTATGCATATGACATGAATGAAAAGTGAATGTAGTATGATAGTTTTTTTCCAACGTGGTTTATTACTGTCAGAATTGGAAACTTTTATAATCATCTATGTGGGTCCAACGCATCTGGAGACATCAGACTAGCATATGTTATACTGAATGATATATTTTGATGTGGCCTGACTCAAACATTACAAATCATAGCATGAGTAAATACCTTGTACACAACTCAATTTTGTATGTCTATTCTTTATAAACACGACATTATTCTTATTATTCATTATTCAAACTAACAATATTAACCAATTATATCTTAATTTCAGATTATTAAATTTGGATTATTACAAATCATGTTATCAAACCATTATTTAATTTAATTTATGAAAGTTTGGACAGAACAGAAATTGTTCAAAAGCAATATGTCTCCTTGTATGCATCAACCAAGAAAAAGGCAAGAGAGAGTCTTAGGTTTGAAATAAACACCATGTTTTCCCGAAAATAAGACAGGGTCTTATTTTCTTTTCGCCCCCAAAATATTGATTGGGACTTATTATCTGGGAGGGGCTTATTGTTTTGGGGTTGCTGGATGGCTGCTCTCTTACGAGCGGGCACCAAAGAGCCAGGCACAGCCTCAGGGGCAAATGGCTGTGTTGCGCTGTCGCAGCAGCGCAATGCAACAGCCATGAGGTGACCACGCTCACGAGCATCCACCTGGCAACCCCCCCTTTCCAGCCATGCAGAGCACTACTCATCAACCCACTGATATCCCAAAGGCACTAAGCCGCTTGGTGCTCTGCCCTCCCCCCAGCTCCTGTGGCTTGGTGCATTCGGGATACTCTTAGGTTAGTGCATGGCGCTCTGCCCGGCTGGAAAGGGAGGTTGCACGAATGTCTGTTCCACCCCCCGCTCGTGTGCCTCCCAGCCTCACCATGCCCTGGCCCAGCTCTCCCTGCAGGGCCAGGGTGCCGCCACTGCCGAGCATAACCTATTCTCCGGCTTCTAAACTCCGGAGATCCACAGCCGAGTCTTCCTGGCAGCGGTCGATCTGGGAGTATGCTCTATGGTTGTGGGCTGGCAGATGGCACAGCGTACTCAAAGAGCGTACAACCATAGAGCGTATTCCCAGAGTGGCAACTTCCAGAAGACTCGGCATTCTACCTCCATGCTTTGGAAGCCGCAGAAAAAGCCATGCGGCAGTGGCAACAGAGATGCCCTGGCTCTGCAGGGAGAGTTAGGCAAGGGCATCGTGAACCTGGGAGTCGTGCGAGTGGGGAGCAGAAAAGCCGCTCGTGCAACCCCCCTCTCTAGCCATGTAGAGCCACATTCACTGACCTAGGGGCATTCTGAAGGCGCCAAGCCATGGGAGTTGGAGGGTGGCAAACAGCCGCTCATGCGGCTTGGAGATACCCCTAGGTCAGTGAATGGTTCTGTGCCCGGCTGGAAAGGGGGTTTGCTGGGCGGCTGCTTGGCTGCTGCAACAGCACAACACAGCCGTTCAACCCTGAGGCTGTGCCCGGCTCTTCGGGAGCCCGCTCGCAAGAGAGCAACACCCTGGCAACCTCCCTCTCCAGCTGGGCACACCACTGCTCAACGACCTAGCGGTAACCTGAAGGTGCCAAGCAATGTGAGTCTTTGCCCCCCTACCCCGTTCCTGCGGCTTGGTGCCTTCAGGATACTGCTAGGTCAGTGAGTGGCACTCTGCCTGGCCAGGCGGGGGGGTTGTTCAGAGGGCTTATTTTCAGAGGAGGGCTTACATTTTTGCCCACCCAAAAAATGTGGCATGGCCTTATTAGCAGAACATGTTGTATTTTCAGGGAAACACGGTACAAGCATGCTGGCACTCTTTTCTCATTACTTTTGAACTGTATGAAATGTGTTAACTAATTGAATACAAGATACTGTCAAGTTACTTAAATGTGAGTTTTAAGACTTGGTGGAAGGCTTGACAATGATTTTGTTAAAGTGGAATATCATTGTGGCACAGAAATGACAAGTCATGCCCTTGATCTGGTTTTCACTATAGATTGGATTGGGAATAGCCTAGCAATGGAAGGGATTACTTTGACCTTTTTATCAGGGGTTATTTCCTAGATTAATTATAAGTATCTCCTCTTACAAATGTGAAAGTGTTCCATATGTATCTGAAAAAAAAATATAAGAGGTCATCTTATATTGAGGCTGAATGTAATATGGAGACAGGAAAATAACTTCGGTTTAATATTTTTAGAGGAATGACAGGATTGTTTCAAATTCAAAATCATATTCCTTTCAAGTAAATATGGTATTAAAATGGTTCATCTCCAGATGTTTATACATTCTTGACAGATTCCTGACATTGTAGAAGGAGAGTCTATAGTTAGTCCTTCGAGCTGTGGAAGCTTATGCCTTTTAACAAAACTTGTTAATTAAATTGCCTGGGACATTTTTCAACTAGTGAAGCTTTGTTTCCTGGGAATAGTCTAAATTTACTGTGACATATTAAGTAATCTTGAAGGCAGTTTCAAGCATAGAATCTAACTTAGAGAAAGAGGGAATTTTTAGCTACAGCCATAGACCTTCAGATGATGTAGAATGGCAAAAATTTGAAAACAAAGATATATTTTGGTTTTAAAACACTGTTAGAAGATAATATTCTTACTTATCTGTAATGTGACAAATGCTTATTCCAGTGCAATCAATTTTTCTTGATTTTTTTCCCCCAGAAAAGTGTTCTTATTGTTTAGCCTTGTATATGGTGAGTTTTAAAATGTAAATAGTGAAAGTAGGAGAAATGGGGTAGGATAGAATTAAAATGGCCCTTTGAGTATATTAAAAGTGGTGTCTCTTTAATTTGATCTGGACTGATGATTTTAAGGACATGGTCATTCAGTTTTCTTGGAAGCAATATTGAAATGATTTGCCATTCTCTTCTAGGATGTTTCTTGATTTCCCTATCTAACTTGTAGCTCTAGTAGACAAAGTGAACCATGTTCTGCTGATCTTCTAACTTTGAGACAGCCACATACAGTAAGAACTTCAAGGGCTTTCTCACTTAATCTGTTAACGTACAAAAGATACTTCTGCTGGAATTGCTGGTCTTGTTACAAATGCCTCCTGGGCTGAAATAGCTGTGCTGAAGGTTAGTAGCATATATCAGCCATGAGCCTTCAAGAAGTGGCACTATGGTTGCAGACCCAGTGTCCGTGTAGAGTGTGGGGATTTGCAAAGTTCACTGATAGAGAATGGAGTGTTCTGGAGAACAACAGAATGTTCTGTCCTCTCTCTGAACCATGCTGAAATTTAGCTGGACTGTACTTCTGGATGATGGCTTTTGGAACTCCCAACAAGCCTGGGCAGTTTGCAACAGTTAAATAAAGAAATTGCAATAAAATCAAAAGGTGACAGGTGAGACAGACCAGATGGGATGAAGCAAAGGGTCTTATTTTCCCTTGCCGAATGCCTCAGTGAAGAACTAAGTTTCACACTTGTTCTGAATAACAACAGATCTCAGAGGAAACATCAAGAAGGGGAGTGGAATTCTTCTTTACATATCTGTATCATGCATTGACTTGAAATATTTATATCTTCCTTTTGCAAGGTTTTCAAAGGCAACTTGTGGTTAAAATACAGTGTAAGACGCGATTTCCAATGTTACTTTTTTAAAAATAAAGAATTAGAGCACATCATCCTGACTTTTAGAAAACATGTGTAACTGAAAAAGCTGTCCATATTCTGTTTCTTAAATTATTTTTTACTTTATATTCACAGGGGAAGATGTTTGGTCTTATGCAAAGGGGCTTCCTCATCTGTTCCAGCAGGGTGGTGTATTCTACAATATAATGAAGAAAACAATGGGTATACTTTCTAATTTTATGTTAATGTATCTTTTCTACCATGCTGTGCTTTATATATTTAACACTTTGGTGTTAATTACTTTAGACTGATATGTCTAATTATCTGTATGCTAAAGTTCTTGATCTAGAACCAAAATCTGAAACATGAATTCAAGTCAAGAACTGAAAAGGACATTGTGATAGAATTAAAATGGAAAACAAATATACTGTAAAACTTAAGGATCTGAAAACTGGATGTGTTGATATTATTTGGTAATGGGATTCATCTATCTGTCACTTTTGCTATTGCTAAGGTGAGGGAGATATTATGTGTCTCTATAATGGCATATAATGAGCAAGATGGCATAAGCTGCAAGATAATATTGTCTGCTTTCCTTAGCCATATTGGTTCCTATCCTATAAATATTTGTCCACAAACATTATAAGGAAAGAATAGGAACTGAATTTGATGCTAAAGCTGGAATTTCCCAATTCTTTCCTCCCTCACAACTTTCTGACTATCTTTTCTCTGCTCATAAAAAATTAAGAATCCATTTTTCGATATTTTATTTTGATAATCTTCACCGAATTGAATTTATTAATTTATTAATTAAAATGTATCCATTTTCAATTTTGCATATTGTTATTGTCTTGTAGAGGTTGTCTATCACACATTCTTCATAGCTTCTTACTGAAGTTTAGATTATCATTGTGTTCTTTCTAAAAAAATATATACCACTAGAAAAAAGATAAAAAATACCCATGCATTAAACTAAAGTATGTATTTTTATGTACTCTTTGTTATGGCTATATAAAATTTCTAGGTTTAAAATGAGTGAATGTTTAAAGAGCAAAATCCACATGCACATTTCACTTGGGCATTGAATCTTATTTAGCCAGTCTTCTATTCTTTTTCATTTTGTATTTCTTGAATGTATTTGGGGTATATAAATAATACTTTACTTTTTTATATTTCATGATTTTATAAGCTTTATTAAAAGTCATAATCATGCATTTTTACTATTTTTGTAGGTCTGGCTGATGGTGAACACTGTACTTTTCCACACTTGCCTGGCAAGACCTTTGTATACAATGCAACAGAAGATAGATTGGAACTTTGTGTGGATGCTGCTGGTCATTTCCCTGTAGGTTCTGATGTGGAAGACTTGGTTAAAGAGGCCCTAAATCAAGTACGAGCAGAGGCTTCTTCAAGAAGTAGGGAAGCAAGTCCTTCACATGGACTTCTAAAATTAGGTAGTGGTGGAGTAGTTAAAAAGAAATCAGAGCAACTCCACAATGTAACTGCATTTCAAGGAAAAGGCCATTCTCTAGGCAGTGGAACCAGTAGCCAGCAGCTTCATCCAAAAGTTAGGGAAGCTCCACTTGGAAGAAAGCAAAACACAGGTACAGATTTCAATACCAATTCTGCTAAATTGGACCCTTCCATGTACACCGGTGATTCTGGAAATAGTGAACTTATACGGATAGCTCCTGGAGTAGGAACAATGAGAGATAGTAGACAACTTGATCCTAATTTAATTGAGGCACAGCGGAAAAAATTGCAGGAAATGGTTTCTTCAATTCAAGCATCAATGGACAGACATCTGCGAGATCAAAATACAGAGCAATTGGCAACAAACGATTTTTCTCAAAGAAAATTAGAGGCAACAAGTTCATCAGTTAAAACAAAGAGCCCTCAAGTGAGTTTAACTGAATCATTTACTTTATCAAGTGGCAGTGGTCGTTTGAATACAGAAATAACTGATAGTAACATGTCAAATGCATTGGCAGCATCATTCTCCACAAGATCAAAAGCCCAAAAAGGAAATTCTGTTGAAGAGCCTGAAGAGATGGATAGCCAAGATGCAGAAATTACTAATACAACTGAGCCAATGGATCATTCATGAAAAGTCTAACAGCTGATATCAACAATAGATTACTGTGCGAATGTAGTTTGTTGGCTGGACCACATTAATTTAGTCATTGAATCTTGTATGTTTCAAAGATTATATGTTACTCACTGCATGATAGCAAGTGTGTGATAGATAGTAACTTTTAATTTGACATTCTGCTGCCAGGTTAGGTCTCAGTTAGCTGTATATTAATTATTAGAACAAGCACTGAGAAAAAAAATATCTGCTGTAGTTGTGGGTTATCTCTCTCTCTCTCTTTTTTTTTGTAATTTTTATTCCATTAAAGTCTTAATCCGCCAACCCCTATGAAATCATAAAGATATTTTTTCAGTTTGATATGTGAAAATAAAACCTGACAATGTACTTGTTTGTCAGATACTGGTCCATATTTCATTAAACGACATTTGCTATACTTGACATTTGAAATCAAATTTATATCTGTTAGATAAGTCAAAATGCTGAAGTACATTTACTGATGGTTCTTTAAAATTGTAAAGGAAGATATGGAAGATAGTATATAAGAAACATAAAATAAAGATGTCTGAACTATAATTCCTTGCTTTATTGGCAAGTAATAGTATGTTTTGTTTTGAGATGCTGAAGTGCTACAGTATGTTTTTACATGGTCAAAGACAATAAAATGCAAGCATTTTAAGAACAGAATAAGAATTTGATTTGATTCAGGAACATTTTACAAATAGGCATTGATTATCTGTGATCCCTATTAATGCTTCCTATGTTGGTTAATCAAATTTAACAGAACTTTCATCAGGGGTTTCTCATTGAATTAATAAAAACTCCTTTTAAATTCCTTACACTTAGGACATACTTAAAGCTTTTATTGTAATACATCACTTTACTTAAACTGAATCCACTTTAAGCAGCATGTTCACCAGATGTAATTTTTAAGAAAGAGACACTGTTTGCTTCAATAAAGCAGACCTTTATGTTGATACTAATGTTGCACTTTTTGCCTCTTCACATATTTCTATTTATGTGCATTATTACTACTACATCTGATAAAAATAAACTTGAAAGGGTGAAAGACAATATAGAAAAGTATAGGAAATAAATCTTAAGTTCATAATTATTATCCAAGGCTTGGGCACATGTGACTTTTTTCTGTCTATAAGTTTATAATATAAATACTTGTACTCTTAAAGTATGTTTAAACATTTTGCAGTTACAATCACACAAAATTACTAAGGAATGCTATGATTAAATACCCCCAAAAAGGGAAGGCTTATTTTTTTATGCAGGAAAGTTACTTAGAGATAACAATTGCCTCAGTTCACTTGAATATCTTATGCATTTACATACCATATGTCTTTTCTCCTAAGAGAGAATCTTCCAGATTTTATCTTGTATTGCACTATTTGTGTATAAAGCCTTCAAATCACACTTTCATGAATGAGTAATTTTAAATATATAATTTTGCTCTTTAAGAAGTAAAATATGTCAATATACAGTTTTAAAATTGATCCAGGCCATACAGAATAGATGCCTGCATAATCAGAAAACTACTATAAACTGCTAGCAAATACACAACCACGTGCCAATGACACCAAGAAACCAGTTGTGCATTCATAGGGTGACATCGGCTAAGTCCATAATGAAGTTCAAAACTAGCATAAGCTGGTTGATATAAACAAGAAAAGCAGCAGCGCTTTTTCTGAGCAACAGGACATCAACACTGGATATCCTTTCTAAAAAATCTGGCTTCTGTCATATAATGCTTGGAATTATGGTGCTAGAGCTGTTGTGAAGAAAATATTTTTGGCAATGATAGCATTTCCATAGTGCTTACATTTCTAGGACTCGAGTAAAAACTGGCAATTTTGTATTGATTTGAATGTAAATTGTTAAAATAGTTTGACAGTTTAGTAACTTTTGGTAATGAAGAAATAGAATAATGATTCTAGGGAATAAACAATACAATCAGTAGCACTTACTGAAAATTCATGTATGTATAGGATAAGTTGTGAAGCTGGAGAGGCATACAAAGCTTTTTAATTTTAATCTGGTTGGTTTGACTAAGAGTTAAGTATTCTTTCCGTAGAAACTTTTCTTTAGGGATTACTGTTAATTTTTTTTTCTAGGCAGAGAATACATTCTTCATTTTTGTATCTTTTCCTTTATGTGACAACAAATTTTTGAAATGCCCAATTTTTTAAAAATTAACTATTAAAACTTAGGAGCTATGTGAATTTTTCTGCTGCATCTGTAAATGCTTGGTAAACATTACATATTAAGGTTTAATATTACAACTGTGCACACAGTGTTGTCTGATCCCTATCAAAGTTAATGAGACTGAGGTGCACAAATATATGCTCAAAACCATTGACTCTAATAGCATCTTGTTGCAGCTAAACTGCTGAATTTCAGTGAGCTTAAGTTCATATAACTTGGCTATAGTATTGCCTGTTTCATGATTTAATCAAATACGAAAATAATTAATGGAGAAAAACATTGGATCTGGCAAAAGAAATAGTAATGATGTCTGAACTGAATTTCCTTAAGAAATAAGTAGCATAACTATATCTGTATCACAGTTTTCTTGAAGGGAATGGTATCCAGTTTGATAATTGGAAGATCATGATTTTTTGAAGTCAGACTGCTGTTCCTTTCAGGTTAAACAAATTTGTTATTAAATAGAAAAGCAATTTTCTTTGTAAATAATAATATAAATATTAGTACAACAGAAGATTGGCAGTATTCAGTATACTGGTTTACTAAGAGAACAGCCTCTGTGTTACCAGAGGAAAAAAATGCAAATAAAAATAAAATGCATTTTAGAAATTGCTGGCATTAAGGCATTTTGCAGGATTTTAATTTAGATGTAAATGTATTTTATGATACATTATACCCCTTTGTTACATTTCTGTATTTGTTGGAAACTTAAACATAGACCATGTGCAATTAAAAATAACATCCTATGTGCTGGACTATGTCTTTAACTTTTGAAGATTTGTACCTCATTATTTACAAGAGAAAAAAGTAACATTCTGATTTTTAAAAATGCAAAATCTTTCTTATGTTCTATTTTTCCTCTGCAACTTTAAACAAAAAAATTCTAGTCGGTTGAAAATAATATGTTATAGAAATAGGATTTCCTGAGTTATGCTTTCTATTCACTCTTTTAATAAAGAACACAGAAGAGCATTGTTATACTTTTATTCTAATAATGCTAAATGGAAAATGTAGCTTTTTGAAGATCAAAGTGAATATTTTTTCCCATCAGAAAAGAATGTAATTATGATACAGTAGTCTAGCAAAGCGTTTCGATTATTGTTCCACCGTATCCATATTCAGCTCAGCATACAACTCAATATCTCAATCTAAACTGGTTTTTCTTTTAGATAATTTTGCTAAGCTGGTTGTTAGAACTTCATCAGTAGCTGATAGGTGGAGTTGTGTATTCAAAAATATTTCTTCCAATAATTTTGATATCTTACATTTTAAGGTGCTGCATTTAAAATTCTTTTAAGTCAGAATTCTTGCTTGGCCCCCATGATTGTAGCAAAAGATTGAACTGTAACTGATATTTTTAGATTTTATTTTATTGTGGATTATTGCCAGAAAAGAGTGCACTTTTGGAAGTAATTGGATTTCTTAAAAAATGTATATTAAGCATTAGCACTGTATATATTTAGGATATCTTTTAAAATGGCAAGTGCTTTACATATTGAATTAAACTAGAGTAGTAATAATACCATGTTCACAATGCTGGCCATTCAGCACATTTGAATTTTATTTGTGATTGCTGTACTAATTTGTTTTTTTTAATTTGTAATGTAATAATAGTGTATTATAACAGTGTATTATATTACATTTTACTGTACAGTATTTTGAATTTTCTTTGATTGCAATATTAAAAATCTAAGCCAAACAAATTTTTGCTACTCCTTGTATCAAGTTATTGTTACAGAGGTGATTATTATAGGCAACTTTCTATGCCTTTCATCAAGGCAAATTCCTTTGTATAGAGGAATGGGAGTAATAATGCCAGTGCCATCCCTTTGTTAAACAGAACTGCATCTCTATCAATCTTTACTCCTAAGTAGACTTTTCAGCTGTTTTTATGTTTCAGAATCCCAGTTATTGGGACATTTTAATTAAGAAATTTGTTAGTTGGACAATACAATCACATGTATTATTTTAAATTCACATACATTATAGATTGGAGAGCACAGAGGTATACATATAGAAGTTAGATGGATTAGAATAACTTTTCAGAGGACTCTGTTGATGTGTGGTCAAAAATGGGCCTGTGGATTTGTTCATCTAGATGTATATCCTGTTTTTCCTTTTTGGAGAAATATACCTAAAATCTCTAGATATCTCACTCTCCACCCATAAAATACTTCGCTGATCTTAAATTTAACTACCATCAATAATAATAAAGTAATGTACTGAGTACCTCATCCTACATATGAAGAATATGCAAGGGGAATTATATAGGTTCTTGAGCTAAAGGGCTATTTACCATTGTATAACGTCTTATTAGTGGAAATGGGGTGGAAGGGTTTTTTTTGTTTTATAATATTTTTAAATATATATTTTTTAATTAGTATGATGTCCTGAGCCCAAAGAAATAAAAATATACATACAGCTAGTCCTTGACTTGCAACCATTTAGCAACCCTTCAAAGTTACAACAGCACTGAAAAATGTCACTTATGGCTGGTCCTTGCACTTCATGACCATTGCAGTGTCCCAACAGTCATGGGATCAAAACTGGGACAATTGGCATGCATTTAGGATAGTTGCATCCATCCCCTGTGCCCTGTTTTGGGCCTGGACAGCCTCCTGCAACACTGGCAGCCAAAACAGGAGGTGGAGGGCTGTATGCGCCGCCGCCCCCCTCTCCCCCCGCATCCTGTTTTGGCTAGTAGAGGCACTGTAGGCTGGTCCTTTGCTATTTCCAGGCCTGCCCCGCAGGCTAAATCTAAGCAACCTGCGGGCCTCATCTGGCCCATGCGGGCCTTGAGTTTGACACCCATGGTACAGCAGATGCTTTCTGTGAAGAATAATGTATTTGTCAGTGGTATTATACTGCAATATTAAAATACTTAATTAGCTTTCAAATCTAATTTTAGACATAGAAATTCATTCGTGTCTTTAGGGTAGCAAATTAAAAGCTATCTTAGCCTATCAAAAAGCAAATAAAGGAACTGCTAACTTTTCTATTTTGGAAGCAAAGGTGAATATCAATACTCCATATAAACCATATTCAAAATTAATATTTATATAAATTATGTGTAGCCACTTCACTAATAATTTTTTCTAACAATTTCTGTGTAGACCTGAGGCCACCACTAAGTGAGTGTGAAAGAAAGATCCTAAGAGTAAAGAAAACATGTAGGTTTACTGTACTTAACATTGTATATATCTTGACTTTGGCATCACTGACCTACTTCCTTAAAATAGAAAAGTAGGGTATGCCAGCAAAGTGGATAACACTGACCTAGTTAGAGATCGCGTGTCCATGTCCATCTCCCCCATTGCCTCAAAATTGATGTAACAATCCTTAATTGCTTGATGGGCACAATTCTTAACCAACGCTTCACAATGTACATAAAATTATAGATTTACTGGCATGTATAGGGAGATAATTTTAAAAACTCAGAAATATAGGTTTTTACTTGTACAGCTAGGCATGTTATGTCCTTTCTACCATCCTTCACGAGGAAAGTTACATGGTTCCTTGTCTCTCCTTGTTGAAGATCATTTAACTCCCTCCTTTTTCTTCTTTTAAGATTTGTTTTATTCAGTAAGAAGCTAGGGTCTTCTTCAGCGTTCATAAAATTGTACTTTCCCCCTCCCTTTTAGGCCAGGACCCATCCAGGTATCTAAACTTCCTACAATGGAAGCATTGGAAGGGGCTCCCCTACAAATCGCCATTCTCTCCAGGGGTGCCTTGTCCAGTTAAGAGAAGAGAGTGGTCACAGGGCACATTTAAAAAAAAAAAAAGGATTTGGGCTATGTTTGTGGACCGCATCCTGCAGACGCCCTCCCAAATTCTCCCCTTTTCCACTCTGCCTCCACCCAATCTGCTAGTGACCATAAATTCCACACCTTTTGGAAACTTCTTAGAAATATTGCAACGGCTCATTCGCAACTAAATGATAACTGGGTTTCTAAATACATCTAGAAAAAGTAATAATTTTTAACGGGTGATTTTTCTTCTTTAAGTAGTATGTAGTGTATGTCATTTAGGAGCAAAAAATTAACTATTTTGTTCCTAAATAACAACGAACATCAGACACAGTGTTTTTTATTGGAAAAGATGCTTTTTGTTTCTGCTTTTAGAAAGACAAAAAAAAATACCTCGGTCTTCTTTAAAATGTACATTATGGGTCTGGGAATTTTGAAGCAAACAGCCAAATCTAGTGCTTTATCTGAGGCTGCTTTATTTGGCCCCCAGTCTTAAAGGCGGAAAGCGTGAACTATTTCGGTGTACATGCCTAGATTTAGGCTCGTACGCTCTCTGGAAAGTAAATCTCGTCGTGTTCAGTGGTTGATCAGCGTTATGTTGGAATTGAAAAGTTAAAAGCTTTACAGGGAAGATACACACTTCTCGTCAGGAAATATATTTTCAGGTGCCACAGAATACGGCTTAAAGATAAAGCTGTATCCATGGTCTTATCTTAAAACTTTATCCTCAACGTCATTACTGCCAACGCACATCTGTATGCCAGGCATTAAGAAGCGCATTCCAGGTCCCTTCGATAGCTCAGCTGGTAGAGCGGAGGACTGTAGAGGCGGTATTTCGCATGGGAATCCTTAGGTCGCTGGTTCGATTCCGGCTCGAAGGAGGCTTACTTTTTCTCTCTCCATTTTGTTGATTTTTAAACTGGTGTTTCAGATCGGTAAGGCTTTTATATCCTCCCTGATTAAAATTAACGTTTATTGAGAAAGCATACTTTAAAATGGAGCAGCTCTCTTTATACAGCCAGCGTTAAGAAGCCAATCCGAAAATAAACCAAAAATGTGCCTCACCTTTTTTTTAAAAAACAGTGTAGGGGGAAAAGGAAGAAAAAATAGCATATTCGCTAACGCAATATGCTGAAAACACGTGGGAAACTCATTTTTCTCTAGCCCTCGGTGAGGCAAGGACTCGCTTTCCCAGCAGCCCTTGAGCCTGAGCCCGCCCAGTAGCTCCTCCTCCCTCGCCAACCTCTCCAGTATCCCGCCACCTTTCTCCTCTTACTGGCCGTTCCCCCCTTCCTCCCTCGCCCAAGCTCCCCCGTTTGGTCGCGTGCTTTCTGCAGCAGCCAATGGGGTGTCAGTCCGCGTGCGCAGATTCAAACGGTGGCTCCGGTCAGAGGCTGGGCGCGAGATTCGGCGGCAGGGTCGAAAAAAGGGAAAGGGAAAAAAACAACAACAACAAAAACCCCGCGAGCTCCTCGGCGGCGCCTCTGGGAAGCGTTCGAGGCGGAGGGCCGAGCAGTGGCAGCCGGGCAAGGGCTCCGCTCCCTTGGTCCCCGATCCTTTTCCCCTGCCGTTTTGGGCTGGGTGTGGGGCCATGCCCCCCGTGCGGGGAATGGGGCGGGGGCGGGGCTAAAAAAAGCAGCGCTCCCCCTCCCCGGACTCCCCTGTCGGGCATCGCCCGGCGGCTTCGATTGAGCGAGCGCTCCTGGTCGGCGGGGCCATCCCCCTTCCTTTCTGCTTGCTTTATGGTGCACGCGAAGGATGGCGAAGAGGCCGCGCAGGTGAGTGGCCCCGTACACTCTCCCGCTCGCCGCCTTTGGCATCCTCCATGCCTGGCTCTACGTTTCCCTCTCTTTCTGCCACGGAAGAGGCCGTGTCACCCTCCTAGGCGAAGGCTTCTGAGTCTGACCCAACCCGCCTCTCTTGTCCGCGGATCATGGAAGGTTTTCTACTGCCGCTTCCACGTGCCCTGGCAGCTCTGACCCGTTCTGACATGCCTCGGCCTGGGTCTTTCTAGTGATGGTTTCAGGTTTTGTTATGCTGATTTTACACAGGGTGAAAAGATGGTCCTCCTATTTCATTCGGTTATTTCCTCACCACATCTTTGTGCGGGGAAAAAGTATAAGTACCGAAAAATATTCCTGCTATCCGTTTTTGCTTCTTGTTTCACTCTTGTTTTATGTATGTACAATAAGTAAAAGTATGTGAGAGGGAAAGTCTGAAAGAGTGTAATGTATCCCCTGTGTCATGGTTCTTGCTGAATTATTTTCTCCTATACATTATTTAAATATAGGAGCATCTAAGCAAAAATAATATTTAAGGATTGCAATAAATTTTGGCCTTCAGTCAAAACCTGTACATAAACCAAACAGTTTTGTCTGAATATTGAAATCTTTTCTTGGTTTTCTACTCCTTTATTAGAAAAATACATAGCTAATAATTGTAATTTGCTTCAATGGACATATTTGCCGGATAAATTTCTTGTTGTTTAATCGATTTCTCAGAGGATAGCATACAAAAACACATAAATGCAAAAACAGGAAAGTAAATAAATAAATAAATAAATCTAAAACGGTGGTAAAAATGATAAAGCATAGCACTAAAAATATACAGAGAAGTAAACGATCCTAGGTACAAAAAGTTTATTAGTAATAAAAAGACAATAAAGCAAGGGAAGGCATTTTACTGAATTATTGAAGGCTCGCTTGAAGCCTCTTATGAAACAGATAAATATATGGATTGCATTGGTTAATTCCAAGATTTTAAATTGAGCCTAAAGTGGAAACCAAAGTATATAATATTGATATTTCATTATTTTGTCCAGTTCCAATCAGTATCTTAGGTAGATTTTTCAGTTTAACTTCCTGCCTACATTATGATTTGTCTCTTTTATCTCGATTAAGTTTTTCTTTTGTCAACTATGAATTGTGAGTACAATTTTGTAAATCATATGAAATTGGCAGAACTTATTTCCAAATAAATAGAAGATATAGAACTAATGCGATGGGCTTTTGAAGATTATAATATGGGAAATTGTTCCACTTTAATTATAGTTTATATAACTTTGTTTAGTTATGACAGATGATAATGTCCAAACCACTATTGCGCCAATCAGAAGCAGTTAGAGAACTGCCAAATCAAGAATTGAAATGGATTTAATTCAAGAATTGACCTAAGATGATTGAAAAAGTTGGAATTGTAAATCAACCACATTTGGAGAATCATGACTGCTGTCTCTGGCTGAAAGGGAGAGAATCAACTGAAAAAATAATATAGTAGTCCTGTAGACTATGATCTTACGAATATATTTTCTTAGATGGTTTTAAAATGAAAATATTAATAACTGAGAAACATTTTTTTATTATGATTTTTCCTGGACACAAAGAAATGTTGTAAAAGAGTTGAGCAAAGACTGAAAAAATGAATTTGTCTGTTCTAGTTTATATGATAATACTTAATATCTTGCTTAAGCCATTTGCAAAGAAAACTATGAAAAAAATTGTAAATGAAACACCTAATTTGATAAATATTAGTATAGTTCTCTATGAAGCCAGTAGATGGCAGACTGTTCTCAAGGAAACAAAGGTGAAAACTTCCTTGTTTTCTTTAATAGTTCTGAAAATGAAAGCTGCTGTTTAATTATTGTTTCCTAATATGAAATATTTGCATAGAATTATCGTAACTTCCTTGTAGAAATTTTTTTTTCTTTATATATATTATTTTGATCTAGGAAAAATGCCATGTATAAACTAGCCTAAGCATTTGTACAAATATACAAAAGTAAATGTTAATTTAAATAAGGATATTTTAATAAATGAAATAGGAAAATAATTCTTGAAATGAGCACTTTTGGTAGTTGTTGGTATTCTCCATATCATCACCACTATTTGCTATACACTTCTGCCAATTATGGGCAAGCTTCTTAAACCATCATGAAAAAACTCCATGCTTTGTCTTCTGACAGTCCTTTCCACTTCTTCATTTGAGTTAAGAACTCAAATTGAAAGATTTTTTTTTCAATTTGGAAAAAGTTGAATGTTGCATGTCACCAACTCTGGACTATGGTGGATGGATTAAGATGATAGGATGCAGCTTCTAAATTGCCTCTTGGGTGACGTGACTTTTGAGATCTAGGGTAATCAAGTTGCAGCAAGATTTCCTTAAATTTCTAAACTCTAATAATTATTTCAAAATTTTGAATATTGCAGTGTAACACTCTAATTTGATATTGTTCAAATATTGCCTAGTTCAAGGAATTCCAGTGGAATAGTACTTTCTGCAATGCCCAAAACTGTAATAAGTTTTTCTGCCAAAGCACAAATTTTGAACTTTTTTCCAGAGTTAAGATTTGTGATAATATCCCATGAACTAATACTTCTTTTTTGGTTATAAGAATGGGCCTGCCTATGTTTTCTTTACTATCATGATGCTGTGAAGAAATTCTTGTAATGTGACAATGATAATAATTGGAAAATTTCAACTCTTGAAGTTTTCTGCAAGAGCATGTGAGGAACCCTTCTTTGAGAACTCTTCCAATTTTGAAGAGTATAAATAATGTGACCCAAATGTTCTTAACAAAATTTTTCCCTTGAGTGATCTGCCAGTTATCCTTATTCAATTCATGAAATTTTCTCATGTGAAATTTGTTCTTTGTTCTGCATTTCGTTATGCATTTCATTCTTAATTGAACAAATCGGTTTTTGTTGGGGATACTATATTTAAAATTTGACGGCTCAGCAGTACACATTACTCATATCATAACCATCACTATAAAGGTATATGGAAAGAATGAATTTTAATTGGAGGAACAAATTTTTGATCTTCAGTGGTCAAAAACTTAATTATGGCATTATGTAAATACACTAATGAGAACCTACTTCAGTTTTCCTTTTCACAAATAATAGCAACACAGCTTTTTCTTGTGCATCAATATTGCCCTCTCTTTACAATTTATAATAACAGAAGCAGAATAATAGAGTTGGAAGGGACCATGCAGATCTTCTACTCCAACCCTCTGTTCCAGCAGGAAAACCTATACTATTTCAGATAAATGATTATCTGTTCTTAAAAATCTATAGTATTGGAGCACCCACAACTTTTGGAGGCAACTCATTCCACTGATTAATTGTTCTGACTGTCAGAAAATTTATTCTTAGTTCGAGATTGGTTCTCACCTTGATTAGTTTCCATCAAACACTCATGTATAGTCATGAAGATTAGATGACCTACAAGATCCCTTCCAGCTCTATTCTGATTGATTGATTGTATAGTCGATATTCTCAAAATAAGATTTATGACACTAGTTCATAAATGAATTTCATCACAAATCTAAATTATGTTTGATTATGCTAGTATGAGAATAGTTTGTGTAATAAATATAATACATTGTATCAGATAAATTTGCTTTCAATTGGTGTCAAGCACACTGGGAAAACTGTTATTGTTGGAAGTAAAGTCATCTTTCAGGGTATGCTTAAATTCTCTATTCTTATTCCTGAAAGCACTAAAATTTGATTTTGACATAAATCAAGTATGTGAAATAGGAGAGGATGTAATTTGGGCATGCCCTCAAAAACAAAACAATGTAAAAGTAAAAGATAACTAAGAAATAGTCCAATTAGGACATTCTTCCCAGGTTGCTTTCTGTTTAAAAATGTAGAGACATGTAAACATAGTATTCCTATACATCAGTCACATTATGCCTACTATGATCCTGTGTATTTTAATAATGTAAATTTATTTAAATAAATATTTAATTAATATTTAAAGGATTTGATTTGGTTGCTTCTTAAAGTTTTACTTAGACTGTAGCTGTTCAGTCAGTAATGGTATATGAACAAATGCCTAAAGTCTGCAGTACCTTTTAGTTTAAAATGTTGACTATAAGTCTTTAAAGCATGTGAGACATGGGCATAAATTTACTGTCAATGTTAACTTAATAATAGTTTGCACTTTGCAGTGAGGAAGATGATGATGAACTTCATTATGCAGATCATGACTATGAAGTACCACAACAAAAAGGGGCAAAAAAGATATGTAACAGAGTAAAATGGACCCGTGATGAGGTGAGCTCAACTGTAACATGGCTTATCTTCCATACAGACTTGAGTTTAGCATTGAAAAATTATTCATGGAAAATTTTATAATTTATTACAGGATGAAAAACTTAAAAAACTAGTAGAACAGCATGGTACAAGTGACTGGACATTTATTTCTAGTCATTTACAAGTAAGTGGAAAATGATTTAGTTTTTTTTATTTATTTAGTGTTCAACTGTTCAGAAATTTCAGCATCATTGTCTGAATAAACAATAAGAGAAAAAAGAACTCTCTCTATATATCTGTTAGAATATCTAGTTTTATAACAGATATTAGAATATTAACAAATATCAGAAATAACAAATATAATCAAATAAAATAAATCAAATAAAAATTATATTATAACAAATATTAGAATCCTATAACATCTTCAATCAGGATGAAAAGCTACACAGAGAATAATTATTTTTCATTTTTTTGCAGAATCGTTCTGATTTTCAGTGTCAGCATCGATGGCAGAAGGTCCTAAATCCAGAACTTATTAAAGGCCCCTGGACTAAGGAAGAAGATCAGAGGGTATCGGATTTATATTTATATTGCTCCTAAGTACTAATTTTGTTTCAGGAAGGACAGTACTGTTATTCAGGTATCTATTGTCCTCTTTTGCCATATGTAGTCCAATACAAAGTAGGATATAAATAAGAACATTATAAATGTTTGCATCCATATTCTTTGCTGCTTAAAATAGAGATTCATCTTTTTTTTAAGCTTAGGAGCTGTGCTTGGCCTTTAATTAGAATACATTCCTATTTAATATCTTTACCCAAAACGTCTTAACATTCCTATGCTCCGAGGATACTTGGTGATCTAAACTAGGTAACATCATCAATAACGAAACGTCTGCAAGAAAGCAACCAAGCTCAGAGCACCAAGGACCCCTCATTTCAACCCTGAGCTATTATTCTTTTACTCCTATGCTCCATTATATACGGCAGTTATTGCATATAATTGTTCAAAAATTTAAATATTGTTTAACACCTTCACTCGCGGAATTGTTAATATTGTTCCTTAGGGAAAGAAATGTTAACATATATACCAAATCAAATATATATAAATAAAGATTTCCCAAATTAATTTTATTTTCTATAATTTGTTTTTTCATATTTTAACCCTTTTCATTATTCATAAATTTATAATAATAAATATAATATAATATAATTTGAAATAAATATTAATAAAAGACAAAACCAACATTTAAAATTTTCCTTAAGTGGGTTGCAAAGTTACAAGTTAAAATCAAAACAGTAAAGTTCAATAAATAGTAAGGCTATGGAACATTTTGGGTTTAATTCCAATTCCACTGTTATAAAGGTAGCATATTGTAGTATATTTTTACAACTGACCCCTGTCTTTTCTCTGGATTGTATGAAGTTGTGGAGAGATGCTGTGGATTCCCAGAAAGGATGCAGTGGCTTTAACAAGGTGTAGTTCATTGCCTATCCTGAAGCATATTTTTGGAAATAAGTCTGAAGTACTGCATAGTACTAGAAATTGCATAAATAAGATAATATAAGACACAAATGCTACTTAATGTGCATAGTATGGGCAGTTACCTAGACACCTGGGAAAAGAGGAATGTTTTGCCCTGGGGCAGTAATGCCTCTATGGAGAAGATGTTCCTTCCTTACAGCTATCTGCCAAATTTTATGACTTTGTAAGTACCTTGACGAAATACCTGAGATGCCAGAGGTAAAGGATAGATACATTTATAATACTCTATTTTCTTACATTAAATATGTCATTTCACCAATTTATATTTGGAAGAGCATGTTATAATTTAGCTTTGTAACATTATTTCAAACTGTTCTGCATCCTACCCTTTAGATATTCTATTTTATACCGCACTCCACCAGCTAGCTTCTAAATGTGATATTCGGTCTGGTTTATACATAATACTACATCATAATGTGAGATGTATATGTGTGTGTACTTAAGTCAACCTATTATGGAATAATGTGAGCTGCTATGGCTTTTTAAACAAAGTATGCTATATTAAATTCTGTCTTAGCATTATGTGGAATCTCATCCATTGTATTTTTACACTTCCCCTAGCACCAGTGTCCTAAATGTAAGCCACTTGAAGTCAGAATGATTTTGTGGCTAAATTATTAAATAAATAGAATGAGATCCATTGCTTCTTCTACATGGGTGCTATTTTTTCTTAAAACAATGCTGGAGAAAATGTGCCATTCAATTTGTATTCCAGGTGATTGAACTTGTTCAGAAATATGGTCCCAAACGCTGGTCTTTGATTGCAAAGCACTTAAAAGGAAGGATAGGGAAACAATGTCGAGAGAGATGGCACAATCATCTTAATCCAGAGGTAAAGAAATCTTCATGGACGGAAGAGGAAGACAGAATAATCTATGAAGCTCATAAACGTTTAGGAAACCGATGGGCTGAAATTGCAAAACTGCTTCCTGGAAGGTAAGTTTTTTAAAATTGTGTTTATTTAAAATGATGCTATTATGTGGCCTTTTTTGCACAATATACTAATAAATTTTCCATTAACCCACTTAGTGCTTCTAACTGTTCATTCTGGTAGAAAACCAGCACAATTAACTGGATTAATCCTTCAATTTGGGAATACAGAGTTTTTGCAAATTTTCTTCAGGAACTCCCATGCTAGGAAAGTGCTGACAGGGCTTTATAATATTACTGCCAAGGCAGCAACAGTGCTTCAAATCTTAATTCATCCCAAAAAGAAGAACTCTCACTGACTATCCGTATTGCCCTGCTCTCTCCCAGCAAAGTCCTTTCTTCCTAGTTTTTATCAGCCCACATTTCAGTGATCCTTTGCAGTCTTGCCCCATTCTGCAGCATGGACACAGAGGACTTGAAAGGCTCAAAGGACAAATACAGAGGAATGTTGAAAAACTTACCAGATATTTTCAGACCAGTCCCCCCCCCATCTCCTATGTGAGAAGCAAGATATATTTCCTTTTTTTGCCCCAAAATCAGAGCCTTTGATAAGTGAAAGAAATAGTGAAGAAGACATCTTCAACAACTAAAAAAGGCCTAAAGGCCATAAGGCAACTTAAAAAGTGAGAAGGTTAGGGTTTGGGTGTAATTCAGGAAACCCTCCTGGCTTCTGGAACATACTTGTATGAATCTCTGTTAGAAGATTACTATTGTGATTTATCCTTCCACATTTTTGAGAAGGGATAATATAAAAGTATTATAACATTTTAATACATCTTTTAAAAACATTGAAACTGAAATTTTATTTTCGGAAATTCTGGAAAAGTAATTTTGCATTTTAATATTTGTAACTTATTTCTTGCGGCTTAATTTTCAGTTCTATGCAATACATAATAAATATAATGTTTACTTTATGTACATAGTGCAACATTAAACTTGAATGTTGTCTCATTCAAAAAGAATTCATTCTTTTACACTGAAGAGAACTTGACTTTGGATTATGTCCTATTTGTTTAGGACTGACAACTCAATAAAAAATCATTGGAACTCTACTATGCGAAGAAAAGTTGAACAAGAAGGATATTTACAAGATGGAATCAAAACAGAGCGCCCTTGTTTATCAAAACTTCCTCACAAAACTTGTGTATCTACTGATCATCTGCATGCCCAAAATCAATTTTATATACCAGTTCAGACACATGTAGGTTCCCAATTTTTATAGCCATATTTTTTACTGTAGGAGAATGTGTGTGAGAGCATCATGCTGCAAATAATTTAAAATAATTTAGGTGAGATACTTGAAAGAATTTAAAATTAAAATAATATTTTCAGCATTGTTTTAACCTTTTCATATTGATTTATTTTTGATATATTTTTTAACTTAAAATACTTTTTCACTGTAAATATTTGATCCTAAAAATATTTGGTTTCCAATTTTATTCATCTTAATATTCTTATTTTGTCTCAAAGTAGTAATTCTTTGAAACACATTCAAATTATTTTTTTCTAAAATTAAATGTTTTAAGTTATTCTGTAAAAGTAATTGTGCAAAAATAATTGATTATATTTGTGTAAATAACTATTGATTTGTTAGATACCAGGTTACCAATATGTTTCAACAGAAAGCAGCTGTTTAGATGTTGCAGCTCCTTCACACTTTATTCAGGTAATTGTTGGGTATTCACCATTTTCACCTTTTACTCTTTCTCTGACATCATGACAGCACAAAATTATTTCTGTTTAATTGTTATATGAAAAAAATATTCCTAATAGAGACCTGATCACCAGGAATACAATCAACTTCAGTTATTTTGAAAGGATTGACATATTATGGTGTCCAATAATTTAAATACTTTTTCTATCAAGGTCATTTCCTTGATATTTAAAAAATCATATGTTAATGCAGCTGAATTATTTTTAGATCTTGGATAGCAGATGAAATCCATATGCATAAATCCGGAAGGTTTTTTTAAAGTAGTTATCAAATATGTTGGTCTACTGTATGAAATTTCCGTTACTTGCCTAGCCAGAATTTCATCTTATTTTGTTTCTTAATGTATCAGTTTGATTGGATAGAAATTGGTTTTCAGTAGTATCTTGCTAAAGAATAATGTATTTAAAAATTTGAGGAATATTTTTGTCACTGAGCTTATCTCCTACTAATGTGTCCTAAATGTAATTCTATCTCCTTTTGTGTTCTTTTTCCCCTCAATGTCCATTTTGGCAGCCATTTGATGATGATCCTGACAAAGAGAAAAAAATTAAAGAACTTGAATTGCTACTTATGTCAGCTGAAAATGAAATCAGGAGAAAGAGAGTGTCCTCAGTAAGAGCTGATTGGCAATTAAGTCTTTCTACATCTTTAAAATTAATTAATGAACAAATAAACTGTAATGGTATTTGAAGCATAGTTGAAGAAATCATGTTTCACTTCTCAACAGATAAAGAGTTTGGATGGCATAAAATATTGCTTATATTTTTCTCATGACTTTTAGAACAAAGGATTACATACTACTTTCTGTGCTTTTTATATCTTTGATGGCTCATGTAAAGGTAAACAAGTGTAGAGAGAGAGAAGCATGAGGATTACTCTGCATAATTTGTGGCTAGAGATTATATATTGCATGCTACTCTATCATTTGGCAAAATTATTAAGCCAGCTTTTATTCTCTAGGCTGGGGCAAGCAATATTTTGATGGCTAGCAGCCATCAAAAAAGTCAAGTTTAAGGGCACAGCAGATGGGGTTAAATACTTCATGATGTCATGTGAATGGATGTTGCCCTGCCTAGGAGACTTCTGTTTGGTGCTTTTGATAATTAATTTTTATTTTTTTTGGTTTAAAGGAAATATAGGAGTATATACCCTAACAATAGTGAAATGAAACACCTCTAGTTTTTGATAATTTGCCACTGTAATTTAGCAGTATGATTTCTTGGACCACAATAGAGATTGTTGACAGGTTAAAATTAGACACAACTGCCATTGTGAGAATGGTCAGTATGAAATGATTCAAATATGTATGTCTGAGTTAGATGTCTTAATAAGTCGGCGGAAGTACTCAAGTTTTGACAAAATAGTGTGACTTTTAAGAATGTGCCACATGGTTATATCAGCAGCATAACCCTTTGTAGTTTTTCTTTTCTTTTTTCTTTTGGAAATAAGCCACTTATTAAATGGGGCTTACTTCCAGGTAAATGTATTATAGGTTAATTAAAATAATATATTGATTTTCTGCCCCATTTTTATACCACAACTGCCATAATTGCCAGTGAGCATAATTACTCATATGTCTTCTATAGTGAGTTTGAATTATCTTTCATGCTTAATTTTCAATAAAACAGCAACATTTTTTGTGTTCTTAGCAAGCCAGAAACTTTTCTAACTGGTCTGGAAACTTCATCATGGAAGATAACATCGCAAATACTTTAAATAGCCTTGGGGAGCAAACAAATGACTTTTATGATATAGATGATACACAAGCTTCAATAAATCAGCAAACCTCACCTAGCAAATACTTGGCTGTGGAAGCAAATGCAGTGCTGTCATCTCTACAGACCATACCTGAATTTGCAGAGACACTAGAACTCATTGAGTCTGTAAGTCTTAATAATAAAATTAATCTAATAAATCAGAAAAATATAAATTTTAATAGTTTATTAAGATTATTATTAGTAATAATTTTGTTCACTAAAACTCGGATATTAACTGTTTATTAATTTTTCTGAGAGAAATAATACAATGATAGTGAACATCTGAATTCTTGGGATTATCTGAGAAAGTACAGGTTCTCCTTTAATAAATACAACATGATGGGAATCTCGGTCATCAAGTGAAACAGTCATTAAGCAAGATATTGTGACTGCTTGGTCAGCGACTACAATCTTGGCATTCCCAGTTCCAGTTGTTAAGCAATTTTGTGAGTCTGAAGGAGATGGAGTCTCCCATAAAGAGCATGGGTTGCCTCGGTGAGGGGAAGACTGGGAGACATAGTGCAGGGCACGTTTGAGTTTCTATGCTTAGCTGAAAATGCTCCCTGCCAAAATCCAAGCAGGATTTCCAGCCCTTGAATGGGGAAAGAGTTATGCAGCCTTCACTGGGCCTCTCCCTCACCTTCCTAAGGCATCCTGTTCTCCTTGCCTAATCATGCTGCATCTTTGAGGCTGTAAATGTCAAGAACTCGGGAAATTCAGGCAGTTTAAATGACTATAAAGATCTATTGCAAGCTTAAGCGCTCTTTCTATAGGAATCTGAACTAGTAATGGTCAAGGGGAATTAGTGGGAGAAGAAAAAAGTTCAAGGTGGGCTGGACTTAGATCTGTTGTGGGCATGCAGGGATTTATGACTAATGATGAGTTTGACCCTTCCTACCTGGTCATCTATAGTAAATCTACATTGCCAAAATCCTGCTTGGAATGGACCTTTTTCAGCCAGCCTCCAGAAATGAGAGGGAGTCCTCTAGTTTCTGGACACTGGCTGCAAATGCGTCATGCTGCAAATGGTTCATGCCAAAATTCTGCTTGGATTTCAGGATGTACCCTTTCAACCAGAAACCAGAGGGTGTCCTTTTGGAAGGCAGCAATATCTTTCCTGCTAGCTTTCCCACTGATCTTCTGAGGAAGCCAGCAGGAAAGATTGCAAATGGTGATCACATGCTCACAGAGTGCTTGGCAATCAGTCATAAGTATGAATGGGTTGCCAAATTTCCAGATAACAATTATGTGATTGTGCGGCACTGCAACACCAGGAACTTTATGGGTCATAGGTTCCTTCATTCAGAGCTATTGTAATTTTGAATGATCATTGAATGAATGATTGTTAAGCAAGTACTATCTGTAATATTACAAAAAATGGATTAAAAGTACGTGTTAGAACTAACATTAAGATCTGTATATATATATATTAAAATGATAAATAATATGATAAATATCATTGATATCCCCAGTTCAATTGGGGTGTAAATAACTCTTATTTTAAGAGATGTTGTGAATATATATTTTTCTCTTTTGTTAATGGATATATGAGGATCCTGTAGCATGGAGTGATGTCACCAGCTTTGACCTTTCTGATACGGCTCCTTCACCTGTCAATCAAGCTCCAGTAAAATTAATGCGTATTCAGCATAATGATGGGGCAATGGAGTGCCAGTTTAATGTAAGTGTTGTACTTGATGGCAAAAAAATACGTGATGAAGAAGAATCAAGATCCCCAAATGTAGCCAAATTCAGTACTCCTACAATTTTACGCAAAAAGAAGAAAATCAGGACTGGACAATCATCAGCCTATGAACAGAATGACGGACTCTGTAGCAACAATACTATGCTAAAACAAACACCTGTGAAAACACTACCTTTTTCCCCTTCTCAGGTAAATAAATATAGTGATTGCAACTAATGATGTTTTGTAGGTTTATTTATTATTTATCAAAATGCAAAGCAAAAGTATGGAGGGAAAAATGAATGGATTGAGAGGAACAAATAGACCAAATAATGATGGTTTGGATGGAAGATGATATCCTCAAAAAACATAGTGGAAAAGTTTAAAGAACAGAAAATATAAGTGTAATAAGCCAGAATGTTTTGCAAGGATAGAAGGTATAGAAAATGGAGGTCATAAACTAGATTTAGCTGTATTTCTTTTTATTACCTTATATCTTTGATTTCTTTGACTTACTATTTTGTGCTCCTTTCTGTCCTGTTCATAATGTTGCTTATACTGAAAGGGAATATCATGATGGATAAGTATATATATTGCATTATTTTTACAATTAGCTACAGCTCTTGGAATAGTTTATAAAATCAGAGGGAAAACATCGAATGCAAAAACATAATATAAAATATAAAATAAAATAAAAGAACTATAGAATGACATCCAAATAACTGAGGACACCAGACATAGAGTTTATAATGAAGAAAACCACTTAACTAGAAAATGATTTAGCTATTAGTTCATAGGAAGCAGTTAGATAGAAATGCAGTTTTAAAAAAATAAAACTTTTTAGCTCTTCTGATTACAATGCACTTTAAAAGTATATTGAATATCCGGAAATGCTGTCTGCATTGTTGATGGTGTGTATAAAGTGTATTGTAGATTCTTTCACCCTACCTTACACATAGCTTTAAACAAGAGTGTGAAAATGTAAAGATAAAATACTACACAGAGTGGAAAAAAAATCATATTGATTATGAAGACAATTGAAAATTTTGCTACAAACAAATTAAATTGTCCTAAGATTGTGAATAATATTTGGGAAAAATTATATCCTTTTATATAAATATTAATGTTTTTATGAGAAAATGTTGTATGCAGCTATACAAGCAACTCTTTAAAGCAGAATTTCCCAACCTTTCTGGCTTTAAGGTCTGGCCATGGTGGGGGGGAAAGAGGATGATTCTGTGCGGGCAGCGGGGCCACTCACGCACATGGAATGTGTGGGTACTTGCCTGCTGCTTGTGCAAGTGGGGATGTGTATGCATACTTGCCCACTGCTTCTGTGGTCTGGTTCCAAACAGCTCAAGGGCCAGTAGTGGGCTGGGTTTTGGGGACTCCTGCTTAAAGTGTATAATGTCATGACAAGTAGATCATATTAATGTGTATTTCTTACAAAGGTTTCATCTGCCTATTTAGCTATGGAACAACATTTTATTGTAATATAAAATGGGGAATAATTATCTTGTTATAGAGCTGCTCATAGGTATTGCAGACATCAAACAGCTGGAGTTAAATTGTATAATTTATATTCTTGCTTTATATACAGTTCTTCAATACATGTTCTGGAAATGAGCAATTTAATCTTGAAAATACTCCATTTACATCAACTCCAATTTGTAGCCAAAAAGTTCTTATTACAACTCCCATACATAATAAAGATGTAACACCCAAAGATCAAAAGGAAAATGCTGGGTAGGTACATAATGTAATGTGGATTAAGAATTAAATATGCTTTTTGAAATGAAGGGGGAAAAAAGGGAAGTAAATCTAAATGAACTAAAAATGATTGGCAAAATGTAAAAGGTTAAAACAGATTCTGAATAAAACTTTTTTTTTATTCAGAACAATTTATTCTGATTATCATATAAAACTGCTTATACATCTTTGGGATTTTATATAGTTTTAGGACACCTACTGTTAGAAGATCACTACTGGGAACAACACCAAGAACTCCAACTCCATTTAAGAATGCTTTAGCTGCTCAAGAAAAGAAATATGGTCCTCTGAAAATTGTAGTATGTACCATTTTGATTCATATCCCTTATGTAATGTGACCAACCTAATTTTAGGATTAAAAGTTGATGGTTGATTCATATCCGTTATGTAATGTGACTAACCTAATTTTAGGATTAAAAATTGATGGTTGAGCAATGCTACATAATTTACATTTGGAAAAGGTCAAACATGTAATATTTTGTTTGTATCTATTTCAAGCTGTAACAGACTAGTCAATCCAAGCAAGGACATTTGAACAATGTATATTTTGAATACATTTTTTTGTCTTTTATGTATTTTACATCTATTAATTAGTTACATTTGTTTGATGCCCATTTTACTTGAAAGCGTCTAAGCATATTACAACATTAAAGGTATACTCTAAAACTTTGGTTGAAAAATATTAAATGGTGGCTATTATTACTACTACTATTGGTAGCTCATTTAATAGCTGCCATGTTTAGTGACCAATGGCACTGAAAAAGTAATTTTAGGACTGGTCCTCACACTTATCACCATCACAAGTGTCTCCATGGTCACATGATTGAGATTCATGTGCTTTACAACCCTTGAACATTTACAACCGATGCAGCATCCTACAAGCATTTGATTGTTATTTACACACTCCACAGCTAAGCTAAAATGAACAATTTCAGTGGAGAAGCTGGCAGTAAAATCTCAAGTCGCAGTCACATAGTGTCTTGCTCAACTGTGGGTGATTCCCTTAACAGTTGCAGCAGAAATGGGATCATAAGTCTTTGCAATCATGTAAATACTTCATCTAACAATTATGTTGCTTAGCAAATGAGTTCTCAGTCCCAATTGTGTTTAAGTGAGGACTACCTGTATTGAGATGTTCCCTCATTTTATGTCCCTTAACTACTTAAGTAATTTGGATTAAAAGATAATAAAAGCCCAAAGTCTTCCAGTGCATTCCATGGTCAGGGGGAAATGAAAACTTTGTTTTTTCTGGTCTCAGTACAATACCTTAACCCCTACAATGTAATGGTTCTCCACTTATCTAAATCTTTGCCTTGAAATAATACATGAATAGTCTGAAACGAGACCATTTAAAATTTAATTCAGAGTTTACATATTGGTTATGGCTCAGAATTCTGTCTACTTAATGAAGAATGGAATGTAATACTTAGAATCATGGAGTTGGAAGAGGCCACTTAGACCATAAAATCTGCTTGCTCTTGAGAATTTAATCTCATATTAATATTAAAAGTTGAATGTGTAAATATAAAATATGAGCTTAATAACAATGGACTTCAGTAACTAAAAATGATGAACTTTGTATTTTCTATTATTTTAATCATTTAATTTCAGTCACAGCCTCTTGCCTTTTTGGAAGAAGATATTCGAGAGGTTTTAAAAGAGGAAACTGGAACAGATATATTCTTCAAGGAAGAGGAAGATTCTGCCCATAAAGAATGCAAACTAGAGGTAAATTATACTGCATGTAGCTCTAGAATTTCAGCAACAATGGAAATAATTTTAATTGCTTCTTTTTCTGTAAAATATTGATCATAGAACACTTCTGTGAAGAAAGTCAGGAAATCATTGGTCCTCGATCCTTGGGAAAAAGAAGAACTTGGTGACCCTTTTCTTGCAGAAGATGATGTTTCAGATATGCAGGTCAGTACCATAATTTCAGAAATTTAAATACGTCATATTATATTTTTCCTGTCAGCAATTACTGCAAGAAAACATGATTTTAGTATTTAAAAGAACTGATACTAAGAACTATAATGATCAGTAATTGTAAGAATAAGCAGTGGCCTAACTTTTTTCATTTCAGCAAGTGTAATGTTGGTAGTCCTTGCTTAAAAATGGAAATTGGGATTGGCAACTACATTGCTAAGCAATGCGATCATAAAGCATGACTTCATGTGATGGCACTGACTTACAATGGCAGTCACAGCAGTTCCAGTTGCCATTATTGGATGAATCCTACATAGTCACAGCATTCCGTAGTTATGTGATAGTATTTATAACTTCTTGCAACCTTCACCATTGAATTTGCTTATTGGAAGCTGGCAATAAAGTTTGCAAATGATAATCACTTGACTATGAGAACGTTGCAATAGCTGCAACTACTAGGAATAGTTGTAAGACCCCTTTGTTCAGTGTCATCACAGTTTTGAATAGTTGCTGAATGAGTGGTCGCTGAATAAGTACTACCTGTAGCTAGTTATATATTTATATTCTAGTCTGCTTTGCTCTAAGAAAGGGAATACAATGGAATAGAACAAGTGCAGAAGCTCTCAGTTTCTGTTTCACTGAGAATTTTATATGTTTTAAGTTTGAATTCTTGGAGTTAAATGAAAGCCTCTTGATTAATGAAAGCCTATTTTTAATGTTTTGTACTAGTTTTTAAAGAATGCTTGTAAAGCTTTGCCTCAGAATTTCAATATGCAAGCCTGCAGGATGGTATTCTTAAGCTACTTTAACTATATAAACTTATAATTCTCCAGCAAGATACAGGTTGTATTAAACTTTTTTTTTGCAATATAGTCAGAGAATATCTATACTACATCACTTCTAATGATACCGTTATTGGAAATACATGACAATAGAGACAACACAACTCCAGAGAAACAAGATTCCAGTTCAACAAAACTGAATATAGCATGGAAAAAAAAGTTGAATACATACACTTCAAATAATATTAAAGCAGAAAAACCTCTTCAGGTCAGTATTTAAGAAGTCTTAATATTTAACTCTATTTATTTTGTCTTTGAAAGGTAATTTTATAGATTATAATATTTTTTATTATTTATTAATGTATAAAAAATCAAGGATTCTGGTATTAGAATATCCTATGTTTGTAAAATGCTTGCTCTTTAAGATTCAGGACTTAAAATTAGGAGAAATATGCTTAAAAATTGCAGTAAAATGTCCATACCACATACTTAGAACACTGTTGCTGAGTGTTCGGTTGGTTGCATAATTAATTTAACGAATTCCATAGTTTTGTACACACACAATGCATACTATACCTCCACTGTTTTCCAATTTCTGAATTAGATAATGAAGATTGAATAAATTGTGGAAGACAGACCTTAATGGTCTCTTGCAATGCCTGAACATACATGTCCATGTAGCTTCATTGGGATGGGTTAACTAGTTGTAAGCATGAGTGTTACACCTTCAATATCCTGGTGTTCAAAGTGCTTTACTTGATTTTATACATGTTTATTTAGGCTAGCCAGGAAACCAGTATTATTTTCCTATATCTAGTTCATAGCATGGGACTTAAGGATAGCAGTCTTTTAAATCATTAAGTGAAACCGAGAAATGTTGCTTTCTTGCTTTTTTATTTTAATGTTTGGTGGCTTTAAGGCATTTAATTGATTTAATTCTGAATGTAATTATTAACTGGATTATGTACAACAGGTGAATTGTGAATGGGAAGCTGTTGTTTATGGGAAGACAGAAGATCAACTTATTATGACTGAGCAAGCAAGAAGGTACCTGAGCACCTATTCAGCTTCTGGCAGCACTTCAAGGGCTCTCATCTTGTGATTTGTCTTAAGAACATATCGATCTTCCTTCCCCCTCGCCCCCTTTTTATTACAGACTTTAAGCTAAAATACGTTTGCAGTACTTTTTTGATGCTGCCTTCTAAGGGGATGGTAATACCCCTTTTTTGAAAAATAACAAAGGATGCAAATATCTCCCCCATCCTTTTTTAAAAGCAATTTTTAAATGGTCTTTTGAAAGACCTCTAAACTAAATGGTAAAAGAAATGACTGCATATTTTTTCTACCAGTCGGTTTTCTAAATTATTCTTTAGTATATACATCTAATTTTCTTCTAAAGAAACTTTTACTATAGATTAGACTTAGAGGTGTTTGGTAATCTATGAAAGAAAAATGTACAGTACTCTTTGAGAATGCTTTTGCTAATGTAGCAATTTTGAATATGAAGAAAGGGGCTAAAGGAAAAATAGTCAGTTGCACTACTTGTACAAGGTATGCTGCACAGAATTAACTACAGTGTTATATGTAGATATTTATTTGAGAATGGTACTTCTAGTACGAGAAGACAAAGAGATGAATTTAATTTTTAATAGGATAAAGCGTCAGTATTCATTAATCTCAAACTGAGACCTTTGTTGAATGTATTGTACAGCATGTGGGAGAAGAATAGCTTTTGTAAATTGTGATACAGTTTGTGTATAATTTAGTTTCATTTTAAAGCTTGAGGCTGCAATTTCATCTAGTGCCCACATATTTCCTGCTGTTTCGCAAAGCAATATAAACTTGCTCTTGGCTGCAATAGAGAAAGGAGCAATTTTAATTTACCACCCTCTGTTCAGAAATTATATAGATATGCATTTTGCTCTCCTACTTTCTTTAGTGAAGCCTCAGCCCTAAGTAATATATCAGTTCAGTTCTGTCTGGTTCATTTGAAGATGAATTGTATTCCCCTTTTGCATTCCTGTCATCCATATACCATTACACTTTGCTTTTTACTGCTAGTCTTTACTAGGTTACTTGATACACAAATCTGATGCTGCCTCCTATATCCTTTGGTTTTTAAGGCTTTGGGATTTCATTCATTTTGATGGATCTTTGCAAAATATACCAAAGGCAGTAAGAAAAAATAAGTATGGTTTAGGAAGATCAGGACAAAAGAAATGGATCAACCCTGGCTGAATGCCACTATGAAAGTGGGGAAAAAGTTCTCTTTAAGCCATTAAGATAAGAAGTGAAGGGATGCTTTCGTTAATGGATTATTCTCAGTTTATGAGAGAGTATTGCTATTCCATAAATATTGAGGCAAATATTAGGGAATATACAAACAAGTTGCTGGTGGCTCTTGATTCTACAATTACCATTAGGCAGTAGGAAAGAAGAAAAGCCAGCATGAGAACAATTTTGGAAAGTTGGTAGAATGTTCATGGCAGAAGTTAATAATCTAAAAACTTGGAGAGGAGCTTCAAGTCAGCTGGTCATTCATAGTATGCTATATTTTGCTCCTTGTCCATAAACACATAGCAATTCACATAAAGATAATGGAACAAGTTGTAATACATGAATTAGCTGATAGAACAATGGTATTTTAAAAACATGAATCCAGAACAGACTTCAAAGAAAACTTGTTCTTGACTTGTTCTGTTCTTTGAGGGTAGTATAGACTTTATTGTGAAAATGAAAAAAAGAAAGGAGAGAGGATGAGCACTTTCACTGAACTATTGTAATGGAGGAATATATCTGTGACAGGATGTTTGAATTGATAGGGCTGCTCTGCAAATACCAATACCTGAAATGGTATGTGGTCACAAACAATAAGCAAAATTTCAGCCTCTTTGTATATATGTGTATGTACACACAAACACAGTGTCTTCAGAGCTTGTAATAAAACAGCTCCAGTTGACATGAGAGAAAGAAAAAGTTAACTCGGTGCATTGGAATACAGCAATATTACAATCTGTGAAGTACATTAATTTGCATTTCATCCATTTAAAGATTGCACTATTCCCTTTTCAATCATGTAGTTTACATAGTCATTTTAAAATCCGTCTGACTTTAATTTCACATACTCCATAAATTGAACATTAAAGGGACAAACTTTTATGAAGAAACAGAATGTGATAAGACACAATTTAACTTTTTGTGGCTTTAATGAAGGCATGAATCCCAATGCATTTTGTTACAAATGTGAGAGGAAAAAAACCTGGTTCACTTAGTTACTTTTCTTGACACAAGCAGCCATGGGCCCTGTTACATTTGGGTCTGTTTTGATGTGGGGAGAATTAAACTTAACTTACTTATAGGTGAGTAACTGCTACAGCTGTCTCTGTGATCATGCTTGATGAATTGCTGCCATCGTTGTGGCACATGCTGTTGGTCTATTTCTATAGTAGTTTAGCTCACTTCAACATTTCCCCATACCTAGGCATAAACAAAGCTAAAGGGGGAGTGTCCATGACTGCTTGTTCTGAAATTTGGAATTGCCTCTAAAATAATTTATAGCTGCTCTTAGGAGCTCTAATAACATAGTTACAAAACTGCTTAAAAAGCAAAATAGTCTTTTTTTAATTTAAGAGTTGTTCGTGATTTTAATCTTCATAGGTTATGGGAGTTGCTTCAATTTACTTGTTTTAGACACTTGCACTTATTTTTGTCCTATTTGAAGGAATGTCTTGGTTTTGTTCTTGTAGCTTTTTTTTTAGTGAATTTCTTATAGAACATAATGGTGTGCTGTCAACCTAAATACTGACAGATAAATAGAATTCTATACTGTAGAGTTGTGTACTGTATACTATAGTTTTTAGCTATTTATATATCTGACACTCTTCCTCTCCATTTCTGGGTGTGCTGCTATAGCTAGTAGCAGAATCTGCTTGCTGCTATGAGAGATGGAAAGAGCGAGCATCAAATGCACTGTATGTAAAATGACAAATAGAATGATGGCATGTTCTCAAGTTATATTGATATCAACTGTTGCTGTGCAGAGAGAAACACAATTATTAGAAAGAAACTTGATACCACATACCACCAAGAACTCAAAAAAGGAATTTCCCCCCTTATTTTCATATTGTATGTGGTATGTGAAACAATCTATACTTAAAAAATAGCTGGAGACCCCTATACCATAGTTATTTATTTATTCTAAACCAATATTTATATATAGAATATTCATCTAGCTATCTTTCATAGGCCAGTTTTAAAAAAAATGTTAGCATTTTTCAGAATAATTTGGTAGAAATGGATTTCATCAACATGTGAGAAAGCAGTTTGAAATACTCTTTGGTATTGTTCATTTTGTTCTATCTTTAAGTAAGATTTTTAGAATACTTCCTCCCTAAAATACAAAGGAGCTCAGTGAATATGATTTGCATAGTGAGACTATTACCCAGATGACTATGTACCAGCATGCCCGATATTTTCTCAACATATTAGTCTAACCCTAAGTAAGCTGTTTCAGCTTAGGTGAGAATTCATAAAGTAGTTTGCACATGTATGAATCCTTTTACTGCTGGGTATATGTAGGTTCTTAGTTGTACTTAAATGGGGTGTCTCAATTGCAATCAATATGCCAAGGTCCAAAGGGTATGTGTGTGCATTTGTGTTGCCCTAAACATGCTTTTTGGATTTTTTTCCTCTCAGACTATAGCTTCCTGAATTCTGGAAGTACTCTGAAGAATTCTCTAGTGGGTTTTTTCTTTTTCTTTCTTTTGGAATGGATGTTAGAAGAAAGGTATAGTGGTAGGATGAGAAAAGGAGTGAAGATGATACAAATCTTGCAGTACACATACTGACAGTGCCTTGCAGTTTCTTGGATTTTATTCCATGTTATTTTTTATATCTAAACTATATATACTGCTTCGCACAAGGTATGTACATTTACAAGTAGAGTTTCTTTAATGGTACCAAAGTCACTGGTGTCAAGACTTAACATAGGTCTCTGGTTAGTAGCACAAAAATGAATTGGTATTGGTTGACAATTTAATTGCTCTTTTGTTACTTTTAGCACAACACTTCCCCCTTTCCCATTTTAAGCCATTGATGTGTTAGACATTTTTGTACTTTTTTCAGTTTTAGACGCATTTGCATTTTTATGTTTAAGAGGAATATATCTGCAAGAGCCAAGCATGCATGTTAGGGAGTAACAGCATTTATTAATATGTGTGTTTTAAAGTTTTAGCTTTAATTATAAGATTAAAATATTGATGAAGTGCTGTTTGGGGATATTGTTTGGGGATTGTTATTGTTAATTTACTACAGATTTGGTTTCACCAAACAGATTTTGCATAAAATGCAGTCCCACATTCATTAACACCATAAATAAAACATTTATGTACATTCTTAATGGATATTTATTTTATTTAAAGGAAGTGTGTGAATTTGTATGTACTATTTGTTTCTCACATAGTCAATAATTTCTCTTCTCTAAATTATTACCATTACTCATGACTTTTATTGTTTTATCAATGTATAAAATACGAAGAAAAATAAAAATAGGAAATGAAGGGGGAAAGAAAATATGTGGTACAAGGGAAGAAAGAAAAAAATGTTGACTTCTGACTTTTTTTAGTGCAGAACATTACATCCTCACCTTTTTACTTTTACAAATTAGTATATAACTAGCCATTTCTTTAAAAACAAATCTATCTAATTGGCAAAACCAAAGTCAAAGTTTCATTTTTTCCCATCACAAGCAGAAATCCAGAAGTGATGTCCAAATAAAAAACATAATTAAATATATTCTTCTCTCTGAATAAAACAATCAATTTAACAATTTCTACTTTATCTTTCTTGCTGTGGAAATAATATATATTTCAATTTGCACTTTATAAATTATCATCATTTATATTAACAAAATTCACTGTCATCTTTCAGATTCTTTAACCTTAAAGGGAAAAATATTTTTTCTTCCATTTTAAAACAAAATTTTCTTTAAAAACATTTCTAAAATCAAAACATTATACTATATCTTTTTAAAACTTCCTTTTAACATATATACTTTAAAGTTGATTTTCAGACCAATAAAATCCCAACTAACTCCAATTAACTCACTAAATTTAGATACTTCCTTCAAATTACCGTCATAGAATATTTTTCCTTCTATACTTCCTTTTTAAAATTTTGTTTTTTAACATTCTTGGAGCAAAGTTGATTTATGAACTGATGGATTTTATTTAAAGATTTTTCAAATACTGGTAGATCTCTAATAATTTGCTCCTCCATCTTCTTAACTCCCTCTTCATCCTTTTAACAGGTTGTGGCTAAAGAGAGTCTCTTTTAGCTTAATAAAAATTAATATTCCTTAAAAAGATTAAGAAATCAAAGGAACAACTTACTGTCCATTTGAAAAATAAATACCAAAATGGCTGCTTCTTCAACAATGAACTGATTGCAGCCTCCCACCCCCAGCTTTCCATATGCAGGCTGCTTGGAAACACAGTTCCTGAAACTATTTGCAGACATTTGCTGTATTGGAGGATCTTGTGGGATAATTCTAGGACTTTTCCTAAGAGTCATATAAACTAAAAGAATGCCATCTGCTATGTATAAGCAATATTATCCAGCAAATGTGAAGCATAAATATATGGAAGTGACAAAGTTTTGTAGTAGCTGTGGTAAAGTATTATTTTATATTTTCCAACAGAAATGTCTCCCCTGCCCCATGGAGATCCTTGGTTCTTTGCTACCTCTGGTTTTACTAATGAATCTGTTGCTAATTTGTTCTTGTCACTGATTTAAGCACTCAAAATGTTTGTAGAAGTAGGATGGTTATACAAATTCCTTTAAGTTAATAACTGAGAGGTGGCTGTTCCTTTCCTTAATGTGTATAGAAAAGTAAATTGCCTTTCCTACATGATTCCATTGCTTTTCTTATGAGGAGCTCAATGTGGGATTCAAGATGCAATGGAAAATAATCACTATGCATTGACTTTAAGTGGAGATTGGAATCTAGGTTTCACCAAGCTTAGCCTAACATTCTAATTACAACTCTGCCATACTGGCCTTTAACTATATTTTGCATGCAGGGACATATTTGGCATTTGCAATACGATAATGTAGAAAACAGACTGATTCCAATATAATTTTTCTGGATGCAGCTATTATTTTTAAAATAATATATATAGTAAGATGCACTACTTTGTATCTTAATGAATTTTGAAAATGTTTGTGGCAAGCTATACTGGTAGAAGACAGACTACTTCATTGAATCTCTAGGCCCTTATATATATTGTTAACCATGTCACAGAACTATTTGGAATAATAACTATTATGCAGAAGTTAACACAGATTAACACAAAATTTCCCGTCCCCCAGTGTCTCATCTATGTCTGATTCATAACAGAAAAATCTATCTAGAATTGAGTAGGTTTTACTTATAAATAACCCTCAACAGACATTTCTAAGTGAATGCAGTGCATTCAGTTGTGGGAGAGTAGAGCTCCCCAAAGCTTGCCACAACAGAATAGATTGACTCAACGTCTGGGAGGAGTCCTCTTTGGCAAATGGCCAGGCATCATTTGTTCTAGACACCAGATGGCGTGTCATTATAAGTGCAACAAGCGGTCATCTGGCACGCTCTCTGGGATTATTGCTACTGCATAATTGTTGGCCTGGAAAAAAAACCTTTTGTATTTTTAGGAGGGAAAATCCCTTATGCAGTGATTGAGTTTCACCAGATGCCTACCCCCCCTTCAAAAAAAATATATCTAGTAAAGCTGAGTATGTACATTGTACAAAATTGACCGTAAGAAAACAATTGGAAAGATCTTGATAGCTTTGCTATCAAGAAATATTTAGCTTTCCTAAAAAGAAATATTTCTTTTTAGAAAATATTTTAGCTTATAAATTTTCATACAAATCAAGAAAGAGAGATTTTACATACTAGGAAGGGTTTTATATCAGTCTTCCTGAACCTGACACTGTTAATTGGTTTAACCTGCAATTTCCAGTGTTCTAAACCAATGTGTTGAAGAAAACAGTATAGGTGGTTTTTCACTTCGGACTACACTTGAGCCCAAAGTTTTGTTGCTGAGTGAGACAGTTGTTAAGTGAGTTTTGGTCCATTTTACGATCTTTCTTGTCACAATTGTTAAGTAAATAACTGTAGTTGTTAAGCTAGTAATATGATTGATAAGTGAATTAGCTTCACTTAAAGGTAATCACTTGACCCTGGGATACTGCAAATGTCGTAAATATGAGCCAGTTGCCAAGTGTCCAAATTTTGATCACATGGCTTATCAACAGTTGTATGAAAAATGTTTCTGTCACTTTTTTCACTGCCATTTTAACTTCAGACAGTCACAAGTGAATGGCTGTAAGTCAAGAACTACCTATATTTGTCTGTTGTTTGCTTGCATCTTTATTTCATGTATAAGAGCACCTAGTTCACAGCAATTAGGCCATGTGTACAAATTTAAAACAATGTTACATGAATAAATAAATAAAATGCCATATGGGGAGGGGGAAACAAACATACCACAAATATCTAAACCATCTTATTCATTCTGAATGTGGAGAAAAAGCCAGGTTTTCTAGGCTTATTGAAAAGATACCAGAATTGGAGATGTTTGAACCTTGGGGGTGGGAATGGGGGAAGAGGAGAATACTACTCCAGATGGATGGGATGACAAAAGCATAGGGTCTAGTCTAAATATTCAAGGATGTGGTCAAGAAAGCTAAAGCTCAGAATGATCATCTGCTTGCAATGAATGCCCAAAATAACAAAGGTGTTATTTGGATATGTGAAGAACAAAAGGGAAGCCAAAGAATTGGTAAGTGTAATGATTGGTGAAGATGATGAGATGGCAATGAACAAGAGGCTGAACTACTTACAGTAAGTCCTATTTTGCATTTGTCTTTGCCAAAGGAAAAATATATGGTCCAACTTGCTGAAGCCATACTGCAGTGAGGGTGGGATGCAGAAAAGAAATGCAGGTCAAAATAATCTTGCTGTTTTAAAAGAAGGGATGGAAACTGGGTAAAAATTTCCAGAACTGTTAGGTCTAGTGATGGTTTATTGAGAAGGGCACCACCGCTTTATTGAATTCAGATGGAGCCACCTCTCAAACATGAATTCATTTCATGGATACCTTGGCAGGCCTTATATAGACAGGAGGGACATGGCTGTACAGAAGGGCAATTAACAGTCCCAAGTAGCCATTCGTTTTCTCAGGCATTACAGAGTGGAACATTTCCCAGGTAACAGGATAAGATCATGCCTTACTCAACTCAACTAGATTTGCCACATTCAAATGGATTTCAGTGACTTTAGTTGTTAGATGCATGGAGTATTACAGTGGCCCTGAAATAATCTTGTGAACTCTTTCCCCACACCAACTAATAAGTCACCTCAAAAAGGATCAGCAAATGCAATAAGTGAAAAAATAGATATGTCAAATCTTCCAACAACATTTAAAGATCTAATGAACAATATCTGCTGAGCTGAGCATTGAGGTTCGAACATTCTACTCAGTTAATGGTAGGAAAGTACACTATATTGCCAAAAGTATTTGCTCACCCATCCACATAATCAGACTCAATTGTGGGTGAATACTTTTGGCAATATAGTGTATATTTATACCAAAGAAGAAGAGTTTAGGGTGACATAATGTTTTCCCTAACCAGAGAATCAAAAACATTGTTAAATTGAACAAATCTAAATACATAGACAGTACATGTCTGCACCCTCATAAATATAATGTTGAACTATTTATATAATAAGGGACACTGGCTCAGTGGCTAAGATGATGAGCTTGTTGATCAGAAAGGTCAGCAATTTGAATCCATAGCACCGTCTAACGGAGTAAGCTTCCGTTACTTGTCTCAGCTTCTGCCAACCTAGCAGTTCAGAAGCATATAAAAATGCAAGTAGAAAAATAGGAACCATCTTTGGTGGGAAGGTAACAGTGTTCCATGCTGATTAGTCATGCCGGCCACCACTGTTCCCTTTAAGCTGCGTGGGTGTGCGACCGTGCAGGTGGCAGCAAAACACAGTGCAGCAGTTTCCAACTGCCGCGCAGCAATCTTTAGCATGCTGGACTTTAGTCTGCAGGTGGCAAGGAGGCTTCTGTCAGCTGGGCTGTGATATTATAGTGCCTGGACACACCCAGAGAAGGGTGGGCCTTTGGACAACAGAAATGTGGCCGCCTAGGGTTACGATTGGGCTCCCTCTGCTGGCATGTGGGTGATTGACAGGGAGGCCGTTCCCTCCTGGATCAAAGTTACTGAGGGGGGAAGCGGCAGCAGTGGCAGAAGCCAACTCTCCGCAGGACGTGCAGAGCATGCTTCTGTCGCGGTATGTCGGTTAAGCCCCCATGGCTGGCTGGGCTCCCCGCAGTTGGCTCCGCTTCCGAGATGCAGGTGTGTGGGAGGCCCTCGTCACGCAAGCAAGTGGAAACCCACGCCAGGTGTGCACATGTTGTCTGAATCCAGCCTCTGAGTTCGGAGCATTGGGGCTCAAGGGTTTTTTTTGCAGGAAGGGGGAGTCGAGCTGGTGCTCTGCAGATTTTATTTGATTTTATTGCTCGAAAAGAAAAAGAAAATAAAGGCTTCTTGGTCCGCCTGGACTGGAAAGTCAAAATCCGGAAAATTAACCTTGTTTAGGAAAGTTTTGCACTGATGGAAAAATAGTGTTTTCCAGTGAACGTTTTTTCACTACTTTTCCTTGTTTTTTTTTTGGCCTCTATTCCTTCTCTTCTCTTCTCTCCTCTTTTCTTTCTTCTTTTTTTCTTTCCTTCCTTCTTTCTTCCTTTCCTCTTTCTCTTTCTTTTTTCTGTCTCTTTTTCTTATCCTCCCTCGTCTCCCCTTTCTTTTTCTCTTTCTTCTCTTTCCTTTTTTTGTCTCTCTCCCTCTCCCTTCCTTCCTTCCTTCCTCCCCTCCCTCCCCTCCCTCCCCTCCCCTCCCCTTTTTGTTTGTTTCTTTATGTGCCCCAATTGCTAATCTACATCAGTTGGTAATTTATTCATAACTTGCTAATATCACTGCAGACTATTGGATAGTAAGGGGGAAAGTATAAAGCATATAAAGTAATTCATAGTATGGATAGAGGGAAGTTTTGATCCTTTTCTCATAGAGAGTCATCCATTGAACTTGAATACAAGTAGTCCTCAACTTACAACAGTTCACTTAATGACTAAAGCTACATCAGCACTGAAAAAAGTGAATTACAGGTGTTCTTCACACTTATGATCATTGCAGCATCCCCATGGCCACATGATCAAAATTTGGATCTTTGGCAACTGCCTCATATTTATGAGGGTTGCAGTGTCCTGGGGTCACCTTTTGCAACCTTCTGCCAAACAAAGTCAGTAGGAAAGTCAGATTGACTTAACAGGTTACTGATTTAACCACAGTGATTCACTTAACTGTAGCAAGAAAGGTTGTAAAATGGGGCAACACTCACTTAACAAATGTCTCACTTAGCAATAGAAACTTTGGGCTCAATTATGGTCGTAGATTGAGGACTACTTGTATAGGGAGATATCCTTACTTAATGGATATTTACATGGTAGAATTGAGTTTCAAATAACACTGATTTCGTTGTATTGGGTAACATCTATGAAAAAAATTCAGGTGCTCAGGCATGAAAATGTGCTGCTCAAACACTATATTTTTCCGCTCACACTGAAAAAAAATTAGAGGGAACATTGCCGGCCACATGACCACGGAGATGTCTTCGGACAGTGCTGGATCTTTGGCTTTGAAACGGAGATGAGCACCGCCCCCTAGAGTTAGGAACAACTAGCATATGTGAGAGGGGAATTTTTACCTTTATTTATAGAACATTCAGACCTTACATTGAAAGTTCACTGCACAACAGCTCAGTGTAAAGAATAGTTTTCAAATCACTTGTCATAACAAGAATGAAAGAAGATACCACCTGGCTTTTAAAGGAAGAATTTGTGACAAGCAACCTTGTCACAAGTTATTTCTCTTTGCTACAAAGCATTCAAATCTGCAGTACTCTTGAGTTTTACTAAGGGTATCCAAGTGCTTCCTCCAATTTTTATTTAAATCAAGTAGATTTCACATTTTAAAAAAAGAGGCACATAATGCAAGTATAATAATAGCCCAGTTATTCCATTAAAGAGTCTTGGTACAATATTTTTTCTGTACAACAGAGGGATTGTGGACAGGTTTCAGAACAATAGGGGGCAAAAAGACAGACTATTTTGAAGATAGAGACTTGGAAATAAGAGACATATCTCTAGCCTAATGTCAGCATGTTAGAGAGTCTCCACCTGCCAGAGCTTGAATAAGTGCCTCATTTTGACTTAAACAGTGACATTTTAATCTTAATTGCATCCAGGCCAGCAGGGGCCCAAAAAATATCTCCAAAGCCATTCAAAGGTAAATGAATCTGGCACATCTCCCAAGCAACAGAAAAGTTCCTCCTGTTGACAGGATATTTCAAGTTCCATTTTTTCTGATTCCTGTAGTTCTATATTCCATCTTTTATCCTGATCCAAATGGTTCCACAGCTCTTCAGAAAAGTTTTACAGGAAAATAGAGGGAAAGAAGGAACTGAAAATCATTTGTCTTACTTCCTTCTTTCAGCATAAATAGAAAAATGAATTCTGTATTCCAAGCTTGAGATCACAGCACCCTATTACATAGCACTTTCCACGTCCAATAGTAATAAGTTCACCTATGACTTCAAGAGAGATGTGAAGGAATGCCTGAAGCAACCCCTAATTAAGCAGTAAAATAGAAGCTTCTTTTGCACAGAAATAAAACTTACGAGGAATTTCAAGCCGATCATTGCAGCATTATCAGCTATCTTTAGAGGTAATAGCCTACTCCAATGTTTCTCAATCTTGGCAACTTTAATATGTGTGGACTTCAACTTCCAATTCCACAGAACCCAGCCACAACTTTTGCTACCTCCTTGACCCTTCAAAGACTCTGTCCAACCTTTCCTCTCCTGGCTGGTACTCAAGATTCGGAAGAATCCATACTGAAGACTTTCTAAATTTTCATCACTGAAGCTGTAAATCTGGTGCAATTTCATCCCCCTCTCTTGGCTGCCTTCATACCATAGTTCTGAACGTCTGATTAATAATGACTGATTGCAAAGAGTATGAATCCTATCCCCACCAGTTAGAACTGAAGAAATTTCTTGGATGAGAAGCGAAATGTCTTCAAGAAAAAACAAGAAAGTCCAAGTGCTGTTTGAAAAAAGTGCCTTTTGGGACAAACATGAACTTCCATAGACATTCTGATCAATAAATTTTGTAATCTCATCTGGCTCTATGATGAGATTACCAAAACATTTTGATCAGAATGTCCAAGTCCACAAAACACAGTAATGCTGTGATTTCATGGTCTTCCTTGTAACATTTTCTATTCAGATCTACCTGGGTATGAATTTTGCTACCGATCTACTGGATCTACCTGGGTATGAATTTTTTGGGCTCTACTATTCATTAAAACTACAGTGCCATTCTAGTAATATTTTATTTGCTTAGTGCTGATTGTTATTATATAATTTACAGCTGCCCACAGGTATAGTAAGTAGAAACTAAAGGAATGTTGGGCTGTATTTGTGTAATTGTATTTTCGAGACACTTTCAGTGAAAAATGAAACCAGAAATATTAAGTTATTAAACGAAATAAAAGGCTTATATAATTATGGTTGGTTTAATTTATTGGTTTAATTTATTTGTATGCCGCCCTTTTCCCTGAAGGGACTCAGGGCGGCTCACAACTCAAGGGAGGGGAAAATACAAACAGTGTGACAAAAACACAAAAACCATACATAGTTAAAAAGCACAACAATCATACCATTCGAAATGGGGCAGCGAGTCTTTAGCCCCAGGCCTGTCGGAACAGCCAGGTTTTAAGGGCTATGTGGAAGGCCTGGAGGGTGGTGAAGGTACGAATCTCCATGGGGAGTTCGTTCCAAAGGGTCGGAGCAGCCACAGAGAAGGCTCTCCTCATTAATACATGTCGAGACCAAAAAGCATATTATTTGAACATGTTAAATTTTCCAAACTTCTGAGCAAATGGCTCTATGTTTCTTAACTCTTTAGCACCAAATTCTATATTTTCAAATATAAACATTTTGTTTAAAGCACTCAAATCTATAGTTAGACATTTTAATAGGTGAGTGATTTGCTGTGGGGTTACACTCATTCTAAGATCACCAGATGGAATAAATGCAAATGAAGGTCCAATAGCTTCTTCTCTGATACTCGTGTTGCATTTTCATTAATAGAATAGAATAGAATAGACCAAGTGTGATCGGACAAACAAGGAATTTGTCTCTGGTGCATAAGTTCACAGTACATATAAACAGCAAGTAATAGGCCATAGGTCACAATGATAGTTAGAATCATTAATCATAAGAAGATGAGAAAAGAAAAATGAGACTGCTATGAGAATTAAATGTTCAGCAGAGGGATACTATAAAATACTATATAAGATATAGTGCAGAGTATATTGGAAATGTCCAGTATTTATTTGCCTTTTTGGAGAAACAGCTTTATAATAAAGGATTAATTTCAGTCAGGATTGAGGCCAATTGCATTGTCATGCTTATTAATTATCTTTGTCAAGATTTAGATGGAGGTAGTACTTCCTTCTCAATCCTTTTGGATCTTTTAATGTCATGTAATACCAACAATTTGGTTATCCTTATTGATCACATGCAAGAATTGGGGATTGGGGCACTGTGTTGCCGTGGTTGCATTCCTTTCCTACTGAACAATTTCATTCCGTTGTAAAGGAAGATAGAACAACCTGGTGGCCACTCAGTAATGGGATACCAGAGTTCAGTTCTCTTATTTAGCATACATATGAAACTGCTCTGAAGACTCAACTATTGGTTCAGAATGTAGGCCTACCTCTTAACAGCAAAACATGACCTTGTCACTACACCTCTGCTCTATGCTTGTTTTGAACTATGGAGCGCTAAATGGCTTAATGCAAGGTATTTTCCAGACTCTTGTCTCCAACCCGAACTGATCCATTCTCATGGAAATTGAGAAAGAGGCTCTTATTTATCATGTACTTCCATGCTGTCAAGTGGGTTGAAGCTAGGAAATATTACCTCTGCAATGGCTTCAAGTATTATAGAATAGCTTCCTTTGTGGCAGCAGACTGATAAAGAATGAACTGTTGAGAGTGCTGTTTTTGTCTATTTTGATGTTGTATTATTTTACATTTACACGACTTTTATTTTTAATAAAAATTTAATAAATATTTTAGTTCTTGTATTATTATGATCCCTTTACTAATACCATGGAAATGATATTTTAGTTTTCATGGGATAGGTGGGTGGGGATGGATAGATGATATAGATGATAGATAGATAGATAGATAGATAGATAGATAGATAGATAGATAGATAGATAGATAGATAGATAGATAGATAGATAGATGATAAAGCTTTAGGGCGTTTTTCTTTTGATATTCTATGAATGCACCTTGAAGAGGTTATGGAGTTTTAATTCAGAAATACTGACATCATAGAATTATAACTTCAGTGCCCTGGAAATGGGAGATCAGCATTCTGAATTAGCTTAAGTTGAAGACTAAAACACTTGCTTTTAATACCTGAATAGTTGTGGCTTAAAACAAAAGAAGAAAATAGAGCATTTGTACTCCTTGACTTTCCTTTGACCAACCTGAAGCTCTCCTATGGCATCAAATCCTATGACAACAAATTGGAATGAAAAGGAAGTTATTGTTCTAAAGTCTTTTGGAATATTTAAAATGTTCAGGGAGTAGTCAATACAATCAGCAGAAAGTTCAATTAGTTTTTGATTTATGATGCCATATGTTCTTTCTTTCATGAATGATGTCATTAACATCAGACTCAGCTGGCTTGTTCATCTGTCTCCATCCATTTTTTGTTGAACACTAACTCTAAACAGATGGGGAATTTTGTGGTCACAAATGGAATTGTTAATCCTTCATTGTTCTTATGTCAAACAATCAAAAGAAATTTATTACCAAAAACTAAAAAAGACCACTTTCTGGTCATCAGTGAACAGAGGAGGGGAGATGATAGTTATTTTAAGTGCTGAAAAGTAAATCAAAATAATAGATTGACTTTGAAGCATATACAAGAATAGAAAGCTGTAATGCATCTCATCTTTGTTTCCCCAATTGCCATTCTCAAATATTCAATAAATAAAATACCTCATGTAACACATCCATATACCTTGAAACAAAAGTTAGTTTTTGTACTAACTTTGTATTAAGCTATTATATTCCAGAGGATTTTTTACTAGCAAATTCCAGATTTTATCATGATAAATATTTGGTTAATAAATGTTCTAATTCCCTGCAAGTTTAAGAGAAACACAATACTCTGCTTAAGAATAAAACTTTTCCCACAAGAATGTCATCACTTTTCCCTTTTTTTTTTTTTACTTTGTTGTCGTTGATAGGGTTGATTGTATGCTTTTGTTTCATTTTGTTTTTCTGTTTTGTATTTGACTTTTTATGATAAAACAATAAAGAACATTAGAGAAAAAAATGACATCTGTGTTGATCACAAGGATATTCAATTTTTGTTTATGTTTCTAATGACTTTTCAAAGTCAGATGCTGAACATTTTGTGAAGTGCTCCTTGTCCTGGCCTAATAAGAGATGAAATCCAATATCTGGAAAGCCATAGATTCCCATCTGTATTCTATCTGCTAAGAGAAACATTTTAATTATGTCTTCTTTATAAAAATTACCGTGTTTCCCCCAAAATATGACATGTCCTCAAAATAAGGCCATGCCACATTTTTCTGATGGGCAAAAATATAAGCCCTCCCCCGCAAATAATCCCCCTGGACAACCTCCCACCTCCAGCCAGACAGAGCGCTGCTCACCAACCTAGCGGTATCCCGAAGATACCAAGCCATGGGAACCGGGGGGGGGTGGGGGGAAGCAAAGGTGATTGTGTTGCTTGGCGCCTTCGGGATACCGCTAGGTTGGTGAGCAGCACTGTGCTCAGTTGAAGAGGCGGGTTGCCGGGTGGCTACTCTCTTGCAAGCGGGCTCCCAAAGACCTGGGCACAGCCTCAGGGACGAATGGCTGTGTTGTGCTATTGCAACAACGCAATATAATAGCCATGAAGTGATCATGCTCATGAGCAGCCACCAAGCAAACCCCATTTCCAGCCGTGCACAGCGCCATTCACTGACAGGGGTATCGGCAAGCTGTGTAAGTGCCTGTTTGCCACCCGCCTGCTCCTGCAGCTTGGCGCCTTCGAAATGCCAGTGAATGGTGCTCTGCACAGCTGGAGAGGGGGGTTGTGCAAGCTGCTGTTCCACTCGCTCATGCACCTCCCAGCCTCATGATGCCCTGACCCAGCTCTCCCTGCAGAGCCAGGGCACCTTTTCTGTCACCACCGCCATCCCAGCATGGCTTTTTCCATGGCTTCCAAATCGAGTCTTCCAGCAGTGGCTGGGTGTACACTCTATGGTTGTGGGCCAGCTGCTGGCAGAGCGTACAACCATAGAACATACGCCCAGAATGGCCACTGCTGGAAGACTCAGTTTGGAAGCTGCCGAAAAAGCCACGCTGGGATGGTGGTGGCGGCGGCGGTAGCAGAGGTGCCCTGGCTCAGCAGGGTGAGCTGGGCCAGGGCATCATGAGCCTGGGAGGCGCATGAACGAGAGCAGAACAGCCGCTTGCGCAACCCCCCTCTCCAGCCGTGCAGAGCGCCATTCACTGGCATTTTGATGGCGCCAAGCCGCGGGAGCCAGGCAGCGGTGATACACATCAGTGAATGGTGCTGTGCCCAGCTGGAAAGGGGGTTTGCTGGGTGGCTGCTCGTGAGCGTGGTCGCTTCATGGCTATTGTATTGCGCTGCTGAGATAGCGCAACACAGCCATTAGCCCCTGAGACTGTGCCTGGCTCTTTGGGATGCCGCTCGCAAGAGAGCAGCCACCGGCCACCCCAAAACAATAAACCCTCCCCTCAGAATAAGGCCCAAGCCATATTTTGTGAGTAAAAAGAAAATAAGACCCCATCTTATTTTGGGGGAAACACGTTATATCTGTGTATGTGTCAATAAATACTCTTATCAAGGAGCTGGAATTGGTGACTGCAGCTTTTGGAACACTACCTTGTTCATGCAACTTGCACCCATTATCAATTATGCAACGATTACAGTCAGTTAATTTTAGTTTGATATTGTGGAATATAATACATGAAAAGACACTCTATATCTTGTTACAGATTATAGATAGGGTGCATGTGTGTATATCTGTAGTACATTGGTGGGTTCCGGATCCCATTGCAACCATCCGCAACGCTCCGCAACAACTCTGCGACGCTCCAGTTGCTTGTTGGAGCGTCGCACAGGTGCCGTACGCTCTGTGTGCGTGCGTGAAAGCCCCAATTGGCTCAAATACCGGTAAGGAGCGTGGGCGGGCGGGCGGGCCCTCCGGAGCACCGTACCAGAATGGTACCTGGTGCTCCCAGCAGGCACTAGTACACCTGTACCAGGGTGTACCGGTCGTATCCCACCACTGCATTTTACATAGTATTTTATTACTCTGGGACAGAAACTGCATTGAATCTTGGTTGAAAAAATTGGATTGGATCTGGGTTCATCCAGACAAAATCCAGACAATGACTAGAAGACATCAAGGAATTAAGAGTTTCTTCAATCCTCCATCTCTTTGCTCTAATCCTCTGGTCATCTTAATGCCTGGAGATCAGATGTAGTAGCCTTAAGACGAAAGACTGTCCACGATTTCCTCTTCTGCTTTTACAAGCAATAAATATCAGAGGATCTTCAGACTCACATTTAATATACTAAGGTAAAACACTCCTAGTTCACAATCAATAGGATGCAATATTACAGAGCCAAAAGTTCAAGCCAATTATAAAAACTACAAGGCATCCTTGTTTAAATAGGAATAACAAAGAGAAACTGCTACACACAACAACCAATAATAATAAAATACATAACAGGATGTTTTGAACTTATAAAAGTTTTATTCTTGTACCCCTGCTTGACCCAATTGGTGTGGAGATAGTGAAATGGCAAACCAAAACATTATTTACTATATTTTTCTCTCATGACAAAACTATCATTAATTCCAGTGATCACCACTAGTGAATGAAATCTGAATATCTCCAATTATAATCATGTGTAAAAATAAACATGAATGTTGGAGTTCTTAATAGAAAATGACATTTACATATAATCCCCGTATAAAATTTTGAATTGATTTATCCCCTGAAATGAGAAAACACTGCTTAAAGTTTTTTTAAAAGCAAATTAATATAATTTCATAGATGCTTCAAACAGGGATGACAGCTCTTCTTCTGTTTGAGGGCGAGGGGATAATTTAGTCACTCTCTCCTATAAGAAGAAAAAGACTTTTGTAAAGTTCTAGGAAAAACCAATAGCTAGGTAGAATACAAATCACAGATAAGATCTGGCGCAAAAAAAAATTTTATTAGACAACCTGCCTTGTGCAGTAATCCTAATAATATACATTCAGTAATTTTATGATACGAGATATTAGAATTTCAGTTCAAAGGGTGCAATCTTATTTCTTTTGGAAGAAAGACCTTTTTAATTAAGTTTTGAATTTTGAAAAATAGAGAAGCATATACATACATACATACCGTATATATATATAATGCTCTTTTTGAATATTAGATTCTGATTCATGTCCATAGTTCAGCAGCTTTATTACTGTTCTTTTTTAGCCATGTGCTGAATAAAAAATGACAAAAAACCTCATACTAGAGCTAATAAATTTAGGGAATTTGAGGTCCTTCAGATGTTGGTGACTTCTAACACTCAATATCCCAAGATACACTGCAAGTGATCAACAGTGATGGCCTATAGACTTCCCATTTGTGACCCTGAAAGAATAATAATAGCTTCAAGTCTTTTTTCCTCATACCTTCATTTAACTCATGCATACATATGCACAGCTGTTTGTTATCAAATGTTGTAATGGGACAGCCATTTTCTGAGAATAAGTGTGATTATCATTAAATGTTCCTGGATAAGCAAATGTTTACTTTTTTTTCTTTTTGCTCTCTTTTTGAGGCAGAACATCTATGCAAAAAAAAAAAGAAGCCCTATAACAACTTGTTCTTTATACACTGCTGCTAAAAGAAGCAAACAATATTCTCAGAGCCAGCATGAAAATACAACAAATTAAGACCTGGTGGTTATTTTCAGAGAAATAGATCTTGCAATCGGTCCTACCTGAGGCAGGGTGCCTTTGACTAAAGCGGGAATATCGGCTTTTGAATAACCAAGGGCAGCTAAACCATCATCAACATTGAGATCAAATAAAATTTTTCGGAGAGTGTCTGCCAGAATAAGCCCAGCATCCTTCATCTTGGCATTACTGATGTTAGCTCCTAAAAAGAAACATCAAGTTTGTAAAAAATAGTGTTATAACTTATCATATCATTGAAAGCTCATTGATGTATATCTTTACACATTAAAGAAGTTATTTTGCTAAGAACAACATCAACTTAAAGTTCATGAAATCACTTCTCAATTAAAGCGGTTTACAAAATATAGTCTGAGCTAAAATGGGGGGGGGGAATGAGAGATCAGCTTAGCTGCCGTGAAAAATAGTTTGTTTGCCATTTTTGCATTTAGTAAGATCCATTATTTGGAAGCTGCCCAACCCAAGTTAAATCTCAGGTGTGCTAGACAATGGCAGCCAGAACAGGTGAGCAGGGACAGCTGCCGAAGTCTTGTTTAGAAGAGGGGTCACATTCAGCATTCCATTGTGATTTTGTTCTATCACTTTAGAGAATTTAATTCTAACTAATTTAATTGAAATCTAACTCCTGTCAACATTCTCAAATTAATGTCTTTCCCCTTGCTTATTGGATCTATCTACTTTCATGTCTTATTTTTCTTTACCAAGGCAAGCTAAGGCAAGCTCAGTGCTGATATAAAGCAAGATGGAAACCTGTGTCTCCTATATTTTACTCACACTAAACTTTCTGATATGCACACGAAAAGAGTAGCATACAATTAATTTATGAAGTTCAAGGCTATCAGGAGATGTGTGGCCAACAGAGATTTGAATTTTAAAACTGAATTAGACATACGCATGGAGGTGGACCTCCTAACATTGCAATATAACAGGCAACATAAGATTTATACAAGCAGCATATTTTAAAAGCTTGGGGAACACTAAGGAGCACAATCAAAATGGGCTATTCTCTTCCTGCCTTATTTGTGTGCTTCTGGAATATACCTGGTTTTCTAGGCTGGATGGAATGAGCCTGACCCATCCATCCTCTCAAGGCATTACAATCAAAAGAAATGGAATGTTTTAACATAACATCAAAGTTGACCAGTCTAACCTCTGTTACCAGGCTAAATGTCAATGATCTTCCTTATATCAGTTCTGGTATCCTCCACAGTTCAAATGAGAACAGCTTTTTCATTTCCTAGGCAGTTTCCAAAATCAAATTGCCAGGAAAGGCAAACATTTATTGTCTCCATCTCCTCTGGCAGATTTTTTAAAAACATGAATGACTTTTATCATCAGACTCTTACCCATGATTTGGGCAGCTTCCAAGTGGCGCTCTGGACACATTGGTGCTGTGAAGGTAAACACTGCTGGAGAGGTGAGGATGACCGAAAGGCCATGTGGCTGGAGCAAAACAAAACAGCACATTTATTTAGACATATTACCAATAATCATCGATAGAATTCACTGAAAAATCATAGGAACAAACTTACCATGTTCTCCCCAAAATAAGACAGGGTCTTATTTTCTTTTGATCCCCTAAATAAGCAATTGGTTTTATTTTCAGAGAGGCCTTATTATTTTTGAGATGTAGGAAGCAGTGAGCGTGGTTACCTCATGGCTCCTGCTGTGATGCAATATTTTCGGGGACGGCTTGTTTTCAGGGGATGGCTTATTTTAGTGTATGTGCTCAAAAGCCTGATTGGGCTTATTATCTAGGGAGGTCTTATTTTGGGGAAAGCAGGGTATATCATTAAAGACAAAGGACTAATGGGTATATTAAATTGTTACCACTAAGGAATGATCCACATTATAATCCTTTGCTTTATAATTCTTCACCAAACCGGAAATTGGATAAGACATGCCGTGGCTGGAAAGAACAAAGAACCTGAATTAGTACCAAAATTATGGAATAAAGAAATCATGTAGGCAATTTGAACAGATACAAGTTGATAATAATGTAATTGTCCAGAAAAAGGTACAGAAAAAGTATCTGTGAGCACCTCACCTCCCAATCCTCTCAGCCAAAGTGTGTTTTCATTTCAGTTGTACAAAGACTGTTACTAATGGTGATATAATCAAAACCCAAGTGAATTTCTCTAAATTGTTTATTTTGAAGCCTTTTGATTTTTACCAAACATTTGTTTTGTTAGTGCAAATAAAAATGATGTACTTAACTTACCAAAGATGTACACCAGCATTTCCAAACCCAATGCCAGCAAAAGCACTTGCCAGATGCATGTTAAATCTTGCTTCTTGATCTTCTGGATTCTTTATGGCTCTACCAATAAGAACAATATTTTATTCAAGAAAGCAGAAATGTTCATATGTATAAGATAGGTTCTTATAGTATGTTAAGTGTTAACAAGGTATTACTCTTCATTTTTTGATAGACAATAAATCCTTTTTTGTATCTTAGCAGCAAGCGTATTATTTTTCATGCAGAAATCCCAACTTCAGTTTCCTCAATCTGGTGGCTTCCAGCTGCATCATACTACAATTCTATCACTAGCTTTGCTATGTAGGAACAGTGATGTGCAATCAGGGGAGGCAGGGGAGGCAGAGCCTCACCACTGTCATCATGAAAAGAAAAGAAAAATGTAAAAGGAAAAAGGCTGAGGTAGTTGCTGTCAGAGTCACAGTGGATGACTCTGCTTAGTGCTTAACTGTTTAAAAAAGCCTCTAAAAAAGTGCCCTCTACAGGAGAACCACGTGCCTCATTTAGTCTGACTTTATGATCACTCGAGCAGAGTTAAGCAAGGGTTAAAAGCCGAAACATTCCTTATGTAGATGAGGCACGTGGTTCTCTTGCTGCCTCCGGTAGATGGTGGTTTTTTTAGAGGCTTTTTTAAACAGTTAAGCAGAGTCATCCATTGGGGACTCTGGCAGCAGCTAACACAGCCTGACCTCAGCAGCTCTTGCCTTTTTCCTTTTATATTTTTACATTTTCATGATAGCAGGCAAGAGCAGAATTGAAATCCTCTGTGATTGTGAAACAACTGGAAAAGGTATGTGGGTCGGAGGGAGGGGGAGGAATTCAAAATTAATGTAATTTGTAAGTAACTGTAAGTAATTTGTCTGTGTGTGTGTGTGCGCGCGCGTGTGTGTTTGTTTCTTCACTCAGAGGGAAGGGGGTAGGAGAGGCAGGGATGGCAGCCTTCCAGCTTTCTTTCTCTGTGTCTTTCACCCGCCTCTGCTGGCAGGCTGGCACTTTCTTTCTTTCTAGAAAGTGGCTTGTTTCAGAAGAGGAGCAACCCGCCAGCTTTCTTTCTCTGTGTTGGGGCAGCCCGCCAGCAGAGGCGGGTCTTTTACCCACCTCTGCTGGTGGGCTGGCACTTTCTTTCTTTCTAGAAAGTGGCTTTTGGCCGCCCCGCTGCTATGTCCACGGGGCGGCCAAAAGTCGCTTTCTTCCTTTTTGCCTCACCAGCTATAAACCTCACCGCATGTCACTGTGTAGGAATGAGGATAAGTGACTTTTGTAGGACTGTTAGGTAGCGTAGCTTATGATGGGAAATGCTCTGCAAGTAGAAATGGATAAAAGAAAGATCCAATCTCTTATATACAGTGAACTGAGGGTGTCTACAAATATTGATAGACTTTTTTGAGGAATTCTTGAGGAGTGGAAAGGAAGATCATTTACATTCTTTGTTCCCTAAAAAAAGGATATGACAACTACCAATATCAATATTCAAAATGTACATGTTGGAAAAGAATCTCAAACTATGTTGTTCAAGAGTGTGGTGCATTGCATTTGTTCTGAATTAGCATCATAAAGATTTTGTGTTGTTGCTTAGTAAAGAGGACTGTGAGTATCCAACTTTTGTGATGTGTCAGATTTGCTTAGTTGGACTTTGTAATTGCTGTCTTTCAGTAATTTGATGTCCTGCACAATTCCTCAAAAAATTGGCTGGGAACAATGGAATTTGTAATTTAACATATCCAGATAACACTATATTATGGCAAACTGTTTTATTTGCTCTTTATGAACTTATTTCAGGAAGTAGCCTGATTAACTCTAACTCTAATCCTAACCCTACACAACACAGATTTTATATTTTAAAGTTTAAGTAATCATTTGAATACTGAAAGGGGAAAAAAAATAATACAAGGATAAAAGGTCATTTGAAGACCTGTACCTCTTTAAGTATTTGGAAACAATCTGTAATGCATGGACAGCCCAGACATCACTGATTGGGTTGCTTCCTTGATAAGCTGGCCGGTTCACTGGGTTTGAAGGACAAGGGCTGCGCTTGTTGTAGGGTAGAGCAGTGTAGGATTCAAGAGCATGGCTGGCAGGTTGAATGGGAAAGTGGGGAGAAATATATAAGGATTTGACTTTATGGGTTGTTTCCTATAAGGATTTGCAAATCAATATTATTTGGGAAAACAGAAGGTCAATGACTGTTCCTGACCTTTTCAAAATGGTAAAATGGTAGCATATCTTTGTACCTAGACTTAGCGCAACTATTTCCAAAATACTACACAAGGTGTGCATCATATTGAGCTACCAACAAACTACATACAGGGTTTGATTATGAGAGGATGAATGTTTTCCTAATGCTTTTTTTATTCCTCCTCAGGACCAAATATGTTCCCTCATAATCCATTAAGGTCAATTTAAGCAAAAGAAATTGAAGTGCAGTATGTTTCAATAAAAGATAACTAGGGCTTGTCCTGATGGGGTCAAATGGGTTACTTATTCCACATTTTTGTCCTCAGAGAAACTTCTGGCTGAACGCATAGAAAAGCAGGGAACTACCATTGGAATTGTAGCTAAGGAGGCAAAAACTGGGCCTCTTTCCCAACTTGTTTGCTCATATGTAAGGCAAAAGCAATAGACTTCATGATTCCACAACCTGTTGGGCGTACAAACTATACCCAAGGGATAGCCAATCTATTTCACTCAAACTCTGCTTTGCTTCTCTTCTGAAATGCTTCCTATGTTTTTTCACTACCTGTGGACAGAGCTGCCTCTTATCAGACTGTTGCCCAGGCTACATATCTTCCTCATGTCTTCTAACATCATTCCCACATGCAGAATCATCCCAAATTGTGAAGTTAACTAACGTATAACTAAAAAAGTTGTATAAAATATACTTACCAAAGCACATCAAAACCACTATTAGCTGCCACCCGCTCTGGCATATGGCGAGTGTGTAATGGGTCAATAATACCCAAAGTAGGCTTAATGGATCTAGATGCAATGCCTAAATATAGAAAAATATTTATGTATATTTAGAAATGAGAATTTTCTAAATAGATTTTGCAATAATGGTTAAAATGATTTACACTATGCAAAATCATTTGACCCTTTCAAATAATTAAGAATATTACTGAGATTTAAATAAAATTTCAGGAAAGAAGTTTCTTAAAAAGCCAGGAGGTATTATAAAATTAAAATAAATGCAAATGTACAACCCTTACCAGTTTTTACTTTTAGTTCTTTGTAATCAAAAATAGCAACTCCAGTGGTTTCACTTCCAGTTCCAGCTGTTGTAGGAACTTTTGAAAAGAGCAAATTAAATGTAATAGTACACTTAGCTACACATTACGCACACAATAACGTTCATCAGAGGTGGGGAATGTGCTGCCCTCAGGTACTGATGGCTTATAATATTTCAGCTTTACTTCAAAAGCTGTAGCAACTTCATCTGGAATTCAATAGCACATATATGAATAAAAGGTATTTACTCATCAGTAAATCAACCAATTTATTGTGAACTGTCAAACAGCCTGTACAAAGTTGTCAGGTGCTATATTACATCCCAGTATTGGTCTTAGGAGCAATATAATGTCATGATGTAGAATCATTGTGCGAAAAATGGTGAAGACTAGGAAAAAATAATTCTAAAACAAGAGTAAGAAGAAAAACTTGAGCAAAATACACTTTTATAATCAAAAGTATCTGTTATCATTAGAAAAGTTCTCTACCTATGCAAGTATTTCCATGGTGTGATTTCCCCAAATAGCTCAAGAGAATCCAATCCAATTAGTTTACAAAACCAATTCAAATAAGAGAACTCAAACCTCTCACATAAGCTCTATTGTTTTACAATCATCCCTCACCCCCAGTCCAGAGCTTTTCCTTACCTGCTATCAGAGGTTTGAGATGGTGTGTAACAGGCTTGCCTTTTCCAATAGGAGCATTGACGTAATCTAAGAAATCTGATCTTGGACTTGATGCATAGAGATCAGCAGCTTTACAAGTATCTATGACTGAACCCCCACCTACGGCAACATAGGAGTCAAACTCCCCCTTTTTGGCAAACTCAATGGCATCTAGGAAACTTGAAATGAAAAAAAAAATCATTTCAATTTATTTTACACTTATCCAACGCACAATTTATAAAATATCGTGATGTGGAGTCATATCTAATATCTAGAGTGCACAGCTTCTCCATCTCTGCCTAATGATTCCAGTAGGCTGCACAAACGCAGGGAAGAACAAATACCTTTGGTCTGTGGGTTCCACTCTCACATTATCATAGATTTGGAAGTTTATGCCATTGACTGTCAGAGACTCTAACACTGCTGTCATGGGAGGAAGCTGACAAAGAGTCTTATCTGTCATCACACAAACGTTTTTAGCACCCCAATTCTGCAAGTCCTATAGTAAATGAAAATATAATTAAAACAAAGAAAGTGAAAGGGGTGAAATCTGAAAATGTTGTTCCATCGTAAAATGCCAGATATTCAACTTGATAGTTGGCTGCCCATTGTAGGGCTCCCAAATTATCACTAACTTGTATCTTAATGTGGATTTCTGAAATGGAAAGAATAATTAACAGATTAACATGGTCTCAAAGGTATCTATTGCATCGTCTTTTCCAATTGGATCCCTTGGATCCAGTTGGAGGAGTATAATAATTAATTCCTTGACTGCAATATTGCCAAAACCAAATGGAGCCTTTCCAAATCAGGGTCTCTCCATATGTATTCGAGTTCAAGTCTCGCAATCCTTATCTGACCTAACCAAAAACAATGGCAGATGCAGGATATTTTATAATTCTGTTTCATGTGATATAGATACAATGTATGTAAAATTCTTCCTCTTTTTCAAAAAAGAATTAAGTAACCACTTTTTTTGAAATATTGGAAACTATTCTATACCATTCCCACTTCTTTAGTAACTCCTTCTCCATATCGGATATTGGAAACAGCCATCTGGAAAAAACAACAACAACAACATTTCAGTAAAAATAGTTTAGGGAAGTATGTGCACAAGTCATCTTTTAATATAAGTAATGGAAATGTGCCTTTCAACAAGTAGCAGTTTGTTTAGTGTCTTTACCTCAAAGGCATAGTCTGTTTTCCCCAAAGCAATATCTTTAGTACCTGGAATGAAAACAATGCAGTTAGCTTGCTGTTTAGTTTATGGAAAACAGAAATTCTACTGGAATGGCCATTGCATTTGAGATTCTGTAATGTTTTAAGAATTTCACCATAGAGATGAAGGCAAATGTATAAAATGCTATCCCTGTCATGGAAACTGAAGACACATATTACAGCCATCATAAAGGCATTTCCAATCACAAAGTAAGCATTTATCAGAAAGAAAATTAGGTATGATTTTCCCAGTTGCAATGTATGGCTGTGAAAGTTGGACCATAAGAAAGACTGAGCACCAAAGAATTGAGGCCTTTGAACTATGATGCTGGAGAAGACTCCTGAGATCCCTTGGACTGCAAGACAATTAAACCGATCAGTCCTAGAGGAGATCAACCCTGACTGCTCTTTAGAAGGCCAGATCCTGAAGAGGAAACTCAAATACTTTGGCCACCTAATGAGAAGGAAGGACACACTGGAGAAGAGCCTAATGCTGGGAAAGATTGAGGGTAAAAGAAGAAGGGGACCACTGAGAATGAGGTGGCTGGATGAAGTCACCAAAGCATCACCAAATGGATTCCAGAGGATGGTAGAGGACAGGAAGGCCTGGAGGAATATTGTCCATGGGGTAGTGATGGGTCAGACAAGATGTCGCAAGTAACAACAACAAATCTTTTAAAAAAAATTATGATACTCTTAATACTGCAGGGGTTCAACTTTTTTAGTTACTGTTTTTAATTTTAAGAACACCTCTAGGCCTAAGGCTGGCACATTGCAGCCTGCCATCTTCCCATTTACTTTCATTTAAATTTAAAAGAATCTTTAAAAAGATCAGGTAATCAGAGAACAGATTAGTTATTCTCTCCCCCTCCCTTCCATATTTGCCCTTCTGTTCCAAATATGGCATGGCATTATTTCTGGACTTAGCTACATTTAGAGTAGACCTATTGAAAAAAATACTCACCTTTATAATAACCAGGTTATTGCTTTGCTTTCTAGCTAAATCTAGAGCCAATCCAGCCATATTTGTTCCAGAGTGCACCACATAGATTGATCGATTGATCGATCCCTTCCTATACAAAAATGAGATATTGATTCCCTTACTGAGTCAAACCACTTCTGTCTGGAAGCTGCATTCAATATTTAGTTTCTGAATTTATGGCCAAACAATTAAGCCATGATAATAAGTCTACTAATAAGCTTTGGGACGCAGGATGCTTCCAACAATTAATATAGAAACATTTCTGTTTTCTCTATCTGTACTTTAATCTGCTGTCTTTGGATTGCTTGTTATGCTCTCTCTCATTGGTTCTCCACACGGTCGACTTCCTCTAATGTCTGAGTCTGCAATAATTTCTGTAATTAATTTGACATCCCAACAACATGTCCAAGCCACTTCCATTGTTTTCTTTGGATGGTACAATAGAAATCCTGCTGTTGTATTATCTGGTAGAGCTAAGCTTTTGTTAAAGACTTCATTTGTCTTGCAAAATTATATGTATTGTTCTCTTTGAAACATGTGAATTTTTGCAAAATCCATTCTTTTACCATCCCATTTATCACTGTTGTTTCATTTTTTTTATTTGAAATCTATATATAATTCTTTTTCATTTTCATTATGCAAAGTGGCAAGAAAAGTAAAAGCAAAATAACATACTCTCCTAGCCCAACCCACCTCAAAGGATTGTTGTTGTGTAGAAAATAGGAGGAGGAAGGGGTATGAGGTATGTTCACCACCTTGAGTTATTTATAAAGAATAATAAAGGCAGGATAAAAAATAAAATAAATACAAATAAAATAAATAATAAGCAAGTTTTGCTTTGCAAATGACCAGCTTCAATTATTCCTATTGCTTGAACTGTTTTAATTGTAACCTACTTTGAGGTTTTGTTTTTAAGTGGATGCTGTATAGAAATTTTGCAAATAAACAAATTATTAAATTTAACAATACATGAATGAAACAAGAGTTACTGTAATATATGTGTGTTGCTCTTCCTGTAGGCAGTTTATGGTGGATCTGAATGGTCTCATTCATACATTGATTGATCCACATTTTCTTAGATCCAACACTGCCATAGGATTGAGTGCTCCTTGGCTATTCACATATTTCAGAGATGAGAATGGTAAAAACACAGACAAATTGTTGCCCCCGTCACCCCAAATGTAATAAGTGATTCTATATTTTTTTTCTTGGGATGTCCAGAGTTTATTTTCCTAGAATCATAGAGTTGATGAATTAGCAATTCAGCAATCAAAGTCTAAAATTAAATCTGCTGTCCTCCACTCATGCTTTTAACCTGCCCAAGAAGCAAACATTCTAGATCAGGAGTAACAAACTTGATTTCAATGAGGACTGTATCAGCATTGTATTTGACCTTAGAAGGCTGGGGTGGGCGTGGCCAGGGTAGGCATGGCCAGCTTGACGTCACTCATGTCGGGGGTGCCTGTGGTGGCCTGAGCTCTCTGCCAGCAAAAATGGACTCCTGAGCTTTTTGATGGCAGAGGCACTGTGGGGTGGTCCTTCGCTGTTTCCAGGGTGGCCCCATGGGCCAGACCTAAGTACCCTATGGGCTGGATCCAGCCCCTGGGTCTTGAGTTCGACACCTGTTCTAGATGGATTGCAAAGTTAAACCATTAGATGACTCTAACAAAACCTTAGAATGTGGAAGTTTGCAATGGACTAATTGGGATTTTTTTTTTGCTGTGTTCTACAACTCTGATTTTTTTTGTTCTACCACAAATCATAGTGACATGATGTCTCTTAACAACTGTTGTAAGTTCAGCACAATCAAGTGATATTTCACTTAACACCACATTACTTAATGATGAAGTTGCTGGTACCAAATATGATCATCGAGGGCTACTTGTATAACAATTATTATTATGTGTAACATTATTATATATAAAACATAGTATTTTTATATATAATTAAAAAATAACAGCATTTGAGGAAGCAGAGTTAGTACATCCTACATGTATTTCATCGTATGAATATCCAATCAGGGATTGCCAAGGAGGGATTGTTTCTTCCGTTTTGACTCAAAGAAACACATGTTCCAAAATTCCAACCTGCACCTCCTCCAAACTCTTAAGATGCTGTGCAATTCATCTAAAATCTGCTACCTATTAGATAATTGACCTTGGGGAATGAAAAACATTGTCTCCCAATAAAGCTTCCTGGTCAAGCGTTATCCCCAGACATAAAGATTCTGATGCAGTACCAGACACAGCATGATGATTTGCTAACAATATACTGTCCATCAATCCTTAGGTTTTAACTCTTGAAAAAAACTTCTGGCCTGGTTTACTTGGTAAAATAATTACTATTTGTAATGGTGATTTAATATCTGCAGAACTTGGAACAGGGAATAATTAATGTACTGACATAGATACACAAAAAAATAACAGTTCACCTTGACTGTAAGTGTGAGAATGAACTGGACACGTGCATCTATTGAAAAGAAAAAAGGAAATTGATTACTGTAAGGAAGTATTGAGAGGAAATATCAACATTGTCTATAGAAACAATTGATAGCTTTAATTCACAAGCACATTCTGCCACCTCGTGGCAATTGCCTCTTATTGAAATGTCATTGATTGTACAATATCACAATCTAATCTGAATGTAAATTTAAACAGGGCTTAAAATGAGGCAATTTACATTCATTTCAATGTAAGATTTCAACCAGTTATTTATTACATCTATTAATGGCAGTTTATCTTTGCTATATTTTATCTTTGATTTTATAAAGTAGTCATAGGAGCAACAAATTATTAGGACTTTCAAGAATCTTTCTAAGGCTAAGAGTACATTTTGCATGTTCACTTTGCCAACCCTTTGAACCATGTTTATAAAACAATTTCATTGGCTCCTATGGCATTTATTCACAAGTAGTGGTGCATATAATTTAAAGCTACTTATTCAATTATTGAATTCTCATGTATTTATTATTTTGCATAGGCTAGTTGCTCCTGGGCACTACGTACTATCTTTTAAAACTGAGGCAATCTGAACATTTTATACAATAAATGTTAATTCATGGTCCAGTATTTTAATAGGACTCAATAAATATGGATAAGTCTCTCATGTCAACTCTTTCCACCTACTGTCTCTAATCCGTTTATACCTGCACATTTTTGAAATAATATCATTCAATTCATGTTAAAAATGTATTGCTCTCCTCCAAAAGATATGTTTAAATGAGTGGTTTTATTTATATTTTTTAAAAGGAGAAACTACATAGGAAAATATATCTTTATTCCAAACAATTACTAATTGGTTTCATTTTTCTTCAGTGAAAAAAAATGTTACTATGACATTTTAATTACTATATTTTATATTTCAATATTTCATCCCCCCCCCCAATATTCTGGGTAGAATATTGCAATTCTACTCCGAGTGCATATGCTGCAGAGGGTAGCTACATATTCAGTACATGAATAATATTAAATAAATAGGTTTTGTTTCGATTTGTAAATTACAACTTTTCTATGTGTTGCTGCTCTGTTTCACAATGCACCAAAGTCAATTTCTTTCTTTCCCTTTTATTTGTTTGCATTTACTTCAAAAATTAGACGTATAAACCAAAGTCCATTTCTGTGCTTGAACAAATAACTTTCTAAAACACAGACGAGCATTTTGTTTGTCTCTCTCTTAGCAGGACGCTTGATGGAAATAAGTAAATTAAGGTATCAGCATCCAAAGATAATTATCCCAGAACTTGGCTTTACAACCTGTGAAATCCTCAAGCCTTTTCTTACACAGGTTTGCTGCGGTTTTGTTTTTCCTAACGCCGCAAAGAAACGAAGCTTCCAAACCCGATTCCAATTTCGTGGAAAGTAAACCAAGTTGCTTTTGCCAGATGCTCCCAAACGAACCTTCCAAGCCTGATTCCAATTTCGTGGAAAGTGAGCCAAGCTGCTTTTGCTAGACGCTCCCAGGACGAAGCAAGAAACTAAGGCACAAACACTCACGCTGCCAGCTGCAGCTGCTTCAGCAAACGAGCCACCTTCTCGCGTCCTCCTCCTGCCATGACTTCTGCAGCTCTGCTTGGGATAGCAAGGGACGACGGGAAAGCGAAGTTAGGACAAATTGAGTAAAGAGCTTTAAAGAGAAAGGAAGAAATGGTTGTCCCTATGTTGGGCAATCTGCTGTAGCACCTCGCTGACAAAGGGGATGGGTTTCAGATCAAGGTCAGGAAGGGTACAGCGATGCGTTCATCTTTCTCCAGACTATTGGACATTAATTTTAGAGCATTAGACCTAGTTGATGGATATCTTACCTGACTTCTTCATCCTAGCGTTTTCCCACAGGTGCGGGTTCCGATGCTGACTGCATTATAGTACCACGACGGCACATGTTGAACCACAAACTAGCCAGCCATCTATAAAAACTGTTTTCATAAACTCTGCTGGCTCCCTTTATGGTTCATTATGCTGTGTGACCCCAGCAAAATTGGCTTGCATAAACCATGGTTAAGCATGGTATGAATGCCCTTTTAACAAAGTCTTGTGTTCTTTGGAGTTATGGGCTTAGTTTCTTAGCTCATGCAAAAAATTACCTCTATGTGTTGATTCGGATGAAGATAATAAAGAGGCCAGTGTGAGAAGTTATCATCCAGCCCTCTCCCAGAAAAATGAAATATCCTAGGAAATATTGAAAAGGCAGAATATTTCTCTGGATGTGAAAAGAAAGAAACATGTTTTAAAAGACAGAATAGCTGCCTGTAGCTTCCTGGCCACCCCCTTTGTCAATGGGCCATTAAGAAGGCCAAGATAGTCCCTTTACATAATAAAGACTTCTCCACTGCAGCCCCACGGGGATGGGATTAAAGCATGATAATATTGGCTCAACTGATCACACGACATCTGAGAACTCAACCAAACCTGGATTCAAAACGCAGCCTAGAGAGTTGCCCCTGCATGGCCCTATGGGAGTCTGACAACCAATTAGAATACATGTCGTACACAGGAACAGGAAACAGAGGGGTGGGACTGAACAGGTTATAAAAAGCCTAGCAAGTTCCTTCCTCAGCCTTCACTTCTTCTCCACCAACATTGAAGCATGTGATCACCTTTTCTGTTCAGGACTCAAGCCATGTGGTCCTGTCCAACAATAAACCATCTTTCCAAGCAGCCTCCGTGTCTCCAGTGTCTTTTTCCCCAGTTGGAGCCGAACCCAGAAGGACATTTCTTTCATCACCAGAAAATTGGATTGCCAGTTTTCTAGCCCCTTATTTGTGATGTGCAGAGTGGTTTTAGCATCTCTACAGTAAATACTAAGCACTTTACATTCAATTTTTTTTTACTGTGCTTAAATGGCATATATACTCTTTGGGTAATAAAGGTGGAATATAAATCAAATAAATAATGGACATGAAGGTTGGCTTTAAAAACACCAGTTTCCTTATATGTACAGAAATGAGAAAAGCCATTGGCATCCTTAATTTTGCAGGTACGTTTGCTGCCTTGAGTTATGTGTTACCCGCAATGTGAAAAGCTGGCATTGTATCCCTAGGAAATCTATAGAATGCATGACTTTTTAGGCAAAGTATGAAATATTATTTTAATATTCTAAATACCAATTGTTCCTAATATTTTCTTCACCATTGACCCCATTTAAATACCTTTTGAGGCCATGGAACATGTCCACGGACTCCAAGACTTAGTTCAAGATTTAAATCATGACATTTCTTCAGGCCCTCATGGACCCCGTGATGACATTGCTCCCCACTGGAGAACCACTGCTATATACTTTCTGTAAACTAACCCTAAGCCTTTATTGAAAAGACTTACATGAAAATAAAAAAATACAAAATAAAGTACAGCACTTTCTTACTGAAAAAAAGAGAAAGACTAAAACTCGTTCCAACAAGGATACAGCCTTTTGTCAAAAATGTGTGAAATATGTTTCATATTTTTATATCTTATTTTTATCATTTTATAGATTTCCTAGACTTGTGATGATAAACCAGTGGCACAGGTGGTACTCGTACGCCTCTCTGCTGGCACGTGAGCCGTTGCCCCAGCCCAGCTCCACTGTGCATGCATGTGCACCTCCCACCGGCCAGCTGATTTTCAGGTCTCTGTCGTACATGCATGTGTGGGGGGCACGTCCATGTGCGGGGCGTTTTTGGTCCCAGGCGGCTTTAAGGAGACCTGCTGGGCCCAAAGATTGTAGATTGTAGAAGTTCATTTATATGCCGCCCTTTTCCCTGGGGGGACTCAGGGCGGCTCACAACCCAAAGGGGAGGGGGAGACAAACTTTTAACATATAAGACAATACATAATTAAAAACACAACATTCATACCATTGGGGCGGGTTACAGTCTTAGCCCCAGGCCTGACGGGATAGCCAGATTCTGAGGGCTGTGCGGAAGGTCTGGAGGGTGGTGAGGGTACGAATCTCCACGGGGAGATCGTTCCACAGGGTCGGAGCTGCCACCGAGAAGGCTCTCCTCCGCGTAGTTGCCAGTCGGCATTGACCGGCAGATGGAACTCGGAGGAGGCCTAATCGATGAGATCTAATAGGTCACGTGGAGGTAATTGGCAGTAGGCGGTCTCTCAAGTACCCAGATCCACTACCACGTAGGGCTTTATGGGTGACAAGTAGCACCTTGAAGCGCACCCGGAGATCGACAGGTAGCCAGTGCAGCTCGCAGAGGATAGGTGTTATGTGGGTGAAGCGAGGTGCACCCATAATCGCTCGCGCGGCCGCATTCTGGACTAGCTGAAGTCGCCGAATACTCTTCAAGGGCAGCCCCATGTAGAGCACATTGCAGTACTCCAGCCTAGAGGTCACATGGTGGGTGTGGGGCCCTCCTTCCGCCTTGTTTTTGGTCCCAGGAGGCTCCAGAGAGACATGCTAGGCCCAAAATGGGCACAGGGTGGTGATGGTGGTCATATGCGCATGTGCAAGGGGAGCACCTGTGTATGCACACAGGTAGGGTACACAGGTTGGGGTCGTGCACGCTTTGCATTATGGATGTGAGCACGTGCGTGCACGCTGGTGTGCATGCACCCACTTTCGGCACATGAGGGGAAAAAGGATGGCCATCACTGTCCTAGACATTCTATAAAATGGCTACTTTCACACATTGACAGCAACACATAAAAATGTAGGATTAAAAAAATCTAATAAAAAAAATAGCATACACCATTCTTAATTCCATAGAACACCTTTTCATATAACAATGTAGTGTTGTGACTAATAAAATTAGATCCCATCCTCCAAGGAAAGTATCATATAAAGTAGCATATTTTTATGGTCACAATCTGTATCCTGTTCGTTTAAATACTAGTATCTAAACAAAATTTAGATTCATGTTTAATAAGAAACATAAATCTAGATAGGCAATATAAATAAAGTGACACAACTACAGTAGTTCTTTGTAGATTTTTTTTTTAAGAATCCTTTTAGGCTCTGATCACCAAAAACCTCAAGATTAATTTGCAAGATGGGATTTTTAAAGCCCAAAGAATATTCTATTTCAAAGTATAAAAATGGACATGAATAGTTTAAATATCTATATTTGTTTTGCCATGGTTTACTTGTATCCCCACTTGAGTAAGCAGCAGACAAACATTGTATGCACACTCCATTTGCACGAGTGGCAGGCATGCTTGCTGGCTGCTCACACAAATGGAGCAGGGCGTGCATATTTGCCTGCCAATCACATGAAACCATCCTCACACGACCACCACTCCTGTATGCAAAGATTGGGGAATTGGGCTAGAGCATTGAATATACACACACACACAATTTGTTTTCAAATAAAACTAGCCAAGTCTAATCTAATTGTAGATTATAGCGAGATAAGCACTAGGCCCTACTATACATACATTTAGTGCATTTTTTAAAAACATACAATTTTTTTTATGCTGATCTTTCCCAATCAGACTCCTTCCAACATAATAGATTTTATATTCCCATAAATCATTGAGATTTTTAACATATAAAGCATATACATGTTTTTAATAAAGTTGGGCTTGCTGGTAAGCGGAAGTTTCCATTGTGGTGATTAAATTTAATATTTTATGACTCCCTGCTGCTAAGAGCAGCAGAAAAACCTACAGAATTAAACTTAGGGTTTTTATTTATAATCTTGCTGTAAGAACAGTGGATAAGTATATATATCCACATACATGCCCACATACAAAGTCTAGTTTTGCTGAAATCAGGATTCATAGTGTCAAAATGATGAAAATGGTATTTTGATGAGATGATTTGACATTTTATATGCAGATTTATAATCTCAACGCATACAAAAGAAAATCAGTTAACATGATGTAAACACAACATTCTTCTAGTGATTTGCCTTCAACCTGGCCAACAATGGAGATACTGCAATTCAGATACATGAAAAAGAAATACAGAAAAACACTGCAGCTGAGGTGTCCATTTCAATTCTCATTTAAAGAAAAAGGCATATTAGAACTTTATTATAAACACAGCAGGTCTTTCTATATATTTCAACTCCTTTGAAGTTTTATTCTTTGAAGTCACTCCAATTCCCAATAAAGGCATTGTCTGAACTGTACATATTTCTTCAAGTGAGTAGATTCTTTCAAAGATATTCTTTATATATTTTTATTTATTGGCGATGTCTTTATATGCTCTTTAGTCAGGCCCCACAAAGTTCTTTGGGGATTAAAGGCCAACATTAAGTTCGAATAGGTTGTTAGAATAATGTTTAACTTAGCAAGTCCACATTTTGTTGCAGCAGTATGTAAAATAAACCGCATGAGTCTGCTGTTTAGCTGGGATAGCAGTGTAACCCCCACCCAAGGAAAGCTCATTTTCTTTTCCTTTTGCCGTTAAAGCTTCCAGATCCTCCCTGGTTCCCTCTGCGACCTGCTCCTGTGCTTTTCTTGCCCTTGGCGTTTCCGGTCCTCTGCTGCTGCCGTCGACCCCTCTTGCCCCGTTGGTCGCGCTTTTTCCCTTTGCCTCTGGCAGCTTCGGCCTCCTCTTCGCGGAGTTGCTTGTTGACCGCCCGGGTCAGGTCCAGGGGCGGCTTCTTGCTACTCAGGCTGCGGGCTAACTCCAGGTGCCGCTTCTTCTCCCCTTCAAGGTCTCCCAGCAGCGGCTGGAAGCGACGCTTCTTCCCGCGGGCTGTGTTGGTCTGCGCCACGGCGGACTCCTTGGGGAGGCGAGGCTGGAAGCGGCCGCGGGAGGCGGTGGAGACGCGAGCAAGGATGGAGACGCGGCCCATCTCGGCCCGGTCTTGGTGGCCCGTCGGGTGCAGATCGGCCGCCACCCGACCCCGGTGAGCGCGCGCCAGGTTCCGCAGGCGGTTGAGCTCGTTGCGCGCCACCCGCTCCCGCTTCTCCTGGCGCCGTTTGGCGAACTGGTCCTCCAACGGGTCGGCCGAATCCGGCACCTCCAAGAGCCAGTCGCCGGAGGGATCCCCGCTGGCTCGGCGGTAACCCCAGCGCCTCCTCCACTCTTTGGCGGCTTCGTCCCAGACCAACGTGCCGCGCTTCTTGCGCGTGGGGCGGATGCCCTTGAGGCGCGCGAACTGCTCCCATTTGGTGAGCGGCCGAGGTTTGGGCAGCGGCTTTTCCCTGGGCAAGCGCGTGGAGGGTTCGGGCAGGCGGGCCACCACGGGCCCCGCGCCCGCTTCCGCCCGCTCCGACGGCAGCGCCCACAGCTGACCCACCAGCAACTGAGTGTTATCCCGGGCCAAAGCGCGCAGGAGAGGCTCGCGCTGCGAGGAGGCTCGCGCCAAGGCGCGCGGGGCCGGGTTTTTATCCACCGCTAGTAAGTTACCCGCGTCGAACTCCAACTCCAGCTCCTTATGCACCGCCACGCTGCGCTGGGTCTCCGCCTTGCGCTCCTCGGCGCGCGCCAGCAAGTCCTCGACCAGGAGGGTAGCCATAGTCACCAGCGCCTCGCACGTGGCTGCCGATAAAGGCACTCGCCTTTTCCCACGCCGGCTCTTAGATCAAAGTCAGGGAGACCACTTCCGGGGCGAAGCCACATTCAGTTCCGGTTGTGCCTTCTGCGGCGTCCCGACTAACATTAGTCTCATGGAGTATGTGTGCGTGGAATCCTGGGGGATGTAGTCCTCCATTGATAAGGAAGTTTGCTAAAAGAATGGCTTCTCATTCTTTCATTGGTTCTCGTAGTTCCAAATATAACGAAGGGTTTACTGTATCCTAGTCGCCCTCGTAATTTTTTAAACAGACTTTCCCTTACTGAATAACAGAGTTGAAAGAGATCTTGTAGTCTAACCCCCTGCCCAAGCAGGAGAGCCTACGATAAAGCAGCCGTAAAATGAGATTTGGACATTAAGTGTGAAACCTACTGGCTCAGCCTGGACAGCCTCTTAGAGCCCCTATACTTCTATATTAAAAGCCACATAGACAGAGTTGGAACTTGCAATAGAACAGGAAGCCTGTGCCTAACCACAAGATGTCTCTGTCAAAAAAGCCTATGTCGAAAGCTTATGTTAAAAGTCCTAGGTTCAATTAAAGTTCATTAATGACACGTACTCCATAGACAAAAGGAGAAGTAAGATCCCATCTCCTTATAAGGCTTTCTCCTCAAGGTAACCACTAAGAAATGTGTTAAGTATTTATATGTTGCAATGCTTTTGAGAATGTATAAGAATGCGTGCTTCGATAATTAAGGCTGTTCAGAACTTGCAATGCTAGCCGTGGGCTAGCTTTCTGAACCTGGCTGCCAAATAAACTTTTCCTGTATCCTGAGAATACAGGAAATATCTAACGCCTGTCATTTTCTGCATCAACACCATTTCAAACAGATGGCAGTCCAGTCTCTTCTTGAAAGCCTCCAGCAGCCACAACTTCTGAAAGCAAAGTTGTTCTATTGGTTGATTGTTCTCACTGTCAGTAAAGTTCTCCTTATTTCTGTGCTGAATCTCTTCTTGATCCGTTTCCAGGAGAAGGTTAGGCCTCCTCCGCATTCCATCGGCCAGCCAATGTCGGCTGGCAACCACAAGGAGGAGGGCCTTCTCAGCAGCGGCCCCGACCCTTTGGAACGAGCTCCCCGTAGAGATTCGTACCCTCTCCACCGTCCAGGCCTTCCGCACAGCCTTGAAGAACTGGCTCACCCGTCAGGCCTGGGGATAAGGACCATTACCCCGCCCGAATGTTGTATGCATGTTGCTTATTATTTTATTATGTGTTGTCGTCTTAGTGCTGTATTCCCCCCCTCCCTGGTTTTCTGTGAGCCGCCCTGAGTCCCCTCAGGGAAAAGGGCGGCCTACAAATAAAATCAATTCAAATTCAAATTCAAATTGTTCCTTGTCTGGCCTTTGAGTAGTTATGGAAAATACCTTGACCCCCTCCTCTCTGTGGCAGCCGCTCAAATATTGAAACACTGCTATCCTGTTATCCTGGTCCTTCTCTTCACTAGCCATATCCAGTTCTTGCAACTGTTCTTCATATGTTTTAGCCTCTAGGTCCCTATTCACCTTTGTTGCTCTTCTGTGCACTCTTTCTAGAGTCTCAATATCTTTTTTTTTAGTGTGTATTCTAACTGTGGTTTATCAGTGGTGGGTTTCTAAATTTTTTTACTACCGGTTCACTCGTGCTCATGCATGCACAGAAGCGTCCGGGTGGATGGGTGGAGCCTCCTGCCACCGCTACTACCGGTTCACCCTATCTGGGCCAAACCGGAAGCACCCACCTCTGGGTCTTACTAAGTCTTTATAGAGTGGTATTAGTACATCATGTCATCTTGATTCAGTCCCTCTGTTGATGCAGATTAGGATTGCATTGGCTTTTTTGGCTGCCGCTGCATACTGCTGGCTCATATTTAGCTGCTTGTTCACTAAGACTCCAAGATCACTCTCACAGTAACTGCTATTAAGCCTGGTTTCACCCAGTCTATATTTGTAATTTTGCTTTTTCTTGCCTAAGTATAAGACTTTACTTTTCTCTACATGGAATTTCATTTTGTTAGATAGGGTCCAGTGTTCAAGTCTGTCGAGATCTATTTGTATCTTGAGCCTATCATCTAGGTATTGGCTATTCCTGCCAGTTTAGTATAATCTGCAAATGTGATACGTTTCTCTTCTATTCCCTCATCTAAGTCATTTATGAAGATATTGAAGAGTACTGGGCCTAAGACGGAACCTTGTGGTACCCCGTTGCTTACTTTCCTCCATGTAGATGTAATACCATTAAGGATTACTAGTTGAGTATGGTTTGTCAGCTGGTAGTAATGCCAACTACCCCACATTTTTCTAGTTTAGCAAGAAGTAGGTTATGGTCTACTTTGTTGAATGCTTTACTGAACTCTTAAGTATATAGAGCCTAAAAAAGCTGTTGAAAATAATTAATACTTCATTTTGTACACTACATTTCACTATGCTATATTATACTAAGAGCTTGCATGATCTTTGGAGTTGCCTGAACATGTCATTTTTCAGGAATTTTAGAGATTTTCTGCATCCTTAACATATGTGATAATATTGATACAATGATACAGAAAGGTTCCTAAAGCAGAGAAAGAATGGTACATACATTTGAAGTAGAAAACACTTTACAAGTTTGATGCACTTAGGCCCCACTGGCTTCATACTATGAAGATTATATCACTATAATTTTAAATACTGGTAAGGATTTTGTCTGTTATATAAATTGATTGATTTTGTGCCATGAAGTTGTTTTCAATTTCTGATAAGAACTGGTTTAAAGGGACTAGATGCTAGAAGTACTCAGAAAGTGAATTCTAGTAACTCAAAAACTGATAATAATGTAAAAAACACAGGATGGGTTTTCTTCACTACTAACTGAAATGGAGGTAGAACTCAACAAGAATATTGTCTGTTTCTTCTAATTTGTAATATGGTTTGGGAACTTCTCTCATGTCTAAAGCAGTGACGTGCAGTCAGGGGAGGCAGGGGAGGCACAGCCTCACCACTGTCAATCATGAAAAGGAAAAAAAAATGTAAATGGGAAAAGACGAGTGCTGAGGTTAGACTAGCTAGCTGCTGCCACACTGTGAATGACTGCCTGTTTAAAAAAGCCTCTAAAAAGCGCCCTCTACTATGAGGCAGGAGAACTGCATGCCTCATCTAGTTTGACTTTTTAGGCGCTCGAGCAGAGTTAAGCGAGGGTTAAAAGCCTAAAATATCCCAAGGTAATTGAGGCACTCAGTTCTCCTGCCTCATAGTAGAGGGCGCATTTTTAGAGGCTTCAACTGTCATTCTGTTTAAAGCTGCAGCGTGGCGCTCACTCTTCCTCCTCTCTTTCTCCGTTTCTGATGCCCCACCCCACCCCACGCTCCCTCTTTTCCTTCAAAGTTCTTTTTTTCTTTGTTCTTTAATAAATTCAATGCTTAGGCATTCTCTCCTCTCCCCCAACACCCCATTGACTAAAGCACTTTCTTTCGCCCGGGTGGGTGAGAGAAAGTGCTTTAGTCAGTGGGGTGTCGGGGGAGAGGACTGCCTCACCAGCCATAAACCTCACCGCACGTCACTGGTCTAAAGAAACAAATTCGTGGAATTTGGAGAATTTGTGTAATTGAATTTGAATTTAAGATAGTGGATAAGATGGGGTTTTTTTTCTTCAGTGAATATAAAATCTTTATTTAAAATTTAGAAAGTACAGTTATATTGTTGATTTCTGTGTAATAAATACATAAATTGCGGTAAGTAGTATTATGTCAAAATTCTGACAACTGTTTAGGTTTTGTATATTGTCCAGAAGCCATATCCACAGAAAAGCATCCAGATAAGTAGATAAATACATTTGAAAACATTGCCCAGATGAAAGATTTGAAACAATTGTGTTTTTTTTAACAACCTCCTCCAAATTTACAAAACTGAAAAAATAAATATGTCATAGATTTAAGTGCACAGTTTCAAGTGGTCTTGTGATATTTCTAGTATGTCATTCCGGCTTGTTTTTGGAATAATACTGTTAATTACCACAAGATGGTACTGTGCCTTGATAACTCATATTTTCTTTACAACTAACAGAATTGATATTTTGAACTGAAGGAGTTAATTAAATTTTAAGAAGACTGAAGAAAGATTCCTCTGGTCAGATCAGCATAATGGACAGTATATGTTTAAAATGCTGCTTGACTCAATATGGTTTTTTGTAAAATGCCACATGTATCCTTTTGGGACTAGCTTATACATGTTTAACTCCAACTGTATTTAGCAAAATATTGAACTAGAATTGGAACGCTTGTCTTCTATTTCATCTTGGAAGACTGGTTCAAAATAACTTATAATGCTGATGCTAGTTTTTGTAAAGAACCAGGTTATGTGAGTCCTTCCTTTAGGCTGATAAGTGGGTTACCTGCAGAATGCAAACACAAAGGAATGGATGGGAAAAATGGAGTCAGGGCAACCTAAAACCTCTTATAGTCCTTCTCATTTGTTGCCTAGCATTTTCAGCCTAAAATTAGATCCATTCCTTCAAGTGGGTTACTTTACATTAGCACCTCTACTCCTTTTGCCATTATGCACTGAATAATCCAAGTCAATATGTATTGCTGAGGTTTTTTTTGTACTTCTTCATGTATAAAGATTTAATGAGTGAATTGTTCTTAAACTCATTCACAAAAACCCATATACAATCAAGGCACCCCCAATTTAGTGTATAATTTACATGATTTTTAAAGAAACTTATAATCAAATGCATTGCTATGGTAATTTTAATCTGGAATGCTACATACCTTCCCACTGTGGATAATATTAACTATAATGTCAATATTGTAATAGATTTATTTGGAACCAATATCTTAGTTTTTTAATATTTCCATTTTTCTGGCACTTGCTATCCTGTTTCCCTGAAAATAAGCCCTCCCCCCCAAAATATTGCAACATAGCAGCAGCCATGAGGTGACCACTCTCGCTGCCTCCTGCACCTCAAAAATAATAAGGCCTCCCCAAAAATAAGGCCAAGTGCTTATTTCAGACGGTCAAAAAAAATAAGACCCTGTCTTATTTTTGGAAACCACAGTAGTCATGATTTGTGTGAACTGATCTTGTAAAACTAAGAATTGGTTCAGTATCTGAATTGTCCAGATGTGAAAATACATTTTCCAAAGGAGGGAGGAAGAATTTGATGAGGCAAATCTATTCACCAGGACATTGTCAACATCTTAACAATGTATGGACTCCAATTCCCAGAATTCCCCAGCCAGCATGCAATCGAGACCTAATCTACCATTCTTAAGTGATTTGTGGGTGAGTGGGTGGGTGATGAATTATATTTTCATAGAAGCAGCAGGTTGTAGATGCAGTATTAGTTTCATGAGAAATAAAAACAGACCTTCTCCAGTGAAATTGCATTATTCTATGGAATTATTTTATTATGGTATTCCTAGCATTCTTTCTTCTTCTATTCTGGCTTCAGTGTTTATATCTGCTATTTATTGAGGCATATCCACTATAGTCTCTCTGCAGGCTGAAACCTAGAACTTTAATAAGTGAAACCACCCCAGAACTTGAGTACTTCAGAAAGAGATTCTGAGAAATAAATAAACCTAGCCCATGAACTATGCTTTAAATATTCTTGTAAAAATAGAAATTCTTACTTATCTACATGCCCACTCTCAAAAAGCTCATGACATAAGTATTGTTGCAAACATGCATGTTTGGGAAAGCAGAAAAAAGAGGAGGCAGGGAAAAGTACTTAATAAAAACTTTTGAAAGGACTAAAAGGTGAATGAGGAGGAGGATATCTCATATATCAAATTGAATTATTACATTTCCTTCAGTCCAAAGCTCTGCACGACATCCCTGACTAGTACATAATTTTTCCCTGATTAGTAAAATAGATATGGGAGCAAACAATGGATATTCAAAAGTTCTAGGACACAGACGTATTGATACTACTATAGAATCTTTTTACCAGAGGTTGGGTGAAATCACAACTAAAAGTCAAGCAATAATATATATGAGAGTTTGGTGTCAGCTGTGTGGTTTTGTTGTAGTTGTGAATAATGACAAACTGCCAAACTCTCTCTCTTACTTAATTCTGCCACTTCTTGGTGATCTAGCAATTCTGGTACTTCATCAAATTCATAATGTTCTACAAAGTATTTTTCAATATGGTCACTGGGGTATGCAGTATCTTCACTATGTTGACATTTGAGATTAGATGTTAGATCTTTACTATGTTAAACATTGTAGGACTGGTATAGCTAATTTTAGGTAGAGATGCCCCATTTTGTTGACGAACCTTCATTTTGCTTTTAGAAGTTTTCTCATTGGGCCACTCCTTTTTGCTGATCTTTTTGCTCTAAAATTCCTGGAAAGTTATGTGATATAGCTTTATCAAGAAACTCATACCAGGCCAGTAGTTCATGTTGCAGATAAATTAACTAGAAAATTTTGAATGTTAAACTACCAGCCTTACCAGTTATAGGCATAAAGGCAAGCACTGTAATATTTTATTAATGAACCTTCTGGAAAGGCAATCCTCTACCATGGGTATGAATACTTCGTTGCTTGTTGCCTTTAAGTGCTAATAATCATGTGCATTCATTTTTCAAAAGTGTATAAAAGCTATGCTAATTTGTGTACTGGGGACTTTGCATTTGTGATTTAGTCTTGAAAGCACATGAGAGTGCAAAATTAACAGGTTGCCATTTCCAGCCTTGTCTGATAATAGGCTATTTTGCACCAAGGACAAACAAATTCAGCATTTGGTTGGGCCAATTCATGGTTTGGCCAACAACCTTAAGACATAAAACAGTTCTAAAGCAGAAAATTACTATGAAAGCTAGAAAAATATGGATATGCAAGGAATTTGATATTTAGTAACGTTAAGTATTAAAGTGAGTCTTTTTTGCAGCTGTCATTGGTAGTCATAAAACAGTCAGGGTCATATTTTCTTGAGTCAGCAATGAAAAAAACGGAGGTACTGTCTCTGTTGCAATAAGGAGTTGTTTGTGGTTCTTCTCTCAGCATAGCATAGCAAGCTTGCAGAGCAAACTGCTCTGAATAAGCCAGCTGAGCAGTTCTCCCAGATACAATAGAACCTCTGCTTCTGACCACGACCATATCGGATTCCAATAAAAAAATTCACACTTTTTTCCCATGGCCAATTTTTCTTTCTGCACCATTTTTTTGTAAGTACCAAATTTCCAAAATTAGGTTCGAGTCACGACCAAATCAGGTTGAAAGTTATGGAATGAATTATGATCATGATCAGAGGTTCTTGACAGCAGTTGAATATCATTTGTGGCTCTTTACCCTTTGGTGGCAATAGCAATACCAACTTTTTACTTAATGTGATCTGAAATGTTCAGTGTGTATCTCAATAATACTGGAACATGGACATTATAATTTTTGCATGTGGAATTGGTAGTGGGTATTAGCCTTGATAGCAATTTGACTGGTTTGAAGCCGTCCACTATAAGACTAATGGCCTTGCTTGTGCAATTGATTGGCTAGTGTGAGAACAGAATCCTATACTAGTGGGCTAAGATACCAATCCAGCAGAACACTTTTTATGTTATTATGTTAGCTCATTATGAGTCTTCTTGTGCAAAATTGGAAAAAAAACTAACCAGGATAATGTCTATGACAGAAATTGAATAGCTTTCTGAAATTGGATGGTGCTTATATATTTGCATCATTCAGGCAGTTCTCACTCATGATTAACTCAGAAGAACAACAAAGAATTTGTGTAGCACTTCAGAAATTAACAAATTTATTATGATATATTCTTCCCAGTAACTATATCAGCTGTATAGAAGAACAAATCTTATGCATTTTGAAGCATGACTAAGAGACATCTTTGTGATGACTTGAAGTGATCTCTGATTGCCTAAGGAGGAGATATCACACTTACTTTGAAGTCAAATTATTGACTCATAATAATGGTATTATTTTAGAATGGGAGCTGAATGAAGTGTCATGTCTATGCAATGGAGCACAATGCATGGAATATTTTCAACATTTTTACTACTGTGTATAATACAAACAACAACAACAACAGAAGAAACAATCAGCATCTTTTCTTCCCTTTGTTTAAATGTGAATGCACATTTTTCTACCCTGAATAACTTTTTTCTCAGTTTAATAATTTAAGAATTTCTGACATGATTTCATAACATTTACGTATTTGTATTCATGATTCAACTGGTAGTAGTGCTGAATAGCTAAAGTATTAGATGAAAGCTGTAGGATTTTGTGGCTATGCATTTAAAGCTTACTGAAGGGTATTCAGGTTACAAGTAGCTTTTCTCGTTTTACTGGTTAAAAAATCATTACAGACGTTTTTATAGTATTCAGAAACAAAACGTGTTCTATATGTCACAAAAGAAGGAAAGTGAGGAGCCATATAAAATAATTTGAGGTATATTTTGGTTTATAAGAATGACAATTGAAACAGAGAAACCTAGACAGTGGATGCTTTTATGTCCCCCCCCCCCCCCCATAGACAGTAGAACCAATAGGTGTTTACAACAAGATCCTGGTTTCTTAAGTCTCTCTTTCAGATTCCCTCCCTCATTTCTGGGGAGGGCGGGGAAGAGAAAGAAAGAAAAAGAAAAGTGCTGGACTTGAGTGCTCAGTCCTGCTTCTCTTTCTTTGGATCCATTTACATAGCTGATCATCCTCTGTGTCTCCTTCCTTGGGGGAAGAACATCTCTGCCCAGTCTACCACAAAGGCTAGAATTTTGTCAAAAACAGTCTCTTTCCAGTCTTGTGAAATTTTGTCATGTGGGGAATTTGCTTCTCTTCCTCCAGGGAAGCTACAGGTCAGTTTTTCTTCTCCCTTTTGAATGAAGCTTTGTTGGTGCGCATGTGCACATGCGCGTGCGCGCGCACACACACACACACACACACACACACACACCAACCTTAGTTTGCATCCCCCCCCAGCCACTTTCTTTCAATACAGTCTTTTTAATTTTCTCTTTTTCTTTTCTCTCCTTTCTCTTTCCCATCTGGGGTTAGGCAAGCAGCAGCTCTCTCCCTCTGACCCACAGGAACCCTGGCTAGCACCCTCCTCACAATACGCCTACATTTCAAGCCAGAATTGAACTTCTCCCCTTTTTCTCTTTCTCCTTTTTCTGAATCACGCCAACTCAATAGCAATCATACCAGGCCATTAAGATTATTATTCCTGCATAATGTGAAAAAAGAACAATACCTCAAGAATTTGAATTTGAATTGCTTATTTTTCTTTTAAGATTGCACAGTCTTTTTTATATAAAATATTTATTAAAACTTTTAATAAACAAAAAGCTAACACAAAATAACACACAGTAAGGAATACAAATAAATTAATCAATCAAAGAAAAAGCAAACAATGAAATAAAAGTTGAAAAAAATATAAAGAAGTAGCTTCCGATATTTAACACAATAATTACTGTGTAAGTGCAAATATATTGACCTCTCTTTCTTTAAAGATGCATCACGTTGCTCTTCTTTCTATAATCTATCTTGTCTAATCATCAAAATCATAAAGCACATACACAAACTTGTATAATCTTTTAAGTAGCCCCTTGAGTTGAGAAATGGTGAGAAAATAAATAACTGGAGAGTACAGTTATTACAGTACAGTACAGTACAGTAGTGTACAGTACAGTTAGGGATGTGGTGGTTCAGTCGCTAAGATGATGAGCTTGTTGATCAGAAAGGTTGGCAGTTCGGTGGTTCGAATCCCTAGCACTGCATAATGGAGTGAGCTCCAGTTACTTGTCCCAGCTTCTGCCAACGTAGCAGTTTGAAAGCATATAAAAATACAAGTAGAAAAATAGGAGACACCTTTGGTGGGAAGGTAACAGCGTTCCGTGAACCTTCGGCGTTTAGTCATGCTGGCCACATAACCACGGAGATGTCTTTGGACAGCACTGGCTCTTCGATTTTGAAACTGAGATGAGCACCGTCCCCTAGAGTTGGGAATGACTAGCACATATGTGTGAGGGGAACCTTTACTTTTACAGTTATTACAGTAAAAAAGCACCAAGGGTCCTTGAAATCAAGCTATATTGCTAATGTTCATGTAATTGGTATCAGTATAGAAAAGATTTTGGGGCTTTTGCTTTTATTTCTCAGTTCAGTCTACATTCCCAAGAAGTACCTGGTTTATATACTAATCTAAGCCAACCCTGAGCTTTTGAGTCCATTTAGAATTTAGCTGGAGTTACCATACAAGTAGTAGTTAACTTACAATCAATTATTTAGTGCCCGTTCAAATGTAGAACAGCATTGAGAAAAGAGATTTACAACCAGTTCTCACATGACTATTGCAGCACCCCATGGTCACATGATCGAATTCAGGCATTTGTCAACCAGCATGTATCTATTGTAGTAACCCAGGCTCTTGTGATTGTCATTTGTGACCTCGCCAGTTGACTTCCAAGCAATGTAAATGTGGGAAGCTGGATTTGCTTAATGATCACAGTGATTCATTTAACAACTATGGCAGCAAATTTTCTTAAAAACAGGTGCAGCTCTCTTAACAACCACCTTGCTTACAAATAGAAATTCTAGTCCCAGTTATGGTCATAAGTCAAGGACTTACCCATATGCTGAGAATTGTTATGATGCAAAAGTATTATATTTTAGACTATGTCATTAGAATATGTAGTAACAGCTATATATTTATAGCTGTTTGCTAGTTGATTTTTCTGTTACAATATACATTTTATAAAACAATGAGCAGTGAGTTTTCTCCAACAGCTGATGGAACAACATCCAGCAATAAAAAGCATTTTTCTTTCCTCTATCTCAGTCCCTCCACACCCTTCATTTTCCAAATCAGTTCACTGGATTAAAGAAAGGAGAGCAAGGGGAAGTTCTATTGTATGAATGAAAGTTTTTCCACAGAATGTTAATACCATGTTTCCTCAAAAATAAGACAGGGTCTTATTTTCATTTGAACCCCCCTCCAAAATAAGCACATGGCCTTATTTTCGGGAATGACTTATTATTTTTGAGGTGCAGGAGGTGGCGAGCGTGGTCACCTCATAGCTGCTGCTGTGTTGCAATATTTTTGGGGAGGGCTTATTTTTGGGGGGAGGGCTTATTTTAGTGCATGCACTCAAAATAGGTTATTTTTCATATATATATATATATATATAATGTGTGTGTGTGTGTGTGTGTTTGAGTGTGAGCAATTAAAACCCACAAATGGCAAGAATATGGGCAAATATACATAAAAAACTAAGTTTTTAAAAATTCTTTATTATTAATATCAATATTATTATTATCATCAATAATATTTTTAACTGAACCCTCTTCCTTTAATTAAAATCACCCTGGTTAATTTCTTGATCCAATAACTTAGCCATTCCCTTTCAGATAAGTTGATATTATATAGGTTAATCTTGTTTTCTTGCGTTAAGTCTCCAGGTTTATTTTTTTTAATACTGAACTGAACTTCAACATCTTAGTCTATTTATTTTAGTTCCTGTAATATATACCGGTACTGCATATAACTGTTACTATTACTAATAACCTATTGTAGGCCCAATTTCCTTTCTTCCTCTCCTGGGACTGTGTTATTCACATTTATATTTTTAACTCTCACAGATCTTTGAAAAAATATTTTCCCTAATTGGCTATGCAGCTTATAACTCATATATTTCTTACTATGAAGATGTACTATCCACTAATGTACTTTCCACTATTTTCCCTCTCTTTGTGGTTAGATGCCAAATATTAGTTTTAGTTCTGAGTTTAAATCTTGGTGATATTCTGTTTTACTACAGCATATTATACTTCTACAATACAAAACACAAATGTTGTTCAAGAGCTCATATGGATCTGCTTGTATTTCTTTTTTATTGCTTCATTGTTTTTCTTTTGTTTTTGTTTTATGCTGCTCATTAACTGAAAGAAAGGAATATGAATGTTTCTTCCCTTCTTGTAAACCGAGACTATCTCATATTCTTAGTGGAGAAGAAGGCTGTGAATGCTCAAAGGAGACAAGCTTTTTTTGGTGCCACAATAAATGGAATAATGGCAGAGGGCTCATTTTTGAATTCTAATTTGTCTTGAAAGAAATCTATTTTAAATATTAAATACTTAATTTAAAGTAATTAAATTTAATATTTAAATGCACTCAATGTATTCAAAACAATACAATAAATGCAACTGTTGCTTGAGGTGCAACCCCCATAAGGTGCCCTGGCTTTTAGATCAAGGCCTATGCTACCCAAGACTGATCAAAACATTACAGCAAATGTGACAGAAACTCCCAGAGTTTCTTCCCTCCTTGCAGTGAATACACAATGAATACACAGTGAGTAACAGTAAATAAATAACATGTTCAGTCCACATCAGCTGCCTCTAAGGTGATGGTGGTGTTCTGCTTAATGATAGAGCTAGTTGTATGAAATGCCCTTCTTCCCAATAATCTGGAGGAATATATTGCAGAACAGAGGCATTTATCAAATGTATTGACAGGCTACCATCACTTCCACCAGCAGAATCAGCTGTTGCATTGTCAACTCTCTGATGTTCTGGTCCCTTAGATGTTGGTGTTGACAATTCCCAATGGTTGCTGTTCACTTTCACGAAGGAGGTGGAGTTTTCGTGTATGGTATGGCAATGAAACAGATGTTTTGAAGGCGGCCCACAAAGCAGTTATTTTCTTTTGTAATGGCAGGTGGTTGAGATACGTACGTACCCTGTTGACACATGAATACAATGCTTTATTATTAAGAAAACATACTATGAGAAACTTTGAGACAAACTTCATCGCTTAGCACATGCTACCCACATACCTTGTTTTGATTCTTATATGCAAAATGATTATCACCTGTATCATCTGAATACATTTTGAGTGGAATGTTACACTGTCCAGTCACTTTTCTTTATTCCCCACCCAAATCCCTCATTTTTTAAATGGTTGTGGGAACATTCAGCTTTCAGTGAATGTAAAAAATTACAAAGAAATTTCTCTCCATGATGGTGATTGTGGCCTATTAAAAATTGTAATACAATACAATTACAAATAGTAATTGTCCAAATTAAATTCACATGACTAATCCAAAAGTCATAATTTTGTTTAAAAATAATCTTTGTAGGATAAATGTTTTATAAAGATTTTCAGGTCAACAAATATATCTGGAATGTTGTGAGATTTTCACAAGCCACTTCCTTGACCAGGAATTTTAGCATCTTATATAGCAGTGTTTCTCAACCTTGATGACTTTAAAAAGGCCACCCATCTTAAAGTCATCAAGGTTGAGAAACACTGTCTTATGGCATTACCAAAATACTGAGACAGTATAAGCTTGTTGCCATTATTGTTAGAATATCTCAGTGATGTTTGATGATCCTAGAAGATACTATAAATCACTAGTGAAGAAATGACCACAAATGTAAAGAACAATATATACAGAGTGATTGTAACCAGTCAAAAATATCTGTTTCCCTTCAGGTTTAGTCATTTGTCAGAACCTTTGAATATAAATAATTTTCTAATGGTCATTATGAGATTTACCTTCAGGCAACAGAAAAGGGAGTGCCTGATAGGTCACCTCTGAGGTTCTTTTTTCTGCAAAGGTTCTGATGGCTTGTCACTTTGGAGATGTCCTGGTCTCCTGCTTTTTCAAGGATCCTTGCTGCTGTTCTTGCAAGAATTTAGGTGAAGTTTAGGTGCAACTTCTACCTGTCAGACCCATAGAAACAACGTGCCATAGAGTGACTTGCAAATTCACAGACCATTATGACTATTTTGGTCTGAGGTCTGAGAGCCTGGTTACTTTAGAGAGTTCCTGGACTATGGTTTTCTCTCATGTGCTGGGTGCTGCTTCTCCTTTCTTGATGTCACATCAGCCAAGCACCACAAATCAAAAAAGCCATGATGATATGCCAGCAATCGCTGGAAAAAAGGTCACGATCACAATAGTTGAAAGTAGCCATTAAGAGATGGGCAGATCCAACTCTTGCCACATAATTGCCACAATGGCTGTGTAAGTGGCATTATGTACTTTAGCAAACCTTGTGTTGAGAATAGATGTAAATACCACTTTAACATCACATCAGCTAAATGCAAAGTTAACTTGCCTCAGCTGTGTGCTGGGATGAGAAGAAGTTTTGAGTCATGAGGAAAGGCCTTTCAAAAATGGTTAGTGAGGCATCTTTTAGTTGCTGACAGGGGATGTGTGAATGTGCCCTGAGACTCAGAATATATAATACAGATCCACACATTGGGACCCATAATTGTCTCTCTTGCTTAAGGAACCTGTCACATATCTGTGTTTCTTTTCTCATCCATATAATTTTCTCCACACTTACAATACACAGTTCAACTCCTAATTCTCTATCACAGACATACATATCATACCCAAAGTACACATGCAGACACCACAAGTTCCTCCCCTGCGTTTTCCCCTCCCTCTCTCTAATCTCCACTGTTTTCATAGTCCTTCATGTCTCCTCACTTTCTTCACCCATTCTTTCAGGTCAGTCTCAGCACAGCTACACTTGGACTTTGTTCTCCATTTAAGGCTGCTTCCCCAATGTCATCTCCTTGGAGTTTGCTTCTTATCAGGTATTGACAGTAAGATGAAGCACCAATTCTCAACTGTCTGAAACTTTTGGTTAACAATCAAATGATCCATGAAGGGTGATGCTATCAATATGGATGTGGTATCTTTCAAGAAATGCTCATAGATCTTATTTCCACTTTACTTATTCGATCTGTGTAGAATGGAGGAGCACAGCGTGAAACCTACAGTCCCATGCACTACCTTTTTTTTTTTTAGTACAACCCATGGCCGTAGAGGACAAAACAATGGATTATGTTCTACAAATTGTCCAAAAGAGGTGCTTTATAAATAGCTGTACATGCATGTGAAATATACACAATTGGGAATAGTTTCCGTAGCACATTTTTAAAAAGCCACAGCTGCTTTCATAATATGAAGGGAAGTATACTTCTTTTAAGATGTTGCATGACCTTCATGTGGGGCCTTTGACTTAGAAAATGTTGCACATCTCTGGTTTGGATTTTGCCAGAATGAGGCTCTAGGCAAGATTGAGATAACAATAATTTATGAACTCTATTGGTCTTTCATAAGGCCTAAACGCCTGGCTATATTCTTGAATTTAAGGTCCTGAATGGGTTAAGGGCCCCATTTCCTGGCTGTATTGATAACTAGCTAAGTATCTCAGCTTCCATGTCTATTTTAGTACCTTTCCATGTTTAAATTAGTTAATGGCTTTTTTAGTTTTAGTTTTATTATTTTTTAAATATTAAATCATAGTTGTGCCTCAATGGGTAGCATGAAGAAAGGCTGAATTGTGGTGGCTGGTTAGTTAGTGCTTTTATTGACAATTCTTTGACATGTTACTTTTAGTTTCTCAACTGGCATTTTGGGAAACAGGTTTAAAAAAAACTCCCGTGCTTGCTGCTCCATAGCACCCCTTTCTGGATCCCATCCCCAATTGTTCAAGATTGCTTAGAGAAGAAATACAAAGGAGGAAGAAGGATGACAAGGTGTATCTATACTTTAGGATGTGTATACATACTTGAAATTAGTTTTTTTTTCTAGGGCAGTTTTTTCTCTGCCCTAGAAATCTGGGCAGTCCTCAGAGATGAGAATTCACCTATCATATATCAAGTTAAGACAACTTTTGATATGTAGTGATAGACCACATTCGTACGACATGCTAAGCCATATTATAGTTTGGCTTACCGTTTCATCTGAACCTGGGAGCTTGGGCACTTCATTGTCAGTTGAGACCCCATTAATCACAATCTGTAATCTTGCTTTGTCCATGGTTAAGCAGTTCTGGAAGTGGCTTAGCATGTCATCCGAACCTGGAATAATGGTTAGCTTATGGTTAAGCAGCCATTAGTCCTCCAGAAAACAATACAGGGTACAGGAACAGCTGCAAGTGTAATTGTGCAGAAGCAACTCCTTCTGTTCTCCACTTTTTTCACCCCCTGTGACCTTGCAGTAACTTTGCTTGGAAACAAGGTGTAAAGGAGGGATAACTGTTCTGCATCTTAGTCATGACAGTTTTGATCATATCTTGGCTTGAGTTCATGATGTCATTTCATCAGCTCAAGTTCTTAACTTCTTGCACAAAATAACAATAAATGACTACCAGCGATCCACTGGCAAAGATGCTGGGTTGCCTTCACAAAGGTGGGTGGTGGAAATGAATTATGCCTGGCCGTCTTATCTAATCCATAGATATTCACCAGGAAGTGCCTTAAGCATACCATGTTCTTTAGTGTTCTAAGTGTACCATGCTATTCTGAAATGAGGAGTAAGCATTATGTTCTGGAACTCAGATGTTCTAGAACAAAGAAGGAAAATCTGGATTTGTCACAAAATGATGACGTTCTGAAATATTTTTGGCAACTATTCTAAAAGTTATTTATTATGGACAGTGATAATGAAATTTGCTTTGAGATATAATAGCGCATCTCTTCAATTCACATGTGACCCAACCTCAATGTAACATCTTATCCTTAAAATATATGAATCACAAACTAGTCTGCCAATTCAGAGGGAATAACCTAAATCATTCCAAAGTAAGTTAATAAATAGTATAAATTAAGAACAAGGATGCTGTTGTTACCATTGTTCTTACTGATTAGTTGCCTTTTGCAAGATTTCTTTTTCTTCTGCCCCCTTTTACGCCGCCGAGACTTTTGGCGCTTAGATCTACAAGCACAGCTCTTTCTGTGTCTTGCCATTGTTGTTCAGGTTGATTTCATTAAGTTCCCTAATAAGATGGATACATCTGTTCATTGGGTGAAAGTAGCCTGCCTGCTCTGATGGTCTTTGAGCTTCTGAAGAGATACAGTGGATTAATGTATTTTAAGGTGCGAGGTTTATGATGTAATAAGAGTTCTGGCTGCTAGCCTAACTGTCAGCATTAAAGGCCATCAACTGTTAAATGAAAATTACCATAAAATGATGACAATTATTTATAATGCTGAAAATGATTGCTTCTCTTAATGGATCCTGCTATGTGTCTCAGTGTCTCAGCTCTACTTGGAGAAGACATTTTTAGAGTATTATTTCTAAATGACAATACACGAAGAAGGTCAGCATATGTTTTCTGTCAATTCCTCCTGCCTACCATGTGGTTATATCTATGATGGTGAACCTATGGCACACGTTCCATAGGTGGTACGCCAAGCCATTTGTTAGGGCACACGAGGCATTACCCTGTCAGCTCCAGCGCGCAGTGGACACGGCCACACACAACTCCCCCCCTGTGCTCTTCCTTGTTAGGTAAGCTCCCCATTGGTAGAGCGAGTACATTCAGCGAAGCGTTGTGAGAGTGTTGTTGGAGAACACACAAACCAGCATACAGAGACACTGCAGTTTAAATAAGCTTTTACTTTCGTGGAAATAGGGGTATCAGAGTCCATCAAACAGTCCAAGTCATACACGGATAAGACAGTCAGTCATTAATGTCTTTCAGTTAAGGGATAATCCAAATAACATTGTCCAGTATCATATAATCAATTCAGAACTCAAGGTTTGCTAGCAGTTGCAAAACTTACAATAGCTCACGGCACTCTGGCTCCCTCTTATGGCCGATTGAGGAAAACAGCAACCAATCACATTTTACAGTATGATTTAAAGAAACAGGTATAATAACATTGTTACATGATTTATATATTGCCAACCCAACCGTTAGATTATATTCATAACACCTCTGCTTTTGGCACGCGATCAAAAAAAGGTTAGCCCTCACTGTGGTATACCATGTAATCTTATAGAACTGTAGGCTGATGGCCTCAAGGAAAAAGTGATTGCAAAATATAATCACTTGCCCATGACCATATGCAGGCTTGAAGATCTTTTTGCCCCCTCCACCCCCAATATTTTTTGAATATCATTTAATTTCAGCAATATCAACGTTGAAAATCAGCAGCACAATTACCATTTATTTCCTGAAAAGTATACAATAAGATTGAGAATAGACCTGATACAATTTAAACACAGGAAACCTCCAATGCCCCATTTGAAGTGTGTCACCTTTGCCTACTTAGTTTTCTTGCCAACCCATTGACCCACTGCTGCTTTCATCATCTCCAGAACATTAGGCATAGAATCAGGGTACGGTTGGTTTTAACAGGGGTGGATTGCTGCCGGCGTTACTGCCGGTCTGTTTCATGCAAGCTCTGTCCTGAGAGAGCAGGTAAAGGTAGGTAAACAAGTTAGGCAACACTCCTGAGCCTCTGAAAAATGGTTGCAATATGTTTTAAAAAATGAAGAAGGAAGAAAGGGGAAGGCTTTTGCTTCAAGTAATCTGTTTACCTTTGAGGAGTAAGTTTAGCTATGTGAGACTATTTTTCTTTTGATTGCATGTGTTTTTTTTTTATTTTAGTTTACTTTGTTGTCTCTGATGTTTATTTTTTCTATGCAAGGTCAATGATTTTATACCAATCTTACAGCCTGTTCAGAGTTTTACATTGTATACTTCAAAATCCCCATGCCCTCCCCACTCCTGGGGGAAAGATATTGCAAAATCTCCATTCCCACCCCACTCTGGAACCAGCCAGAGGTGGTATTTGCTGGTTCCGAACTACTCAAAATTTCCACTACTGGTTCTTTAAAACCTGTCAGAACCTGCTGAATTTCACTCATGATCTTCTCCTTTCCTTGGATCTTCTCAACCCATTATTGTTCACATCTTATCTGTTGGGGGGTAGAACCTCTCTTGGAAGACTTCAGTTCTTCCATGGAGCTTCCCATTTTGGACCTTGGATAAACATTCTGTCTCTCTGGAACTTCATATCTTTTTTCCAGGGAAGTCACTTGTTGACTTTTCTTCTCCCTTTCCAACCCAGGAACCAACAACTGGTTTACACACTAGCATCAACTTTAGCCTTTGGCAAGCGAGGAAGTAAGTGTCTCCCTCAGGATTCTAGTCCTACCCTTCTATAGAAGACTACCCAACAGGAATGTTCTCTCCTTTTGACTCACAAGAACCCTGTCTAGCAGTCAGCTCAGCTCATCAGCCTTCCTGACAGCATGCCTATACTTCAAGATCCAAACTAAGATTCTTCTCCCCTTTTTCTCTTTTCTTTTTTCTGAATTAAAGCAGCAAAACAGCAGCCATTCTGGGCCATTAAAGGCTATATGTTACACACTATCATAGCATAATCACAGAGATGTATTGCACAATCCATGGAAAAAAAATATTTCCAGCAAGCCATATGGAATAATGAGTTAAGTTTTTGCACATCTTTTCAGTGGGATGTGTTTGGAGTTTTTGCACTATTGATAGCTTGAATGGAGCTTATCTGACTTGCCTGCAATTGTTTCTGAAAGATTTAGGTCTGTCACATACCTGGGTTTTTTTGAATTCATTGTTCCTGACATATAGTTTGAAAAAAAGCTGCAAAAGTCAAAGGTGAATTACTTAGCAAGATGACAGCTCTAATTATGAATATTTAGAGACTGTTTAAATGTGTCCCTTTATAATCACATCATTTTCTACTAATGTTTCACTGAAGTCATTTGTCTCATTTTTCAAACAAAAGTTTATTCAAAGAAAAGTCTTAATATAGAAGAAGAAGAAAAAAAAATCTTTTAAAAATTATGTTGGTGCTTCCTGACTCTGAAATGATTCTGGACAGTTGACAGTATAGTAAAAAGCAAGACAAAAGCACCACACAAAATAAAGAAGATAGGATTTGACCATTTAATGCAAAAAAACCAAAAAAAACCCCACAACATGTTTATCACCCTAACCCAAGACCTGAAAGAATTACCAGGCCTATAAGGCCTTCCAGAACGCATCACGGCAAGAGCCATATAGATCTCAGGAGGGATCCCATTGTAGAGACCCAAGTGCTGCAGCAGAAAACATGCTTCCTAGATCTCGACAGACGACGCTGTTTAATGTAAGGGACTTGGAGCATGTACCAGCTGGGTAGAAACTATGGAAATTTGTCATATACCCTAATGCTTTATAGGTAATAGCCAGCATTTTAATTGCAATCAATGCAGGCCACAAAGCAGAGGTGTCATGTGGGCATATAGAGGCATGCCCAGCACAGCAATCATTTGAAGCTTCTGAGTGGTCTTCAAAGGCAAGTCCACTAGAGCATGTTACAATGGTCAAGCTATTATGTGACTAGAGTTTGGTGGCTGACTGATGCTCTATAAATAGATATATTGTTCATCCTCGGGAGAGCAGGAAAATTCTTTCAGTCAATTCAGAAGATTTACAAGAATATTATCCTCAAACCTTTGCTTTCTGAATGCTTTCCCATCTTTTTTGGCATAAAACATATCTGTGTGTCTAAGGTTGATTACTGTTTATCACTTTTTGATGTTGGACTTTCCCTTTTGCCTTTAACACTATTTCTGTATCTGTTCCCTAATATTGTTGTCTATTTGGTGTTAGTTAATCATAAAATACAGTAATGATTGTGCTTCAAAAGAACAGAGGAGGTTATTTAATGTTAATTTCCTTAAAACCCTTCACACGTGAATTCCCCATGCAACCAGATCTGCTCATTTTTACTTCTGATACAAATAGCATCCTACTCTACAAAATGTGTAAATTCTATTCCTCTTTTTCAAATCTTAATATTTTGGCATCTTTTAAAGCAACATTCCCTCATATATGAAACACCATGATTCTAAATTCAAACATATTCTCTTTCCAGCAAAAGGATGTCTCCTTAAATTTGACAAAATAGTTTGCTTTTTCTAGCTGAAATTGTAATAGCTTGAAGCAAAGCTATGTTGCCCAGTCCAATTTGAATCAGCCCATCGTAGAGTTTTCTTTCCTTTAAAGTTTAAAAAAAGTTTAAAAAATTGATCCTGTGACTTTTTATTAATGTTTTTCCTCAGCATATGAAAATGTGATGTGCTTGCAAATATTTTTTTTTATTTCATAAGGTCTTCTTTCCTGTAATGCTAACAAAGTATTGTTGATGGTGCACACATAGCCTTGTGTAAAAGGGAAACCAACCAGAGAGATGGACGCAATTCATCTGAAAATAAACTTTTCTCTTTCGGGACTAGTACAAGGTTGGTATCAAAGGCATTTTCAGTGGAGTAACTACCTCTTTGCTCTTTTGAAAATATGGTGGGAAGCAGAAGAGTGTCAGTTTTATGAAGTGCAGGCAACAAACAGCCCAATCTTGTCAGAATCTGTGATCACAGAAAACTCCAAATTTTGGCTGCTGAGCATAAGGATAGCAAGTCCATTTCTCTCTGCAGTTTGAGCGCTCATGCTTCAGTCAAATGCAGAAGGAGAATTTAAAACTTGTAGTTGGCATATCTGGTAACCTTAGTAAGAATAATGAAGTCAAATCATGACACGAAACAAGACAGTCAGTCTTAGTTTAATCCAGTGTAGTTATGGTCAAAGTTATGAGGGGATAAATACAAAAGAGGGAATTTTATATTTCCTTGCCTTGCCCTGTTTCATTCTGAGATTATATATTAGAATGATATCTTTTCCAATTTGGTCTTTTAGCAACTCTTAACACCTGAATTTTTCTGTGCTGCTAACTTAAATGTCACAGTGGAATATCACAGATTTCTTTCAACTCTACAGAATGTGAATCTATTTATAGATGAGGTTTTACTCTTTAACTAGTCCTGAACTTGGATGAACTTGGCAAAAAGGAAACCAAGTGGCAACATTTGAATGGCACTTCTGTTTCAAATTATTTTGTGATTTCCTTTGTATGTTATTTGAGAAATTTCTGCATATATTCATGATACATTTATATGTGAAGAGAGAAAAATATATACTGCAATTTTTGTTTCACATAGACTTATTTCAGCCTTTATAAGAAAGTTATGCTTAGAATTTAAATTAGTTTAAAAGTGCCTCCTGTTTTTATAATAGTGTAGAATTTCCACTGTGTTTTCCTTCATGAAGATGCTCTCAAAATAATTAGGATATTATAGGTTATCCAAAGCTTCAGTAGATGTGTAGGAGGTGTCAACTAAACACTGGCTACATTTTGATATTAAATTTAGATAATATGACTCATCAACTATTACAATCTCTTTTTAAAAAATTATATTTAGGGTAAAGTTTGCAATGTACCTGTAGTGTAAAATCTGTGTAAAAAACAAAAAGTATATTAATTGCTTTCCTAGACTATTCCTGTGAAAAAATATTTTGTTCTTTTAACATTTGTCTAATTATCTATTGACTAGGCTGCATTGGATAAAGCATACAATTGAAAATGCTTCAACTCCATTTTGAGAAATAGAATGCTACACACATTGTTACTCTTGTTTATGTCTAGCTCAACTGGCTATCATTTATGTTTTGCCTGGCACTACTTGCATCTGGAGGCAGGTGTGTAATACTATTGCCAGAATGAGACTGATCAAAAGGACAACTGGAAACACTCTTTCTTTTATTTTCTGTTCTTGCACTGATAATTATTGATTTTGTAAGAGCAGACAGGCAGCTCAGGAAACTCCAGCCTTTGATTTGCATAGTTTCTCCTAAACGTTTGAGTAGATTACAGTAGGACCTGCCTGGTATTCCCTCCATGATTTGTGGAATTTGGAATACAAATTCTCCAACTAAGAGGAGTAAATCCCATGGTCATATAACTGCACTGCGTAGACTTCACTTGTAAAAACTTTGCTTACTTTGAAGTATTTATGAACTACATGTAGAAAAAAATCTGTGGCAGTTTATAAGAAAAAGATAAAATATAAAAATTTAAATAAAACAATATGAGTTACAGCACAGAAACATTCAGTTGAATGAATTCTGTTTCTTTTTTAATGCAAAATTATAAAGTCAAAAGCAATAAAGTCAAAATAAAATCAGGCCAGGTCAGATATAAGTTTTCACACAGGTTATATTAAGTCAGGTCATACATGTGAATGATACGTAGAAGACCAAGGACTGGGTTGGGGCATTTGTTCTGGCCATTCTAGATATCTCAGTAGTGTTTTATACCATCAACCATGATATCCTCCTGGACTGGCTCTGGAGGTCACTGTGGTTCTCTTCCTTCCTCTATGGCAAGTTCCATTCAGGCTCCTGCAGTAAGGGATGCTTCAGGGTTTCTATCTTTTGCCCCTTCTGTTTAACATCTGATTGCTGGGAAAGGTCATTCAACAGCATCAGCAGCATCAGTATTCTTTAATGCAACTTGGTAACATTACAAGTGTTCTGCACATTCAGTGCTATGGCATTTGGATAGCAACTTCAGACTCATTACTGAATCTCACCTTGGCATCATTCCAAACAAATGCAAACCCTAGAATAATGCAGGTTATTTTATGTTTGTTAGTGCTTAGGATGTTAGCACGTGTTATTAATCAATCTGTACTTCATGCAGATTCTATAATGCAACAGAAGTACTGTGACTTTTTAATGTTTCTGTTCATCTGTGTAGCAATATAAAGCAAGGGATTTTTCCTTGGCTTCAAGGGTTGAAGCAACTATTTTCTGCTCTCGTACGTTTGTTTAGAACTGAAAAGGAGAATGGGTAAACTTTACAATATGTAAACCTTATATGCACAATTGATCACAGGGTAGTATAGGTTTGAGATAAGCCGAACAGAAGACCCTGACATAATTAACAAACTTTTAATTACAGTCATATGTGTTCTAATATATAGCTGGGGGGTTGATTTGTCCCAGAACAAATGGCTAGGACCAGGCAATGGTTATAATACTCTGTTCTTTTCCTCTGGTATATTAAACTAGAGGTAGCCCTTGGGTTACCATGGTAATTGGAACTGTCACTAAATGATGTGGTTGTAAAACATGATGTCATGCGAACACATTGCTTAGCAATGGCAATCCCAGCTGTCCAGCTGCTTCATTAATGGAATCCTATCCAGTTGCTAGGTGAGGACTTTCCTCAATCCAAACCATTCCTGGCCTGGTCCCTTCCAGCCCTGAGCCTTGGTAAGGTGAAGAATTGCCTCTGCTTCAACTCCACACACCTCCTGTCTCTCGTCCATCTCTGCCCTTTTGGCCACCCTGCACTCTGCTGTTTCTGCCAGCCTGCTGCCCTGTACTCTGCTAGCTTTGTCAATCTGGACCTGTTGCCCTCCCCTGCCCTGTCCCTGTGCTGCACTGTCCTTGTGCTGGGCCTACCACTTCCAACTGACTGCACCATCTTCTTCCTCCCACTGCTAACAAACTGCAGCTAACCTGGCAAGTGGTGGGATTCACATCTTTTTACTACCGGTTCTGCAGGCGTGGCTTGGTGGGCATGGCATGTCTTGGTGGGCATGACACGGCTTGGTGGACATGGCATGGCTTGGGCATGGCTTGGTGGATGTGGAGGGGAAGGATACTTCAAAATCTCCATTCCCGCCCCATTCCAGGGAAAGGTTACTGCAAAATCCCCATTCTCTCCGGATCAGCTGGGACTCGGGAAACAGAAAATAAATGGGGGCTGGGCCAGTCAGAGGTGGTATTTACCAGTTCTTCAAACTACTCAAAATTTTTGCTACCAGTCCTCCAGAACTGGTCAGAACCTGCTGAACACCACCTCTTTCTATGCTTGCAAGCAAACCTTACTTCTCTGTGCATATATTCCTTTTGGTCTTTAAACTATCCACCTCTTTCTTTTTGAAGATCTTATCAATTCCAACCCCGACCTTCTTCTCTGTCTTTCCCTTCCTCTTAATCATTGGAATCTGCCAGATGCTTTGAGTACATCATAAATGTCATGATTTTATCATGCCAATGATGCATCCTTTGCATCAATTTGCATAATTTACACAAGTGGCATTATGATGTAAATGACATACAGAACTTAATTTGCAGGATGACATACATGACAACACTTCCCACTTGCCTTTTTACAGATGCACATGTTGTCCATTCCTTCATCATATATTTGTTCTGCAATTCAGTCCTTATTCGTTCTCTTTATATGATCAGACCACTTCAAAGTACTACTTTCACACTGGTCACTCACTTTTGTATTCAAATTAACATTCATTTGGAACCTATCCATTCTTAATTTATTGCTGCTTCTTTTATCACGCTTACATTCTAAAAATCCTGCAGTAAATTTATTTTTTTCTTTCCCAATACACCCGATAGTAAACAGAAGAACTCTATTCTTTCAAGAAACATTCATTCCTTTTGGCAGTTAGTATAGTTACTACCTATTATCTTTCTACTTTCTACCATTTTACATCTTTAGAAAACTTTCCACCAACGTACACAAATTCATCTATTGTTCTAGTTATTCATCATTTATATATTACTTGTAATCATTAACTTGAGTTTCCCTATCAGATATAATCTCCTTGGTTTTTGAGATACTAATTTTCATATCTATGCTTCTCATTGTATCAAGCAATCTAATTTGGTTAGATTTGTATTGAATTGTATAATTATAATTTAGGTTCAGTCAAAAATATGGGATCATCTGCATGTAAATATAACTGCAGTTGCCATCCATACTACTTCAATGTCATCACAAACATTTGTTTTACTTTTATTCATAAATATATTATTTGTGTTACAGCTTGCTCAATGTTGAAGCATTTGCAAAGTATCCCGTTTATTTTCACATATTATACATACTATGTTCATTCAATGCCACTCACTGCATTATGGAACTAATCTTTGACTCCATATTCTTGCAAAGCATTCCATAATTCAAGTATCCTCATTTTATTTTATATATTTCTCTGAATCAAGAAATATACAATAAAAATTGTCATATTTATATGCTATATCAGAAACCTGCCAAGTACCTTCCTAGGGATCCTTAACAAACTAACACATTGTAAAGTTTTAATTTACGTTGACTACCTTTCCCTTTATAATGGGGAACTATAGCAACATTTTTCCAATTGATACACAGAGGTAGTCTTCACACACATACTAAATCAAATCAGACAGCCACTCCACAAGGAAATCAGGTCCATTTGTAACATTTCTCAATTATGTTGTCCACTTCTTTAGCTTTACCATATTTCAATGTTCTCATAGCAGTTATAATTTCTTTATTTCATTGATTTTTTGAGGGAGGAGGATGACTAACACATATAGCATTTAATATATCAAGTTTGTTCTTATACAAATTCTTAAAATAATCCTCTATCATTTCCCTACTTTAGTTTGAAATTGAAATTGAAATTTAATAAATTTGTATGCCGCCCAATCCCATAGGACTCTGGGCGGCTTACAGAGACAAGATAAAAAAGTTTTAAAAATTAAGAATAAAAGATACAGTTTTTAAAATAACACACCATCCGTTCTGTCTAGATGGGGCTGGACATTGTTCAGCAGCCCCAGGCCTGCCGGAACAGCCAGGTTTTGGTGGCTTTTTGGAAGGCCGAGAGAGTGGAAAGGGTCCGGATCTCTACAGGTAGATCGTTCCACAGGGCCGGGGCAGCTACAGAGAAGGTCCTCCCCTGAGGGGTCGCCAGCCGGCATTGTCCAGCCGATGGCACCCGGAGGAGGCCCAACCTGTAAGATCTTATTGGTCGTTGGGAGGTATGTGGCAGGAGGCGGTCTCTCAGATAGCCTTTGATACCAAATTATTTCCTTATTTTTATTTTTAATTCCATTCATTCTGTGTAAGTTCCCAATTTAGCCTCTTCACCCATTTCTAAAGCGTGTTCTTTATTTCTAACAAAATTGGTCAGCATTTTCTCTTTTCCTTGCACTCTTAACTATGCCTTACTCTTTTGGGCTGTATCCATTGCAACCTCTTTGTTTGTATAAGAACATTATCCTATGTCTTTTTCTCAGAGTCATTTTTGTAGCAATTATTCTCTTATATGTATTTTTCCTCATCCACAGCCTCTTTCACTTCACTATTTCACTGAGCATTATTTTTCATTCTTACCATTAATGTCACTTTGGTAACATTCCATAAAATAATCCTTTTCATTTGGTTCCAAATAGTGTTATTCTTTCCTTTTGTCAACTGTTCATTCATTCTGTCTTCTAATATGTATTCATACTTGTACTTTCTATTCTTGGACTTATTTTATTTTCACTCTTGGGGGTTTTTTCACATATTTTTTCTTCCATGTCTGTTTTATGATGTATATCTGATTGCATAAGGATGAACTATGATGATACAATAAGGCTCATTAGAACCTTGCTTTTTTCACTATATATTGCTCAACTCATAATACTGATCAGTAGATGCTGTTGATAGACATTAAACTTCTTCTTAGGTTTTTTCTGCAGCAGATGTGAAATGTAGGGCAACTTGGTCACTTCCCAAAGCTAGCAGAAGCAGCAGCATTTCATTATTTTGCATTGTCTGAGCTATCAGTAACTGCACAATAACCGAGCATTGCTTGGCAATCTCTGTACTCATCCTTTAGCAAGTGATAGCATATTCTGATAGGCTGTACATTCTTTGTGTGTGCTGCAGGCCCATATAGATATTAAATTGGCTGTTCCTATATATTCCTATAATGCCTGGTCATGTAACAGTCAGAAGAGCTCACTCAAATGAGTTTCAATTTTTGTTTAGTTTCAAATTGTGAAATCAGATGACTAGCTAACAGGAAGGTTGATAATCTGTAAAATTTTTCATTCTCTTGAATATGTGCACAAGCAATTCAATGAAGTTCCGGAGACCATAGGATGCCACTTCTAACGCGATTTCCATCTTTGTCTTTTATACTTATTGTTCTCTGCAATTCATATACAGCTAGTTCTCAACAATCAAGCTCAACATTTCTGTTGCTAAGCAGGAAAATTGTTAAATGAGTTTTGCCCTATTTTACAAACATTTTAGGACAGTTGTTAAGCGAAATATATAGTTGTTAACTGAATCTGGCTTTCCCCACTGACTTTGCTTGTTGGAAGCCAGCTGAAGGTTGCAAATGGTGATCACATGACCATGAGATGCTGCAATCTTCTTAAATACATTTAGTTTCCTAGTGCTAAAATTTTAATCATGTGACCATAGGGATACTGCAACAGTTGCAAGTGTAAAAACTGGTCATGTGTCACTTTTTTCAGTGGTGTTATAATTTTAAATGGCCACTGTTCTGTACAATTTCCAGATTGGTTTCATACTGTGGTAATCAAATCACTGCATATAATTAGATGTATCTATATGTATGCATGTATGTATCTCTCTTGGTTCGGGTGATTCAGTGCTGAGAAGAAGGGAGTCAGCAGTATGCAGACCAGACATGATATCAAAGGAAGAGTGCGATGGAGAGGTTGACCTGACTAATTAGGCCTACTGACCACTATCTGTTTCTCCTATTTTATGTTGTAACAAATGACCCTGCCAGAAAGATACTGGATAGAATATTGAGGGACTATGAATAGCTAAGCAGGAAGACAAATGTGTTTGGAATATAAGTAACATTCTTATCCATTTTTCCAACTTGGTTTGAATACGTTCTGCATGTGGTAAGCATTAACATTTAAAATCGGGAATAGGGATTTTAACAATTTACTTCTCCAAATTGAATTTTAGCTTTTTGTATTTATTCATTTATAATTAAGAAAAGAATAAACAAAAAACACATTTCCTTCTTAATAGGAGAGAATCATTAGGGTGTAGACCTGGTAGAATTCCTCTGTAAATAGCTTTTATTTTGCATCACAGCAAAATGAAATAATTATTGAATTCAATTACCTGCAAGTAAACTCTGTTAATGGGGAATGGCAGCATTTCATTGCTTCAGTGTCTAAAAAAAATACTGGATGACATTTTCAAATAATATCTGTTATGACTATCAATATTCTTGTTGGTGCGTTTGAAGCTGCTATTTCAAAAACATTAAGGTGTAAGAGGCACAGTTTTGCAGTGGTTCTGCTCCTTCCCCACTGAACAATTCCAATTAGTATGTTGCATTAATTGGTTCTCTTTCTTTAACATATATGTGAAGCTGTGGGGACAGGCCATTTGACTGTTGGGAGGTGGCATTATCTATACAATGATGATAACTAATTATACATCATTATCCTAGTTGTAGGGAAAATCTTGTTGAAGTTCTTTCTTGGGGCTTGGAAGCTTTAAGAGTCTATATGGGGTACTACAAACTCAACAAGACTTAAGTTGCAGTTTGTATATTGGGGATAATGATCAATTGTTATTTCTGGATGGGCGGGCGTGAGCTGTGAAGAAGCAGGTTTGTGATTTGGGGTCCTTCTGGAATCAAGACTTCTATTTGAATAGTAGATTCAGCTGGGCACCAATTGTGACTTTTAGTGGTGCAAGATGACCTGGCTAGTGTTCACACCCTCATTAAATCACCCAGATTTACATGATATTTCCTTTAAATACTGTTGATAAATTACAATTACCTTATTTTTCACACTATAAGATGCACTAGACCATAAGATACACATTAACTTTAGAGGAGGAAAACAAGAAAAAAAAATCTGCCTCTGAGCATCCATCCGGTATTCATCTGGCTAGCATCCTTGCAGCAAACAGCAAACAGCAAACAGCCTGGTCAGCTTTAGCACATTATCGCAGCCCCAGCACGTGGCTCGTCAGGGCTCCAATCTGTTGCGCCCACCACCAGTCAACAGCTGAACTGCCGCTGGCACCAGGGAACATTGGAGCTTTCTCTGCTGAGCAGCTGATTGGCAGTTGGATCAGCCTCCAGGAATACTGCTGATCAGCTGTTTAGGTGGCGGGGATTGCCACTGCCTATTGCTGCCATAGTTGTTTTTGCTGTTTGCCACTGCCACTGATTGCCACCAACATTAGCTGATTGCTGCCGATTGCCACCACTGATCACCATCACCAGCAATTGGCGCCGATTGGGGACAGCAATCGCCATCCCAGCCACCTGGAACAGCTGATTGGTGGTATGATTGGCCGGTCCAACCACCAATCAGCTGCTCATCAGAGAAGGCTCCAGCATTTCCCGGCAGTGGCAAGCGGTGGCAGCAGTGACAGGCAGTGGTGGTGACACCAACCTTCTTCCCCACACTGCAATATTCACTCTATAAGATGCACATATATTTCCAACCACTATTTTTTTGGGGGGGGGTCTTATAGTGCTAGAAGGCACCCCTCAGTGGCAGTGCCTGGAAGGTTTTCATGTAGACATTGGACTAACCATTTCCTTGGTGGCCTTGAAAAGTTTGTTAAAAATTCAGTTTTTCTGGAGAGAATTCCAGTGCTACTAACATATTATACAATCTTTTTTAAGAGTCCAATTTTGTTAGGCAACAAGTTAGTCATTAATTTTATGGTTTCACAAGAATGCAGAGATATAAATACACACAGACACAGACACACATGTATGTATGTATGAAATAATTAATTAAATTTATTTGTTCTTCATCTTGCCGTGGGGCTACTCTGGACAACTTACAACAGTAAATAGAAAACAATTGATAAAAAATATAACAATAGCAAAGCAATGAAACAATAAAAATAAACAATGAAAGTACAATAATATGAATTAAAAGATGGCTGAAGGGGATCAGGAAGTAGAGGAGGTGGGGTGGAGTAAGCTAATTAGCCCAGTAGGCACCTCCAGTGTGGTCTTCCCCTGTTGGGCCCCCAGGCCAACTGGCAGAGTCAGGTCTTCATGGTCCTTGCAGAATGCTAGGAAGATGGGGGCAAATCTCATCCTAGAGGACAGGATGCTCCAGAGGATCAGCATTATAGCAGAGAAGGTTCTTCTCCTGGACTCTGCCAGTTGGAGTTCCTTGACCAATAGGATCCTCAGAAGGCTTTCTCCTCTGGCACAACAGTGGTGGGATTCAGCCAGTTCGCACCTATTCAGTTGTTAACTTTCTAAACAGTTCGGAGAATCAGTTGTTGGAAGAAATTTTATTTTGTTTTTTTCCACTTTACAAGGCTAATCCTGTAAGGAAGGCAGGAAGGAAACATTCTGATATTGTTTCTAGACTAATTTTTATTGCCTTGCTTACAGAAACTGCCTCTCCAGTTAACCCTTATTACGTTCTAACAGCTAAGACGAAGCGCCCATTGACGTGAGTAACGTTGAGTTGGCCACACCCACCCAGTCACATGACCACCAAGCCCCACCTACCCAGCTGGTCATTAGGGCAGAGAACTGGTTGTTAAATTATTTGAATCCCACCACTGTGGCACAAGTAGGGTGGACTTGTATTACTGGTATGAGACATATCACCAAGTAATTTGGACTTATGTCATGGAGAGCTTTAAAGGTCATAACCTACATGAACTGCACTTGGGAGAAAACCAGCAGCCAGTGCAGCTTGTGAAGCATGTGACATAATAGGGGTTATTCCACAGGCCCCACAGACTGCTTGTGCTGCCTACATGATACCGGTTGAAACTTCTGAATGCATTTCAAAGGTGGCCTCAGGTAAAGCACATTGCAGTAATCCAGATGAGAGATGACTAGGGCTTGAGTCATCAAACTTCTAGAGAGTAGCCAATGTATTAATACAAATAATTAACGTATGGAGGAATTAATATCCATAGAAATTGAAATAGTTTCTTTGGTAGAAGAACCAGAGTAAATTGTGACTATCCACAAGCATAAGTGTTTATTTGCACCCAGATTCTAAGTTTCTGTTGCATATGCAACTTATAAAGTGGTTGCTTTTGCTATGCAGAGGCCGGAGTGTTAGTCAGAAGAGAGGTAGAAGGAAAAGGGTGAATATGTTCTTCAGGTAAATCTGATAGTTGGAGATCTGAATAATAATTTGAGTCTCTGATCACTTTGTATAAGGTAAACTGGATTGGTATATGTACGTGGTTGAATTGTAAGAGGAAGGAGAATCAATATCTGTATGTGAGTTGTTATTTCAGAGCTCGATCTTACAAGTTGCAATTTATAAACTGGCAATTGGCATTAATGTCTTGTCTGTTTGGAGCCAAAGTGGTCTGCAGAAGAATAATTGAAGTGTCTAGCACTTTGATGAACCAGAAGAGTTGGACTGGCAGATTACAAGGTTTGCAAATAAATGTTACCTATTTTTCTTTGCACTCAAAGAGATACTTAGTCTGCATTACATATGTGATAAATCAGGTTAGTTGTCCATTAATAATAAGCTCAACAACTGAATTAATTTTCTGTAGATAGCTACGTTTATCAAATGGCTCTTTTCTTTCTGTTAATTTCTTGTTACGTTTAGTTCATTTAACCGTCATACCATAACTAACATATTTAGTTTTTTTCTTTATTGTATTACCACTATTCAGTGTAGATGTTTTCAGAGAACACAAAACACAATTATTTCCTTTCCTTTATTAATTTTATTAATTTACATTTTGTTTCTCTTATATTATAGATTGTAATTCTATGCCACAATTGTTGTTGGATAAGCTGATAGACATTACCTTCATGATCTGCCTTGCATTGGTTGATCAAATCTTTTTGTTTAGTAAAATAAGAAAGTGTAGATTTAGATTACCAGACATAATTATATTAATCTGTGCACATGTAATATTCCTTGCTAGTGGGACAACATTGACACAATTTGACTATTCCATAAAGACAACTAAAGCTCAGTTTCCCCCCAAACAAATGCACATCTTACACACCTGTAAACCAGGACGTCTTATTCTAGAGGTCACCTTGTAAACCAATATACTGCTGCCCACAGTAGTAAAAGTCTAAGCCTTAGCCTTGGCCATAACAGCTGGAAATCAAACATTTAAAGTTTTTCAAAATAACTATTGAAAGTCTTTATGCCCAAAAGTAAAATCTTTAGTTCTAAAAACTAACTATGTAGGAAGGTCAAGTAAAACAAATCTCTTTTAATCATTAACAGGCATGGTAGTTCTTTTTAAGCAAAAGGTCACTGATTTGATTATTTTTTTTTAGAGTAACAAATGCTTTTGCATTCAGAAACATGCATACCAAAAGCCAGTCCTCAACAAAAGCTATAACACTTTTTCCTATACTTTATACCCTACCACCATGTTGAAAAAAAGTTGTACAAAGGAGTTTGGGTCTCTATCCCAGTGTTTCTCAACCTTGGTAACTTGAAGATGTCCGGACTTCAACTCCCAGAATTCCCCAGCCAGCATTCGCTGGCTGGGGAATTCTGGAATGCTGGCTGGGGAATTCTGGGAGTTGAATAGCAATAGCAATAGCAGTAGACTTATATACCGCTTCATAGGCCTTTCAGGCCTCTCTAAGCGGTTTACAGAGAGTCAGCATATTGCCCCCAACAATCTGGGTCCTCATTTTACCCACCTCGGAAGGATGGAAGGCTGAGTCAACCCTGAGCCGGTGAGATTTGAACCGCTGACCTGCTGATCTAGCAGTAGCCTGCAGTGCTGCTTTTAACCACTGCGCCACCTTGGTTACCAAGTTACCAAGGTTGAGAAACACTGCTCTATCCATCTGTCTACCAATAGGATAATCTCCTGAAAACATAACAGAATGTGACCAAATTTGGGATGGGGGCAAAAGCTTGCAGAGGGAAGATGGAGTTTGAAAATGGACTGCATCCAGCTAGGGGCTCAGAATTCTAAGCCACTTTTTCTTTTGCCTGCTGGTCACATAAGGTATGGGAGGGTTTGCCTCCCATGGTGCACATACACAGTGGCACAAGTTGAAAGAAGAATAGAAATAAACTTCTGCTCACATGGAAACATTATTTTGTTACACATGAGATGTATAGACAGCTCTATAGCCATTGGGGTAAAGAAATTTTAGAAAGTCGCAGAAGCTATGTTTTATATACTTTTTTGTATTTTGTTTGGATACACAGGAAGTGAGAAGGAAGGACTCACTGGAGGAGAGCCTAATGCTGGTTTGATTGAGGGCAAAAGAAGAAGGGACGACAGAGAATGATGTGGCTGGATGGAGTCACTGAAGCAGTAAGCGTGAGCTTGAATGGACTCCAGAGGAAGCAGAGGTGCAATGCTACCAGTTCGCCTGAACCGAGAGTAAAAAAAAATGCTTAACAAAGTAAAAACATGTTCTGATGATCAGATGTGCTGCACAATGGTGGGAACTTTTTAAAAACCTTTTTTTTATCATTTGGGGTCCATTTTTGTTCCTAGGATGCTTCCCTGAGGCCTGCTAGGCCAAAAACGGGGGTGTGGGGTGTGCTGCGAAAGAAAAAGAAGAAAGGAAGAAAGGAACAGAGAGAGAGGGAGGCAGGGAGGGAAAAAGGAGAGGGAGGAAGGATGACAAACCTGGCACTAGATGCAGCTTCAGGGGATACATTGGAAGAACACAGTAATCCAGGGCTGGAAGGGATCTGGAGGTCATCTAGCCCAACCCTCTGCTCCAGCAGGACATTGTTAAAGTGCGTTTCTGTCTTTTGACCCCCAGTCACATGACCCCCACCAAGCCATGCCCACAGAACCGGTAGGAATATCTTTTAGATTTCACCACTGACAAGAAGGCCTGGAGGAACGTTGTCCATGGAGTCGCGATGGGTCGGACATAACTTCGCAACTAACAACAACAACATCTTGTTTATATACAAGTTTGACTTCTGTTATCCATAGACTATATTAGCAGCATTAACCTCAAATTTAATACAATCCAGTATGTCCAAATAAACCCAAATATTATTTATATATGACCTGTGCCTTGAGCCTATAGTGAAACTAGATATTTGATGCTGTTCTTCCTTGTACATGTTTTTCTTGATTATTAAATAATAATCTATTGTTTCCCAAAAATGGGGTCCTTCAGTTGTGAGCAGCTACATCCTTAAAGTAAAAGCCCTTTATTTTTAAAAATAAAATAAAAACCATTTCATAATATTTCATTTATTTCATAGGGCCATAAATGAAAAACTTAGAATTTATTTCAGCTTAAAAGGCACCATATTTCTCATCCATTTGGCATCAAAAACATTTTTTTCAGAGTCTGCAAATAATTCTTAGATTTTATTTAGCAGTAATTGCTCATCTTTCTATGTTAAAAGTAAGAAAATAACTCTCATAAATGAGCCAAAGTCCATAATCAACTCAAAGGGTTGTTTGTTCATGTTAAAGTATTTTACACCTGTGATTTATTTATTTTTTAAACTGAGCTCCAGTCTAAATTTATATAGGTGACTTTTCCCTAGCCTTTTGTTCTTACACCATACTTTGAATTGCAGTGAGGGTAATCTACATACAGATTGCCTGCTGGGCTAGAAACCATATGAGTCACTTTCAGGGCTGCATCCCCACATGATTACGACTATTCTCTTAAACTAGAAGTACACACGCAACATGGAACAGATGGTTAGCACACTCCGTTCCAACAGTAATAATCACCTATTGAAAGATTAAAAGTGTAGATATAAAAAAACCTCAACCAATCTGCTATGAAGAGTAAATATTACTTTTATGGCATATTTGCTTTCTGTAAATCAAAAGTTTATACATTTATTTTTGAAAGTGAAAATCAAAATGACAAAGGTTTCTTGTATAACAGTTTAACCCTCAAAACTAAAGATATCAAGCAAATTTGGAAACTTGTTAACAATAGTTGCTGCTCTTACCAAGAGCTGCTTTTATTTAAAGTTTGTTTTTTTAAAAGTTCGCTTCCAGGGCACTTTGATTCAACAGAGGCAGTATAATCTTAGCCCCAAGATGAGCTGGCCATCAAAGCTAAGAAAATAAAACTAAGCACAAATAATATTGTAGGAAGATCTCTTTGAATTAACTCTACAGCCAATAGTGTTCCTTCCTGCATTTATCTCCCTCCCCACAAATGGAATATGAGATGGCCACAACAACAACAGAACTTGAGAACTATTAGATATAATAATGTATTGTTTTAAATTTAGAATATTAATATATTCAATGTTGCATATTGCATTGCATATATCTTTGAGCATTGCATGTTCTTTGAGTTAATGAGATATGGAAAATGGTGTGTTGGTTCATGGAAAGTGGAAATAAAAAAGTTGTGAAAAGAATTACGTTTGAACTCATTGGAGTTATAGCAATGGGAGGAGTGAAAAAGGGTACTCAGTGGAATGATAGTGTGAAAGTGGCTGTGGATGAGAATGATGCATGCTGTAATGATTCCTGTAAGGAATGTTGAGAGAAAGAGAGGTAGAAAGAAAATGACAGTTGCAGAGAATGCTGTTAACGAGATAAATAAATGGTTAAGAGTAAAAATGGCAAAGAAAAGGCAATGAGTTCAATAGAATTTTTTCCCCATTATTTATTCTTTTTCAGTGGATGAAGATGGTAGGAAAGATGGTGATATGTCAAAGATCACAAATTGTAGTTTGTAGGAAAAAAATTAAAAGAATTAATAAATGCTCTGAGGATAGCAATAGCACTTAGACTTATATACCTCTCCATAGTGCTTTATAGCACTCTATAGAAAAACAACAACAATAAAGCTGTAAGAATGGGCTGTGTAACTGAAGAAATGTTAAAATATTGATTTGGTGTACTGATGGAGTGGTTGACTGATGCTGTATGGGAAGGTTTCATCTGTGATTGGAATACTGTTATTATGCTACAGTCTGGAAAAGATACAAAGAATGCAAAACTATGAGGGATCAGTTTGTGAAGCATGACTGGGAAAGTATTTGGCAACCCTTCCTTCCTTCCTTCCTTCCTTCCTTCCTTCCTTCCTTCCTTCCTTCCTCCCTCCCTCCCTCCCTCCCTCCCTCCCTCCCTCCCTCCCTCCCTCCTTCCCTCCCTCTTCCTCCCCTCCCTTCGCCTTTCCTTTTCTTTCATATTTTTGCATGTGAACTTAAACTGAATGGTTTTTGCCTTGACAACATCCAAGCATACCTTATTGCCAGACTTTTAAAAGCTCAGTTAAGTCATTTTTGTGCTTGTTCTCTTTCTTCCCCACCAGGCACTTGTCTTTGCTGAGTCCCTATTAAGGATTGCTATGATCTTTTCATTGGCATCTTGGAGTGAGAATTCTTTGTCCATCAGGCAACTCTATCTTTCTTCAAGGAGCAGCAGTGAAGCCTCTTTCTCAGCCCTGCAGGATCAGAAGCCTGCAGACCCCACAAGAGCCTTTTTAATTTAATTTTTTTTGTAAGTTTGCTGATTTAAAGAAAGTGTATGATTGATGGAGGTCCAGCCCCGTCCAATTGAGTGTCTGTTGTGTTCCTTTTTAGTTTGTTGTGTCCCATTGTTTTTAATAATTCTTTTTAATTCCTTTTTTTTCATTTCTGTAAGCCGCCCGGAGTCCCCCGGGATTGGGCGGCATAGAAATTAAATAAATGAAATGAATGAAATGAAATTAAAGGAATAGGATTGAGCGGATGCTTTATGCAAATATGGAGTTGAAAGATGGTTGCAGAATGTGCTAAGGATGATTGAAGTGATAGATGAATTAGAATAAATGGAATATTTAGCAAACATCTCATTATTGTGGATGGAATAAAGCAAGGTTATTTCCTTTGACTGATGTATTTAGGTATCCTTGTGGTGACATTAGAAGTGTATGTTTGGGACATTAATGTTTATTAATGTTTGTATGGCGATAATGCCATGTGGTCCATGGTGATTCTCAATCATCCAGGTTGTGGTTGTCCCAAAAGTGCTTTTTTCAAAAGACAATGGGACTTTCTTGGTTTTTTTTAAATTGAAAATGTTTCACTTCATATCCAGGAAACTTTTTCAGTTCTGAACTGAAGAAGCTTCTTGGATGACAAGCGAAATACTTTTGAAGAAAAACCCCAAGAAAATCTAGTTGCCTTTTGGAAAAAGCACCTTTGGAATAATGCCCTGTTATTGACTGAGAAATGGAATGATTTGCAATAAATGTTAGATAAATTGTTTGATCAGCAAGTAGTATGGCTCTGAACATTAAAGTATCTAAGATCTGTTGGAGAGGGAAAATGAAGCAAACTAATTGTAAAAAGTAAGAGCAAGTACATGCATTTGTTTACTTTAGTAAAAATGCTAATAGTGTTTTAAGTAGTAATAATTTTTATTGAAGTATAAAATACAAGGATAAAAAATTAATACAAATGAAGCAAAATACACAAAAGAGCAAAAAGTGCATATATAAAATAGTTCTATATTTTCTTATCTCATGCTCTTATTTATTTTTTTTAGTTTTCTACATTTTACCCCTCTCCTGAGTTTTTTTTTACAGTGTTTTACATTCTTGTATAAAACACTTCTTTTAAAATAGAAGCAAAGTTCATCTCACCTCAATTCCTTCTTGTCCCCATCCTCATGCCCAGTGACGTGTGCTGAGGTTTATAGCTGGTGACGCACTGACACAGTCACACAGGGGTTTCAAATTTTTTTAGACTTGTGGACTTCAACTCCCAGAATTCCACAGCTAGGCATGCTCAGTTTCGATTTAAAGCGACAGCATTTCTCCCCTTGCAAAATAAGTTTTCCTTCATTCTTTTTCTTCTCCCTCCCCCTCCTTCCTCACTCTTCCCCCCTCTCTCAAACAGACACACGCACACAGAGAAGTTGGATCCCTCACTCACTCACTCTCAAACAAACACAAACACAGAAGTTGGATTGGATATATTTTCCAATGGCTTGAAAGCAGCTCCTCTGCCATACCCCCCCTTCCCCTGCTGCCTTCCGATCTGAGCCTTTGATTGCAGGTAGAGCCACATTGCCTTTTTGAACTTGTAATCAGTGAAGCTGGGCTTATATACTTTTATCCAGCTGTATATGTGTGTGTGTGTGTTTGAAAAGGCAACGTGGCTCTGCATGCAATCAAACTTTTTGAATTACTCTCCCTTCCCCACACATGCACCTTTTCCAGCTGTTTCAGAGAGGATTTCAACTCTGCTCTTGCCTGCCATCATGAAAAGAAAAAAAATGTAAAAGGAGAAAGGCAAGAGCTCTGAGGTCAGACTGAGCTAGTTGCTCCCAGAGAACTCTAAAAAGCCTCTAAAAATGCCCTCTACAGGAGGCGAGAGAACCATGTGCCTCCTTTGCATAAGGAATTTTTTGCCTTTTAACCCTTGCTTAACTCTGCTCAAATGATCATAAAGATAGAGTAAAAGAGACACCTCCTACAGTTAAGCACTAAGCAGAGTCTGACTGTGACTCTGTCAGCAACTACCTCAGCCTTTTTCCTTTTACATTTCTTTTTCTTTTTCATGATGACAGTGGTGAGGCCCTGCCTCCCCTGACTGCACGTCCCTGCCCATGCCATATTTTGCTTGATATTAACTAGTACGCCCATACACAAATATGTCAGAGGTGGTATTCAGCAGGTTCTGACCAGTTCTGGAGAATTGGTAGTGGAAATTTTGAGTAGTAATTTTGAGTAGTTTGAGTAGTAGTAGTTTGAGTAGTAAATGCCACCCCTGACTGGTCCTGCCCCCATCTATTCTTTGCCTCCTGGGTCCCAGCTGATCAGGAGGGAATGGGGATTTTACAGTAACCTTCCCCTGCTACTTCCACCAAACCATGCCCATCAAGCCATGCCACGCCCATCAAGCCACACCCACAGAACCAGTAGTAAAAAATTTTGAAGTCCACCACTGTTATACATGCAAATAGATACATGCATACATACATACATACATTCAAGTTGCAAAAGACAAACATTTAGAATGAAGTAATGGGTAGTACCTCAATGCACATTGCACACATATAAGTTGCTCGAACTGAACTAATCTCATTGACCTTGAACCCAAAAGTTCTCCCCTGGATATTCCAAACATCCTTTATTTCAATATTATATTGAGATATATTATATATTCATTATTTCAACAGCTCTATTTCTGTAGAAAAATGCCATCATTTTAACTGTTCTTGTTAACTGCTGAAAATTTGAAAGCTCCTAGCAATTACTGCAAATCACCCGGAGTTCTATCAATAGATTCTAATTTTCTTTCTTCACATTATTGCTATAGAAAAGCAGCTTAATATATTATCCCTTGGACTTAGTTATGCTTTATCATGGTCTCCTGTCCCAGATGATGAAATGCAAGAATTGATTGTAAACCTTGTAATCAAAAGATCCTCCAACTGCATTTATTGAGACCAATCTTGGGCTCGTGAATCCTTTTTCTTTACAAGCTCTGCATCTGCAAAGTTATTTCATAATTAGGCTTATTTAAAGTATAGAAAACAACCAACCTCATAGAGCCCCGAGGACCCTCATTTCAATCCTGAGTTGCAAATGCAAATTGAGAATTGTCCTTCTGAATATGAGTGAAACCTTATCAAATTTGAGGCAGCTAATCATTTCATTGGTTGAGTCTGTAGATATGCAAACAAAATTTCAAATCCCTGCAATACTGCCAAGTCTTTTTGCATCCAAACATTTCCAGCTATTAAAAGTATTCTACTCCATAGTGGTGCAACTGAGAGCAATTTTGAGTGAGCAAAGGAATTAAAATGTAGGAAACCATCACTTCTGACTTAAGAAGTGCTTCTTAAATTAGAATAGATGATTTTTCTTTCTGAAGGCTGCCTTTTGTCTTTAAGATGATGGATGCTAGCTTAAAAAAGCTGATCGATTAGATTTTTGGTGTCATCCAAAAACATAATGAGGTTTAGTTAATGACATCAGTTGACTAATAGTTCTCTCTTCAAATGTCATGGGGTGGAGCTAACGTCTGTGGCAAATACTTTAAACTTAGAACTTTGTGAAATGATTACATTAAGATCTTTTTATTGTAGTTTTTATATCTCTGTAACTTTATACTTATGTATCTCAAAGTATTTGTTGTTCTAATCATATATTTATGTGCAGTACTGAATATTATATCCTAGATGTATGAGTCCCAGGCAGACTCGCATTCAAAGATTAAACTAAAAAGTTAATACTTAAAATATAGTGAAATAATGAATATAAAATACATTAAAATATGTGAAAGTTGGCATTATAGATCATTATGTGATACCAAGTCCATCATAAGGATATCATTCCATTCATCATAACAGAAAAAAAACCCTTCTGTTCTCACGAACCTAATTTTAGAAGGAGATTTCTAAAGAAAGGCTTTTGAGAATGACCTGACCACTGAAGGGAAAAGATCATACAGGTTTTGCATGGTTGTGTTGCATGCCAAGTGGGGCTTAAACCCATCATTTTGCATTAGTACAATGCAAATAAAATGGTTGTAGAATTGGTGAGATATATTCTATAGAGATGGCCCATTTATTCTATCAACTGTGTTTAGAACAAGTGAACAAATTAAAATCAAGTTTTCAAGTTATCCCCAAAATATGTGTGATACTAACTGCACTATCTCTAAAGCAGGCAAATTCATTGAATTCAGGCATAATATTGATTAGAGTACACAAACTTAATTGTAACAAATTAATAGTGACTGAAAATAATTCCATTTACATATAGTCCTGAATCTATGGCCATTCATTTAACAATAGTTCAAAGTTACAACAGCTGCAAAAAAAGTGATTTATGACCCATCCTCAATAATATGACTGTCACACTACACTCACAGTCATGTGATTACAATTCAAGTACTTGGCAACCTGGTTCACATTTGTGACCGTTACATCTTGCAATCACATGATCATAATTATTTCCCAGCCGGCTTCCAACAAGTAAAGTTAACTGGAGAAGTCAGATTCATTTAACTATTACTTGATTCATTTAACAACCTTATGAATTGCTTAGCATCCATGATAAATGGTTATAAAAGCATGTCTGGTCATTTGATGACTTAGTTAACGACCTTATTGCTCAACAATCAATATTCCAGTCCCAATTGTGGTTGTTAATGAAGGACTACCTGTATTTCAGAAGGATTTTAAAAAAATATCTAACACACCAATGCTTCATTTTATAGATCCAGTCTGCAAGATAAGAAATGAAATCACTGGATGCCTTCTGTCCAGATGGTTGGCCTGGGAAGATATTAGATGGTAGCTGATACTGAAAACCATCAAGATGTCCAGAAGGAATCAGATGGATAGCAATTTCACTGCTATATATTTCTGCAGGTATAAATAATACCATTATGTGAATAGTGCCATTTCAACTGCCAAATCAGTTGGCAACCTAATTTGAAATGGATTTAAATTATCAGTGCACCCCAGGATTGGAATTGGAGAGGATCATCCCTTGTAACAGCATTTTTTCTCAAAAAAGGAAAGCCTGTTGAAATGTTGAATACAGAAGCAGAGCTAACTACATATCTATACTTTGGGCAGTAATTTTATACACAAGCTATTGAAAGGAATGCTCCAGGTACATTACCACAGGCTATGTGTTTCTCAGAGGAGAGGCATTGTGATTTCCTTACTCGAGATATAGAAAGGGACAGATTGATCTTAATTTCCTTTTATTTTTTGTACTAGCAACATAAAACTGGCTAATGTATGTTACTTCTAAAATAATTCTAAAGGCTTAATTTAGAATTAACACCTGCTAGTTGACTGTGTATAGTTGTTAACTGTAAAAAACAAATTCTGATAAACTGCAATGTAAGCTTCTTCTAGGCTATTAATAGAACCTAAATGTAACTTCATATCTTAGAGTGTTCTCTCTATTTGTAATACAGATACATAGGAAATCTCATGAGTTAACTACGGATATATTTCTACTAGGAAATTTTGTTGGATGGACATTTTAAGTATTTATGGTGTAATTTACTTAATAGTGTGTTCTCCAGATATGGAGAGAGTCGAAAACACTTACAGATGTAATAATCTCCAATGAGTAGCAGCCAAAGAGTATGCACGGTTTTGAGTTCTGTATCTGAGTTGCATCTACTGATATCATTTCTCTAGTGCAAAACTGCTATAGTTTTATTTTTAGTCAACTGTGAGACCCAATATTTTGATAATCCTTGAGCAAATCATTTCATAGCACTGAAATATTTTGCTACAGAGTAAAATGGTAGAGTCATTCTAAGGCCACAAGCTTCGTTAAAGCATTAAGCATAAAATATTTGCTAACAATAAGGATGCAGAACCAATGCTTCATTATCTAGTTAACTCTAAAAGCTTCTCTCACTAAGAAGCAATTCTAAATTATTCTTTATATATTCCTGTTTCTTGCCTTTTTTAAAAAAATTGAACACAGCAACTTATCCATATAATGCCACATTATTTCAGGAAAAGTCTTTAGACTTCAACTACTTTGTTCTTGTTCTCACTAAGTCTTGTCCAACTCTTTGCGACCCCATGGTCCATCGCATGCCAGATTCCTCCCTATTCTCTACTGCCTCCTCGAGCTTGTGCAAATTCATGTTCAACATCAGGGTCTAGAATTAGTTTTAAAAATAGCTTTGTTAGATTAAAGCTTAGATTTATCCCAGCATTTTCTTTCCCACAATGACCTATTGGATGTTCTGTGGTCCTTCTGAGGAGAAGGGGAAGGCATAATAACCTTTTTCTTGCCTCAGTTCTCCTACAACTAGTACTGCATTGAAGCATACTGTGTATCTTCTTTTTCTTATTGTGCCATATTTTTTAAAGAATTCCCAGGGAGGAAAGCTCCTTAAATAAACTATTGGATAATATGATAGAATAGAATAACAGAACTGGAAGAGATCTTGGAGGTCTTCTAATCCAACCCCCTGTTTAGGCATGAAACCCTACACCACTTCAGACAAATGGTTACCCAACATCTTCTAAAAAACTTGCAGTGTTGGAGCATTCAAAACTTCTGGAGGCAAGTTGCTCCACTAATTAATTGTTCTGTCAGAAAATTTCTCCTTAGTTCTAAGTTGCTTCTCTCCTTGATTAGTTTCCACTCATTGCTTCTTGTCTTACTCTCAGGTGCTTTGGAGAATAGCTTGACACCCTCTTTGTGGCAGCCCCTGAGACATTGGAACACTGCTATCATGTCTCCCCTAGTCCTTCTTTTCATTAAACCAGAAACACCCAGTTCCTGCAGCCATTCTTCATATGTTTTAGCCTCCAGACCTAATCATCTTTGTTGCTCTTCTCTGCACTCTTTCTAGAGTCTCCACATCTTTTCTACATTGTGGTGACCAAAACTGAATGCAGTATTCCAAGTGTGGCCTTACCAAGGCATTATAAAGTGGTATTAACACTTCACGTGATCTTGATTCTATCCTTCTGTTTATGCAGCCTAGAACTGTGTTGGCTTTTTTGGCAGCTGCTGCACACTGCTGGCTCATATTTAAATGGTTGTCCACTAGGACTCCAAGATCCTCTCACGGTTACTACTATTGAGCAAGGTACCACATATACTGTTCCTGTGCATTTTGGTTTTTTTTTTGCCTAAATGAAGAACCTTACTCTTTTCAACATTGAATTTCATTTTGTTAGAATTTCATCCGTCATTAGACTTCGGCGATCATGTTGGCCATCCTGTGTGTATGCTGAAAGTAATATGAGATATATGAGTTTTAATAGAACTATCTTTCCTGAATTTATCTAGTTTCCTTTGAAAGTAATATAATCACACTTTGATTATATCACACCTTTTCTCTCAAATGAAAGAATATCAATTTTTAAGATCTTATTTTAATTTTAATAAGAGGTGTTCAAACTTTTGCTCAAACTTCTGGTTTTCCTAATCTGGATACTACTACAGTGATGTTGGGAGCGCCAAAGTGCTTCCAAGTTGAAAGGATTTGCTAGTGACATCACAGTTGCCCAGGGATGCCCACTTGTGGGCTCCTTTCATATCTTCTTTAAGATATCCACTGATATGGTACCTATCTCACAGTTGCCTTCTTTCAAACTGCTGGGTTGGCAGGAGTTGGAGCGAGTGATTGGAGTCCACCCCATCCTGCAGCAATAACTGGGCGTCGAATACAAGCCTGACTGTCGTCAACCCAATGTCCTAAGTACATGAGCCCCTGCACTCCTTAATCTGGATTACAGTGTTGGCAGTTTATTTTTAGTTCTTTTCCTAATGATCTGAGGCATGGCGTCTGCTTTTTCACAGCTACCACACAGTAAATTGATATGTTCATAAATTGACTATCCACTATGACCTGAATACCTTTTTCCACACTGCTTAGACCCCTTTTGTGGATGTATCTACTCTGTTTCCTCCAAAATAAGAACCCCCTAGAATCCCAATCAGGCTTTGGAGCGCATGTGCTAAAATTAGCCCTCCCTCGAAAATAAGCCCCCCCTGAAAATATTTAAACACATGTGCAGCCCTGCCATTTCCTCTGGTTGCTTGCTGCGCAAACAACAAGAGGTGAGGAGGCGAGGCCTGAGGGGGGGAAGGGAGGGGGAACATGCCCCATGCACCCCACATGCCCTTACCTAATGGCTGCTCCCGCAATCCTAGCCACTGCACCCTTCTATCATGCTAATGGCCTACGCAAAAAGGGAAGCAGGCCCAGTGACGCGCAACACAGCAGCAGCCATGAGCTGACCATATTTGCTGCCTCCTCACAAATAATAAGACCTCCCCAAAAATGAGGCCAATTGCTTATTTCAGGGGTCAAAAGAAAATAAGATACTGTCTTATTTTCAGGGAAAAGCGGTATGTATATAGTTATTTAGTTTAGTTTAGTTTATTGGTTTTGTATGCCGCCCACTCCCAAAGGACTCGGGCGGCTTACAATAAAAAGGGAAGGGGGATAAATAAGACAAAACAACAATTTAAAATACAACAACATTCACAATTAAAGTGGGGCTGGATACTTCAGCTGCCCCAGGCCTGCCGGAACAGCCAGAACTTAGTAGCTTTATGGAAGGCCGGGAGGGTGGTAAGGGTCTGGATCTCAACGGGGAAGTCATTCCAGAGGGCCGGAGCTGCAACAGAGAAGGCCCTCCACCGGGGGGTCGCCAGCCGGCATTGGCTGGCAGATGGAATCCGGAGAAGGCCAAGTCTGTGCAATCGAATCGGTCTTTGGGAGGTAATTGGCAGGAGGCGATCTCTCAGGTAACCAGGTCCGATGCCATGCAGGGCTTTAAAAGTAACGACTAGCACCTTGAAGCGTGTCCGGAGACCAATGGGCAGCCAGTGCAGCTTGCGGAGGATAGGTGTAACGTAGGTGTACCTAGGTGCAAATTTGCACTGCTGGGTTCAACTGAATCCTGGTTGTTTGCCAGATAATCATATACATTTAGAATAATAACCAGTTCCAAATGCCCTGAGGTATAGCTGCATCCTTATTCAAAGCCTCTCTGAAGGATGTCAAGGTAGGTATAACTCACATCTCTGATAGGAGGCTGTTTATAAGAGAAAACAAAGTATAAATAATGTGTGTGTGTGTATGTGTGTGTGTATGCGTGCGTGCGTGCATGTAGGGGAATTGCCACAAAGTGCATCATATTATAATCACTTAAACTGAACTGAATTTACCAATGACTGACTGGTCCCAACCCAAAGAGATAGCTTTGATGTGACGTCTTTCTCCATGCTAAAGGCACATGTCCCACTTTCTTCTTTCCAGCTTTTTTTCTTCTTCTATTCATTCTAATCTTTCCTTTGGTAGCTTATGGAGATTCTCAATCACCCAAGTCATGGTTATCCCAAAGGTGTTTTTCCAAAAGGAAATTGGACTTCCTTGTTTTTTTTTTCTCTTTGAAAATGTTTCAGCTTCTCATCCAAGAAGCTTCTTCAATTCAGTTCAGAAAAGTCCAGTTGCCTTTTAGAAAAGCATTTTTGGTTGTTTCTCTGGTTCTTCCCTTGACTGAGAGAAGGCAAGGCAACTTTTCCCAGCTCCAAAATGCTGCCCACTAAACAAGAACAAGTTAAAGGTGAATACAGGGCAGTCAAGAAGGGCCATCATCAACCAATAGAAATAGCCAATATTAGGGACTTTCAGACAGGATTTCACTTATTGATAATGATGTGTGATTGACTGATTATGTGCCATCAATTCATTGTCAATTCTTGGCAGCCATATAGATGGATATACAATATATATATATGATAGCTACTGTTGTTTAACTTGGGTTCATTAATTGCATGGGAAAGCTAAATAATCAAAAATTGCTTATTTTACGATAGAGATGCAATGTTGTTATTCAATAAATCAATGCCAAAACATTTACAGAATATAAAGATATTTAGGGCAATTGCAAGTGAGTTATATTATTTAGCTGAGGTGAAGATATGATTCATGAGTTCTGGCATGTGGGTTTTTTTAAAAAAAATTCACAGACGTTGCTAAGTATTTAACTGTGTTTTACCAACCACAGTGGTTGTGTTCATATATATGTGAACCAATCAAACAATATTGTGAGTCAACACAATGGTAGCATTTAATCTTTGCTACTTTGATATTGCAATACTCTAAAATGAAGTGTGTGCATTTTGCAGCTGCAGACATCCTACTAAGATATTCACATAGTAGACAAGCCTTTGTGTTGCAGCCATTTAGACTGCAGGTATTAGTGAAGGCAAGATAGAAGTCATGATGATGAATCAGTTGATAGATGCAGCTCCAAGGATATATTTAATGTCTATATTTTTTATAATGATTGCTTATTTTAATCATTGATAGAATGAAAGAATTGCTCATTACACACAGGGAAACAAAAGGGAAAAGATGGAAGAGGAAGGGAAAATTTGATTTAGTTTTAAGTAATATTTTCATATTTTAGCTTCTCAAGTTGAAAAATTTAGTTTCTTTAATCATAGATCCTAAGTAAAATCACTCCATAAATATCCTGTCCAATGCATCATGGTGGTGACTCACTTGAGGAAGCCACACTGGGTGCATTCTTATAAAGCAGTGTGATGTCAGGAGTACAACCTACCTAGTGAAATATGCCAAAGATATGGTGTGTATAGTATCTACTTCTTGACATTTGGCAGGCCAAGTTTAAAATTGGTTTTAAAAGTTTAAATGGCTGAAGGAAGATGTAAACTGCATACACTTTTGTGGAAAGGAAAGGCTTTGAACAAATATATCTCGTTTGGTTCCAATGGAAAATCCCTTGTTTCATCAGTGCCTGTTGAAGGTAAGCCCTGAAACTATGTAAAGTACTTTCTACTGAGTAACATTAAATAAAATTAAATTTCTCAATGCATCTAAGTAAAATGTTTATGAATAATTAATCAAAACAGGAAAAAAAAATCCACTTATTTGTACAGGAGATTTTTACTTTCCCCCTTGAATGATTTCTCCCGGATGATATCTGTTCCCCATAACTTTCAGGTAGAAGAGCACTATTTCTCATATTTTGCCAAAATTAAGCAGAATCAGAGATGAAATATAACAATCATTCTATTCAAGCAATCGTAACCTGCTCCTTCCATTTTTCTTCAACTCTTTCATACTTTAATAGGAAAGGAAGTGAAATATAATTTCATTAATTAAAACAGCAGGAGAATTCTACAGAGCCATGCTTTTAACTTTAATTACCTAATCTGGAAATTGACCAATACTTGGGACTTCAACCCTTGTTCAGAATTTTGCAATAATCACATAATTATTGGACTTATCTACAAGATCTGAAAAATGGCAATGAAGATGCTGTTCTAGTACACTGGAGTCAGTTGTGAGAAAAAGTTATTACTTGAATGGGACAGCATCAGGAAATAACAGGGCTGCAGAATATACTGGGGAGTAGACAAAAATTCTGAAAGAAGGCAATGATTATTAGCTACATCTATACCGATTCCAAAACAACTACATGGATGTGTCCATGAACTTACTCAGAGTTGAGCTTCATTGTGTTTACAATTAAAATAGCTTCATGGATATTATCATGTTGGTAATATGGTTTGTGAGTGGTGAGAATGTTAAGCCAATCAGAAGACTGGAAGATCAGTCCCAAATTTATATGCATATGATGTGATAAGTCGCCATTTTTTGTAGAATATAAATGGGTATCACACAATTCACAAAACATTTTCAGTATTTTTTAATATCATTGATTTGTGTTGATTTACATTGTATTCATGTTGTTGCTGGAAGATGAATTTCAGTTTAGGGTAAGTAAACCATTTGAAAGCTGGTCCATTTGGTCCAGTGGCCAAGCAGAAAATAATATAAATGGACAAAGTGGTTCTCTGTTGTTACAAATTGTAGCAGATTTAGTAAAACCTGTAAGTATAAAAAGAAATGCATTAAAGTAAGATGGAATGTCAGGCCTTGAGTGGATACATGCCAACTTCTCTAAGTGAGATGAATCCTGCTGCTTGCCTTCCACAGAACATAGCTAGCAGAGTACCAAGTCATTACTTTCACTGGATTCCCTGGAGTTTACTTAGGAGTAAGTATTGGCAAGTGAAGTACATAATGTAACTTGTTTATGGTATATGTGTTAAGCTAAAATAAATACAATTTGAAAGCCCAGTATTTCTTGATCTCTTGGAGTTATCTTGCAGGCAATAAATAATCCGTTGATATAATAGACTATTTTTTAATGTTCAGTATAAGATGTTTAAGGGAAATATCTTCAGTTCAATCCCAGAAGTGAACCTTCTGCTTCAAAATTTCTCTAGGAACAAACAGACTCATCAAGCTAAAGACCTCAAACAATAACAAGCTGACTTTTACCCTCCTCTCCAGAAAAGGCGATTTGTGCTTTGCGTACAAATAGTTTTTGACATGTTGGATAAGAGAGTCCTACTCTGTTATCGTCTTCTTGTTGTTGTGCCATATCTGTTATCGGACGTTGGTGATCATGTTGGCAATCCAATTTTTGTCAACAGCCACATGAAAAAGTCGTCTGAGTTTGTCCAAACCAGTCCCTTAGGTTTTGAAACCATGATGTTCTTCTTCTGCCTGGACCTTGTTTGCCTTCAATCTTTCCCTGGAGGATTAAGTGAAGGATGCCATATTTTTCTGGATGTTGTATCACATGTCCAAAATATTTTAACTTCTGCTTTTTAATGGCTTTGATGATTTCCCTTTGCTTTCCCAGGCGGCTTATCACCTTCTCATACTCTGCTATGAGGAATCTAATTCATATTGGCATGGCTCTTTGGTATGGGTAACTTGGCCAATTTAATGTTCTTTAATGGTTCAAAATCCACATTATAACTTAACGTCATGCAATGCCATACCTTATTGAATAAACCACAACTGGCTGAATTCACATAGGTTGCTCATGGTTCAGAGATTGCAGTGGCTGAGTTTACAAAATATGTACAAAATGAAACAAATTATACTGAAAGAGTAATGTGCTATATGAAAACAATGTAAATATCATCCAAGTCCCTGATCTGTGTTTGAACATATGACTTTCCAGCTTCTTGTCTGAAGCCCTGCAATACCACTTCATGAGGCAACCTACTTTACTGGTTGATGGGTTCCTACTATAAGATTCCCCCCCTTCATATCTAACCTGAATATATTTCTCTGTAATTTCATTTTTTCCATCCTAGTCCTGCCATCCAGGGTGACAGAGAATGAGTCCATTCTTCTTAGCATTAGGAATGAGCTTAATGTCTTCTAATAGTGAAGAAAATAAACTATAGTCCATGTGTCAATAAAGTCATTATGCTAGCAAGTTGAGATATACTATAAAAGAAACTAAATCTATCTCTGCAACCTATTTTTAAACCTATTCCAAATGTTAACCATAAGAAATTCTGAATCTGATTTTAAGCCGCATTTCTCACGCTTTTCTGAAAGCTGTAATGCTGCCCTTTTATATGTTCCTTTGGAGCAAGAAGAGAAAGAAAGGTGTATTGTTATAACTGATATGAAAAATTAATTCACAGCTGACTGACAAGCCAATTAACAAATCATTTTGAACCAGCAGGTTTCTCTTAACAAGGGCAGAATTGTTCCCATATAGCTAATGAAGCAATTAAATTTGTCTTTAATTTCCATTAATAAAGTATGTGTAAATGGTTTAAAAGAACATATTTGAAATGTTACCTTTAGTGGTGTGTGTATGTGTGTTTCTGTCTGCTTATCTTAAAATTATTTGTTGAAGATGGAATATTTAATGGTTCAGTCAAATATGGCTGAAGGTAAACGACATTATAAGAAATTGTTTGATGATATTAACGGAAGAAAAATGAATATTTCCTGCAGCTATTATCCAGAAAGATGTTCAGTATTGATTACTAGGCATTGTTCTGGTTGGATAAGAAATCTGGTGATGCAAAGAACTTTTCAGATTTACACAATCTGCTTAGAAATATAAAAATACATAAAACTATTGCTGTGTTGAAATATGTCCTGGAGTTTTAAGTCATGTTCTTTTGCTGCAGAAAAAGATTTCTACCTACCTTTTTCTCGGGTTTTCTGAAATTTTAGAATTTCTTTTAGTGACTTTTACTTTACTTTATTCTTGAAGTAATGTGTTTCAGTGTTTTTGTTTGTTACACATTGTTCCTTCATTATGATCCTTTCCTGGTTTCCTATGCTTCCAACATGGTGTCTCCTTAGGGCAGGAAGCTTGGGAGAATGAAGAAAAGAACAATTAGAAGACTATATTCACACATTCCTTGGTTATTCCATAAATGGAGGCTCATATTGTGCAAATCTCATCAAAATGTTTTAGCCATTAAATTGAGTTAGCATGGAGAGAAAATAGAGAATTACTTTTATCAAAGTATTCTATTTGTTTCAGAGGCAATAGATATTAGGTTCCTCAATATTATTTATACGGGTTTAGGAATAATATCTTTGGCTGTAGACAGTGATTCATTATAGAGTAACAACATACAGATTTTGTTCATATATCACACTACACCATTGTGCTTTATTTAACAGAATGTAATTAATCAATCAGATGAGTTTATATAACATGGTAACCATAAATCATGCTATTCGAATCCCAATGGCGGTTTAATGCAGTATACAGTATCAAAACCAAACAAACTTCATGTGATGTTCAATCCCAATAACAATTAATACATAATACAGGCCAACAAACTACTGAAAATTGTTTCCAGAATAAAATCCAGGATTATAGAGCTGTACCCAAGTGTATAAATAAAATTTTATACCAGCCCAATGATTACCCCAGGCTTTGTCAAGTGGCATGTCTCTTCAGTTTCCAGGCAGGGTGGTTCATTTTACTGGTACCAGAATTTTTTGAAATCAAATTGGCAGAGATTGAAATCTGATTTTTTTTTTTTTGCTGAAATACATGCACCTCACCATCTGCATTAGAGTCCTCTCCTGTCATTCATTGCCCTGGCCGTAGAACATTTCCAGATGAAAGTACTTTTGAAAGTATATTCTGGCTTTGGTGTAAAATAAGCCTTGATAATTTGATTATGTGGTAATATGGAACATGACTTTGCCAACAAGTCTGATTAAATATATTTGTTTTCTTCAATAGCATTATTAATGCTGTTTCAAGTCAACCAATGAAGAGAGATTTCTGGCAGAGTTAAAATAGTCCCTGCAGCTGGAAACTTTGTTCCTAGGAACATCCAGTCCACTAACTTGGAGTTTGGAAATTAAAAAAGGAAGGGTGGGCAGGTAGGAAAAGAAATGTCAACCTGATACTATTAGTCATGAATGCAGAAAATGCTGGAAGCTTTAGAAGCCCTTAAACATTTCTCTCTCTTTTCCTTTTTGCTCATGCCTTGGAAATGTATCTTTCTTCCCCCACCAGATAGGAAGGGCGGAAAAGAGGATGTCACTTCGTCAGAGAAATGTGTTTGTTTCTTGTTCTACATCAGAAGGTAGTCAACACACATCCATTTTAAGTGTTCTTTAAAAAAAAATTCAGACAGGTTGGGAAATAAGCAGCTTTTCTGGTAGCCTTTCAAGACTTTGATGATTAATTTGGCCAAATTATGTGATGCAGGAGAAAAAGTTGGATGTGAATAGAATTCCAATGCATTCAGAACATTCCGGCATAAAGGGAATAACAACATGGACAGAGCCTGAGGGAAAGGTGTTGACCTTTATTCCAGATAATTTTTCTGATAAAAAACACTCTTATAACTTGCTATTTGCCTCAAAAGGTAAAAAATGAGGCAAAAAAAACAAAACAAAGCTTCTGCCCCTCAGTCCCCTAAGCCAAAAAGGGAGCAGGAGCTGGGAGTGGGTGTTAATTGGGGAAAAGGTCATGGACAGTAATTGGAAAATCATTCCATAGCACTGCAGATTCATCATCTGATTCCTATGGCTACTGTAAACACAAGATAATAGACACACAGCATCCAAGCATAGTTATGCATGCTTAAAAAGAAACATTAAGTCATCATACATATAGCGAAACATCATAGTGATTTGGCTCTATCACAAGCCCATGAGATAACTTAATATTATGTAGATGCTAAGGCTTCTTCCGGATGTTACCTACATCCTATAAGAATGACAAGCCATTCTTTTAAGACTGCATTAGTGCTAGGCATTTAATAAGTTACTTCTTATTAAATATGTTCCAAAATAAAATTGGGTGCTGCTGAACAAATGATGGCTGGGGATGTGGGTGGTGAGAATACATGTGCTATACATAACTTCTAAAAATAATAAACAGATTTACTAAAATGTATGGCTTGAATCAGCAAAATAAGGGTAGTAATAAAAATGATTATTATTTAACTATTGAAATGAGCTTTAAAACACAAAGGAAAGACATATTTACAAAGCACATAATTAATCTATGGATTGGATTCCATAGGAGTTTGATAGGCCAATATGGTATTAAATATATTGGGAACCTACACTTATAAACAGTGTACACTTAATATTACAAATGACTAACCAATGTTGGTTCAACAAATCATGACACAGTGTGAATCTATTACTGATGATGTAGAACCCATTTACAGTTAAAAACTCAAACAACTGGCATATATTAACTCTATTCTAATTACATTTATGTTACTGATTGTATTGGAGATAAGAATTGATTGAAAGGCCAGGAAGATCTATGTGTCTTTGAAAATATATAAGTTTCCTATTCTTTTAGTGCCAATTATTATTACAATACATGCATGAACAGGCAGAGATTATGCAAGTGAATTTCCCAGTAGCTTGTTACAGGGCTAAAGGGAGAAGTATCATTTGCATTCCTTAAAGAACTGATTGAGATTCCAAAAACAGATTGGAAAGTTGAAGGTAAGAAATGCACAGCTTGAAAGTTTACTTTTTGGCAAGAAAGAGTAGTCCAGATTGACATAATCTGTGACATAGTTTCTGATGAAGCATTGATAATAAACCATTTAAGAACAAGACACTCTTTAATCCATTGGGATAGATACACCAGAGGTTTTTGGTTGAAATTCTGTCAGCCTTGAATAGACAAACTCATCCTGAATTGAGTTTTAGAGAGGGATTCAAATGTAAATATAAACCATGGGGAGAAAATGCTTCAGGAAGTATGTATATACATACTGTATATGCATGCATATAAATTAGGAACTAGAATTAAGAGTGGCAAGAAAAATCTTTTGGAAATTAAGAAAAGGGGAAGAAATCTTTGTTGATTAGCATTCAGCTCAAAGCATATATGTATTATATTTTTTACAGATTATTCTTTCAAAAGTGACACAATATAGACTAAAATAAAAGATTTAGCTGAATGAGGAAACTCAAATTAATTCTGACAAATCTGACAATAAGAGAGGTTAAGAATGGATTGAAGAGTACGTGACTAAGTTACAATCAACGAAGATATATTTCTCTTTGTGTATTTCACCTTATTGGGAGTGAGCTCATATAGAAACATATTTTTCAATAGCATATAAAACATTGCGCTACAAATACAAAGCAGGAAGCTAGTTATGAGACTGGTTGGATTGCCAAATATCAAATGAGTCAAAAGGTTGCTAAAAGAGAGCAGATATACAGGGAAATGGAATAGTTCCATCAGTCTTCATAATTTAGATATTAAATAACCACAGAACTACTTTTAAACTAACCAGTTTCAGTATTTAATCAGATAGAACCGATGAGAAATGAAGTTCTGCGCGTCTCAATCTAAAGATTAAAATAATCTGTTTACAATTTATTTATTCATTTTTTTATAATATTACCACAAGTGAATGAGCTCAATATAGACAATACTGTGTCTAATATAAAATCTAAGGAGAAGCCAAGACATTATAAGCATATTGCTCCAATGTTGAGTTTTAACTGGAAGAAAGCACCACTAAATTAAACTTTTAAACTATTCTAAGTGTAATGAGAGGAACAAGTTTTGCTGGACCAGCATGGCTTCTGAAAATGGAGTTTTCTTTCTTTTGCAACGTAAGGATATAAGTGGAGGTATGTGATCTAGAATATACCATAGTTCAATCAATCAATCAACTAATGAACCTTGTGTACATATATACATAAATGCAATATCAATAATAAAAGTATTTTAAAATTAATTCTGTCTCAAAGCTGTGCTATTCCTATCTCCCATCTGGGAGAATAATTTCTAAGATGGGGATGGGATGTTTTCCCTTTGTTACTCTGAAAGCAGAAGATATGCTAAACAGTGCGATAGCAGTAATGAAGGACAGAGGACCAGCATGTTTTGGGATGTGCAGTTTCACTCTCATATGATTCTATTTGCAGCCTGCGTATTAGTTTCTTGATGCCTGATTCCATACTTCCTCATCCCATATTTCACCAGAATATACAAGCTTATATTTGATTTTGGGATTATGGGAAGACCATCTTTGAATAGCCAATTTCAATCTGGCCTATATCTAGCCAAGGTGATATTAGGCCAGGGGTGTAAAACTTGCATTGTCATGGTGGCATCATGTGATGTATTGGGACTTTTCCCCACTTTGCTAAACCAGGCGTGGGCATGGGCAGTGTGTGATACATCTGGTCCGTAGGCCGCGAGTTTAACAACCCTGTACTAGGTTGATTGAAGTAATATTGGCAGCTTTTTAACATTTTGCCCAGGAAATAGTGTAAAGAGAGTGATAAAAATTTATGTTTAGAGCTGATTGATTAATTAATTGATGTTGGTAAAATATTATACTATTGTATGATATGGTATACATTTATTTGAGCTTATAGACTTTTTCACTCATGACCAACTCTAAGTGATTATTTTCTTAATAAAACATTTTGACTATGGTTTAAAATTATATGAAAACAGATCCACTTTTTTAACTGAATAAAATGTCCTGATTGAGACCTTTATATGAATGTGGCTAATATGTTGAAAATTAGGGCTGGCTTCAGCTTTGCACTACCGATGTGAGAAAGTTACTAATGAGGAGGGAGCTTATATTCATAGGCAGGGCCGGATTTTCCTATAGGCTAACTAGGCTTCAGCCTAGGGCCTCAAGATCAAGAGGGGCCTACATTCAAATTGTTAGCAAAATTAAAATTACACTATTCTAAAAACAGTGAACACTAAAACACTGAACCAAAAATAAGGAGAAATTCTACGCATATGACTAATAAACAAACATAAAAATGTATTGGTTAAGATCATTCCAGCGCCGCAGCAGTTGGGGAGCCTGCCCACATTCCTGGCACTGGCGGTTGGGCGAGAGGCATGGCTGCTCCCAGTAGCCGCCCCATCGACACGGAGCCCACCAGCGGCCAGGCAGGTGAGGGCAAGGGGGCCGAGCCGGGCACCTGAGCGCAGCAGGGGAGGCGGCTGGCCTCGCTGCCTTTGCCGCAGAGCAGAGCCGCCCTCCGTCGGGAGGCCAGTGATATATTGCTATATATCACAGTAATGATGTATTTTATTGTCTCTCATGTAATTTACAAACTTAAAAATGGGAGGTGAAAGGGCCTCGTAAGTGGAATAGCCTAGGGCCTCTTTTCATCTAAATCCGGCCCTGTTCATAGGAGTTTTTTTTCCTGTTGCTTCCACCTTTCAACTTTTTTTTCCAGCTCCCCTACTGTTATATTTTGTCCAGCTGAGTAGATCTCTGGGATTATCTTCCTATTATTTAATTATTTTGCCTGTGAAGTGATAAATGCATTATTCTCTCTAGCTAATTATGTCATGCTACAATATATGCTTTATGTATAATTCTGTTATGTAGTACAGCATATATTATATCACCGAGAAAAAGATTGTCACTTCAGATTTTAGACAACCATGGAACAAGCATTTAAAAAACTAGATATTATTTGATTCTGAAATATATTTACATGACTTAAGAAGCACAGAGTCTTAGGGAAAAAATTCCCGCTAATGGGCAGAGATGGATCTGGAGCCAACCTCTGCCTTAATCACAGTAAGGCTGAATTAGTACAAGTCAAGAAAGCACATGAACACTTCATCACTGACAGCGTTAGTATTAATTTAAGGCAATCAAGTTATTTAATAGCAAATTGGATGGCAGCGTATACTGTATCTGAAATCTCAGTGGTGTTCCAATTCACAGTAAATGAGATCATGATGACAAACATCAAATATAAGGATATGAACCGTTAGAGAGAAATATTCTGTAAGAACAATTAACTCCATCATGAAAATAGAATGGAAGTGGAAGAATAGGATAATTTTTTCCTATGGGGAGAGCCATCTATTTTTTTTAAAGTTCCCATTTTTATCTGGTATCAGGAATAGCTACCAACTAGAAGATAACTAATCAGTCAATACTAAAGGGAAAAAAATCCTAACTGTTCTTTGGAAGGACAGATGCTGAAGCCGAAGCTCAAATACTTGACTACCAAATGGGAAGAGAGGACTAATTGGAAAAGACCCTGATGTTGGAAACATTGAAGGCAAAAAGAAAAGGGGACAGCAGAGGATGAGATGATAATGTCATTGACTCAGTGAACACAACTTTTGGAAGACAGTGGAGGAAAGAGTGACCTGGCATGCTGTGGTCGCGAAGAGTTGGACACAACTTAGCAACTGAACAACAGTAACAGAAGGTAACTTGGGAGAACCCAAAGTAGTGGGAGAAAGTCAATTTTTCTCCTGTGGCTATAGAGCTTGCTGGAAATCCAAGGCTGACAACTTTAGAAAAATTAAGGAACAATTGACATAAAATGCATTTAACTGCAATATTTTAAAATTCCAACAGTATTAATTACAATCTTGAGGTTGCATTAGTTGTGCAGAGGAATTTAATCCTTTTCTTCTGTGATGTGATCCTCAGACTGTGTGTGTGAGAAATCCCTTATTACTTCATCAGGCAGAAATTCTCTTTCCTTCACACACACACACACACACACACGGATGGACAGACGGACGGACGGACATCAGTAGTATCTTCTGAGAAAAGTTTTATTCAGGACTGAAATAATTGAATATGTTTTTTTATTGAATTTTGCTATCTCATTTGTTTGCTTTTTGTTTTTAAACAGTATTATAGATATGAAATGCAAAGGTGCCATTAATACTGTCCTTAGTTCTTTTCTAAGGTAACTTAATGGTTACTGCAATCATAATGCTAAGAAAATGTAATATTAACTAAAGCCAAGTTCTGAATAACCAGAGTCTGGTTCTATACATTTACAATTAGCAAACTGGGTTTGTTGTATGACAAACTGACAAATAAGGATATTATTTAAATAATAAGAAGTTAATGTTTTGAAAAGCAAAATAGAGTCATGGGTATTGTGGCCTGGCTGAGAGTTGAAAAAAATTGTGATTCTGGTGTTGGAAGTCCACAGTGAATACGAACTGCTTTCATTTGCTAGGTCTTACAAGCAGATCTGGAAATCCTAAAAATTCCTAAAACAAGCATTTAGAATCCTGTCTTACAATAAGATTTTAACCAAATAAGATGCATTAGATATAAATGTGTCAACACTCATTTCTTTTTTGAGGTATTTAACCTGATAAGACTTCCACAGTTCAATGCCCTGGGCAGTGGTTCTCAATTTTTACCAACTTCAACAAGTGTGAACTTCAACTCTCAGAATTTCCTATCAGCATGCTGGTTGGGGAATTCTTGAGAATTGAGCCCACATATCCTAAAGTTGTTGGGATTGAGAAACAATGCTCTGGGGTAGATTTATAATACCAGAATTCCAATAGATCATGGTTGGGTTCCAACACATGGGCAATTCTGATGGAGAAATCTACTAAAATCTCAAACATTGTACAGTACACAATGTTTTTTCTCATTAAAGCAGGAAAAAAAAGTTCTTATCCTACTAATTTGGTCTCCTTTTTACCTCCTTTAAGACTGGCAAAGTTTTAATTGGGGTTTTTTGTTTGTATGACATTCTTAACCTTCTCCCGATGACCTAATTAACACACTTAAGTGAACAAGGCCCACATTAAAAGATAATTAGGGTCAGTTGCATTTTCCGAACAAAAAAATATTAATCCAAACTAAGTTATAAGAATGTTTGTCTGCATGAATTATTTGAACGGTTTCAATTCATGAGCTACTTTATCAAGTGACATCTTTATGTGTCTTACTTAAGTAATATCTAACTCTCCAGATATTGCTGTCCAGCATAGGCAATGGGATGTGATAATGGAAGTTGCAATCCAAAATTTGGAGGCAACATGTTCATCCCAATGGCATTTGTATACATGAAACCTAAACAACAGCTTGCAATTACTGTGTTATATAGTGTAATTTTTTTAAGGAAAAGATCAACATTATTGGTAAAGACAGCAAGAGTTGATTCGTATGGAACTGACAAACTTTAAATTAAATTGTATATAATGGTTATGGAATTATCTTGGTTAAGTGTAGGCATTCTTATTATAACACTTCAATATATTTCTAATTAAGGCCAGTTTTTTCTTGGTTATATTTAGTATGGTAATAATTCATCAACAAGACACTTTTTTGATTTAACCAGCTGTTTATTTCCGGTCTAGATTTTCCCAATTATTTCACCTGTCTTCTTTCTTAGACTCCAAACATGCTCTGAATAAATGCTGCTTTCCCTAACTGCTTTTTTAATGTTTGAGCATTGATCCAAATAAGCAACATTTAGATCATGTTTAAAAAAAGACAAAGAGCTAATTCATTTGGGCACATTGGGTTGAGGAAGGCTAATTGCTTTGTGCGTTATCCAGTTTGTAAGTACATGGCTGGTAATTTCTTATTATAAAATATAACCAAAAAGTAAAACATAAATAAATCCACATCATTCCAATGCGATGTGGATCTCTTGATAATCCAATAAATGTAACATTACCAGTCCAATTGGAATTTCCAATGAGTTTGAAAGTTTCCAAATATTTATCATTCTTATTTTGAACTCAAAGCCACTCTGTCTTTCCAGAGTTGAGCCATAGTTGGTTCCTTCACATGCAGGCCTTTACAGCCCCCAGGCACTGGGTAATCACCTGAATGGCATCATCTCTCCCACCTGGGATGGAGTTGTATAGCTCAACATCATTCTCATATGGATGATACCACATGCCGTGGTGTTGAGGGACTTCCCCAGAAGCCTCCTGTAGAAGTTAAATTGGTGAGGTGGGAGACCTGAATCTTGATGTACCTCATAAAAGATGGACCTAGGGAAGGACGTAACAGTCTCTCCAAGAACAATGGAATCTGCCACACAGGAAGGAACAGAACTATTGGAAAACAGCATCCCCCCACTCCCAACTCTGAACCACTCTGGAAGGATATTACTGTAAGTTTAATGATATTGAAAGCCACTGAAAGATCTAGGAGAGTCAGGATGGGAACACTATCCCCATCCCAAGCCCTCTATATAACATCTAGAAGTGCAACCAATCAGTACTATAACCCATCTTAAAATTCAACTGAAAAGCCCAAATAATCCACATCATCCAAGGTCCTCTGAAACTTTGATGATGTGTGGGAATGACAGATAGGAGCAAGAGCTGTAATGCTGACAACAATCTGATAAGAAATAATTCAGTCCACAGAGAGTGGAAAATCACAGAAAGTATTCCCCCTAGTTTTCTGGAGACTAAAAAAAAAGAGAGGGAAAAATACTTTTAGTCTTCCAAGATTATGTTTTATGTAATCTTATAGTAAGTACTATCCTTATTGTGAGGTTACAAAACATAAGTATAAATCAATAAAACATATACCAAAGAGAAAATAATAATAAAAGAGCAAAATACCCAATAAATAAGTGTCCGGATTTTCATTTGTATCTTTAAAAATATTAACATAGCACTTTGAGAAGAGTTGTCAATTCTTGGGGACGTTTGGAATATAACCAAATTGTTCTCCTTAATGATGTCTATTACACCTCACAAAGGAGAACCACATGGAGGACTTCAGTAACACAATTGGCTCAACACATTTGCTAGCTGAAATAATGACACCTCAAAACCAAGGTATATGTAATTCTTGGTTAACAGCTTCCCCGTTTAGAGGCAGTTTGAAATTGCAACAGTGGTGAAATAGTAACTTTATGACCAGTGTTTGAACATTACACAGTTGCAGTGTACTTACAGCCACATCCTCACAATTTGCAGTTTTTGCAACTAGGATGATTTTATGACCATTGCAGCATCCTATGCTCATGTCAATTCATGTGCAAGTTTGACAGCCAGTTTCTGGCAAGCGGAGTCAATGGAAAAGTCAGCAGTAAATCATGTGACTGTGATGTCTCATTTAATGACTACAAATAATTTGCTTTATGATTGCAGGGGAACAGATGTAAATACATTGGGGTCATTTGATGTTTCACTTAATGACCACACTTCTTCACAATGGAGTTGCTGGCCCCAACTGTGGCATTAACCGAGGACTAGCTTTATGTAGACATTTACCATTTGAAGTAGAAAATCCCAGAAGTGCATTCTATGCCAGTAAAAATACAACAATACTCATAGCTAGAAACATCTGCATGGAATTATATAACATTATTGGCCAAGTTTTTAAACCAAAATACTGTCACATATAACACACATTCCATAGTTTCGTTGCTTTATCATTAACCAGGGGACAGGTATCCCTAATATGACTCCCACCAGATATATTGTAGCACTAGCATGCATGTGGCTGGCATCTGGTTAGAAAAGTAGACTAGAAACAAGAACAGGTCAAATTATTTCTGGGGAAAAATAAATAAAAACCAGTTGTTCTTTCCTGTTCTCCAACAAGATGAACAATGTTCCCCTTTAAATTGGAGAACTGTGTAATTCTGAATGTTTCATCAGAATAGTTTCTTATGATAATAATCTGAATGTATCAAACAATGGTCCCATCATTAAATCATCTACGCCTTAATTTCAACTCCTGTGCTATATCCAAAATGTCAGTCCACTTGGTTTGGATGATCCAGTCTCTTCCCTCCCCTTCCCTCCCCTTTCCTTCCCCTTCCTTCTACTATGCTATCCCTCCTCTCTTCCCTTCTCCTCCCCCTCCTTTTCTTCCCCCTCTCCTTCTCTTCTTCACCTGCCCTCTCCTCTCCCCTGTTCCCCCTTGTTCTCCCCTGGTCTCTTCTCCCCTTCCCTCCCCTCCTTTCCTCCCCCTCCCCTCCTGTCCTCTCCTCTTGATTCTTCCACTCTTTTCCTCACCCCTCCTGTCTCTTCCCCTGTCCTCCCTTCTTCTTTCCCGTCTCCTCCCATTCATCAGCCACAGAGAGGTAAATACATCCACAACCCAATTTCTTAATTTGGGTTGAAAACAACTGGAGAATAGAGAATTAAAGAGTGCTTTTGACTATGGGACCTCTTTTGTATAGAGGAAATGAACTGGATCGGTAATGCCATTAAGCAACAGCAACTGTTCTGGGGTCCAAGTTCGACTGTCATTGATTGGGAATGAGAAAAGAAAAAACAGTATAGCATGTAAGTTTGTGTGTATTTCACTTCTGATATTGAAGCTCTTGGGTTGCACTGAGGAAAACAATGCTAATTGGTCATAGGATTGTTCAAACTATAAAACTATGGACAGAAATGGCAAGGGTGACATTCAGTAGAATCAAGGGTAAATAAAAAATTAAAATTAAAGAACGAATTCAGATCAACTTGCTTCCTAACTCCTTGTACAGAGGATATACAAAATAATGCCTGATTAGTACTTGGTGGGAGACCAAGTAATTCTACAGGTAATAATTAGGCTGGGAAGGTGAAAAAATATTGAGGTGAGATGGGCAGCAAATAAATCTAACAAACAAACAAAAATCTCAGAAGTTAATAGCAAACCATTTCTCTATTCCTAACAAGAAAACTGAAGGGTCCTTGGTGTTCTCTGAGCTTTCTTGTTTTCTTGCAGATGTTTCATTGTCCCATTCATTTCAACCCTGAGCTACAACTATTCTCATTTATTGGTAACAATAAAATTACTTGGTTGTCCCTATGAAGTCAATAGGAGTTCAAGTGTCCTTACAGAAGACTTAACTTTACATACAAGCAGGCAAAGGGAGAGGCCAGTAAAATCAAAAGGGCCATTCAGCTATATCAAGTTACCCAGCTCAAAGGAAATTTGAGGTAGGATTACTCCCAGCATTACTGTTTTCCTGCATGCCAGAGATAAAAGCCAGTGATCATTTCAAAGGCTATCAGAGTGTAGAAAGAACAGAGTGTAGCCCTATGTAGATTCAGCTGTATGCTGTGTATCAGACTTTCAGCTACTGAAAAGAAAGCAAAGGCCACCAAATCTAGTTCCAATAAGTCCAACAGCACACTTTAAATTGGATCCACTGTGTATGGAAGTATAGCACTGTATTTGCCATAGTATGGCAAAAAAACCCCAACAATTTGATTTCTCCCTTCCCCTTTGTGTGTGTTTTAGCTAGCCAGATGGGCTGTGTATGGGCTGGACTTTCACCTCCTTATAATGTCTTTGGAACTCTTTCATGCCACACTCCAAGTTATTCAGCAGAGAAAGTTCAATTGGGATTTTATGCTCCCAAAGAAGGTTAGGACTAGCAAAGTTGTCAACTTCACCATATATTTTAAGAGAATACTTTATCACTCTTTACCATATAAGTCCTCTCCCCCCTGTTAAAAACAAAGCAGGAGAGAAAGCTGTGTTGCATATGCTTGCTTTACCTGATTCTTTCCCCTGATGTCAGTTTTTCATTTGAATTCTTCTCCTATACCAATAGCAAAATCCAGTGGCAAGTGTACTCAATTTTTAAGATGTTATTTATGCCCTTGAATGTTAGAAATTCTGTGGTTACTCTATCCTGCAAATGAGGAAAGTAGAAAGAATGGCTTTGTTGGCAATAAAACAAGACTTACTTTTAGAAGTTCTCCTAGGAACGACTTGTTACCATGCTTTGATTTCCTTGAATTACGGTTTCCTTAGAACAAACAAAGTGGAAAGTTTTGACCATCTTGACTGGGGATTGTAGGAGGTGGTGCTTGCTGATGTTCTGTTCTGTCCTCCCCTCCCCCCCCCAGTTTGGGAACTCTTCATTCAAGGGTTTTTGTCAATGGGAAAGAGTGTCCCGCTGATAATTCCCAACCGCAGGCTTTGCTGACGTCACTAACGAAGCAATAAATATCTCTTGTTATAATTGGATGTGAGACTTGGGGTTGTGATTGCAGGACGTTGCCCACCGCTGCTATGGAGAGGCCCCCATGATTGATTCAGCAGTGGATCGGGGCACGCAAGCGAGCTGTCAAGGAAGCGTCAGCTTATTAGGCGAGGGCTGCGTGATTCCAGAACAGGGTCTAACCTATAAAAATCACAGCCAGACTCTGATTAGGACACCAACGGATCACCAGGACAGGCAGGAGACGTTAGGTACACATCCCAAGAAGGAAAGAGAGAGAAAAAGTGGGCACCGACCACTGACTGACTCTACTTCTCACAGACTGCTCCGTCGGTATCTCTTAAGGTAGGGAAGAGGCAGATGCAAGCACGGGTTGCAAACTTTTCTCAGGAAGCCGTGTGCATGGGTGTGCATGTTTGTGGATTGCGATGGAAGTATGTAGTATGGTCTAAGAAACATCGCTGTATTGAGATCATGTCATAACTGTGGTGATAAGGGAGGAGGAGGGAAAAGACATCGTTTGGTAAGACAATGTTCACTGTTTTAAAAGATTAAGTTTGGTGATTTATAGGAAGTCCCCAATATAGCGATTTACTATGTAAATTAAATACTACTCGGTCTGTTCTGACCTTTAATAAGGAAGAGCGGGTGGGTTTCAGGCGGCTCTTCACCCAGAGAAAGAATGCAAATCCTTCTCGCGGTTAAGTTCGAGGGGGAAAATGATTTGGGTTGACCGTTCCGGGCAAAAGTCTGATTGTGTTCTCGGTTCGTTAAGAGTCTTCGCGAGGATTGCTTGAAAGAGTTAAGCACCTCGGACAGTACATTGCACGGACAGCAAATCCCCCCCCCCCTTCAGTTCTTTGATAGACAGTTGTGCCTTTTCCCACCAACCCTCCTGTTACATTTTCAGATCCGGCCGTCCTGAATCATGAAGATCCAGCTGCTTGTCTCTACTGGGATCTTATTGGTTGCTCTCCAGCCCTGCCATGAGTGCAGAACCCTCAGCAAGGGAGCCCCGGCCGCTCCCGCCGCCAGTAGCGCTCTGCAGCAGCTAGATTTCCAAGAACAACCCCAATCGCTCCCCATATTGCTCCGCATGGGAGAAGAGTATTTCCTGCGCTTGGGCAGCCTTCGTAAGAATCCCGCTGCTCCCGCCGCCGCCGCCGCCGGATCCTTCTCCTCCACTACCAGCACGAGCACCAGCAGCAGCCACCTGGCTACGTCGGCATCCGCGGGCAACTTTTTCCGAGCCGTCGTCCAACAGCTGCAGCAGCTGCAGCACTTCCAAGAACGCTCGTTAGAGGGCGCCCCCGACTCCTGGGACGGCGAAGACGACGGCACTCACCTACAGGCCACGGAGAAGGAGAAACGATCCGAGGAGCCGCCGATCTCCTTGGATCTGACTTTCCATCTCCTCCGAGAAGTCTTGGAGATGGCCAGAGCGGAGCAGCTGGCGCAGCAGGCTCATAGTAACAGGAAACTGATGGAAATCATCGGGAAATGAAGCGCTCTCCTTTGCCTGGCCCCGACCAAAGAGCTCCTCCAGTTAGCACAGCCCCTTCGACCTAGATCTACTCACCACCGCTCCCTCGCGCCCTTTCCCTTCCCCCCTCCTTTTATTCGAAAGCTTTCTCGAAGTAGCCTTGAATAGCATGTCCGGCGTCGTACCCAAGTGTCGTCATTTGTAACTTCTTTTTCTTTTCTTTTCTCACCCGCCCTGGCCCAGGCAAGGTTCAGGGTTAGGCGTTCCAGGGTGGGGGTCCGTTGGTCTGGCCATCGGAAGCAGGTGAAGGACGAGAAGCGTCTTCTGGGGTTGGTGGGCGGGGAAGGGGGCCGGAGCCTGTCTGTACTCAGCTATTTCGATTTCACTCCTCTTTGTCTTTTCTTTGTAAACATTTCTTTCCACAAATAAAACATATTTTCAGCGCTCGGTCAACTTGGTTGTGTAAGAGAACGTTTAATATCTATCTATATCTATATAATATCTCTCTATATTTTTAATAAAAGCTGCAAAGGAACGTTGGTTTGCATACACTTCCTTGCCTGCCGGCACGTCAAATTTCAGAAAAAATGGAAGGTTGGAGATCTTCGATGGGGCGGGGTGAGGTTGGTAAATGGATTAACGGAGGAATATGGGGTAGAAAAACACACTGACACGCACAGAATCCCAGCGTGGAGGACAATGGTTGTACACCCATCCAGCCAAGGTTCAATTTGCCTTAGGGAAGAAATGATGTTGAAATGGGAAAAGGCGGGGGGGGGGGGATATAAAACTCTCCAAACTGGTGCCCAACAGGGAACAAAAGACTATAACTCCCTTTAACCATAGGTAGTTGAGGACAATGGGAGATATTAACAACCTCGTATGAAAAGAGGATGATTTCAATTTTTAATCTGCCTGACACCTGTTAGAATATCAACTCCAGATTAGCTCATATACAAGTAATTAAAAATGGGGAGCTGCATTGGACAAGTGCAATGAGCTCTATAGATTTTGGGTAGAAGGATAAAGGTTCCAGATTCAACAAAATAATTTAGAAGAGAAAGCTGTCACTTTTGTCATCTTGGAATTGATAAGAGAGAATTTCTGGTTGTTCTTCCTACCTTACATTTCAAGGAATTCTTTGCAGCCTACATTTGTTCCAGAATAAAGCATGTGCAAAGTTGCCATTTGGTGAATCCATCTGCCTATTCTGTCCCCAGGCAACAACTGTTTTGGTGCTCTGTCCCAGTTAACTCAGTTAACTACAATCCAACCAAAAGCTGGATTTCCAGGTGAAATATATTAGTCAAGCTTTCCTCCCCTTCCTTTCAGTATATGTTGGCATTACAGGAATACAAGTAGTGTTTATTGTCACCTCAGATAATTAAAAAAATGATACCGTATATTCTTAGATCTACCTTTCAAACTATGTAGAAAACCAAGCATTCTTGTTAATAACAAGGCCAACATCCTTCAAACCTTTTCCATCATTATTCATCAGAGTTTTGCTTACAGGTTTTTGAGGATAGAGTATCTATGAAAGATCTTTGAAAGAAACTAAACTATGAAAGAAATGTGTCATATTTTGGGGCTGGAATGGGATGAGAGTAGGGTTTTTTGTTAGAAGTCCTCCCCAAAGAGATTAGCAGCTAAAATATAGGTGTTTGAGTGAACTGCTGAATTATTTCTCACATCAAAGACTTTGCAAAGTGTCTTATTTTGTGTCCATATTTAGACACAAGGAATGTTTAGAAGAGAAAACTAAGACAATGGAACAGAACTCCTTCCATAATTCTCAGACATTTTTGAAAGTGGAATACTTCTCTAGAAACCATAGTGGTGGCCAAGATGGTGGCTAATTCAAAACCAGCCCAAATGAACGACTGTCATCTTTTAAAGACGTCCATCCATTACAGAGAATGTTTTCTTCCACCCCAATATTTAAGCCAGTGAGATATAGTCATTTAAAAAGGTAGAGTGGGGACTAGCAGAAAGTGGGTATCAACCAGTCTACTGTTTATCAGCTTAATTTACACCACCAATTTGTGAGGAAGATTAAATGACGGAGATTGTGAAGATGAGGACAAAACTGAGTTTTGGGAGAGACTGTCAGTGATAAAAAAAAGTTAAGCAGATGATTCTGGATGTCTGCATGTGCTCTTGTTGAATAATAAGCTTCTTGGTGTGCCTTAAATATGTTTTTCAATAGAAGATCTAGCCGATATATACAGCAAGCCAAGCAAACCTGAAAGGAATAAATAGCTCTTCCAGCCTCATAATATCCAGATATTCTCTAGATCAATGATGTTAAGACTACTAGCCTCAAAGATCTTATTATCCGCTTCTGAATCAGCAAGAGGTTTTAATTCCCAGGCACTGGACATCTCCTTCTGACATTGTGTCTCTTCTACAGTAATAGTCCCCAAATATCGAAAGACTGGAACTGCAACTCTCAGAATTGTGTCTTGAATTTCTATGAGTTATAATTTCTGTAAGTGGGGATCAGCAGTTCAAGAAAAATCTAAAAGAAAAGACCTGTCAGCTTAATTTATTCAGTTTAATTTTTTCCATTTGATTCCAAATATCTTGGGGCAGTTCTCATAACCAAAAGAATAAAATGGATTATAATCCAAAAACAAGTTACCAGAAAATAAAGAAGAAAGCAGGTAAAAAGCAAGATGGTGAACTGGTCAAAAACAACACTCACAATTGGTTCCAACTACCCTAACTCAAGAACTTGGGAACAACTGGGACTTCAATGGTTTTGTCTGATATATTGTGACACAACCAAAGTTATTTGGAGTCAAATCAATTAAAATAAAAAAGTAAAAATAAACTGTCAACATGATGCCCTTCCATAGGGATATTTCCAACCAACAGTGCCTTTGGAATGACGGTCAACACTCAGTGGCAAATATAATGAAAATACTGGAAGCATATTCCTTGGGATCTGTGGGTACAGGAGGTTTACTTAGGTTCAGCTTGTCACTCCTTGCCCCATTAACATGGAAACATACCAGTATGTTATGCAACTAATAACCACTATATGTGGGCTACAAAAATCTGGATAATCACTAGAGAGCAGCAGTGTCAGTTTTCTGATTCACATACTGGTAGTAATCTTTCAGATTTTTGTAGATACTGTATGCTTGAAAGAATATATTTCTGCTGGCTTAGTATGTTCATGGGGGACTTGCGGTGAGAGCAGCATGATTGTAGAAAGTCAAGTAGGATGAGAGATCATTTTAGGCATGAAGTCTACTGTAGCAGAGCATACTGGTATGTGGAACAACCTTGGGAAACAATTGGAAGAGTTGCAGCCTCGACAACTCTCTGATGAAGTGGAAGGGGGGGATTCTGTGAAGAAAGACTCTGAGAAGGGGTCCTTCCTAATTTTGAAGTGTACATTCAGACTCAGATTCCATTTATCATTCTGTTAACTAGACAGTGGGCCTTCCTCCCGTCATTCTCACATACTGTAACATTACATAGTGGCAATGAAGAAGCAGATGGGTGATCTTCCTCTTCTCTTTCTCCAGTCCATTATAAATGGCTGTTATGGATAGGGGCATGCCTTGCATGACAGAGGGGGCTTTTAACAAGTTTACCTTGGTGTCCTGCATACTTATTACCCACTCTACATTTGATAGGCCCTGTCCAAAGTTTCAATGAGAATTTACTCCAAGTCTACGTAAGGAGGCTATGAGTTGAATCTACAAACTTTTGCATGCATAACAAATATTTTTCCACTCTTCCTAAAACCACACCTGCTTCTGAGTCTTTTCTCATTACATCTAAGTCTAAGATAGTCTGAATTACATGTAGGCTTAGCTCTGTGTCAGTGCTGCAAAACAGATACACTAATATTTGGCAGAAGACACAGGAAGAACCAAGATGTTCTTTTCTTTGTACGTCATCAAACTCACCCCCTTCCCCCATATATTCGGATGTTCTCAAAAAGAAATGTGCAGTCTTTTTGATTTTTAGCATCACTGTGATATGTTAAAATGAAATTTAGATTGACAGGTGGCATGAATGAATAAATGTAGGCAATTCTCAGCAGGAAGTCATTATTTTTATCAAAAGGGAAAGGAAAATTTAAATCAAATATTTCTTCTTTTTCTTCTTGATGGATGAATAGGTTGCACACAGACAGGAAAAATATTTGGGCTACTACTCACTAAAGAGGTTCCATGATGTTGCACTAAAAGTTATGGAAGCCTTGAAAGATATATATATATTTAAAATGCTAAGGAATCATTGGTGGCATACATATAGGTACTTGTTGCACTGTAGCTGATTTTAAACACAGTTCACATAATCCATTATCATTGTTTAATCAAGCTAGAGAGGATGGAAGTTGACACCCAATATTTAGAGGGCCATAGATTCTCAGTGTGGGACATTTTAGTTCATTGTTGATGTAGAAAATGAGAATTCAACTTAGTTGTAACATAAAGTCTATGAATTAAAAATAACATAATCCCAACAATTAGGTCACAATTAAGGATATTCCATTATATACCATCATTGTTGGAAAGATTTTGAACATTGATTTGAATCTTTATACTATATGAAAAAATTACTTTGAAAATTCCAACAATTCAAAACCAGCTTTCTAACAGTTTATAGGGAATTCTGATTTTAAAAAACACAACTGAAATCCAAATGTCATCAAAAAAATTAGTGCATCATTAATTTTGGTGATTTTGCTTATAAATGTCATTTTTTTAATGTTCTGTAAATGTCCAGTTATATATCCCATCTTTTTGTGTAAGAGAGCTTGTAGTAACATTCTGAATCTTGGATTCTGCGCTGAAGAACATTATACTAGCTGTGCCCAAGCTGAAATAATAGATAAAAATATTTCTGTTCCATTATACTTTTCATCTATTTTAATTATCTTTTTCTTTTGTTATTGTTCCCAATAGTTGCCTTTTTTATCTTGTTAAAACTATTGTAAGGTTTGTTAAATTTATATGTATGCAGTAGTATTCTATGAGCTAAATGATCTATGAATACTTTAATAAATATTTTAATTTCAGGGTTACCAAATTCAATTACAAAAACAGGCAAGTGAAGAAACTTCCAAATAATGAGAAATTTATTAACAACAATATCTTTAGTGGAGAAATGATAGTACAAACATAAAACTAAGAGTATGCCTAAGGCATTTACAAATGTGCATAATGAATTTTTACTTTCATTTTAGTTTGGTTTTTAGCTTACTTGTAAATATATTATTATTTTCAATTCCTTCCTTCTTTCTGATTTTAATTTTATTTGAATATAAGTAGGGGCATTTGCCACATTCATATAATAATTTGGGCATAACCCAGATTAGCTATTAGAAATACTATAGCGCCTTATGTCCAAATCCCAGTGCCTAGAAGCAAACTGTACAAGTATTGTTATCATTTGATATTTGCCATGAGTTCAAAAATGTGTATGAATTTGGCATTCAAATGGTTCATGACACTCCTACTCTTTCTTCCCCACTAGCACCCTGCTCAAATTGTACAAAAGTCAGATCCAATATGATGATTTTCAAAATGAAGTCCTTAAATAAAATCTGATCCGCGATTATTTTCAATGTGTTCTTTGTTGTTATTTCCTGCTATTGAGTTCACCAGATGCCATCTGGACGAAGAGTCATCATTCATTCAATGAGTTCAACCAGGAGAAAGAGAAAACATGACGAGTTGGCTCATCATCTCTTTCGTTGCTCCCAGGCTGTCCTTCCACATGTCCTTGTAAGGTCTCAGACTCAGTCTGAGGGGGAAAAATAAATTGAAATATTTTATACCTATGTAGTTTGATCATTTTATTTATTTTATGGGTGAGAACATAAAAAACAATAGAAAGTATCTGTCTACAAGACTGCTGAGATGAAGCAGCACATTAGACTACCCCAGAGGTCCCCAAACTTGGCAACTTTAACACTTGTGGTCTTTACCTCCTAGCTATGCTGGCTGGAGATTCTGGGAGTTGAAGCCCACAAGTCTTAAAGTTGCCAAGTTTGAAGACCTCTGGACTACCTGATCTTACATACTACTTGATTCATTTCAAAAGGGCTTGCACAGAACTCCTAGATTATATATTTTGGGCACAAAACTCACACATTCATAAATACATCTAGAATGGGATACTGCCAGTTAATTTAAACTTTTGAATACTCTTATAGGTCTTAAGCTGCTTATTCTTGAGATAGAAGACACTATATGTATGAAATTCATGTACCCTCTGTTGATCCCTACCCTTCTTCTGTTGCCTCTGTTTCCATCCAGGGCCCATCATCTTACTTCTCTCCAAGTTGACAAAAACTCCCATTTTCTTTGGAGGGTGTCAAAATAAGTGGAAACTGCTAGGATACAAGGACAGCCCTGGACCCCTTAAGCTTGTTTGATTCATATGAATCATGGAAGCATGGCAAAAAAAGACATGTTTGTACTTGTGTTTGTGCACTCAGAAAGCCAATAGACTATTACTTTTATTGAACATTCTTGAGCTTTTGGAATTACATCTGAATCCCAGAAAGCAAACAAATATTATATATTGCTTCCTCTTAAACATATCAAAGAAAATATAATCAAATGAGAGCAAGTTTGGTGTAGTGGTTAGGACATCAAGCTAGAAACTAGGAGACTGTGAGTTCTAGTCCAACCTTAAGCATGAAAACTGGGTAGATGACTTTGAGCAAGTCATTGTCTCTCAGATCGATCCCTCTAATAAAGTTGTGGTTATGGGGGAAATAGGAGGAGGAGGAAATATTAAATATGTTCATCCTTTTGAGTTATTTATGAAAACAATAAGGGCAAGATAAAAATAAATAGGCTAAAATAAAATAAAATAAATAAATGTGACTTTTACTTTACTTTGGCAGGTTGTAATAAAACTGCTAACTATGATACAATTTTTTTTCTTCAGCAATATAAAGTCAAAGGAATTATCTCTTTAATTTCCCCATGAATTGAGATTACACTTATTTTATGAAGAAATGCATATTTACCAAAAGCACCCACAACCACAAATCATACAAATATACAGCTATGAACTGTCACAGATACTTGCAAAGAACTGCCACATGAAATAGAAGATGATCTGGCATATTCCAAGCATCTTTTGTAAATGCATTGTGTTAAAATTCAAAGTGGAATTAGTGAGGAATGATGATATGTTAGGTATTAATTAATTCACATGCTGAATGGACAAAGCCATATTACTGTATGACAGGTCCTGTTGTCTAATGGTTGTAAAAAAATAATAGATAGAAATGTTTCTGTCTAATTAAAGTTTTTCTTTTTGAGTTGCTGCATTATGCAACTTTATTATTTAGGGCTATCCTCTAAAATATAAATATATCTTAATGTGGATTATTCTTTTGCAGTGGGGCAATTATTGGTAATAAAAGAGTTGATGTACAAATTTTGTATACACTTAAAGGTAAAGGTTCCCCCCGCATATATGTGCTAGTCATTCCCAACTCTAGGGGGCAGTGCTCATCTCCATTTCAAAGCCAAAGAGCCAGTGCTGTCCAAAGACATATCCGTGGTCATGTGGCCAGCATGACTAAACACCAAAGGTGCATGAAACACTGTTACCTTCCCACCAAAGTGGTCCCTATTTTTCCACTTGTATTTTTATATGCTTTCGAACTGCTAGGTTGGCAGAAGCTGGGACAAGTAACGGGAGCTCACTCCGTTTTGCAGCTCTAGGGATTCAAATGGCCGAACCGGCAACCTTTGTGATCGACAAACTCAGTGTCTTAGCCACTGAGCCACCAGGTCCCTTTGTATACACTTTCAGTCAAGATTTTAAAATTATACTCTTATCACTATTGAATCCTATATTCTCTTTCTCAGCACCAGGGCTGGGTCTTGGACAAGACAGTTTTATCCATTCAAACTGACCAAGAAAATAAGTGGCCATCAGAGACTTATTAAAATAATAAATATATTCTTAATCTTTGAAACATGCCATTTTTATTGAACAGGATGAGGCAGAGAAAAAAATTATTACCAAGGGGTCAAGATTAGGAAATGGAATGTAACTGAATTTGATGGTAATAACAGGCTTCTGCCTCCACTAGAAAGTCAACACTGTTTTCTTTAGAAGCCCTTTGATAATGTTATTTTTTGTTCTTCTGATGAAACATTTTGCAGTAGGGTGATTGTACAAGTGGAAATTTCAGGTATTGGGATGAATCTCAGTGGAAACAAGCAGAGGTAAAAAGAAAAGACGAACTGGGAATTTCGAGTGCATCTTTTTATCTCCTGACCCATATCCATTAATTCTGAACCTAAAATCTCCTATAACTTTCCATGTGTGTGTTTTAAACTCAGCCTTAGAATATAACTAACTCAATTTGATAGTGAAAAGGCTGGAACAGAAACTAGCAAAGCTCAATATGTGAGTTTTTCCCCCGATGTTCTCTTAATAACACGTAGCAAGCATAGGATTCTTATAAAGGGAAGTATTTTTTACATGGAAAAAGTTGGAACTGGAGCATTTTAAACATTCCCATATTCATACCAGCTCACTTGCTCTAAACATTGCATTTCGATACCCTAATGTTAATTAGTCACTAGTTCTAGAATTTGGATTCTGCTCAGGCCCACTGAACATCACACTCCCTATTATGACTATATTTGCTATTTTATTTATTAATTACATTTATTATTTTAGCACTGATTTTAAACCAAACTAAAGTACATAGGTTAACATGCAGTCTCCCATCCAGGCACTGACCAACCCAGATTTATTTATTTCATTTTGATAAGAATGCTGTAAAGGAGAGTCTGCAAGAAGGGAAGAAGATTTTTTAAAAAAATCAAGACCATAACCACTACTGTGCACTCATTTTCAACATGTGTTACATACATGATATAAATATATGTAAAAGGGAGGGGGTTAAATGACATAACTATGATCTCTATCTTGATTTGACAGCCTTCTCCCCCACTCCACCCATTAAGCCCATCATGTACTTTCAGATTCCACTCTTATTTCCATGTCATGCCACTGGGTGGTTGAGTGGTAATTTCATTAGATGATGGCCCAGGAATATGTTGATTCCTGCTGGCCAGTTATTAGTTGCAGTATGTTGATTAACAACAAACTTTTCCTATTTCTACAAAGTCAAGATGATTTAAATCATAGAAAAATCAAAGTCATCACAACGCATAACAATATAACACGATACTGAAAAAATTACGGATGCATCCCAACTCCATTGTCTAGGACCAAATATACAGTTGAAGAAAATCAGTGCTTTTCAACATGTGAGGTCAGGTGTCTCTGAGCTCAAGGGCAGAATATTCCTTAATACAGGGACTGTCAATAGGAAGGTGCAACTCCAGATTCCCATCTCTTTGAGCATATGTGGGATGGAGTTCTGGAAGAGCCCATTTGCAGTTGAATGCACAGCAGTGGTGGGATACGACCGATACGCCCCAGGTACCATTCTGGTATGGTGATCAAGAGGGCTCACCTGCCTGCCCACTTTCCTTACCGATATTTGAGTCGATTGGGGCATTTGCGCATGGAAAATCTGGGAGCTGTAGCCACACTTCATTTGAAGCATACTAAGTTGTTATGTGCACTACAACATTATTTTAGAAAATCATCAATAATTCATTATTAATTCAGAATGTAAACTATATATGCTGATAAGCCACATAGATCAGTATTTTTTAATTCATGTTTTGTATTAAGAAGGAGAAAAGGAATGCCAAATCCTGAATATGTGTCCATTTTACTACTTTAAAACTGTTACAAATGCTGTTAAGAATTCAAATATTATAGAAGTATTGGTGTCAAACTCAGTTCAGAGATGAAAAAATAGTAAATTTTGCTGCTTTGATTTGAATTCCATCTATCAAGTATGTGGAGAATGAAAGAGGATGACTTAATTATAACAAAATAATGCTTTTTAGAGCCCCACGTGGAAAAGGAAATGGCAGGTGTTCAAGCTGCTTCAGAAAAGTCTGAGGAACATGGGATATTGCTGCTGATACACTCTGGATAATTTAGAAAGTAAAAAAAAAATTCCAGAGACGTGATTATGGACTTTAACAACTAACAACCTGATTATGTCAATCATGTCAAGTTGTGGGAGGTGTTCAGAAAAATGGGAATCACAGAAGATCTCACTATCCTCATGAGAAACTTAAATGCTGGTTAGGAAGGCACAGAATAGACACAACATGGCAAAACAGACTGGCTCCAGGTTGGCAAAGAAGTGTGACGTCTGTAAATTTATATGCTGAATATAAATTAAGGGCAGCTGGATTGGAAAATGAGTATGGATTTAAAATTGGAGGAAGAAATATCAGTAACCTTTTTTTAGGCTGATAATATACCCTGATAATTGAAAATACAAGAGATCTACAAGCCCTAGTGATATACATCAAGGAGCAAAGTGCAAGACAATGGAGTAAAATTAAATATAAAGAAGACCAAACTAATAGGAACAAATTGAATAACCACCATTGACTCTGCTTATCAAAAGCCAGCAGTGAAGGTTGCAAATGGAAGTTGTGGGACAATGTTGTAATTATGAGCAGTTGCTGAGCACCTAAACCACAATCATGTGACCACAGGGATACAATGCCAGTCACAACTACGGTACGAGGACCTGTTGTAAGTGTCCTTGTCCAGTGCTATTGTAAGTTCAAATGATTGCTGTACAAGCGGACTTTTCACAAGGACTACCTGTAGAAGTTATGTTGAAATAGTTTCATATTTTTATATAGTTTCTGTTTGCATTGCAATGTACTATCCTTGCTTCAGCAGAACTTTCTATACAAAACAACATAGTTAGAGCTCAAAGATTTCTTTCCTTATGCCTATTTTTAATTCTCTAGAAGCCAACTGAAATTCTTTTCTTATGAAATAAATTGTTCAACTACATAACTGTAGGCAGATAAAATATGCACCCAACAAACTCCATCCATCATGAGATTAGCTGTTCAATTCTCAGCAAGGTGGTTGGTCGTGAACTTCTCGCACCCATGGGGACTGACTGTCTCACCAAAATAGATTTTCATTCTATTACAATTAGAGCCATGTGGCAAAAGGATAATGTAATGCTGTTTATTTCACACAACCTTAACAATTCCAAAAATAGTTCAGAGCAAATGAATTCAGTGTTCCTCTTTGTGTGTAGGCTGGGTAAGTTCCCTGAAGGATATAATGTCAAGCATTCTTTAGGAAACTTAAACTAATGGAGAAATCTTTTTCTTTTCTTTTCTTGGAAGAGAATTCTTAAGAAAGACTGCATAATGTGAAAAATCTCTTGGAGGTCACCTGAAAATGGTACAATTTATTGCGTCCCTAATCCAGCTCAATGTACTATATAGTCATTAAAAATGAAATTTTGAATATTTCTGCTAATAATCATATTGTATCCTGTATTATATCTACGAAAGTATAATACACTGATGCCCCAGGGATAGCTTGATACACAGGGATGACTTCCATTTGGGAAAGGGAGTTTGGAAGGAGAGCAAGGACTTGAATTGTTCCATGACCATATTATAATTTGTCATTATGCACTGCTTCCTTTCACTGCCTTACACTTTGCACACTATATCCAAAGGGAAACAGACAGGAGAAAATCAGTGTCTAGTTGGTTGGTGTGCTCTCTAAGTAATTTCAGATGAAACAAATAAATCCCACAATTGCTAGATACTTATTAAGCATTTTGTCCCTATGCAGAATTAAGTAAAAAAAAAAAATCACATGCTTTTGATACATTCTGGGAAGATGGACAGGGAGTATAGTTTTATATAACAGGCGGTCTTCGACTTACAGCCATTGCTTTAGTGAGCTTTTGAAGTTACAATGACATCCCCATGGTCACATGATCAAAATTCAGATCAGGGGTGAAATCCAGCAGGTTCTGACAGGTTCTGGAGAACCAGTAGCGGAAAGTTTGAGTAGTTCGGAGAACTGGCAAATGCCCCCTCTGGCTGGCCCCAGAGCGGTGCGGGAATGGAGATTTTGCAATATCCTTCCCCCAGGAGAGGGGAGGAAATTGAGATTTTGTAGTATCCTTCCCCTGCCATGCCCACCAAGCCACACCCACGAACCAATAGTAAAAAAAAATGAATTTCACCACTGATTCAGATGCTTGGAAACTGGCACCTTTGTTGCTGTGTCCTGGGGTGATGTGATCACCTCTGAGACCTTCTAACAAGCAATGTCAATGGGGAAGCCAGATACATTTAAAAATCATGTTGCTAACTTAAGAAAAGTACTGATTCACTTAATAACTATGGCAAGAAAGGTTGTGAAATGGTCCAGAACTCACTTAGCAACTGTATTTTGTAGCAACAGACATTTTGAGCTTAATTGTGGTTGTAAGTCGAGGACTACCTGTATTTACTCATATTCACTGTACTTATATTAGTCCAATTAAATGCAACTCAGTTGAGTACCGTATATACTCGAGTATAGGCCGACCCGAATATAAGCCGAGGCACCTAATTTTACCACAAAAAACTGGAAAAGTTATTGACTCGAGTATAAGCCTAGGGTGGGAAATGCAGCAGCTACCGGTAAATTTTAAAAATAAAAATAGATACCAATAATGTTTTTGAATATTTATTTCAAAGAAAAACAGTAAACTAGTGGTGTATTCAATGAAATACTTCACTCACCTCATGATGCTGATGTCCCGCTGTGATGATGATGTCCCGTGCAGCTGCGGGAGCGATGTCCCGCCTCCTATGACACACGGCACAGTGATTCCTATCATTGGATCACTGTACCAGAGGAGGTGGGACATCACTATGTGGCTGCTTGCCATAACAAGGAGGAGGTGGGACATCGTTGCAGAGCGGCAGGAGGGGGAGGAAGGGGAATCGTAAGACAGCCCTGCATTACATTAGAAGGTGAGGAGGGGGGATGGTGCGGTGCGCGCTGCGCGGCAAACTGACACAGAGGGAGGGGAAACTCACAGGGGCACTGGGCCATTCACGAGTGTCACCCAGCGGCATGGCCCCGCCCCTTTTTCTCCTCCATTTCGGGCAAATTTTTCACTGACTCGAGTATAAGCCGAGGCGGCTTTTTTCAGCCCAAAAAGTGGGCTGAAAAACTAGGCTTATACTTGAGTATATACAGTATATTTAATTCTACTGTTAAACCCCCACTGATAAAAGTTAATTCTTTAGCACTGCAATAATTTAAACTTGTCAATTAACTATATCCAGTTATTTTCAAATAGATCTTTACTGATTTTTGACAAAACAAAACTGAATTATTCTTCCTGTTGTAGACTGTGCTCATTAACTATTTTACAACATGCCTAGACACTCTTGGCAAATCAATTGCCATGTGGACTAATTGGTTAATTACTGGCTGATTGTGCAATGTACATTAAGAGAGTTTTGTGTTGTATGAAGTAAACTGCAAAGAGCTGCAGGAAGAAACTTTCTCTCATTGAAGAAGAGAAGGACAGATATTCCTGTAGTGACGCAGAAGAAAGTCTTAGTCGGCCACTTAGGAAGCAGACAGCACTTTAAAATATAGATTGCTCTCTGAAAGGGCCTGATGAATGAGACCCATTACCATTTCAGATTATGACTCATAGCAAAGTTTGTACCATGGATTCATTGGATCAAATAACAAAGACTGAATAATTTGTTGCGTTTGGATGCAGGGATCATTTGATCATGAATGAACGAATGACTGAGTTGAGATGTTTAAAATATTCTAGGAGGGACACATAACAACCAGAGAGAGACACTGTATATGCTGTGGAAATCAGCCCAATTTTGTAAGAGCTCTGTAAATAGAGCATCTTGTTGAGACATCAGTGCCACAATCACATTTTTATTTCTTGAAGTCACATAATAGTTGGAAAGAGTTCACTGTAAACTGTAGATTGATTTATCTCTTCTCTAATTTCCAGTTATTGGCAACTTTTGATCTCATTTGCCTGAGATGTGCTCACTGCCCTCTCTGATTCTGATATGAATATTGCTGGATGAGAAATGCAAGAACTGTATCCTTGCTCAGTAGTTATGTTTAGGATGGATAATAACATAAGATGGTTGATTAAGGCTGTAGTCTTGCGGTCTAAAGGCCCCTGGGAGATGTTTCATGAACTTTTTGAAATGTCCAAATTCCCCATTAAAGAATGAAAGGAGGGGGGAATAATTCCTATCTTAAAGAAAAACTGCCTTTCAAATGCCTGAGGAGGTTTTTTTGCTCTCACATTCTTGCCAAAAGAGATAAGAAGAAGTGATTCGAGTTGCAGGAAGAATTAAGAAAGACTTGGATCTACAGCTTCTATGACTTTCTACAACTCTGTCAAACACTCCTGAAATATGCACCACAACCAAGGAGAGACAGTTAAAAGGAAGACAAAGTAAACTATTCCTTCCCCTGTTCCCACATTCCACAAAAGTTGCAAAGCTTTGGAATGGGAGTCTCCTCTAACTTTGGACTCTTCTCTCCCACTCTCCTTGGAGGAAACACAATAACATACAGGTGGCCCTCAACTTATGATCACAATTGAGCCCAAAATTTTGGTTCCTAAGTGAGACATTTGCAACATGAGTTTTGCCCCAGTTTAAAACCTTTTGTACCACAGTTATTAAGTGAATCGCTGCAGTTGTTAATAACATGGTTGTTAAGTGAATCTGGCTTCTCCATTGACTTTGTTTGTAAAAGGTGATGACATGATCCCAGGACACTGCAACTGTCCTAAATATTAATCAGTTGCCAAGTGTCTGAATTTAGTGACCACAAGGATGCTGCAATGATTGTAAGTGTAAAAAATGGTCATAAGTCACTTTTTTCAGTGCTATTGTAATTTCAGACGGTGTCTAAACAAACTATTGTAAGTTGAGGACTATGTGTACTTAATAGCTATCATTGGATCATGTGGATGGCTATATAATAAAGGTATTGGAGAGCATGCTGAAGATGATCTGATTTTGTCTTTTCAGTACCACTGATGATTGAGAAGCAAAATTAAGCATAACCGATCCTTTCTCATGCTTCCTATACATTTCCCCCCATTTGCTAAAAGCTTGTTTTTTAGTGATATTTACGTTCAGAGGATTTCAAGGGAGTATTTCAAACCATTAATGCTTTGCCCTGTGATGATGGTTGTTATATTTATTTATTTAGTTTTGTTATTCTTGATGCTTTGGATTGTTAGCCACCCTGAATCATATGTTGATGTAGGTAGACATACAAATGAAATAAACAAAGAAATAAACAAAAAGGTCTTATTGTAATCTATTGTGAACAGAAGGAATAAGCAGGAACTTAGAGGTACAGTCACCAATCAGTATGCAAAGAATGTGAAATAGTCTAAAAATGACAAAATTTGTCCTGAATAAAGGAATAGCTTTAATATATCAAAGCTCTTTGTGATCAGAACAAAGGATGCTCTTAAGTCTTTATAATCATTTGAATTGATCCAGAGACAATAGACTTGCATTCAAATATAAAAAAAGTGCCAATAGGTTAATTATAAATACTTATTTTTAATTATGCCTAAAAACAAGCTGGTCTAATTGACTTGTTTTCTACACCAAGTTGCATTATATGTATAATCTGGAGGGAGAAGGAAGGAAGGAAGGAAGGAAGGAAGGAAGGAAGGAAGGAAGGAAGAAAAGAAGGAAATGTCACAGACAATATCCAGCAGATGTGGATGAAACTGGAGCAGGAATATCCCAAAATAAATGACAATTGAATAAATAAGCCTGGCATACTTGAAAATATAAGTGTATCATAATAAAACAGCTGCCTGAGGGATAACATAAAAAGTGAAGTGTAGGCTGAAGGGGGACAATGTGCATTCCTTGTACCCACATACAACTGATTTTAAGGCAAAATGTAGAAGTCCAGATTTCTGAGGAAAAGATGTCATATTAAAAAAGAAGACTTGTCATTGTTACATTATATTATTTTTACAAGCAGTTTAGGAGATGACAGGCTATTTTAAGGAAGCAATTTAACAGAGACCAGAATTCAACATTTTTCAGATTTCAATGAAATAAAATAACAAGGCAAGGTCAGCCCGGCTGCAATTTCATTTTAGGAGGAAATCCCTTTCTTCCATTATTCTGGATAAAATTACTAAAAAAGTTATAAACTCAGATGCCGGAAGGTATGCTGTTCCTGTGACTCATAGAGGTAACTATTAAATGCTAAAGGAAGGAATCACTGACAAAATTAATTATAGCAACACCATTGCATTGAAATGTTACAAAATGCTTTGTCTTTGCAACAGCTTTTCACTGGTGTTATTGAATCATATGAGCAATTTCCAGAAATCAGATGTGAAGACTAAATTAAAAAAATAAAAACCCAGGAATACACTTCCAGATTTAAAAGACATGCTACATTATGTTGTAAAGTATATCTTAAGCACCAATATGTGACTGTTTCCCCCGCAAAAACCGAAAACCTTCAAAGGGGCAATTGGATTTGAGAAATAAGAAAGAAAAGTTGTTCTCTGTATCTTCTTTCCCATTACTTCTCTTACCATCTATATCCAGAACAAGCTCAACTTTCAAGTCATAGAGAAATAGAAGTATTTTAACTTACTGCACCTGTGTATGGTTTGGAAATTGCACAGTGGCAGATAGGACAGCACTCCATTGCCCAGAAGATCATTGGTTGCCCTCTCCCCTCTTTGGAAGAGCTTTATAGCTCCCACTGCCTTAAGAAACTTCAAAACATCCTTAAAGATCCATCTCATCCTGGGAACCCTTTTTTGAACTATTACCATCTGGCAGAGGGTACAGGATAATAACAACAAGGACAAATAGGCTGAAAAACAGCATCTATCCCAGGGCAGTAACTTTATTGAATGCTATGGTCAATTGTGGGATTCAATTTTTTTTACTATTTGTTCTGTGAGTGTGGCTTGGTGGGCATGGCTTGGTGGGTGTGGCAAGGGAAGGATACTGTAAAATCTCCATTCCCTCCCCATTCCGGGGGAAGGATACAGTAAAATCTCCATTCCCTCCCCACTCCAGGGGAAGGATACTGCAAAATCCCCATTTCCTCCCAATCAGCTGAGACATGGAAGGCAGAGAATAGATGGAGGCAAGGCCAGTCAGAAGTGGTATTTACCGGTTCTCCAAACTACTCAAAATTTCCACTACCGGTTCTCCGGAACTGGTCAGAACCTGCTGAATGCCACCTCTGGCTATGGCATAGTGTAATATTAATGCAATATTGGGTTTTCAATTTCAATTATATAGCATGTGAAGAATATGTTTTTGTGTTTTAATTTTTATAGTTATAATGCACACTGAAGATGGCATTTAATTTCATTGTACTATGTGCAATGACAATAAAGTAAACTAAACTAAACTTTCAAACTCCATGTGGAAATGAAAAAAAACTTAGGATGCAAATAAAGCACACAAATGATAAGTGAAATCTATTCCTTAGCCCTCCTCTGCTTGTTGTGAGAAATAGGCCATAGTTACCTCTTTATGTTGTTCTTTTAAAGATTGAGTAAAGATTATTATAATTAAATAGATTTTACATAAAATGTAGGGTACACCTTAAAGTTTGAAATAAGGTATTCCATTCCATCACGGAATGACCATCTCTGTCTCTGGAGATAAGAAGAGAATTGAAAATGAAAGAGCAGCAGCTCCATTTTAAAGAAGGAGCTAGATTTTTGATTTAAGTATCTACTGAAGAAGGAACACAATGTTCCTTAGAGTGTTTAGAGTGTTTCCTTGCATTACCAAAATATTCCTGAGGGAATATAAAGCTTGTCATTGGTAGATCAGCACATTGATGGTTCAGTGATACTGAACAAGCTATAAAGCACTGGTAGGGATCCTGCTATACTTAATTGCCACAAAATTTATGGCTTAACTTCAAAACCATGCAGCATGGCAGTTACTGTGTTATTTATTTTAAAACAGACTTTCATAAAGTTTTACTCCTACTGAGACTCTTAAAAGCAACCAGGGTTTTAAAAGGGTTCTTTATTTTTTTATATGCAAAAAAAAAGCAGTCATAAAGTACTTTTGATGGATTAAGTCTGGAAAGGTTGAAGTGCTAAAAGCTTCTTTTAAAATTGAACCCTAAAATGTTCATTACAACAGTGAACTTATTTGAGCTGACTTTAGAATCAAGAGTCTGCAATTTATAAAAATTTAAAAAATATGATCACAATTTATCTCTTGAAACTCAAATGTAGCATGGTATTAATTCACTGTTTGATCTTCCAGTTCTTTCTTTTAATGATCTTATTAGCCAGCATGCACTTGAAGTACAACCCCATGGTTATCAGTAGTCTGAGATTTAGCATAAAGTTGATTCCTTTGACATTTGGCATGCTCCATCTCTTAGTCACACATTTTAAAAATGTTAATTCCAAATAAAATATCCATTTTGCAACTGTGGTAAATATCTACTATGCTATATGACCAAGGGAAAAATGGTGATGGGAAGATGGGATTAGACCGGAGAATCCTTCAGTAAAATAGAAAGCAACACTAACAAAACAAATTACTTGAACAGTTAATTGTAAATGGTTTGGAAATGCTTATATAGAGATATGGACTTTGCAAAAGACATGTTTAAAACCTCTGTAACATGAATTTGATCTCTTCCAACAGTTGACATAAGAGCCTAACAAACATGTCATTAAATGCATGTAATATTGTTAACTATGCAGACAGTTACAAAAACCTGTATCTATATGTTTTTCACTAGCACTTCCATTGCTCTTAACAAGTCAAACAATCAATTAGACTTGACTATATCACCATGAGACATGGAATAATACATTCCTAGACATGTAGCTTTATGAATAGCCATCTCATGCCAGAAATAAACCCAGAAAAAACATAGTTCCAATAGAAAAGAATACACAGACAGACAGACAGACAGACAGACACACATATAGGTCTTGGCGTATTCAGGTCTTTTCCCATGTAAGATTGAGAGTATCTTGGAGATGTTTTGACAAGGTCCCACTCGCCATCTTCAGGCTGGTGCATTCGGCTTTGTGCTTGTGTGAGCAGAGCGTGATTGGAGCTGCCATCTTTCTATAAATATTGGTGAGGGTGTGTGGAGTGCTGGCTTTGTTGCTGTAGGTGGATTGGTTAGCTGCATTGTAACATCTTGATTAGTTGACGGAGTTGATGTTTGCAGATTAGTTGGCTGTTTTGTCACATCCTGTGTGGCTGAGGTACTGGCTGTGTGCCTATTGTTCTTTTGTGTTGTAAGGACCTGGGTAATGGGCTGTGTGATGACATCCTGAGCTCTATTGTAGTGATATCCTGAGTCCTGTGCTGCAACCTCCTGGGGGTTGGCTGTGTTGTAACATTCTGAGCCTTTGCGTTGTAACCTCCTGAGTTCTGTGATGTAATGTTCTGAGCAGATGGCTGAGGTGTAACATCTTGGGCTTTGGCCTGGCTCCGAGTTTGCAGTCTGGCCATGTGTTCATGGTGTGTGTCAGTTTGCTTTGTGTGGGGGTCAGAGGGGAGTGCAGCAGTTGGTGATGCCGCCATGGTTTGGCTTCTGGATGGTGGTTGTATTTGGTCTATGGGATGGGTTTGAGTCTGGTGAGGGCGATTGGTGGTTGCGTCCTGTGTTGTTCTGGGTGCGGTGTCAGTTTTCGTGGCTGGGACTCATTTGTTGACTAGGGCTAGTTTCCAGATGTCTGGTAGGAGGGAGGTATTGTCATGTTTATTCATGTTGTGGGGGTGTTTCTCTATTTCGATGGCTTCCATAATTATTTTCTTGTTGAAGTGTTCAATTTTGGAGATTAATTTGGTTCTTTCAAAATCAATTTCATATCCTGTTGCTTTAAGGTGCTGGAAGAGGGAGGAAGTTTTTTCTTCTTTTTTGACTGCGTTCTTGTGTTCTGTGATGCATGCATTTATTCTCCTATTAGTTTGTCTAATGTATGTGTCTGGGCAGATTTTGCATGGTATTTCATAGAGTCCTTGGTTTTCTAGCTGGATCTTGTCTTTGGGGTTTCTTAAGATGTTGGGTTTTTTTGGGTCATATATATCTGTGTGTGTGGGGTGTGTGTGTGCATGTATTCTCTTCCATTGGAACTATGTTTTTTTCTGGGTTTATTTCTGGCATGAGATCGCTATTCATAAAGCTACATGTCTAGGAATTTATTATTCCAGTGTGTGTGTGTGTGTGTGTGTGTATACATACATACATACATACACACATACACACACACACATATATGCATATACCTATATCTCTATCTCTATCTCTATCTCTATCTCTATCTCTATCTCTATCTCTATCTCTATCTCTATCTCTATCTCTATCTCTATCTCTATCTCTATCTCTATCTCTATCTCTCCTATCTATCTATCTATCTATCTATCTATCTATCTATCTATCTATCTATCTATCTATCTATCTATGGGTTGAACTGTGGAATCATCAGCTATTAAGCTTCATCGATTTCAAGATAACAGAATACAAAAGCTGCATTTTGGGAGATCTCTTTCTCTCTCTCTCCCTCTTTATCTCTCCCCCCTCCCCCCTCCCCCCTCGCTCTCCACTTTCCACCTATCTTTAGAAAGTCCAAAAGTTGCAAAAACTGCGAAGGAGCACAAAATATTAATGTAAGTTGAATTGAGTCTCCAATAGCAATACCATAGCACAATAAAATTCTGAAATGCTATAAACATTTTAAAATATTTTCTTGCTCAGGTACATGAAAATATTTGGTGATGATAAAATAGTATCATTGTTAGGACTAGCCAAAAGACTACCAAACAGTGATAAATATTTAGCAACCCTGCAAAGATTATTAAGTAAAACTAGTTAAATGTCTTTGGAGATTCTCAGTCATCCAGGTTATGGTCGTCCCAAAGGTGCTTTTTCAAGCGGCAAATGAAGACGTCAGAGCTGAATAAGCTTCTTGGATGAGAAGTGAAATGACTTTAAAGAAAAACCAGAAAGACCAGTTGACTCTTGAAAAAGCACCTTTGGGACAAAACTAGTTAATTAAATGCATGAAGGTTTTAAAAAAATGAAGGGCATGGTAGAAAAAAAACCTCCATCTATCGTGTTTCCCTGAAAATAAGACAGAGCTTTATTTTCTTTTGACCACTGAAATAAGCACTTGGCCTTATTTTCGGGGAGGTCTTCTTATTTTTGAGGTGAAGGAGGCGGCAAGTGTGGTCACCTCATGGCTGCTGCTGTGTTGCAATATTTTCAGCGGAGGGCTTATTTTAGTGCATGCGCTCAAAAGCCCCAATTGGCTTATTATCCGGGAAGGACATTTTCAGGGAAACAGGGTAGACTTCCTAATCTTTTTTAAAATGGACCAAGCCACCAAATATCAGCATCAAAGAGCATCTGAAGGAATTGCTTCTACTCAATTCTTGCCATAAAACAGAACATTAGTTTTTTTTTTTTACATAATATTTTTATTTCCATTTCATTCTATACAATCACATGTCTACTGTGCATAACCGGGGCATATATCATTGAGTAATAAACACAGCCCTCACTTATATAGAAAATGCCCCCTAAAATACAAACCCAATATACCACCTTGACCCACCATACACCCTCTTTCAACCCCCTCCAACTTTCATTCTTCCTTCTCACATACCCCTCTACACCTACTTCCCCTCCCCCTCTATCTAACCCTAACCCTATCACTCCCTCTCTTAATCCATTCCCTCCCTTCCTTCTCCTCCTCCTCTCTCTCCCCCTCTCCACCCTCCTTCTTCTTTCACTCAGCTCCTCCCTTCGGTATACTTCTATTACCTTCCAATATATTCGGTTTGTTCTGTTTTAACACTAACATTAAAAAGCCACAGTATACAAGTGCAATCATGTACTTTAGAATTTAACACATATTGTATTTCCCCCCTCCCCCTCCCCCCAGAGCCCTCCCTCCCTTCCCTCCCCCCGACTTCCCAGAGCCCGTACACGGTATAGCATTTTAACAATCACAGTCTAAAATATCTCAACATTGAGCTCAGCTTCTTACTGTTACCCAAATTTTGAACAGTTTAAGTTATTACTAATGTTAAACATAAACTATCTGGAGTTTCTTAGTCCCATAATGAACAGTTTACATTGTTCGTATACATTAAACTCAGCTTCTCACCATTACACAAATTTAAACAGTTTGCTTTGTTCTGTCTATTTCCAAACCCATTAATTTTGTTCCCTTTGTGCCTCCTTCCTCTATAACACAATTTAGATACATTTTGAATTTTTCTTTTGATTTCCTCTTCCAACTCTTTTTTTTTGCCTTTATTTGTATCCATATATATACATATACATATACATATATATACATATACATATACATACACATACACATACATATACATATACATATACATATACATATACATATACATATACATATACATATACATATACATATACATATACACACCTTCACACACATATATATGTATATATATATATATACGTACATATATATACATATATATTTTTATATTCATTAGTACTCCTCTCATATATGCTTTTCTTGGGTCGCCTAGAAATTCCCTAAATATGCCCTTATTCATATTCCGAACATGATATTCAGATAGCAATTTTTACAATCATTAATATACTTTTCATATCAAAATAGCTCCCATTCGACCTCCAAGATCTTCTTACCTACACTACCCTTCCCAACTCCATCCAAACTGGGCCATGATCCAAAAGAACCCCCACCACAATCTCCGTCCTCTTCGCCCCAGAAAATAAATCATCAGTAATTTATATAAAAGTTCATAATTATCCATCAAGTCAATATCTTTTCTTCAGTATGCAACTATGTCACTTTTCTTTTGCATGACAGAAGTCACAAAGTATTGACCATGTAATCAATGGCCAATAACTATTAAAGTTGTTGCAGTCTGCCTTATTTCCCCATTTGTCTGGTAGTCGTACCGCTAGGTCCTTGTTCTGTGATCCCTTGCCCTACCGGGAAGGAAAGATGATGCTTTCCATCTTGTGGTTGTATAATTTGTTGTTTATCTTGTCCTTCTCGTTGTCTTTCTCCGGATCCAAATGATTCAGAATGTTCCACCTTCAGGGTCTTATGATAGAAATCTCGGGCTTCCCATACAGAGTTGAGATGATATTTTTGCTCACCAAGTGTAATTATAATACCAAATGGCACATCCCATCTATACTGTATCTGACGGTTTCTGAGTTCTTCCACTAGAAAAGCGTAATCTCTCCTGGCTCTTAACATTTGGGGTGGTATTTCTTTGAAGACAATCAAATCCTGTCCGCCAATTTGTAGCTTGGTATTATAAGACTTTTGTAGTATCCTATTTCTAGACTCTCTTGTAGCAAAATATATGATTACATCTTGAGGGAGCTGTCTCTGTTTTGCCGTCCAAGAATTATGGCGGTAAATTTTTTCAATCTGCCAATCAAAGTTGATTCCCGGTCTTCCCACCAGACGACTGAAGGCCTCTGAGAAAATCTGTTTCAGGTTCTCCTGTTCCCTTTCACGCAGTCCCCCGATTCTTAATGCAAACTCCATCTTTTTATAATTTATCATAACAATTTGTTTTTCTGTATTTTCAACTTTTTGTTGCATCACTTCAATTTTGGATGTCAAGTTGGTATTGGCTTCCTCCAGAAGCTCTAGCTTATCTTCCATTCCAGCTTTTTCAACTTTTTGTTGCATCACTTCGATTTTGGATGTCAAGTTGGTATTGGCTTCCTCCAGAAGCTCTAGCTTATCTTCCATTCCAGCTTTTTCAACTTTTTGTTGCATCACTTCGATTTTGGATGTCAAGTTGGTATTGGCTTCCTCCAGAAGCTCTAGCTTATCTTCCATTCCAGCAACATACTCTGTCAATACAGTTACAAGTCCTATCATGTCTTCCTTTGTATTAGCAATCTTAGTATCAAACTTGTCACAAAAGTCTGTAATAAGTTGCTTTATCTCCTCTCTGAATTCTCTAAGTGTCTCAAAAAGAAATTCTTTCGTTAGCAAATCTCCAGTAGGGGGCGTAGAAGGTAAAGGCTGCGACTTCATGCCAAATGCATGAGGTGTATTGCTAAAAGGACGTCTCCCCGACTTTGATTTTGGTGCCATTATTTCAAACAATTAGTCAAGAATTACTCGAACTCTGCTGGCCCGTTATGTAACTTGCAAGAGAAGAAAGTGTTGAGTCCCCCCTTTATTTGTTCATAGGGTTTTTTCAAAAGATTTCAAAAAAGAGCGTTGTAACAAAGCACGTCTCAAAAAATTAGCATTGTAATGTAACAGTTCATATTCATCTGTGTTTAAAATATCTCTATATTAACAAGGAGGCTTAACAGCTTTTAAGAATTGATAAGAAAAGGAAAAAGAAATTCTTGGTAGGTCTTCAAGGAAACAATGTTAATTAGTCGGAGAATGCTATCAGGCAATACCTTTGATCTTTCTCTCTGTCGGCTGTGCCAGGAAGCTAAAAATATACAAATGCGAAAGCTACAAGATCGCCATCTTAGAACCAATTACACAAAGGGATTTTTTTATCACATTGAAACTGGGATTTTTGGTAGGAAAAAAAAATAAAGTTCTCAAGTTCGGTCTCTGCCTGTATTAATTTCAATAACGTAGTTACAAAAATTGTCCAGGGGGGGGGTTTCTTGCCTTGCGCTGTAAAAAAAAACAGCTAAGATTTTCTGGCTGGAGTAAATGACTCAGCCTTGGCTGACTCTCCCCCTCCGTTTGCAGCCAAAAACAAACAAACTGCAAACTTCAAAGAAGACTCGTACCGACTGAGTCGCTCTCTGCTTTTTTCTTGCCTGAAAAAAGAGATATCTAATAGATATTAAATAGATAATGAACCAGGAATCTGGGGGCAGCTCCGTTAAGCTGCCGACGATGGCAAGTCCCTCCCCGGAAGCCCCAAAACAGAACATTAGTGTCTCCAGGGACCTGTCCTAACAACCAACAACATCTGACTGGCAAGGAAGGTCAGAGTCACATAAGCAGTGTTTCAGCATTGTGTTGCAAGCTCTGTCCCTTTTCTCTCTGTGTTGTAATGTTGCACAGATGTCTAGGCTGGTTAATATTTGAATGGGAGATGGTCAGAAAATCCCACATAAGCTGATCTCCAATTTCCAATGGAAAATCAGTAAAGTATAGTGACAATATGATTTCATGGTTACTATAACAGAAAACTGATCTTTAAAATTTGGAGGGAAATCAGGTGGCACACATATGGGAATGTGAAATGCATGCAAAGGACAACATCCTTTAATACTTCCCTTGATAGGAAACCTCCTACTTATACTAAATGAGTGTACTAAGGAGAAGATTAGGTTTAAAATCAGGGAGCAAGGATATGTTGATTGGGTTCACTTAACATGCTAAGCCATAATGTAGTTAGTGTAATGTGTGAACCCAGTAATAATTTTAATCACGCGGTCCCCTCTTTCTGGTTTGAAATATATTTTTTTCATGACGAGAAAAAATAAAGGAGAAATAATGTTGCGTCTTGGGCCTTCTCTGCTGAGAATAATTTGCATACATTTGGGATAAGCAATCATGAAGGTGCTTATTTATGTGGAAATTGCACCATGTCCACCATTTAAAAAATCTCCAGAAATGCTAAAATATATGTCTGTGGGATTAATAAGGGATCTCCAATGTATTTTATTTTCTCTTTCACTACAAGGTCTCATTTTTTAATCATGCGGTGTAACATCCAGGATAACATTTCAGAGGAGGGAAAGATGAGGATGAAAAGCTTTATAGCATTAATGACATGATAGTATGGTCCTTTTAGATGAAAAAAAATGGGATCTTTGTTTCTTAAACTACCTGCAGGCATTGCTAGAGAAAAGACTGGTGCTGTTAGTTGAGATAAAACAAAACAGTTCCTACCCCTCAAAGTAAAAACCATGTACTGAATCTGATTCCAGATATGGTGCAGTAAGATAAGAAAAGCCAAAACTGATATGCAGAATGTCAACCCCTGTGAGGAAATAATAAAACATGATTTCACCAATGTCACCAAAATCATCTGCTCATAACTGTTGAGCCAGGTGAAGAAGACATCCCACTCTCAGTATACATTGTGCCCAGTTTTTTAAAATGCCAGGTGGGTTATACAAGCAATATCAAGTAAACTTTGTGCCAGATTAGTCCTTGTTAGAAGTATGTACAAACTAAAATGTCAGGCAACAATAAAGACTCCCGATTTAGAATATCTTATTCAGTCTTTGCCTGCCCCAATTTCAGCTAAAGAAATTAAAATGCTGGCACAGACTGAGGCATTCAGCAGTGATTAGGGTGAGCTTTCCGAATAGGAGTGAGCTGACTCCATGCCACTGACAGACCCTCAACTTAACTGAAATGACCCTTATTGTGGTTTGTTTGACTTTGGCTTATAGTTTAAATCCACTCACCCAAACTGAAAATGTGGGCCTTCTGAACAGACACTCCTACAAAAGGCTTCCTTCCTCACAAAAAGTTCCTCCTGAGCTCTGTATGACTCCCAATTCTGACCTCAGTAGGATCTTGATTCAGAGCTTTGCAATGGCAGGGTCCTAACACATTTATATGGCAATTTCGTAAGCACCAATAAAATGTATAATTATATACTGTGCTACATTGTAAGCTGGCCAGAATCACTTGGATAGTGTGGTTGGCAGCATATACGTTTAATAAGTAAATAAAAGTAAATTCAATGCAGTAAAGGGGCTGTACCTGAAAACAGACTATTTGGGGCAAAAGCTGTCAGTGCCCCACTCTGAGGAGACCAATGTCCACCAGTAGCATAGTGACTAGCCACTTCATCTGCCAAATAGTACTGACACCAGCATGTCTTAGGGCTAGGAAAGTAAGTGGCTCTGCTTTCAATACTCTCGGGTAGGTCTGGAGGAACAAAACACCTTTGCTTTGGGCAAGGGAACCCTGTAATGGTAGCAGACATAGCTGAACAGATATTGTTGGTTTTCTTTTTCTTTTCTTTTTTTTTACCAGAGGTTATCCATAGTGGTGACTTGGTACCCTGCTCTGTTCCTGGCTCTGAAATCCTCTGGCATGAAGTATAATGATGCAAACAGATAAGATTAAAGATTGGCTGCTGAATTATATTTTATCTTAATCTTTATCTGCCCTACACAAACGGACTATTAGTGAATCATTTAAAGTAATAGGTCTCAAGATCTTCACCCAGACAATAAATGAGTTTATAATAATTTAGTAATTGCACAGGGAGTTTGGAGCTTTGTCTCCGCAGAAGTCTCTCATTTGAGAACTACATAAGGAGATTTGCTTGGAATTAGTGAAGATGAAATGTTAACTTTCGATTACAAAAGCAGCTGATTTTATTAAGTCATGATTTTCAGATACCATCAGTGTCACAGGCATTACCATATATTTGCAAATGTGCTAAATTACACTTCAATCCAATAATTTTTTTTCTGAAATAAACCTCTCTGAACTCAGTGTGATTTTCTCTTAATACCATTAGTTATTTCATAGGTTAGATCCAAACATGCCAATTTGACAATGAAAATTATTCCTTCCACATAACGAGCCAATTGAATCCAAGGGATGCTGCCCATTTGAGGAAAATGATGGGAAAGTATATTTTGCTTTTCCCCCCCAGAATCATGTACTGTATATTAGAGGACATCTAGTCCAACCCCCTGCTTAATCCAGGATCTGCTAAAGCTCTGTTCAGTTCCAGAAGTACTTTCAATAGTGTTTTAGAGGGTGAGAAAGTCTCCAGAACAATATTTTAGTAGTCTGGTGAATTGCAAAGAATAAAAGGAACTGGTGAAAGCTACATCCTTATCATCTTCTTGTGGAGTGATACGCAGTTAAGCACATATATAAATCCCACCTATGTGCTTACTGCTTTCTGATTATATCTATATCTGATTCAAAGCTCATTGTGTTTTTTATATTGCTACTAACAATAGGGAAGAAAATGAGGTTTCAATCATCATGATATAAATAATATAAAATGTGGAAAGAATTAAGTAAGTATTTTCCAGTTTTGTGATTAACATGATTGCACAACTGGAATTCATGATACATAATCAGCTGGGCAAAGTTACTTAATTTGTCTAATTTAAACATAAACACATGATTCGAATGAAAAAAATGTATTTTCATGAATACCATAAATTTGAATTATATACCTTCATTTTCCACCTGCCTTTTTGCATAATCTTAGAACTGTTTTCAAAGCTTTTATTGAGATAGCTTTTATTTATATAGCCATGGCATGTAGACCATATACTGCTCTATAGTGCTTTACAGGACACTAAGTGGTTTACAAATACATTGTCCCCAACTATCTGATCCTCATTTCACTGATCTCGGAAGGATGGAAGGCTGAGCTGTCCAGGATCAAACTCCTGGCTATGGACAGAGTTAGAATGCTGCATTCCAACCACTGCACTACCATGGCTCCTCAATATGGAAATCATTTTTCCCCAGAATTCCCATATAATTTTCCTGTGTAGAATTTTCTGGAGAGAGGATGGCTGTATTTCTGAAATTCATATTTAAAGATCTGTTGATTTCATAGAACCATTTGCACATTCTCGAGATCCCAGCCAGGTTTTAATCTACAATGCAGGTTACCTTGATTGATAGGATCGTGTGTGTATCTGTCTGTGTGTGTGTATGTATGTGTGTGTATATCTGTTTTACATAGACTGCAAATAAAAGTGGCTTCTGTTGTCAGAACTATCAGATAACTCTCAAGGCAAGCATTTCAACGGAGACCCCATAATCAAGACATAATCTTGATTTTCCTACTTGCTGTTGCAACTTCAGTTCTTGCCCAAGCATAAAAGAGTAGCAGCTTAAAACTGTCCTCCTTTCTAAAAGTGATGCAAATTGGTCAGAGAGGATAGTGCAAACCAGAGACCCAAAGCAAGCTTCTTTTGCACAGGGGTGGGGGTGATGGCAGTTACTGATCTCTAAATTCCCCTGATCTGGAGTTTGTTGGAGGACAGCCTCTTCAACTATGTGCCTTGGAAACTGAAGCTAATATATGTAAATTTTTGTAAAGTGTTTGATTAGGGGCGCCTCTTTATTAAAACTTTGTAGCATTGGCCAGTGTCACTCAGCTAGTGTTGTGTTTACTACTTATATGTATGCACAGAGGTATTTCAATGGCACTATAAATTATAAGTGAGGAAATTGCTTAGTCAGCTAATCCCAAAATAATGCTGACCAGTAAAGGTATTGCACAATAAGCAAGAATGTCATAAGCATCATTGTATGAAAGACACAAATCAGATTGCTGGCACCACATCGCTGGCTTCAATTGCACATTGATATCATGATACATTTGATGTCATTGCCTTCTCTTGTGAATGCCCATGTCTTCTAGAGGTGTCAGATGACAGTTCCTAGTTTCTCTTGGTATTTTTAGGAGTATTACATCAAGAAAGGGTGCACTATCTTTTAAAAGCCAGCATATATAAGTACTATATATACTACACTTGATGTAAAAATTTACAAAACAGTATCTATGTCTAAGACTGTAGCCTTCCTTCTCCAATTTTCTTTTAAGATTTCATTGGAATTCTATGTGACTGAACTGGCATATATTAGAGTTAACGAGGTACTAACATAATTTCCTTCTTAGAGGTACTATTTCATCGAAAATCATGTTTGAATGCAACATATTCAAATAATTATACTAACCTGTGAAATATCTGTAGATGGGTTAACTTCCTTACCACACACAGCAGAATTTGTATTTGCAGAAGCTGCTTCTGGAACCTCTGTCTTCTTGACATTCCCTTCTACAGGAATGGAAGGCCCTACCTGCCTACTCTCGGTCAATGGAGCTGGAGTTGAATTGCTTGTTTGTCGTGGTGATGCTTTATACCAACTAGGGTAGAACAAGGGATCGGATGAGTCTCCATTTGACTGTAGTCCAGTCTCTACTAATCCTGCAGGCTGTGCTGTAGTAGTATGTACAATTTCATCCTTAGTAGGAAAGATTAAAAAAGAAAAGAAAAAATAGAATGCAAATTATTTGAGGTGGGTTTTTTTTTAACCTCCATTTCTTCCCATCTTATTCCTTTCAGTCCGGTTTTAGGCTTTGGTCGCGCTGATCGATGATATCTGGCGAGCCAGGGATAGGGGTCACTCCTCTATCCTAGTGCTCCTTGACCTCTCAGAGGCCTTCGATACCATCGACCATGGTATCCTTCTGCGATGGTTGCGTGAGGTGGGAGTGGGAGGCACCGTTCTTCGGTGGTTCTCCTCCTACCTTTCGGACAGGTCGCAGTCGGTGTTGGTCGGAGGGCAGAGGTCGACCCCTTGGCCCCTCAATTATGGGGTGCCGCAGGGTTCGGTCCTGTCCCCCCTCCTATTTAACATCTACATGAAGCCGCTGGGTGAGATCATACGCTGCCACGGGATTAAATACCATCAATATGCGGATGATACACAATTGTATCTGTCCGCCCCGTGCCAACTCAGTGAAGCGGTAGAAGTGATGTGCCAGTGCCTGGAGGCTGTCAGGGTCTGGATGGGAATGAACAAGCTTGCACTCAATCCCGACAAAACTGAGTGGCTATTGATGCTCCCTCCCAAAGATGGTCCAGATATTCCATCTCTCACCCTGGGGGGTGAAATTATACGCCCCTCAGAGAGGGCTCGCAATTTGGGAGTCCTCCTGGATGCACAGCTGACTCTAGAACAGCACTTGTAGGCTGTGACCAGGGGGGCCTTTGCCCAGGTTCACCTGGTGCACCAATTGCGACCCTATCTGGACTGGGAGGCCCTTTGGATAGTCACTCACGCCCTCGTCACCTCAAGACTGGATTACTGTAATGCGCTCTACATGGGGCTGCCCTTGAAGAGTGTTCGAAGACTTCAGTTAGTCCAGAATGCAGCCGCGCGAGCGATTGTGGGTGCACCTAGGTACACCCACGTTACACCTATCCTCCGTGAGCTGCAATGGCTTCCTATTGGTCTCCGAACACGCTTCAAAGTGCTAGTCGTTACTTTTAAAGCCCTACATGGCATTGGACCTGGCTACCTGAGAGACCGCCTCCTGCCAATTACCTCCCACAGACTGATTAGATCGCACAGACTAGGCTTCCTCCGGATTCCATCGGCCGGTCAGTGTCGACTGGCGACCCCCCGGGGGAGGGCCTTCTCTGTTGCTGCTCCGGCCCTCTGGAATGATCTCCCCGTTGAGATTCGGACCCTTACTACCTTCCGGCCTTCCGTAAAGCAACGAAGACCTGGCTGTTCCGGCAGGCCTGAGGTGTTGAATTGTCCAGCCCCATTCCAAGTTGTGGATGTTGTTGCAATTTTAAACTGTTTATTTATTGTTTTTATATCCCCCCTCCCTTTTTATTGTAAGCGCCCGGAGTCTTCCGAGAGTAGGTGGCATACAAAACTAATTAATAATAATAATAATTATTTTCCAGGGTGATTCACTTTCACCTCTTCTCTTCATCATCGCAATGATCCCACTATCAGTAATCTTAAAAAAAATGAAATTAGGCTACCAAACAGCCAAAAAAGCTGAAAAAATTTCGCATTTACTATATATGGATGATTTGAAACTCTATGGCAAGTCAGAAATAGAAATCCAATCATTGACAAATACAGTCCGAGTATTCAGCACCGATATTTCAATGCAGTTTGGCATGGAAAAATGCGCCACTGTATCCATAAAAAGGGGCAAAATCACTGCATCTGAGGGAATTGAAATGCCCAATGGCCAACTAATTAAATGCAACGAAAATGAAGCCTACAAATACTTAGGCATTCTGCAGTTGGATAACATCAAGCATGGAGAAGTAAAAACTATTGTCAGGCGAGAGTACACCAACAGAGTTAGGAAAATTTTGAAATCTAAATTGAATGGTGGAAATACAATCAAGGCCATAAATACCTGGGCAATACCAGTTATAAGATACACAGCTGGCATAGTTAACTGGACACAAGCTGATTTGGACCTTTTGGACCGAAAAACCAGGAAACTAATGACAATGCACTACAGTTTACATCCACGTGGTGATACTGATAGACTATATCTGCCCCGAAAATCAGGTGGCAGAGGATTATTACAAGTGAAGCAAACAGTTGAAGAAGAAAAACATGCACTGGCTGATTATTTAAAAGACACTCAAGAACATCTATTAATCGAAGTAAAGAACAAAAATCTACTGAAGGCCCAACAGACAAAACAAGAATACAGAAAAGATGTGATAAAATCAAGAATGGAGAGTTGGCAGAACAAAGCACTGCATGGTCAATTTCTGGAAAAAATAAAAGATAAAGTGGACAGTGAACAAACTTGGTTATGGTTAACAACAGGTACATTAAAGAAAGAAACAGAGTCACTACTCCTGGCTGCGCAAGAACAAGCTATCCGCACAAATGCCATTAAGGCCAAAATCGAAAAATCCTCTGATGATGCCAAATGCAGACTTTGCAAAGAAGCTGATGAAACTGTTGATCACATACTCAGCTGCTGTAAAAAAATCGCGCAGACTGATTATAAATTGCGGCACAATTCAGTAGCACAAATGATCCATTGGAATTTGTGCAAAAATTATAATATTAAAACAGCAACAAACTGGTGGGAACATCAGCCTGAAAAAGTCACCGAAAATCAGATGGTCAAGATCTTGTGGGATTTCCGTATACAAACCGACAAAATACTGGCGCATAATACACCAGACATCACACTGGTTGAGAAAAATAAGGTCACAATCATAGACATCGCAATACCAGGTGATAGCAGGGTCGCCGAGAAGGAACATGAAAAAATCACAAGATACCAGGACTTAAAAATCGAAATTCAACGACTATGGCACAAACCAGCAGTGGTAATTCCAGTGGTAATTGGCACACTGGGTGCTATTCCAAAAGCACTGGAATTACATTTAAAACAGTTAAAAATTGACAAAATCACCATCAGTCAAATGCAAAAAGCCGCACTGCTTGGATCTGCACGCATATTACGAAAATACGTTACGACGTCCTAGGCCCCTGGGTGGGGCCCGACTAGTAACCAATGCCAAATCCGGCGAAACAACTGGCCGCTGTGATACAATTGTACAACAACAACAATAATAATAATGATTTATGGAAACAACAATATCCAGATTCAAATGTTAGTGAACAACGACTAGCAGATCAAAGGTGATTTATTATACGGAATAAAGTATTTAGTGAAGTTGAACATGAGGAAATTCAGGCAAACTGCAAAACCCAAAAAACAATATCACAAGCGGAAATAACTGATATTCAAGACACAACTAAAGACATTATAGTAGAACTCCCAGAAGAAGCTCTCGGGGAGGAAATAACATCACCACCACTAGAACCAGTTATCACTGAACCAACTGATGAACTAACTCAAAAACAAAAAGAATTGAAGGATAAGATCATGGAGCATTTTTTGCTTCATGAGGAAAGGCAACGTTTACCATCACTAAAAACTGTGCCTAAGAAAATTTTGGCCTCTATCATGAAAATGGTTAATGCAGTGTTTTCAACAATTGAACCGGGATCCATGTTGGAAACAAACCAGTTAATGTACAGCGCAGCTGTAATAGTCACTAATGAACTAGGCATTAAAATTAAAGTACCTAGTCACACAACAGAAAAAGCATCAAAGCCAAAGTGAAAAATCCGTTTAGAACAAAAAATCAAAAAATTAAGGGCAGATGCTAGTAACTTAAAGAACATGCATGAGCAACGGCTTAAAAACAACAAAATCATAGATCGGCTAATCAGAAGATATAGATTGGATACAAGAAACATCAATGAAGCTGTAGAGATTGTAAAACAGCAGATAACAGCAACAGCTAGAAAAATTGAAAGATATGAGGCACGAATCATCCAATATAAACAAAATCAGCAATTTCAATCAGACCAACGGCGTTTTTATCAAAGTCTTAATGTGAATGGTGACACCAAAAGTGAAAAACCAGAAAAACAGGCCACAGTTGAATTCTGGAAAGAATTGTGGGAAAATGCAAAGGACTACAACAAGGAAGCAAAGTGGATACATGACTTTGAGAAAAGCATTGGCAACAAACAAATGCAAGTATTAGAAATAACAACTAAGATGGTCAAAAATCGAGTTAAAAAGGTAAAGAATTGGACATCACCTGGAAAGGACCAATTACATGGTTTCTGGCTCAAATATCTGACCAGTTTACATGCAATATTGGCCAGGCAACTGAATGAAATTTTACAAAAGGGCCAAATTAATGAATGGTTGACAACTGGAAAAACATACTTGATTCAGAAAGATGCAACTAAAGGAACAACACCTGAAAACTACAGACCAATAATATGCTTGGCAACAACCTTCAAATTACTCACAGGCATTATTGCAGATAACATGATGGATTATTTGGAAACAAACAACATCTTGCCAGTAGAGCAAAAAGGCAACAAAAGAAGGAGCAGGGGCACCAAAGATCAGCTCCTAATTGATAAAATGATATTAGAAAATTGTAAGAACAGAAAAACGAACTTGAATATGGTCTGGATTGATTACAAAAAGGCATTTGACTCACTGCCACATAGTTGGATCATAAAATGATTAGAAACAACTGGCATTAGCAAAAATATTACATCCTTTACTGAAAAGGCGATGAAACAATGGAGAACTGAGTTGGCAGTAGGGAATGAGATCTATGGAATGGTTAATATCAAGCGAGGAATTTTCCAGGGTGATTCACTTTCACCTCTTCTCTTCATCATCGCAATGATCCCACTATCAGTAATCTTAAAAAAAAATGAAATTAGGCTACCAAACAGCCAAAGAAGCTGAAAAAATTTCGCATTTACTATATATGGATGATTTAAAACTCTATGGAAAGTCAGAAATAGAAATCCAATCATTGACAAACACAATTCGAGTATTCAGTACCGATATTTCAATGTAGTTTGGCATGGAAAAATGCGCCACTATATCCATAAAAAGGGGCAAAATCACTGCATGTGAGGGAATTGAAATGCCCAATGGCCAATTAATTAAATGCAAAGAAAATGAAGCCTACAAATACTTAGGCATTCTGCAGTTGGATAACATCAAGCATGGAGAAGTAAAAACTATTGTCAGGCGAGAGTACACCAACAGAGTTAGGAAAATTTTGAAATCTAAATTGAATGGTGGAAATACAATCAAGGCCATAAATACCTGGGCAATACCAGTTATAAGATACACAGCTGGTATAGTTAACTGGACACAAGCTGATTTGGACCTTTTGGACCGAAAAACCAGGAAACTAATGACAATGCACTACAGTTTACATCCACGTGGTGATACTGATAGACTATATCTGCCCCGAAAATCAGGAGGCAGAGGATTATTACAAGTGAAGCAAACAGTTGAAGAAGAAAAATATGCACTGGCTGATTATTTAAAAGAAAGCCAAGAACATCTATTAATCGAAGTAAAGAACAAAAATCTACTGAAGGCCCAACAGACGAAACAAGAATACAGAAAACATGTGATAAAATCAAGAATGGAGAGTTGGCAGAACAAAGCACTGCATGGCCAATTTCTGGAAAAAATAAAAGATAAAGTGGACAGTGAACAAACTTGGTTATGGTTAACAACAGGTTCATTAAAGAAAGAAACAGAGTCACTAATCCTGGCTGTGCAAGAACAAGCTATCCGCACAAATGCCATTAAGGCCAAAATCGAAAAATCCTCTGATGATGCCAAATGCAGACTTTGCAAAGAAGCTGATGAAACTGTTGATCACATACTCAGCTGCTGTAAAAAAATCATGCAGACTGATTATAAATTGCGGCACAATTCAGTAGCACAAATGATCCATTGGAATTTGTGCAAAAATTATAATATTAAAACAGCAACAAACTGGTGGGAACATCAGCCTGAAAAAGTCACCGAAAATCAGATGGTCAAGATCTTGTGGGATTTCCGTATACAAACGGACAAAATACTGGCACATAATACACCAGACATCACACTGTTTGAGAAAAACAAGGTTACAATCATAGATATTGCAATACCAGTGATAGCAGGGTCGCCGAGAAGGAACATGAAAAAATCGCAAAATAATAACTTAAAAATCGAAATTCAACGACTATGGCACAAATCAGCAGTGGTAATTCCAGTGGTAATTGGCACACTGGGTGCTATTCCAAAAGCACTGGAATTACATTTAAAACAGTTAAAAATTGACAAAATCACCATCAGTCAAATGCAAAAAGCCGCACTACTTGGATCTGCACGCATATTACGAAAATACGTTACGACGTCCTAGGCCCCTGGGTGGGGCCCGACTAGTAACCAATGCCAAATCCGGCGAAACAACTGGCCGCTGTGATACAATTGTACAATAATAATCTTTCTCTCTGAAAGGGCAGCATAATGAAAACTTACATTTTAGTTTTCTATACTTGAAATTCTAAACTAAGGTTATTGATTACTTAAATATGCAGCAGATCTTAGGGCTTTTCTATTCTTATCCCCAACCATAACAGAACAGAACAGAACACATCACACAAACTTGTCCTGGCAACATCTTTTTCTATTGTCACCCCATGCAGTTTGCTTCATGTTGGCCCTATCCATGAGTGCTTTCTACCTTATTCCAACACCACACAAGGGCAGCCTCAAGAGTGTAAATTTATGACCAGAGAAATATTGTGGATTTAGAATTATATGGTTGTTCTTATTGACAATATACAATACCTTAGATTAAAATTAAGTGAGTAATGTATTATGAATATTGGTTCTTTAGAATGTTAAGTGTTAGTATTTTAGGATATTTTAAGTACTGGTATTATTTATTTACACTTAGAGATTGTTGTATTGTATTATTATCAGTACAGAAAAAGGTTGGGGGTCACTATTGTTATATATTTATTTGATAGGTGTTTTTTGGTCACTTTTTAACTTGTCCTGTTATTCTCTTTCCATTTTTCCTTTTATGTTGGTTTATATTTTAATTTTGGTTTTTGAATTTAATGAAGACATTTTTAAAAAAAATGTAAAATCTGCTAGCTATCACTTCCCATTACATGCAAGGAATGCAGGTGACTTCAGTGATTTGAAATAGAAGAAATAGAGGCAGGACAGGAATCGGTAATGGATACAGTCAAGGTCGAGCCAGTATAATTTTCTGCCAATTCAAGGATGAGGGATAACACTTTTAACTCAGCAGTGGGTAATTAAAGTTCATACCAAGGAAACGGTAAACTCAGCTTGGTAGTTGTTTGGTAAATACACCATCTGTAGCCAAAGTTAAAAAAAACACTTAAGCTTTAAATCTTTTTGTTAAATTCTGAATTCTACTAGTTGTTTTATTAATTATTTTATGTTAGCTTTATTTTACATAATGCTACTTTTTAAAGCCTCTGTTGATTTTTATTTGTTCTAGGCAATAGGTTACGGCTTTATTTAAAATGACATTAACAGGAATTATAGTTTTAACTGTATCAGAAAATGGCAAGGCTAGGTGAGGTTTATTTTCTATTGCAATTGGATTTTCTTAGTATGAGCTAAGTAAAATGTTAAGGGCTGCATCCAATGGTGGCCTTCTGTATGCAGAAAATCATTCCACTTGCTTTAGATGAAGTTTCCAGGTTTTCACTCATCTCTTTACCTACTGCAACCTTCAGGGTAAGAATATGTTGATTGACAATTCCCCAAATTTACTAGAGAGCAAGAAATTTGTAGGCATTGTAGACCAACACACTCAAAGTACCAAAAATTGGGGAAGACTGGTCTAATGAATTAGCATATTTAATTAATAAAGGGATTGACAAAGTGATAAAATATTTAACATAACTGATATGAGAATATTAGTTACCTGTTTTGCTGTAGTGGGAGTATTAACTAGTAGGTTAGAAGGTAATGATGGTGCCAGGTTACTCTGAGATACTGCTAGTGTGTCTTTCAATGCAATATCCTGTTGAAGTTGCTGAGATGATGCTTGTTCAGCTATTTCATCTTCTTCACCTGATGATTCAGTGTGGATTTCATCTGGTGTTTTCCCTTCTATAGCATCTTCTTCATCCTCATCCTCTTCTTCTATTGTAACATACAAGGGAAAATACACTAATTGGTTTCCTCTAAAATAAAATTTGTTAATAGAGAATCTTTGGTTCTAAAGGTTCTGGTTTACCCTTTTCTAAGCAGGAATATTTGTCTCTGGCCCTATTAAAGGAATTGAATTGCATCAAAAAACACAGAGAAGAATAGTATTTTTGTATCAGTTCCTGTTCATAGTTGTTTCTCTCAACACATAATAAAATTAACAACTTGTTTTTCTGTGAAACCTTCCCAAAGGACTTTGAGATTTCCTAGAATGGTTAGCACATTGTTTTTTTTAAGAAGCAGAAACTATTCATCTAATAATAAGAGCAGAATAAGAGGAAGTAGCTTGTGCAGAGAGTGGACAAACTATCATGGCAGGCTTTTGACTTTCAGTCCTGAGTCCTTTGATGTTTGTCACTGAGTCCTTTATTCCTAGGAAAAGTGGGAAGTGCAATTATGGCCAGGATATGGTCATTGGTCAGAATGTCAATGGATAAATCTTTGCAATTGTATGTTACTTAAAATAAAGAAGGTCTCCAATGGAACAATTTAAGAATATATTAGACATATGGGATTGCCAACATATGCTTATAACTATTTGTGTATAAAAAGGGAAGGAAAATGACTCCCCTTGCCCTCAAACTTTCTGTGCTATACATATGTAAATAATCCCTCTTCCCAACCTGCCTCCTGTTTGTACTGAAATATATATTGAGGAAAATTACTTAACAGAAACATAATGTAGCAAAGAAGCTAAAGGATACAGTTCCACCTCTTTCCTGAAACGCTCACAACTAGGCTGATCTTTGTACCTTATTGGATCAAAGTTTTGAAATGAAATTGTGTTCTACAATGAGTATGACATGATATGATGCATACAACTATCTCAGGACTATGTGGAAAAGGTTTGTTAGCATTCAGTACTCTTGTTTTTCTGAAAGGGTATTCTGAACTGACTTTGTTATACGATAAATACTGGGTCCAGCTTCACCTTTCTGGTGATAAATATTTCAATAAGAGCACAAAATACCAAGTTCTGATAAAAGATGTATTTGTGAACTTGAGCTGCTTTTGGTCTAACTAATATAAATGTGGTTAAATACTGTTCCCTTCCCACTGAAGTGGTACCTATTTATCTATTTGCATTTGCATGCTTTCAAACTGCTAGGTTGGCAGGAGCTGAGGCAAGAACAGGAGCTCAACTTGTCACATAGTGTTGTGTCTCAAATTAAGTAATGGGGTCACACAAATACATTATTTTAGGGTGGCATAGCACCACAGAATTTACCTTATCTTGATAGAAAAGTTGCCCTTCTATCTTGACTATATTTGTTCCAAAATTTTATTTAAAATAGTTGTTTACACTTTTGTTTTTCACTCTTCATTTATCACTATATTTATGAATACAACAAGGTTAGAATGGAGAATGAGAAGCTTTCTATTATCACTTTTTTCAATAAGATTCCAGGAACTTTGACTATCAACAAAATTGACATTCTTTCTTTACAATGACTGTAAATACTAGATAAATACTACTGGCTACTGTATACAAATTCATATACATGGTCATAGATACACATGTGCACACACATAAATAACCTGTCAATATTTCTCAGTATAACATTGGTAGTAATTAACATCTTTTGGGTATATAAATAAACATAATCAAGCTTGATAACTACCTTTATTCAAAGAAATGTTCTATCATGAATCACTATTGGTAATCATTGCTAAGGTTCTGCTAGTCATATAAACAGATCAGACAGAGGTTAATAGCTTTGATGTACACTGAATGTTGGAATCTTGAAAGATTTACAACACTAATGCCAAAGCTCAGATTCTATGGGGGAAAAAACCCATATACTTCATCATACAATCTTAGTCTTCATGAGTTTACTTTTGATTATTAGACATGTAAAATATATCTTTCACTTTTGCAGAATGTCAAAAAGGTCTTTCAATTATTTTTGTGACAAGTTGTCTTCACAAAAATTGAATGTTTCACAGCTAAAAGGAAAATAAGCTTTTTTAAAAAGGGAAACCTACCTCTGTAAAAGTAAATTTCTCTAATAATCTTTTCTTCTCTATTAAGATTGACTGTGAAGTGGGTCATATTTTCATAGCCTCTCTCTATTTTTTCCATCTGAAATGCTTTAGAAGCTTCAGTAATTCTAAAATAGAAACATCATTGTGACATTTGCATTATTTTGCAACTGAAGAGTTTAAAAATTGTAGATTGATGATGAAAATGGTAACACATCTTTACTTACTTTTGTAGCAATGCCTTAGCATTCTGTGAAAAACAAAATATAGCCAATAAAATATGTTATTTAATAACTTCTTCCTTTTCTTTTCAACATGCAGGTTTAAAGTTCATTCATGTATAACATGTTAGAATATATTTTTAACAAATAATAGCTGGAATTCTAACCATAACAAGATATTCCATCAAGATAATGCAAAAGTGGACCCCTTGAGGTAAACCAAACTAGAAAGTATATTTTGATCCAGAAAGATATTTTAATTTCTCTAGGCCACATTGGGAAACAAGAGACCCCCTTGATGTTAAATTAAAACTTTCAAAACTACAGTTAGCATAGCTGCAATGGTTGTTAAGAGTTATAAGACATATATTGTGACAACATATAAACAATTATATGTTCCCCATCCCTGTTATACACTGATGTACACGTTTCTAAAATCGTGCCCATAAAGATTACAAGCTGCTATGGTTTGTCCTGTCTGCTGTTCACAGCCTGAACATTTAGTTCAACACAGAACAGCAAATCATTTTGTTCCTTGGGTTAAGCAATAATCTAATATCACAAAGTGCTCTGTAGCCATGATTCTTGCTTCATTTGCACTATAGAGTAATGACTGAAATATGCATCAATTATAAACTGACAGGAGTATAGGATTAGTGCATTTTTTATATTGGGAAATACCAGGCTATTTATATTCAATTTACCTGATGTACTTAACAGAATGAATTATTAAATTCTAAGTTTCTGGTTGGGAGAGCACCCAGCTAAAAATAAAGATACATGCTCTAATATAATCTAATATCTAATATAATACACTGTCTCTGCAAAATCTGAAGGAACTTGAAGATGATCTTCACAAATTAAGAAATTCTAATTCAATAAGAACCATCTGATTCTACAGATTAAAATATAAACTGTTCAGGAGAAAATTCGTTATCAATTAAAATTAAAATTTAAACTTAATTTTGGAGTAAAATTGGGTCACTTTGACATAAAACACAATATAATCTAATTATTTCCCTATACAGTATGCTGTATTATGTTCCAAAGGGTTTTTATTATCTTCATTTAAAAACCCTAGGATAAGTGTCATCTCAAATACATCCTTTGTTTTTCACTTTGAAAATCATATTTCCCTGTAATTGTTCTCTGTTTATCCATTTTCTCCCACTTTAAGAAAGTACCGTAAATCCTAAAATACAATTTTTAGATTGAATATGAAAAGTACTACACAGGTAGATATTCTATAAAACTTACATTTGAGAAGTACATGGTGAAAATTCAAATTGCACTTTCCATAGTGCTAAGAGGAATGCTAAGAAAAATGCTAAGGAAAAGACATTTTCCTCTAAGAGATTTAGCACAAGGGAGGATTTAATTAGAAGATGTATAATGGTATATTCTCATTAAAAAAATCTTTTCTGCAACATACCTGTAAAAATAGAGCCATTTCTGGCTCTTCCATAAATTGGATGCCTGATTCCACCAGTTTTGATACTGTCTCTAAGTGATCTGCATACTTTTTTATCAGAGACCGGACATGTTCCAATTTCTCCTCTTGGCTCCGAGTGATTATTTGTGTCATCTCACTTTTTCGTTCTTCCAATATTGCGTACAAATAATCAAATTTTTCACATAGTTGATCCTTCTGCCTTTTACAGCATTCCTGTGAATGAATCATTAACTTTGTGTTAAAAGGATCATGTCAACTGCATCTGTTTTTATTTCTATAAATTGAGAGAAATGCCTCTGCACTGAAAAAGCTTTTCTTTTTTTAAAACCTTTCACAGTCTAGGTTTCTACAACCTATCTTGTAGAAGTCAACAAACTTCATTGATTGAATCAAATCACGACGGTGATATGAACAGAGGGAATTTTGAGTTTTGAACATTCCAAACTAGCACTCAACTAAATTTGCCTCATAATAAGTAATAATAATGAAACTTTTTTCAAACACTAATGGTAGAGCTCTAAATATTTCATACAATGATAAAGATCATTTTAATTTTAGAAAATATTCTAAAAATATGAACTGTAATAGCTTTTAAATAAGTGTTTATACTAAACATATTTAGGGTGACTTGCAAATTCCCCCAACCCCCTTCAAACATTGCCATTTACAATGTTTACAACTATATTACATTAGAAATAATAAATAATGTAATGTAATCTGTAAATTATTAAAATTTCTTTAGAATTCCTTCCCTAGGTTCCAATATATTTTATTACATTATAAATGTAAAAGAAGATATTGGAATCTTGAGAAGTAATTCTAATAATTGCATTTAACTAATTTAATACAATGTAATTTCATAAACTAAACCAAACTTTATTTTTCCCTAGGCTCCAATGATAGTTTTGTCCTGGCTATCTCTTTTGAAATATGATTACTTTCCAGGTACGTCATACAGTTTTGCCAATTTAAAATACACTGAAATAAGTTTTCCCTTTCCATAAATTGAACACTCAAAAACCCTGTGAAAATTTCCAGAACTAAATATAATTTAGTAAGATATACTTTGCTTTTGCAAGGGAATAATCAGACTATTTTAATAGCTATGCCTTATTTAAGATTTTCAGCAAGCCAATTTAAGAAAGGTCATAAAATATGCTATCTGTTCTAGATGGGGAAAGAAAGGTTGCATTTTTACTCAATAGGAAAAGGATTGTATTTAAGTTCCAAGTGACTATTTGATTTCGAGATCACATTGTCTAATGGGCACAAACATTATATGAAGTTAAGAAAAATATTTGAGCTATTACTATTGTATAGAGAGAACAAAGGCTGTGATCTTTATTTTCTATTACTGAGGGACACAAAGTTAGTTGGAATTATGAAAAAGAGTTTCTCTGGCTCACACAGACTATGAAAGATGTGTCCTTGTGAAATTGTTTTGGATGTTCCTTTACTGAATTGCTTTTTGTTGAGCAGAAAAATGTGTTTCTTCTTGATTTTATGTTTTTAGATATAACCTTCTTATATTCATGGTTTCAGTTTTACATTAATTATATTTAAACAGTCTTGCACTTCGAATTTTTAATTGGTAAAATCATTCTGTTGTGCAAACACATTAGATGTCTCTAAATAAAGAAAGATAACAAAAATAAAGAAAACAAAAATATGGGAAACATAATGAAGGCTGTTTCCCAAAATACCATGCATTACATATGGATGCTAAACCTATTGAATGCTATGAAAATGAAAGGATTTGTGAGAATCTGCATTTCTCATATTAGATTTGGAAAGCGTTTGGAAAAATGGGAGTTATATCTATGTAAATAAGTCATTATTGAAAAGATATAATATCAGTCTTGGTGATTGCTTCTACTTTCTAATGGATTGTTTTGTAAAATGCTAAGCATTGAGCAAAGGCTTTGAATTTATTTAAGAACTTTTCTTTGTTTGTATCTAATTATGGCACAGAGATGTACCAGTATTCTGCTTTTTACTTTTGTGTTCATTTGATTCTTAGATCACATTTGAAGTGGCATTAAATCTCCTTAGGTCTATCAGTGCTTTTTTTTTGCCTTATTCTGACACAGGTTTTGCAGTGAGTAAAACTTTATGCATTTCTATTACCATGCTATCAATAGTGCAATTTGGTGATTCCTAAAAGGTGGATCAGCCCAACAGCTATTGGTTATTTAGATTCACCTGTTAGGCCTCCCATCCCATTCCTGGGCATTGTCTTCCAGAGCTATTATGCTTTGAGCAGAGGAACAATCCACTTCTTTCAAATTGAGTTTTCGCTAACTGCACCTCGTCTCTGAAACATAAGTCACCTTGAAAAACAGCTAATAGTGGTGGTGCCATAGCAGGGGCTACAGGGTGAATGGTAGAGGTAGACCTGGTTCTCTCTCTGCTGCTTTCCAACACAACTCCCATCACAATGTCATCTTTGCTTGGGTTACTTAGTGCTCTTCTTAATATCAACAGGGAATTGGGCTGCTTTGAACACAGCTACAGAAAGCACTTGCAGAAAGTCAGACCATGTTTAGGCAGATGGCTAAACCTAGCAGTCTAGCCATCTGTTAAAACTTGTCTTTCTTTTCTTCCCACCACATTCTATTCCATGTTAAGGAAAATGAATGATGAATGTTTTCCTGCCAGCTACTGACATTGGGTAGGAAGAAAGAAAAACAAAGCCAGTGAAATATGGCAAGGTCCATCTTTAATATGCTTGGTACACTGTAAATAGAGAAGACAATTTGTTGGCATTGCTTCTATGGTAGTAAGGATCATCACTGGGTGTAGCAATTTTTATGTCACTAGAGATTTATGTCCAAATAGGCTTCTGCCATCTTGGGGATTAACCTTGACTGTAAGGAAGAGTCCTAAGTTGCTAAAACTTCAATATTACAGTATCTCTCCTTTGGAGAGAGTTTAATTCTTACCGTGAAGGTACTTGAAAGGCTTGCTATGGTCTGCAAACTCCTGATACCAACACATTTCATCTTTGCAATATGTAAACTTCCTTTATGCATACTTGCAATATGTGAGGTCTTAACTTTTAAGTGCTAATATTTTTGTACATTCCTTGGCTCAGAAATTTCAGCAATTTTGAACCATGTTTACTATATTATTTCCTCTCGTACGTTATGATTACGGAAAAGGCTGTGATTGATTTTTTGCAAATTAGAATGACATATTGAGATGTAAACATTCTTTACCTCATTTTTTTCCCTTTAAATCTTTCATTTGGGGATAAAATTTCCATAAATGTTTTTTTTACGTTCTTGAAAACAAGAAAACAAGAATATTTTCAAGATACTCAAGGCATTTTTAGCAAAATAACAACAACAGCAACCCCCAATTACAGGTGGTTGCAATCTGGTGCTTGGTCTGTTTACCCAAAAACCTAGAGATTGGAAGTGAAACAAGACAATGGGGAATACTAAATGGGTGTCAATTAGCATTCTTTTTAACATACCCTGTAACTGGTTATCTCCTCCATGTCAGCTATTTTGTGACTGGGAAGTGGGACAATCCCTTTGAAAGCAATGGGGTCTGTTGGCTTACAGGGCAAGTGGTCAGTTTGAGAAAAACAGGTTCTGATGCCACTTTCACATCCAGAAGGGCCTTTGCAAAGCAGCGCTGCTTTTGTCATTATGATGAAAGCAGCAGAAGCTTGCAAATCCCCATACTTGCTAGCTTTTCGTGAGAGCACATGCTGCATTATAGAGAACAAGGAAGATGGGTTCATGGATCTTAGTGTTTCAGGTCAGCAAAAGGAGTTGAGACATTTTTCAAGTCTCAAGAAACAAGAGAATGTTTTCACTGAATCAGAGATTGTCTTGATTCATTGAAATATAAGGAGGGGGAGAAGGTACAGCAAAATCTTAACTTGCAAGGTTTTCTATAAAAGTAGTTTTAGCCTTCCTGGGGAATTGATTTCCTGGCCTGGCTTACTAATGCAGCAAACACCTACCTAAAAATTCCAAAAATGTCTACTGGTTCCAGAAGGCTGGTGCCTTTAGACAACATTTGTGGAAGTTGCGTAGAGTGGGTCTTGAGCAGTAAGAACTCTTTTTTAGAAAGAAAGACCCATGCAACCTAAAACTGTAAAGGTTCCTCTCACACATATGTGCTAGTCGTTCCCAACTCTAGGGGAAGTGCTCATCTCTGTTTCAAAGCTGAAGAGCCAGCACTGTCTGAAGATGTCTCCATGGTCATGTGGCCGGCATGACTAAACGCCGAAGACGCATGGAGTGCTGTTACCTTCCCACCAAAGGTAATTCCTAATTTTTCTACTTGCATTTTTACATGCTTTCGAACTGCTAGATTGGCAGAAGCTGGGACAAGTAACAAGAGCTCACTCTGTTATGCAGCACTAGGTACTTGAACCGCTGACCAGCTGACCTTTTGAAGCTCAGCGTTTTAGCATTGAGCCATTGCATCTAAAACTGTGGAATTCCTCACCTACACACCATATGGATAACCACATTGGAACAAAAAACCAAAATACTGCTTTTAAGCTGTACAGTCACAAACCACTTATTACCTGTAAATACTGTAAATATATTATTATATAGTACATTACAATACCCTAGGTTCTTGGGGAGAACTTGATGCATATGAAAGCCAACATCAGTTAAAAGAACTGGCAGCTATGACTTCAAATTGTTGTGGAGATTATAATAATAGTAATTTGGTTTAATGATATCAAAATAGTGTTTGCTTACTTCAACTGTTCTGCAGGTTTCCTCCAGCTGTGTTACAATTCCTTGTATTCTGTCATTACTTCCCACAAGCACAGCGATTCCATCACTAAGTTCAGACTGTGATATAAAATGAACATATACTTTGAGAAGATATAAAGCATTGTAGCAATTTAATTTTTTATAATCATTAAAACTTTCCTAAAAGGGTACTGAAAAAGTGTATATTTTATTTAGTTATTAAGGAGATACAACCTAGTTTATAAAATTCTTCATAAATAAAATGGCTGAATATAATACTTTCCTCCCCCCCCCCAAAAGATGAAGTTATTATAACAATTTATTTAACTTAGGTTTTTTCTTTTCATATTGAAATCCGATTTGCATGATTTTATTCTCCCACTAAAAATATTTTAGACTGTTTCATATTAAGTATTCTATCCTCTGATCTTTTCATATTGTTTCTTGTGATTTTGGGAACAAACATACAACAGTAAATTTTACTATAAACGAGGGGTGAAATCAATTTACCTTCACTACCAGTTCACAAATGTGAGCGCGCCTGCATGCACAGAGTGTCAAAAATGGGATGTGATGACGTACGGGCAGGAGGGCAGAGCCTCCCGCCGCCAACACTACCGGTTGGCCCGAACTGGATAGAACCGGCTGAATAGCACCACTGCTATAAACATACAATAACAATAGCTTCTATATATTAACAATGTAGTGATATTTCTCGTCATCTGAGGAAGGGAATCTAGTGATTGCTATGCACAGTTAAAACACTTTCTATTTAGACACTTTTTCTAAGCACTATTTTTCATGTGTTATATCAGAATAGGAGAACATAATGTTTACCGGGTTGAAAAAAACCACAGGCTTTTTTTCAACCTGATAAACTTGTACTCAGCTTTAATATTGACAAATATAATAATGGGCTTCTTCCAAAAGCTCTGCTTATAAACTGGCTCTGTATCATGGCAGTCTCAGCAAGGCTTTCAAGAAATTGTGTTGCATTTCTCATGAGGATATTCCCTATAAACAGCTGTTTCATGAATGCTGTGTTAAAAATAAATAGACCTTTAACAGATGGCAGTAAAGGAGTCTGGGAGCATCACTGAACTTTTCTATTCCATGTCCAAGAAATTATTAGCAAAATTTAAAAAAATCTTAATAACTAAAAAACAATAACAGGCAGACAGACAGAAATATATTGGTCTGCAGATAGAGGCATCTTCAGAATAAAAGCCAGAATCTGAAATCAAAGACTGAAGATATTTGGATATAACTTTTTTAAAAAAATGCTAGATTCAGACTAGTAATATTTCAGAGTAAAAAAAATATAATCGAATATAATTAGAAAGACTGTGGTCAACAGCAACTGATTGGGAGTGAGTGAAACAAGTGTTTCAGCTTGCCCTGTGGCACCCAGACTTCAATGATGAAGACTGAGAGAGTACATGTATATCGCTATCGCCTGAGGCTATCAGTGAAAAATTTAAAACATTTGCAATCTACTATTTATACTCCTTTCCTGTCACATTTAGGAACACTGTGAAAAGATAAAAAGCAGTTCCACTAATACAGACTATGTTAGTCTGAAATGTCATGGAAACCCACTGATATGGAGTTGTGTGCATCTTTGGGGTATGATGGTGGATGTGGTGTTGTGGTAGAAGCCCCACCCTTTTTGTATACAAATTCAATGCTGCTGCAAATGTGGTAAGCTTTAATTGCAATGTTGTGCCCACTATATTGCAGATTTTGGCCATCTGAAAAAACCCTCCAGAAGATATTTTGTGTTGGGCTGTATAGGCATCCATTGGAAGGAATGTGTAATTGGGGGAAATGGTAAAATGTATGGCATAACATTGTGATGCTGTCCATTATGTACAGTATTTGTATATGTGATATTGCAATACAAACATAAAAAGGGTGTGTAAAGGTCTCCTTCATGACCTTGTGATACATATTTCATCAATCTGGTAAGGGTTAAGAATTGATGCTTGTGGTGAGTTGCATTAAATATGGAAATGAAATTGACGTAAAGAGTTTCATTTCATAGGGAACAAAGGTGGAAGAAATTAGATATTTATTATAAGGATACTCAATACATGATGGTAACTATGTGGAAAACATAAAGAAATGCTTCAATGATACCAGACCAATTTAGAAGCCATGAAATTAAAACATTTCTCCAGTAAACATTTGGATTGATTATATGGCATGGGATATCTGTACACCAATAACATCCAGTGGTTGTTCTGGCAAAAATTTGAATTAGTTTAGAAATTCCTCAAACAAAACTTCATTTTCCCCCCATTATGATTATTTGTGATATTGAAAGTTTCAGTCTATTACCTCTTAAAGGCGCCATATTTGGAATGGCAGCATAGGCTCAAATATTTCACATTAATGGTAATAGTGTGCCTGCCAGCTGGAGCAACAGATTGAGTAGATTTTTAAAAAAATCCTTCAAGGACCTAAGATCTAAACAAGATAACTTCAGCAGAAAATAATGATGTACTTTCAGTAATGCATTCTTATAACTTAATTTTATAAACAGGAGAGTTATTAATTTTCTAAATGAGAAACCATTAAAAAAAGAAATATTTTGTTTGTTTTTTTACCTTCTGCCTTTGGTACACATTTGAGAGGGGAGCAACCTGACAATCTTTATGAGCACCAAAAACTTTGCACATGGAACAGGTGGGCACTTCACAATTCAGGCAATAAATATTAATTTTCTCATCTTCATGTTCTTCACACACTGGCTGCTCAGTTTTTCTTTCAGGCCTGTGAATGGAATTAATTTAGGAGAAAAAAAGCAAATCCAAACAAAAACAATTTAAAAACTAAAGATCAAATCAAAGAGGCAGATAAGAATATTTATGCTCTGTTTGGAAGGTAACTATGAGACTGATAGCAGCTCTCTGGGTTCATGGGGAGGGGCATTATTTTATTTATTTACTAGGTATTTATTCTGCTTTTGTTACATTAATAATAACTGACAATCATATATAATATTCCTTCCTCCTCCTATTTGTCCCATAACAACAATCATCTGAGGTGTGTTGGGATGAGAGAGAGAGAGAGAGAGAAGCCCAATATCACCCAGCCACCTTTCATGTCTAAGAAAGGTCTACAGCTCACAGTCTCCTGGTTAATCACCACTAAACATTTTTATTCAACTGATCTTTTCAATGAAGATGTTAGGAACTGAATCTGTGACAACTTGCATGCATGTCTGTCAGAGATGGGTTGCTCCTGGTTTAGCCAAACAGGTAGTGGAATTCAGGCCTGGGTTGCAGAACCGGCAATGACCCAGGCCTGCCACGCCCCTGAACCTGTTCCCTTCATTTTAGCAATGGGTTCTCTGCCCAGTTGCTGGGTGGGAGTGGCCATTGTGGGTATGGCCTAGCTAGCTTCCTGAACCATGGCGGGGGGCATTTTTGCCCTCCCCTTGAGCCTCTGGGAGAGCAAAAATGGCCTTCCCAGGCTCCGGAGACCCTCTGGAGGCCCGTTTCTGGCCTTCCCAAACTTCCAGTAGGCCTGTTTTTCACCCTTCCTGAGCCTCCGTGCCCTCCGTGCACTTACCTGAGTCTAAAACAGACCATATGGGGACACCTGGGAGGGGTGGGTGGGCAGGGCCAGCCAGGAGTGGAATTTGAGGGTTCTCCGAACTGCACAGAATCTTAGCTAGAGGCTCTCCTGAACCCCTGCAGACCCCCAGCAATCCATCCCTGGTTCCATCTTATTCCCCACCAATCACAAATCAGTTATTTCAGTTTCAACAGGGGAAGAAGTTCAAATTCAGACAAAGATATGAGATGTCATAAACCAATCAGACCTCACAATCTTTCTGTCAGATTAGTAGTAGAATGCAAAGAATACATTAATATATGGTCAGTGCCAATCTCCCTGAGCCATTACCAACTGGCAGATGTAGTCCTTGGCCGTAAAATGCCCAGGTTTGTTCTAATCAGTTTCCTTTATTGTTCCTCATCTACAGACAGAAACTTTGCCAAGCCAAAGCAACTACTCGCATAATTAAAGATATACTTTGAGAATTGCTGGGGCGGAGCTGCCTTAGCTTTCTTTCTCTCAACCCCTCTCTCCTGGGAATCCAGACTACATTCCACCATATCTTCTTGCTATACAGACTCTATTAGACATAATTGTCTTAGATAGCACAGTCTTATTTGATACATGCCATTCATATATGGAACCATTTTTTAAATCATACCTGAGCATAAGGAATTTTACTTGATCATAAACTCAAGGAATAGATATCAAACTACCCTGGTTAAAATGTTTGAAGTAAAGCAACCTTAAGTTCTTTACAGACTGAGACCCAGGCCAATAATACAGCAAAATAAAGTGAAGACTCATATAGAAGACTAATATCAAAACTAATGATCTTTATGTAGCTGTTGAACAAGGAGACAACATCCTTAAGTCTTAGTTCCACCCTCCTTTCCCCTCCCTTCCCTCAATGCCTAATGTCTGCACACTGTCTTTTAAAATTCCTATACAGTAATATAGTATAATTCCAAGCATTAATATTACAGTTATCAAAATGTTATTGCTGTCTAATAGTCTTGATCTGGACCTAAAAGTCTAGTGATATAGCAAACGTTCCATTTGTAGAGAAACGAGACATGTTTCACATGGAATCATATACCACAGTTCTATGGACAGGTTTGAGGAGCCCCTTCCTAAAGTTGCTAACCTTCACAGATATATTTAGGGTATTTTCTATTTGTGACAATTTGGCACAAGTATTGTACTCTATGTATTTTAAGCTTCTTGATCAACACAAGAGATAGGCTTGTAGCCCAAACATAAATGATTTGTGGGGAGAGATAGATGCCAACCAATGGAATAAAGAAGAGCACAGAAGGAGGTATTAGGCCTCTTTTTGCTGCTATTAATTTTTAGCTTTTTAAAAGGACCCTCTAAAAAGTAGTGCTGGGCACGATAGGCCTAAAGGCAGTGGTGGGATTAATTTTTTTTACTACCGGTTCTGTGGGCGTGGCTTGGTGGACATGGCGTGGCTTTGTGGGCGTGGCAGGAGAAGGATACTGTAAAATTTCCATTCCCTCCCCACTCCAGGGGAAGATTACTGCAAAATCCCCATTCCCTCCGGATCACCTGGGACTTGGGAGGCAGAGAATAGATGGTGCCAGGGCCAGTCAGAGGTGGTATTTGCCAGTTCTCTGAAATTCTGAAAATTTCCACTATCAGCTCTCCAGAACTGATCAGAACCTGCTGAATACCACCTCTGCCTATAGGACACATAATGATAGCAAGCAAAACTTAGTGTCTAGAATTATTTCTTGGACAGTTAGAAAGACCTGATGAAGACTGCTGTTCATACTTATTACAATTTTCCCTTCATAACTGCTTAATATTACAACTCCCAAGCCTGAATTTTCCAGAATTCTCTGCTTTTAACTCTTGAGAAGTCTAATTCCATGCATTTCAAAGGCAAACATCACTAAATTAAATGGGATTGTTAAATGATCTTTCAAAGATAAAAAATGTTAATTACCTGGAAGATTCCTGTTTGTATATATCAATTATATTTTCCACCAGCAGGTTTCTTTGAAGGCCATACACTCCATGCCTGTCAAGAATTACCTCATGTCTACAGGAAGGGCAGCGAAATCGACCTCCTGAAGCCACAGTGGTACCTCCTCTGGTTGGAAGATATGGATTGGAGGCCTGTTCTTGCCAAGCAGTAAAACAAAGTTGTAAATTGTATATTATTTCTCAATCATTCTGTACATCACAAGATACCTATCACACCATCTACTTAAGGTATGATCTAATGTTTTAATGTAGTCACTGTTATGGTATTAGTGGACTTCACATGAGGCCAAATCTCGAAAAAGTAGAAAAAAAGATAAATAAGTTTCAGTATCATTTTGTTCAATGCTTGGAAGCTAATAATATGACAAAGTAAGCTAAGAGAAATTTGCCATTTTTAGAGGTGTTGAGGAACAACAGGAATGAGTTTATGTGTTAATAGCTCTAAATACTTGAAGTAACAGTTCAGTTCATATAAATAAAAGGGACATTTCCAAATGCAAGGGATCCAAAATCACACATAAGATAAATAACAAACAACTTTCTCTCTAATTAATTTTTTCCTTATTTAAATAAAATCCTGGTAATTAAACCATCACTGTAAAAGTCTCCCGATTTTGTAGTATGACATCACTAAACTAGATATAAGGTTAATTGGAGGCTTCAATGTTTAAATCAACATACCTGGAAGATATCGCTGGCACATTTTCTACAGAGGTTGTGCTGGCATGGAAGGATAACCACTGGTTTAGTAAACATTTCTAAACAGATGGGACAAATAAGCTGCTTCTCCAAGTTATCCATAGTTTGCTGCTCTTTAGAAAAAGACTTATAATTCAGAGTGGCGCTCATCTCCTGGCAATTGCAAGGCTCATAAGCTCAGAATCAGGGTGCTTCCGGGTTAGGTCGCTCAAAATAATTCCAAAGCTGGCAAGATCAAATCTCCTTTGAAAACTCTTTCCCTGGAGGACATTGTTTTAATGGAGAGCAAAAGGAGCAGAGTTTATTTTAGAAGCAGAATGCAATTGGCTGCCAGACTCACTTTCTCCATATATGCCTCTGACACAAGGACAAATTTAGACAGGTGACAGCCTACAAGAGTGAGAGAACCACATTCTTGTGTTTGGTATGGAAGGGGGTGGGGAAAGGGGGAAAGGAGGAAGATTTTGACAGTTGCCAGCAACGTTTCCACAGATGTACAACTCTGTCTTTGGCAAAACTGGTGTGTGAAAGTCACTAGTGAATGGAAGTTGTTCTTATCATTCTTTAAAGCTTTCATTCCAACATGGAAATCACAAGATGCTGTAAAATAAATGGCATTCAGTATTACGTTTTGTGCATAACAAATCTACGGTTATTCCTTTCTCCTTCTAAGTACCCTCCTTAGCCTAGTGAGAATCGCTGCATGATCCCCAAAATATATGCACTCTGAAGATTGATTTCTTCTTTTAAGCTTTTCCCTGAGTTGATTTTTTTTTAATTCTTCAGAGTTGCATTTATATCTTTTCTTTCTTGCATGGTTGTGTCCATATAGTCAGCATAAGCGGAATTCAATTTCAACCTTTTTATTTTACAAATAGCTGCCTGGCGATTTTAGATCCTAAAGTTTATAAATGTTTGGATTATATATATATATATTTGCAAAAGTTTTTACCATTGTAAGCTACTTTATGACACAAGGAAATACTGAACAAAAATATTTCAGACAATCCTCATTTGACAACAACAATTGGCACTGGAATTTTCTTTGGTAAGCAATGTGGTCATCGAGCACAATTTAATGCCTGCACAACAGTTGCTATTGTTAAGGGAATCACCACAAGTAGTTACATGAGAATGTCACCTGGTCATTCTTGACAGTCTCCTGCTGGCTTCCTCATTGGCTCTGCTTGTAGGAAGCTGGCAAAGAAGTTGCAAATAGTGATCATGTAACTGCAGGACACGCCAATGTTGTAAAGACAAGCTGTGAGTGTCTGGATTGCAACTCTGTCAGTGCGACCACTTTGAGAAGTGGTCATCAGTATTATTCATTCAGTACCATCGTAAATTTAAACAGTCACTAAATGAGAAGTGGTAAAAAAAGGCTCACCTGTCTTAGGATAGCCTTCTCCAAATAAAACTTCAGGGTCAAAAAACTATTCAAATAGGTAACAGCTTACAAATGTTGTATGATCATCATAACATAGTATGAGCACTTGCATTTTAAGAGAAAATGAAGGCTTTATTAGTAGCGCTGTGTCTTAATTAAAGTAACCTCTTGTATATTTTCTAGTTGTTTGCCATTCAAATTGAAGTAGTTAGAAAAAAATGGTGCTATTAAGAATTAACCCAAAAGTGCTTTATTAAGAGGCAACTTGATAACTAAGGCAACGTTTTTTGTTTTTCCTTGAAGACATTTCTCTTCTCATCCAATAAGCTTCTTCAGTTCTGACTGGAGCTGACATTTATTTTTAAAGAATTGATATTTACTTTCAGTTGGTTAAATAAAGTATATGACAGGCAAGAAAACAGATGTATCAACAATCCCTAGCTCTCTGATGTGCTTGTTGCAACTTCCTGCCTGTCATAAGAATGAAAACTTTTATAGGTGAAGTCATTAGTTTTTTTTCCTTTTTGTTTGCTCATACTTACCTTTTTACTCAATGGAAAAATATTTATTAGTCAGGACACTGTCCTATGAATTGGGTGATTTTATTATTAAATTCTATAATTTTAGAACTCTGCTTGGACTTCTCTAAGCTGGTGAATCTCACAAGTTCAAGATAATGTGTAATATAAATAAACTTATAGGAAGATGCATTCCAGTCATTAAAAGTAAAATCTCTACAAAAATGTTTAACTAAACAACATTTAATATACAACAAGAAGAAAAAGCCTAGAGAAAGAGACAGTCCTTGCAATGATTGTTCAATTAGTTAAAGCTGAGTATCTCTAACTGAGTAGCCACCACTCAATCTCATACCTTATTTCGATGAGGATGGGACTATAGTATAGATAGTCCTCGACTTACAACCACAATTTAGACCAGATTTTTGTTGTTATTAATGCATGGCAGTTAAAAATCAGTTGAACCTGATTTTATAACCATTTTTGCCATGATTGTTAAGTGAATCACTGCAGTTAAGTGAATCAGGCAGTTGTTAAGCAAATCTGAATTTTCCCCACTGACTTTGCTTGTTGGAAGCCAACATGGAACCTCGTAAATGGCAACCACATGACCCTGGAATGTTTTAACTATTGTGAATACATGTCAGTTGCCAAGCATCTGAATTTTGCTTATGTGACCATGGGCCTGCTGCAAGGACTACTCATAAGTCACATTTTTCAATTATTTCAAATGGTCTTTAAACAAATGATCTCATTATTTTTAGAGCATTGCAATGAAGAAAATAGAATTCCTTAGATAGAATTCAACACTCACTATTGATTGTGTTTCAGACTTGTGAAACAGAACAAGGCAGTTCATCAGGTAGCCTGGATCTATGCCATCAAGGGCTTTAAGGGTCATAACCAACATCTTGAACTGCAATTGGAAGGACACTGGTAGGCAGTGAAGTTTGCAGACCAGAGATATACTATAGGGGCCCCAAAGACTGCTTCTGTTCCTAGCCTATGCACTAGTTGAAGCATCCAAATAGACTTCAAGGGTAGCTCCATGTACTGTAGTCCAGACGATAGTACATTGCAATAGTCCAGGCGAAAGGTCACCAGGGCTTGAGTAACTGAGCCCATGAAGTCATGTTCCAGGTGCATAAACAGAAGCTGTGGAAAAGCTCTCCTGGTCTCTGAGCAGGACAAGGTGAGTCCAGGAGAACCTCTAGGTTGCAAACTAGATCTGAACAGGGTAGTGCAACCGCATCCAGAACTAAAAATGACAAACATTCAGATCCTGACGCTCCATGCACCCAAAGCCCCTCAGTCTTGCCAGGATGCAGTTTAAGTCTGTTATCCCTCATCTACATCCTACAACCTCCAGGCATCATGAGAGGGCAGAGATGCCATTATGAGGCAGGGAGTCAAGTGCCTTCCTTTAATAAATCCGAGCTATGTTCAAGTTGGTCTTTCTTCTTTTGCAGTTTTCCAAAATCATCTTGTCAATTAGGAGCTGATATTTTGTTTCTCTGCTGTTGAGCCATTCTGCTCAAGTGGAAAGAACCTGTTTTCAACTGGATGCTGTGAGATTGCAGCAATTACCACACAAGTTATTATTACTGTGGTTTGTCTCACAGTCAGCCAGATGTTTAGATTAACTGGCATTTTTATCTACACATTCTTGTTATTATTACTGTTTGCAAATTCATTTGGAGAGTTTTGATATGAACAGCAAGATAAAAAGCTGAAACTAACAAACATCAATTTCATTCAATACCAACTCTTTAGCAATATTCTATGTACATAAGCTTTGATGGTATTTTTGGTACATACATATTTACATGTTTGATTTCTGCCTCTCTTTCTCTCCATCTCTCTTTCATCTCTTTCTCTCTTTCTCCACATACCCATACATCCCAAAATTGGAGGCTTATCCCTGGTTACTTAGAAAAATGGTGATGGCATGCTGCCATTGTTGGCTGAATCTAGGTGATAATTCCATGGCCATATTTCACTTCCAGGACTAAGTTCCAGCCCTGGGCATTGCTATGTTTCTAGCTGTTTATTAGACATATGCATCACTCAACACTTGGCACTTGTTTGAAAGTTATTTTTAAAATGACAGTTTTCCTGATCACGTCTGGCATATGAGGCCTAATCTTAGGGCAAAGCCATCTGTGCTGTTATTTGCTAATACTTTATCAAAGAAGTGTAAGAGCAGTTTGCATCATAACTTTAGGCCAAATATCTACCATGCTTTACTGTAACAAACTGTACTCTGCAAAAGTTTTATATTTACTTTGTACTTAGCATTTTTATTGTATGAGAAAAATGATAACTGATGTAATGCATTATTTTGAATATTCAGAAAAAGTGCCCGCACAAAACTTACACAGAATTGAAAGTAAGCCCTTCTAGACTTACTTCTTGATAAATTCAGGATTGTAGTAAAATGGTGAATTTAAAGAAAATGCTAATATTAAAATGCTAATATTCAAAAATTAAAATTAAAATAATTTTATTTTACTTATTTACTCTGTATATATGTATAGAATCTATATGGCTGCCAATCTTACAGAAATGACTCTGGGTGGCATAAGATTAAAAACTCAACATTTAAAAACAATAGTCTATGATGCCCAAGATAAATGATATATTTCAACCCCAAAATCCCATAGAAACAGCAGCCTGAGACCAGGGCCCTGACCACTCTTGCCATCTGGCCCAGGAGTGGAACTAACAGGGCCGGAAGGAGGGATCGCTGCAACGTAGTGGACCCTCCTTCCCCAGTAATGGCTAGCCCTGAAGTTCCTGCCGTACCTGCCCCTTCCCATTGTGACCGTAATGTTCCGGCCCACTCCCATGTCCGTAGACCTCATTTCCCCTCCCGGCGAGGGGTGATGCTGGTCGAACAAATGGAACTAGTTCATAAGTCCAAAAGCCCAGGGTCTGCGGCTGCAGGAAGGGTGGGTGGGTGCCAGCTGCTCAGAAGACAAACCGGCGAGAAGAAGGCGAAGAAGGCACCAGTCAGGGCCAGCAATGGCGGCCGTTGGAGGGGGTCTAAACCCCAGGCGCGCTGCCTATCCAGAATAATGGTGCCAGGAATAAGATGGTCCAGAAAATGGCGCTGTCTGGAGCAGTGCTCCTGAGGCAGTAGTAGCAGCAGATGACACTGGCCACAACAGAAGGCCAGTCGCCGAGCTCTCGGGGTCACAGTCCAAGCAGGCGAAAAGTAGGGCAGCGTGGAGCCCTGCAGCAGCAGCGGCAAGGTAGAAGGAACGCCGTGCCAAAAAGGAAGGAGGGGGGGGTCAGACGAACTGCGGTGGGGGCAGGAAACCAGCCCCCCAGTCCAAGCAGACATTCCTGTAGAGCTCCCCACCCCCTCTTTGGGGCACAAACTGACACACCGGCACCGCTCAGCACAAGTCCAATGCCTCCCAGGGCAACGAGGCTGAAACCATCACCGCCCGCGCAATGCTGTCTCCGCCGCCGCCGGCCAGCTGCAGCCCAAAAGTACAAAGAAGCCGCCAAGGGAGGCAACGCCGTCCAGGAGCCGCCTGAAGGCAGCCCCCCCCAGGTAGTTACCTCCCCAGATAGCCCAGATGCTGGTCTCTTGCAGGGACCCCTCCTTTATCATGTCCGAGGTCCTGCTCCCCAAGTTTATTCCGTTGTTATTTTTCTGTAAGCCGGAGCGATGAGGCTCGGCAGCCATTTCCCATTTTCACGCATGTGCATTTGATGTTTCTTTTCATATCCAGAGAAATATTCTGCCTTTTCAATATTTCCGAGGATATTTCATTTTTCATTTTTCTGGGAGAGGGCTGGATGATAACTTCCCACAGCAGAAACCACTGTTCCCTCTATGGTGCGTGGCTGCGCGGCCGCGCACATGGCAAGAAACCCCTGCGCAGAGGTTTCTAACTGCCGCACAGATTTCTTTCAAAGTAAACGTAGGGAAGTCCTTTGCAGGCGGCTAGAACTGGCTGCCCGCAAAGGACCTCCCCAAACTTGTTTCAGCGGCAGCTCTCAGCCTGGGCGGCAGCGTCATGCAGGCTGTGGAAGGAGGGGGAGGAGGAGGGAACCAAAGAGACGCTTTTACCGAGTCTGCGCCCCACAGCCAGGACCGTCCTTGCGCCTCAAGCCGCGTTTCTTCCTGCAAAGCCCTTCTGGCGTCAAACGGAACTCTCGGGTTGCCCGAAGGGCTTTGCAGGAAGAAACGCGGCTTGAGGCGCAAGGACGGTCCTGGCTGTGGGGCGCAGACCCGGTAAAAGCCTCTCTTTAGTTCCCTTCTCCTCCTCCTCCTCCTCCTCCTCCTCCTCCTCCTTCTTTCTGGAGCCCCTTCCTCAAAGATTTGGTACCAAAGCAATGGCGGTGAGGAAGTTGTGTCTTTTGGATTTTGCACTGTTGTCTTTTCAATGGTTCTCAGACTGGTTGAACCTTTAGCAGCTGGGGTGATATTCTTTACTGTTAAGGTTACAATTGGATGTGTTGGACGAATCTTAAAAGATGACACTTTTATTAAAACATTTGACTTAACTAAAAACGTCTTCCTTTTTCTTCTTCTTCTTAAATATGATTTATTTATTTATTTTTACTTCAGAAGTTTGATGACCATTGTACAAACTAATCCAACCTAAATGTAGAGGAGGAGAAGAAGGGGGGGGGGATTTAAAAAGAGCAGAGGAAAAAGAAAAGAAAACATGAAGAAAACATAAAGAAAGGGATGGGAGGGAGGGAAGGAAGGAAGGCACTTTATCTTGAAACAGAAAATATTATATAAGGAAGAAAATGGAAATAACTTAGGAAGGAAGGAAGGAAGGAAGGAATTGCACTTAATATTGAAGGAAAAGAGAATGAAGGAAAAAGTATTGGAAGGATTGAAAGAAGGAAGGAGGAACAAAGAATTACACTTAATATTGAAATGGAAAAGAAAATATAATGAATGAAAGAAGAAGTATAGGAAGGAAGGGAAGGAAGGAAGGAAGGAAGGAAGAAACAAAGACTGTTGAAACAGAAAAGATAATATAAGGAAGAAAATGGAAAGACGTATAGGAAGGAAGGAAGGAAAAAAGGAAGACAATGTTGAAATGGAAAAGAATATAAGGAAGAAAATGGAAAAAAGTATAGGAAGAAAGGAAGAAATGTACTTAATATTGAAACAGACAAGGGAATGAAGGAAAAAATATTGGAAGGATTGAAAGAAGGAAGGAAGAATGGAAGGAACAAAGACAATGTTGAAATGGAAAAGAATATAAGGAAAAAAATGGAAAAATGTTAGGAAGGAAGAATTACACTTAATATTGAAACAATTGAATATAATGAAGGAAAAGGAAACAGGAATAAGGGAGGGACGGAGGACTTCAGCTCCCAGAATTTCCCTGGCTGAAGAATTCTGGGAACTGAAGTCCACCCCTCGTAAAGTGACCAAGGCTGGGAAAAGAATCCGCACTAGGGACAATGCAAGCTATGCTTCACCCCGTCAGTCCATCTTAGTGTGCAAGAAAGACATCAGACAACGCCATAGTTGCTATGGTAGCATTTGGCTATGCGCAGCGATGCTCTCCTGGTCTTTATGGGTGGGAGGGGGGCAGTTGAGCTGTGATGCTAATCCCCTCGTGGGAACACAGAGGGTGGGAGAAGAGAACCAAAGAACTTCAAACTCCAAGGTTCTGGAGTGGAGAATAAGGGGATCAACTTTGTCTAAATGATATTGACATATAAAGAACGGTTGTAGGAACTGGGTATGTCCAGTTTGATGAAAAGAAGGACTAGGGGAGACATGATAGCAGTCTTCCAATATCTCAGGGGTTGCTCCAAAGAAGAGGGAGTCAAACTATTCTCCAAGGCACCTGAAGGCTGGACAAGAAGCAATGGATGGAAACTAATCAAGGAGAGAAGCAACTTAGAACTAAGGATAAATTTCCTGACAGTGAGAACAATTAACCAATGGACCAACTTGCCTCCAGAAGTTGGGAATGCTCCAACACTGGAAGTTTTAAAGAAGATTTTGGATAACCGTTTGTCTTAAGTAGTGTAGGGTTTCCTGCCTAGGCAGGGGGTTGGACTAGAAGACCTCCAAGGTCCCTTCTGTCATTCTATTCTACGATTAGGGGACTGGAGGCTAAAATATATGAAGAATGGTTGCAAGAACTGGGTATAATGAAAAGAAGGAATTGGGGAGACATGATAGCAGTCTTCCAATATCTCAGGGGTTGCCACAAAAAAAGAGGGAGTCAAGCTATTCTCCAAAGCACCTGAGGGCAGGACAAGAAGCAATGGGTGGAAACTAATCAAGGAGAGAAGAAACCTAGAACTAAGAAGAAAATTCCTAACAGTTAAAACAATTAACGGAACAGCTTGCCTCCAGAAGTTGTGAATGCCCCAACACTGGAAGTCTTTAAGAAGATGTGGGATAGCCATTTGTCTTAAGTGGTGTAGGGTTTCCTGCCTAAGCAGGGAGTTGGACTAGAAGACCTCCAAGGTCCCTTCCAATTCTATTTCTATTGTATTCTCTATATTCTATTCTTTCTCTATTCTATTCTAATCTCTTCTGAACTAAATGTTTATCTAGAACTCAAATAAATAGCTGCTTTTTGGTTTTATTTTTTTTAATATTTATCAGTCTCTCTTTTATTCCATACTTCTGGTTGAAAGACTATTCTATGTCATGCTAAACAAATGCATATTCTAGTGGCGGCGGGAGCTCGTTGGCATCTTCAGCAGCAGCCCTGCCTCCTGTGAAAAAACCAAAGATGGAGCAGATCCACGTAGATGACGTTGCTGCAACATGACTGGAGGAGGAATTCTGGGAGTTGAAGTCCACAAGGCTTAAAGCTGTCAGGTTTGAAGACCCCTGGGGTTTTTTTCCTAAAGGGTTAGGGGTGCGAGGGTCTTGTAACTTGACAGCTTTAAGACTTGCACGCTTCAATGCCAGAGTTTCTGAGCCAACATTTTGGTTGCTAAGCAGGACCGTTGTTAAGTGATACTGATATTATATAACACTTTTAATTAAGCGGGTACCTTGAATAAACATAACTTTGAGTTTCAAATAATACTGATTTTGTTGTTGTCTTAGGTGACATCTGTGAAAAAAATTCAGGTGCTCAGGCATGAAAATGTGCCGCTCAAACACTATACTTTTCCGCTCACACTGAAAAAAAATTAGAGGGAACATTGGCAGAAACCCTTGATCCAAGAAGACGACATTGTTATGTGATCTTTTTCTAAAAAACAAAACAAACCTGAGCAACTTTAAAATGTGTGGACCTCAATTCCCAGAATTCCCATAAGTTCTGACGGGAGAATTCTGAGAGTTGAAGTCCACAGATCTTGAAGTTGCTTAGGTTGAGAAATATTGGTTTAATGGAAAGGATATGAAGCATAACCTAGATGTGAACCTTTTAGACACCGAGTGCCCAAACTGCGTGTCTGGGTACGCACATGAAAGGTGCGTAATGGTACGCACATGAAAGGTACGCACATGCGTGAATGCACACATGTGCAAACATGCATGAATGCATGCTTGCATGGACATGCACAAACGTGCACATGCATGAACATGTGCAAATGTGTGTCTGCACAGACATGCACGGAAGTGCGCATGTGTGGACATCCACACACATGTGTAGGCATGCATGCATGCACAGCAGAGACGCAAAGACCAGCTGACTGGTGGGAGGCAGGGCATCCCAACACCGGGAGTGCAGCAAGCGGTAAGATCTTTTTTTCTTTTGTGAGCTTCTGTTTCGTTGTTAGCAGGGAAACAGAAGCTCACAAAAGAAAGCCATGGAGATCTGACCTGGGGCGCCTGCGTGCCTGCCAGAAGAGAGGGCTCTGTGTGCCACCTTTGGCATCATGCCATAGGTTCACCATCACACATCTAGACCTAGGAGGATGAGCAAAATTAATGGGATTTTTACAACTATGTTGTATTTAATTGTGTGAATTTTGATGACTACATAGCAGCACCAGTGTGTTTGGTTAATATAGATTAAAGAAATTATTTTATTATTTTAAACAATATAATATTCAGTTAATGCATTTGCCAAATTCTGCAACAAACAATATTATTATGAATAAACAATAGGACCTCAGAGGTCTTTTGCCTCTAACCTGTCTTAACATTTCTGTTTTAACATTTTCAGACCTTATGTGGTTTTATTAAAATCAAATTGTCTGATTCCTTAATAGGTAACCTGACTATTTGGCTATGTTTGTTCATTGAGCACTAGGAATGTCAGTGAACCAACGTAGCCAATCAAATGAAGGCTATGATCACATTATACATTAAATAAATGCACAGCCATGATAACTGAGCCTTCATTGCTACAGGCAATATCACTTGATCAGATGTGAGAATGAATGGCATGGGAGATTTGGCAGGCCCTGTTATACCTTCCGGATAAGCTGTCCAGATTTATGTGTTGTGTCATTGCTAGAGGCATAACGTTGAACTAGATGAACCATCTTCTGACATAATCTTCAGGTTGTTTTTATGTGTGTAAAATATTATTCATGCCTGCATATTACATTGCATTTTTGTAATAACCTTTGAGAAATTTAGTCATAGAACACATGGGTGACTGTGGGGAACAAAGGCGGGGAGTGGGGGGAATAAATGATGGCATGTGTGTAATGACATAATCATACAAATGCTGAACCTCTGTATTTGCATCAGATGTGGGACTAACCATCTGGGAAAGCTTGCCTCTTTGCACAACCTTAGTCCCCAATCATAGCATCAGTCCACCTTAGGGAAAGTAGATGGTAGATGTTCCCCCCCCCCCTACTAACACGGAATCCACCAGTCAATACAGCTTTAAAAAGGCAGAGTAGAGACCAGCTACTGAAATTGAGCTATTTATGCTGGCATACTTTAGTGAGAATATAGAGAAGAATTGTATGGCAGCAACAAAGATGTTCAGCCACCTCAGATGATGAGGAAAGAGAAGAAGAAATAAAATCAACCATCCCTCAGGAAGAATGTGTGTGGGCAGTGAGCCAACTGCCAAACCACAAGGCCCCAGGTGTTAATACTATCCCTGCAAAATGGCTGAGGCCTATAACGATCATAGGCTTCTGACAGAAAATATGGGAAACTAACACAGGATTGGAAATTATCAGTGTTCATTCCATTGCCAAAAAGGCCACTTCATGGATTGCTCCAAGTATTGTACAATTGCCTTCATCCCTCATGTTAGCATGGTATTCCTTAAGATTATACAACAACAACTGGCACTGTCCATTGAAAGGGAAGTACCAGATGTTCAAGGTGACTCCAGATGGGGTAATGGCCCTTGTGATCCCACTGCAAATGTATGTTGGATCATGGAAAAGATTTCAAGAATATCAAAAGTACTTCTATACCTGCTTGTATTGGCTAAAAGAAAGTCTTTGATTTGTTGCTCATGACAACATGTGGAGAATCCTAGAAGATCTAGGGGTGCCAGCACATCTAGACAATTTGATGCAGTCACCGTACACAGAACAAGAAGGCACTGTGAGAACACTATGTGGAGATACTGATTGGTTAAAATTAGAGAAAGGAGTGTGACAAGGTTGCATAATTTCACTTTTCTTATTCAACCTGTATGCAGAAATAATAATGAGAAAGCTGGAACTTGAAGCATCAAAAATTGGAGAAAAGATTGGGGGAAGGAACACAAACAGTCTTTGGACATGCTGATAACACAACTGTCCTTTCAGAAACAAAAGAAGGCCAGAAACATCTGGTTAAAAGGATTAAAGAAGGAAGTGGGAATTTGGCCTCTTACTGAACATCAAAAAGATCAAGCTTTCATGATCATTGTGAAGAATGGAAATATTAAAATAACAATTTATGGTGAAGAGACTGAATGCATGCAAAGAATTTCCCTTCGTAAGATCATAGATTGATAAAAGCAGTGAATGCAGTCTAGAATTAAAGTGTTGAATTGCACGGGGTCATACAAAAAGATGAACATGAAATCTAGAGCATTAACAACTAAAGCAGTTATGCTTGGAATGGTCAATAGTTAAAAAAAACTTCCCAAAAACCAAATATGGAGAGAGCTGGGCCATGTAATTGCCAATAATTGGATAGAACTGAATGGAAAGCATCATCCTCATTTTTGTGCTAACTCACGGACTGAAGGACTGTATATTAAACTGGTTGTCTGAATGTGCCCTCCTTAAAATACTACTAATCAAAGGAAACTCTTCGTCCTTAGTCCCAAAGATGTCTTTTTTTCCCAAGAGGCAACTAGACTCTGTTTTTTTATTTGAAGACATTTCGCTTCTCATCCAAGAAGCTTCTTCAGTTCTGACTGGATGGTGGGGGATAGAAGGAGTTATACTGTTTGTAGACAGCTGGTCATTTGCATTCTTTTAGAGAGTTGTTGAGGCCACTGGAGGTTTTCTGTATTATCAGAGTCACATGAGTAGTGCAAATGGGTGTGGAGCCTTCTTGGAACTGTTGAAAGGATTGTGTTGTAGACTGGAGATAGATGATGCTGTATCGGTCTCCCTCTGTTGAGAGAGAGCTGTTCAAGTTTGAAATAGATGGTCACTTTGCCCCCTCTTTCAAATCAGCAGTCCTTTCTGTCGAAAATGTGGACTTTGCTATCTTCAAAAGAGTGGCCCTTGTCTTTTAGATGCAGATGGACTGCTGAATCTAGTTCTAATGGACTTGTTCTATGTTGTGCCATGTGTTTATGAAGTGGTTGTTTTGTTTGATCTGCAGATTTGCACATGGCTCACTGCACTGTCAGAGCTGAAGAAGCCTCTTGGTGAGAAGTGAAACATCTTCAAAGAAAAACCAGAAAGTCCAGTTGCCTCTTGAAAAAGAAATCACCTTTGGGACAATTGTGACCTGGATTACTGAGAATCTCTATGTACATTTTTGTCCTTAGCTATTTTTTTCACAATAAATAAAAAAAGACATATGGAATATGAGGAATATTGGGCACCAAATCAGAGCTATATGTAAACCTACACTTCTCCTAAAATTCCATGAAAGAGGCATGAATTGCTTGATAAAAGCACCTGCCACAAACCTTTACAAAGCAAGTTAAATCCAGGTAATCCTTGCTTATCGACACTTGTTCAACGACCACTCAAAACTACCACAGTGCTGAAAAATGAGACTTAGAACTGGTCTTTTAAATTGTGGCTATTGCAGTGTCCCTGCAGTCATGATTGTGATTCAGGTGCTTGGCAACTAGTGCTTATTTATGACAGTTGCAGCATCCCAGTCATGTCATCCTGTTTTGTGATCTTCATTGCCAGCTTCTGACAAGCAAAGTCAATGTGGAAGGTGGCAGGAGGTTGCCAATCACTGTTATGTGACATTGCATTTAATGATTGTGGGTGATTTGCTTAATGACAGCAGTTGGAATGAAGAAACTGACATAAGTGTGGCTTGGTCATGTGGCATTTCACTCTACAACCATGCGGGTTATTCATGGAGTTTCTGGTCCCAACTGCAGTAAGTATGTGAGGACTATCTGTACAAGAATGTCTTTAATGTATCTGATGATTATCAGATAAAGACTATCTCTCTGGCACCCATTACAATAATGTGTGTGAGAGAGTAATAGCACCTTTTATTCTAAGACAAATGTTAAGCTTTTGTTGAAAGGGACTGTAAACTGGAGAAAATCGACAAGGTTTCCTGTTAACTTTGTTACTCTGAAGGTAGGTCTGTGTGTGTGTGTGTGTGTGTGTGTGTGTGTGTGTGTGTTTGTGTTTGTGTTTGTGTGTGTGACTGAAGGGTGAGGCAGATCAGTATGTGTGAATATCCCTGTACTTCTCCCGGATCTATGATCCTAATTCTACTCCAACACTCACCATAGCAATTAAGGTTACAAACTCAACTTATAGACTAATTTTTCTCCACCTGTGTATGTTTCATTCCTTTTTTTACACTTTAGACATTTTTTACATTTATGATTAAAGCAACAGCGTAGAATGAAGGCTGAAATATATCTTTGATTAATTAGGTAAAGTATTAACATACTGAGAGTTTCTGATTGAATGTTTAAAAAGACATCCCTTATTTTCCTTCTTTCTCTAACTGGGCATCTGACATAGTTCTTCATTAGTCCAGTTGGATGCCAGATGTGAAGATTTATTTCACATAAAAATGTTATTTACTTCATCCATTAAAGCGTGTGGAATTTAAATTGGTCTCAGAACGCATTCTTCAATGGGTATATCCCACCAAAAACATTGTGCATAGGAAAGAAAACAAAAAACAAAAAGCCTCCTTCGAGCCGGAATCGAACCAGCGACCTAAGGATTTCAATACGAGTAACTCTACAGTCCTCCGCTCTACCAGCTGAGCTATCGAAGGAACGAAAATGCTGTTTCGAAAGAGATATATAAGCTGCCGAAATAGAGTGGACTTTGTATTAATTATTTCCCCATCATTGTAACCGCATTTGCAGAAAATAAACAGAGCACAGAAGCATTCCTGAATCAATTTTTACAGCAATCAGTGTAATCTGATATATGGAAGAAACTCAAATCGAATCTAAAAGCTCACTGAACCAATACATTTTTATTATTTTAGATTTTTACAAGAAAGAGTTTCTCACGGAGGGCCAGTGGCGCAATGGATAACGCGTCTGACTACGGATCAGAAGATTGTAGGTTCGACTCCTGCCTGGCTCGGAGACTTTATTTTGCAAATGACGGGAGCCCTTTAATGTTAATGTATATATATTAAACAATGTCCATGAAATGGTTTTTTTTTCCAAACCTGGTAAGGCAGCTTTCGAATCTAGTTCAGAATAAACTTGATATATCATTAGTAACAATGCACTGGGTCTAGATTTTCCTTCGACTCCTGAATTGCTTTATTTTACATGTACAAACGGCATAGCTCATATCAGATTGTTTTCCATTGCATAAAATAATAATTTTCTGTTTTCTGTTTAGACACTTTAGCTGCTAATTATTTTGAAAAGACTCTGAAACAGATAAGAAACGTAGGATATCCATTTCGCTTTGAGCTCATATAAGTTCTTCGATTCTAGTGGATTTATCTCCTTTAAAAATATGTATTAAAAATACGCTTCGCTTTTTTGTCCCTTTCGCTTATCAATCCCATAGTTCGGGGCCCTTCGCGCTTTCCTAGTTGTCTGCGGACACGCTTCTCCCATTTTGGAGTCGCAGAAACACTAAGCCACTGATTTCACCCAAGAAGCCAGAACATTTTCGAACCACACGATCTTCAGCGCCATCTTGCGATCTCACCGGCTTTCTAATGCAACAAGCAAATTTACGCTCTTTACACTCAGTCGCAAAAAGCAACTAAATGTATCCCTTCGATAGCTCAGCTGGTAGAGCGGAGGACTGTAGAGTTAACTCATACTGAAATCCTTAGGTCGCTGGTTCGACTCCGGCTCGAAGGAGGCTTTTTGTTCTATTTTATAATTTATTCTTTGTCACTATTTCTGAAGTTGCCATTCATGCTTTGAGAGGAAACAAACATTTAAGCCCTTGTTTTGGATTTGCTGATGATTTCGGTGGGAAACAAAAAGGCGTTAGGAATAAATAAGTCACTTTTGCTGCCATTACTTTAATAAAGCGAAACTAAGCTTAGTGTCAAACGGAGTTTCATTTGAGAAGGAGCTTCTCAGGAAAAAAACGAACTGCTAAATTTACAGTAGTAGCACAGGCACCACCGCTACGCGGAACTCGTGTGTGTGTGTTTGTGGTTTGTGTGTTGTGTGTTGTGTGTGTGTGTGTCAAAACAGCCCCTACATCCGTGCCATGCAGAAGAGTTCATTGCTGTAGCACAAATCTCTGCTCAAGCCAGTGCAGTTTAAAGCTTCGCTCATAGCTTTCTATAAAGGAAACAAAAAAAAATCCATGGTGGGAAAAGATAGTTTAAGTTGGAGATTTTTGTTACTTTTAGGAATTGAAGGAAAATGCAATATTTAGATAAGCATTTTGATAAGCATCTAACTAATATTATGAATGATCCACCTGTACTTTGGTGGCTTGTGTCCATACATCAGTTGTGCGAATTGCAGACAAGCCTGAGGAAGATGCACTTGTGCGCCCCACATATCCACAGACTCGAGGGACCTAGAAAGGAAGATGAAGAAGAACAGAAATCTGGAGGAGAGGGGGGGGGCATTTATAAGAAATATATGTAATGAAATGAACAAACATTTAAACCAAAATACCTTGTTGTGTACCCTTTTATTGCAGACAAAAGAGCTGTGTTTCCTTTTTCAAAGAACTGAAAAAGTGAGATACTGAAAGCAAGAAGAATTCATAGAAAGGAAAAAGTGCTCCGTTTGGCAGAAAATGAAAGAAAACCTGATTAACACCTGCATTGGAGAGGCTGGGCAATTGTTCCACACAAGGATACGAGCAACACAAAAGGCAACAATGAGAGGAGGAGTGGGACAGACTGAACAAGGGTTTAGCAGAATCCGAAATTAATGTGATAAATGGGAAATTAGTAAATACATATGGAGTTAATTGTATTTAATATTTCAATCATTTCAAATTATTCCATTAAATCATTTTCTGTTTTTATCCTGGATATATGGCTTCTTAGGAGAATAGTCTTCCAGGTGCCACTTCAATGCCAAATTATATCTTAAGCCAAAATAACCAATTTAAAAGGACAAAGTAGTAGTAGTAGAAATCGCAGTAGAAGAAAATGATACTGTTCTGGAAATTAGAAAAACAAGATTTTTTTTGTGAAAAAAGTGGATACATAGATATTATATGGAATTTTTATTCAAGTAATATATTGGTCAGCACAAGATGAAATGCAGTATACAAAGTACATTTTGAATTGACTGCCAATGACATCTACACATGTAATCAAGATTATATTACTGTACATTTTTCATTTTACAGGATTTGTTTTATATTCCTTGTCCTACTATCCATGTAATGAAAAGCAAATGCTATGTTGTCAAATAGCTAATGAATATTGTATGACTTCAGGTTATCTAAAATAGAATACATTTATTCTTGTACAGATTGTAGATCTATATGTTTATTTAGACATCACTAGACTAGTCTTTGATAACCTGGCTTTTTTGCTGCTATATTTTTCTGTCATTCATTCAAATTATTAACTTTCTAGCTTAATTATGTCCATGATTGTTTGGATGTAAAATCCAAGGAATGCATTAAGATTTTATTTCTCAGTAAATATGCATCCCACAGGGCAATAGCCATGATTGGATTTGCATTCATCAACTGGAAAACTTGTTCTTTTCCATAAGCACAACTCAGTTCACATCCCATGCTGTACAACATAGTCTTTACTACAAAACTGAGCCCTCCTTGAAATCTTTCAGTTAAACCATTCTCAAGACTGTTTCTATGTATACACAATGTAAGTTTGATAAAATGAGGTTGTCTGAATTCACTTTCCATGGAGTAGGATGTTTAGAGTTGGTCTTACTATTTCTGTACAAATTCATATTGTTAACAGTTTGCTTCACTGTCCTTATAAAAAAAGATATAGCATTCCAAAGATGGGACAGATTTCCAGCCATTGTTAATCTTTCCTTGATTAAGCAAAAGCATAACAATAATAATTGATACACAGAAGTTATATCCAAACTGCATGCACAAAATATTGTTTTAAAGTTTAAATCTATCTACATTTATCTGAAAATATACATCATTTAACCTTTAAATATAATTCTAAGAGTTAGATTACAAGATGGTATCAGAAGCCAAGATGTGGTATACAAATTATATTGGTTTTCAATTATTAGACATATCCATGGTAAGTAAATAAGTTTAAAACCGTTGAAGAATAGATTTCTGGTTGTAGAGTATTTTGTAGAAAATGAAACTTGAATATGTCAAATTGAAATCTGATGTATCAATGAATCACGTATTCATTGAACAGAAGTAAAGTCATGGGCATTTCAGTTGCTGAAGAGGGATATAGTAACTTTTCAATTATTTATACCTACAGCATACCCAAATGCAAATTAATTTATTCCCTAACTCTGAGTTTTCTGCATTTCCAAGATAGTAGCAGACCCATGCAATAATCCTCCATGGACAAAACAGACCTATTAACATTACATATTGTTTTATTCATGTATTCTCTGGGGGAAACAATCTATTGAAGGAATAGTAAGAAAAGCAGTCTTGCTTTTAAGAAATATATATATATAGAGAGAGAGGTGAAGAACCACACTAAGATCAAAATTGTAACACTGCAGAGTAAGGATGTCAGTCATTTTAAGTACTTCTGGGACTTGAGAAGAAGCAGTACTATAACAACTTTAATGATTTTAAATTCACTAGATACTACATGCAAGTACCCAGAATATTAGGGACTTTCTTACATGCGATGAGAATACCATGTTGTATGTCATATATTTCTAGCAATATTGGAAATGCATTTATTTTAAAAATAGTTTGTTCCTACTATCCTTGTAGTATTCAACAACACAGTTTTGGAAACAATATTATGGTAGAGCATCTTCTCTATGGTACATGGTGTGCACAGTGTCCTAATGTCTTTCATGTTCTGATGATACTTTATAATCCAGAATTTGTCATTTATAATCCTTCAAATTCTGAAAGCTGCTGATTTATGATTCTGTGCGATAGCTACGATGACTGTCACCAATAAGCTGGGTTTTCTCAGTTGCATTTATTGGCTGAAGCAGAACTGGAGCTTCCCCATCTAAAACAACAAGAATCAGGAATTAAATATCTCAGAGTCTTCCATGCTTGTTAACAATTATAGCTAGTGAGAAATTACTTCCTATTTGACAATACACAACTATTCCTACATAAAATGCAACTATTACCTTCCAAATACATTGGACTATACCTAAGGTGAACAGACGTCCCGCTTTCAGCGGGACAGTCCCTCTTTTGAACAATTTGTCCCACGTCCCCTTTTTTAAAAAAAAGTCCCAATTTTTTTTAAGTTACGAAAAAGCTTCCAGCTGCCTTGAGGCTCTCCTAGCAACTGGGGCGTATATTCTTCAAGCCAAGCACATTTCCACCCGCGTGTCCTTGGGAGCTGTTGCCAATGGCTGAGGGAGGAGAAGACTTTACTCCATGTGGAGACCGCGGGCTTCCCTCACGGATTTTTTCTTCTTCTGTTGCTTTGAGCAGCCCCTCCCTCCCCCCTCTCTTTCTCTCTCTCTCTCTCGGAGCTGGCGGGCTGCCTCTGAGGCTGTCCAAGCTCAGCCCCTCCCCCCCAGACTGCTGCTTCGCCTTGGCTGCTCGGGGCTTCTAAATTGGCATTGCATGTTGTTTGGGGAGGGGATTACTGTGCCATAGAAACACAGCGTATGTCTCACGTGGCTGATAACCTGGTCTCTATACAGAAGAGGTAATTTTAAAAACTTCTGAGCGAATTCAGAAAGAGGGGAGAAAGAGGCTGAAGGAGTGTGTGCACAGGAGGGGGGATTTTATACACGTCCCAGTGAATCCAGAGGAGGGGGGGAGAGAGAGAGAGAGAGAGAGAGAGAGAGAGAGAGAGGCTGAAGGAGTGTGCGCACAGGAGGGGGATTTTATAAACATCCCAGTGAATCCAGAGGAGGAGTATGTGTGTGTGTGTGTGTTTGTGTGTGTGTGTGTGAGAGAGAGAGAAAGAGACTCTCACTAAGTGTTGTAGCTTATGATTCTTTATGAATGTATTCTATTTTATTTTTCTTTATGTACACTGAGAGCATATTCACTAAAGACAAATTCCTTGTGTGTCCAATCACACTTGGCTAATAAACTATTCTACTCTACTCTACTCTACTCATTTCTATTTCAATTCTAATAAGGAGTTTAGCTTCTCTCTCTTTAAAATGTAAGCTAGCATAAGGCATTATAATGCAAGCTAGCTTTAGCTTTCAAACAGTTCATTTAGTGACCAAAGTTACAATGGCATTGAAAAAAGTGACCATTTTTCACACTTAGCGACCATTTTTCACACTTAGCGACCGTTGCAGCATCCTCATGGTCACGTGATCAAAATTTTGATGTTTGGCAACAGATTCGTATTTATGATGGTTTCAGTGTCCTGGGGTCATGTAATCACCTTGTGTGACCTTTTGACAAAATATAAAATTTTTAATCAAGCCCCCCCCCCCGCCCCCGGTCAATGGTGTCCCTTTTTACCAATCTGAAAATCTGGTCACCTTAACTATACCCCCCTTCATCCTCAGTTACCATATTTATCCAGGGTTTAACACATTTTGCGGAGGGCACCAAGTTGGAGAAGATCATTCTTTATCCAGTTTCCCCTTAAATCAGCCATGTTTAAATCTTACTAAAAAGATCTAAGCAGATGATTACATTTCTCTGTTCAGTTGAAAAGTACTTTAACTACATATTATTGTGAAAATGTATCTAGTTTTAAGAAGTGAAAAGTTTCAGAGCAAGAATTCTTATTTTTCTATGAAAGATCACTTCCTTGTTTCCTGTCCATTCCCATTTCCAGCATAGACTTCTCTTTAATTCCTTATGTACTTTCTTTGTTCCTATTCAACTCAATTAGCACAATCTGATCCGCTTTCAAAATCCTATGTTCTACAGCAGTGGTGGGATTCATTTACCTTCCCTACCGGTTTGCAAATGTGAGCGCTCACAGGTGCTGCATCTGTACATGCGCACCGCCTTCTGCGCATGTGCAGTACTTGCACATTACATTTGGGCGGGTGGGCGGAATCTCCCACAGCCGCCGCTACCGGTTCGCCTGAACTGGAGAAAACCGGCTGAATACCATCTCTGCTCTGCAGTACAGGAAAATCTTTCAGCCTACTAAATATCATTACATAATTGCACTACCTTCAAATTGGCAATATGCTTATTTTCACAGAAGTACTGTTATTTAAAATAACAGTATAGAACTAAGCAAAATAGGCAAGGTTGGAGAGCACTAAATACAAGGGATTTCACAATTATGGTTTGAATCACCTGGTAAAAAGTATACCTATCTAAAAAAAAGCTATTCCTTGGAATTCAGAAGGATTTGAATTTGGACATTTAGGAGTAGAATAGGCATTTATGATGTCCTTCAGTCAACTAGAATTATTGAATTCCTTTGCCAAACAATAATGGCACAGATTCCCAGTTTTGTTTGAGAAACAGGAAAATTGTACTTTGACCCGCAAAATACATTTAACGTGATTTAAAAACAGTGACAGATTCTCTTGACATTTTCCCAAATCCTGGCTGTTTCCATTTTACTTCATTTTCCTATCAACTGTTGCCTTTATCATCCCAGAAATATTATGCCAGTCTCCTTGAAATCCTATGTTTCTCAGCTCTAGCCTAGGAAGATTTAGAAATAAAATAAAATTGCCATCTGGACTTCATTTGTTTTAACTTAGATGCCATGTGAGGCATTTAAAATTCTTTAGAAGTGTATACATGCATAAACATTGATGCATATTGTCAGTGGACAGTTTGCACATTCAAGAAATAATCCTATGATAAAGAACAGATTTTCAACTGCCTTGCAAAGAGTTCAATATTTCAATCAAGATTATTGTTTCAGCTACCATACATTTGCACTGGATAAAATTCATTTTCTTTCAATTGTTTTTTTCAATTGAAATGACACATCTCTCCTCAAAGCATATTGGCTATTATATATTCACAAGAGTTGACAAAATTGATTCTCCAGAATAAAAATCACCAATGTTTTCACCATGCTTAACTCAATAGTTTTACATTTGAATAGATTTGCATATAGGTGTGTCCCCCCCCCCCCCGGGTTCCAAATGTATTAGAGTATGTGGTAGAGTTCAGGAAGGCCTCGACTTACAACCATTATTTAATGGCCATTCTAAGTTATAACCAGGGGTGGGCTTCAAAAGTTTTAGCAACAGGTTCTCTGCCCTGTTGCTGGGTGGGTGTGGCCATTGTGGGCATGGCCTAGTTGGCCTCCTGCATCACAGTGGAAAAGGGGTTTGCCCACCCCAGGCTCTGAAGGCTTTCCTTGAACCTCTGGGAGGATGAAAACGGCCTCCCCCGGGCTCCAGAGGCCCTCCGGAAGCCGGAAACGGGCCCATTTCCGGCCTTCCAAAACTTCTGGGAGACCTGTTTTTTGCCCTCTCCGAGTGTCCACATGGGCCCTGTACATACCTGGCATCCCAAACAGACCATGTGGAAACTCCTGGGAGGGGCGGGATGACAGGGCCAGGCGGCGGTGGCATTTGTGGGTTCTCCGAACTGGGCAGATCCTTAGCCAGAGGATCGTCCGAACCCATGCAGCAGCCCACCCCTGGTTATAACAGCACTGAAAAAAGATGGTTGCAGTGTCCTGGGATCATGAAATCATAAAATGGGCCACAGCTCACTTAACAACTGTCTTGCTTAACAACAGAAATGTTGGGTTCAATTGTGGTTGTGAGTCAAGGACTACCAATACAGAAATTCTGAGGTTCACTTGATGGGAATGCTAATCAGAGAGTGAACTTTTTTTTTAAATGGCCTTTTGTGTTTTGCTGAGTTAGATGATCAGGCATCTAAAATGTTACCCTTTTTAAAAACATTCATTACTGATTTCAGAATCTATTTGTGAACAGGATTTTTTTAAAAAAATGTAATGTTCTATTTATCATATTTTTCATCAAAATGCTCTTCCTTCTAAACCTCACATTAGCATTATAAAAGAAACATTAATTTATCAATTTTCTGCTCTGCTTTATAATTTGAAACAGTCCTGAATCTCCTGTTTCCTTTGCAGTACAGCTGCAAAGTAAAATTCAGTATTATAAAAATGTTTCCACGCATTTTAAAACTGGTAGATACTACTATACATTTAACTTTATAAGTAAGAATGCAGTAAAATGGGACCCAATTATTAAATAGTCAGGAAAATAATGTGTGGAGCAACAATAGGAACTGGGGAGACAACATAAAGTAAAGCTGAAATAAGATCATAATGCGATTCTGTTTAGCACTGCTTCACTTAACATCAAGTTGCTGATCCTAATTTGGTCACTAAACAAGGGCTACCTGTATGTCAAACAGCCTTAAACAACATAATATATAAAACCCAACACAAATCTGAGAATTGCTGCCGAGATAAAACCTCCCACTCATTGCTGTAATGGCTTATGCTCAGTGAGTCAGAGAAGGAAAATTTGACACAGGAAGAAAACTTTTAGTATGCCTTTCTAGCCATCAAGTCCACTCCTCGAGTCTGGTTAGTGGCTTTCTAGTCTTGTTTTCCTAGCAGGAAGAAATCAACCATTTAATTTGTATCATTTAATAGATGATTTCTCTATGTGGGAAGCTAGTCAGATTGTTATTATTTAATTATTTCATATATTTACTACTACTAAGATTTGAGTAGATATTACTCACAGACACACACACACACACACACACACACACACACACACACACATGTCATGATGCCTGCCTTCTGGAAAAATATCTCCCCTCCCCCGAGTTATTCTGTCCCTAACTTAGTCCTATTTAAATGAATCTTTAAAACTTGGTTCTGCATCAGAGAGGTTGATAGATGCCTGTGTGATATTAAATGAACGTTGGTTTTTCCAGACTTTCTCTTGTTTTTACTTTTTTATTAATATTGCATTTGTGAGCTGCAGAGTTGTATCAGACTTGAGTGGTCTATAACTCTCTTAAACACACAGAAACACACACACACGTAATGGACACATATTCAAAAACTATACTGTATATGTTTATAACCCTTATTTATTTGTTAAATTTATTTACCGCCCATTTTGCTATCACACGATTCTGGGAGGCATATGGCTAAACATTTTATGTAAATCAGATTCTTCCTTTCCATTGCTATACTTCACTCTGCTTCATTTTACACTGAAAATAATAATATTCTTCCCATTTCAGTGCTCTATAATCCAGTAGTTGTACCCTCTACTCTACAAATTAACTAATCACATTAAAAAAATCAGGATATTAATCAATTACCACCTGCTGAGCATTTAAAGTAACCTCCACTGCAGTTTGAGAGGAATTTAATTAACACTTCTTTGTATAGGATGTCCTTTCTCAAATTAAGATCCCCAAAACTGAGCAGCTGGAATAAAGCCCTTGGGTATTTTTGTGAGAAAGTAAGAGTGGGTTTTCTTTTTTTGGTTAAATAGTATAATCTGTGACTGTACAATCATAAGTACCTTTTTCCATGTCTGTCTTGATTTGCTCTTCCAGATCTTCAGGAGACATGCAGAACTCTTGCTCTTCTGCCGGGGGCTTGGGCTTGCATTTTCCACAACAGCAATTGAAACAGCAGCACAGGCAGCAACAACAGTAGCACCCAGTCAAAAGACCACAAAGGGTGAACAGACCCTTAGAGAAGCAGAAAAGAGGAAGAAACGTATTGAGAAAAATCAGAACAGAGAAATAATGCCTTCCTGGCTTGATTTAGGAAATATATGAGTTGACCACAAAGGTTTTAAAGGAGTCTTCCAGGGTTGACAAAGGAGTGTTGATACCCAAGAAACTATATGACCTGCCCTCTTGCTGAAAGAAAGTCAATGGCTTTGACATCAGTGACTTGCTTGACCCTGCTCCTGGTTTATATGTGTTTGTATGAGAGAGAGAGGGAGGGAGGGGGAGTGCTTGATTAAAGAGTCACCTTATAAACTTAACACTTTTTAAAACTTGCAGGTTCAGGAGAAATTGACTTCTGAGTATTAGTTGCTGTAAAGACAAAAAGAGGTACAGTAACTCTACTGCCAACAGGATAGAGAAGCCATCCGAATCACAGACAGATGCTGTTCCATAAGGGAGAAGGCATGCTTCTTTCAGCCCACCAAATGACGCTGCTTTACTGATGGGACCCAGAGCATTCTCTGCTTGATTTGGTGAGCATACAAAAATCGTTTGGGAAGAAGCAAGAAGTGATTTCGCTCCATGCCATGTGGGGATTTAAAGATGACAACCAGCACTTTAAATTGCCTTTGGAAACTTATTGAGCGCCAATGCAGCTCATATAGCAGTGATGTTATGTGATGTTCCATGCAACACCCAGTACCGCATGTATCACTGAATAACAAATGAAATGTCCAAATGCACTTACAAAGTATATAATTGGGAGTGACTATGGCATAAGATACTGTGAGCAGTCCTTCTCAATTTAGACATTGCTACAACTGATACACAAGTTGTAATTGTGCAAAGATCCTCCCTATCACAATTTCCACTTATTGGAGCAGGAGGCACACATCCAGGAGGACCCCCAAATTGTGCACAGATTGTGGGAGGAACGTAATACCACTTACCGCTAATGATGAAGAGAGACTCACCAGATGTGGGGGACTTACAGTTACTTAAGGTTTTGTCAGCATTGAGTCAGAGCTGGCTCTTCCCCATCAATACCTGCATGGCCTAGAGGCATAGGGAAAGTACCTCAATGATATCACTTGGGCAACCAAGGACAGAGATGTATGCTGAGAACTGATGTACCCTTTGCTAATAAATGACCTTGGCCAATGGTTTCATATAAATATTAAAGAGGAATAAATCAATGGCCTGTGGCTAGACCCCCCCCCCCCCCGCCAATTTTGGCTGGAACCAACAATGTAGGAAGAAGATCCACCAACAATTGTGCCCCCCTTCTCCCAACTGCCAGCTGGTTCAAAAGAATATAATGATCAATTATACTGAAATTGAAAGATCAAGAAGGAACAGGGTAGATACACAATTCCTATTCTCAGACTGCCATAGATCATCTACAAGCATAAACACAATCAGTGTTGTTATATATTTTGGCCTGTAGTTTAACTGCAGTGAGTACAAATAATCAGCTGCTTCCAGCTTCTTTTTAGTTGTAAGCCTGATACCTATGGAGATTGAACAAAAATTGTCAACTACTGGCTATGAATTCTCAAGCTACTTCCAACTCAGAATGAAGTGAAGGCAGAGCCTGATGAATTCTCTTTCAGCCCAGCTGCAGATTCAAGCAGCTCAGGCAGAAGAGTATTGTGTAGTAGGAATATATGTACACAAGCAAAAATCGGTACTCTCTCTCCATAGAACTTCATGTTCAAATCATGAAAGAGGAATTTTAATTTTAATTCCCCCCTAACAATTACTGTTTAATCACTGTTTTTTTTTTACATATTTCAAATGCACCCAATACATACCAGAAACCTGGATGGAGACAATTAAAAACTCCATCCTTCCTTTATGTGTGGAGTAGGAGTTTGTTATTTCAGGTATTGTGCTGCTTGGGGGGGGGGGGCAAGGTTCAGTTGAATGACCTTTTTTGCACTCTCCTGCAGGAAGTGATGATTAGTCATGTGTTTTCTGCCTGTTCTTAGCATCTCAACATCTGCAGAAGTGAAGACAGTTGAGTAATTTTTTTTTGGTAGGCCTCTGAAATGAATGTGGAAGTGCTGCAAGTCACACCCAGGGGAATCATACTATAAAGTTAGATCATAGAAATGAAATATAAAAATATAATATTTTATAAATTCATCCCTATTTAAAATGGCAATCCTTGCGTGTCGATGTTCTAGCTAAATTAATAATATTGTCTTATCCAAAGGCTCTAATAACTAGAAATAGCAGTGAGAATAACACATAAGGTGTGAAATCTGGCACTTTTTGGATGCCTGAGGCCTAATATGTTTGGTCATACTGTGATGGAAATGCTAATGTATGTGATAGGTATAAATGCCAAATCTTTACAATTACATAACAAACAAGATGAGTAAGATTTTCAGTGTCATACAAATTGCAAGATCCATTTTCCTGGGTCAATCCATTATATTTTGTTCCAGAAAGCCCTCCTCAAATCTTCTACTTCCTTTTTCCAGCCCTTTTACAAGATATTTACCATAATGATAAATAGTGTTGCATATTACTACTGCTTACGCATACCCTACGCCATATATATCCCAAAATAGGGATAGGTTTGTACTTTAATAACTGATTATCTGGTTGTCACACCAAGAAGATTTTTCTCTTTGAAAAATGAGTCATTTTCATTTACTCATTTCTGAGAAGAAAGTCTAAATTAACCTGGAGTTTTAGCTTCAGATATAATTAATGTCTTCAGGCAATTAAATGTGTATGCAGCATATTTAATTAGCAAATAAAAGAGATTGGGATATATTATTTAATAAGCACTTTACCAGAAGTATGGAGATAGAACGGCCATATCATTAAAGTTCCTGAGACTAAAACCTTTCCTAGATTAAATGATCTAGAACTCTGCAATGTTTAAGAGCAAATTTTGTGAAAGTTGTAATTGAAAGGCCAAAACAGATTGTACCAAGCCAATGACTGTGTGTTTCAGTCTCTGGTCTACCAGGTTTGCAGTTCAATACTTACTTTTGCCCACCAACTAGAAAGCATGAAATATGTATTGACATTTTCTTCACCAAACTGTTCAGCGATGTACAGCCCTAATGATCCATATTGGTCATATATATTTCTTTTGGACACATCTGTTAATATTGCATGAGCATTGTTAATTTCTTTAAATTTTTCTGCAGCCTCTGGGTTATCTGGGTTCTTATCAGGATGATATTTCAGGGCCAATTTCCTTTGATAGAAAAGGTGAAGGACAAAAAAAGAGATGAAGAGAATGTTAGAAAGAAGACAATGTCTTTCTTGAGAAGAATGTATAAATCAACTAATGTTAGATTTAGATCCCTTGTAAACAGAGGAAAAAATAGCTTCATGGTGTTACTTTGTACATAAAATAATTGTTCAATATTCCAGCTGACATTTTTGCTCATTTATTTATTTTTATTTCTAATGTCCATACTGTCATTTTATGTCTTTATAAAATCAGAAGCCCATCTCTTTCTTTTATTCCGAAATTCTATTTGGCATTGTAAAGATAACACAAGATTGGAGAAGGAAATGTTCACATTTAAAAAAAATATATTAATAAAACCAAAATTCTGTTCTGAAATTTTATTCCTTATGGAAAACAGCATTGACACATTTCATCTCTAAACATAATAATTTTGCTCTTTCATTTTGTCTGAACCTGAACCCATGCATTTTTTCACCATTATAACAGATATCTTGAAGATTCTTTTGCAGACCAAAACAAGCTGAAAAGCATGGGTGTAACAGCTTGTTCCTACAGACTTTCAGAACTTTCAATGGTATAAAAATTAGTTATGCAAATAAAGTAATGTTTGATATTAAAATTCTTATAAGTCTCCCTCTTATAGAAAATATGTTATTTACACCGCTATCTCACTAGTTCTCTAGCCCATTTCTGAATAGGGCCATAGATTTTATCCAAAGTTTTTGCCTTGTTAGCACAACAAAACAAGTGAAATACTAACATGGTAAAAAAAAAAAAGTAAATTTTATCTTGCTAAAAAAATCCTTAAATAATAAATTTCAGATGAACAAAAACCCAACACAGTAGAGAAGCATATACACAGAAACATTTTTATTTGCAGTTTGCTGATTGGTTTCGCACATTGTACTAAGCCATGGTTTGTTTAAATTATATTTCAAATTAGGAAGAAGTGTTTTTACTTTGTGGAGGGGAAGGGGAAATCACATTATGCAGTGGTTTCAACCTTGGGAATTTTAAGGCATGTGGACTTCAACTCCAAACTTCCCCAGTCAGCCATGACTGGCTAGAGAATTCTGGGAGTTGAAGTCCACATGCCTTAAAATTCGCAAGGTTGAGAAACACTTACATAATGTATAAAGTCAAACTCAAACAAATGGCATTGTAGCCTAGCATAATATATGAGGCTAGCTATACTGGGAGCACCATAATTAACTGTCTTTATGATAGCATTGTATAAATAAATCCATAAATTATTATCCATGATATTATGTTAAACAGATATTAGATATTCAGAAGTTTGAAAATAAAGTGAATGTATTAAATGAGATACATTTGGAAAAGCACCAGATTTGTTCTACCTGTATATTACCAAAATATGGACAACTTGTAAAAAAAAATAATTAAAGCATCCTTGGAAGATCAGCAAGAATTGAAAGAGTTCTTCACATAAAAATAGTTTTAAAATGTATTTAAGATCAGATTGGTTCTTGCAATTTAAAAATGTATTGCAATAATGCTTGCATTTTCAATGTCATGACTGAATGTGGTTAATTGTTCTGTAGTCATGCTATGACTATCTGTGTATTGAGAACTTGAGCAGGGAAATGTTTTAATTTTTATATTAATAGCATTACTAATAATTTTGTGTACGATATCAAGAGAATAAAAAAAATTGAAATGGTAATGGACTGGTCAGATAGCAAGAACAACTGATGGCAGATGGACTAAGGCAGTCATAGAATGGATCCCACTTGATAAAAAGCATCCACGAAAGAGACCTAAAACAAGATGGAATGACGACATCACTAAGTATTGCAAGTCCAACTGGCAAAAGAAAGCTCAGGACCGTATTGGGTTTTTTCTTTTTTCTTTTTTGATTGACATTAGAAAACTGTAAGAACAGAAAAACGAACTTGAATATGGTCTGGATTGATTACAAAAAGGCATTTGACTCACTGCCACATAGTTGGATCATAAAATACTTAGAAACAACTGGCATTAGCAAAAATATTACATCCTTTACTGAAAAGGCGATGAAACAATGGAGAACTGAGTTGGCAGTAGGGAATGAGATGTACGGAATGGTTAATAGCAAGCGAGGAATTTTCCAGGGTGATTCACTTTCACCTCTTCTCTTCATCATCATGATGATCCCACTATCAGTAATCTTTAAAAAAATGAAATTAGGCTACCAAACAGCCAAAGAAGCTGAAAAAATCTTGCATTTATTATATATGGATGATTTGAAACTCTATGGAAAGTCTGAAATAGAAATCCAATCACTGACAAACACAGTCCGAGTATTCAGCAGCGATGTTTGGCATGGAAAAATGTGCCACTGTATCCATAAAAAGGAGCAAAATCACTACATGTGAGGGAATTGAAGTGCCCAATGGCCAACTAATTAAATGCAACGAAAATAAAGCCTACAAATACTTAGGCATTCTGCAGTTGGATAACATCAAGCATGGAGAAGTAAAAACTATTGTCAGGAGAGAATACACCAACAGAGTTAGGAAAATTTTGAAATCTAAATTGAAATACAATCAAGGCTATAAATACTTGGGCAATACCAGTTATAAGATACACAGCTGGTATAGTTAACTGGACACAAGCTGATTTGGATATTTCCAAATTAACAACCGGTTCTCCCAAAGTGATGCAAACTGCCTAAATCCCGCCACTAATCATCATCATCATCATCATCATCATCATCATCATCATCATCATTTTAGACATTGTCTATCCACTGCAGGATGATGGCCTCTTCTGCATGTTTCCAACCAATACGGTCCTGAGCTTTCTTTTGCCAGTTGGACTTGCAATACTTGGTGATGTCGTCATTCCATCTTGTTTTAGGTCTCTTTCGTGGATGCTTTTTATCAAGTGGGATCCATTCTATGACTGCCTTAGTCCATCTGCCATCAGTTGTTCTTGCTATCTGACCAGTCCATTACCATTTCAATTTTTTTTATTCTCTTGATATCGTACACAAAATTATTAGTAATGCTATTACAGAGATGAAGGCCATGCGTCCATCCTGGTTCTCCTTGACCTCTCAGCGGCTTTCGATACCATCGACCATGGTATCCTTCTGCGACGACTGCGGGAGGTGGGAGTGGGAGGCACTGTTTTGCAGTGGTTCTCCTCCTACCTCTCGGACAGGTCGCAGTCGGTGTTGGTGGGGGGGCAGAGATTGTCCCCGAGGCCCCTTACCTATGGGGTGCCGCAGGGCTCGGTCTTATCCCCCCTACTATTTAACATATACATGGAACCGCTGGGCGAGATCATTCGGAGGCACGGGATAAAATACCATCAATACGCGGACGACACACAGTTGTATCTGTCTGCCCCGTGCCAACTCAATGAAGCGGTGGACGTGATGAACCGGGGCCTTGAGGCCGTTAAGAACTGGATGAGAGCTAACAAACTGGTACTCAACCCAGACAAGACCGAGTGGCTGTTGTGCTTCCCTCCCAACAATTTGGCCAGCGTTCCATCACTCAGGCTGGGGGGGTCAAAATTTACACCCCTCAGATAGGGTCCGCAACTTGGGAGTCCTCCTGGACCCACAGCTGACTTTTGACCATCATTTGTCAGCTGTGACCAGGGGGGCATTTGCCCAGGTTCGCCTGGTACGCCAGTTGCGGCCCTACCTGAATCGGGAGGCTCTCACAACAGTCACTCGAGCCCTTGTGATCTCTAGGCTGGAATACTGCAATGTGCTCTACATGGGGCTGCCCTTGAAGAGCATCCGGCGACTTCAGCTAGTCCAGAATGCGGCCGCGCGAGTGATCGTGGGCGCACCATGGTTCGCCCACATAACACCGATCCTCCGTGAGCTGCGCTGGCTACCTGTTGATCTCCGGGTGCGCTTCAAGGTGCTACTTACCATTCATAAAGCCCTCCATGGTAGTGGATCTGACTATTTGAGAGACCGCCTTCTGCCGATTACCTCCCTTCGTCCCATCAGATCGCATAGAGTAGGCCTCCTCCGAATTCCATCCGCCAGTCAGTGCCGACTGGCGACTACACGGAGGAGAGCCTTCTCAGTAGCAGCTCCGACGCTTTGGAACGATCTCCCCGTGGAGATTCGTACCCTCACCACCGTCCAGACCTTCCGCACAGCCCTCAAGATCTGGCTATCCCGTCAGGCCTGGGGATAAGACCCTAATCTCGCCCCACCCGAATGCTGAATGAATGTTGTGTTTTATTGTTTTATTTTATTATACTCCACATTTTCTTTTTGTGTTTTGTCTTGCACTCCCTTCCTACCAATTGTAAGCCGCCCTGAGTCCCCTCAGGGAAAAGGGCGGCCTATAAATGTCAAATAAAATGAAAAAATGAAAAAAAATTAGGAGCTGATCTTTTGTGCCCCTGCTCCTTCTTTTGTTGCCTTTTTGCTCTATTGGCAAGATGTTGTTTGTTTCCAAATAATCCATCATGTTAATGCAATAATGCCTGTGAGTAATTTGAAGGTTGTTGGCAAGCATGTTATTGGTCTGTAGTTTTCAGGTGTTGTTCCTTTAGTTGCATCTTTCTGAATCAAGTATGTTTTTCCAGTTGTCAACCATTCATCAATTTGGCCCTTTTGTAAAATTTCATTCAGTTGCCTGGCCAATATTGCATGTAAACTGGTCAGATATTTGAGCCAGAAACCATGTAATTGGTCCTTTCCAGGTGATGTCCAATTCTTTACTTTTTTAACTCGATTGTTGACCATCTCAGTTGTTATTTCTAATATTTGCATTTGTTTGTTGCCAATGCTTTTCTCAAAGTCATGTATCCACTTTGCTTCCTTGTTGTAGTCCTTTGCATTTTCCCACAATTTTTTCCAGAATTCAAGTGTGGCCTGTTTTTCTGGTTTTTCACTTTTGGTGTCACCATTCACATTAAGACTTTGATAAAAACGCCATTGGTCTGATCGAAATTGCTGATTTTGTTTATATTGGATGATTCGTGCCTCATATCTTTCAATTTTTCTAGCTGTTGTTGTTGTTGTTGTTGTTGTTGTTATTATTATTATTATTATTATTAATATACAATTGTATCACAGCGGCCAGTTGTTTTGCCGGATTTGGCATTGGTTACTAGTCGGGCCCCACCCAGGGGCCTAGGACGTCGTAACGTATTTTCGTAATATGCGTGCAGATCCAAGCAGTGCGGCTTTTTGCATTTGACTGATGGTGATTTTGTCAATTTTTAACTGTTTTAAATGTAATTCCAGTGCTTTTGGAATAGCACCCAGTGTGACAATTACCACTGGAATTATCACTGCTGGTTTGTGCCATAGTCGTTGAATTTTGATTTTTAAGTCCTGGTATCTTGCGATTTTTTCATGTTCCTTCTCGGCGACCCTGCTATCACCTGGTATTGCGATGTCTATGATTGTGACCTTATTTTTCTCAACCAGTGTGATGTCTGGTGTATTATGCGCCAGTATTTTGTCGGAAATCCCACAAGATCTTGACCATCTGATTTTCTGTGACTTTTTCAGGCTGATGTTCCCACCAGTTTGTTGCTGTTTTAATATTATAATTTTTGCACAAATTCCAATGGATCATTTGTGCTACTGAATTGTGCCGCAATTTATAATCAGTCTGCGCGATTTTTTTACAGCAGCTGAGTATGTGATCAACAGTTTCATCAGCTTCTTTGCAAAGTCTGCATTTGGCATCATCAGAGGATTTTTCGATTTTGGCCTTAATGGCATTTGTGCGGATAGCTTGTTCTTGCGCAGCCAGGATTAGTGACTCTGTTTCTTTCTTTAATGTACCTGTTTTTAACCATAACCAAGTTTGTTCCCTGTCCACTTTATCTTTTATTTTTTCCAGAAATTGACCATGCAGTGCTTTGTTCTGCCAACTCTCCATTCTTGATTTTATCACATCTTTTCTGTATTCTTGTTTTGTCTGTTGGGCCTTCAGTAGATTTTTGTTCTTTACTTCGATTAATAGATGTTCTTGACTTTCTTTTAAATAATCAGCCAGTGCATGTTTTTCTTCTTCAACTGTTTGCTTCACTTGTAATAATCCTCTGCCACCTGATTTTCGGGGCAGATATAGTCTATCAGTATCACCACGTGGATGTAAACTGTAGTGCATTGTCATTAGTTTCCTGGTTTTTCGGTCCAAAAGGTCCAAATCAGTTTGTGTCCAGTTAACTATGCCAGCTGTGTATCTTATAACTGGTATTGCCCAGGTATTTATGGCCTTGATTGTATTTCCACCATTCAATTTAGATTTCAAAATTTTCCTAACTCTGTTGGTGTACTCTCGTCTGACAATAGTTTTTACTTCTCCATGCTTGATGTTATCCAACTGCAGAATGCCTAAGTATTTGTAGGCTTCATTTTCTTTGCATTTAATTAGTTGGCCATTGGACATTTCAATTCCCTCAGATGCAGTGATTTTGCCCCTTTTTATGGATACAGTGGCACATTTTTCCATGCCAAACTGCATTGAAATATCGGTGCTGAATACTCGGACTGTATTTGTCAATGATTGGATTTCTATTTCTGACTTTCCATAGAGTTTCAAATCATCCATATATAGTAAATGCGAATTTTTTTCAGCTTTTTTGGCCGTTTGGTAGCCTAATTTCATTTTTTTTAAGATTACTGATAGTGGGATCATTGCGATGATGAAGAGAAGAGGTGAAAGTGAATCACCCTGGAAAATTCCTCGCTTGATATTAACCATTCCGTAGATCTCATTCCCTACTGCCAACTCAGTTCTCCATTGTTTCATTGCCTTTTCAGTAAAGGATGTAATATTTTTGCTAATGCCAGTTGTTTCTAAGCATTTTATGATCCAACTATGTGGCAGTGAGTCAAATGCCTTTTTGTAATCAATCCAGACCATATTCAAGTTCGTTTTTCTGTTCTTACAATTTTCTAATATCATTTTATCAATTAGAAGCTGATCTTTTGTGCCCCTGCTCCTTCTTTTGTTGCCTTTTTGCTCTACTGGCAAGATGTTGTTTGTTTCCAAATAATCCATCATGTTATCTGCAATAATGCCTGTGAGTAATTTGAAGGTTGTTGGCAAGCATGTTATTGGTCTATAGTTTTCAGGTGTTGTTCCTTTAGTTGGATCTTTCTGAATCAAGTATGTTTTTCCAGTTGTCAACCATTCATCAATTTGGCCCTTTTGTAAAATTTCATTCAGTTGCCTGGCCAATATTGCATGTAAACTGGTCAGATATTTGAGCCAGAAACCATGTAATTGGTCCTTTCCAGGTGATGTCCAATTCTTTACCTTTTTAACTCGATTTTTGACCATCTGAGTTGTTATTTATTATTATTATTACTGTTGTTGTTGTACAATTGTATCACAGCGGCCAGTTGTTTCGCCGGATTTGGCATTGGTTACTAGTCGGGCCCCACCCAGGGGCCTAGGACGTCGTAACGTATTTTCGTAATATGCGTGCAGATCCAAGCAGTGCGGCTTTTTGCATTTGACTGATGGTGATTTTGTCAATTTTTAACTGTTTTAAATGTAATTCCAGTGCTTTTGGAATAGCACCCAGTGTGCCAATTACCACTGGAATTACCACTGCTGGTTTGTGCCATAGTTATTATTTATTATTATTATTATTATTATTATTATTATTATTATTATTATTATTATTATTACTTTATTGGCCAAGAGTTATTAGACACACAACGAATTTGTCTCTGGTGCATACACTCTCAGTGTACATACAACAACAGTGATAAATCATTATCATATTCATTGTAAAATACATTGTCATTAGTTTATGAATCTACAGGTTTCCTGTATCACTTCTTGATTGATTTTATATAGTGGTGGGCAACCATTAGATAATCGGGGGAGGGGGTAGCATTTAATGGTTTTCTGAGCAATGAAGGCAAAGCAATAACTCAAAGTGTATGGAACTGTATCTTGCATTCAAAAGGACCAGGATTTTTTACGGAGCAGTGTAAGTAGAGATGGAGCGGGGGTGGTGGGGGTGGTGGTTGGATTATTTTTAAAGTTCGTATTTTAGACCTACACTTCAGATTGTTCATGTCCCCATCTCAAAATAAAGGGAAAGTATCCTCTCCAAGGCAGATGGATGGGATCCAGGGCTCATGAAAAAAAGTTTCAGAATTGGCATGGGGCATTGGGAGTTGTTCACTCAAGTTATTTGTGCTACTGAGAGGAAGTAGGGAATAGAAAAGTAGTATGTGGGCTACAGGACATTTATACAAATTAGTTGTTTCCTTTGTGCATACTCTATGGGTCAATGTGCCCTAGCAGTGTTCTCTAACTCAGAGCAGGTCAAGTTTTAATTGGAAAACATATTAACTCTTTTGCAGATAAAATGGTATCAAAATGAAAAAGAAGCATCATGCAGTGGTATCACGTTTATGACATTTAAAATATAGATGGTTATGTTCTGGCAAGCACCAAGCTAACTAATAACAATAGGAGATTTGAAGTCAGGTATTTTACGATTATTATACTGCATTGACAAGTGCTTACTTCAGCAGCAGGGTTTTAGATTCATGAAGCAAATTAACATAAGTTAAAGGATCATTTAAATGAAATCCAAGTGTCTGACTCATCATTTTGTCTTGCAAGTATTTACAACAATTCCATTAAGTGTGAATCCCTTTGATATTTCCACTTTATTCAGAAGCAGCCTTTGTTTTTACCATAATTGCTAATAAAGATGGATAAAACACCACTGTCAGTTTTACCATAGATTGTTATGTAAATTATCACTATTCATGTACAGGGCACAATGAAATTCAGTTCACTTTGCATTCTTCCATGACAACTCTCCCCTTATGGGATTAGAGAAACTTTTTCTTCTCTTCCACATGGAAAAACAACATTGAGCATTCAGATATTGTTGTGGCCCAGCAGGAGTCGTTGGAGCTGCCACCCGCTCCGACAGCAAAGGGCCGTCTGAGTTGGCTCTGGAGGATGTGGAAGACCCTGGACAGGGTTCCGACTCCGAGCAGGTCCCAGAGAGGCTGGTTGGCCACCAGGAGGCACCTGAGCCTTGGACCAGTGGGTAGGAGACAAGGGAGAGTGAGCCGGACGCCAGCAGTGAGTTGTTCCTGGGTGCATGGCACCGAAGAGCTAACAGGCGTCAGGAACAGTTGCGCAGTTACAGGAGGTAATTGCACTCAGCTGGTGGTCATTAGGCTCCTCTGCAGACTATAAAAAAGACTGCTTGTGCACACGCCCCTCTTGCAGAAGTCAACGCAGGAATCAATGTCGGAGAACATTATGGTGAGCTTGGCAGACTGGATTGCTGCCAAGCCTTATCTGTGTTGGATTACTGCCCAAGCTTGTCTGTGCCGGTTTGCTGCCAAGGACCTGTCTGTCTGTTAATTAAATGCTGTAACCTATTTTTGGCTCGGAGTGTGTGTTGGTGTGGGACGAGGGGGGTCAGAACAGATATGGTCATCAGTTTCAAAGATACATCTGATTGGTAGCCAGCAAGGAAAACCAGTAGCCATTATTGGAGCTCTAAATCTTCAGAAACTGCTCCAGAAGAAAGAAAACTCTGTTAATCCCCAGACAAAGCACACTGAAGTGCCATAAGATTTCATTTTTGGACAGATAAAGTATATGTTTTTTTTAATGCAGCAGAGGGTTATAGAGGTTGTATTATTAAGAAATAGCACCAGGTTATGTTTTATGCCAACAAACCTTTGTAGTGACTCGAGGGAATGGATTACTTGCACACAGAATCATGGAAAATCTCATCCAGTGGAGGAACCCATTGTTACAGTATCCCTAACATAATTTTTTCAGTCTCTATTTAAACCTTTGCATCCTGGAGCAGCCCTACGCATTCCACATCCCCCCCTCCACTTTCCAGATCTTTATCTTCTAGTTTGCTGTCATCAGTTCATGCAATTTTATCAATGCCCTTCCTAAAATGCAGTACCTGCATCCAGTTTTTAAAAAAACCATTTAGGCTTAATGTGGTGATATATTTGATGAATCAGACTAAGGCAATGGTCTGGTTGCCAGACTGTGTTGCACTGTAAACTACCCCAATCTCCCACTTCGGTTTATTGAAAGTCGTGAAAAGAAAATATTTTGGTACCATTCTTTTAACAGTGGACCTTACTTTTGGAGGTGTCCTGGGATTTTATCTTATATGTATATTGCATCTAGTCATTCTGAAGCTGACAGACTGGTATTCAAGAATTCTTGGGTTTTTTAAACCCTTCTCAGTGCTTTCTATGTATTTATTTATTTTTGGTGCAAGCTATTTTTAGGTTCAAACCATTTAAAAGTTTAAATTTTTAAATGGTTTGAATCCCATATTCTTGGGTTATTTCTTAATAAACAATAGATTGGTATAATCAATTTCCCTTCTACATATTATAACATTCAAATTCTAAGAAGACTGGTACCTTGATATATTTATTGAGGTAAATATAAATAATTTAAGAAATGTTTAAGATGAAAATATATTTAAATCCTTTGTAGAATTAACGTAAGCTTCACATAATGATGTGTTTATATTATTAATACAATTTCATGTTAACTATTAAACATTTCTTAATTAGGAATTATTAAAATTCATATAGATAGATAGAATTTTAATGATTTCTAATTAAGAAATGTTTAATAGTTATTAAGATTTTTTACAATCTTTAAAATAATAAACATATTTGAAATAAAAATTTTGAATAATGTAAGAGTCTAGGAAATAAAGCAGAGCTATTTTTAACACCTATGTTTATCATTTTTTAAATGGCTCTTCCTGTAACTTTATAAGGTTTATGTTTTCATTTGCAACACTGTTTTCATAACAAATGTGAATTATCATAGCATCAATAGCCATTTTGTTTTTGATTTGATTTGATTTGAAACATAACTGACACTAATCCATTGTCCTACAATGAAACATTTAAGCATGTCCAGCCCTCAAAGCAGTCAATTCACATTCAGCCCTTAAGCATCAACCCTCAAACACTAGACAAAATAATCTGAGCACCTCTGGAAATGGTCAAAGTAAAAGAAGGCATTGATATAATGCCTTATATCTATAAAGAACAGATATAAACAAATGTGAATGGGTAAATAAACCTGTGGGTACTTATCAAGTACGTTAGATTTTCATAAATACCTGTAGCTTTTCTTGATTTCTTCATGGGATACCCCTTTTTCAAGGCCTAGGAGTTCATAGAGTGCTTCTCCTGATGTAGATAAATTTCTCTGTCTTTGTTCAGCCATCTTATCAATGCATTTTCAAGAACTCTAATGTGAAAAAAAAGGACATCCAAGAAGAAATGTTTATTATTGGTTAAGGAAACTCGGAAAGGGCTCCATATCTCATATTCTATTTCTTATGCCACGACCGGTGGAACATAGATGATCAGTGTACAATGTGGCAAGCCACTTGGCCCTTAAATGTGTGCAGAAATATAGGCAACGGTTTGGTTTTGAACCATTCTATAAACACAGTAGCTCCGCCCCAGTTTCTGACTCATTCCGTTGCTATGGCATGAAAAGGTTAGCTCTTCCTTTCCCTCCATGCATTGTTCCAAAGTTTGAAAGATATTTCCCAGTTTCATCTTTCATCTCATTTATTTTTGACATTTAAGGAATTAATTGCTGAATCTCATTAGTGGTGCCAAAGAAGTATGACTGTCTTGATTTTAAGACTGGAAAGTTACTGATTTAGAAATATAACCTGAGCAATAATCTGAGGTACGGCTGCTTGCGTGCTTGCTTATTTACTTATTTATCCCTGGGGACAAGCATGTAGCTTATAATTTTATATTTAAAAATCAAGCCCATATATACTTAGGATCAATGGTGGGTTTCTAATTTTTTTACTGCCTGTCTGCTTGTGCTTGTGCGTGTGCACAATGCTTCTGTGCATCCGCAGAAGCATCCAGGCAGGTGGATGGAGCCTCCCGCCACCACTGCTACCAGTTCGCCCGATCTGGGCCAAACCAGGAGCAACCCCCACCTCTGCTTAGGATATTGGCACTGGATGCCAGTAGCAGCTGATCACAATGTAATCTCACAAGTTTACAGCCAGTTCTTTGCAAAGTTGTCCTTGCATTTCACTTTAGGGAATTGCTCCATTAATTGATTTTAAAGATAAAAGTCGGGCAATGTAAATAATTACATATAAATTCAATGCCTTGCCTTTTCTTTATCGTATTAGTCAGCGAAAAGCAGAATCATATATCGGTTTATAAATTTTTAATGTTATATTGCGTTAGATGTTAAGATTGTAATAAAGCAATTTTTGTTGTGAAATTCAAACAGTAAAATCTCATGTCATGCTATCTACTACTGTCTTTTTAAATCAATAAATATTACAACTTATATTCATAATAACAAGAAAAGTCTCTCCATTTTAGTGACGAATATATTACATTTTACATTTCTTTTCTCAACAGCATTTTTGAAACAAATATACAAACATAAAATGGCACATGATTTATTGATACTGATTTTATCCAGATGAAGTTAATGTCTCAAGAGAAATAATATTAAAAGACATCATTAAGAAAAATGAGTATCAGTTTTTTTCCAATCGTAAAGACTAATGGTCATTTCAGGTCTCTTAATTAGTAAGTTGCTGGCTGCACTGTAGGCTGTTAATTAAGAATAATGTATCCTCAATGTGCTAAACACTTGAGTAACGTGGGGGCTACAGTTGCCATCAATGAAATTAGAGGAAACAGGTTCTACAACAGAATGACACACAACAGTAAAAATCAGATAGATACTTTTAAAGACAGTATTATTCATTGTACTTTATATAAAACCATCTATGATATTTGTATATTTACTGCTTTAGCTAACATGGTGTCTCCCTATTTTTCAACATAATCTGAGATTCTGAAATCAAGAGATTTTATTCCAAATACAACAATGATAGAAAATTAAGAATGCAGTCAGAAATTGTGTACATCTACAGAAACATAAGGCTTAATGAATTCAATAGTTTCTTCTGGCTAAGAATGCATAGAATTGCATTCTACAGTCCTGGAAGATAGGTCTACTAAACATCTGTGGAATTTCTCTCCAGTTAAACTTGCATGGCCCTGAGTTTCACAGCTTCAATCTCACACTGGTTTTATTGGTTTCAAGAAGCCTGCAGAGTTATTTTTCTAGTTAGAATCTGTGTGTCTATTAAAACACAGTTTGTTAACTATGGAAAACAATGCAGTAAAGCTATATATCTCATTTAATTTGGGAAGTGACAACTATGTTTAAATCATTTTGATGATAAGTTCAGTAGTACTCTATTTATACACGTATCCCAATCCATTTTAAGTTTACTTTGAAGAGAATTACTGTCATTACTCCCAAGACTATATATGAAGATTCCTAATCTTATATGCAATACCAAAGGTAATAACAATTCTACATTTGCTATTCTATATCACACCAAAATAAAATAGGAAATAAAAAAAATAAACTCATATACGAAATATTAAGCCTTATTACTAAAACAGCATCGTATTTGTATTTCTGGGTAGAGCATATCTTGATTTGTCCATATAGTTCTAAAACAAATGCAAACATTCAAAGGTGCAGTTAAAAATTCCAGATGTAATACATTTTATTTGCTTCAAATACATACAAAAGAGGTAAGTTCTAGAAAAAGAGGGAAAACATACCTGCTTCTGAAACAGAAGTCTTGTATATTTACAGTATATATATATATGCCCTATATTAGCAAGTTTCTATAGTGGTGATTTTTTAAATATAAAAGAATAAGTTTTAAACAATAATTAGACAAAAATGAAAGACAAAATGCAATGGAAAGCTAAACACTTCTGCATTTGAAAAGCTTCTATAGAAAGAAGCTGTTTTTATTTTTCTTCTTTCACCAATGGAGATCAGTGGCATCTGGTTACTTTTTGTTGCTCCAATATTCCATTGGTTGTCCCTTCTGTAGGCTAGTGAAAAGGTGAATTAAAGATTAATGACTGCACAGGTTGCTATAGCACAATAGTCAGTGACACCAGAGAGACCATGGCATCCCAGTTTTATTATGCTTCATTCTCAGCTTTGCTTTGTTCTGCCTCTATTAAGAATTGATACATGTTTCTTTGTAGCATCTATAAGCAACAAAGTTTTCTTAAAGAATTAAAAGTTTAAAATAAACAAACAATAGGGAAGAAGATCTTTCTGCCCAGAACATTTAGGAGATAGCAGAATGCTATTGACATGTTTGCACATCTCATGAATGGAATATGATCTCTAACTGGGCTTTAATTTCAGTAGGAATGCTCAAACAAGGTTACCTGCACAACACTGAATCTGTGTAATATTTATTTACTAGTCGATAATTCGGCATTGCCAGAGTATTTATTTATAGGGGGGAAATGTCTGGACCAAACGTAATTTCTAATGTTGGATTTCCCCCCAACATTCTCCCACTCTGTTATAGAGTACTGTGAAACCATTACTATGGCAACTCCACTTCACAGCACAGTAGAAGCCATTTACAGCAGTACAGTAGAAGTCATTTTAAGGCACAACAGGCTTATCTTAACAGAACACACACCATTAGGGGTTTTAGAGGTGTCTTACCTCCCACAGTATTTGTTTCCAGAGAGTAGTACCAGGTTTGGTTGAAATTGCTTGAAGCATTCCAGAGTTGTGCCGGAACATACACACACACACAGCCATTTTTATATATATAGAGATTTCATTTCCAGACTGATTAACAACCACAGCTTCTGGGTGGTATTCAGATCTTGAAGCAACATATCTAAAGACATTCCCCCCCCCCCCTTCAGTACTATGAATAAGATGTTTCTGCATCCAAATTTAGGGTAATAATTCCTAACTGGTAATTGTTATTAAGCTTCTATTACACGTTATCAGAATGACTGCAGGATTCTTTAGGAATATGAGATACTAACATTCATTCTGGTCCAAGTGCTTGAAACAGAATACCACTTAAGGATCACCACTGAATCTTAGAACAATCACATTAGATTAATATACTGTGCTGAACTATAATATGATATGTTTGGGTTTTTTGTTCAGTGTGTTGCATGAAGTTTGCTCCGCATGTGGCATGAACCAAAAGCATGGTTTAGATTTTTCATGTTATATGAACTTAGACCATTGTAATTAATTCAATAAATTATAGCTTAGTAAATTATAGGAGTGAAGCAAGATTATATGGACTTTAAGGGTACTCTTTTCATCTCCTAGATTTTTAAAAAAATCCAAAACTAATCTCAGCAATTTGATCATTACTAAGGGCACATACTGTATGTTGACATACTGTATTTACAGTCTGTAGAGTTTGCAGAGAGCTTGCCAGCAACCGGTGCTTATCGTTTTGAGCCAACTGAGAATGCACATAGAATGGTGAGCAAGATTAGTGACAATAAATGGTTCATTTTTTCACAGTTTTTAACTTGCCACAATAGCAAGTTTTAGCTGTCTTCCAAACTGTTGATACCAGCATTTGGACTCCTTTCCAGCAAGTAAAAAGTAGGGGCTCATCTTTCCCAGTTCCAATATTGTGTTATCATGTTTGTATATGTATTATTTTACATATGCATCTGTAATTAATTTTATTTGAAAGATATCAATAGATTGTTATAACTCAGCTTACAGATGGCTGAGTTAATGTTATCCACTAGTCTTTCAGCCAGAAGAACATTACATTAACCTAAATGACCAATCCAAAATAAAGCCAGAGAAGGAAGCTATTTTTATGTATTCTTAGCCAAGTTAAGGAAACAGAATGGTGCTTTTTAAAAGATTGGTTTTCCCCTTTCACACATATTATCTATTGGTAGAAAGATCAACCATTTCCTTCTTCCTAATATGGGATGGGTCAAGATGGGCTGAAACGAAACTCATGCCCCAAATGATTGATTTACCGTCCTGTTAAATTGTCTAGCAGGTGGCTGGTACTAAGATGCAGGAAGCAAGAGTGAGTTGTCCTGAAGCTTCTTGAAGCTTCACATACCGGCTGGCTAATTGGGCTATTTTTGATCATGGACCAGTGTTCTGCTAAAATACCACTAAAACCAGTATTCAAAAATAGCCTGACTAACAGAGGTGGAATATGGGACAAGGGGGAGGCAGGGGGAGAATGTGGAAACTTACTCCTTTATTCCTCCTTGGTGCAACTACCATATTTTTCGGACTATAAGATGCACTGGAGTATAAGACACACCATGATTTTGAAGAGGCAATTTTTAAAAAAAAAAAAGTTTTTGCACTCTGCAGGCCTCCCAAACCCTCTGCATGCCTCGTTTTTTGCAAAAAAAAAAAAAAAAAAAAAAGGTATGCGGAGTTTTGGGAGGCTCATAGAGTGATCCTGGGGGCTAGGGTGGGGGGGCAAAAACAAGCAAAAAATGGTCTGTTTTTCGCAAAAAAAAAAAAGGACATGCAGAGACTTTGGGAGACTCTTAGAGTGCTCCTGGAGGCTGGGGGAGGGGCAAAGATGGCCCGGTTTTTGCTCTTTTTTTGCCCTCCCCAGCCCTCGGGAGCAATTTGCAAGCCTCCCAAATCCTCTGCACGTCCATTTTTGCAAAGGGGAGGGGGGTTTGGTAGGCCAAAAATGCTATATTCAGTGTATAAGACACACCCAGATTTTCATCCTCTTTTTTGTGGGAAAAAGGTGCGTCTTATTCTTCGAAACATATGGTATTTGTTTGTATCTTGACCTTTTAAGGCTATTTCTAAGCATGGATCCAATGCACCTTTGCACTTGGATGTTCAAAACTAACTTGGCTGAGAGCTAAAAGGGGGACTGAGTGAACCAGGAGGAAATGACTGAGTGAGCTTTATGTTCAATAAGGGCTGTCAGGGAATGGAATTGCTGGTAATGAGTAGCCAAGGCTCTTCTTACTGGCAGCATCCAGGACTAATTGGTAGACAGCAATAGAGAACGTGCAGCTGTCACTTACCCATGCATAACAACAACAACTGTGATCACTGTAGCACTTTGTTCCATCAAAATTGGTGTGTGATTACAAAAGGATTACAACAGGATGCTGCCTTGCAACCATGGTGCCCTGTATAAACAGAAACAGGAACCGCAACTGGATGATATTAATACTGATTAGTATTGACTATTCAGGGCTATAGCTGCTCAAATTTTCAGAAAAAAGGGAAGTATAAAAACTGAAAAATGGTCCTATGAAGCCTTTAGTCAATGAAAATGTGGAATATTTCCAGTAGCAACCGAATTAGTAATATGAACCTCAGTTCTTTTCCCAATTTCTCAATTGGGAATTAATTCAATTTCTTTCCTTGCACAGGACTAACCCTGAAAAGAATAACTCCTTCACCCACGTTGAAAAGGCAGTACAGAAAGAAGTGGTCAGGCTTCATAGGGTCATTATCTCTGCAAAAGTCAGGATTCTGATCTCTCAGGCCAGGAAAGGCCAAGGCCCATGACCAGAGGTGAGGAGGGACAGGCTTGTAGTGACCTAGTGTGTCTAATGAAATGGGCAATGAAACATGTCAGATTATATTCATAGAAAAAGTCTATTGCTAGCTTCTGAATCAGTTATGGAGCCTTAGTTTAACTAATTAATTTACCTCTTAGACAGAAATGACAGAACTAGCAACTTATAAAGGCCATGGGCATTTTGAAAGCAAGTGCATGTCCATAATGTAATGTGCGTTCAATCCCCTGCCCCATACATATGACCCCCTCCATGTTCCACCCAGCCCTCTGCATGTGCCCACATGGCCCCTGCATGTGCCTTGCCCTGCGTGCCCTTTGTTTCCTGTGCATGGACGCGTGACCCCCGCACATGTGCCTGCAACTATAAGTGACAATAAATACCAAATACCAACCCCCCCCCCGTGTGCACCCGCCCCACGCATGCACAGCAGAGACCCGAAAACCAGCTAGCTGGCACGAGGCATGTGCGCATGTGCAGTGGAACTCAGCTGCGGTGACAGCTCGCGGACCAGTTCTGCACGCCATGCGTGCCACAGGTTCGCCATCATGGACCTATATGCTGGCCTACTGGCTCCCACTTCCTTCCAGTACCTTCTTTGAGCCATCACCAAGTCTTGCTGTGGCATCTCTTACTGGCCTACCTGTCCCCTCATCTTCCTAGTGTGCTCCTTTTCTTGCCGGTCTACAGCCACCACTTTCAACACCAATGTCTACACATGTAGTCACCAAGGAAATCCCTCAGTTTTGATTTGTTTAAAACCTTCTCACCCAATTTTGGCTGGGACATCACATTGCAGCCTAAATGCAAATAAAAAACAAAATGGTTTTGATCTATGGAGCCAGACAGCCAAAATGTGTTTGTTGTTGCAGTTTGGACAGGACCGCACAAGTCAGTTGTCCTGTATAAGGAACAATGTGTGTATGAAATGTTATTATTAACCCTATTTGTTAAATAGATCTACTACATTTCTGATGACAGTGAACGTGAAAAAGAACACAGCTGCCTTAGTATTAATTTTTTTCTTCTGAAGGACTGTTCCTACATGTGGGATAAAATAATCTGTAAAATGTTCATATGAAAGCAGAATTATAAAGGAAGTTTATAAAATGGCATGTTTTCATCTAAGGAGTTGTCAACTTTTCCTTCTACTGTAGTTTTATACTTGTATATGTTTGACTGAAAAGTCAGACATAAACAAGTAAGAAATCAAATGCTATATTTATCTTATAATTTCTACCCAACTTAGCTTTGTTAATTGTCTGTTTCCTTCTGATTGTTATTTGTTAATCCGCTGATTTATTTATTTAACATTATGGTATTGAGGGCAGCAAATTGTCACTGTAGCCTTCTGGCTTTTTCTCAAAATTTTCATAGTATTTACATAGTATTAGTTGAATTAAATACTCTTCTAAAACAGTTTTTAATACGATTAAAATTCTGAAAATATTGTTTCTGGAAATCTGTGGTTTGAGGTATTTTGAATGATGTTTCAAGAAAATTAAAACATGTTCTGCCAATTGTTAGAATAAATTCTACATTCTGTGAGCTGGCAGTGCCCTCTGGTGTTAAACTGTAGCAAATTATTTTAGATTGATTTGCATCCTAATATTAAATTTTGTTAAGGTAATATGCAGCATGAATCAAACACAAGAAGATAGCATCACATCTAGTACATGAGAATTAGACTATTAAATGCAGAGTTATAATAAGGCCATGCTGTGAGCATTCTAATTAATACAAACAAAGCAACAGACATCAAGAGATACAGGTAGAGAATTTAAGTATCAAGATGTGTAGTTGTGTATGTGTGTGATCACATTCATTAAGAAATGAGAAAGACAATCCAACTCATAACAGATAATATAATGCATATAATTAAAACATTTTTGTTTCATTTCTCTATCACCCTGCCTTTTCACAGGTGCCTTTAAGATAGCTTAATCTATCTAAAACTTGTAATAATAACAAAGATATTATCTAAATGTAACTGACCTGTAAGTGAACTGAAACAAGTTACAGTGAAAATATGCCAATTAACTGCGAATAAAAACTGATGTATAAAAATGCAATTTAATAATGATTGAACAGATTAATAATGGCCTGTAAATATTTCATCATGAATAAAGCCAACTTTCCCAGGTCTCCATCATATTCTATCAACCATAAATCCCTCAGAAGAAAGTTATTGCAAGCAGGATTATTTCCAAAGAAGTCTGTTCTTTAAATAAATTCTGTAGTTTTCATTCTGAACCCACAAAAACATGTACTTTTTTTTTGGGCTTGGTTGGACTTTGGTTCTCCTGGTGCTTGATGGATTCTCTGCTTATGGTGATCTGTGGGTGGATATGTGCTTCCTGATCTTCTGGACTCTAGTTCTAGGATGAATATAGCTTAGGCTTATCCTCATTCTCTGACAAGCATTCCTCTAAGCAGGTTGTATGATATCATTGTTGAAAATGAAAGTATTTGGGGACACTTTCTGAAACTGAAACTATTCCTCCATCTATATTATTTTTAGTTTACTGCAGAAGAGACAGGACATTGGATTTAATACAAACAATATTTTGGTTCCACCACAAATGTGCGTATGACAAAAGCGTGTGTGACTAAAGCGCGGTGACAAAACCACGCCGTCAAAACCGTGGAGACGAATGAGCGCTGAAGCGTGCCGACAACAGCGCGCCGACAACAGCGCGCCGACAGAAGCGCGCTGTAACATAACCCTAAACCTAACCCTAAACCTAACCCTAAACCTAACCCTAAACCTAACCCTAAACCTAAACCTAACCCTAAACCTAACCCTAAACCTTACCTTAACTTAAATCGCGCTGTTGTCGGCGCGCTGTTGTCGGCGCGCTGTTGTCGGCGCGCTGTTGTTGGCGCGCTGTTGTCGGCGCGCTTTTGACATCGCAGTTTTAGCGCCGCAGTTTTGTCAGTGCGCTTTTGACGTTCGCGGTTATGTCGTGCCACGAATATTTTTCCTTAAGATTTAGAATCCCTCAAAGTTGTATGAATACTTATATATGACTTGTTCTTCCTTTATCCAGGTGTCTTTCCAGAATTAAAACCACTCACTAAAATTTTAATTTGTTCCTACTTTATCCATGTGCCTTCCCAGAATTAAAACTACTTAGTAATTTTTTAAAATTGTGATGAAAAATATCTTCAAAAGTTAGTTTTATGGGGAGAATAAAACACATTCAAAATGGAAGCCTTTTAATAGAATATTCTGCTCTTTAGTTTTGTAAGATATGGATCTACCGAGAAGTCACATTTTTGACTACTTTTAGATGTGTAAAATACAGTATGGTTTCATAGTACCTTTATGTTTAAAGACATACTTTATACAGTCTTCATCAGAGGAACAGAATAGCTAAGAAAATTTCAAAGAATTATTGTTTAATTCTTTTGTGTGTTTTCTGTCTTCCCTTTCTTTAGCACCTTTATATGAAAATATCTTAACAGAACCATCCAACAGGAATAAGAAAAGTTTGGAAAAACTTAATTTACTTGTTTCTGATTAGTAAACTTCAGATTATTAATACACAGCAGATTTCTTTCAGTGTGAAATTCCAATTTCCTGAAGCCTTTCAGTGAAATATGTTGCAGTAATTTTTGACAAACTTCCACCAGAGCTAGAAAGTTAAAAGTAGGATATATCTCATAAATCTCATTCACCACCAGAATTATCGTGTTATTATCTTTCTCATTTTCTTCTAGCCCACAGGCACATCAATTTACCTTTCTGTTCTGATGTTTCAGGTTTTTTTGAATAAAATATTCTAGGTACTGTAGAATATCTTTTTATTTGTTCTGTGTCATTTTCTATCATGGATTTGTCAATTTTGTTTTATAGACTGCCCTGTAGCAAATCCATACTTTTCTAGCAATTTGTTAGACCAGAAAAACACTGTAAGCCAGATTTTTGGGTGAAATTATCTAATAATTTTGTTATAAAATTAAATGTTCTAAGGAATAGTGAGACATTCCAATTATGAACTGAGCTTATGTGGCTTTTATTTTTAATTGAAATATAATTTTTTGACCTTTCAAGTAATTTATTATGTTCCTGTTTCATTCACTAGTAAAATTCGGGGGAAATCCTGCAGGTAATTAAGCAATTAAAGTCAGGGAAAGCACCAGGTACAGATGGCTTGACAGCGGTTTACTATAAAAACTTACAGTTAGAAATGGTAGAACCTCTTAGAGAATTATTTAATATGATTCAAACGGAAGGTAAAGTCCCTCCATCTTGGAAGACAGCGTTTATATCTTTGATACCCAAAGAAGATCAAGATACTACTCAACCCAAAAATTATAGACCTATTTCATTACTGAATGTAGATTATAAAATTTTTACTAAAATATTAGCAAATAGGTTAATGTTGGTCACTCAACAATTGATACATACGGACCAAACAGGTTTTATACAAGGGAGGCAGATGAAAAGTAATGTTAGATTAATTATTAATGCATTAGAATATTTGGGAAAGAACAACCAGATCCCTGCTGCGTTTATATTTTTGGATGCTGAGAAGGCCTTTGATCGAGTTAACTGGCAATTTCTGTTGAAGATATTGCAAAAAATGCAGATAGGAGATAATTTTTTACAGTCAATTAAAGCAATATACCAACAGCAAACAGCACAAATCATAGTCAATGGAAGTTTAACAGACTCTTTTCAAATTGGAAAAGGTACAAGACAGGGCTGTCCTTTGTCCCCATTATTGTTTATTATAACTTTGGAAGTATTGTTGAATAAAATACGGGGCTTGGATGGTTTAAAAGGGATCAAGATTAGGCAGCAAGAATATAGAGTCCGCGCTTTTGCGGATGATTTGGTCATAATATTGGAACAACCGCAGGAATCCAGTATGGTTTTAATGAATATGATTAATCAATATGGTCAAGTGTCGGGCTTTAAAATAAACTTAGGAAAAACCAAAATATTAGCTATAAATATGAATATTAAACAAAAGGAAGAATTAGGATTGATGCTAGGATGTGAGGTAGTTAAAAAAGTCAAATATCTTGGAGTTAACATTTTAACTTCAAATGGGAAATTATATAAGCATAATTATGAACCACTTTGGCATAGCATACAGACAGAGATGAAAAAATGGGAGAAATTGCACTTATCTTTGCTGGGTAGGATAGCGGCAGTGAAAATGAACATTTTACCAAAATTTTTATTTCTCTTCCAAATGTTACCTATACTTAAAAAAGATGCGAACCTTTTAGAATGGCAGAAGGGTATCAATAAATTTGTGTGGGCAGGAAAGAAGCCGAGGGTAAAGATGAAAATAATGCAAGATGTACGTGAGAGAGGAGGATTGAAGCTACCTAATTTAAAACTATATTATGATGCAGTGGCATTATCTGTAATTAGTGATTGGATTCACTTAACCAATGATAGAATATTGAACATTGAGGGACACGATCTGGTATTTGGGTGGCATGCTTACCTGTTATTCAACAAAAAATTGGATAAGAACTTTAAAAGTCATATTTTAAGAAATGCTTTATTGCGGGTCTGGAAGAAATACCAATATAAATTAAATGACAAGTTACCCATGTGGGCAATTCCTAGACACGCAATTGAAAATATGAATACAGCACAAAAACAGGACAGAATTACCTACAGACAGCTTCTTACCTCGGAAAGGGGGGTATTACAATTAAAATCTTTAGAGGTATTAAAAGAGGAGAAGGTAGTTCAAACATGGTTCCAGTATGGGCAATTACAGGCTAGGTGGAAAATAGATCAAAAAATTGGTTTTATTCAAGTTGAGGATAATCTGTTTAAACAAATAAGAGATCAAAGCTTAATGCATATAAAGAGGATATATAATGTATTAATACAGATGGATTCGGAAACAGAATTAGTTAAAGATTGTATGATAAAATGGGCTCAAAATATTGAGGAACCAATAATGTTGGATACATGGGAAAGAATCTGGGTAAGAAATGTGAAATTTACACAAGCTCAAAATCTGAGAGAAAATTTTTACAAGATGTTCTATAGATGGCATTTAGATCCTAAAAAGTTGGCTTCTATGTATCCGAATGTACAGCCTAAATGTTGGAGGTGTGGTTCTCTCGATGCTACATATTATCATATATGGTGGACCTGCCAAAAGGTTAAGGCATTTTGGATAAAAATATGGTGGGTCATGCAAAATGTTTTTAAAAGAAGGATAAAGTTTAGTCCTCAGTTATTTTTACTAGGTATATGTACTGACTTTACAGTGGTAGAGACCAATTTGACTCTGCACCTGATAACTGCAGCAAGACTGTTGGTGGCGCAATATTGGAAGAAGGAAGACTTGCCTACAATCCAAGAATGGACATTGAAAGTAACAAACTTAGCTGAAATGGCTAAAATATCGGCATATCTCAAAGATCATTCAAATGAGATATATAAACGAGACTGGAAAAAATGGATTGACTATATACAAAATAAATACGGGACTAAGAAATTCCAGTTAGCCTATGCTTAAGATCAGAAATGATTTAAACTGTTAAAAGTCAGTTCAGTAAGAAGAAGCTAAGGTCAATCTAGAATGTTATTAATTTCTTTATTTCTTTTTTCTCAATAGATTTTAGACTGTGTTAGTTAAAAATCCATACCGTGTACGGGTTCTGGGAAGTCGGGGGGGGGAAGGAGGAGGGGGGTGGGGGGGTGGAGGGAGGGAGGGGTACACACAACAAAAAAAAATTGTACTTCAATGTCTTAATGATTGACAAATGATGACATATTTGTGTTTTTTTTTAAAGAAAAATAAAAATAAAAAGTTAGTTTTATGGGGAGAATAAAACACATTCAAAATGGAAGCCTTTTAATAGAATATTCTGCTCTTTAGTTTTGTAAGATATGGATCTACCGAGAAGTCACATTTTTGACTACTTTTAGATGTGTAAAATACAGTATGGTTTCATAGTACCTTTATGTTTAAAGACATACTTTATACAGTCTTCATCAGAGGAACAGAATAGCTAAGAAAATTTCAAAGAATTATTGTTTAATTCTTTTGTGTGTTTTCTGTCTTCCCTTTCTTTAGCACCTTTATATGAAAATATCTTAACAGAACCATCCAACAGGAATAAGAAAAGTTTGGAAAAACTTAATTTACTTGTTTCTGATTAGTAAACTTCAGATTATTAATACACAGCAGATTTCTTTCAGTGTGAAATTCCAATTTCCTGAAGCCTTTCAGTGAAATATGTTGCAGTAATTTTTGACAAACTTCCACCAGAGCTAGAAAGTTAAAAGTAGGATATATCTCATAAATCTCATTCACCACCAGAATTATCGTGTTATTATCTTTCTCATTTTCTTCTAGCCCACAGGCACATCAATTTACCTTTCTGTTCTGATGTTTCAGGTTTTTTTGAATAAAATATTCTAGGTACTGTAGAATATCTTTTTATTTGTTCTGTGTCATTTTCTATCATGGATTTGTCAATTTTGTTTTATAGACTGCCCTGTAGCAAATCCATACTTTTCTAGCAATTTGTTAGACCAGAAAAACACTATAAGCCAGATTTTTGGGTGAAATTATCTAATAATTTTGTTATAAAATTAAATGTTCTAAGGAATAGTGAGACATTCCAATTATGAACTGAGCTTATGTGGCTTTTATTTTTAATTGAAATATAATTTTTTGACCTTTCAAGTAATTTATTATGTTCCTGTTTCATTCACTAGTAAAATTCAAAGAGAAAATATTTGTAAGCATATCTGAAGCATTTTCTAACAGATTTATAGGGCATAGATTGTAAATGATCAATATTTACTAAGTCTGCATTACTATTACTATTAATCTTCTCATCTTTCCTATCACCCATCTCCTCCCACTTATGACTATGTGACTATAACTCTGTTGCTTGTATCCTTATGATTTATATTGATTGTTTCCTAGTATGATTTGATTGCTTATTTGTACCCTATGACTATCATTAAGTGTTGTACCTTATGATTAGTGACTAATGTATCTTTTCTTTTACGTACACTGCAGGAGTGGGTTACTGTTGGCATTACTGCAGGTTCGGTGTGTGTGCATTTGACCATTAATGCAATAAAAATTACTCTACACATGCACAGAAGCAAAAAACAAGATGGCGCCACCCAGAAAACCAGTTCGGGGGCATGGTAGGCCTGGGTCACTGCCGGTTCCAGTGACACAAGCTGTCAAACTACTACCAGTTCATCTGAACTGGTCCAAACTGATAGGAACCCATCACTGGTATACTAAGAGCATATGCACCAAAGACAAATTCCTTGTGTGTCCAATCACACTTGGCCAATAAATAATTCTATTCTATTCTATTCTATTCTATTTCTTCAATTACACTACCTGGAGAAAAGAAAGGATAGTACTTCTTAGAAATAAATAATGAAAATAAACATTCCAACTCCTGCACATCTCTTGCACTTCTTAATAGAAGGGTAAATTAATGTGGATGAAAGAAACCTGAAGATACACTTCACCAGTGAAGTTCAAGAACATTACAATATTCTTACTAAGTAGGCTAAATCCTTTATGCATTTTTATGTACAAACATGTTTTATTTTGGTCTGGAATCCAGGGATGAAACTGAAAAACATATGGATTTTAATACACTACTCTGGGTCAGATTTTGGAGAACATGGTCAATTGAAGGGGCAGGGGAAATAGAAATAGAGAAAAAATATTGAGAAATGCTGCATTGAATCTTAAGGCTTTTGTGGATGAAAGCTATTCAGTCATGGGACACAAATTGTAGTTTAAACCAGTAGTTGAAAATAGTCTTAATTGGATTTTTCTGAGAGATGTCTATGATACAGTTGTTTCCCATTGTAAATATTTTACGGTGTAATCTTACGCATGCTTATTTAGAAATTAAGCCTATTGAACCTCTAGGAAAAATGGCAAAATTTGTACTATTTATGTCTTTCTTATTTTTTCCTCTTACACCTTCTTTTATTTTGCATTAGTTTTTACTATTATAATTATAATCTTTAATAAGAAAAAACTTGAAAAGTTTTTTTATTGAAAAAAGAGCAAATAAATCCTATCAATGTTAAATTGATTGTATTTCTTAGGATATATAGGATACAAAATAAAAATGCAAATGAATCATTTTAGATTACATTAAGACATTAATCACATTGGTCTTTATTAGCAACATTTTCCACTGAGTGTGCTGAGGATGTTTCCTTCCTTAAATTTCAGCTATAAAATTCAAAATTAACAAAAATAAATTACTTAGATCTTGAGTAAACATCAACAGCTCTTCAGGTTCCTTCACTCTATCGATTTTAAAGTTTTGCATTATTTGACACAACTATCAACTCAATATTTGATGCCTTCAAGTGACTATGCTAGTTAATCATGCTCACAAACTAGTAAATAGGAAATTATTTCAAGGAACTGAGTCATAGCCCCCTTTCTGTACCAGACTTCAGACTTTGATGTATTCGTAAACATGCATTTATTATTTTATAACTCCAGCTCATTTTTAAGCCCAGCTAAATGCTGACTTTTGCTAGTGTTGAAAAAGTTGGGTAGCATTGGACCGCTTAAATGCAGGATCATCAGAAAATATCAGAACTGTAAGCTAGACTGGAAAGTCAAGTAGTATCCTGACAAAAGGAGATGAGTAATTGCTGCTGTATTGTTGCAAAGAAAAACATATGGAAACATCTCTGAAGTCACCATGAGTTAGGTTGAAGCTGCAGGGATTGCCATTGCCTATTGCTACCTCCGCATGCCCCATTTTTAGCCTCAGCATCCCATTTTTAGCCTCCGCTCACCCCATTTTCCACCCATTTCGATCCCTGTCACCTGGAACAGGCAAAAAATGGGGCATGCAGAGGCCAAAAAATGGGGTACATGGAGGCAGCAATAGGCTATGGCAATCTCTTCAGCCAGAAACAGCTGATCATTGGGAGGCCGATCCAACTGACAATCAGCTGCTTGTGCTAATTAGGCTGTACTAAAGCTAAAACTGAAACAGGTTGTTCACTGTTTTCTGCAAGGATGCAAATTGCTGGGAGGCAGAGGCAGATTTTTTTTGTTTTCTTTCCCAAAAGCTAAGCCCGTCTTATACTTCAGAGCATCTTATATTCTGAAAAATGTGATAATTACTTTGTGAGATCAGGGAAATACCACCAAAAAGAACTTATCTGTTTCCCTCTATATACCCTGCCACTTATAAGGCTGATCCCCCTTCTTTCCCTGATTCACTTACTAAGAACGGTGGGGAAGACTGATTATCCACTTCTGTCCAAGGCAGGAGGAAGCAGTTCTTCACACATTCCCACACCCTTATTTCACTCCTTTAACCATGTAATATTTCCTCATCAATTGATCCTAGGTATTTGAAGACTTCACTTAAATTAAAAATGAAGCAATACTTAAAATATGCAATCTGGAAATGGCTGATGACCTTTAGGAAACATTTTAAGATGGCTTGCTGGATAACAATCTGTTTATATTTCCAGATGCTGTTGACTATCATGCTGCTTTAAATTTACTAGCCATATAGCCATTGTTCTTGTCCATATTTTGTATATTTGTGTATTGCTATGACTGTCAGAAAAAAGTATGAACATTTAAGAAAGGTTTTCCACATTTAAGCTTGTCACAATAGGAAGAGAAAGCTGATTGAGATGTGGGATAGGGAATTTGGATTAGAGATTTATCAATCACCAAAATAATAGTAGCAACAACAACAACTGACTACTATTGACTACTATTTAAAAGGAAAGTCTATCAAATAATTATAAAGTAACAATAAATAACTAGAAAACGAAAGAACTGTAATTGTGGCTATCTAATAGTATGAGATATAGATATTGCAACTTCATTAACCAATAAAAATAATCTGAGCTTTGGCTTATTTCCAAAGAAAATGCTTTATTCTTGATAAACCAGTTACAGAGCCATAAAGGTACAGGTAGCTAATGTATAGTTCATGATTTGGCCTACTTAGTATTTTTGAACTTCCTATTTAGTTATCAGAAGCAAAGACAAACTGTATCTATAACTTAGTGTAAAATAAAGAAGATTGGACCAAAGATTAAGCATTCAAATACATATATGTTTTCATTTGGATTTTGGCTAAAATGGAAGAATTGTCCCTTTTTCTCAAAGCCAACTCCAATAAGAGGGCAAAAAGATTAGGAGCACAGTGTAGAATACCCAGAATATTAACACAGAGAGCCTAATGAATTTATTTCTCTGTATTATTCCTATTGAGCAACTAAGTATATTGCTAAATATTTAAATTTCCACAAAAAGGGTACTGTTTAACTTTGAAAACAAAATGAAATACAATCTTCCCCCTCATTTTACTGTCATCCTTCCCTTTCTGTTACCTAAGGGAGTTAGTCACATTGACTGTGATTGACCAAAGTTGTATTAAGAGCAATAGTCCATCAAACAGAAGTACTTCCATAAGAAATAGCATAGATGACATGATTTTAATCTCCAAGTGCTTTAAAATGAAGTCACAGAACTGTGGGAATTGACACACTGATTTAGATTTAGCTTATTGGTATATTAGATTCATTGAATTGCTTTTTAAAAATCATTTATATGATGGATTTTCATGTTACCATTCAAATGTTTGAAAATATACATGGCAAAGAGTTAGAAAAAATGATTTTGCCGGGAAGCAACAAAATATAGACTAATTAAGTAAGCAGCCTCGTCCAAACTTACAAATAACAATTTGCTCAATAATTTTATTTAATAATCCTCCATTAGACTTGGGTAATACAAGTAGCCGAGCACAGATAATTCCTACCATGAACCATTACCATTATATGAGTGATTGTGGTATTTCTCTCCCCCACCTCCCCGTTTTACAAAATAAAAGTTGCATATGGCCTAGCAGGTGCACAACTGGGCATGGAGGGAAAAGGAAATGAAGAGGAAAAATTAAATATGAAGAAAGAAGCCTTGTCAGCTGAGGTGTCACAATACCCTGAAATCACAAAAAACAATCAGGAGTTCTGTTTCACTCTCTTTCTTTTTAAGCCTTCCACACCCGTGATTGTCCTATTTTGGCTCTTAAGTTATTTCTTTTGGCACCAGAAGCAGGATGTAGGTAAAATAAAATGGATATACAATTTAGAATCTTTTTGTTTTTTATCTTTCTTCTGAGAACACTTTCTCCCTTACATTTATTTAGCACCTATCAACACACATGAATTTAATTTATAGGTTATATTTGGAAAGTGTTTACATCATACACACAGCCATATTTCATAGGCTCATATTGCATTAATGCAAAAATTTGCATAGCATGATTGATCTTTTAAAACAACTGAGGGGGCTCAGAGCCACTGGACTGGCTTTGAACTTGTGACTACATTGTTTACATATGTGCTATTGCAATATAGGCAGAATATGAACATCATGGTTATAAAAACAAAGAACCAAATGTTTATCTTGCAGCATATCTAGAGATAAGAACTTATTATTGCGCTGTCTTAGCAACTTTCATGGGGGGAAATATATTCTCTAGTTACTATAACCTAGCAGTTCAGTATTATGTATCAATCAGTTCATTAATGTCACTGGATATAAAAACAGTCAATAAAAATTAAAAACAAGGTGGATGCTGCATACATAACTGAAGAAAAAATGTGATTGTTTTTCTAATAAAATAATTTGACCCAAAAGTGCTTCTGAGCTGAAGAAGCTTTTTGGATGAGAAATGCAACAGCTTCAAAGAAAAACCAGAAAGTCCAGTAGCCTTTTGAAAAAGCACCTTTAGGACAACCAAGACCTGGATAACTGAAAATCTCCATAGACATTTAAAATAACTTGATTTTTCTTAAGATGTTTGTAAAAGTGTTTATGTTTCTAATGTCACTTTAAAAAAAAAACCAAAGGAAAAAATACACTGACTAATGATTATGTGCTATCTAATTGGTGTCTAGGTTTAGCAACTACATAGATATATTTTGCATGGGGTAATCTGTTGTCAGCTGGATCCTCAGCAGTGGTGGATTGCTCCTGCTTTGAACCGGTGGTAGTGGCAGCGGGAGGCAGGTGCGGCCATGTTCCCGAACCAGTAGTAAAAATATTTGCAACCCACCATTGATCCTCAGAGCTTGATGCTTCTGTGACTGAGTCCATCCTTTTTGCTGCTAGTAGTTCCTCTTTTCTCTTCCCTTCCACCTATCCCAGAGTCCTAGAACTTTGTATGTGTACTAAATATGATAATTTGATTCTTCTAATTTGTTCAAGTGAAACCTCCTTTTTGTTCAATGATTCATGTAATTGTTTTCTTGGCTGTTCTTGGTATTCTTAGAAGTCTTCTCCAACACCAAGCTTCAAAAGGATCCGTCCTCTTTCAAGCCTATTTGTTCAATCTCCTTTTCACTTCCTTAAAATATCATCCCCCCCAAAATGTGTGCTTGATTCTGACCTTTGCAAGTATAGAGACATCTTGTCATCTGAATATATTTTCTAATGTCTTCATTGCTACTTGACTAAGTCATAGTCTATACAGTAGCATATTTATTTATTGATTGTGCATCCTGATGATTTTAAGAGGCACAATCACCAATTCAGTATTTCCACTCTCAATTATAAGGGTAGTCGCTGTACCTGTGGTCATTAGTTTGATCTTTTTTATATTTAATCTCATTATTTTCACTGTATTCTTTGGTTTCTATTACAGCAGATGATTTTCATTTTCAGTTACTAATGTCATCAATATTGTACAGATTACTGATTATTTTTTCTCCATTTAAAAAAATATCCTCATCTTCTAATCCATATTTTCTCAATACTGTATATTCAGCATTTAAATTGAATTAATAAGGGGAGAATATAAAGCCATGTCTTACTCCTTTACTGACTTGCAAAAGACTGAACCAGTCTGTTGAACCTTGTCCTATCCAAATTGTGGTTTCCTGACTTGTGGATATGCTTCACAATCAAATTGTTTTGGCATTCCCATTTTCTTAAGCATATCTCACAGCTTGATATAGTTGACACAGTCAAAGACCTCTCTATATTCAATGTAGCACATATTGACTTCTTTTTAGTATTCTTTGGCTATCTCAATAATTCACTGTGCACCAGCAATAATGTTTCTCATTATACAGCCTTTTCTGAAACTAGCTAAAGCAGCTTATACTTTTAACAATTTTAGATTCTCATATCCATCTTCTACTAAAACACACTATTCTCATTCATATATGGTCAAATATTATTGTACATTAAAGCAAAAAATAAATTCACAATAAGAGAAATGGTATGCAGTAAACTGGATGAGGACTTGATTTCAATGTCACATTTGATTTCAGTGCATATAACTAAAATTATGACTAATTATAGCAAAATTCATTGCAATATAGTATGACTTGCAACCCTACGTTGGGATTTGGTTCCCACTAAAGAATTATGATTCATCCAAATTATTTTGTAAGTCACTTCCATAAAACCATTGCCCTCAGCCCTGTAGAGCAGTTTTCACCATGGTGAGTGTCCCTCAGTATTGCTTCCTGGGGAAAATAAATCATTCTGCTGACTAAAAGGGGAGTTCAAAAATTGGCAATCCAGCCAGTGTCCCTTCCTACTTTATCATTTCTTCACTACTGCTTTTTCAGTATGGGGAAAATGTGATGTGCTTCAAGTATTCCAGAAAAGAGAAACAGTTATAAAACTCGATAGTGGGCAAGTCCCATTTTATTCCATGGGAAAGTTTCTACTGCATAACCAGGAGAAAACACCTTCATTCTTCATCAGTTCAGCCTGCAAAGAACTCTAGGAATCCCCAAATCATAATGGGGAAAGTAAAACCTCGGGTGTGGAAGGGACATAGGCCTTGCAGTATTTATTTAGTGGCATTTTATTTAGTGGCGTAATCTTGTGAATTCATCAGTGGTATCTTTCTGTACATCACTTCAGTCTTTGAGGTCAAAATTAGTTCATGTAACTTGGGAGTTGTTAAGGAAGTACAAGGAAACCACTGTTTGAGATATTATCAACTAAGAGTGGCCAAGGAAAGGCTGAGAGCTAGTGTCTTATATCAACAGTGCAGGTGCACAGTAGCGTCATTGTCCTGAAGGCCCGTCTGACTGCTTATACTTTCCTTGAGACAAAAGAACAGCCCAGAAGTAGAGCAGTTTCCTCTCATGAGGTTTACATTTTTCTATGCAAAATTGTATGCAGATTATCAGTTTTAACATCTGTAGGTAGTATTACTGTGGAGCATTATTTTATGTAGCTTACAACACCTTTCCCAACGCTAATCCTTTTTTTTTAACAAACAGGTTTAGTAGGTAACCAAAACAGTATTAAAAAATTTGTAACCACAGACCGTAAGTGAATAAATGAGTCAATCCATCCATTCATCACGCCACCCACAACTAAACCTATACACACACCAGTGGTGGGTTTCAAAATTTTTTGGAACCTCTTCTGTAGGTGTGGCCTGCTTTTCGGGTCCACTGGTGGAACCTTTCTAACCGGTTCGGTAGATTTGATGAACCGGTTCTACCGAATAGGTGCGAACTGGTAGGAACCCACCTCTGACACACACACACTCAAAAAAATGGAGAAAAAAAATTGTGCTATTGATGTTTAGGACAGTGCTTCCCTTCACTGACAAAACAGGAGGATATATTTAAAAATATATTCCTAAGTATATATTAAAATAATTTTTAATATATTTGCAAGTATGTTTGAATGTAATTAATAAATGTAGTTATGACATTATTGATTTATGTGTCCCTGTGTAGGTGAGGGCGCCCATATTAGTCTTGTTCCAGCACTTAATAATCTTTTTGGTGGGACTATATATATATATATCTAGATTATATCTATATCTAGATATAATATAGATAAGATAGTGTTTCCAGTATCATAGCTACAGAACAGGACCGCTAAAGACCAACGCATGCTAGGACAGGTTAGGAGACAAGAAGGAAGTAACTTGAACCACTTCTTCAGAGAGGCAGAGGTGGTTTAAGGTCAAGGTTTGAATATAAAAAGTTTTACGGAGGCTTCAAACACTTTGTACTCCACGTCCTTTGCCCTTATCTAAAAATAAAGAAAAACAACGGACCTCACAACTTAGTGGAGATAAGGTTATTGGGCACCTCCTCCTTACACAACCCCCCGAAGAGAAACAAAAATAAAACTTGGCGAGAGAAAAGGGTTAAAAAACAAAAACAAACAACAAAGGGCCATCAGGCAGGGCAATGACGTCACGCGTAAGACGTTCCCGCCGGGGGATCGTCGCGCCCGCCGCTCACTCCAGGACGAGGTTTCCTTTGGAGAGGCGTGCACTCGCGTGACACCGAGGGAGGAGAACGTGCTCCGTGTGGGCGAGGAGGACGGGTTGCTGCACGCGCAACTCTTCTTTCTCTCTCTCTCTCTCTCTCTCACCCCCCCACCCCGTTAGCTTCCGGCGCCACTACCGCCATCGCTCTCCAGCCAGCACCTGGCCCCGCCCCTCGTGCGCGGGGCCGCGCCTCGTGCTGGACAATAGCGGCGTTGCCGCAGCCGAGTTGTGTGTCCTCCAAATCAGGCCGGGACTGCCGCAGTTACAAGCAGCCGCCCGGGCCCGCCTGCAAACGACCTGAACTAGCGGCGGGGATGCCGCCGTCCCGGCTGCGGAGCTGACCGAGGGACTCCGTGAATTCGAGCCGGGAGAGTGGGGGCTTGATGTTGGTTTCTTCCGGATCATCATCCTCTCGGGCTGCCTCTCCGCTTCCCCTGCGTGAAGCTCGTCGAGCCTAGCTCGGACGGTTAGGAAGAAGTCGTTTGTAGGCGCTGCCCGGGGTTTGCGTGGGACAGGTGAAAGCGGTGAGCCGGGCCTGCCTTGATCCCGGAGCCGGGCCTGGCTTGGATTGGCACCCCAGAAGAAGAGGAGGTGGTGGAGGCGGCGGCGGTGCTGCCCCCGTTTCAATGGAAGTATGCTACCAACTGCCGGTGCTGCCTTTGGACAGGCCGGTCCCGCAGCACGTCCTCAGTCGCCGGGGAGCCATCAGCTTCAGCTCCAGTTCTGCGCTTTTCGGCTGCCCCAACCCCAGACAGCTTTCTCAGGTGAGGGCCCCTCTCGCTCCTTCCCCCGAGGCTGAGGTGGGAAGCGGCCCTCGGGAGAGATCTTGCAAGGAGGGGCAGAAAAAAACTCCAGGAATATCCATGCGGGACCCCGAGGGGGAAAAAGGATGGCTTTGGGAAAAAAAAAAAAAAGCAAAACCCCAAAATCCCCCGGAGGTTTTGAGTCCTCCAGCACTGTTCGGTCAGGCGAGAGGGAACAAAAGCGGGAGGTAGGAAGATTAGGCCAGATAACGTGCAGCAGAGGAGGGTTTCAGTTAGCGGCACAGGCAAGCTGGCAAAACTCGGAACAGGCGAAAGACGCACCGCTTGACTCTGCGGAATTGCCCTTCTTATCGGTGTCGTCTCCCGTTTTTATTTTTGTTAACCCTCGCTTTTTTCTTTGTCACCTGTAGCTGGGTAGTAATGCTGTAGTAGATCGCCAAGATTGCCATTCATTCATGAGTTCTTGTTGACCCCCCCCCCCCCCCGAATGGACTAGAGACAATCCGTAATTTTATCCTGGTCATAAGGATATAAAGGATGAAAATGCTTATTTGGTAGATAGCTGGGGTGATGCCTTTAGGAGGTGTTCAGTCTTTTTCTCCTTGATATTTATAGCAGTTACAAGAGTTACTAGGATATAATGAAGCTGTTATAAATGCTTCAGAATTTAGTGAGGAGTCTTTTGCTTTTCACTTCAGCTGAATCATGCTTATCCCTTAAAATATTTTGCAAAAGATTGCCATATGTATGTATGTATGCATGCATGCATGCATGCATGTTCTGTCTTTTTCAGGCACCTTAAATGTCTTTTATAGGTTTTTAAAGTAAATATACTATGAGTCCAATGTGAATGATACCAGTAATAAATTTAACCATAACAAATGTAGGTAGGTGGTAAAGTGTGAGAAAATAGATTCTGTTGCCATTTTTGGCGCTCTTCAAATGTTTTGAGGATTGGGTTACCCATCTGTTATTGCCCTGATGCAGTCTGCTGAGATTTCCCTGTGAATGATAACAATCTCTGAATCTTAACGCATTTGCCCAGAATTAGACTTATATCTTTGCTTTATTTTTGCAGTATTCCATGTGGGGCAAACCATAATTTTATTGAAACTTCTAAGAGTGTACGTCGCTTTCAAATTTTGAAATAGTCTTGGCTAATACCATTTGCAAATGAAGAGGAAGTCAGTTATTCTTTGGTTTCTTTTTGGGTTTAATAGTGCAACAAAATATGCTACAGAATGTGGATTATAAAAAAAATTAGTTTGATAAGAGTCAAACTTAAATTTATTAGGGTTGTGTCTAAAGAAAATATCACAGATAGAAACTAATATAATTTCTCCAAATTTATGTGAAATACAAGATTGCAAATTATTCAGAAAAAATATGTTTGTGCTTGTTTCAAAGAATTCAGAGGCCCATAGGCGGAATATAATGTCAATGGTGTATTGAAATAATGCTGACTGAAGTAGTCCTGTCATGTACTCTCAAAATCTGAGGATAGGAAGATGTGGGTGTTTGGTGTATGGAAAATATAAACCCCTTTAAAGATGTAGAGTTTTGCTTGTGTGATGATGGATTCATCCATTACAAAATATAGCTGAAGTTTTGTGCCCACCCCATAGACATTCTTGAATTGAGATTAAGGCATTAGCGCAGGGACTTTAGGCAATAATATCCTTTAATCTCAGACATTAAATATGCTTCCAATTGAACTGATGTAGTAAAATCAGATTTGAAGCAAGGGACTTTGGATCAAAATTCTACCTTTATGTAATAGTAGAAATTACTTCCAATTGATTTTAATGCATTTGGTTACCTGAGTAGTTAACATAATTAAGTTGGCTGATGGTGGAATTCATGTTCTGTTAATTATATCCTTTGGGAATAGAAAATACATACAAGAAAAATTATTTGTATGTTTATTGCTTAGCAGTTTAGCTATTATACTATAAATCATATGCTAGGATATTGTCAATAGAAACTGCTATGCAGAATGGTATTAACTTTGAAAGGAAGATTGATAGCTTTTGCTTATAATTGTTGGCACCTTGTAAATTAAATGATTGTAGGCATTGCTATTTCTTTTGCAAACAGTCATTCTTACAAGGAATTTATAATTTCTAAATAATTCCATAATTATTTATACTGATACTAATGTTTGTTATGAAGTCTCAGTAAAATAATCTGACTGTATTTTTACAAAATGACTGTTCTTAAGGACAAACCATTTGGATAATGTAATTAATAATGGAATATATAAAAGATACATTTTATTTCAGTTATTAGGATTCTAAGTTGTTTCTTATAATATTTAGTTACAATTAGTACAACTTTTTAAGTAGAGCAATTTACAAAAAATACTGAAAGACTTAAGTCTCTGTTGCTGACAGTAAATTATAATTTTAGATGTTCTCACTTACTTTATGTATTGTTTTATTTATTAAATTTATATGTCACTGTCAAGTGACTCTGGATGGATTACAAACATCATAAAACAAAGGTACAAAACATTAAAACATTGAATATTAAATAAGAGACTAAAAAGTTAAAACAGCAGAGTACTATGATGTGGAGGTGTGATCTTAGGGTAATAACCACCTCCAACATGGAGTGCCCAGGTCAGTTGGCAGAGCTAGGTTTTGAAGAGAGTGGGGGCACATCTCAGTTTGAGAGGCATGATGTTCCAGAGGGTGGGAGTCTTGGCAGAAAAAGCCTTTCTTCCCCATGCTGCCAGCCAGAATTCCTTCACTGACGGGATTTGCAGCATACCTATTCTGCAGGAATGAGTGGCTAGGGCAATCCCATTGGGTTGCTTGCTCAGGTAGCCTGGACTCATGCAGTAAAGGGCTTTTAAGGTCACAAAGCAACACACTGAATTGGACATGAAAGCACACTGGCAACCAGTGCAGTTTAGGCAACAGTGGTGTTACATGGAGTGCCCTAGGAGCCCCTAGAACTGTCTGTGCAGTTGCATTCTGTATCAGCTGTAGCTTCCAAATATTCTTTAAGGGTAGCTCCATGCAGAGTGCATAGGTGGGATAACTGTTACCAGCACTTCAGAATGAAGGTTTAGAAAATGAGATGCAAAAATTGAACATTAACATCTCTAATATATAACCATAATCCATGATGCAAAATTATGGTGAGCAAGGTCCAACTTTTTTTTAAATGAACAGTTGTATTACTATATGAATTCTATCAACATTCATCATCTAATTTGTTTCCTTACAGAATACCAAAAATAGAACTGATAGTGTAAAATCCTCTTTACAAAGCCCATTAACACACTAGTGAATAAATTTTATAAAAATGTAAATAGGTGATAATATTAACTCAGTTGAAGATGTTTGTTGTCTTACCTATGGGCACATAAGTTATCTTTCTTTTTCTCTTCTCAGTATATTTTAATGGGCATATTGCTCTGAACTTGAAACAAAATTATTTTGAGCTCCAAATACTTCAGTAAGATTGGAACTCTACCCATAGGTTCACACCAGTCTGGTTTGAATGTGAACAGAGTACTTTGAATTCAAAATATTTTATATATCGGTGAACCAAAGTTCTGAACATTTAAATTTTTTGGTATATGTGAAATGTTTTAGCTAATATATACATACATATGCATTGTTCGCTAAGTCTTACTTTTCCAATCCATCCTTTTTCTTCAGGGGTCATCAGAAAATCTGTTTCTTACAACATCTAAATACTCCTTTTAAAGGGGCTGGTGGTTTATAAAATGGGGACAGGAAGTCTTGATTTAAATCTGCATATGCAGCTGTACCTCTTGTTGCCTCAGCAAGCCATTTTCATTTTCAGATAGTAGAGATTTTTCGGTTGATGAAAACTACATAGTATTACAGAATTCTGAAGGAGTCTCTAAACTTTTGCACCTGCCATATTCACTATTTTTTTCTTATGAATCTGTAAACAATTGTAACCGTACATTCGAATATACAGAAACATGGCATGAATATCTTGTCATTAACTTTACCGTATACAGATTGTAACAGCTTCGTTTTATTTAGAGATTTATTGAAATATATAATTGGACAAGGTGTCTAAACTATTGTATGCAACTGAAGTTCTGTTTAGTCAGGCTTTTACAGTTTCATGTCTTCTTCACGTTTCCTGTTTTGTTTGTACGTCTCCTCAGAAAGTAGTGAGATTTTTTTCAATACTGGCACTGTCAATTATCAGACACTTTTATGATTTTGGCATGGTCATGCCACTGCTTCCAGATCTGTTCATTGAAGTTTTACCCTCTTCTGTTATAATTAGAATGGTGCTTTCTGACAGGGAAGTGTCTGTCAACTGGCACTCCTTCTCAATTAATATTACACACATTTCAATGCACTTGTCTTGGTAATAATACAGAAATGGTTTATTAGTACCTTCCTTCACATTTGATATTGGATTTTTTTCTGAATATTCACCTTCCTTATATTTACACATCTATCTTATCTCCATTGTGGATTACTGTTACTTTTCCATTCTTTTTTTTAACTACTGGCAAAAGATCCAGTTACTTTTACTGCCTAAAACAGAGGTTCCCAATCTTGAATTATTATTGGACTAATTATCATAGGGGAGGAATTCCTCCCCTACTAATAACCAGCCATTTGGAGGAGTCGGGGATATAGGAAGGAACTAGTTCTAGTAAGGGATATAGGAAGAAACTAGTTTTAGTAAGTATGTTTATCAATTAAAACCCCTTGAGTGAATTGTTTGTTCTGTGCAGAGATAGATTGGTAAGTTCGCTGTAAAATATGATTGGATGTAGCCAAAATATGTGCCTTTGATTTTTTAACTAAAAAGCGTCATTTTATAATTGATTTTTTTAAAAATATTTTTTTTATTTTCAAACACAAACACACAAGACATATAACATAAAAACCTCTTCAACTGCATATAGTGTGCCAATTGGTTACAAGGTCTTTCTGCATCCTTTCCATAGTCATCACTTGAGCTTTATCAAAATTCACATATAATTGATTTTAGAGAGTTAAGATGAGTGGAGTGTGAAGAAAAGTATGCCATCCACGGCTAGTTTTGTTAAACATGATTAAAGTTTGAACTTTTGTCCTTTACTGGAACATTTATTTACAATGGTTTTTAAATGAAATTAGAAATTAAGAAATTTAAATTCTATTTAAAAAATAGAAATAACATATGTTTTTAATTTTCAGAGACGTGGAGCAATATCGTACGACAGTTCTGATCAAACTGCATTGTACATTCGCATGTTAGGTAAGTGTGGTTGCTTATTGAGATACGAGATCTCTCTGTCAAGTAGATAATAAGCAGAATGCACTTTAATAACTTTGGTTCTTTTTGGTCCATTGCTTTCAAATGCTTCTAAGTATTTACATTTAATTTGGTGCTATTTTCATGTTGAGTCAGTCACTGAAAATACATCTGAAGATGATTTTAAAAAAGGAAAATACAGGCTGTCCTATAATTCAGATTTCAGTGGGAAGAAAATATGGGAGTAGAGATGCAAATACATAAATACTGAAGAACATGCCAGATATTAAATATATGATACTGAAGTACCATGCATTTACATTTATAAATTGTATGCATATATTTATTTTTAATGTCTGTTACTTGTGTTAAAGGTTAGCTCTTGTAGTTATAGTTCCTGTGTTGAACATGTAGAGATTACAGCAAATGCCAAATACATATAAGATTAGAAATTTGTTATGTTTAAAGATAGTTGGAATGACTCATGAACAAATATTTGTATAGGAATGAGTTTCAGCTTAAGTTGTAAACTAAATATTGTTATGTGCTAGCAATTTTGAAGTAGTGCAACTTCAAAACAGAGAAAAAATGTGGAAGGAATTTTAATGTAAATAATTCAGATTAGATCCATAGACATAAGGAGAAATACATCATCATAAGAAATTTACTTGTTGCACCCTTTACAGTAACTTCTGTTTAGCTTATTCATTATTATAAAATTTGCAGAAATGTGTTGGTGGTGGCTTTTAGAGTACTGAACCCTAAAGTAAGTTCAGTTGTTAATATTGAACAATCAGACAGTGTTGGATGGTGTATCTGCCAATTCTACTTTAGTACCTGGTAAATCATAGTAGAATTTCTATGCATCCCCAGATTTTTTTTAAAAAAGTAATTCTGTTGCATATGTGAAATTGAAAGTAAATGATTCCTTAAAAATAATTACAATAAATTAATTCTAGATTTCCTTTCTGGTATCTACACAATTGTTCTCTGTTTATTATATAGAGAAGTTCAGACTAATTTGTCCAATTTCATCCCTGTTTACTGCTGTGCCACAGACACTAACCTCCCTGCTTGTTTTAATTTCCTTCTGTGGTATTTGTTGGCATTTGGCAACACTAGGAAAGTATTTATTTTCATTATTTCATTTAAGTTAATAAGCCTTAGTTGATTAAAAAGCACTTCCAGGACTTTGCCAGATAAGGCAACAAATCCAGAGGCATTCCTCTCTGTTCACCTGGTCCTTCCATGAAGGTGAAACTTAAAATGAAAGTAGCTCTGTACTTTATTATTAAGCTTATCTAATTTCCTAATCAGAGTGTTTCAGTACAGACATTATACAGTTTATCTGGGACCATTCTGAAAGCCAAATGCAATAGTGTTGAACCCACTTAGTTTAGAATTACGTTATGATTGCTTCTGATTGTTCAGAAAAAGTTAACAGTGCTACCATAGTACGGTATGTAGCTCCCAAACCAAAGTCAGTAAGATAAAAGATAATGTAGTCAGTAGTGCCAGATCAATGCAAACTCAATGCAAAGACTTGTAAGATACAAATCAGATGTGAATCCATTTAAAAGTCCAGTTTAATAATGGTATAGAGCTGAATATTCATACTACCTGGTTGGTAAATTCATATAGATTTGGACTCTGGGTAGATCTGATTGAGTTGCCCATGCACAGCCTTATGGCTTTATTTGGACTGAAATTGATTCTGTGACTCCCAGTGAGGTTGATACCTTCCACTGAACTGTGAATTTGGTCATCTATTTGTTAGGTCCAGTGTACTCCTGGGTCTTTTGGCTGGGTCCATGTGGTGGTATTGACATCTTTGAGGGAGAAGGTGATCTTTCTGTCTTGATGAAGGAGGTAGTACAGCTCCTTTTTAAGAGACCATTGCTGGATTCTTTTCTTCTGGATAGTTATTGTCCTTAATGTAGGTTGTTGAAATACCTACATTACAAAGGGAAGGTTAGATAGTTCTTGTAAAGGGTCTTGAAGGAAGCAGATTATTTGAATCCACTTCAGGCTAGGATATTGCACTGAAACAACATTGGTCACACTTCTTCATGACCTTTGGTGAAGATGGGATGGGGGTGGTATGTCCATCCTTGTGCTTCTTGATATCTCAGCTATTTTCAGTACCGTTGACCATTGATGTCTTTTTGATTGTTGCAGAAGCTAGGAATTGGAAATACTATGTTCCAGTGGTTTGCCTCCTTCTTCAGTAATTAGTCCTAAAAGATATTTACATAGGGGAGAAGTTGCATCTGCAGCTCCTCAGTGCATCATGCCTCAGGGCTTAATGCTCTCACTGATCCTGTTTAACACCTACATGAACCTACATGTTGGGTGCAATTGCCAATCACTTTGGACTCCAGTATCATCATTATGCTGATGACCTGTGCATTGTTCATCCCAGCCTTGGGCTATGAAACTCTCAATTGCTTCTGGAGCCTGTTTAGATCTGAATGGAGAGAAATAGGCAACCTTGACAGAACCCTGATTGGCTGTGGTTATCCGCCCCCCCTCCCAATCCGGGAAGTTTTGCCTTGGATGGAATCACGCTTTCCTCCATGAGGCTTATATATAAAAGTTGAGAGTCAACCTGAACTCTCAGCTAGTGCTCAAAAAGCAGTAAAGTCAGGAGCTCTTATTTTTCTGCTTTCTTATTAGCAAGATAGTTGTTATCTATGCCTATTGATGTTTAGATAATCTAGGCCACATAGAGATTTTTGATGAACTCCTAGGTCATCATGTATTACTACCTTAAATCAGTATACATAATATTGTATTGGTGACAAAACAATTTTGACAGTGTTGGAAAAGTCAATTTGCATAATTTCATTTTTCTATCCAGTATACCCAATTCAGGCAACTGGTAAAAGAGTGGATTGTTAGTTTTATGATAGTAACATTCTTTGTCTCATCTCTGTTTTGAGATACTGCAACTTGCTTACTCTGTTTGCAGCAGAAAACCAGTATGATTTATAAAATGCTGCTAAATTAAGGTTTTGTTTAGTCAATGTTCTCTTCTCAGAAGGGATTCAAGGCGTGAAATCAGGAATGGATCTTGAATTTTTTTTTTGTTCTTCCATATAGAACACAAATGACTGATTATATTCCAGAATCTCCCGCTGCATTTTGCATAAATCTTCCATCCTACATAATGGAGAAAGGAATGCATTCTGGCAACTGAGTCCATTTAATTGGCAAGTGGCCACAGTAGTTGTTATTTGGTATAATTTTGTACAGTATTTGAATGTGGAATATTTAATTTAGGAAAAAATAGCAATAAGCCTGAAACTATTATTGATTCAATTAAATAAAGCAAAGGTGCCCAACACACTGTGATGAATGTTTACTTTGTGGACAAATGCTACTTTTGAAAATACCAGTATCAAAAGCAGATAAAGATGATAAAGTTTTAAAGTACTTGCTATTCATCAGTATTGCAAAGAATCCCTTTGAAAAGAAATATTTGTTCTATTCACACTGAGCCTGATTTTTTTTAAAGGAATATTATCTTATCTTGGCAATGCTATCACACTGATTTTATTCTGCATTTGTTAAGTTAAATATCCCCTGAGGAAGATGTTTACTGAAACATTTGGCAACGCATAATTCTTTAATCATTTCTGCTTTCTTTTCCTTTTTACTTATAGGGTTTCCTGCTTGAGCAGGGGGTTGGACCAGAAGACCTCCAAGGTCCCTTCCAACTCTGTTAATCTGTTATTTTGTCAAGAAGCTTTCTGAAAGATCAAAAATACATAAAAATTTTTTTAATTAACCCTATAACTATAAAACTAAGAAAGAATTGAAAATAATAAAGTTTAAAACTAAGTCTCGAGATTTCAAATTATTTTTATTAATAATAGATGAATTTATGTTCATCCAGATGTGAATAGTCTGAGATGCAGGTCCACAGGGGCTCTTCCCAAAGTCTTAGATGTGGTCTACGACATTTCTGAAAGCAGTTACCAAATAATATTTGTAATGTATTGGAGATTTAATACATAACTATTTTAACTTCATTTAAATATAAATGAAATAAATTTAGATTCTCTCTTGGCCCCATTGCTCCACATATTATTTCAAGGTTCAAGAAAGATTGTGTTACAAATTATAACACGTGTTATTAATCTTAACTATTGTTTGGGGGGGGGGAAATTCAAACAATAACTTTTAATGGAAATTATATTTCAAATTATGATATTAGGATTTGAAGATGGCTTATTTCAATTAATCATAATTAAAGTGAACCCAGTTTAGAATGATATCCTAAGCTATGGTTAATTCAAAATAAAAGTTTTGATTTCCTCACTTTTGGGTTGAAAGAGAGTACGGGGAAAGCATAATGTTGAGGCTTAGTGAGATTTGCTATATTTACGTTAGATGATAATGATTAGGTACATTCACATGCAGATTGCTGCAAGTGGTTGGGACCACTTTAGATGTAGGATTGGATTTAAATTTCCCAAACTGCCATTCTAAAATAAGATGCTGCTGTTTCACCCAATCATCTTTACTTTCTTAAGTACTGTGTAAGTACTAAGACTAAGAATTGCAAAATGAAAACAATTACTTCTTTTTTTGGCTGATGGGAACAGCCAGATTTATCTCCCTCCTTGCTGCTGTTCCCTTCCCTTCCATTGGCAGGTTGTAGCTGCTTTGGTGCTGCACTCCTAAGGCAATTGTTCAAGGGATTATTTCATTTAGAGATATGGAAAAGTCAATTCTTTACATTTTCTGTTTCTTTAATTGACTTTGGTCTGTCTTTTCATCATTCAACTAACTGGTAGCTCTTTGTCGTGAGTTGGGTGGCTCTATGCATTTGTTTAATAATAAACAGCCAAAGAAACATACCCTCTGAAGGTCTGGCTCCATCCAAATGCATGGACTTCAATTTCCAGATTCTTTAGTTAACATTACCATTGCTGAGAATTCTTGAGAAATCTGGGAAAGCTGATGAATCCTCATATTCTCAATAGAGATGGAGATAGCATCCATGTATGGGTTAACACTGTCCGTTCTCTGATTGGACTGAGTCTGATTACTAATTAACCATCTATAAAACTTGCGTCCCTGTGAGTGACTCCACCCAGCTTCCAACTCAGTCCATTCTGGACAGTCGTGTTGTCCAGTGTTTCTAGTATTTGAGCAAATTTCTCTTTATTGAATCTCAAATTTGGCTGTGAGTAATTGTGGAGAAAGAGTGGGCTGGTGAAACTAATTGGCTAGCAGGAGCCTTGGGACTCTCCAAGAGAGGCTCATTGAGGTAATTCTACCCAGCCTCGAGCCGCAAGTGCGGGGTTGGGGTTGGGGAATCGCGCGCTGATGAGCCAGCCCTGAATCTTCATATCGCTCGATGCGATCCCCGGGACAATTTCTCCCACCTGCTGTGTGCGGCTGATTGTGCAGCGTGCTTTGCGCGGCTGCAGGGCACTTGACAATGTTGTCCCTGGCGTCTCCCAGCTGGATCGCCTGCAGGAACCACCACAGTTCCGGGGAAAGTCACTCCAATGCGGGGAGGCGAACGGCCTCCTTTGAACTGTTTTCGCGCCCTGCAGGTTTGCAGGTGGCAATTAAAGGCGCACGTGGCCGCATTGGCTTGAGGAGGCTCTCAGAAACTTAGAAAGAGCACCAGCGGTCATTTTGAATGGGAAAATTTGGCACGGTTGCCATTTTGAAAATAACAGTCGTTCCAATGGCAGACAGCAGCATGGCATACCATCTCCCTGGCATGGAGAGAGACAGTCAGGGGAGTTTGCTGTTGGTAGCAACAGCTGGAAGGCCCAATCCCCCGGCCTTGCCTTCCTTGTCTCAGGGCAGCAGTATAACTAAGCCACACGATAAGAGTTCTAAGGACTCTAAATCATCCAGCCAGGGCTCCAAGTCTAAAAAAACCTCTAAGTCGGCAGACAAAGACACCCCCCCCCCAGACCAAGACCGGGCCTCATCACCATTCCTCCACTTCCAAATCAGGCCGCAGTCCTCCTCTGCAGTTGGATCCTGGGCCTGGCCCATTTAGCCCAATGCTGTCTATTAATACTTCAGGGCTCTGGGGGCAATCTGCACCACCAGCCCCTATGGAGTCTCGCCTACCTAGCAGACATGTGGAAGCCACATTTACGCCCATGGCTGCTGGCTTATGCCCTGAGTACCCGACCCCGTCATGCTGTTAGATTATCAGTCCTTCATTGCGGAGGCCATTAAGCAGGGGATTGCGGCTGGGTTGCAGCAACGAGTGCCGCCAACATCACCACCGGCCGCCCCAGCTCACGTCCACAGTGATCTTGTTCCTTGGCCGCCCTGACGGCCCATTTGAGAACGGTGCCCATCAGTATTATATCTGATCTAGATGGCATCTTGATATTGTCACACTCTAGGGATAACGGAGGTGACCCAGGTATTCCTCTCTGAGGAGAGACAAGACAGTCTCCACCAATTAGTGTCTAGAGGGAAGTGTCTAGAGGGAAAGGAAGCTATCGCTAGCTACCTTGTCTAAATTGCTGGGGAAGATGGTTTCAGCCATCTCGATTGTCCCTTGGGCCAGACTACACACCAGGTAATTACAATGGCTCCTACTGCCCTTCCAAAAGGAACGGAGGAGCACTTCCCTGGCTAGGGTTACCTTGCCCGATGAGGTATGGCACTCCTTGCATTGGTGGAGGTCCCCTGCGATCAAAAAAGGGTGTCAGTTTGTGATGGAGGATAGGATCATGATCATAACTGATGCAAGTCTCTGATGTTTGGGCGCCCATCTTGACGCACATTTTCCACAAGGCAGGTGGTCGGAAGAGAAAGGTGCCTTGAGTATTAACCTCCTTGAGCTCAGAGCCATCCGTCTCGCCCTCCTCCACTTCGTAGATTTGATCAGGGGACCCATGTACTGGTTCTGACCAATAACATCACGGCCAAGGCCCATGTGAACAGGCAGGGGGGGCACCAGGTCGAGACAACTAATGGGGGAGGTGGAAGAGCTGGGTTGCTTGGCAGAGGTTAACCTGTCCCTCGCTGCTGAGCACATTTCAGGGGTTGACAATGTGAAGGCAGACTGGCTCAGCTGCTCTACCCTGGATCAGGCAGAGTGGAGATTATACCCTTCTCTCTTCCAGGAGATTACGCGATGGTTCGGGATTCCGATCATGGACCTCTTTGGCTCTCCAGCCAATGCTCAACTGTCCCGGTTCTTCATGAGGTTCCCCGCAACAGGTGCAGAAGGGATGGACGCCCTCTGCTGGCCCTGGCCTCAGGGACTACTATACGCCTTCCCACCACTTCCACTTTTGTCCAGGGTGCACAAGATCATTTCAACCAGGGCAGAGATCATACTAGTTGCCCCGTATTGGTCACGCCAGCCATGGTTTGCAGATCTTCAGACATTGTCCCTGGAGAGGCCCTGGAGGATCCCGCCAGACAAGGCGTCCCTCAGCCAGGGGTTGCTGGAGCACCCGGAACCCCCAGTGACTCCAGTTGACCTCCTGGCGCTTGAGCGGGAGGGTCTGATGCTTGACAGATTTTCAGCTAGATTCATAGACACTATACAGGCATCCAGGCGACCCTCCACGGATCACATTTAGAATGCTACCTGGTGGGTGTTTTGTGAGTGGTGCTCTAATAGGATAACGCCGGTTTTGACCTCGGTTCCCCAGGTCCTGGAGTTTCTCCAGGATGGTCTGGACAAGGGGTTATCGCCCAATACCCTTAGGCGGCAAGTGGCAGCCTTGTCCACCATGTTTTCTTGGGGAGGGAGTCAGTCATTATCCCATCACCCAGTGGTTAGGAGGTTTTTAAAAGGGGCATCGAATCTAAGGCCACCTGTCTAAGGCACAGATATACCACATGGGACTTGTCGAAGGTTCTCACCGCTCTCACGAAGCCCCCATTTGAGCCCCTCAGTACTATTCCTCTGCAATTTCTTTCTCTGAAAGTAACGTTCTTAGTTTCCATCACCTCTGCTCGGAGGATATCAGAGCTCAATTAGGGAGGGTCTGTGTATCTTTTATGAGGATAGGGTGGTCCTCAGGCTGGACCCTTCCTTTTGCCCCAAGGTAAATTCGAGGTTCCATCGGGCACAGATTATATTACCGGACTTTTGTCCATCACTATCGAGGCCATTAGAGGAGCAGTGGCACATGTTAGATGTCCGGCGGGCCCTCCAAACTTATATCCAGTGGACATCGGATTTGAGGAAGACGGAACGTCTCTTTGTCTCTTTCCAACCTTCCTCCCTGGGGCAGAGGATATCAGTCACTACCATAGGGAGGAGGATTAGAAAATGTATTGCCACCGCCTATTTTTCCAATGAAGAGCTGGTTCCACAGAGGATTATGGCCCATTCCACCAGGAGCTCTACCACCTCTGCGGCGTGGAATACCCAGGCTTCCCTAGGGGAGATCTGCAGGGTGGCGTCGTGGGTGACCTCCTCGCCCTTTGTTCAGAATTATAATCTGGATAAATTTCCTTGGGCAGATGCTGCCTTTGGCCGTAGAGTTCTATAGGCAGTACATGCTGACAGTCTCTTCTCTCCCAACGGGGACTAGCTTGGGTATGTCCCATACATGGATACTATCTCCATCTCTATTGAGAAAAGGCGTTGGTACTTACCTGATACGCCTCTTCCAATAGAGTGGAGATAGCATCCAGCCCCGTCCTATATGGAGACTGTTTTCCATTCCCACCTGGAGAGATGATTGCTCAGTTGGCTTATGTCATTTCTTATGGAACTTCTTGTTTGCGTTTGCAGTGAATGGTTTACTAAAGTTTGGATAACAAGTGGAGTCTGTGTCTTTGTTCTTCGTCGTAAATTGGGTAGAGTCACTCACAGGGCGGGTTATATAGGTGGTTAATTAATTAGTAATCAGACTCAGTCCAAGCAGAGAACGGACAGTGTTAACCCATACAGGGATGCTATCTCCACTCTTATTAGAAGAGGAGTATCAGGTAAGTACCAACTCCCTTTTAGAGGATTTAGGGAACTTCAATTATAATGGTCCTGATAGATTCATTCTGGGAAAATTGTCTGCTAGCTGTTTGTGATTAGTGTGCTAGCTACAGTGAAAGTTACATTGAAAGTGACTTCCACTTCTTGGTTAGGATTTTTGTAAAAAAACCCTTTGTAAAAACAATTAATAGCTTTCCATTTGTAGCTTCTGTAGAAGGAAGGAGTTAATAGAACTGAAAAACTACTATATGAGAATACATTTTTTATTTATTTTGTTGCATAGAAATGCCACAGGATAACGTGATTTTCTTCAAACTTGCTTCTATTACCATCTGAAGCATTTCTTATAATTTAGTGCTTATGCATATTTAATAGCCATAAGTAGATTCCTTATTAGAAAAGTCAAATCAGAGAATAGAATAGAATAAAATAGAATAGAACAGAATAGAATTCTTTTTTGGCCAAGTGTGATTGGCACACAAGGAAGTTGTCTTGGTCCACATCCTCTCAGTGTACATAAAGAAAAGATACATTTGTCACGAATCATAATATACAACATTTAATAATAGTCATAGGGTACAAATAAGCAATCAAATCATATTTGGAAACAATATAAATTGTAAGGATATAAGCAATAAAGTTACAGTCATAAGTGGGAGGAGATGGATTATAGTAACGATGAGAAGATTAATGCAGACTTAGTTTGATAGGGTTGAGGGAATTATTTGTAATTTATTTCATCCATTTGTATTCAATTCAATTCATACATTTATAGATAGGCTCATTGTTTTAGAAGAAAAACTCGTAAGACTAACAATTATGACATGAAATACTTTCTGCAAAAGTTGACATAATATATAATACAAATAAATGAAATCTTATCTTAGACATAAACAGACTTGCAGCAATATTTTGAAAAACATCCAATAATAATAACAAACAAAATCATCATCAAATACCAGAGCTCTGGTGGCACAGTATTGCAGGCTGATCCTGGCCACTGCCAGCAGTTTGATCCTGACTGGCTCAAAGTTGACTCAGCCTTCTATCCTTTCGAGGTCAGTAAAATGAGGATCCAGATTATTGGGGGAAACTGGATTTCTTTGAGGGCTGGATCAGCATTGTAGTTGTCCTCTGTGGGCCAGCCAATGAGGGGGAGTCAGGACGGATAGCAGACAGGACGGACAGCAGACGGGACGGATGCCTCCTGCAGCACCCTACTGACCAAAAAGGGGCACGGGGGGTTCATACACGTCAGACACACCCTGTTTTTGACAGCCTCATGCATCACTCTGCCAGCCAAAGAAGGGAGCAGGGTACTGCAGGAGGCTCTCCAGGCTGAAAATGGGGCATGGGAAGGCTATGCCTACCACCCGCACCCCATTTTTGCTAGGAGAGGCACAGCAGGCCAGTCCTTTGCTATTTCCAGGCTGGCCCCATAGGTCAGATCTAAGCACCCCGAGGGCCTTGAGTTTTACACATGCAGGACTTGAGTTTCACACCTCTGGTTAAGGCAGTGGTTCCTAAACTTGGCAACTTTAAGACTTGTGAACTTCAACTCCCAGAATTCTCCAGCTAGTTCTTCTGGCTGGAGAACTCTGGGAGTTGAAGTCCACAAGTCTTAAAGTTGCCAAGTTTGGGAACCACTGGGTTAAGGTATCAAACTAGAAAATGAGACACAGTTCTAGTTCCATCTTCGTCATGTGAAGCCAGCTGGGTGACCTTGGGTTAATCATTTTTTTCTCTGGCTTAGGTAGGAGGCAATGGCAACCACTTCTGAAAAACTTTTTCAAGAAAATTTTGGGGGGTTATCCAGGCAGCGTCTAAAAATGAAATGATTGAATGGAAGAAAAAAAAAATATTTTTTTGCCAGTATAAATAGTAACATTATTATAGAAGATGCTGAAGGAGAAAATACATGCAGTAATTTTCATATTAATATTAATTTTGATATTTTAATGACTGATATAACCAAGTGGAACATATATTGTAATGGCAATTACTATAATTTTGAAAATTATAAATATATGACTGTACATTACAAATCTACTCAACTGATATATTTTAGAAAAATGATTTGATACTGAAGAGAAACAAAAAATTCTGATATTTTTCTTTATTATATTTTTGTCATTATGGTAATTTGACATATATTTAAATTTAAATACATATGTAGTGAATTGTGTATGACAAGGTAGGAATTTATCACAAGCAGGGAATTGGATATTTGAAAAAAAAATTCAAACTTGTTAAATTGCATCTAAGGTAAGGTGCTGTAGTATTATTGTTACCCAACATCAACAGAACGTCTACACCTTGCAACTGTAGTCAGTTGCATTTGTCTCTGTAGTTCTTCGACATGGTATATTTCACTCTTGACCCTATTTCCAGGAGATGTACGAGTAAGAAGTCGGGCAGGATTTGAAAGAGAGAGAAGAGGTTCTCATCCATACATTGATTTCCGTATTTTTCACTGTAAGTATTTAATAGCAGTACAGTAATGAAGAATTCCATTTGTGTTTGGCTCCTGCGCGTATAGCCATACAGGTTTTATTAACTAATCTTAGTAAATCACTTAATTGTGGCAAAAAAACAGGCGTGACTCACTTAACAATCACCTTAGCAGCAGAAATTCTTGACACAATTGTAGTCATAAGTTGAGGACTATTTGTATGCTGCTTTCCAAAGGGACTGTTTTATATAGAGATGTTTTTAACACTCTTGTACAGTTTTCTTTTTTTGCTGAAACTAGTTTACTTATTGGGAATACTATCCTCTATGTAGATGTCACATTACTCATGGGTCCATTTCATTCTATTATATTTGATCTAATAAACTGAAATGTCCTGAAGCTATTCGTGAATACAATTCTTTCATCTATTCACACTGGTATTAGAAAAAAGCAGGAAGTAACAATGGCTTCCTTTTTCTTTTTGTCTGAACTGTGAAATTGTAGTTGCCAGCCTTCAACAAGGTACACAATCTGTAACACCATATGGCACTGAATTAAGATTCTGGCTTAATAAGGTTGCTTGACATACTTTTCTGATTCAGGTAAATTGAGTGACCATTATCTGCATTCATCTTACTATAGTTAGAATCGTCCAAGATTGTGTTGGAATCATTGATTGAAAGTGGGTATTTAATGTCTCATTTTGATCCATTCCTTCCTTCCTCTGTCCATCTAATTGTTCCAATATTCATGTGTACTGAAGAACAGGTAGTTTAACAAGAGTTGTATTTTAATTATAAATAATAACAAGAAATGGCAAACATAATTCGTACATGAATAATTAGAGTGGGCCGTCAGCATTCAAGAACCAGGCCATGGAAATGGTGGGCGCATTTCCACTTGTGTGAGTGTGCACATACGCCATTTGTGCAAATGTTGGGCATGCTTGCCTGCCACATGTGCAGGTGAACTGAGTGCACACTGCACTTGCCGGGCACCTGGAACCATTCCCTCCCCCCTCCCCTTCCGCAAAGCTGGAACAGTTTAGAGAGCAACCACTTTCAGAGCCATTGCTGAAATGTTTAAAAGACCTTTATTCACACTAGAAATAAAGAGGGTAAAGAGCCCTAAAAGAAAGAGAAGGCAATCATGCAATTGAAATACATCACAAGGAGTAAGATTTGCTTGTATTTTCTGTACCAAGTTGGAAGGTCTAAACTCCCAACTACTTATACTAGGTGCATTAATGTGAACGTTATGCTAGCTAACTGGTTATGTGAAGCTTCATTAAACTGATTCATCCCCCCTCCCACCATAATACTGTCTATATCTAGGAAGATTGATACATTTTTTCTAGGTTTCAGATTGTGATCTTTCTTATTTCTACCTTGAGAAACCTGGGTGTTAAATTTAGCATCCTATGTACAAAGTATGTGCTGTATTGATCTTGTGAATGATAACCACAGGACAGTATATTAAGTCATTCATCTTTACATTTCTAGTTTATTATTAAGATGGAAAAATAAGCTTTTTCATTGTTCTTTGGCAGGAATATTGCTGTGATAGCACATTTAAATGTAGGAAGTATCTGTAGTTGATTGCTCTATTAACAAAAATTTTTTAAAAAATCAGCCCTAGAAATGCTAGTTAACTTATGAATAGCAAAAAACAGGACAGATAATGTTATTTAAAGTAATATATGCTCATATGAGCTTTCTACCTGGAATATAATTCTGTTGGTTTTATATTTTAACGGTATCTTTTGGGTTAGATTAAAATGGGCAATAAAGAACATGTAGCCATGTGACTAATATACACATTTTATACATCTACACAGAATTTTTAAATATGTAATTTGATGAACTTTAAGTATTTCAAAGATTAATACTGTTTGGAAAGTAGCTATATACCTCACCCCATAATTGTAACTTGTTAGAGCTTGTTCTGATTCCTACCATTGCTGTAGTCTTTTCTCAGTCACCACCCATATGCATGTAAATTTGTTATCAGACTGAATCCATATATACTTGTACATTGTTTGTCTCTGATAGCTCTATATTAGATTGGATTTTAGAAACATTGGCATAATAGCAGAGTTTAATGTGTGTGCCTTTCAGATGAAATTGTTATATCTTGAGTTTTGGAAATTACCTGAAGAATCTTGATAAGGAGTAAAACGGTAGTGTAAAGCTATACTTACCAGTATATATGCACATGTTTGAAATGAGATGGCAACCAAAGGTTTAAAACTTCTAATTTAGTTATTTTTAGTATATTAAAATAAAACCAAAATATTATGTTTTCCCTGCTCCAGTGGTGGGTTCTGGATTCCGTTACAACTGGTACGGTTGGAACGGCCCCGGCATCACCCACATGGATGCATGCGGCGTGCACATCCTTTGTACTTGCCTGCGACACTTCTGCAAGCCTCCGTGACGCTCCAGCTGCTCAGCGGAGCTTGCATAGGCATCGTATGCGCCATGCGTGTGCGTGGAAGCGCCAAAGGCTTAAAGGACAGGTAAGGAACTCGGGCAAGCGGGTGAGCCCTCTGGAGCACTGTACCGGAAAGGGAAGCTCCGGGCAAGCTCTGGTATGCCCGTACCGGAGCGTACTGCCTGTAATCCACCACTGCCCTGCGCCCTATACTTTCTCATTACCAATAACTTGACAAGGATTTCAAAAAAAAATCTAAGGAAGATCAATATTGCTCTTAACTTCATAGTATTGCTAATCTCTGAATTCTATTAATTTAATAGTAAATATATACCTACATATACATATGCACTTACATATAATCAGAAATTAATCCTGCTAATATTTGTGGCATTTATTCTCACTATGTAAGTGCATATAAAATTGTAGCCTAAATAGCTTAAACTATCATACCTGACTATTAATTGAAAACTGGTACTTTCAGTTCATATCATTACAAAATATATACATTATTTAAGCTTTGTGTGTTTCATGTCAAGATATAATCTGCCATGTCCTATTCTTTTTAAAATGTTTCTAAATATTAAAAAGCCAGGATGTTTTAAACTACATTCCATTGTAGTTTAATACTATTGTTTGTTAGCTGCAGAGTTGTCCATAAAAATGCTTGAGGAATAGGGTCTTATCCTACTTGAGATCCCTATTTATAGGTAGACAATTTTTTTGTGGAATTCATATGTTCCTTATCTCTATATATTACCTCCATCCATGAGATTCTCCAATCTTCTGTTACAGATTTCTTTAAATGAAAAGGAAATTGAAAGGGATTATACATTCATTTGATATTAGCAAGTTTGAAAATTCTGATCAGACCCTTATTTAGCCCTATATTTTTATGTGAGCTAATTTACGAACCTGGCCATTTGGATGGCCAGCCTGCCTTACTTAGAAATTGACACATAGCTCTTAAATCATAATGTAAAAACTAATACCAGTAGCTGAATGATACATATAGAATTTAAAGGAAAAAATGTATTCATTCTTTAAGTTGTGTCCAACTTTTCACAATCTCATAGATTAGGGGTGTCAAACTTGCGATGTATCATAACCTTTTCCCCTTTTGCTGAACCAGGGGTGAATGTGGCCAGTGTGTGATGCATCCAGTCCTTGGGCTGCAAGTTTGGCACCCCTGCCGTAGATCATAGAATGCCAGGCCCTCCTGCCCAAACTCAAAAGAAAAAACCCACATCTATATATGGATTACATGCTAGTAATTTTGGAAACTAATCTCATGTTTCTTGCACTTCAAATTCTGGCCAGGTGGTTTGGGTCTTTGGAATAAAATTTTAGTCTCACTGCTTTTACTCTCCTTTATTGCTTGCAAATTATTGGGCCAGGGGGAGTAAAGGGTTGTTGGTGGTTAGATATGGTGTTCATCATAGCATTTCTTTTTCTCCTGATGATAGCTCCATGGATATACCAGTGTACAGTAAGAACTGCTAAGGTTAAGGAACTAGTATTAAGGAAGCTGAATCAATCAGAGGTAGGTTGTTCCCATTTCAACCTGGTTTGGCCAAACCGGTAGTGGCGGTGCATGTGCAGAAGTGTTGTGCGCATGAGCACAAGCAAACCGGTAGTAAACTGGTTAACAACCCACTGCAGGAGTCAATATATTGCAGTGCTAAGATGTTGAAACAGGTTTGGGTAAAGCCAGGTTTACGTCCATCTTCAGTCACAAAAATCCACTGTGTGACCCAAGTCCAATGACTTTCTCCCATTCAGGTTACCTCAGGACAGGGATAAAATGGAGAACAATCCTTTCATAAGCTGATCCTAAAACTCAGAAGAAAGATGATACATACATATATAAATAAATACACCTGAGTGTACTAAAACAAATGGACACTTTTCACTTCCGAAATATTTGAAATTTTAGTTTTGTCTGTATGGAGAAATGATTTTTCCATTTTCAAAAATAAACTTTTTGAAAATTATTAGTTTTTTATGTGGACTATTTTTCCCTAGTATTCCTTTTCCTTTTAACTGATATATATCAACTTGGTCAACCGTGTTCTTTTCTTGCTATCATATACTTTCTTCTTCTCTTTCCCAAAAGAGAAGAATTGGTCAATTTGATCAGAAACACAACCTTGGAAATTCATTATTTTTATTAGTTTGGAAACCTGAATTTTCCCTTCTGTTCTGTGGATCTTTTTAAAACATGTTCTAGAATAAAAAGACATTCTAAAAGCCCAAACTGTTTTTCTCCTTATTCAGCTCATGGCTTCTTTAAAGAGGTGAATTTTTTGGGGGGAAGTGTCAGGATTTCTCTTTAAAGTGCTATTGGAAAAGGAATGTGAACTTATCTTGTGAAGATACCTGTCTTGCTTGCAATTAATGTCTTTATTTACAGGATTATGCTTTTGATATCCAAGCCACTATACAGTGTTTGATGAGTGTATTTATTTTGAGGTGTAAGAGTTTGATATATTGGATGAAAAATACCTCAATTTTTCTTAAGAATGGTAATTTTATATTTATTTTGTATTCACTTCTATTTTGCCTTTCTTTGAAAGAACTGATTGAATACAATTAAATGTGGTATAGGATAATGTATGTCATGGGGTTAAATTATTTGGCAAGAAACTTAATTCATGGAACTTAAAAATAGTACATATATTCCTCATTTAGCAACTGCCTTGTTCATCTGCAGTTACTACTGTAGTGAAAAAGTAACTTTATGACCAAGCTTTGCATTTGCAGCCTTCACAAGTCTGTAAAGCAAAGGAAAGCAGAGGTAAGATCATAAATTGCTTTGGATAGATCATAAATTTAATAAACACATTCGCTGTTTCACGTATCAATTATTTTATGACTTAGTTGTTAGTCTCAATTATGGTAGCTAAATGAGAGCTACCTCTAGTTTCCCTCCACTTCCCCCAGTTTTATTTACGAAGTCACCATTTATCATTTTATTCAGGCAACATAAGAAGATTATGGCTTTGTGAATGGCTAGTTCCTAAAAGTGTTGTGGCCCAATTTCTCATGTCTGAAAAATGCAAGAAAAATTTGGGTATTATTACTTTTATGTTGCAGAAGTATCACAACAAGCTTAGTGATATCTGAAAATAAGAGCTTAAAGATCTTAACAGCTAGATACTCTTTATTTCATTAGTATCAGGAATGTTTTTGTTTTCAAGGCTGCAGTGGGTATAAAACTCACAAATAAATTTAGGAATACAAATAGAAAATGCAAGATGTCCATTTTAGAAATAAGGGTTTTCTATGGCTGAATCTTTTTGCAGATAATAAAACTGCCAGATTACACAGGGTTATGCCTAAGTTTTATTGTGTGAATTCTAAACTATCAAGGTTGTTGGCCGAGTATGTCGTTAATGTTTGTTATTGTGTGGCCAAGCTTAAGGTTATTTTCAGAACTTAGTCTGAACCATTGTTCTTATAAGGTTTAGGATTAGTCCACTCACAGTAATTAAACAGCAATAGTTTATCCACTAAAAGCCTTGGAATGTATCCATTCACTGTAGATTTCAAGCAATAAATAGGGTTTTATACATTTATGTTAATAGCATCATTACAGTTGAATGACAATTATAGCATAAAGTGATCTAGATATCTAAATAATACTCTCTATTGCTTTGTCCTGTTTGGGATTTAAATGCTGCACCTTAAAATCCATCAAGTAAAATTTGCTCATGAAAGACATGTTCCTGACACTTTGCTAATTAGACTGGGAGTTAAAGGCTGCTTGCATTAGTTCCTTCCTGAAAATCTGATCCATATGTACTTTGAACGGCTGGCAAGGGAATGCTGAAGAAGAGAAAATTTCCTTTCCCTAGATATAAATAGGTTATTTTACAGTCAAACCCTAACTATTCTTCATTATTCTATATTGCGTTTTCTTTTTTTTTTAATAAATGAGATGACTTATCTGATCACCAAACAAAATCAAAATAGTTAAGTCCAGATGAGAACTTTCGATCCACCAGTTCTCATCAGTCCCAGTCAGTCTGACCAGGGGTCAGCAATGATGAAAATTAACATCTTGGGGGGGGGGCAGAAATATATGTTTGGCTGTTCTTCCTTAAATAAATATTGTCCTTATAGATTCAGCTTTTGAAGTTTTAGAAAAGGATTTTACAACTTAAATCTTACTATTTCCCTCCCGTATAGCAAATTCTGAATTTGAAGTTTCTGTGTCTGCAAGAAATATCCGAAGGTTACTGAGTTTCCAGCGGTACTTGAGATCTTCCCGTTTCTTCCGTGGTATTACTCTTCCAAATTCTTCAAACATTTTAGACGATGATTACAATGGACAAGCTAAGGTTTGTTTTTGCAGCTATCTTGTAACATTGCTCTAAAAGAAATAGTAATTTTTATTAAGGTATGCAAATAAATAAACAATTTTTGTTAACAGTTGATAATGTATCTGTTCCAGACTTGTAGAAGTGAAATTTCTGCTTATCTTCTCCCTCTGCAATTTGCCAGCTTTCATCAATTTATATAATATGCATTGTAATAAAAAAAAAATCTATAATTAAAAACAAGTAACCATAACTAAAACACTGAAAGTCAGCACTAACAACAAGTCAATGTAATAAAATATGCATAATGCATAAACTTAGGAGAAAACTGTCCAGAAAATCATGTTTAAGTATTTTCCTGAAGACCACCAAGGATCATTGGCTTGATTGCTGTTAGGCTATTGCAAAGGACACCCTCTGCAACAAAAGCAGGACCTTCGCCTTCTAGCTGTGCCTAGAAAAGTATCCACATAAAAATAGATCTAACTAGGTGGCGCATGGAAAGCAGTAGGCAAAAGCTTTGTCCATAGTAAGGTTTAGATGAGTTTGCTTTGTTTTAGAAATAGTTGATCATTTTAATATTGGTCTACTTAGGTTAAAAAAAAAGATATTTTGCTTTCATGAAAGAAAGCTGTTGGTGTAAGAAGGCAGTTGCAATTCTGCTGATCTATTAGTGAAGAATATGATTTGTTCTAGAACTTCTCAAGTCAAAACAATGATGTGGTCTCAGACTAGGCATATTGTTGCTTTTCTGATTACTATTCCTTTCAGAATCTGTATAGATAAATAACATTGCAGTAAGAATTATTCAGATATATAGCATTTGGAAAGAAGTGGTTTTTATTCGCAAATAAAATGTTGTTTTCTTTTGCTTTTCAGTGTATGCTAGAAAAAGTTGGGAACTGGAATTTTGATATCTTCCTTTTTGACAGGCTAACAAACGGTAAGATTCCATTTGTTACTTTAAAGATACTACTATAAAAACTGAGCAATTGCTGTATTTGCACTTAAACTCATTTAGATTGTTGGGCTACCAAAATAAATTGACTAATATTCTACTTCTTTCAGACATGAAATCAGGTAGCCTGGTAAGTTAAGTATTGAGCTTATAGAGTTGAAAATAAATTTTCTCTTTAAACTCATGTTGGCATTTTTCAGTTCACATGTAGGGTTGATAAGGGAGCATGTATACATGATTGTCTCCATGTCCTTGTGTGGGACAGGCTGTTGAAAAGGTGTTCATATGCACAATGGGAAAATGCTAAGAGAGTTTAAAAGCATATTCAGCTTAAAATTTATAAAATAATTTAATAGGCTGTTAAGTTAAAGGGAAGTCTAGAGAGTGTGTTCATAGCTCCAGTTATGCTTTAGCCTAATAAGTACAGGAATATCTCTCTAGGGATTTTATAGTAAGAAGTCTGTGGCTCAAGAAACTTGAAATGGCTAGTTCCTTCACTTTTTAAAATTCTGATCCCGTATTAAGGCAATCATGTATTAAGGATTGTGCAGAATGCGGTAAGGCAGAATTTAAGCTTGCATTCAGATTTACAGATGAACTACTTTGTACAAATATATTGTTTGCTTTATGCAGGATGTTCTGTATCAGTGATTTTCAAAGTTGGCAACTTTGCAACTTTGCAACTTTAAGATGTATAGACTTCAAATTCCCATTGGCTAAAGTGATCAACCAGTAATTCAGCCAATAAACAAATTGGTATGGGTGAATTCTGAATAAGTGGTTGGAATAGATATTTTTGGAAAAGTAGCAAATATGTGTAGGGGACTTCCTGTTTTGTGGTTGGTGAATAAATAAGTAAACTCTTTAACTATTGAGAGAGGAATCAGATAGAACTTCCAATTTCATCCTTGAAGGTAATTAATAATTTACAATCATTTGTAAGCTAGACTAATTCCCCTTTTATACTTGAGATAACAGGGAAGAATATTTTTCCATCACATTTTTAATTTGTTTCAATATTTCCTAATTTTATTTTGCTAACTGGACAAAAGTCTCACATCAAGTTAACTGCTAATTCACCTGGTTTAGTATTAGTGACAGGTAGTCCTTGATGTACAACAATTCACTTAGTTACAATGGCACTGAAAAATGTGATTTTTGACCTTTTTCACACAACTGTTGTAGCATTTCCATGATCATGTGATCAAAATTTAGATGCTTGACAACTGGCATGTATTTATGACGGCTGCAGTGTCCTGGGGTCATACAAACATTGTTTGCGACCTTCTGACAAGCAGTCAATGGAGAAGCTCAGTGGTGGGTTCCTACTGATTCGGCCCCGTTCGGCTGAGCCGGTAGTGGTATGGTGGCCTGGGTCGCTGGAACCAGCAACGGCCCAAGCCTGCCATGCCCCTGAACCGGTTCCCCGGTCTCTTTTGCCGTCGCCGGCATGTTTCTGCGCATGCAGAACTGTTTTCAGTCAATTGCCCATGTGCAGCAACATGTGGCATGCGTGCGAACAAAGCGACCTTCAAAACTGGCTTCCAATAGCAGAATTAATGGTGAATGCAGAAGTGAAATTGAAAATTGTGGTCACATGATTATTGTCATGGTGAGTCACTCAATGTGGTTTTTTGTCTAGCGACTGCAGCACATAACAACAGAGCTGCCCATCCCAGTTATGGTTGGTAAACAAGGGCTATCTGTAAAGGGATTGTTGAAAATTAATGGATTCTTTTTATAGTACGGGGTGATAGATTTCTGAATCACTAGCTGATATAAAAGCACTAAAAATTAGAAGTCTTAATTAAAACATTGAGAACTATATTCTAGTTACAGATACAAAGAAGAAATATGTGTGTTGTATAATAGAATTGTTTAAACAGACTTGTCTACTTCCTATTAAACATGGTTTCTTTGTGTATGTATTTTTTTAGGAAACAGTTTGGTGACATTAACTTTTCACCTGTTTAATCTTCATGGACTTATAGAATACTTCCAACTAGATACAATGAAGCTGCGCAGATTTTTAGGTAAAAACTTCCTAAGTTCCAACATTCCCATTAAGTGTTTTCTTTAAATGCATTTCATTAATTTGCGGCAATCCTTTTTAATAAAATGAGAAAAGTATCTATATTGTGGATTGATAACTCTGTGTGAATATTGTCCAACTTGAGAAAAGAAAAAAAAATACCTATGAAAATAGGGAAACTAAACAAAAAAATTAGATGATTGTGTAATCCTGGATATTTCTATATAGTGATTTCCTAGGTGTGTCGCAATATATTTGGCAGATTTTACAGGTAAATTCATCCTATGAAGATAAAAAAATGTTTTTTTTAAAAGTAGTTTGCAAAATATTAATGAGGAATTGGAAGACCTTGTCATAGTGGTTGTTAATAACGCTGGCAAGTACCTAGATTACCTCTCTTCTGCCTTAATTGCAGAGCAATTCAAATAACTGCAGGTACATTAAGGTGACCAGCATTTTCCAGTACTGTAATATTGAAGAAGTGATTAGAAAAACAGTAAAACCCACAACTGAAGAAATTCTGGATGTTTTGTAGCACTTGTGCTAAATAGTACAAAATGAAACACTTTGCTAGAAAGCCTCTGTGGTAATGTTGCACTTAAATCTGCATATAAATGTATGTTGTATACTGGCATCCTCTGGTAAATTAGTCACTGAAAAATGCAGGATTATACAAGTCAAATAAATTACGCAAAAACTTCCTTGAGGTAGATACTGTACTGAGTGACTACATGAAACATTTGCAGCAATATGGAAACAGCTGTTTTTTTACTGTCTTCTGGGATATAGCTTGTCTTTTTGAATACGTTGAGATTTCCTGATAATCTCTTGTCTGAAGGTTTAACCATGGCTCACTGTGCTTGGTTTTGGTTAGATGCCAAGTATAGCAAAACAATACATTCGTGATTATAACAAGTTAAAAATCTGTTTTGGGCATTTATTGTCAGTATGCATTAGGGGTGGGTTCCTGCCAGTTCTAACCTCTTCTATAGAAGAGGTTCCACAAATCTACAGTGCCGTTTAGAACCGGTTCCAGCTCCCTTCCCCCGCCCGTCAGCATATCATCAAGATGAAGAGCGAGAGAAGGAATTCTGGGAGTTGAAGTCCACAAGTCTTAAAGCTGTCAAGTTTGGACACCTCTGGGGTTTTTTCCCCTAAAGGATTAGGGGTGCAAGGGTCTTGTAACTTGACAGCTTTAAGACTTGCGTGCTTCAAATGCCAGAGTTTCTGAGCCAACATTTTGGTTGCTAAGCAAGAGCATTGTTAAGTGAGTTTCACCACATTTTACAAGTTGGCTACGCCTACCCGGTCACATGGCTGGCAAGCCACTCCCACCCGGTCACATGGCCAGCAAGCCATTCCCACAGCCACACCTACAGAAGAGGTTCTAAAAATTTTTGAAATCCACCACTAGTATGCAGCCCCTGAATGTGACATTATTTTCCTCTAACTCCTCTCCCCCCTCCAATGAAATGTTCTGTGGTTCATAACTTGCTGTAAGGAGAAAAAACTGCTTGCTTTTATGGGCATAAAGTCAATGGAGCAGCATTTCTAATAATCAGTATTCATTTTAGCTTGGATATTATCATTTTAGATTGATATTGGCAATGCTTTTCTGAATTTTCTGCTGTTCAGTTTTATTTAGACAGTATTGGAGTTTTTCATGTTTATGTCTACAACAGTCAATAGCTAGTGATATTTAAAATCATTGCCATATTTATTACAGGCTTAGAAACATTAATATGCCAGGCAATTTCCTAATTTTTTTCCAATTTGAATTTTTAAAATGAATAGAAATCTTATTTTCTAGAGATGGCAAGCATGTTTAGAAATCTCTGAAAGTTTTAAAGGTTGCCTTCATTTGAATTTTTCTGCTAAACCATTGTTGAAGTTTATCACATTTTATATTATATCTATTGTCATTTTAATTGATATGAATCAAGAACAGAAGGGAATATTTTGGGGTTATGTCTTTCTTCTTTTCCTCCACACATTAATACTTACTTTCACTCGTAGTAATGGTTCAAGAAGATTATCACAGCCACAACCCATACCACAATGCAGTTCATGCTGCTGATGTGACTCAGGCCATGCACTGTTATTTAAACGAACCCAAGGTAAAAGAAAAAACAGTCCTGTCATTAATTATTTTAATGTATTTATAACATTTTGTAATTGCTATTACAAAAGAAATTGATGACTAGTGGCAGTAGTAACATTAAGAAAAAGATAATATAGACTTTAATTGGTTTTTTTAAAGAGCTTGTTTTATGTCATAGATTATTTTTTATATAATTTCCTGCAGATATATTGAGTATAGTGGTTGGAGTTTTTGGAGTATTTTCAGTACAAATTGGGAGGGATCCAATTGGGAAAAGTTCTTGTAATACTTTTGAAACTTTTAAGAATGTCGAAATCAGGATTGTATCAATTATGGGAGATTGAATATTTGTAAAGAAAAAAACTAACCAATACTTATTGTTTCAATATTACTAGCCCTAGAATTAAAAAAAAAACACCAAAGAATTCTGTGAACTAACTAAAATGCAATCAAAGTGAGAAATAACTTGATGCCATAGTTAAACTGTTGGAAATGGTAGCCACATTTTTGGGAAGTATCAGTAATAGATATTCATATGGTCATAATTTATATATTGCAGCTTTTCCAATCTCTAACTCCATGGGATATTCTGCTCAGTTTAATTGCAGCTGCCACTCATGATTTGGATCATCCAGGTGTTAATCAGCCTTTTCTTATTAAAACAAACCATTATTTAGCAACTTTATACAAGGTAAGTAGAAGATGAAGACTTCTGTCTTTTAATGGGATCTGACTAGCAGTGATTGATCAGGAAAAGAATCTTGACGCCATAGTACACAGCTTGAAGAAAATGTCAAATCAGCAGGCAGTTGCTATTAAAAAAAAAGCAGTCCGTGTTTGGAATTATTAGGAAGGGAGCTGAAAATAGAACTGTGGATATAATGCTACCCTTAAAAATTACATTGAGGTTGCACTTGTTTTATATAATTTTGATTATTTCATCTTATGAGGTAATGTATAGTTTTAATCACTGCATCTTAAGAAAAAGTGCAAAAAAGAGCAACCAAAGTAATTAATAAGAGTCACGGTGGCACAGTGGTTAGAGTGCAGTACCGCAGGCTAATACTGCCGGCTGCCTAAAATTTGGCAGTTCATATCTCCCCAGGTTCAAGGTTGACTAAGCCTTCCCTCCTTCTGAGGTGAGTAAAATGAGGACCCAGATTGTTGGGGGCAATATGCTGACTCTGTAAACCGCTTAGAGAGTGTTGTAAAGCACTGTAAAGCAGTATATAAGTCTAAGTGCTAATGTTAGAGTAGCACAGTGCAAGAAAAAAATTACGGCCGTTCAGCGTGGAATATAAAGATGAAGGGGAGATACGATAAAAAATACATAAAATCATCATGGCATAGTTAACATGAAGAGAAAGAACATTTTCTCATTCAATGTTAGAAGCCAAGACTATATACTGAAACCAAATGCAGGGATATTGGACTGACAGAAGGAGTTTGTGACACCTATTTTTAAAACCAGCCCATTTTGATGGTTTTAAAAGTAGCCTGGATAGATTTATGGAGAAACAATATTGTCAGTAGCTATTAATACTGATGAATGTTTATTACTCTTGAATCAAGGGCAGCATGTGTTACCTACTGTTAATTGGGAGAGGGGAGGAGGTGTGTTTCATACAGTCCATGGTTGGTGATACAGAATGCTGAAGTGGATCAACTTATGAACTGATCTAATAACCTTTTTATGTTCTATTCAAAAGAATTAAAGCGTTTAATAAAGTGTGTAAAGAATTCACGATACACTTTTTTAAAAAAGAAATGATCATTTCTGTGGATTTTTTTTTTTTAATCCAAGTACAAAAAATAGCGCCTGAAAGTTCTGGCACAAGGTGATAGTAGCAGATATATAATCAGTCTGGCTACTTAAAAAAAAAATCCCTACTTAAATAAAATAGTCTTTATTATTATTCGAAAGTGGGCAGAGAAGATGTTTTGGTAATCCTAACGATCTTGCATCTGAACAGTTGCCTGCCTTTTCAGCTATTAGCAAAACCCAGGAAAGCATGTTTACACTGGAATAAAGCATGCTCTGGTTCTTATCTGGGCTATGGGAGAAATGCTATTCTTCAAGTTAAAAATCAGCTGAATAATTGAGTAATTGGTGACGCCAATAAAGAGAAGTCAGGAAAGAAATGTGTGGTTGATAAAAATGGCTGATTTATCCTGGAAAATTAATAGGATTGTGTTCCCTTCTTTAAAAATCAGTATAATATGTTGCGTGTTATATGTAGCTCAGGATTCAAAGAATGTATAATACCAATAATCTTTTATTTAATTTCAGAATACCTCAGTATTAGAAAATCACCACTGGCGATCTGCAGTGGGGTTATTGAGAGAGTCTGGATTATTTGCACATATGTCACTAGAAAGCAGGTATTTATCAGATTTGCAAAAAAACGTAATTTTTACAGAATGGAGAATACATTACAGAATAAATGATTTAAAATGGATAATATTGTAATAAAAGGTAGTTGTACTTTTAAAAAAAATGCATTATAATTCCGAATGCAATTTTACATTCCCATAAATAAGGCTAAATGCAGGTGACTTTCACAACACTCTCATTCAGAGTGTTCAAATTTGCATTGAATTAATGGTACTTAGGACTGAGTTCCCAAAAGTTTCAGCTGTCACAACATCCTTCTAGTCACATGATCACAGTTCAGTTGCTTAGCAACTCATTTGCAAGTACAATGTCCCATGATCATGTGACTGCCATCTGTAAATTTTAGTGCTTGCTTTGCACAAGCAGAGTCAATGGAGAAATTGGCATAAGGTCACAAATGCTTGATTATCATGTGGGATGTGCGTGGCAGTGGCAACCAAAAGTGCTGGAACTGCTGTTGCTAAATGGTGTGATCATGTGATGTTACACTTGAAACACCCAATTCCAGTCCCAATTGCTATTGTTAACAGAGGACTATCTAAGAAAAATGAATGAACAATAATTCTTGATTCATGGTACTTTCATCTATACTACCATTGTTTTTAATGATGTAGAAAGTTATAGTCTAAATATCTAGATAATTTGGATTAACTTTCCCAAACTGCATTGCTAATCCCAAACATTTGGAAGGCACCTATAGATAGACAGAACTTGATTGATCAATAGAATACAATCAGTAAAAATGAACAACACAAGACTGTCCCCCAATAAAAAGAATTATTAGCAACCAAAGCTTACATGTAATACAGCAAAATCTTACTACTTTAGAGAAATAGATTTACCTTGATTATTTAACAAAGAGTACAGATAAAGCTTCAAGAGTGCCCTGGAAATTTAAATAAAAGAGAGGTAATCAAGTGGTGGCATATATTCCTGTAGAACAGGCAATGTAGAAGAACCTGGGCTGTGGTTTCTGTGGCACACATCACAATGGCAGTATCCGGTTTCCTATATTTTTCTTCAAAGACAGTGTGTGTGTGTGTGGGGGGGGTGAGGGTGGGCTTGAATGCACCTAGGGATCTGAGTTACATTTTTGAATTACTAAATTTAAATTCCATGTTTTTCAAACATAGCAAATTTATAATCAGTGTTGAGCTGAATATTGTGTAATGATTCATGTTTGCGTTTACCTACTAATTATTGCTTTGGATTTTTTTCCTATTATCTCCAATTTCAGGCAGCTGATGGAAAGCCAAATAGGGGCATTGATTCTCGCCACTGATATTAGCCGTCAGAATGAATATCTATCCCTGTTTCGTACCCATTTGGACAAAGAAGACTTATGCTTATTAGAGGAAGATCATCGGCATCTTGTCCTTCAGGTAATTTGCATGAATCTTAGATGGAAAAGAAATTATGGTAAACAGTATTCTTGTAATATATGGTTTGAAAAAGTCCTGATTCTTTACTTAAAAGTTTTTATAAAAATACAGTTTCCTGGGGCTGAAAGTTAAGGTCTCTTATTTGTTCCTATTGCAAATATAATACAACCAGGGACGTGCAGTCACTAGAGGCAAGGGAGGCGGGGCCTCACCAGTCTCCTGAGGGAAAGGAAAGAATTTTAAATAATTTTAAAAAAATAATTAAAGCTAGGGTAGTTGCTACCAGATTTCAAGTCACAGTGGCTTGGTGTCTGCTCTCAGTGTTAACTATAGGAGGAGGCCAGAGAACTCGGGGCCTCCTTTGCATAAGGAATTTTTCGCTTTTTAAAAGTTAAGAAAGGGTTAAAAAGCAAAAACTTTCATATGCAAAGGAGACACTGATTCTCCTGCCTCCTGATTGGGGAGCAGAGAATCATGCCTTATGAGCACGCTTACATTGAGCATGCTTACGTTGGGCGGACAAGAGGAGAGTTGAGAGAGTTTCCACAGCTGGAAAAGATATGGATCGGACGGAGGGAGGGGGGGGAATTCAAATTTATTGTAATTTAATTTGTAATTTTTTTTATTGTGAGGAGTGTGTGTGTGTGTGTTTCTTCACAGCGGTGGAGGCGGGGGTCAAGGCGGCGGAGCGTGGAGGCGGCAGGGACGTTCTCGCCGCTGTGTCACAACAGGCCAGGCATATCGTGTTTATGTCCGCCATAAACGCGAGACACCTGGCCTGTTGGACACAGTGGTGGCGGGAGGAGGAATGGGCTGGGTGGGCTGGCTGGCTGGGGAGGGGGGAGCCCTTTAAAGCCCTGCTGCCGCGTCTTCCCAGCAAGACTTCCTTTCGGTTCGCGGTTTCCCTTGCCTGCCTTAACCAAAGCTTGGCACCCTGCCTCTGCTTTCGCTCTCCCTCCCTCAGCTGTGCAGCAGCGTCGGCGGCAGCTCTCGGCTTACGGCAGCAGCGTCGCACAGGCTGTGGAAGGAGGAGGAGGAGGAGGGAACCAAAGAGAGGCTTTTACTGGGCCTGCACCCCACAGCCAGGACTGTCCTTGCACCTCAAGCCACATTTCTTCCTGCAAAGCCCTTCGGGCAACCCGAGAGTTCCGCCTGACGCCCAAAGGGCTTTGCAGGAAGAAACGCGGCTTGAGGCGCAAGGACGGTCATGGTTGTGGGGCGCAGGCCCAGTAAAAGCCTCTCTTTGGTTGGATGGATTTGCCTGGCTGGCTTTTTTCTTGAGACAGAGGACAGGAATCACCCCGAAGGGGGCTCCTCCACCCGCCCCCTCCCCTCTCCCCCTCCCCTCTCCCTCTCCCCCTCCTCCAAGTCCCCCCCATCTTCTGCCCCATAATGTTGGGCTCCTTCAGCCAGGGGGCGAGGGGTGCTGGGGACAGCTCCAGCCGCGATGAACGCCTTCGAAGAGCCTTCGCTGGATGGCTTGGATCTCTCGCTGACTCTCCATGAAAGCACCGAGATAGAAACAGCCCTCCTGAGCGGTAGGCAGATGGGGTAGGGGCGCCTCGCCCTCTCCTGGGGAGCCCTGGCCGGGGAAGAACCACCCTCCTCTGGCCCCGGGAGCATCAGGTCAGGAGGTTCCTCCGATGGGTCTCCCCCCCTCCTCCGCCCCCGACCGACTTCCTTTTCTGGGCTTTTTGCAAATGAGCGCCGGACGGAGCCGAATCTCTCTCTCTCTGTGTATGTGTGTATGTGATCGCAGGTTGCCCAATCCAGTTCCTCTCTCCGTAGTTTTGAACCAGGGAGGAACAGAATTGGGCAACCCGAGCTCCGCCTGACGCCCGAAGGGCTTTGCAGGAAGAAATGCAGCTTGAGGCTCTCTTTGGTTCCCTCCTCCTCCTTCCACAGCCTGCGTGACGCTGCCGCCATAGGCTGAGAGCTGCCGCCGCCGCTGCTGCACAGCTGAGGGAGGGAGAGCGAAAGCAGAGGCAGGGCGCCAAGCTTTAGTTAAGGCAGGCAAGGGAAACCACGAGCCGAAAGGAAGTCTTGCTGGGAAGACGCGGCAGCAGGGCTTTAAAGGGCTCCCCTCTCCCCAGCCAGCCAGCCCAGCCAGCCCATTCCTCTCCCTACCACCACTGTGTCCAACAGGCCAAGTTGCTGGGAGGAGAAAGTTTGGGCTGCAGAGCAGAGTTTGAACTGCCGAGTGATGTGCGGTGAGCTTCATGGCCGGTGAGGGTCCCGCTCTATGGTGGACGCAGCGCCGGGGCTTCGGCGGGGCTTTCGAGCTTGCCTCACCAGCCATGAAGCTCACCGCATGTCACTGAATACAACAGTATATGTTTTCCTATTCTGGCAGAACCATTTGATAGAAAGTGATATCTCCTCAATTTCTTGAATGTTCTGAAATTATTAGGCAGATATCAGAAGGAATCTATATTTTTCAAAACAAAAAATGTTGCGATAAGAGTTTTTTAAAAAAGCTTTAACCTTTTTAAAGTAAAATATTGAAGGAAAAAACCAATGCCTTTTCAGTTTTAATGATTTAGCTTAGGTTCAGCTAGGAAGCAGCTACATAGAATCAGAGATCTTGCCACAGTTCCTGTTCTGAATTTAATGCGTTTTACTACAGAAATTGGTTTGGACTTGTACATTTTTTGAACTTGTAAAGGCAAAATAATTTAATTATAAGTTAACAGGCAAGATGGCTGCCTCTTTTTCCTTTCAAATAATATAATTATTACATGATGGCAACATCTGACATTTCAGGTAAGACAATTCAATCAGGTGATATGATTGGTCTCAAAAATGAAGCCTTAAAAGGGTACAATATTTAAAATATTTTAGGGATTGCTATGTTTTATCAAAATAATAAACTAATTTATTATCAGAAGTAATGAAGGTCGATTGAACTGTACTAATGAATGATAATCACTCACATTTATACTATCATTTTCTCCCCCCCCCCCCCCCCCCCCCCCGTTTTCCTTTGAGCCTGTATGATTGAAATTTCTTCCCATAATGTGATAATTCTTTTATTTCCTTTAGTTTCTTAATTTACAATCTTTGGTTCATTTTATCCCATCCTCTCCCAGAAATTGTCTGCCATTGAAATAATGGAACACTGTGTTCCGTTTTAATTACAGGAAGTTCTATTTCAAAGTTTCCTATGTCCATTTTTATTGCAAATAGAATTTCATAGAATTCTATGGAAGGATAGCATTATATCAATTCTCCGCAAAGGATAATATATAAAGTCTCCCTGATGCTTAATTAATAATAATTAAAATGATAGTTATTTAAAACTTGCTGTAAGATGACTTAAGTTATATAATTTTAAGAAGTATGAATATTTCAATAATATTTCATTGTTACATTGATGTTGCACTAATTTCTGCCTTTCATCTTGAATGGATTTCCTTCTCATGTACATATTTGCCATACTCAAATGTAGTTAAATTCAAACTTTATTGTCATTGTACGTGTATACACAATTTACACATACAACGAAATTCATATAACACCCAGAGACCAGGCCCAACACACATAACAATCCCAAACACACCCCCATCCACCAAAAAAAAATTCCCTGCCCCTAAACCACCCAAGCATCCACACAACAGACCAAGTAGTGCTGTTCAATATGTACACTTCATTTAACTCTATGTACCTTATTGATCTAATTACTCATTATCATTTACTTTATCTTTTACTGTTATCTTGATTTTAGGATATTACATGGTAACTGTAAATTTAAGACAAACTAGAACTAAATAATGTGTTTATTTGTTTGCTAGATGGCATTGAAATGTGCTGATATTTGTAATCCCTGTCGGACCTGGGAGCTAAGCAAACAGTGGAGTGAAAAAGTAACTGAAGAATTTTTCAATCAAGGCAAGTAATGAGAAGTGAAGAATTATTACCATAGATTGTGAAACACTGATGGCTGTGGTGATTGCAAAGCAACCTAAGCTATTTGCAAGAGTTTCTATAAAGTTGGAATGGTTTCATTAAATTACTGTTGCTGGGATAATAAATCACTATTTTTTCTAGATCTTTTTTTATTTATTGTTTGGTTATCTCCCATCAGGTCTTTTTCAATCCTAGTGACCATACGTATAGATTTTCCAATCATTCTTTCAAGTCTCCCAATGATGCATTCATTATCATTGTAACTGACAACATCCACCTTGCTGCTAGTCATCCTATTCTTCTCTTTCCTTCTGTCTTTCCTAGCATTAGAGTGTTTTCCAGATAGCTGGATCTTCCATATTGTGTCTAGAGGAGGGTAATTTCAGTTATTTGTTCAAGTCAGAATTGTGGGTTGATTTGTTTGATGATCTATTGATTTGTTTTCTATGATATTCTCAGGAGTTTTCTTCAACACCTAAGTTCAAAGATGTCAATGTTCTTTCTATCCCGTTATTTTTAAAATGCCAACTTTTGCTTCCATAGCGTGTCATAGGGAATATCATGAGTTGCGTGATTCTGATCATTAGAGATATAGAGATTTTGTGGCATTTGAATTTCTTTTCCAAGGCTGATGCTATCCCTATTTCAATATCTTTATTCTCTGTTCTAAAGCTGAGCTAGCTGTTACCATTAGTTTGGTATTCTTTATATTTAATTTCAGTCCATTTTTTTCACTGTCTTCTTTTACCTTTAATATTGAGGCTTGCAAATCCCTTGCATTTTGGGGTATTAGGTTAATGCCATCAGTATAATGTATGTTACATCATGACGCTTCTATGTGATCTGTCCTGCATAATCATGAAAACCATTAATCATTAGTTTAGTTTTTCTATTTTATGCAAAAAGTCTCTAAGGGTTTTTCACTCAACAATAAACATTATGTTTTCTCTCTGAAGAAAGAAGTCACTTTGGCTATCTTGGCAAGTTTCATGTTCATCAATTATTCTGAGTTGTGGACAATGTGAAATTGCACATAAAATAATCTCACTGCAGTCATCATATACACAAATAGAATCTGATGATTCTTTTGCAATTGTTTATCCATCACCCCCAACAGAAAGGCTTGGACTCAATATTATATTAATCTCTTGGAAAAATTTCCTTTCTTTAGATTTTCCTTTATTTTCTTCAGATAGAAGTCATTCCTTTTATACAAAGTTGGAATAGAAATTGATGAAATGCTTTTTGTTAGGCTTTTTTGTATTAGTGATATCCACTAATTCAGTATCTTCCTCTTGTAGTTTCAAAATCATTTTCTTCTCTCTTTTTTCATAATTTATATGTCTGGTTTCCCTGGTTTGTTTGCAAACTCATGTTTTTCCTTTACTTAATTCATTTTATTTCAATTTCTCTTATGTTAATATAGATAATTGTCATTGCAAAAGCTTAATTTGTTGCAAAATACTTACCTTTTCTGGAAATTTCTTCATTTCTTCTGTTTATCTCATCCAAAATTGCTTCTGTTTTGACTCCTTTTGAATTCATTATTGTGTTCTCTAAAATAACCTCTAATAAAATATTTATTTGGGTCATAAACCATTCTTAAATTAGTACCTTTATTGAAATTATTTACAACTGTCCACCATTGTTTCTTTCTGTGGTACATTTCACTTATAGGTAGTCCTCAATTTAGGACTATTTACTTAATGACAATTTGAATTAATGATAGCCTCTGAAAAGATAGAAATTTTGGTTGTAAGTTGGTTATCTGTAGTCTCCATCTAAAAGAATTAGATTTTGTTTTATAAACCAACCTCACAGGATTATGAGTCAAAGGATTTTTAGTAGTATCTCTACTTTAGAAAACTTAGTGGCCAAATTCTTTGAAATCCAAATCATGTATAGGAACTCATTATTACCTCAAATTTTATGTGGTACTTTCCTTGGAAAATAGTGATTTTTCTTTATTCAGTTTGGCTATCAAAATAACATGTACAAATAGGTCATGTATCTCTCCCCCCCCTCCCCCATTATATTAGATAGCACGAGATGTTCATGCATATGACTGGAGAGTGTTGCTTTCTGTTTTCATGGAAAAATATTTTTGTAATAAATTGTAAGTTTATTTTAAGAGTACACACAGCAGTATCTGTGTATCCTCCTAAACGCTCCAAAATCTTTCAGCTAATTTTTTGGTAAGTATGGGTCTGGGGTTCCATGGACTTTATCTAGCTGATAGGGCTGAATTTATAATAACAGTTGTATTAGGTGTAGTATACAGGTAGTCTTTGGGTTACAACTACTTGTTCAGTGACTGTTCAAAGTTACAGTGGCACTCAGTGAGGGTACTTATGACTGGTCCTCAAAGCTCCAGCTGTTGCAGCATAATGAAACATTGAGCACTGAACAGCTGGTTTCACTTTCACAGTAGAACTTTGTTTTCTTCACTTCATTCATTGCTTTCAGTTGCTCATTCTGCGCTGTAAGTCCCCAAGTGTCTGCTGTAGATTTTGGAGGTGTGGGAAAATATTTTATGACATATTGTGGATAATAGATGATTAAAACAATATTCTGTTATAGGAGACATTGAGAAAAAATACTGCTTAGGTGTGAGTCCACTATGTGATCGACAGACAGAAACAGTTGCCAACATCCAGATTGGTAATTACTGATTTATGTGGAAAATAGTCATAATTTTTATTAATATATAATACGGATCTAGAAATGAATTGTCTGAATAATTTAAAAACAAGTTTTTTTTTCTTTTATTGTAGTGTATTTAATGTTCCTTGAATTATGCTCATTGACTTTAAAGTTTCTGTGGTCATGAAACAGGATTTCTTTTATCTATCCCTTATAATTTGCCTGAAATACTGTTAAATTGCTTTTTGAAATGATCTTAAAATTTCAGTCTAATTTTGATTTGATACATATTTATAGTAGTTTTAAATTTATAACTGAGAAAATAAGACTTTACAATAACAGCTCAGCCAAATTTAAACCAATTTCTTTATTAATACTTTACATTTGTTTTAGAAATGAAATATTTTTATTATTTTTTCCCCTAATACAAAATACAAATAGAAATAAAGACATTGGATAAAAGGGTGGGAAAGGGAAAAGAAATGTTTCGATAGGTTTGCATGCTCCATTCTGATCTTCATGGTTTAAATTAATCATAATATGTGTTTGGTGGCCAACTTCAATATACTATGATACATACTACAGTTATATTTAGATTTCAGCCATAAATTGGAAACTCTTTTCTAGTTACATAGTTCAAGAATGACTGTTATTTGCAATTAATATTTGTCTATCTCAATCATGATGACTTTGATCTTGTGCTAGATCTTTGGGAAGATGACTCTGCTTTAGTCTAAATATTGGGTGCACCTATTGATCTGAATGTATGTAATCTGTGGCCAGTTTGTACAGTATGGCATGTTGTAAAGTAAAACTAACTCCATAGAAAGAATGATAAAACTGTTTCTCAAGAACTATATCATTATATTTACAAATTTATTTTATTCACCATATACATTTCATTTGCTCAGTAATATGCAGGTGCTGTGCAGTACAATAAAAACCATGAAATACTGAACAATTCTTAAAATGTACAGTGTTGTGGAGTAGGGTTTTTTGATATTCAAGTGATAACTTCTTTTTTCTTTCTAGGTTTCATGACCTATTTGGTGGAACCATTATTTGCAGAATGGGCTCGTTTTTCAAACACCAAGTTGTCTCAAACTATGCTTGGCCACATGGGACTGAATAAAGCTAGTTGGAAAGGTATTCAGAGAGAACAATCTAGCAGCGGTGATGATACTGATGCTGCATGTGAGGAAACAGACTCTGATGTAGTACCTCAGGAACACCAATTATCCTGACCTCAGGATCTGCTTAACAAACTGCTCTTCCTTGGTACCTACAGACCAGTGTTGGAGGATAAATTCTGTCTTGACTGCCAAGGTTTCAGTGTAAACAATGCCAGCATTATTTATTTCCAATTGTTTCCTTTGAGAAATCATTTGAAACTGGTTTTCAGTTACAAGACCTGAATACAGAGCAATATGCATATGCCTCGGTTGGCTTCTGCATGGAACCTTGAATATGCAACCCTGAGAAAGAATACAAGTCTTGACAGGGAAAGTTCAAGATTTGTTATGTATGTGCCACATTATTTGGTTTTTTTAAAAGGAGATTTGACATAAGGCCTTCAAAACTGCCACATGACATGGATGATTCTCTCTTCCTGGAATTTAGCAGGACTCCATTCTATCCTTGTCCAAAACGTGGAAATGTGAAGTGCCCATACTTGGCTGCCTTGGGCAAGAACTGATGTTTACACACAGACTTTGAAACTGTAGATTCAAAAATAACCTTTCTGCATGGCTGTGAAAGAACCACTGTTTTTTTTTTAAATTATCAAATCTGAAACTGCAGCTCATTTTTCTCTTAGTAAGAGAAGTCCGCCGTGGGTTACAAATTTGGCTGTGCATTAGGAATGGAACATTTAACATAAAGCACAGCCATGTTTTACTCCAGAGTATTGGAATGCAATATAGCAAGCAGAAATACTTCTGAATTTGGGGAAGGGAGGTGGGATGGAGGAGAGGATGATCTTCAAATTATGTTAAGATTCTATGGTGAAAACATTTGCATGTTGTTTTTGCTATTGTACACTTGAACTGCACATGCAACAAAAAAGGTGGAATGACTACCAGAAACAGCTCAGGGTATTGCCAGTCTGAAATAAAGTGGGATGGAAAGCATGTCCTTCATAACAAGGGTACAAAATGCCCCTTACGCTGCAGAGTGAGAGTGTGTGTGTGTGAATGTGAGACTGAATGAGTGAGTGAGAGAGAGAGAGAGAGAATATGAGTGCTTGGGATTGGGGAAAAGGGAAAATGGAAAGGAGTCAAAAGGCATTTTTTAATTTATTCTTTTTAGAATGTGATATTTTCATGAGCAGCCATGGGGGGAGGGGAACTGATAGGTTGTTACAGCTGCCTTAAACTATGCACAAAGCTAAGTGACCAAATTTTGTTGATTGAAAAAGTGCATTGTTTACTTATTCCCTCCCTCTACTGAAATGTTACCCATCCTGGGTTTTTTTGATGTGAAAAGAAGAAATGTTTTTAAGGACAAATTTTAAGGACTAATTTTTAATCTTCAAGCATTCCTTTTTTTGTAAGTTTTAAGTTTCAAGTACTGTAAGCACAACTGTAATCTATTTTGAGAAACTGGTGCTTTAATTTTGTTCATTTGTATTTTCCTTGTTTTTACTGTAAAGACTGTTTTGTTCTGTTTACAATTTGCAACAGCCATTTTTGGGAGAGAGCTTCAGTGTAAAGCCATTTCTTAAAGGCTTTGCCATCCTCATGTTAATGTGCCTGTTGCTGTTAATCTTTGATTAATAATAAAAACTTTTCACATTATCTGGAGTCTAGTTTGAAAGGTGCAGAAATAATCAAGATCACGTTAATCAGAGAATTTCTTTCTTAGTGGCTTTGACTCTTAAGAGCTTCTTGTTTTGTAGATGTTTTCTTTGTGGTGCCTACACAGCAAATATGCAGCACTTGAACCAAACTGTTCAAGGAAAATCTTTAGTGGGAAGCATATCCTAGGGCCCAAATTCCTAGTTGTGGGTTCAGTTATCACTTCAGTCTCTTTTCCACTACAGAATCTGTGCCAGGAGCCTTTTCTCTTATCAACTCAGGTACACTATAGGTGTTTCAGGGATAGGAATATGAGAGGGGAAGATCCGGTTCTATGCCATCATTAGCCATGAAAGCTTACTAGGTGATTTTGGGACAGTCACTCTTCATCAGCCCAAACTTTGAGGATTGCTGTTATGGAAAACTAAGAAGCCTTGTATTGTAACAAGTCATAACCCTATAAAAACCTACCAGTAGTTTGCCTTGAGGGTTTTTTTCTCTCTTCATTTTTCATTATTTCTTAGTTTGCTTTTCTAATCACAAATTAATTTCTCTGGTATCTTTGTAGTTATCGACTTTGATTAGAAGGCGAGACTATAGTGCTCATTTGGTAATTATATGGCCTTTTCTTGGGGAACCTAACACTAAGGTTGTGAAATAACCTTTTTTGCAAATATATTAATATGGTGGCCAAATCCTATCCCTGATGGGTGTTCCTTGTCTCTCATATCCCTTAGGAAATGGTACATTGGCATTGTTTGCCTACAAATCAGGCCCATCAAAGCTGAGGATTTTAAGACTGCTGCTAGTATGGGAACTCTGAATTGCAGGGTCATTGTTCTCTTCATCTGATCCAGACATACAGTAGATATACAAAATTAAAAAAAAAAACATTTGCTATTAACCGCTGTGGTTCCACTTAGTTTCTTCAGTTCCAAACGATTTATGAAACTTTGCACTGGGCACAAAAATCTGGTTAGAAAGAAGGGATAAAAGCAGCTTCCACTCTATTCGGTGGGTTCAACTTGGGAGTGCCCCATAATTTCTATTGATTGAAATGCAGCGATCTTTTATTCTCCTCTGCTCGTCATTAAGTAGACTGCTAAAATTTTGTGCTTTGCCTGGTCTTTGAAAAAGAACTTCAAGACTCCTCAATTGCATGTAGATGATGTCTAAAACCTCCTTTCTGTTCTTCAGATTTTCACTCTTGGCACTGTTTTAATTTGCACAACCTTTTGGCAGATTCCAAATCTTGTGACCATAGCTTTCTACTATGACTGCTATCTCATTAGCAACTGCCTCCTTTCTGGTGTTCCTGGGGAACTTATTTTCTTCAGTCTTAGTGTTTCTGATTTCACTCTGAGACCTGCTAACAGTCATGACACAATTATGATTCTTCCAAGTTGTATCAGCCATCTGAGACAGTACAGAAAATGTCTGGCCCACTTGTGGTCTTGAGCAAAACCTCAGCACTACTCAGCAATCTTTATGTGGATTTCATTCCAGTCTTTTAATGTAATTTGTCCCTTTCTTTGCTGTTGTATGATACTAATGGTACCATCTCTATAGTGCAGGATCTTTTAGAGACACATCATCTATCCTGTCTTTTGAATACATCAAATTAATTATCAACCATAATTGGATAAATCTGCTTCAGAAACCACATTTTCCCTGCTTCCAGTTATCTAGGGTATGGCCATTCTTTCTCTGAATAAAATGCACTTCATGCAGAACAGATTTTTCATAAATTAAACATTAGGCATTGAGATTCACCAGTCTCTTTGTTTACTCAATCTGATATTCAAAATGGCTAATTCTACCGTAATATGCTAACATTGTTACAGCTGTTAACACCATTTAAATCTGCAAAATACTGATTATGGAAATAAGATACCCTGTCTCTTTTTTCCCCAAGTACCTCTCTTCAAACTTTTAATTATTGGGGACCTAGTATTTCTGAAAAGAGCAATGCCTCATACTGATAAGCAAGGACTCAACGGGACATAATGGGATATAACATCTTTTTTTAACTACAGCTCCTACTGCTAGGCTTGTATCGTTTCTTTGTGGAATGTTTTTTATTTAATCAACTTACAGGCTACCTCAACTACAATTGCAACTCATGGACCAATTTATTAATTTAAATTTAGTAAATTTATTACCAATTTATTAGAGAATAAGAATACAGTTGCTAACATTTTCTACTTGATCTCCTTGCCTAGATCAAGATTAGTAACTTCTTTGATTCTATGGCTACCTTTAATCTAAATCATGTTTTCAGTATCCATAGCAAATATTGTTCTTTGCACTATAACATTAAAGGTTGTAACAGAAATCTTTTTATTTACATAGCTTCAGCAGTGGTAACACCATACCATTGTAATGCACATAGTTAGTCCTCGATCTATGACAATTGAGAATTTAAGTCAGGGTAGTTGTTAAGTGAGTCATCCTGGTCATTAAGTGCATCATGTAGTAGTAAGTGTGATGCTTAATCACTGGGTGTTTTTGCCAGAAAATGGCAAAAAATTTGCAAAATGCAATCATAAATGTGAGCCAAGTTGCCAACAGCCTGAAATGTGATCACATGACCATGGGTTAGGGAGCAATGCAACATTTTGTGATGGCCTTTGAGGCCAACGTAACTTTGAATTAGTACTTAAGCAACAGTTACAAATTCCGGACTATCTATTCACACAAACAATTATTTTACAACACGACCCATCCATTTACATACATGAAGGTTGTCTTAAACAGCATAAATTAGCAGTAATAGATTAGGTTATGAAGTTGAAAATCTTTTGACTGATAGTGTGCTTAACTACCTTCCTCTCATTGGTCTGTTCCCACATCTTCCCATTTTATCTAAATAATTATTAGCAGGGACATGATTCATCTCTGTTGCTATACAAATCAGACTGGACAGTTTGAAAATATATTTCTTTTCTGGAGGAATTTTGTAGGATTAGCCAGGATTGGACATAACAATACCCAATCTGGCTAATCCTGCAAAACCTCCTAAAACAACAGTTCAGGTAAGACTGTCATTTTCTGGAGGAATTTTGCAGGATTAGCCAGGATTGGGTATTGTTATGTCCAATCCTGGCTAATCCTGCAAAACCTCCTAAAACAACAGTTCAGGTAAGACCAACTGTTAATTTGCAAATAATGAATCAGCCACAATTTGGAATTTTGAGCTGTTGGAACATTTGAAGCAGCTGTTCCAAGGTTAAAACACTTTCCGTATCCCCTATTTTTAAAACTATTTTTTCCAGACTAAAGCAAACCTGATTTAGAATTCATCAGATACAGGTTCTATCTTTAAATATATCCAATCCTTTTAATGCATGAATCTTGTTCAAAATTTTATTTGCTTTAGATGTTCTTGGACCCCGTTGTGCAATATTCTTCGTTCAAGCATCAAAAAATGGCCAGACTAATGTAATATATATTATACTGTTTTTTAAATTTTGAACAGTGTTGGAAAAGTTTAAAAATACTGATGTAACTATATGATAATAAACATTAAAGTATCTGGGAGCAATTTTACCTGATCAAATTAAAAACATTTTCATATTTGAACAAATTTCAAAATGAAAGCTTTCAAGCATTTCATGACATTTAGCTTAAATTTGCTCAATCTCATTCGTAGATAAAGCACATTTCCTTGTCACACTGAATCATTCAGCAGTTTGCAAATACTGCACAAGATGACAAAATAATGACAAAATATTCTGTTCAAGAAGTAAAATATTTTACTCAGCAGGAAAGCTGGTCTTCAATGTTTTTGTTTTTTCCAATCTCAAATTATTTTCTAACTTATTTGACAGTTATTATCTGCAATTCAGTTCAACAAGAGCTTATGAATAAGCAGGTCTGAAGGTCTATGAAGGAGGTCAACAATGCTAACTATTAAGTTTCATTAGTAGCTGTTGATATGCTCATTATATGTGCATAGAATGAATGTGCAATTATAGTGTTTCATCCTATCTAAAAACAAGATCAAGCTTTGGCTAGTTTCTTCTATATAAATATACCTCCAATGCAGCATTTGCTTTAAATTTACCAATTTTGCTGAATAATAAAATTCTTAAGTCTTGTTACCTTCACCCTATAGAAAGAAAAGAGGCTCCAGTGAAGTCTACTTCAAGTTCAAAATGAGATGTCAATACAGGCAAAATATGTCCTGCTATTATATTCCAATTATTACATCAGAGCTATAATTTAAACTATAATTGCATTCACATGTTTAAGAGTAACATTTATAACTTAGTGTTAGCCAAATGCAGCATGTACATAAATACTAAAACCTGTGCTAGAACATGGTAATTTTTTCATTTATAAACTTGTTCATGGAAGCAAGGCACATAACTCAGTATTGTAAAATTATAAATCTAATTTTCAAAACTGTTGAGACAGTCCTTTTATACTGAAGCATGATTTTTCTATTTAACAATTTTCAATTAGATTCTTCATTTTTCCTGTAGGTTTCAGCAGGTGTGGGCCAAACTGTGAAAAGAAAAAGAAAGTATAAACTAAAGGAAAAAAATCCATGTATTTCCCCCCCTTTCAATGTGTGTATATAATGAGCTGGACTTTTTACTGACCAGCAGTTCATGCCTACTACTAAAACACCTAGATCAACAGCTGGGAAATTCTACAATTTTAAGTCCATGCCTTTTAAATGTGCCAAGTTTGAAATACATTGCTTTAGATTCTATTAGTGGGAGCACTAAATACACCAGAATGAAAGGAACTTTCCCGGACATGTTGCTCCTTTAACTCAAGGAATGGAAAACCAATCATAAATATTGGGACTGATAATAAGCCATTGTTAAAAATATGAGTGGAGGTTAGTCAATCTCTGAGATGAGGCATTCTGGAGATCTCTAGTCCTGAATTTATGTAAATTAAGATGTAGCTTGTCTTAGCCTAAAGTATGAACATAACCTTGGTGGCTTGTAAACTGGCTGATGCCTGATGTTAGTATAACCATTCCACACCATGGCTCAGCACAACATACAAACTTTTGACCAAGCACTTACCAGATTTGTTTCAGAAGTTGAAATCTGTTTATCACTTTCACTTGAACTGTCACTACGGTATCGATATGCAAATTTCTTTTTAAGAGCTTCAGCTATTACTGCAGCAGGATCTGTTGGATCAGCAGTTTTCCTTATAGTGCTTTCCTCCGGCCTTCAAAAGAATAAGGTAAGGCTTTGACCCACAGACTTTGAATGATGCAAAATACATGTGCCATTTTCACCAATGAACTTTTTTTTGCTTTCACACTTCAATGTCTTTCGTAACGACTCTAGTGATTTGATTAACTACCCCAGGAAAGTCAACACTGTAAATCCATCACAGTCACGTGGCAAGAGTCACTTGGTTATGTGGTTACAGGTTCCAATATACTCTTTAAAATGGCTGTTTGAAAACCAAACTATGAACTTTAATCATGTGAATCAAGCAAACAAATGATTATCTCATCTCTATCTCTGCTTAGAAATAATCAAAATATTGCACTTCTTCCCTGCAATCCTTTCTCTAATAAGTAAAGGGGAAAATGTACCTTTTCACTGAGCGCAGCTTTACATTGTTCATGTCTTTCAGAATATCTAGCATGTTTGGCATTTCAAGCTTCTTTGGATCACCATCTATCAGAGTTGTGCCAGAATTTATTCTTTTGCCTTTGCGCTCTTTAATAAGGTCAATGGCAGAAACACTCTGCTGAAGTGGTGGTGGCGGCGGTGGTAGGGGTGGAGGCGGTGGCGGTGGTGGTGACGGTAAGTCAGAAAGGGATGCAGAAGAACCTATTCCAGCTGTAAGAACAATGTACATTTAAACATGCTGCAAATATGTTTAATAATTTTTTTAAAAAAATATACCCATTATTGTGATTATCAAATAGAATCAGCACTGAATTGCTATCACCTAACACTATGTTCCCTCTCTGTTCCCTGGCAGTTTCCATTTTTAACACAAAATATAATGAAAAAGGTGATATTTCTTTTAAGGAAATATAGCTTGGCTGTAAATGGTTATACTGACCCCAGCACTGAAGCAGCTTTCTAGTGTATGGAATTTGTTTATTACTTTTCTGTAGAGCTAAACAAAAAAAACTTCTGTTTACAAACATAGTTTATTATGTTTTCTATTCCTGTTTCCTGCCTAGAGATATAGGAGTTAAGATTGATAGCTGTATGAATTTGTTAACTAAATATAAAAACATTTTAAACACAGAAATATCATAAAGCAATGGAGAAAATAATAACTATTTTTAGTTTTTGTAGTTTAGTTATTTTTAGATAACAGTTCTAAAGGCCAATGAAGGTGCCAGCCTAATCTCAAAAGGGAAACCATTATATGAGGGCTGTAAAATAGAAAACCAAGGCCCATAAACCCTGGTCCCTTTTACTTTCTACACATGGTAGACCATTAAAAGATACTGGGAAAATTTCACCATGAACAGGTTGATCAATTTCATTTCTACAGGGAAAAGGTGGTTTTTAAAAGTATCCTGCTGCCAAAGCATATATGGCTTTATAGGTTAATATACCCCACCCCCCAGCACTTTGAACTTACTGCTATTCAATCATGAACGAAACAGGAAAATAACATTTCATTGTTGGGTAAAAGGAAAATTGGAAACACAGGCAAAAAATTATGTGTGTCAACTGAACCTTTCACAAAATTGTTTTTAGATACTTTATAAGAACAGTCACATGATAAGTCTCATTTTAAGATCTTCCAATCAAAATCTTTACGATTAGCAAAAGTTTGTAATACAAATCCCAAGATCACCTTCACTCTGATTGTCTAATGTAACTTTGCCCAACCTATTACTAGTATTACTAGTATTATTCTTTCCAGTGCACCAGATTACGCTTTTCATCACATGCACTCAGCCAAGTATGCTGGCTTACAATCATGGGTGCTATCATCTACCACAAAGGGAAAGCAACAGGTTGTGGAAGGCAGGCAAAAGATCATATGTGCAGAAGGGGACAGATAGAGAAGTATGCCATTCCAGATCTTTCATGTCAAGTTAAAGACTACCACAACTAATTTTCTAAATGTCGTAATTTATACACCAAGGATATTTGCATCTGAATCTAGTATTTTTTTGACTAAAGGCATAGCACTTAAAGCTTACTAACATTGAGGAATGGGCAATTTGATACCTGCTGCCAAATTTTGTTCTTGTAGGCTCACAATTTTGGCTATTTGTGCTCTTAAATTAGCAAGCTCATTTTCCAATATATTTATTTTCTGCAATGCTTCGTCATTTTTGGCTACTGCAGTTTTGGAATCTTCCATTTCTTGTGATTTCTTGGGCAACAATTCTTTAGTACTTGAATCTCTTCCTGAAGAGCCTTCACTTTTAAGAAATGGTTGGGATTTTGACCAGCCTTCTGATCTATAATAATAAAAAAAAAAGTTTCAGTTTTTTTCATCATATAGCATAAATCTCTTGATCAAAGTTAAAATTCTGTCTATTAAGCCAAATGACTTATTCTCTGCAAATGTAGAATGCTGCCTTTGCCATGTTTGTATTTAAGCTAAAACAATGTTTAGGAAGTTCCTGTAAACATCAGAAACTATACTGTGTTTTGTTGGAAAGAAGGTGAAGGCAAAGGCTTCATTTTTATTCCTTGGCCTTCAGCACAGATGTTAGAAATCTAATAGCATTAAGAAAAACATAAATTGTATTTAAATAATAAAATGCTTTCATGAACAGATGGTTTAGAAATTAAATTCAACCACTGTTTTTCAATTACTGTATCTGCAAACAGTGCAGAAAAATTCATCTATACAGATATTATTAATCTAATAATATTTTAACAGCTTTTTTATTCTAATTTCTTAGTCTATCTGAGCTTTAAAAGATGTCTTCTACTCAGATGCTTAAAATGTTACAAGACTTTTTATAATTTTGTTTTACTGATTGTTCTCTGGTTTCTTCTACTTTCTACCTTTATAACTGCAGTAACTGCTAAAGCCCCTAAAGATCTTGTGTAAACACTTTTCCTTTTGTACTAGAACTGCTGTCAGTCAAGGCCCCCCCTCTTTTCAAGGGCTTTCACTATACATGACCTTATCTAAACTTACTTCACAGTAACTAAATCAAAGTAGGAGAAAATCAAATAATATATTATCAGTGCTTTCATTTTCATATTTCTTTTGCCTTGTTATTTTTTAAAATTATCTGTGAACTTCTCTGGATAGAATCAGATTATTACAAATCTAGCCAATACATAAATTCACATGTTTTCAATACTGGAGTATCAATGGAATATTCTTCCCCATCCTTTTACATGTAAAAATGTAACAACGGTCATCATTGTGCCAAAATCAGTTGAAAAGAACTGGAAAGAATCTAGATACAGGACTTACAACCATTTGTTTAATGACCATTCAAAGTTATAATGGCAAAACGTGCTTCTGATGAGTTCTCACTCTTATTACCATTGCAGCATCCTTATAAGTCATGTGATCAAACTTCGACTGCTTGGCAATTGGCATGCATTTACAATGGTTGCAGCATCCTGGAATTGTCATTTGAAGCCTTTCTAGGGAGCTTCTGACAAGAAAAATTAACGGGGAAGCTGAATTCACTTAAATAACCGCATGATTCATTTAACAACAAGTCATCTGCTTAACAACCATGGAAAAAACAGTCATTAAATGGGGCACAATTCACTTAACTTGCTTAACATCAGAAATTTTGAGCTTAATTGTGGTTGTAAGTTGAGGACTACCTGTAATCTATTTCTTTAAAATGGATTTTCCTTTCCTAGAGTTGCAAATAACATTCTGATTCTTTCTCAGAACTCATTCTGGCTAAAATAACATTGGACATATATTTGTTGTCTACTACCCAGATATTTTGGTACCAAAATAAGAACATACTATAAAAATATATGCTTATATAACCATGAAGTTATTGCGTAAACAGAAAGGCTAGATAATAAAACATATTTATTATGTTTTTAAAAGAATCCCTAAAAATTGTTTTTTCCCTTGATCAATAATATTGGCCAGTTTTCATGTTATCAGAAAACCTGTAACCTCATAGAAATTGGTTAGTGGTCAACGGGTTATCTATGAAAGCTTAAAGAGCCAGTAATAGAGGATAAGCTTTGAGAAACATACCGGAACCGTGTATAGACTTTGTCTCCTTCATTATCTTCTTCAGCAACCCACCCTACATCTACAAGGGAAACTACTGCATCTTCTTTTAGTTGGTAAGATTGAGTGCTTTCTGCAGGCTGAGAAGTAAGCTAGATTGATTGGATAATGTTGCATATTAGAACACATGCCTCAATCACTAGGACATCACCATAAAGGTAACACGAAGATAAAATACATAGTGCAATCATGAATAGAGATGGAAGGGAAAACAGGTTTATACCAGAGATAAAACACCAGTGTTTTTCTCCCCGCATTTAGGCGAGGTTTCAAATTTACTATGAATCCAATCTAAGAAATCTAAGGAATGTATTACAGCATTAACATTTCCACTGTTGTTTCCTAATGCATGGCATGACATACAAATTGGGTACTACATATCAAATATCTAGCTACAGGTTAGGAAATGTACATATACTAACAAAGTTACATAGGTGAATAATCTGATTAATTTCAAACTATTTCTCATACATATTGCATTATATTTGGAGGAGAAACCAAAGACAGAAATTAGTTTCAGAGAAAGAAACTCCAAATCTTACACTAATTGTTTTTAAATGTTATTTTACTGTACTTGTTTCCACATTTGCCAGCCCAGGTAAGGAGCCATCAAAAGTACTTAAAGAATAAGAACTACTTTCTAGAAATAGCTGAAGTTAAATTCGTCAACACTGTAAGGTTATATCTATCGAAAATCAAGCCTATGCTTGCTATTGTACAGCATTTAACAAAAGTATTGTCACTGTGACTATTCTGGACAATATTGGATCATTGTGACATAATTTCCAAAAAGGAAAAAAAGCCTTTTAATAGTTTAACACTTTATTCAGAGATCATTTTCATGGTCATGTGAAACTAAAACTTTTCTATATTCAATAATTGCAAGTGGATTAGAACTTCTTGCTTGATTATTATTTCAGACTTCAGTTGCTTTTTTGGAGACCTGCCATAGGACAAACTCAGATTTGTCTTTTTTCAGGCTTTAAAATAGATAGGCAACTAAACTCAAGCATTGTGAAAAGATTAAACTTGGGGCACCAAAATAAGTATCTAAATTTCCCATCTACATTTAAAATATCTAGCTAACTATACTAATTAAGTCTCATACACCCTATTAAAGTAGAAATCCAAAACGTATTTGTCTTTAAGAAAAGTTTTAATTTTTCAGCAAGATTTTGCTCTTAGGTTTCCAAAAATGACAAAACAACGCCATTAAAGTTTTAGCTCATTTTCCATGCACAAGAAAATAAGGAATACAGAAGTTAAATTAAGCTTCTTAACGATCAGATTCATATGTAAGTAAATACCAATAGTTAAAGTGAACTTTAGTGAAAAAAGAGAAGACTGACTTACAGTAGGCTCAGTGCACGATCCTGTGATATAATAGCTAGAGAGCAAGAAAGGAAGAAAAAGGGAAAGAGAGAATGCTATAGAAAAGTTTCAAGAAAGCATGAAGACAGCTTTAGGTTTATTTTAAAATGAATAAACAGATGGCAGAGTTTATTCTCCTATCATTCAGAAAACTATAGTACTTTTCAGCAAAGGACAGGGAGAGAGAATTTTTTTTGTCTAACAACTATTTTAAATATCAAACACATGACAACTTAAAACACACTTGTATCTTTCTACTCTCTTGGGCTTGGTTTTAAACTGAATTTGTGCCCACCATTAAACTTGGCATTTCTCTTTGGTGAATGAATTGGTGGAGGCTTTCCAGAGAAAAGTGTTGATTAAGATAGAAGATATTAGTCCTTATTCTTTTATTCTATAAGCAATATTTTGAATCAATTTCTGCCCAGGTTTTATCAAAAATATTCAGAAGTTACTGACAGCTTAGATCAGTAATATCATGAAATAAATATAAAGGTAAATGACTTGCACATATGTGCTAGTCATTTCTGACTCTAGGGGGCGGTGCTCATCTCCGTTTCAAAGCTGAAGAGCCAGTGCTGTTTGAAGACATCTCCATGGTTATGTGGCTGGCATGACTAAGTGCTAAAGGCGCACAGAATGCTGTTACCTTTCCACCTAGGTGGTCCCTATTTTTCTACTTGCATTTTTACATGCTTTCAAACTGCTAGGTGGGCAGAAGCTGGAACAAGTAATAGGAGCTCACTCCGTTATGCCGCGTTAGGGATTTGAACCACCAAACTGCCACCTTTCTGATCAACGAGCCCAATAATAAATATAGCTACAGGTAAAATATTAAGGAAAGAAATATTCAATATTTTATCCAAGAAAAAAAGGACATGATGATATTCACATATCTTACAAAATGTTTCTAAGCTGCTGAATTTGTTATGTATAAATATGATTTTATCTTTGAATGCCATTTCCACTCAAAAACTGTTACAAGAGTTCTATAAAATTCAATATTATTGACATTGAATTAGAATAGAAATAAATCATGACCAATCTTTCCAAAAACATGTTCTCCCTCCAACTTTGAAATATAACAGATTAGTTCTACTATAAATCACAATTACTGAAAAGTCTTTTCAGAATTCATTACTTAGTATGAAAAGAAAGTTCTATTTAAAATACATGGCAAAAAATAAACCTAACAGTAAATATATACTGAATTTGACCTTTGTGTGATCAATGGTATTCATAGTTTGTCATTTTCAACATAATTACAAAATGATTTTAAACATTCTTATTTTGAAGGAACTATTTTTAAATCAGAAAATACTACCATTTTTCACCTACTTTTAAATATGTTGACATTCCTCCTACATATGTTTTATTCCTTCTTGATGCAAATGTGTGTGCATCAGCAGGGTCCTAAACCCAATTATCATTTTTTACAATTTTTGGGCACATTCCTGCCAGTTTTTTTTTGGCAAAAATATAAATAGGAATCTGGGGGTGCAGTGAAAAATGTCCAAGTGCATATTAAACATCTAAGAAAGAGAAAAAACATCTAATTGCCATTTACTTAATCCACAAGAGAGAAAAAATAATATCCACAGATGTAATTCCTTAAGCTGTAGACAAAAGGAGTCCTGTTTCTACAATAATTTACAGAAAATTTAGAGCCAGCCACTAACTGCAAAAATTGTAGTGCTGTTCTACAGCATTATCTTAAAGTTAATGCAAGCTGCAATATTCTACTACAAGAAGAATCCTGAGGCAATCTCCCTCTCAGAATGAGAGATACACACTATTTGCCTATGTACAGTTTGTCTTTGACTTTGTGAGCTTTATTATATAAAAATATATCCCATAACAAGTAAATATTTTGCTTACTATTTCAAAATAAAATATGGTATCAAAAATTCCACACTTATCAAATGAACTCCTGTGGATTTTTTAGGCTGATATTTTCTTCTCTCCAGACTGATGCCACGAAAGCTTTAAGTGGCAATATCTTGCAGAATAAATATTTTGTGAAGTATATTTTACTCTGAAGATTCAGAGTTTAAAGAACAACTGACAGATTCTGGAACGTTTTAAAGAAATAGCAGCACGCAAACCAGTGAAGTTAATAATCTGTTCAGAAGGGAAATTATTTACATTAAAGTATCATGAAAGCAGTTTTAATAACTCTCCAGTGGAACTTGCAAATAAATTTCATAGCTTATCACTGGAAAGCTTCACACTCCAGTTTTGTTGGCTTTATGGGAAGATTACACACAGATGAGAAGAGAGTTATTCAGGATATACTGTAATTCAGGATATATAGGTTGCACTTCATAAACTAGTGAGGCCAGGATATAACATTTCAGTTCAGTTGCATTTAAAATACAATTTAATAAAAAATAATTATATAATAAAATCACATCTGTTTCTATCATATAAAGAAATTAGAATTCAGCAACAACTTTAAGAAGTCTTTAGGATGTGTATTTGTTTCAGGACCTATGTATGCGCCTCAGACCAAACTTCTGTTATAGTTTCATTAGATATTTGAATTATTTTCTATTCTCATCAATGAAGACTTCGGGATCAGTACATCCAATTTATCAATCCATGTCATTTTCATTTAATTAAATTTTAATCTTTAAATTTAATATAACTACTAAGGAAATAATTTAATTTGGGGGTGTCCCTATTTTTTGTTCCAAACTGACAGAAAGAAACTTCTATCCACAAATAACACAGACCCAGATTTTTAGGTCTTACTAGTTTTTGTAAATCAAAGCAAACAAGTAAACATCTTACCTGAAACTGAACCCTTGGACACTGTATCAGAGAAAGGTTGGAGCCAATTTTTCTTACAATACTTCTGTTTGGGCCATAAGTTTTATTTGACCAAAGCAACTGAAAATAAAAAAGTCTGTGTCAATATTACTTTACTTCGAAGTTTTACTTACAGTTAAATAAACCCTATTTTTGTATAAGCATGAATCAAGTTGCATTGTAAGCCTGGATATACAGAAAACAGATTTAAAATTTAAGATTTATTTTATTATATACTTCCCAGAGTCATGCAAGTGACATGGGCAGCTATATAAATTTGATAAAGTGGCACAATATTCTGTCCAATAACATTTGAATGGCCTCACAATCAATATCTCTCTTAAACCAACGAAATTATTTTGATTATATTTTATAATGTAATGAACTACTCAAACATAATCCAGAAAACTTTAGGCATACTTATATTCTAAAATTCAGTTATATTTAAATCTTATACTGTGTATTCATGCCTTTTTAATGTCATTGGCATTTATGCATGCCATTCCTTATACATTATTCAGACTTTTAGTTTTTGCAAATATATCACTGTAATAATAGGTATACTTACTGATTCCATAATTAACCCAACTTGCATAAATATCACTCTAAATAGATGTTTAATCCAGCAGATCATCTAGAATAAAGTAAATCCTTCAGTAATTTGTAATTTGACAACCTCAGCTTGCTAGAAGGTAGAAGGTCCATAGTCAGCCTGGAGAGAAAAAAAATGCTTAAAAGAATATGCAACTGTTTCAATGTGAGAATTCATCTCAAAATAAATATAATAACAGTATTTTTCACCAAAAGTATGTAACTGATACTGTATTTCCCCCAAAATAAGACAGGGTCTTATTTTCTTTTGACCTCTGAAATAAGCACTTGGTCTTATTTTCAGGGAGGTCTTATAATTTTTGAGCTGCAAGAGGCAGCGAGCGTTGTCACGGCTGCTGCTGTGTTGCAATATTTTGGGGGAAGGCTTATTTTGGGGGAGGGCTTATTTTAGCACATGAGCTCAAAAGCCCGATTGGGCTTATTATCTGGGAAGGTCTTATTTCAGGGAAACAGGGTAGTTTTAATTATACACCATCTTAAATTAAACACTATATAGTTGTATTTTAATATTCAAAACAGGAAAAAAGGTTAGAAGGAAAACAACATAAGCAAGAACAATTGTATAAAAATATACTTTTAAAGTTATACAGGGTATACCACAAGACAGAACCCATAGACAAATCACAATATATTTTATTTTTTCAGATTAAAATGTTATTGTATTTAGGAATGTTCAAAGATCACACTTCAAATGAGCACAAAACTGGTATCCAATTCAATTATTTAATGTAATTTATATAATAAATTGTCTATAGGACCAGCTGGGGTACCAGCAACTGAAAACAAGTATAATTTTGAAAGTACACTGTATTAAAACATTTAATATACTTTAGGCAAATAATATATTAAAAAGTCTGTATGGTGAGTATGGCAGGACCTGGAGACAGCAAAAGAGAAGATAAAGAACTGGAGGAAATCACAAAATATAAAGACTTGTAAATAAAAGTAGAATGACTGCAGCAAAAAAAAAAGCAAAGATAGTACCAATAGTAATAAGTACCTTGGGTGCAATCCTAAAACACAATGCCAAATACTTTCAGCACTGACAAAATCAGCATCCGTCAATTGCAAAGGCAACTTTATTGGAAGCGCTTATATGCTACAATGATACCTCTTAACACCATGAAACATCTATATATCCAAAGTCCTTGGGTGGATAAAAATACTAAATGCAACCACTAAAATATATGGTTTAATAGTGTGAAATTTAATCCCTGAAGATGAATTTTCTTCCACAGCAAATATGCATATCCCTAAAGAATAAAATTCCTTCTTACTCTGCTCACGAATAAGAACAATTTAGTCAAGTGAACGTAGTTATGGTTATTTTGGAAAGTAATCAAATTTCTGAGCTTTGTAATGGAAAAAATGCAACCGAAGAAAAGGAAATGAAATTCAAGCAAAACTGCTATCATGAAATACTGCATTATAAACTTGTTTTAGTTGATGGTTAATTTCTCCTAATACATTCATTTGGAAAGGCAGTTCCTAGTTTTAGCTTTATTACTTGTAGTGGGTTTTATTGGCTGTTCAGTTGTCAGTTTCTCACCTGGGAATTGCAGTTCATGACAAAAGCTTCACAGTTGACATTTTAAAAATATTCTTTTAACCTGAAATAAAATATAGTATTTGTTCTTAAAAAGGAGTATTGACCTTAACTAGATTCATTTTTGCTCCCGGAGCTCAAAGCATTTTATAGAGCACCTTTTCTTTCAATTTCTTTCTCATAAGAGCAAACCTGTAATGGAGTGAGAATGACTAACCCCAAATCATCATCCAATAAGCATCCATAGCTGAGGACTTTCTATAATACTTCAACATGTTAACTTTAATACCCATCTTGGCTCTCCTAAGAGCTTCTAATTGGAAACTCCTGTCTGATCTGGATAAAAAAGAAGTTATCCCATTCTCAAAATTAAGTGTAACAACATAGTACATTTTGGCCTCAATCATGGTTATAAGGTGAGGAATACCTGTACAGTTGCAATTCTTCATTAATATGATCAATTAAAACAAAGAGATTTATTTATAGCACAAATCTGTCCACAAAACATCCCATCAATCTCTTAGAACGTCTCTTGGATTTATAAATTCTAGTAATATGAAAATGAGAATTTACATTGCTAAAAGGTATTATTTTGTATAATTATTTTGTAACAAGTACAACCAAGCTATCTGAGAACAGTAATGTACTACATAGAGAATAAAATAAACAATGTGATTTGTTCAGTAATGTTTAACACTGACAAGATCAAGGGCAATCAGTAAGTTTCAGCTATTTTATTTTGGCTGCTTTATTAAATTATTTTTTATTTCTATTTTTTACTTTGCAGATATGTGGGTTCTGGAACGTTAGTTATAAAATCAAGTTGAAGCAGACAGTTAAATAGTTTTTTGTGCTAAGGACATAACATTTAAAGTAGATAAGTTATTATTTTGTTTTTGATAGACGATCCAGTTGTGTGAAAGCTTGTTTACAAGTATAGGATCAAATAAATTGGTAAAATGTCAGCCTATCATTAATAATGAATAATGCACCCTAAATTTTAAGATATTTTTTCCATTTTAGTTCCTAAATTTAGAATTCAATATTTAGAACTTTAAGGAGATATTAGAATGCTTCTTTTTATAGGACTAAGAATCCAGAAAAATACTCTCTCTCATTACTGTTTATTGATTTATACTGAAGTTGTACTGACTGTTGACTGTGTGTCAATGACTTGATGTCAACTGTAAGCAAACCATGATAAGATTTTCTCCATGATGGTCTTTCCCTAATCTAGTCTTTCACGTTTTCCAGTGGTGTACTCATCACCAATATAATTGCTTCTATTAGGAATTGTTTCTATTTACTATGTTCTATTATAAAATGCATTTATTATTTTGGTTTATATTGTGTATAATTTTTATTAACTTATACCAAGCTTAGTTATGCACACTTAATACAACTATTTTATAAATTGCTAACAAAATGACTAATATAGCCGTTATCACCTTTTTGTCAGTTTCTATATACTATGAGTACATGACCATTCCTTGGTTACTTTCTATTTGTCTTTGAAGTAACTTAATTGTGGCAGAATCAAACAAATGACTGAGCCAGAGGTTATAATAATTAACTATGCAAAATTACTGGTTTTGCACACATGGTTGCTACAAATGTTGCAACTCTTTAAGTTTAATTTATGGGAAAACATTTTCGTTGCAAATACAATTATACCGGTGACAAGCAAGTATCAGTATGTAACATAAAAAGATCAGATTATTTTCTATCTAGCTCAGTTTAGTTGCAAATTCATTGTCAGAACTGATCTGATGTCAGTTATTTCATATAATTCCCTACTGCATCCATTTAACTGCAGAAACCAAATATTGTGATTACAGAGATTACAGACAGTTCTTGTTTAGTGACTGCCTCATTTATTAATCATTCACAGTTACAATAGTGAAAAAAGTAACTTTGTGAGCAATCCTCATATTTATAATGTTTCAGATCTGTAAAGCAAAGGAAAGCTGAAGCAGAGTCATGGGGTTACATAGTGATTTCACTTAATGATTAAGTTGGGGGTCCCAATTCTCACTAAATGAGTTCTGTGTGTTTATCATTACCCTATTTCCAAAAATATTATTGAATCCAACACCACAATTTTTTTAATATTTTCAATATATACTTCAATATCTTAACTACCAAGTTCTGAAGCATTTTGACTATAGCTGTCAGATCATGAACACATTTTCTAACAATAAAAGTAATGTAACAGACATAGCTAATGTCAGAGATGAGCAAATTTTTAGTTTTTGCCAGAGAAAGGTTGCACTGGGAGATGATTCAAAGTGGGAGAGTGATGTGTTAACCATGTAGGAAGGATGATTTTAAAATCATTTTGAGTGAGAGAATCTTTTTAAATGTGCAGGAATCTTATGGTAAATCACAGATGTTGTGCACCCCACTTTGAATTTTCCACTACTTATTAGTTAAAAGCAAATTCTGGATGGGTTTACCGAGTTATTTATTTTGAACCACAGTTCTTAAGCCTATCGTTCACAAGACAGCTGAGACTTCTGCACCCGATTATTTTTTTGTTTTGGTGCCCAAAGAAATAAACAAGGAAGAGGAGGAAAATCTGGCACTATTAGAAGCAACAAACGTGACCGCGCAAATTCTGTTTAGATGCAAGAGCAATTGTAAGGGTAAATTGCCTTCTCCGGAGCAGCCTAAGAGAGAAGGGAGAAGACAATCGAGGGAACCGGTGTAAACCAGACGAAATTTCTCAGATCAGCCACCGGGGCCTCGCAGAGGGGGGAAAAAAACATCCAAATACCAAAACACTACGCCCCGAAGAATTTAGAAAGGGCGCTTTAGAAAGCAGTAATTTGAGAACCACCAGGTTTAGGCCTACCTCAAAAATCAGATCTTCCCGGAGACAGGATGACATAAAACGGCCCTCCTGCGCGTATTCTTCGTGCCCCAGCCGAACACGCTCCCACCCGGCTCTGCCTTGACGGACGGGGAAGTGGGGGGGGGGGGGAGAAGAGGCGCAGGGCCAGAACGGGGAGTCGCCGGCTAATAGGGCGCAAGAGCCAAAGCAGTTGTCGCCGGGAAGGCACGACTCTCGTCTCCCGCTTTGGGGAAAACAAAAAGCGGCGCCCGGCAACGTCAGCCGAGACCTTCGGCGGCAACGGCTCGTGTCCTTGACTCACGATTGGCGCGTTCTCTCTCTCGGCCCCGACCTGACAGGGCGCCGTTCATCTCACGCCCGAAACTTCGTGACAAGGTTGAACGGTGACAACAAAAGGAAGGCCCTGAGGTAGATGGAAGCAACTCACCCGCTCGTCAGACCGCTCCAGGGCTTATTCCTTGGCTCGGACTCTCCCGGAGCCGCTGAGTCCCCGCCGGCCAGCAATCCCTCGATTCCCTTCGTCGGTTTCCCTCAGCAACCAATCCTGCGGAGCGCCGGCAATAGGCCTGGCCAATCGCTGATGGCCATTTAGGGAGGCGAGGCTTAGCCTTGCAGTCCGGCTAGATGACATCGTCGGTAACATCATCGAGAAAGGATAGAAGCCCGAAGACTCTATGATCTCTGGAGTGACATCCGCTCCATAGGTCTCCCTTCTCATCTCGATGGTTTCAGTAAGTTCAAACCCCCGCCTAATGTTTCGGATGAGCAATTTGCGAAAAGACAGGAAAAGTCCTGCTCTTCAGTATCAAAGGATCGCGTAAGGAGCGCCATCTAGTGCTATTTCACTACTATCTAGTGCTAAGTTTGCGTAAAGGCGGTAGTTTGCTTTTTCTGTGCTGCGGTAAATTTTGGCACTATTAATTGACCGACATGCCATACATCGTTATCTACTTAACAGCCACAGGTTTTCACCATAATGCTCTGTCCCAAATTGGTCCTTCAGGTCTTTCAACGGTACCTCATCACCGCTCCAACCTACGGTATCTTACTGCTGGTTGTCCTACTCTCAGATATTAGCAGAGAATCCTTAAAAAAAGAGCACACATTCAACATATTTTCAGATCCCTTTATTTTGCAATTCTAGTACTACACAAAATGTTTTATATAGAGTAAAACCAACATATTAAAATTTAAAAGTCTTTTTCAGGGTTGCAGAACTGTATCTCTCCAAATTCATTACTGTAATCCTTGAACATTAGGTGCATTAGTTGTGCCTGATGAGAACTGTAGTTCAATCTGTAGCAAACCAAAGGTTAACTATGAGAACACTGAACTACAGATGTGATAACCACCCTCAACCCCAAACACCATACCAACAGGTTAAGGATATTGGAAAGTTTAATATTTGATCCTTTGCTTTTGGAATCTTCAAATTTTGGTCAGGATGGATGCAATGCTATATCTATGGAGCACCAGATTAGCAAAGACTAGCATCTTGAAAGCATGTCACACTGAATTGTGTGAGAGGGTAGCTTTCTGTGATTTTGATGTACAAATAAAACAAGTCATTGCTACTATTGCAAACAACACTGTAGATGTTTATGTATAACTTAATCTACTATTTTTTAAAAAAACCTATTCTCGATTAAATGTGTACAGGATTGCACCCTTAACCACATCCATGTGTTTCCTAAAGACCAAATGAATTTGTCTACTTTAAAAGTATAGTACACCTATACACTTATATATTCTTACTATCTATGATAGCAAAACTTTACAGATGCAGCCATTTGTCATCAGAGATGCTAATTATGTATAGAGGCCTATTTTGAAGCACCATGTATGTGAATGTAGAGTAGAAAATTAAAGAATTAGAATTATATTTATGGTAGCAGTTGCACTTCAGCAAAGTTATTTTCTGGGTATCATAAGCCTATACAAGAAACCCACTGATGGGTTTAACAATCACACAAACCTATGGTTTCTTAATAAGCAAGTAATTTGGTTTTGCTGGTACATTAAGCAAACTGAATTATAATAAAAACTTTGGTTTATAAATAGCTGGACTTATTCAATGTACAGTTATGTATAAATCAGGCCATAATGTAACCCTTTTGTAACTACTTATATATTTATCAGAAAACTATTCACAATGAGTCATTTTCAATTTTATAGCAACCTTGAGAAAAAGAAATTTAAACTGCAATTTAAATACAATTGTTCGTCCAACTCTATGTAATTTATTTTAAGGCAAACTAAGCCCAGGTTAGTACTTAGATGAAAAATTTTAGAAATGCCCTTGAAAGAAAGATGCCCTTGAAAGAAAGATAAAGGCAAAGCATTTCTGTAGAGCTGCCAACAAAATTGCATACCTGTTTCTCTGAAACCAGGTACGGAGTTGCTTTTGATTCAAAGGAAAAATCTTGGACAAGTAAATATATAATTGCACTATAAAAATTCCACTCTACGTCAGCCTCTTAGGAGCTTTCTTTCAGGACTCATACAGAAAGAATGACTGCACATTATATTCGACCCTAAGATCACAATCCTATACGATATTTGATTATTTGGCTAAAATAGTTAGGAGCTGCTAAACTCGGTGTGTGTTTGTGAGAGTGTGTGTGTCTGTGTGTGTGTGTGAGAGAGAGAGAGAACACTCTTGCCTTCGAATAAGCCTCACTACGGGAGTCCCCAGGCAAGCAAATGCGCGAGATCCGTCCCAAGGCGCACGATTTACACATTGCGCCTGCAAAGCGCAAGCGTAAGTTGCAACCATCAGAAACCGAACCAGAGCTTCTTGGGAATTGTAGTTGTTCAAAATGCCACCTAAAAAGTTGATTTCATTCTAACCCACAATGCCTCAGAATCCTTGACCCGGAATAAGCCAATCGGAGGGGGGGCTCATAATAAGGCGAGCTACGAATGGAGGGCAGACGCCTTCGGTTACAGCCAATCGCGTCTCAGGGATTGCAGCGGTGCCGAAAAGCGGCGATCGCCCGCCTTGCTGGATGAATGCTGCCTTGGCGGGTCGGCGATTCCAGTTCAGCTGCTGACCTTCGCCGGGCGCCCGGAAGTTTTAAGCGTCTCCTCTGCCCGGGTCTCCGGGTATGCGAAGGCGGCGGCAGCGGCATTAGCCGATACGTGATTTGGAGTGGTCCTTCCTCCGTGGGGCGGGAGTACCAAAGCGCCTCCCCTTCTGCGTCCAATGAAAGTGAGGGCGGTAATGGGGATCCCTGGACCTGGGAATGGGGCTTGTGGGGGACGAGGACGGGACGGACGGGTGGGCAGGAAAGGGATGGGGAGTTGAGGTGGGAGTGGATTGAAGGTGGCCGGCAAAGAACACAAGACGAAGATCATGAACGCCGCTACTTCTTCGATGCCTGGAGTTCTTTTAGATCTCTAAAATTTAGAGATCCAAATTATCCTCCTGGCCAAGACTAAGGATTTGCAATCACACAAGACCCAGTGGCAGTTGGCTGCTAGTTAAGGGTTTAGACTTAGAGCTCAACTCAATCTTGTTAACGTTCAAACGGAAACACAGATCGGGTAATTAGCTTTTTTTTTAATGAGTGAGGTTGCAATCCTATTTACCTCCCTTAAAACCAGTGTAGTGATTTCGTTAATATTATAGGATCCCTCCCAGTGCAAGAGTTGCAGTGCAACAAAATGCAAGGAGGCCAGGCAGTTGTCAGGGGTCGAGTGGCGTTAACCACTTGTAGGGATGAAAGCAAAAGAAAAGGTGCAAGGTCCAGTGTCCTAACTGGAATATGTATTGCTAGAAATAAGTTGCAGACTACTGGTGGATGAATATGCATAGGTTTGGACTTTGCAGTGCCATTTATCTGAAGGCTGTAATTGCGTGCTTGGAAGTGCTAGTGAAATTGCTCGATTTCCAATTAAGTATCCATAGAACAGCACTTCAAATTCAGTCACATATTTTCTTTAAGGCACTATTTCCCATAGTGGGGTTTCTGTGGTTTGAATCCTAGGGATTCATCAGACCTTATTATCTACAAATTTTTAAATGAAGTTTCTTTCTAAAGTTTGTGCGAGCAAGTTACTTGGCTTTGAATTTAGTTACAGTAAGAAACTGTTGAGTAGTTCTATGATATTTGTGTCGCACTAAACAAAATTTGCTCATATGTCAACTATAAAAACAGCAATATATATAGTATTTCTTATGTCTGCTCCTAAAATTCTTCACCTTGGCACTCCTTCAATTTGCTTTGGTGTGGAACTTCTGGATAAGAATCAAGTTTTTAGGGTTAGGGTTAAAGGCCTATTCAAATGGGGACAGTCACTTCCCATTTAGAAGGAGCTCTGCAGATAGTTGTCAACTTATGACCACAGTTGAGCCTAAAATTTCTGTTGCTGAGTGAGACAGTGGTTAAGTGAGTTTTGTTAAGTGAGTTCTATTGTTGAGCGAGACAGTTAAGTGACTTTTGCCCCATTTTATGATCATTCTTGCCACAGTTGTTAAGTGAATCACTGCAGTTAAGTTAGTATCATGATTAAGTGAATCTGATTCCCTATTGATTTTGCTTGTCAGTCGGTCGCAAAAAAGGACCACATGGCACTGGGACAATGCAACCATCATAAATATGAGTCATTTGTCAAGTGTGAAAAAGGATCACAAGTTATTTTTTTCAGTGCCATTGTAACTTCAAATAGTCACTAAATGAACTCATGTAAGTTGAGGACTACCTATATTTTGGGTTTACCTGAACTGAAAATATACCCTGCTGGTACGTATACTTCAAAGTAAGATTTATAGTGGTGGTTTTTCAGGGAATGTTGATCGCCATTATATATGGAATTAACTGTGAAACTTATAAGAATCCTCCAATATTTGTGGGAATGTAATATACTCATTGTGTTTCTAGCTTTTTATTTATTTAAAAAATGCTCCAAGCTGTGTGATTAAATTAAAACACCTACATTATTATTTATTACAAATACAAATAATATACCAATTACTTTATTATGTATTACAAATACAAATAATTATACCTATTACATAATGGGTAATTGTAGCCATGTTTAGTCTTTGAGAGAAAAAAATTAATTCACAAATGGTTATCATACTTAATAAATATTAAAAATCTACTTTCTATGTTTTTGTGATATTAACAAATAAAAAACTAAAATATTTATTTTCTGCATATATTAATCTTGCTAACGTGTTTATGTAGTCCTGTGGATTCTGATGCAGGACTTCACAATTTTAAAATCTCACAGCTTGTTTGTATGTGTGTGTGTGTGTGTCTATGTGTATCGTAGATTTTCATGGGTGTAGGTATGTTGGTCTTGTTGTATTCGAACACCAGCTTGAAGATGGCGAGTGAGACCTCGTTGAAACGTTGCCAAGACAATCTCAATCTTACACGGGAAAAGACCTGAATACAACAAGACCAGCATACCTACACCCGTGAAAATCTACGAAAGCATACATACATACATACATACATACATACATACTTACTTACTTACTTACTTATAAATTATTTTAAACCATAGCATGCATTTATGTTTTAGCACTTACGAAATTACTTCATATCACTATAGTTATTGATAACAACTTCCTTTATAGTAGAATCATATGTATGACAAAGAAAAATGAATACCTCAATGAATGTGGAGCCTGATGCACTCACTGTAGTAAACCAGCTGAGAGATCTGGCAGCTGATCCTTTGAATAGAAGAGCAATTGTCCAGGACCAGGGATGTCTACCAGGCCTTATATTATTTTTGGATCATCCCAACCCACCAGTTGTCCATTCAGCACTGCTTGTAAGTATTATTGGATAGCTCATCTTGTAGCATTAAGGGCTTTGGGTAGCTGTGGAATCTGAAATGTAAGAATTTAAATGCATATTTGCTATCATGCGTTTCCATGATTACACTCAAGTATTGTAACTACAAATGTGGAAAATTGTTTGAATTTGAGTTCTCTGGATGTGTTGAAACATCTTGAGTAGATCAGGTTAAACCCTTTATCCCACTGAAACATGGAAAGATTGCTGAAATGAAAATGATTATAGCACACTTAATATACATTACAGCTCATCTGCCTATATCTGGGATGGTGGCACGTGGAGCCATTTGTCAGGGCACGCGAGGTGTTGTCAGCTAGCCAGCGCGCATGCATGTGCTGGCCACCTGACTTCAGCCTTTTTTTGAGGCCATTTTTCTTCCTCCCCAGGCTCCAGAGGCTTTATAGGAGTCTGGGAAGGGTGAAAACAGCCTCCCCCACCCCCCAGAAGTCCTCCGGAGGCTTCAGGAGCTTCCCTGAAGCCTCCGGAGTGCAAAAAACTGGCCCTATGGGCACACTGGAAGTTCAGGAAGTGACTTCTGGTTTGCTTATAGGGCTGGTTTTAGCCCTCTGGAGCCATCTGGAGGGTTCCTTGAAGTGACTTCCAGTTTGCTCGTAGGATCATTTTTTGCCCTCCCAGAAGGCCCCTGAAAGCTCCGGAGGGCTAAAACCGACCCTACGAGCAAACTGGAAATCCGTTCCTGAATTTCCAGTTTGTCCATAGGGCCGGTTTTTTGCACTGTTATAAGCAGACTCTTAACAACTGAAAATACTACTCCAGTAGCAAAAAATTTACAGACCTTATGATTTGCCTTTATGGAAAGCTAGTTTCAAGGCTGGCTGGGGTATTGAGAATCTTGGAATGTATGTGGACTATAGGTATTCCTTGAATTATGACCAGAATTGGGACTGGAATCTCAGTTATTTGAGTGAAATGGTTGTTAAGCAAGACATCATAAGACTGCTTTTCTCAATGACCATAATCCAGGCACTCTGGGTTGCAGTTGTTAAGTGATATCAAGGGTCGCTAAGCAGACAAGGGTCCCAAGTAAAGAACACGGGCGAACCTTTCATTGGAGAAGACCTTGGGAGGCCTGATGCAGTTGTGTGTGAGTTCTGTGGGGTGTTGTGGACAAGTTTCTCTGTTCTGGGGGTTGAAAATCCTCCCTGATGAAATCTAAGCAGGATTTTTAGTGCTTGAGCGGAGAGATACTCATCTGTGGGTTGTGCTGGGTCTCCCAAGGCCTCCCCCCCACCATGGGGTTCCCCATACTCCTTATCTTACTGAGCTGCCTCCCTGCTCTCTCACTGAAAATCCTTCCTGGCAAAATTGAAGCAGGATTTTTAGTGCCTGAGCGGAAAAACAGTGCATAAATTTAAAAGTAATTTTTTGGGGTTTTAACATATTTTGCATATACATCAGTTGGTTTTGTAAGGAACATTATAATTTGTATATTGATATGGCTGGGGATGGGTGGCTCCGGCTAAGACACTGAGCTTGTCGATCAGAAAGGTAGGCAGTTTGGCGGTTCGAATCCCTAGTGCTGCGTAACGGAGTGAGCCCCCATTACTTGTTCCAGCTTCTGCCAACCTAGCAGTTCGAAAGCATGTAAAAATGGAAGTAGAAAAATGCAAGTAGAAAAATAGGACCACCTTTGGTGGGAAGGTAACTGCTTCCATGTGCCTCTGGCATTTAGTCATGCCGGCCACATGACCACGGAGACGTCTTCGGATAGCGCTGGCTCTTTGGCCTTGAAATGGAGATGAGCATCACCCCCTAGAGTCGGGAACGACTGGCACATATGTGCGACGGGAACCATTACCTTATGGTTGGGGAAATCAAGGCTGATGTTAATCAAAATGTTGGAAATATCATTTCTAGACAATCTTTTTTTCTAATCTTTTTTGAAAGCCTCCAATGATGGAGCAGCCACAACTTCAGGAAGCAGACTGTTCCACTTCTGAATGGCTTTCAGTCAACTAAGCTTCCCCCCATTGGTTCTTGTGCTACTCTTGACTGCTCTGGAGAGTAATTCATATACTCTGCCCTGTGACATTCTTTCAAATATTGGAAGACTGCTATCACATTTCCCTTAGCTTTCTTTTCTTTAGCCTAGGATTCTAAGACCTATGCACTTTTAACCAATTTCACAGGATCTCCAAGTCTCTCACCATCCTTGCCCACTTTCCTGCACTCTTTCTAATTCGTATTCATTTAACTCTTCATTGCATTTACCTAATTTGTGCTTCCAGAACTAATATGCAAATTAAAACCCAGTTATTTTTTAATATGCAGTTTCCCAAACACAGACTGTATATTCTAACTGCATATGTATTAGGTGGAATGTCCACATGATTATTAAAATCCCAAGTGTAGAAATAGCCAAATTTGAAAAAATATATATCTGAAATCGAACAAATCAGAATTGCCCATTATTAATTTTTTTCATAGAGAGACAAACATTATTTTTATATTTACCTAGCACATATATGCTAACAGAATTAGAATTAGAATAAGTTTATTTATAGGCCGCCCTTTTCCCTGAGGGGACTCAGGGCGGCTAACAACTTATATGGGAGGGGATACATACAATGACATATAACATAACATGTAATTAAAAAGAATAAACAACATTCATTCAGCATTCGGGTGGGGGCGAATTATAATCTTTACCCCCAGGCCTGACGGGATAGCCAGCTCTTGAGGGCTGCGCGGAAGGTCTGAAGGGTGGTGAGGGTACGAATCTCCACGGGGAGATCGTTCCAAAGGGTCGGAGCTGCTACTGAAAAGGCTCTCCTCCGCGTAGTGGCCAGCCGGCACTGGCTGGCAGATGGCACTCGGAGGAGGCCTAATCTATGAGATCTAATGGGTCTCGAGGAGGTAATTGGCAGAAGGCGGTCTCTCAAGTACCCAGATCCACTACCATGAAGGGCTTTGTGGGTGGTAAGAAGCACCTTGAAGCGCACACGGAGATCAACAGGTAGCCAGCGCAGCTCGCGGAGGATAGGTGTTATGTGGGCGAACCGAGGTGCACCCACAATCACTCGCGTGGCCGCATTCTGGACTAGCTGAAGCCGCTGGATGCTCTTCAAGGGCAGCCCCATGTAGAGCACGTTGCAGTATTCCAGCCTAGAGGTCACGAGGGCGCGAGTGACTGTTGTGAGAGCCTCCCGGTTCAGGTAGGGCCGCAACTGGCGCACCAGGCGAACCTGGGTAAATGCCCCCCGGTCACAGCCGACAGGTGGTAATCAAAGGTCAGCTGGTGAGAAGGGTGATATAGAAATGTGATGAATGAATAGATAAGCAGTAGCTTTATGTTGTAAGCATTAAATAACCTATTTCCCAATCTTTTGAATTACTACAATGCATTTTTGAGTGGTGTGAAAGAAAATGCTGAGAATGTCTTTTGCTTTGGTTGATTCTTTGATCCATTTGTTTCTAATAGGCTTTACGTTATTTGGCGGAATGTCGGGCCAATAGAGAAAGGATGAAAAGTGAACTGGGGATGATGCTGAGTTTACAGACTGTCGTACAGAAGTAAGTATAGCATGCTTACTGTGGTAAATGTGCCTTAATTGTCTTTTCCTTTAAAATTGCTTTCCAAGTCATATATACAGCAATTCAAAGGCAATTTGTTTTTGCTGATTTCATACAATATGATCATTTAATCTCTGCTTTAAAGGTAACAGTGATCATATGACTGGAGATACAGTGCACTGGCTGGAATTAGGAGGACCTGACATAAGTACCATTCATTCAGTGCCACTGTAGATTTGAATAGACACTGAATGACTGATGATAACCTGAAAACTACCTATATGAAGGTCCTAAGAGACAAGAAGTTAGCCCTGCTGTATCCCAAGTACAGGTTTCATCAGCTAATCCCAGCACTGCCAAACTTAAGGGAGTCTCATATTGTCGTCCAAAGTATCTGAAGGATATCAGTGTCCTAAATGTTGCTAAAAGGTACTAAAGTGCAGATTTTGTGCAGTAGTTTTGCTTATTTTATGCTTTATGTTAATTAGATCAGCGATCCATGAGTAGCTGAAGGTTAACATTCATAGCTTGTTTGATAATGCTGAGGATCTTTACAATGCCTTTCCCCCCTATTTTATAACTTAGGGGGATCTTGATAGCTAGGAACTTTTAATGCAGATTGGCAAATTAATGAAAGCCGAACTCTAATTATTTAGCTAGAAGCACTTTTTATTCCATGGTAGTCTACTTTTGCTAGGATATGTTGAACTAAATCCAGCACAGATTTTTCGAATTTATTAGTTGCCTAACATAATCAGCTAAATTAATATGTATTTAATTGCACAAGAATCCCTTGTAGGTATGTATCTCCCTTACCCCCACTTCTGTAAATCTAACCATTTCCATCAGTTTTAATTTAATACAGCTTTAATTGCTTGTAGTTCCTATTGGAAAAGTTTAAACTGATTATCTTGCCAGAAGCAAGGGGAGAATGATATCCTTCAATATGGTAATACTATGAATCCAGAATTCCTTGATGATAATTGAATAAAATCCTTTAGCTACTATGGCTATTATTCAATACAACAGAAGATAATAAGTGCACTGCTAATGGATAGCAGGAGTCTATTTTGAATCTATAGATTGAATTTTGTATTTTCTTCATGATTGACACACAAATTTCTCATATGATGGTGAGAAAAATACAAGTGTGACTCAATTCATTTTTAAGCTGGATTTTTTAAAATTATAGTTTGTGGAACAATAAGTATTTTGGTTTATGTACAATTAATGGTAAGCAATATCAGGAGAGGTAGCTCATTCTTTGATTTTGACTTTCTGGGATTCTTTGAAATTGTGAACATTTTATACATTAATCATTGAGGTAGCGAGACAATGGATGCACATTGTATTGTGCAATATGGAGTTTAGGAATACAGCTTCAGTTTAATTTTAATGTTTCTAAAGAAAAGGCAACAATGCCATCTGCTGTGCTTAATTGGAACATGCCTAAATAATTTTTTGAAGATATAGTTCACGTTTTTTTATGCAATTAGAACTAACTTATTGGGGAACAAAACAAATAATACAGCAAGTGTTTATTTGCTCAGTAACAAAGTACCTTGATTGACAAAAGGGTATAATAAAATAAGTTAAATACAATAATAAAATACTTACTGAATATTTACAACTGAAATTTTCTAGGAACTGATAATATTTTCATAACTATTACACAAAGGTGCCATTCCAGAAATATGGAGAAGAATTAACATTATTATTGTACCAAAGGAGCATTGTTCTGATTAAACTAAAATAGCCCTTAAATATAATCCCATTTTCAGCAACATTGGATTTCTATTTCTCCATTTTGTGGAGTATATGTGTGCTGAAATGTATTCATTACCCTTGTGATTTTGTGTTGATCTCTGAAACTATAAAACATATGTTAGATGTTAGACAAAGTGTGTGTATATACCTACAGGAAATATACATAGATACATATTTCAAAGCTACTATTTAACTGTATGCTAATAGCCTTTGTTAATGTTCATCTTAATGTTTATATAACAGCAATTTCCCATCTATCTTTAATATAATACTTTCTGAAAGGAAATCCAAGTAAGGTTGGGTTGTTTTATTCCAAGGCTAAGTGCTACTTTCTCAAATTTTTTATATAGCAATAGCAATAGCAGTTAGACTTATATACCGCTTCATAGGGCTTTCAGCACTCTCCAAGCGGTTTATAGAGTCAGCATATTGCCCCCAACAATAATCCGGGTCCTCATTTTACCCACCTCGGAAGGATGGAAGGCTGAGTCAACCCTGAGCCGGTGAGATTGAACAGCCGAACTGCAGAACTGCAGTCAGCTGAAGTAGCCTGCAGTGCTGCATTTAACCACTGCGCCACCTCGGCTCTCTGAGTAATACTCTCAGAGTAATATAACATTACTCTGGATGGGAGCAACGTATAACATTTCTATTCTGTTCCAAGCAACTTCCATATCTTTTTCCTTTATGTTCAGTTCCCCAGACTATCAGATCAGTCATGCTTATAGATTTAGATTTATGCCTTTCCATATGTACATATAAATACACTTACGGTTAAACCCTGTCAATGTTCCCTCTAATTTTTTTTCAGTGTGTGTGCGGAAAAGTATAGTGTTTGAGCGGCACATTTTCATGCCTGAGCACATGGATTTTTTTCACAGATGTTTCACAGAGCAATTGATATAGGATCTGAATTGGAATGGAGAAAAATGGTTTTGTGCATGAGTGTGTGTGTGTGTGTATGTGTGAGTTTGTGTTTGAGTGAGTGAGGGATCCGGTAAGGGAACTGCGCCTATTTAGAAAAGAAGGTAAATTATTGCAAACATGATCAGTCGAAGATAAGTATGGGGACAGGTTGGGCGGTAGAGAGAAAGTGATAAAAGAGTGGGAGAGAGGAAGAGAGGAAGAAAAGAGGGAAGAGAGACAGAGAAGGAGAGAGAAAGTGACAAGAATGGGAAAGGAGAGAAAGAGAAGAGAGACAAAGAGAAAGAGGATGAGAGAGACAAAAAGAGACAAAGAGGAGAGAAGGGAGAAGGAGAGAGAAAGTGATGGAAGAATTGAAAAGAAGGAGAGAGAAAGAGAAGAGAGACAAAGAAAGAGGATAAGAGAGACAGAGAGAGAAGAGAGGAAGAGGAAAGAGTAGGAGAGAACATCTCATTTCAATCCTGAGGTGCAAATATTCTCTTTGATTGGTAATTTTATTTGTCCATTTACTATCCAATACTCTCATTTCTCCTTAAGTTCATCAAGAATTCCCTTCTTTTTATTGAATTTATCACAATACTTTGAGAACAACTTTTTCAGCATAGCTTTACAGCTATTTAAAATATATAGTAATTTAGGTCAGGTTTTCAGAACATTAGTCTATTTATAAGTCACTAAGTGCAAAGAAACAGAATTCAGAAAGTTGGCTTCCCTTTTTATAATTGCCTATTGCCTGCTTAATTTTCTACCTACATTTTTGATAACTGATATTCACTGTTGACCCAAGAAGCAAAGAACCCCTCCCTCCCTCCCCCCTCTCTCTGTCCGTCTGTCTCTCTGTCCGTCTGTCTCTCTGTCTCTGTCTGTCTCTCTCATCTGGCTCTCCTCTCCTATTATCGTGGAAGGTGTCTCACAAAAACCACTGTGCGGCATTTGGAAACTGCTGCGCGGTGTTTTGTTGCCATGTGCGCAGCCACACAGCCGCACAGTTTAGAGGGAGCATTGAACTATGTGTTAAACATTTTCCCTTAAACAGATATTATTTAAAGAGTCATATTTCTAATTCATTGTTGGGGCTCTGAATGTCTCAATGTCTTTTTTTGAATTTTCTCATCTGATTGTCACTCTTTTATTCAATGTCAGCTACCAGATTGTTTTGCTCCTTATACTTACTTTGTTCATGCTCCCTCTCCTCCCATTCATCTCTGATTTTTCTGTTACTACTATGCACTGGAGAATGTCAGTTGACTACCACAAATCTATGATTTTTTTCTTATAGACGTACAACAACTAGCTCAGTGTTTCTCAACCTCATCCACTAATATGTCTGGACTTCAACTCCCAATAGACAATTTAACCCAACATCCATAATAAATTAACAATAATGATAAAACAAGACAGCAAACCCTTTCTCTGTCATCTTCTGGAAAGTATTTAGCAAAGGAATCTTTTTGTAAGGGGTAATTGTTTTGTAAAACTAAGGACCAAGATTGAAAAATAGTCTTAGGATCTATAGTCCTGGTTATATTGTAGAAGTAAAAAACAAACAGCTGTTTTTTCTGGGAGAATTGTAAAAGAAATTGGGTTAAGAAAAAACTATAATACATCTAAATAAATATGATTTTGCTTTGCCTTAGGACCACAACGCCTGGGGAAACAAAACTATTAGCTTCAGAAATCTATGATATTCTTCAGTCTTCCAATATGTCTGACATGGACAATGTGAATGAGATGAATTCTAGACGTCGAAAAGCTCAGTTTTTTCTTGGAAGTACAAATAAACGTGCTAAAACAGTAGTTTTACATATAGATGGCCTTGATGATTCGGTAAGAAATTCATATACATTTTAGAATTTATAACTCACACTGAAATATGAAAAAGAGAACAATTGTTTTTTGTAAACATATTCTCTGTGTGTAAATTAGATGTAATGTGTAACTAAATGTAAATATAATTAATCTGCGTTAAGTCTATTTTCAAATCCCTTGGGTATGACTTATTACAAATAACTTTGTAATGAACATTTCAGGAATAACTTTACATTTCCCAAGAAACTAACCACAGAAATGTCTCTGAATATATACACTTATTGATCTATGTTCATCCACTTTAAGGCCTGGAAGTAAGTAAAAGACCTGGGTAAGAAATTGGGCATATGTAATTACAATGGAAATCTATAGGAAAATAGTGTCATAGGCCGAACAGGCTGCCAATCTTATTAGGTGGCTGGCTACACGTTCTTTCAGAATATTCTTTTCAGGTTCATTCTGATTTCCATTCTCTCCTACACCAATAGATTCATACAAAACATGTAAGTGTTTATATATTATTCTACTTGGTGGTTTATAATATACAATCATAGAAAATTAAACTATAAATCACATAATATAAAAAAGGTACTAGGATTGCCTAGGCACACAAAATTCTTGGTTATTTTAACTTTCAATACCACTTCTACCAATTTATCTGGAATAAATAAAGCTGACTAACATATTATCCTGATCCCTCCTGGTCTCTTTTAAAAATTAGTGTCATATTTGATGCCTTCCAGTCTTCTGGCATTGAACCCTATTTGACAAACAAGTTACTCATTTTGGGGAGTTCAGCGGTGTCACATCTTGAGCTCTTTAAGAACTCTGCCATCTGGACGTGGCGATTGTTTTCTAAAATAATACAGTATGGGAGACAGCAATATTTCACCAATACTACAACTGCTGTATGGGTTATTTGCAACCAAATAAAGGGAACATTATTTTTCTTGCTACTTTTTTATTTAAAATTCTCCTTAATTTTTTTTATTAAGAATAAAAAGAAATTGTGTCTACCAAAAAAATAGTAAGTTTTTTAAAAAAAATTGGCTTTGTTTGCAGTCGTTATACATTGTATATTTCTTTTGACTGCTGGATAGTAGATATTAAATGAGATCTCAGTGGAGTTTTTATAGAACGTCAAATAGATTCTGTAAATTTATCCTCCATTTCCCCGTAGAAAACATCCGAGGACCATGTCTAGCTTTTTATGGCTGCCCAGAAAAATATAAAACTGTTTGAACAGGTTATCTACAGTGCCCCTTATGTTTCAGTTTCAGTCCTATATCATTGTAAATTATTGAACCTGATCTTTTGCTGCATTGCCTTACATCTTGGTCAAGTTAGCCTGTAAGAGAAGCAGATTTACAGATGATGAATCCTCACTAATAAAGCTGGTGGGGTGATAATCTGAGTAACAATCAGCATGCACGATGTGGGAAGTATGAATGAGATGAAATCTGATCTGAATTGATCCAAATGGTTGAGGCAGGTTGATTTAAATTACAAATGATTCCAAAAAAGATTTCTGTGGAAGGATTCAATTTGTTTTAATAGATTTAAAGGCATCTCACATATTTAATGATTCAGCTTTCTAAATGGATTCAGTGATTTGACTAAATCTTCAAATCAAGTATTTGCTCAGACCCAGTATGGACTCAGGCCTACACTTCCAGAATAACATTTATTTCTCTTTTGGCTTTCTTTCTCCTTCTTTCATTAAAACAGATCTAATTAGTTCGCCTAAATTTGTCCCTGTTATTGTAATTAACTTGGTTGTTTATGTGTTTGGCCATTGGTGGAAAAGCCAAGAAAATACTATGGAGTCCTTTGTGCTCTCTGAACTTGATTATTTCCTTGCAGACATTTCATTACCCAAGTAGTAAAGACCAAACTCACTCTCACAGATGATGTTACCTTAGTTGGATAATTAAATGTCCTTAAGGTCTCCTCATAACCAGACATAACTTCATATCTCTTTTAACCTTGATCAAGTACATCAATTTTATAATCCATTTAATAAAGTTGATCTTTAATCCCTTCAAATAATGTTCTACAATTTGATTTTTTAAAATTATTTTCTTCTTCCCTTCTCACAAAATTCTTGGAAGTTTTAACAAGACTCTTGTAAATCCAATGTAGGAAAATTATCCAGGACCACAATTGTTGGGGGCAATATGCTGACTCTGTAAACTGCTTAGAGAGGCTATAAACACTATGAAGTGGTATATACGTATAAGTGCTGTTGCTATATTCCCTATCATTTTTGTAGGCTGTCATTTTTAAGTCTACTTTGAGTCTACTTTAAAATTAATCTCAATCTTGACAGGGAAAACTTGTTCCTCTCCCATAACATTTATTAAACACATAGATACTTTTAAAATTAACTTTTGGGTCCAGTGTTCAAAAATATCCTTCAATATATCCAATGTTAAAATATTTTACAATAGTGCATTCACTAATTTATGCGTTCTTCTCCTTTAATTGTTATCTTTAGTTCTTCTGGTGCCCTCTAGTGTCCAACCGTCAAAGTCTCATCCTAGCTACTTTTTTAAAAAAAATACAAAACAAAAGCATTTTTTTCACTGAAAAGGTTTTTATAATAATTTTAAAATCTTACTCCAATTCATCTGTTCCATCAGTCTGTTTGTAACCTTCTGAAATTAAAATTCTACTAACACTTTTGCTGTTTCTTCTACACACTTAAAAAAACAACCCTTAAACGTCTAATTAAAACTTTTCCCAATAAGTATAGAAGAAAATTCATTCATTGATTTCAGCCTTGCCAAACCAAAGAGTTAACAAACAATTTCTGAAAGTAATTAGAAAAGGAAATGTGTGAAACTAGTATCCTTTTGAAGGTACCAACTGTGGTTTGAGCAACATGGCTATTTTCTCATCTTCCATAACTGTTAAACTGCTAGCGAAGAGCAACTGTCCGGAGCAGTGGTCTCCAACCTTGGCAACTTTAAGACTTGTGGAGTTGCCGGCTGAGGAGTTCTGGGAGTTGAAGTCCACAAGTCTTAATGTTGCCAAAATTGGAGACCCCTGGTCTGGAGCATTTGCGGGTGATCTGAAGGACAAGGAAGGAATCACAAAGATCTGGTCAACTTGCTGGCTCTTCCTTCCACTGTAGCCATTAACTCTGCTTTTAGCAGAGCCATCTTCAATTTGCCATTTCTTCCCCAGAAGTCCCTAAAAGAATTAAAGAGTTGATGAAACTAGCATAGGTTACTGTTGTGTTGTTGCATGGAAGAGGCCCTGTCATTTGCTTAAAGCATAAGATGAGCTTGTGATTTTATAAGCAGACATTGTCAGTTGACATCAGAGTTGAGTTGTGTAGTGCAGTGATGTTCATGAGCTGCCACAGATAAGGAAGCTGAAGGATGTAACAGCTGCTTTGATGCATTCAGTCAGTATGGATACAAGATGTCTGATAAATAGCAACTTAAAACTAACTGCTCATCAGCGAGGATTTCAGTCAGTCAGAACTAAATCACAAGAGACTGTTTAGCTGATCATAACAAAGAAAAGCTGCTTTGCTTTTCAGCACTTTCCATCATTATTCACAGTTGATTTCTCCTTAGTTTGCCTTCAGAATGTAAGCAGAAATGTTACCTTTTTATTTCCCTACAGCCAAATACAAACAATTATTTCTTTTTGTTTAAAAATGTTGTTCTGCTAGATGTTAACTTCATGTTATTTTCCTTAGCATTGATCCATTAACTGCATCTCTTTAATTTCCAGTCACGGAGAAACCTGTGCGAAGAAGCCTTACTTAAAATTAAAGGGGTCATCAGCTTTACATTTCAAATGGCAATTCAAAGATGTGTTGTCAGAATCAGATCAGATTTAAAAGCAGAGGTAAGCATTCCCAATGGTTTGCTTTCATTATTTTCAGATTCAGGTAGAGATTTTTTTTATTATTTTTTATTTTGCTGCTCTTATTGTTTCCCTTTTCCATTTTTGTGCAGGCACTGGGCACAGCAATAGCATCAACCAAAGTTATGAAAGCCCAGCAAGTTGTAAAAAGTGAAAGTGGAGAAGAGGTGAGAGAACTGCCCACCCAATTAAAGTATATTGTTAAAAGACACTCAGACAGGGGTGTCAAACTCATGGCCCACAGGCCAGATGTGTTACGTGCCCACCCCTGTTTTAGCGAAGGGGGGAAAAGTCATATGATATGTCACATGACAACAACATGATGATGCAAGTTTGACACCCTAGCACTAAGATAACAGCAGCAACAATAATTGTAATCTTTTCATCCAATATAATAATATCCATCACATATAAATGAAATTCTAGGCAGATAAATTTTCCAACCTGCTTTGAGCACCAATATCTGCATAACAGTGCAACAGTATGTGTGGATAAGAAAAGCCATCTATGTTTAGATAGCCCTGTGGAACTCATGAGCATGAAGAATACACACACACACATACACACACACGTACATGTGTGTGTGTGTGTGTGTGCTATTTGTGCTGATAAATAAAGGGAGATACTACACAAATGTAACAAAGGCAACAGTAAAAATATTGGGTTTCTGTCGTGATGGTCTCTTGTGACGAGCCGATAGACAGAGAATGGAAGCAGTTTGCTTCCTCCCACATTTGGGCATACCAGGGGTTGTGACACTAAATACATACATACATACATACATACATACATACATACATACATACATACCTAAGCTTTAAAAAAAAACACCCTTTAAAAATCATTTTTATCCTTTCTGCTAATAAAAGTGAAATGATCTGAAAGTGATTGCAGAAATAAATGTAGCCTAGCTGAAAAGCAAAAGCAAATTTTGAAAAATAACGTATGATATTCCACGATGCGTGTTAACACCATGTTTCATTTTTTGCAGATGTTGGTTCCTTTCCAAGATACTCCAGTAGAAGTGGAGCAAAATACTGACCTTCCTGAATACTTGCCAGAAGATGAAAGTCCTTCAAAGGAGCAAGACAAAGCCGTGTCCCGGGTTGGATCACACCCAGAAGGGGCAGCCAGTTGGCTGAGCACAGCTGCAAATTTTCTTTCCAGATCCTTCTATTGGTGACTTTGAATCAAGGCTAAAGGACTGTGCCAACCAACAGGGGGTAGTTTTCCCATTATTTTGGCGAACTGCCGAGTGCAATTTGCAATAAGTTATCGTAACAGATATTTTTAGACTACACAAAATATATACTGTGTTTTACATTTTATTGGACATTTTGGCCTTTTGAGCATTCAGAAGATGGAAGCCTCAAATCAACGTTTGTTCATTCCCTCCTCCCCCTCCTTTTATGTTTTATTGCCTCACTTTTTAATGTGGGTCCATGATCAACCAAACATTTTTGAATTTATGAAGCTTTAAGTTAACATTCATGATAAATAGGTGCAGAGCCCACTCAACAAAGATGTCAGGACATACGTGCAAAGAAATCGTTAGCTCTGATTTTACAAAATGAAATGCCTTTTTTTCCTTTTCTTTTTAGCCTTATTTCAGATTATATATTTCAATTAGAAGAAAAGAAAGACAGATTTATTCACCTTTTTTTTCAGAGCCAGGGTGTCATGCTCTATTTGTAGGAATGTAAGATGACTTGGACTTGGAGATTTGTTTTTTTTTTTTAATTGTTAGCCCGTAACCACTTTCAATAGGAACGTTTTAGTAAGAAGAAGTTAAGACAGAAATGCATGTCTATTTATACACATTATAAATAATCTGCTGTAAAAATGCTTCTGACGAAGGCTGTGATTTTCCAAGGATGACAAGAAACTATTGATTGGAATGTAGGTCTTTGCTTTTCACAGACTTCAATTTGTTCCCATGACACTTTGTCTGTAGTAGAAAGTGTGGTGACTGATTTGGAAACAAACTTTTGAGTGAGAGCTGAAAATACAAGTTTATGGAGAAGGGATAAGAAACAGGATGCTGAATATGCCATTGTGCTGCTACATTTTAAACGTTTTGGCTTGATAGAAACCATATATTATTCCTATTGCCTTTTAAAGAAGCTGATGTCCTGTGTCAATAGGGCTGATATTTGGAGCTGTATGACAGTCTGTCATGTCAGAGCCAGGAGCAGGGCAAAATTAGTGCCTGATAGCTAGGGTTGAGGGGCATCTTTGAAAAGATGAAAAGTTCCTAAAAGTGCATTGTAGTTAGTCTGTTAAAACACCTATACTTGGAGAGCATCATCTTGCATCGTAGCTCCTTAAAGAAGTTCTAAAGTGCTTGGATCTTGTCTTTTAGTTCCCAATAGTGATAAAACAGGTGCTGTTTCAGTCGGCAAGATGTTGAGAAGAGCAATTAGATTATTGAAATTTCAGCTGAGATTTTTCTCAGTTTGTTAGAACAACTGCTACGTTGCACCACAGGAGTATAGCTGAGAAATTGCAGTGCTGTTCAAAATTAAGTCCTTTGCAATTCATTTTGTGCTACAGTTGTTACAGATACTGACTTTTTTGAGGCAAAGCTTTATCTTTTGGAAGACCGTAGATTTGTCTTGCACAATTGCAGCAATTAAATAGCATCATGGAATTCTCATATAAACAAAACTAATGTGCAACAGAGAAGGAATAGTCCAAAAATAATTTAAAATTCACCTGAATGCAGTGTCCTTTTAAGATGAAGAATTTACTTTCAGATTAGATTATTTTCTTTTATCATATCTTTATTTGGTTAAAGTTTACACACACAGAATACAAGCTTTCTAAGGCATGTATTATAATCAATATTTATTACAAAGCATATTGCTGTCTAGAATGTTACAATACCAAATGTGTTTGCAAAGATCTCCGCTGTGTAACTATGGATGCAATGTTTACTTTTCATTTTAACATCTTTTCTCTACATTTTGCATTGCCGCACACCTCCTTTACTACATGACACATCTCTTTGGATATTAGTGATTCTATACTAGTAAATATTAAAATGTGCATTTGGTTTGTAAGTATGCTTTTTTGGTCAGTATTGCAGCTGTCCAGTTAATGTATCTGTAAAACAGATTTTGCAAAACTGTAAAATAAAAGTGTAATATAATGAACTGGCATCCTTCTACTTTTATAAGGATTTTTCCAGCATTTTTGAAACACGAAGTTCAGAATTCATAAGATGACGGTTTGTTTGCAGCGGCCGAAAAGGATTTTTTGTAAGTGCAGTTGCATTGTGAATGTACACTGGTTGCTCACAAAAATAAAAATAGGAAATAGTTTTTCAACCTATTTTGACCACAAATAAAACTTATGCTGCTTGTTAGCAGAAACTGAGAATATGGAATGCTTCAACCTCAAAATGCCCTATTACATCCTTACTATAAGTGTCTTGATGTAAGAATAGCGGTTCTGATTTAATGGCAGAAATATGTCCTTGAAACGGACTATTCTAAATGTTGTACCAAGATTTAATTATTCTATTATTTCAAAGCTGATCCAATTCTGGTAAAGTTGGAACAAGACATTTTGGTGAGACAGTGTTGTAATCTTGAAATATTTTGAATTTATCTATTAAATCTTATGCAACAATGAGAGGTTTCCTCTTTGGAGAAATCATTTATATACTCTCCAGCAGGAGAAGAAAAAAAAACTGCATCACACCTTATCTATTACTTTAGGTAAGGATATAAGAAAAATGGCCCATAAAATGAAAAGATTAATTTAATTTCTAGATATAGTTCTGATTGCAGTGTCCTTCAAATGTGGACAGTGCATGTTTAATCAAATTTTATGTAAAGAATATTACTAAAACCTCCAGATATTGGCAGAGTTGTATATTTTATATATTGCTGAGCCAACTGAAGCATGTTGCTGTCTATATTATGGAGCCGTTATATTAATTTCCCAGGTGAGCTGAACTACTGAAGCAAAATATGGTTCTTTTGTAAGAAGTGTTTTTTTCATCAGGACACAACACAGGCCAAATAGTCATGCAAACCATACAATTATATGCATTTCTGTTCAAATGAAAATGCTACTAAGCTCATAGTACAATATTGTAACTACCTACAGGATAATTTTATTCTTGCTGTTTTTTTCAATACCGGATTTTCAATTTAGAGGGAACCGCCACTTGTAAGAATATCACCATCATGGCAAAACGTGTTAAGAAAATTCTGAAACTTACATTAATTTTTATTTTCTTTTGGTTTCTATTTTTAGTAAAAGGAACATTTAATTTTTGTGACCTTTCATTGTTCTGTGGAAATAATGTCTCCTGGATATTTAAGAATGAAAATTACTTTATAGAAATTCTCCAAAACATGTTATAAATCCCCCCTAAATGCCTGTTTCTGCTCTCAGATTGGTCATATCTTCATATCTTGCAGGAAGATTTTTAGATTGTTATGATTGATTGATTGACATTATGATTAATTAGTAGAGAGTGTTCCCACTGCTATTGAGCAGAGATTCATTTTTCAGATTATTTCCTTTCGTTTTAGTGGTTGGATCTCCAGTGTCATCTTTCCAATGGACATGAGAATACATTCTCTTGCTCAATTCATGGTCTTAACTAGAATTTCTATTTTCCCTTTCCTGAAGTTTGTGGGAAACAAACAATCTGATGGGAATTCTCCTACATTTTGGCCTACGGTATAGTTAAAAAGCCAGATGTGGGTTGCTAGTATCAGATGAACAGCAATAAAATCCAAAAGTCAAAATTCAAACCCAAATATAGAAAAAATGCATAAAGTAATACAACATGGCTATGTTTGGTTTCAATGCATTTCTAGGATGACTTAATGAATTAATGTATTTTTACTTCCTTCCTGTGTGATTGTCATTACATTGAATACTTTTCCTTCAGTATTATTTGAAGGCAATACTACAATTAGTTGTTAGCTAGTAGCAGTTAGCGATTGGTGTGTGAAATCATGTTGACATGTACATTTTGCCCTAGTGTTAATTTCAAAGCCACAACATCATTTGCAAAGTAAAATGCATGTGTGCATTTTATGGGCTATATGGGCTAAAATAATTGTTACTTGAACTACCTGTTATAACTTAGGTACTCTTCATATTTATTTTATTATGTACAAAGTGGATGGATTCCAAAGCTTTAAAAAAATCTTTGAAGTATTTGCTTTCTGTTTAAACATGTATTTTAAAATGTGATGCTGTTCTCTCAAATCAACACCAGATGGCAGAACAGTGATAGTATTGTGGAAATTGAATATTAAAGATGTTGATTGCAAATGCTCCCTCATACTTAGGTGAGAATTGTTCATTTACCTTGGTCTTTTGCAATATGTAGATTACTTTGATTCATTTAATCTCTAATGTAGACTATTTACAATATAACGTAAAATAGTAGATTGTTATTTTAATAACTTTTTTTTAGTGTTTCTGTGTGGTTGAATTAGTTGCAGCAAAAACAACAGCATCTTGTGAGGTTTTAAACATCTTTATTAATAGATGTTTTTGTGGATTAGAGTTCAGTTTAGCAGTAACATTCTGCAATATTTATTTGACGTTAATAAACTTGACTGAGGGGAAAAATGATCAGAAAGATTTGTCAGTTTTTAACGAACTTTAATAATGATAAAATATAATTCATTTCAAAATTTAATACATCCAGACCCACATAGTTGACACATTTTTGAGGAAAATAAAATATCAAAATATCCTTTATTTGGATGTATAGTGGAGTAAAGGGGATAGAGCCAAGGTGGCGCAGTGGTTAAATGCAGCACTGCAGGCTACTGCTAGATCAGCAGGTCAGCGGTTCAAATCTCACCGGCTCAGGGTTGACTCAGCCTTCCATCCTTCCGAGGTGGGTAAAATGAGGACCCAGATTGTTGGGGGCAATATGCTGACTCTCTGTAAACCGCTTAGAGAGGCCTGAAAGGCCTATGAAGCGGTATATAAGTCTACTGCTATTGCTATTGCTATAGGAAAACAGGTGGGAAAGGGCATATACCATAAAGAACCAATGTAGAGTGTAAAATGAATAGGTTCCCCTCACATATGTGCTAGTCGTTCCCAACTCTAAGGGGTGGTGCTCATCTCTGTTTGAAAGCCAAAGAGCCAGTGCTGTCCGAAGACGTCTCTGTAGTCATATGGCCAGCATGACTAAACTCCAAAGGCGCATGGAACACTCTTACCTTCCCACCAAAATGGTCCCTATTTTTCTATTTGCATTTTTACATGGTTTCGAACTACTAGTTTGGCAGAAGCTGGGACAAGTAACGGGAAGTCAGTCCAGTACGCGGTGCTAGGGATTCGAACTGCTGAACTGCCGACCTTTCTCATCGACAAGCTCGGCGTCTTAGCCACTGAGCCACTGTGTCCCTCATAAAATGAACAGGCTGTTACAAAATCAAGCTCTGCTATTGCATAACTCCACATTCTTGCAGTGGGAGTTGTTACAAGCAGTAACTGGATAGATGCTGTCAGAATCTAATTGTATATAATTCAGTTTGGTCACTGAGGGACCTAGTGTATGATAAGAAAACCATGTTTTTGGTCTTGTAAAGATAAAGTAAGAGAGTTACTACTGCTCTATGATGAGTTAGACAAGAGCAAGTTGACATTCCAGCATTCTAACTTTCTTTACATTGCTCCAATCCCCTCCCCGCAGGATCTTAGTGATGGTGGACATTCAGGACAGGGCTTTCCAATTAAAGCAGTTCAATTCTTTGCCTAAAGAAGTCAGAGGAATTTCTTTATTGTACCTGATATAATACTGAAAAATACTTTTCCATCAAACTTTTAAATTGTTTCAATTTTTACAAATTTTATTTTGATAAATGGGCAACAGTCTCACTTCAAGTTAATTTCTAACTCACCTGGTTCAGTATTAGCGACCCAGACTATCAGCTATTGTCCCAATGTTCAGGAAGAGGTTTGGATTCGAGAATTTTTTTCTATGAAAACCAAGGTATTCTTTGTAGACGCTGATTTGATTATCTTTACTTTTTTGCTGTTCTTTTTAAATTTCAAGTTTTACCAAGACTCCAAAGAAATGAAATAATAAATGGGAAAGCATAGAAACTTGATAGGAACCATCCTTCAATTGCCTTCCATAGTCTTTTATAAATCAGTAAAACAGTAAAATGAGTGAGATCCAGTTCCATCTGCCTTATTTTTTTAAAATAGCTTTCTTTCCATCTCACTTCAAAATACTTTTTGAAACTGATTCATCCTCAAGAGGTAATAAGACCAGATTTTGTTATGTTTTATTTTTATGCATCATTGTTCTTAATTTTATGATTTGTGAAACTTGAGACCTACCAGCATAATGCTTTATTTCCATAAATAGTTACTTTTGGCCAAATGTCTTGCATCAAATGTGGTGAGACCATTTTTATGACTTTTGAAAATGTTTTGGCTTTCCTTCTGGCTATGAAATACTGGATCAGAATAAATGCTTTTCAGCTAGGCTTGATAGTGTTAAACTAACTCAGAATGTGAGCAGCTACCATGCTGAACTGGCCTAACTGACTGCTTCTTGTCTCTCCTTGTTAGACAGATCAGGACCACAGGACATATCAAAAGCCTGTTACATCTGAAGATGAAGGTTGCATGTTTAAATTTCATAAATACTAGCCATTCTACATTCTTTAAGAAGATTTGGTTATGCAGATTTGGTTTTTATGGTATACGCATAGCTCTGTTTATATTGGTGTGTGTTGACTATCCATTTTGAAGGATGCCACAGGAAATTATTACATGGATACTTTTCCTATACAGTGCCTTTATTATCATAGACACAGTGAATGATGGTTCTTTTTTTTTCAAATCCAACTCCTATTTCATATGGAACAATATTCCATCTCAGACAAAATCTCCAAGATTTTCAGATAGGATGACCAGAGTAGGAAATTCTGGGACTTGTAGGCACAACACATCTGGAAACACAAATTTGAGGAAAGTCAATATACTTCTCAGGAATTCCTGTAACTTTTCTGGTTTTCTTCACTTGTTTACCGTATCAAAATCACATCCAGTCATGTCAAGAAGCTATTGAGAACTTCATAAAACACAAAGAATCTGTTATCTTCCTATTTGCTTCCAACATTTATCTCAGTGTTATATCCTGATATAGAGGGATCCATTCACGTCTATCAATGAAGAAGAGTTTTTATAGTAATTGGGCAAGCATCAAAGCTGAAGCATAAAATAAATTCAGTGGGGGGAGGGAGGACACATATAAGCAATTGTCAACACTCCAAAAATGCATGACACTTAGCTCCAGTAATCATGCTTACAAAGGATTTTAAGAATTAAGTGGCTATTTGCTAATAAGATTGATCTTTGTGTAAGAGATTAGCAACATCACATAGTGTAGAGATCTGGTTCAACAACATTAACACTGCATCTGTTATTCCTCTATTGCAACAACAGGTTAGTTGCAAGTAGGGAGAACTAGGTAAGATTTTGATTTTCAAAAAATAGTCCTTTCATCAATGAAAGTGCAAAAAGAGGGCTACAAGAGAACTCTTTTAAAATCAAGTTAATATATACTTTAATATGGAAGGACATACTCTGACTAATGTTGAAAGTGTTATGTAATATGCTAAGATTAGATTGACTGTGAACTTGTTTCTCTCTGAAAAATCTTCAAAGATTTTTATCTTTTTTTGTAATATGCCTTTACTCTTTCAATTTGGAGTTACAGTAGAATGAATCATTTGCAATAGGTATTGTTTCCATTTTCAGATTAACTGTCCAGTTTTTTCAGCAATAGAAAAAGCATGGGAATAACGTAAGGACTCCTCCATGGGAAAACACTCATGCTTTTTAGGCAGTAAGTGACACCACAATCCCAGCATTTACTCTCTTTCCAGCCATCCTCAAGTGCTTGGTTTGCATGTGGAAATGTATAAGATAGAGAGGATCCAATAGATCTTTGCTAATTGGATTCCAGATTTATTTAATCTTCAGTTCCCAGAATTACTAACCAATATAGCCTGCAGCAAAAGGGGTGTAAAAACTAATCTGATTATTAATAAAAAGGCATTAATCATGTGGAAGGAAGCTGGAGTCATTCTGGAAGAAAGTCAGTGAAGTAATGTCAGCTTTCCCTAAGCTGGGGGTGGTCCAGATAGTTAAGTGAACTCAGAATTCCCAAACCCGTATGGTGATTTCTGAAAAAATTTATTTTATTTATTTTTATTTTATTTATTTTGTCAAGTATGAATTAGATAACAGATATAAGTATAAACATGATTTTGAATACATGAAATGGATACAAATAAAAGAAGATTAGGACAGGGATGGTAGGAACGCTGGTATGCTTATGCACAGCCCTTACAGACCTCTTAGGAATGGGGTGAGGTTGACAGTAGACAGTCTAAGGTTAAAGTTTTGGTGGTTTGGGGAAGAAACCACAGAGTCAGATAGTGCATTCCAGGCATTGAAATTTTTGAGAATTAGCTACATGTCTTGAGGGCACCTTAATTTGGGGAAGACCGGTTAATACACAATATCAACATTTCATACTCTTTTTCTGTCTGACTTGTTTACATGTCACAAAAAAGTTTATTTGTTTTTACCATGTTTTACTGGGTACATCTAGTCCTTATTTTGTAAAACTCAAAAGTTCATCTTCTAAAATGGTGCTGTTTCGACCTCATAATATATTTTCCCTTTTGGGTGAATGTTTCTTTTCCTATCTCTTGATAGGTTCTATCTACTGAATATACTAGATTCCCTCAAGGTGGTCTTCTTATAAAACTTGATTTTTTAAAAAGGTGCTCGTGAAAGCTGTAACTAAGTCTAATCACTACTAACCCATAGAGTGGTTATTCAGTGCTTAAGATTCTTTAAAAAAAAGATGCCAGTGCTACCCACAAAAGTGCTATGGAGACAGTAAAATTCCGTATTGCCAGAAGGCACAGAGGAAAGTGGTGGGTGTTGCTGATTTTGCTATCAAATATTTTGCTACCATTTACGGAGTGGTACAGCTAGGGATGTTTTCAGTGCAATTATGAGGCAGCAGTACAAATACTGAGTCAACTCATAAAAGTGCAGAAATGTGCACCACAGCAGATGTATAACAGAAGACGCTTATGTATAGCCGACTGTGAATCAGTGAGGCTAGGCACAACACTGCATTTTATATGATGGTGATGACTTAATGTCTTGCATATGGGGGATAGAGAAAGGTGGATAGACAAAGAGATGTAGTCTTGTCATTATTTTCCAGGGTGAAAAAAAAAAGAATTTTAAGGATGGCCTTCTATATTGTTATGGAATGTATCTGCTCGCGTTGCTTTATGTGGATTTTTGCTTAGCAGAGGATTGGAACTGATGGCCTAAATCAGTGGTCCCCAATTCCTGGGCCATGGCCCACTACCAAGCCTTGTGCAGTTTGGTACCGGGCTGTGGCAGTGGCAGGCAAGGTGTGTGTGCACACATTGCCACTTGTGCAAGCATCATGTGTGTGTGTGTGTGTGTGTGAGCTCCATTTGTTCAAACAGCATGCATGTGTTGTGACCCGCCAGCAGCCAGCAGACTGGCAGCAGAGTCGGACAGTGAGGAGATTGGGGGGAACATGGGCCAGTCCTGGAGGCTGGGGAAGACTCAGACGAGGGCTCTTTGTTGGAGGCAGAGATGGGGCTAAAGCCGTCTGGAAGTTCTCAGGTATCTTTGGAGCTAGACAGCAGTGAGGCAGATGAACAGCTGGAGCCTGTTCCCAGTGTACACCTGCTCAGAGTTGCAAGAAGAAAAGAACAGCTAAGAAATCAGGATCGACTTGGAAGTAAGGCCGTAGGTGGTTTAAGGTTTAAGGTTTATTAACATTTATAGGCCGCCCTTTTCTCTGAGGGAACTCAGGGCGGCTTACATAGGATCAGGGGATGGAAATACAAACAGTGACGTAGACAAACATAGAATAAAATAATGAGCAACATTCATTCATCATTCGGGAGGGGCGATTATCTTTGTCCCCAGGCCTAACGGGCTAGCCAGGTCTTAAGGGCTATGCGGAAGGCCTGGACGGTGGTGAGGGTACGAATCTCCACGGGGAGCTCGTTCCAAAGGGTCGGAGCTACTACCGAAAAGGCTCTCCTCCTTGTAGTTGCCAGCCGGCACTGGCTGGCAGATGGAATTCGGAGGAGGCCCAATCTATGAGATCTAATTGGTCGCAGGGAGGTAATTGGCAGAAGGCGGTCTCTCAAGTACGCAGATCCACTACCATGAAGGGCTTTATGGGTGACTAGTAGCACCTTGAAGTGCACCCGGAGATCGACAGGTAGCCAGCGCAGCTCGCGGAGGATAGGTGTTATGTGGGTGAACCGAGGTGCACCCACGATCACTTGCGCGGCCGCGTTCTGGACTAGCTGAAGTCACCGGATGCTCTTCAAGGGCAGCCCCATGTAGAGCACATTGCAGTATTCCAGCCTAGAGGTCACAAGGGCCCAAGTGACTGTTGTGAGAGCCTCCCGATTCAGGTAGGGTCGCAACTGGCGCACCAGGCGAATCTGGGCAAATGCCCCCCTGGTCACAGCCGTCAGGTGGTGATCAAAGGATAGCTGTGGGTCCAGGAGGACTCCAAAGTTGCGAACCCTCTCTGAGGGGTGTAGAATTTGACCCCCCCAGCCTGAGTGATGGAATACTGGTCGAATTGTTGGGAGGGAAGCACAACAGCCACTCGGTCTTTTCCGGGTTGAGTACAAGCTTGTTAGCCCTCATCCAGTCCATAACGTCCTCAAGGCCTCGGTTCATCACGTCCGCCGCTTCATTGAGTTGGCACGGGGCGGACAGATACAACTGGGTATTGTCCGCATATTGATGGTATCTTATCCCGTGCCTGCGAATGATCTCTCCCAGCGGTTTCATGTAGATGTTGAATAGTAGGGGGGATAAGACCGAACCCTGAGGCACCCCATATGTTAGGGGCCTAGGGGTCGATCTCTGCCCCCCCACTAACACCGACTGCGACCTGTCCGAGAGGTAGGAGGAGAACCACCGCAGCACGGTGCCTCCCACTCCCACCTCCCGCAGTCGTCGCAGAAGGATACCATGGTCGATGGTATCGAAAGCCGCTGAGAGGTCAAGGAGAACCAGGATGGAGGGATGTCCTCCATCTCTGGCTCTCCAAAGATCATCGGTCAATGCGACCAAAGCGGTTTCTGTGCTGTAACCGGGTCTGAAGCCTGACTGGAAGGGGTCAAGATAGTTTGCTTCCTCCAAGGACCGCTGGAGCTGGAAGGCCACCACCTTCTCAACAACCTTCCCAAGGAAGGGAAGGTTGGAGACTGGATGATAGTTATTAAGAATAGCTGGATCCAAGGATGGCTTCTTCAGGAGGGGTCTCACCACCGCCGCTTTTAGCGTGGCGGGGAAGTTCCCCTCCTGAAGAGAGGCGGTAACAACCGCCTGGATCCAGCCTCGTGTCACCTCACTGCTGTTAGTAACCAGCCATGAGGGACACGGGTCCAGTACACAGGTGGAGGCACTTACAGCCCTCATGGCCTTGTCCACATCCCCAGGGGCAACATCCTGAAACTCAACCCAGAGGTGGTCTACTTCATCCTCTTGTGCCTCGGCTGGAACTGCAGAGATGGAGTCCAAGTCCGACCAAAACCGAGCAATTTTGTCCGCTAAGAATTGGGCATAATCCTCAGCTCTGCCCTGCAGGGGTTCCCCCGTTTCCCTCCTATTCAGTAGGGAGCGGGTTATCCTAAACAGGGTGGCTGGGCGGGACTCAGCGGATGCAACCAAAGTGGCTATATAAGATCTTTTCGCTGCCCTAAGAGCCCTGGTGTATTCCTTGGTGCTGGTGGTTACCATTGCTCAGTTCGATTCGGACTTATCGGACCTCCATAGGTGCTCTAGGCGTCTCCTCCGGCGCTTCATCTCCCGGAGTTCCTCGGTAAACCAAGGAGGTCTCCGGGATCCGCCGCCTCGGAGGGGCCATAGTGGCGCAATCCGGTCGAGGGTCTCCGATGCTGCCGAGTGCCAAGCAGCAACCAGAGTCTCTACCGGACTGTGGGCGAAAGTATCAGGAATGACCCCAAGCTCCGTCTGGAACCTTAATGGCTCCATGAGTCGCCTGGGGCGGAACCACCTGGTCGGTTCCTCCTCCCTACAGTGGGGGTTTGGTCTCCGGAAGTCAAGCCTCAGTAGGCAGTGGTCTGACCACGACAGGGGTATGATGTCGTTACCCCTCAGACCAAGATCACAAATCCACTGCTCCGAGAGGAATACGAGGTCGAGCATGTGACCCGCTGAATGGGTTGGGCCCCGGATTACTTGGGCCAAGCCCATGGCTGTCATGGAAGCCATGAACTCCTGCGCCCCATCAGAGTGTTCACCGAGCGACGGCAAATTAAAGTCCCCCAGGACCATCAGCCTAGGGAACTCAATTGCCAGCTCGGCTACCGACTCGAGGAGTGAGGGGAGGGCTGCTGCAACGCTGTTGGGAGGCAGGTACGTTAACAGCAGACCCACTTGACCCTTGAGGTCCAACTTTACCAGCAGAGACTCACACCCGACAAGCTCCGGAGCAGGGACCCTACGAGGAGCTAATGACTCCCGGATAACAATAGCCACACCCCCACCCCTTCCCTGGGCTCTCGGCTGGTGCAGCACCTGAAATCCTTCTGGGCACAGCTCTACGAGGGGGACTCCTCCCTCTGGGCCCAGCCAGGTTTCAGTAATACATGCCAGGTCTGCCCTCTCGTCTAAAATTAAGTCCCGGACGAGAGGAGCTTTATGTACCACAGACCTGGCATTTAGCGACAGCAGCCTGAGTCCAGGGTCCTGATTACTTGCGCCATCTGGTCTCGGAGTGGGACTCATAGGGCCGGAAGGAGGGATCTCTGTAATGTAGCGAACCCTCCTTCCCCGGTAATGGCCTGCCCTAAAGTCCGCGTCATACCTGCCCCTCCCTGTTACGACCGTAATACTCCGACCCTCTCCCGTGTCTCTGGTCCCCTCAACCACCCCCATGGCCCCCGCATCCCCCGGCAGGTCCTCCGAATCATACATACCCATGCACTCCCCCAAGCAGTCCCCACGTAAAAGTTAAAACACAGAAAATTACAACAATATAATAGTAAAAAGTGGGACATTCATTCATCTCATACGTATCCCATGCATATCCCATACAAAGAGAGGAAAAAAAAGATGAAAGAAAAGGAAGAAAATAAAATAATTGCGCAGTTAATTACAGATTTAAAAATGCGAGATCAGATAACAGAACTGGCTCTTAGTGTTCAAAGTTGAAGTGGCTGGAGACCAGTTACAGTTCGGGTGGAATATATGGGGGAGTGTCTTATAACCCCTCTCTTCTTCTGTAAATTTATAAAAGTTCAACCGGCCGGAGCAGTCCAAGATGGTAAAAGGTTTTCTTGTACAGGCACTGTCTAGGGGGATGCCACGAGGGCAGCCACAAAAGATAGTAATAGTGACAATAGTCCAGGCCAGATGGAAATATGCCAACAAGCCTAGGAGTCCAGAGGCCGTGGCAGAAAAAGGCCAGATGTTAAAATGCCACAGTAAGCGATAGTCCAGTGCCAAACAGAGAACACAGGGGGAAGCCTCACAGCAGCGGGGGTAAGCAAAGATGGAATCGCTTCTATAGGGCCACCTGACCAGGCAAGAGCGGAGGAGGGGGGGGCAAAGACGGGGCGAAGACAAAGCCATACGGGGGGGAGAGCCATCCGAAGGGACTGCCGCGGCACCAGGCAAAGCCAGCCGCCCAGCTTCCTCAGTCCCAATAGTAGTGATCGTCCACTCTCCCTTCAAAGCAGCAATAGTCCGGCAAAGCCCCTAGAAAACACAGCCAACACGCTCACCCTCAGCAATGTTCTTATCAGTCCGCTCTCTCTCCGAAGTAATGGCGGTTGAGCAGAGCCCCCAAAAAGCGCTGTCGCCGGTTCCAGTAATTCCTCCGTCCGTCCGCTTGCACTCCGGGGAGATGGTAACCAGAAAAAGCCCCCAGGGAGTGCAGCTAGCAAGACGAGGGCACCAAAACCTTTAAATAGCGCCGAGGGACATCGCTGCCAGCGAAAAACGCCGAAGACGCCGAAATCCGCTATCGCCGTTCTCAGCGTGGCCTCGCTTCCTCTACCACCAGGCAGCACACAGACCTCCGATGATATGTGAACGAGCCGGGGGCGCCCGAAAACGGCGGCCCCCGCAGAGGTCTGGCTTCTTTGGATCCCCCAGACTCCGGACATCCCTAAGGAGCTCTTCATAGAAAGATTTGACTCGGTTTTGTTGAGGTTTCCAGCGTTTTCCGTTTGAATCAGCACAGAGAAGAACGCCTAGCAGCCATCTCGGATCTTGCACATGCGCAACTACTAGGTGGATGGTGAATGGCCCCTCCCATAGGAAACAAGAGAGGAGCAAAAGGGGAGTGGGCTTTTGCAGGAAACAATTTGTTTATTCGTTCATTCATTTCAGGAGTATGAAGATCTGTCTGTGAATCTCAGAGACTCTGTGCCAAGTCTTTCCCTGCACAGCATTGCATTTGGAAAATACTTACAGGGCAGTTTTCCAAGCTAGATAAGGTCTGTGGTCATAAATTCACCTTTGAAACACTGATTACCAGGCCTTGGGTGAATGTGAATGAGAGGAATTTAAATTTGTTTAATAAAAGGGGTTTTGTCAGGAATCTGCTGCATGTTTTTTGCGGAAACCTAAGTCAGAACAGCGTGCGTGCCTGCCACTCACACAAAACCATCCCCTCTTCTCCCCCTTCCCGACAAAGCTGGAAAGGTTGGGGAACTCTGGCCTAAATAACTCTACCGAATTCTGAGCGGATGCTTTCAAAAGTGTCAAAAATGATGGCATTAAATGAGCACCCCCAGTTTCCCCCTGGCTTATTGGCTACCTGGATCAGAACTGGAATTCTTCTGAAACATGTATCTTTATATTGTCTTCATCTTGGCTCCTTCCCTGGAGTTCTCTTCCTTTTTTGGGGGGTCTTCTCATCAATGATTGGGAAAGCTGAGCAGACTCTTGTGGCGCTTCTTATCACAGTCAAATGGCTACTACTATGCTTTCCATAAGATGAGGTACAATTTGTGATTTCATCTTGGCCTGAAGCTCTTGCTTGAGTGACCGCCCTCGTTTATGCTTTAAAGCTTCTCTTGCAGTTTCTAAGAGACAATGACACTCTGTCCCGTCCCTTGTTAAATAGCTGTCATGTTCTTTATTTTTAGAGGTTGAAACAGATCTCCTGGATGGATTAAAGTAGTTTGGGATTCTTAATAGAGACCTCTGTACAAATACGAGCTTCACACAAGTTGGATGAAGCTTCCTGCTTGAGAAGCTGTCAGCCTCGGTGCCCTCAAAATCTAACTTTCACAGTTTTCCATCTGGGTCTTGGATGAAGCCTGCAAAAATGTTTAAAATTGCATGTTTCATTTACTTAGAAAAGATAAAATAAAATGATCTACACACCAGCCAAACTTAACATATTAGTTTTTTTTAAAAAAAAGATAAAGAAGTAACCCCTCTCAATTGAACTAGGATGTTGAATTTCTACTAGTGCAAAAAAAGAGACACAGAGAGAATTATCTTTGACCCAGAGCTCTGGAACAGGCTATTTAAAAAGAGGTCTGACACAAAGCTGAAGTTTGAAACAAAACTGAGTATAAAAGGAAGAAAGGAAAAGGCATCAAAAATAATGTTTAATTTTTTTCTTTCATGTGGGAGTTTCTGGAATTTTTGTTTCTTTTTAGAATGAGTTATATAGGAGCCATGGTGGCACACTCGTTAGAGTGCAGTACTGCAGGCTATTTCTGTTGCCTGTCGGCTGCCTGCCATTTAGCTGTTCAAATCTCAGCAGGCTCAAGGTTAACTCAGCCTTCCATCCATCCAGGGTGGGTAAAATGAGGACCCAAATTGTTGGATGCAATATGCTGACTCTGTAAACTGTTTAGAGAGGGCTGTAAAGCACTGTGGAGTGGTGTATAAGTCTAAGTGCTATTGCTACTGCTACTGCTATTATTTATAGCAGTTGAACCCATAAGTGAAGCCTGAAGTGCTCTCAGAATAATAAAAAGTCACCACCAAAAGCCGCATGAGATTCAAATACATGATATAGAAAGAATAGGGGATGCAGAAGGAGATAAAAACCAGACAATTATTAATGCTTTCATTTTCATGTACTGGCCTGCTGGATGGAAGTGGGCTGGTCATTGAGATTGAGAGGGCATTATTTTTCAAAGTAAATCCCTTTGTTCCTTTTCCATCAGGATAACATTTCTGTGAAGAGCAGTGGTGGGATTCAAAATTTTAACTACCGGTTCTGTGAGCGTGGCTTAGTGGGCATGGCTTGGTCGGTGTGGCAGGGGAAGGATACTGCAAAATCTCCATTCCCTCCCCTTCCAGGGGAGGGTTACTGCAAAATCCCCATTTTCTCCCGATCAGCTGGGACTCAGGAGCCAGATAATAGATGGGGGCAGGGCCAGTTAGAAGTAGTATTTACAGGTTCTCCGAACTACTAAAATTTTCTGCTACTGGTTCCCCAGAACGGGTCAGAACCTGCTGAATACCACCACTGGTGAGGAGGTAGATACAGTTTGAGCCAGTTGGTAACAGCTGATCTGAAGCAGTTGCATAGTAGAGATAAGGAGGAATGAAAATGCAATTTTGTAAACACTAGGTCATCTCTGAGAAAGAAAAGAGAGGTGAGAAAGAAACACAAGATTATCCCAACTTGATTCTCTTCAGCATAAGAGGTCTTTGTACTCTAGAAAAATATAGCAGAGCTTCAATAGTTCTTGTGGCGGCTTTTTCTTGTCGGGTGTATCTTAATAGCTGACAACACTGAATAAGAATGGGTTTGTGTCTTAGCACAAGGACTGAAGCAAGAACTCAGAACAAAACTAGGATTTTTTCAAGAACTGTTGCAATTTATAAAATAAATAATGTTGCAATGAAAGCTATGTTCTTCTTGGTATCCTTCCTTAAATAAACTTTAAGAAACTGATATCAGCCCTAATGCATTTAGCATTTAGTAGAGCTTAATCTTAAAATAGAAATAGTATTTGACCTCCAGATAGAACAGGAGTGTCAAACTCGATTTCATTGAGGGCTGCATCAGGGTTGTGTTTGACTTTGGGGGGCCATGATGGGCATGGCCAGCTCAATGTCACTTCTGCCAGGGATGCCTATGGTGGTCCGAGTCCTCTGCCCATGGAAACAGGCTCTTGAGCTCCATTTTCGGCTGCCACAGCCTCCTGCAACCCTCTGCCAGTGAAAACAGAGCTTGGGAGCCCATTTTTGCTGGCAGAAGCATCATGGGCCAGTCCTTTGCTGTTTCCAGGGCAGCCCTGTGGGCCAGATCTCACTACCCTGCAGGCTGGATCTGGCCCCCAGGCCTTGAGTTTGATGCCCCTGAGATAGAACTTTCTATATATACCTGTTGTTGTATTGTGTTTTTTTTCAATAAACAAGTTAGGTAAGCTAACTTTATTAGTAAAAAAACACTTAGTTTGGTTAAGGCATGTTATATTAGATGATTTGTGGTATATTCATATATTTTTGTGACAAAAAAGCAATTCATGAATGTTACACATAAAAAAAGTTGCATCTAGAGATTAATTGTTTTAATTAAGAATCTGGAGTGTCATCAGGGCAGATAATGTTTGAATTTTTTAAACTGTCAGAAAGCTTTCTTCTTCCCCAGGAGTGAGCTGAAACATTTCTGGCATCAAAGAAAGATTTTTGAAACACAGAAGTGCATCTGGTGTTATTAGTTCTGTACTGGCTGAAGTACTGATTTGATTCTGACTGCATTTACTGTAGAACTGGATGATCAAAAGACTTCGGCTTTGCTAGAAATTAAAATAGAAACGAGGAATGAAGAAGATGTTCCTGGCTGGGTAAATGTCTTCTCCTGCTTTCCTATGTGAAAGATTGACTGCTCTAATTTTACTGCAGGGCCCTTGTCAGTGGCCACACAGCAATGCAGTTTGAAGGAGAGATTTGATGAATATCTACAAGTAAAAAGGCAAAAGCTCAAGGGCTAATATATTCTGCATAGTATATTCTATGTTTCATTAGCTTAGCTTAAGGCCTTCATTGACATTAATAAGCAAAAGGGACAGAAGGACAAAGGTAAAATGCAAGTAGATTAAGAATTATAGTTGGCTCAAGAATTTTATAAGTACCTGCCATATTTAGATAATAGGTTGGCACAGTGGGAATTTATCCTGTCCTCTGAGACAAGGAAGGGTATAGTATTTTCTTCCCCTCCATTATCACATTTGTATAGTTCCTATCTATAATGTATAGATATGACAATGAAGAAAAGCTCAGGGTAGCATAGAATTTGAGTGCCTGTATGCGCGCACACACTATTATATAAAAAATACAAAGGAACATGTGTCAACTCATATACTAAATGTGTCTTTTAAAAATAATTTTCAAATACAAAATTGACTGCCTTTTTCACTTAGGCAAAGGAAGTAAATGTCTAAATGCAAGATTTTGTATTCTGAATGTTGAAGTTAGCCCGGCTCCAGACTCCAGACACAAGTCTTCAAAGCTAAGAATGCTGCATAAAAATTATCTTGTGCATTTTATCAAGGATGAGGGAACCTTTGATCTTCCAGATGTTGTTGAAATACAGTTCCTGGCATTCCCCATCAGGGCCTATGATGGCTGGAGTTACTGGGATGTATAAATCAATAACATCTGGAGGTCTGTAGGTTCTTTGCTGATGTGTTGTAGCTTCTGCCTCAGATACACTGATGGATTCTAAGTCTAGTCTCTTCTGCCAGATAAAAAAGCATCATTCAGTACACTGTAAAGGAGATTTTGTCTCTCATAGACCTATTTTGACTTTGAGTTAACTTTGACTATGGAAGATCTCGAGCCTTTGATTTTGAGAGATTCTGTTTCTGATGCCTATGTGTGGCTCCCTTCTTTTTAAAAACCGTCTGTAAAGATTTGCACACTTTCAATATTCTTGAGTTGGGTTTATATCACTTGGATAATTATCATAGTCATCCTCTACGTGCAACAAAATTAACAGAGATTCCATTTGTTGGAATTGTATGGAGACTGCAACTGCACGCTGCCTTATTACCAAATGAGTACAGCATGCCCTTCAATAATTCTCTAAACTCTCAAATGCCTTGGAAATAATATGCTAGAATATTACTGAACTGTGACTGAAGCACCATTTGTGCTAAATGTGACAGTGCACAAATGATATTCCTCTATAAAAGTTCAAACTACATTAATCTTTCACAGAGGTTCATCGGCTAGGAAGATACCTTAGTTACAAAATAAACCATAGCAGCCCTTCTTGAAATTATTTCTAGCGAATTTTGCCTTATGTATATTTTTTTGCCATGCATATATTATTTTCTATTTCATATTATGTATGCGTATGTATATGTACATTTGCACAAGCATTGGTATAAACATCAGGTCTGCATTTGCATTTGCAAACTTTTAAATCATGGTACCTTCAAATATAATATATAATTGTTGGCAATGTAATATACTTTTTATTTTTATTCCTTTGGCATGAACTACTAGTATAACGCCGAGGGATGCGGTGGCTCAATGGCTAAGACTCTGAGCTTGTTGATCAGAAAGGTTGGTAGTTCAGCAGTTCGGATCCCTAGTGCGGCGTAATGGAGTAAGCTTCCGATACTTGTCCCAGCTTCTGCCAACCTAGCAGTTCAAAAGCATGTAAAAAAATGCAAGTAGAAAAAAATAGGAACCACCTTTGATGGGAAGGTAACAATACTCTGTGCACTATTGGAGTTTAGGTCACATGACCACTGTGATGTCTTCAGACAGCGCTGGCGCTTCGGCTTAGAAATTGAGATGAGCACTGCCCCTAGAGCCAGAAATGACTAGCACGCATGTGCGTGGAACCTTTACCTTTACCTTACTAGTATAACTCATCAGCATATTTGCTTTCCTGAGATACAGTGAGTTACAGAATGATCGTTCCCAGAAAAGGAGAAAAATAGCTTCCCTGCACCTAAGTACTTGCAGTTGAAAATTGTCTTACATTGGCTCCACAACTATTTAGAATCACGTAATAAACCAATATGATTTCTGGTAAACAGGTTGTGTGGTTCTAAGTGTTTCAGATAATAATTTCTATAACTCCTGACCATTTGCCATTGTGGTTGAGTCTGTTGAGGGTAGTTTTAGTTCAGCAAGAGCCACCAGACAGGCTCTCCCTGTGCCAAACAAATCAAAAGTGGTTGGTTTAACACTGGCAAGGGCAATCTCTTCAAATGATAAGTATCATTCTGTAGCCTTGTGCAATGATATGTGTAGCAAAAAGGAAATAATTAAAACTTAAATGACTGACATTGTAGGAAATCACAGTCTCTTGAGCTTACAGGAATCCCTCTGCTACAGGGTCTGTCCTGAGTTGCCACACGTTGTTTGAATACAGGCTTTATCCAAATGGCAATAAAACTCTAAAGCTACAAATGTATTTGGATTTCTTGTCCCAAACTTTTTAGCTGTAATTTAAGTAGTTTTAAGAAACAATAAAATGTACCTTTGGCATATTAGATGTCTAGTGCTAATACCAATCAGTATTTCAAAAGTATTTCAAATACTTTCCCCTTCATCCCATTGTATTTTCCACATAAAGGCATTTCAGTACATCCTGCTCAAAATGTTAAAGGTCTTGAACTGTCCTCCACCAATTCATTTGTCATCTAGTTCAGGGATCTCCAACCTTGGCAATTTTAAGACTTGTGGACTTCAACCCCCAGATTTCCTGCAGCCAGCGTGGTTGGCTGAGGAATTCTGGGAGCTGAAGTTCATGTCTCACAGTTGCCAAGGTTAGAGAGTAGAGACCGCTGAGTTGACTCTTTATCTCAACCATTTACCCTGTTTCCCTGAAAATAAGACCTCCCCGGATAATAAGCCCAATTGGGCTTTTGAGTGTATGTGCTAAAATAAGCCCTCTCCCCAAAATAAGCCCTCCTCAAAAATATTGCAACACAGCAGCAGCCATGAGGTGACCATACTTGCCACCTCTTGCACCTCAAAAATAATAAGACCTTCCCAAAAATAAGGCCAAGTGCTTATTTCAGGGGTCAAAAGAAAATGAGACCCTGTCTTATTTTCGGGGAAACATGGTACCTAGTTTTCAAGAGTGCCTCAACAGGAATCTTTCCTAATTGTATTATCTATAACATTCAGAGCAACGCTTATTTAAATAGTATACCAGGAACTTAAAATGGAAAAAGAGGAAGCCAGCTGGGAAGGTTGTAAATGGTGATCATATGACTCTGGGATATTGCAAGCATTGTAAATACACATCTGATGCCAATTTAGATCACATGACCATAGGAATGCTGTATCAGTTGTAAGTGCAGGGATAGTCACATTTTCAGTGGCATTGTTGTACTTTTGGTTACCAAATGAATGGTTGAAAGTTGAGGACTACCTGTAGTTATATTTTTATTTTATGATAGCTTAACAAATAAAAAAGCAAGTAAAATTAGTTTGAGGGGTGATTTTGCACCAACATTCATATACATTTTTGTGCAAAAAAATGCATTTAGTAACTTATTTTGGTACTCATGAAATTCATTGCAAAATGTTGGATCAATAAGCCATGAAAGAATTGGTTTCCAAACCGAGAAATAATATGTGAAACTTTAATTATACTTTCCTGAAGCACCTTCTATTATTTATTTGTGCCTCCCTTATTGTTTTATTAGTTCACTCACTCTAATTGGATGGCCCATAAACTCATAGAGCCCTAAAACACTGCTTGATGGGTTTATTTCTATCAATAAAATGACCATGAATTCAGTTTGTCATCAGCTAAGCATCTGATAACTCAAACACATTCAGGAACCAGAACTTTGTGGTAAAAAAATGGCGTCCCTCAGAAATGAATTGAAACAGGTAATATAAACAGAGCCTTTGAATTAAAGGGAAATATTTCATCCCCCATTCTGCTCATTAAGAAAAAAAAATGACTTCTCCTTCTGAACTCTGATCTCTTACTTCATGGCTTAACTGATCACAGTAGAAGATGTGGCCAGGTTTGGTTTTTTTTTTTTGCTTTTAGAAACAGTTATCATAGATTTAAGTGCAGTATGAGAGGCATAAAACCATGAATGATTTATTGGGGTTCTCTAGTTCATCTCTCAGAAGGGGAGTTCAGTGCCTTCACTTAAAAGATTAACCACCTAATCCTAGAACAACGATTATAGCCAGGAGCAATCTACATTACATAATTTAAGCCGCTAACTTATTTATTTATTTATTTATTAGACACATTTATATGCCGCCCAATCCCAAAGGACTCCGGGCAGCTTACAAAAATAAGAGAAAAAAACACATAACGAAACACATAACGAAAGAAACAGTTTAAAAACAGCAACACCTCATACATTCATTCTAATCGGGGCTGGACCTCAACAATGACATCAACAGTCCCAGGCCTGCCGGAACAGCCAAGTTTTTACAGCTTTCCTGAAGGACATGAGAGTGGGTATGGTCCGGATCTCTGGGGGTAGCTGGTTCCAGAGAGTCGGAGCAGCCACAGAGAAGGCTCTCCTCCGAGGGCCCGCCAGCCGACACTGTCTGGCTGATGGCAACTGAAGGAGGCCCAATCTGTGGGATCTTACTGGCCGCTGGGAGGTATGTGGCAGCAGGCGGTCTCGAAGGTACTCTGGCCCTAAGTCATGTAGGGCTTTAAAGGTGATAACCAACACCTTGAATTGTGTCCGGAGACCAATTGGTAGCCAGTGCAGCTCACGGAGGACAGGTGTAACGTGGGTGTACCTCGGTGCACCCAATATCACTTGCGTGGCCACATTCTGAACTAACTGCAGTCTCCGAATGCTTTTCAAGGGTAGCCCCATGTAGAGCGCATTGCAATAATCCAGCCTCGAGGTGACAAGGGTGTGAGTGACCGTTTGAAGTGCCTCCCGATCCAAATAAGGCCGCAATTGGTGCACCAGACGAACTTGGGCAAAGGCCCCCCTGGTCACAGCTGATAGATGATGTTCCAGTTTCAGCTGCAAATCCAGGAGAACTCCCAAATTGCGAGCCCTCTCTGAGGGCTGTAAATTTTCACCCCCCAGGGTTAAGGATGGACTGTCCAAGCAGTCCTTCGGGGGCAGCATCCAAAGCCACTCAGTCTTATCGGGATTGAGCACAAGTTTGTTCACCCCCATCCAGATCCTAACAGCCTCCAGGCATCGGCACATCACGTCCGCCACTACACTGAACTGGCATGGGGCAGAAAGATACAATTGAGTATCGTCCGCATACTGGTGGTACTTTACCCAGTGCTGTCACATGATCTCACCCAGCGACTTCATGTAGATGTTAAATAGGAAGGGGGACAAGACCGAACCCTGTGGCACACCACATTTGAGGGGCCTAGGGGTCGACTTTTGCCCCCCGACCAACACCAACTGTGACCTGTCAGAGAGGTAAGAGGAAAACCACCGTAAAACGGTGCCTTTCACTCCCACCTCCCCTAGGCGTCGCAGAAGGATACCATGGTCGATGGTATTGAAGGCCACTGAGAGGTCAAGAAGCACCAGGATAGAGGAATATCCTCTATCCCTGGCCCGCCAGAGATCATTGGTCAGGGCGACCAAAGCGGTTTTGGTGCCCTACCCAGGCCTGAAACTGGACTGAAAGGAGTCTAGATAATCTGTTTCATTCAAGGTCCGTCGGAGTTGAAGCGCCACCACCTTCTCAACAACCTTCCCTAAAAAAGGAAGGTTGGAGACAGGACGATAGTTTTTCAAAATAGCTGGGTCCAGGGAAGGCTTCTTGAGGAGGGGTCTTACCATTGCTTCCTTTAATGGTTGTGGGAAAGACCCCTCCTGCAAAGATGCATTAGTAATCGTCTGGAGCCAGCCTTGTGTCACCTCTCTGCTGGTCGAAACCAGCCAGGAGGAGCACGGGTCCAGTAAACATGGGGAGGAACTCATCGCTCCCATGGCCTTGTCCACTTCCTCAGGGGTGACAAATTCAAACTCATCCCAGAAAATCCGATTAAGACTAGCCCTCGGCATCTCGGCTGGTACTGCCCAAGTGGAGTCCAGGTCTGTCCAAATCTGAGTGATTTTATCCGACAGAAACTGAACGAACTCCTCAGTTCTTCTCTGCAGGGGTTCCCCCGCCTCCTCACCTTTCAGGAGGAAGCAGGTCACCCTAAACAGGGCGGCTGGGCGAGATTCCACGGATGCAATAAGAGCAGAAAAATGCATACATTTTGCCGCCCGTATCGCCACTATATAAGTCCTAATAAAGGCTCTTAATAGTGATCGATCAGATTCAGAGTTACTAGCCCTCCACGTCGCTCTAGGCGTCTCTTTTGGCGCTTCGTCTCCCGGAGTTCCTTGATAAACCAAGGTGCCCTCCTGGATCCACTGCCGTGGAGAGGCCTCAAAGGCGCAATCTGATCCAATGCTCCAGCCGCCACAATATTCCAGGCACTGACCAAAGACTCGGCCGGATTGCGAACAAGGAAGTCAAGTATCTCTCCAAGCTCCCTCTGAAATCCCTCCGGGTCCATCAGGCACCTGAGGCAGAACCACTTAATCAGCTCCACCTCCCTGCAATGGGGGTATAGCGTCCTGAAGTCAAGCCTCAGCAAGGAGTGACCTGACCATGACTAGGGCAAGGTCTCTATTCCCCTTAACTCGAGATCACGTCTCCACTGCCCCGAGAGAAATACAAGGTCAAGCGTGTGTCCCGCTCTATGAGTCAGACCCTGAACTACCTGGGTCAAGTCCATGGTTGTCATGGAAGCCATGAACTCCTGTGCCCCATCTGAGTGTTCATCAAGAGACTGCAGATTAAAGTCTCCCAGTACTATTAGTCTGGGGAACTCCACCGCCAACCTGGCTACTGGCCTCTAGCAGCACAGGCAGGGCTGTTGTGACGCAGCTGGGAGGCAGGTACATCAACAGCAAGCCCAATTGAACCCCTAGGTCCAACTTCAAGAGGAGAGACTCACACCCCACAATCTCTGGGGCAGGGATCCTGCGAGGAACTAACGACCTTCGGATGATAACTGCTACTCCTCCATCCCTTCCCTGGTATCGTGGTTGGTGGAGCACCTGAAACCCATCTGGACACATTTCTGAGAGGGGGACTCCTCCCTCTTGGCCCAGCCAAGTTTCGGTTATACATGCCAGGTCTGGTTGGTTGATGAATCTATGATGAGTTCAGAAAAGCTGAACTCAAGGCACAAAACTTACCTGAGCAAATGGTTATCATATTTTTCAGAGTATAAGATGCTCCAAAGTATAAGACACACCTAGATTTTGGGGAGGAAAACAATGGAAAAAGATCTGCTTCTGCCTCCCAGCAATTTGCCTCCTTACAACAAACAGTATAGACAATATATACTGTTTGTAGTGTTATATTTCAGACTATACTTGTACAGATGCTGTTAAAATTGATTTGCTTTCTGGAAGTATAGTTATTCTTTGCTATTTAAAAGAATAGCACTTTTTAAAACAATAGCACTGGCCTCTTCAGATCAAGCATTTATTTTAAAAAGCTTTTTTCATTTTGCTAAGTTGTCTAGAATAATAATAAAGCAGTCTTTAAAAAATTAGTCTAATAATTTGAACATTCTATAGGCATTTATAGTTGTTGACTTACCTCCTTGCAGCAAACAGCCTGATTAGCACAAGAAAAAATAATCTGCTTCCCAGCAATTTGCCACTGGAGCAAACAGTAAGTTTCACTTTTAATTTCTCCTGATCATCAGCTGTTTCAGGCTGCAGGGATTGCTATAGTTTATTGAAGACTCCGCAAGCCCCCGTTTGCTGCAAAGAGGTAAATTGCTGGGAGGCAGAGGCCAAAAGGTTTAGGTCGATGGGTGGGTGGGGCTACATTCAGTGTATAAGACGCACCCAAATTTTCACCCTCTTTTAGGGTGAAAAGGTGCATCTTATACTCTGAAAAATATGGTCATACTTTTGGATTACTATGATCAATGGCAAGTGAGTTAGCATTTTTTAAATTCTCTCTCCCCGCTACTGTCCCTCTCCCTCATGCTTCTTTATGGGAGAATAACTATGCATAAGTACTTAATGTGGAGTTAAACATTCAACCAATGCTTGTTCAGAAGAGAATTTTCCTCTCATCACTACTCTTAATCTTCCTTACGTGTTTAAGGATTCTAGCAAGAGATAAGTTCCCTGAGGATGGACTCCAGCATGAGTTTGAAAGCTTGGAAGACTAAATCTCTGGTCCCAGATTGGATCATGCAATGTTATCCTGGGACACCTATATTTGCCTTCATTCATAGCAAAGGAGTCCAAATATCAGACAGAATTTTGGTATTACATAATGACACAAAGGGAAGCAATTTGTAATATTTAAACTGAAGAGCAAACAATCTGAAAAATCTACCAACAATGCACTTACCTTATCTGACCTGGTGGAATGGACAGATAACCTCAGGGAAAGGAAGTCCTACAAATAGCATGGCCCTATTTCATTTAGGACTTTAAAGATGATAACTAGCACTTTGAATTGCATCTGGAAATAAACTGGAAGCCAATGCATCCTGCACCTCCACAGTTCATAACTTCAGATTAAAAAAAACAAACTATTTGTTGTAGCAGATATCATCCACTAATCTTCACATTACCATCTTGAGGTTTGGTACCCTTCATTTATTTTGATGATAATTATAGATGGAGTGTTTGTGTTTGAAAGCCCTGTAGCTCTTTACAAAAGTCCTGGTGCAAATGCTTTCTAAAACCAGATTTTTTAAAAAAACAACATAATATTTTATGTCAATTTTTTCTGAGAAACACCTTTGAATTTTCTTCCATTTATATTTTTAAATAAGCTTCTGCTACATCTATTTTGCAGAAATATAATTCCCAGATGAGATTGGCAAATGTTGTTAATTCTAGATTAGGGTTGTTGCTTAGTGTATAATTTTATCAAGCCATTTGAAATTACTATTAAACTTTAAAATAACCACATATGCTGATAGTAGTCATTATTTTTGGGATCTGGAAGATCTAATTTAGTTTCTACATTTGGTGAATGGTATACGGCAGTGATTCTCAACCTGTGGTCTGTGGACCCCTGGGGGGGGGCACAATGTTGTACCAGGGGGTACAAAAAGACTTGAAGAAATTTTATGATTTAAATCTTGTGTAAGTCTTGGGGATCTGTGGGCACAAAAGTTATTTACAGGGGCTCCTTGTTAAGTAAAAGGTTGAGAACCACTGTATATTTTACTGGCTGTGCTTTGTGGAATTTAGATGTGGCATTTTCTTACAACCCTTTGATGTGCTTGAGAATAGATGACATCTTTGAACAAAGGTGCATTATCATCTGTTCTGTCCCCCCTTCTCTGCACGTTAACAGACGACAGGCAGACAAACTTAGAAAGAACTTTATCAGTCCTCGGCTCAAACTGGCTGCGAGCCCAAAATAAACATAAATAAAGTCTCTGGCTTGAAGATACACAGAATGCAAAACAAATCTCTCTTACGGCAAAACCAGGTGTACAAAACGAAAGCAAAGCACTTCTCCAAGTGTCTCTCACAAACCACGACCGATGATCAAGGAACGACTGAATGAACGAATGACTCCTGCAACTAGGGCGTGGCACCATCCATCCTTTTATCCCCAGAAGACGCCACTAAAGAGCCCCAGCTGCTTGTTAATCTTGCATCCCGAAAAGACTCACAGGAGACTTCTGCTGAGTCACAACAATCATCTAATACCTTTAATAGCTTACTACTCTTTGTGCGCCAAGACAGGAATTGTGTTGTTGGACCTTTAACTCAAAAGCAACAGCTTTCTCAGCCAGTCACAACTGCAGTGTTTGCTTTCACAGCATCTAAATCTAAAGCATCATACCAATTATGTTTTTGACAGGTACAGATATCATTCTATTAGGTATGATCTTTTTTCTGCATAAGTATTTAATTATATTTCTGATGCGTTTATTTTACCATCGCTGAAACTCTACTTAAATTTGCATTGTGATACTGTATAATTGGTAGAGCAGATCCAGTGTCCAAGTGCATTGATAAAGTTTCATTGATTTGATTGTGAACGATCATTTGCATATGACATGTCGTGGGCCATATTCCTGGTCTAGTTTCATCTTTTATACTTTCAGTTTAGTTAACCCTATTTCACTTTCTTTATCAACTTTGTCATCTACAAAACGTGCTCTTATGCTGCTTTCAAAATAACGGCTTTGGGATTTTTTTATCATTAGCAAATTGTTTGTTTTTTCTTGAATGAAAGTCTCTCTGTCCCTCTTTATTACATTTTTATAGGTTTCACTTTTAAAACTTCATTAGCACATATCAGCTTCTGTCACAGTGGTAGTATAGTTCATTTTTACTTACAACTCACTGTTTGCATGCTATTCTAAACTTATATTTGCTTTTATTCCTCACTGCAGTATCTCCAGCCACAGTTTTTATGGAGACAACAATTGCAAAATCTCTCTTAAATATACATATTTTCTTGTTAAATTTTTTGGGTATTTTTTAGAATTCCACAGATTAGACAATCTCCCCAGACATAATCTATCCATTTACTAAATTTGCAAAGATCCGATAGTTTAAATTGTGCTCATAGGTTGCATTGGATTTCCACTCATTCTGTTTGTGCTTCTGAAATCTGAAATATTTTGAAATAATTCATTGCTTCAGGAATAATGTTCCTGCATTATTTGTATTAGTTCTATAAAACTACATTTTGAGGACTTTTTTTGAGCAATTATGCTGCTTGATCTCCTCTTGCTGAATTTATTCAGTCTCCATTTTAAGCCACTACAGTTTATTCATTTGTTAGATTACTATTCCATATTTTCGTCAGAAGCTCATGATAGCGTAGACAGTGGTCTTTATTCAGATTTTTCTGACAACAGCCTTAGAGGTAGGCTGGGCTGAGAGCAAGGGACTGGCCCCAAATTACCCTGTGAATTTATATGGCTATCCAAATAAATACTTTCTTTTCTCTCTGGAGAGAAATTAGTACAGATCAAATCAAATAAAGCAATTCTTTACACAGCAGTCGAAATTCACTGTGTGACTCTGGGCCATACTTTCTCAGCTTCACTGGATACTCAGTAACAACCTTGAAAAATAGAAAAAAATAATAAAGGGGTAGCCACCAATGAAGCTGAAAGTGGGAAATTCTCCTCAGTGTCCTTTCTGTGTAAAACAAATCTCTACTATGTTAACTAATTCCCTAGTGGCTTGTCTCTCCTCCCGCATAGCTTCAGTTCAGTAGCCTCAAATTATGACATGTGTCCCTGCATATGAGAGCTTTTGGCTGAGGCTGAACAAGCTTTCTGGTAAGACAGATGTTCAGCCTTTGGATATATAATAGAGAATCCATCTGATGTCTCATCAGTACAAAATCAATGATGTGATTCAACTATACAGGCCTTGTATTCTTTGTAAACTGCTACATCCATTACTTTGAAAGGGAAAATTTCAAATCTGATTACATAAAAATCCTGGTTGTAATTCATGGATGTAGCCTGGTTCCTGCATTTGTCATCATCAGGAGTAGAAATGAACTTTCCTTTTTTTTCTTTCAAGAATGATCCTTTGGAGCCTTATATAGAACAGCTATTTGGTCCATTTTGGGATTTGAGGGAGTACAATTGACCTTGGTTGATCTTGAAAAAGATTCAGGCCCTGACCTAATTAGTACTTGGATGGGAGCCTATCAAGAAATCTCAAGGCTGCAGGCTAAACTAGGAAATTGGGGGGGAAAAAGTTCCAGAATAAATGGCAGACACTTCTCTATTGTTGCTCAAGAAATTATGTGACTCTGTAGCATCCCACTTCAAAAGTATTACATATGTAAGAGAGTAAAGTTTCCTCCCATTAGTCCAATTTCTAGGTGGGAAATTGGAGGACTGTCAGTGGCTGAACTGCCTGGACAGCTCCCCTTAAAGGAGAGAGCTGCCAGGAAGCCAGCCGCTTTTTGTTTGTATCGACTTAGAATAAAGAGCTGTTTTGCTACCGATCCGTCCTGCCTCTTCCCTTAGCCAATTCTCTAACAAAATGAATCTGTTTAGAATACATCACTTCAATGAGAATATCCACAAATACAGTCTAATGCCACATGCCGGCTTTGAGCTAGTCATATATTGTATTTTCTTCAAAGTTAATATTATCAAATCATCACTGGAGATGTTACAGGGAAAAAGTATATATATAGGATGGGGGCCTTGTATAAAAGTCACAATTATTTCTCTTTTAAACATTTAAACACGGTGGACAAAATGGTTACACCATTTCCTGGTGTAAAATGGAAATAATTTAGAAAATTCAACCTCTGAATCAAAAATAAAGTTAACTAAAGCTTAATTAGGGTCTAGTCCAGCGAATTAATAGTTTAGGATGTGTTATATTTATCAGAAACTTCAGCATATGAGAATAAAGTGTTTTTCTGCCTGTTAGCCTTGTAATATTAAAGCTAGTCAACTTTCTTCAATAGCAAAACAAAGCAAGTGATGTAGAAATGTTCAGATGCACTAGAATCTTACAGTAAATGTCTTTTAAAAAGTTTCAATAAAAACAAGAAAATGCACACACTCCCCAACTGAAAACCAATAATATGTCAATTTTACATTATACTCTATACAAAGCCTGGACTGCTTATGTCACTACTTTCAGAGAGAGAGAGAGAGAGAGAGAGAGAGAGAGAGAGAGAGAGAGAGAGAGAGAGAGAGAGAGAGAGAGAGAGAGAGAGAGAGAGAGAGAGAGAGAGAGAGAGAGAGAGAGGAAGGGAGAGAGGAGGGAGAGGGAGGGAGGGAGGGAGGGAGGGAGGGAGAGAGAGAGAGAGAGAGAGAGAGAGAGAGAGAGAGAGATCCCAAATTTGCTTCGCTTTTGAAAGTCAAATGTATTATGGGAGTGTGACTGCTTCAATTCATGATGGATATGAACTGAGGAAGAAAATGGTAAAACTGAAAATTCCTTCTTTTTTCCATTTCTCAATCTACTCAGAAGTAAATGATGCTAATAAAACAAGTCATAGTTGGCTAACAAGGTAATTTCTCCCCATATAAATCTCTGACTGAAAAAAGATTTGTATCCCCTCATGTTCACTCATTTCCACATTTCCCATGAGTGACAAAATATTGTGATCTGGATATTTTCCCCTTGGTTGTGAAATCCTTATAAAGCATAAAATGACATTGGTAATGGATTTATTAATCTTGTAGTGCTGTATAGATTACAAGTTATTGCTGATCTCTTTCTAAAAAAAGTTTAGTTTCTCTCATGGGATATTATGGAAAAATATAGGATGCAGAAAACGACTGATGATAATGATGATGCTAGCCTAGGTTAAAAGAGGTAATATATTCTAGGAAGGATGTAGAAATTATTATAGGAAAAGGAACAGAAGCAGTCGTACTTCAAGGAAGAACTTTTTGTTTATTTAACAGATTTATATAGCTGGTCATCTTAAATATATGTCTGAGCAACTTACACCATTAAAATAATAATAATGCCCCTTTGGCTGATCAGATAGAAACAACTGGGAAGAGAGTAAGTAACCTGTCCCTAAATCCTAAAAGGCTTTAAAGTCCTTGTACATCAATTTGTGGACAGGATCTAAACTGACTTTTCCATGGATCAAGATGATTCTGTTCCCAATACCTAGTAGGTTCATGTTGGGGGGAAAAATGCCAGGAAGATAACCATTACCGATCCGCCCCCAACCCACAATCTGTTTCTTGCACTCTAGAGATTTTCCAAAGTCCATCTTTTTTAGTTTAGAGGAAATTGAAGAATGAAGGAAAAGCTCCAAAATATATCTCTCTGTGTTTAGAGACAGTGAGATTCCATTTAATGAATCTCTGAATTCCATCCTAAATCTTTATGATGGATTCCAGATGTGTGATAAACATATCAAATTTCTTTGGTCTTTGGTATTAGCTGAAGTTTAGTGAGTAAATGTATGGAAAAATGACTCCACAATCAACTAGTATATTGTTGGTCTAATTTTTTCTTTGCATCAAACTCTTACATCAAACTGATGAAGGATAATGATATGGAAAGAATGTTTATAATATCTGCATGCAACACAACATTGGACAGATTATTAATTCCCTAGAAATAAAATTTTATCATTCCACATTGTTTTGCTTTCTTCAGAAGTACCTTGCCCTTACTTTAAAAAGGTATAAGAGAAATTGAAAGAAGTTTAGAGAAGGGCAACAAACAATGATCAAATGACCAGAACTTGTTATGTTAAGGGACTAAAAGGTATTAGAATCTCTCCAAGGAAAGTAGGAAGTTTGGATTATAACCCCCCCAATACAATGCATGCATGGACCCCATGCATGCATCCTGCACATCCCCCCACCCCCATACATCCCCCACCTCCCCCACATGGGCATGTAGCCCCCTTCATGCGCCCTTCCCCCTGCACATATGTGCCGCCCCTACACACATGCTCTGTCTCCTGTACATGTGCACCCCTCTCAAGCCCCCTGAATGCATAGCAGAGACCCAATGACTAGATTGCCAACAGGAGGTATGCACACATGCATGGTGGAACTGAACTAGAGCATAGGATTGCTTATCCACAGAATGGCTGCTGTGTGCCACTGGTTCGCCATCACAGTTCGCCATCACAGTATTATAACATACAAACATACTGTATAAAGTTGTTTTGGATTTGCAGCTTTTGGACCAGCATACTATAACAGAAGGCTGTGTTTTTTATAAATAACATGTGCCTAAAAGGTCCCTTTCTGGGTTCTCTAAATGTCCTAGTTCTATGGAAATTGGATATGGTAATCTTCTCAAGTGAAAATTTCTATCCAAAGGTCAATTAAGCCACAACTTGTTCTGAGATGTCTTCTTTCACCAAAACCCATAGAAGACTTTTGTATGTACTCTTGTTTGCCTCCACAACTCCGTTGGATAGATGGGCAGCCTTACGATAATAAAATAAATAATGAATACATTTAGATAGGACAAAACATGAAAATTATCTTCTCCAGGAGAAAGCTTTTAAAAGGACTTTCTTTCTAAGGAGGGATTTCAGACCCATGCAGTTTAGAGTGTGTGGAGTACAAAATAAGAAATGATATTTATTTTAATAAATGCAACAACAAAAAAATAGGAGAAACAGGATAGCTGTGCATGTCACATGAGAGTAAAATCTGCACAGGAAAAGGAACAATAATTGATTGTTACAATTGGTCTGACAAAGGCATATAGGAATAGAGCCAAGGTGGCGCAGTGGTTAAATGCAGCACTGCAGGCTACTGCTAGATCAGCAGGTCAGCGGTTCAAATCTCACCGGCTCAGGGTTGACTCAGCCTTCTATCCTTCCGAGGTGGGTAAAATGAGGACCCAGATTGTTGGGGGCAATATGCTGACTCTCTGTAAACCGCTTAGAGAGGCCTGAAAGGCCTATGAAGCGGTATATAAGTCTACTGCTATAAGTCTACTGCTATAGAGAATGGGAACCAATGTAAAATGACTTAAAGTGAACAAAAGTGGCATTCAAAATAAATCCCATGCTGATGAACTGCCTTACGTTAGTTTTGCTAACATTCAGCCCTTCTAGGACTTTTAAAAATCTGCCCCTAAAAGTACTTGTTTCTTTGAAGGTCTCTGGCCAAGATGGACTAGGGACAAAAAAACTTTTCATCTCTTTCTTCCATTTTGTTCCCATCCCTTGTCCATGGTAGTCCATAGGAAGGGACATGGAGAAACAAGGAGAAGGAAAGTATGAAAAGTGCCATGATTTATATATTTGTGTTAGATATCAGATACATGCATATAATAGTAGCATTTTCAGGATAGAATTCCCATGCATGTATCATAATTTTGATATCATCATAGATTTCTATAGACACCTCTTTCTACCTCTCATTGATAAACACATTTTCATTTTCATTTTATACAATTACTTATATACTGTGCATAAAAAAAAAAAAGAGAAAAAAAAAACCCAACATGACACTTCATTCCCCCATACACCCTCTCTTCTCCCCCTCCAACTTTCATTTCACCCCTCCAGCATTCCCCTCTTCTACTTCCCTTCCCCCTCAGACATCTCCCCCTCCCTCCATCTCACCCTCCTTGCATTCCCTCTCACTCCCTCTTTACTTCTCCCTCCTCTTTCCCTCTTCTCCTCGCTTTGGTGTATCCATACATTTCAGTTTCTTTTAAAAGAGAAAAAGAAAAAAAGAAAAAAGAAAAACGATATTATCTCATTGATAAACACAATGGTTTCTTTCCATTAAAGTCACCTGGTAGCCTAGAGTATTTAAAAAAATTTTGTAGTGAAAGGCCAAGAATGCATTTCTTGAGAAAGTCTATAGGTTGGCATCTTTACTGAAGGTGTGAATGTCGCAAACTTTATCAAATTGTCTGCTCCCTTTGAAACATGCATATAGCAATAGCAGTTAGACTTCTATACCGCTTCATAGGGCTTTCAGCCCTCTCTAAGCGGTTTACAGAGTCAGCATATTGCCCCCAACAACAATCCGGGTCCTCATTTTACCCACCTCGGAAGGATGGAAGGCTGAGTCAACCCTGAGCTGGTGAGATTTGAGCAGCCGAACTGCAGAACTGCAGGCAGCTGAAGTAGCCTGCAGTGCTGCATTTAACCACTGCGCCACCTTGGCTCTATATAACCCAGTTGTGATTTGTTTGGTTTAGCCTATCATGTAAACTCGGCCTTTATAAGAAAATATAATAATCACCTTTTAAAAAATTTAATTGCTCTCAATTTCTCAAGCTGCCGAAGTTTCAAAATAAGAGACAATATTTAATTTTCTTACTATGCCTAATCTTGAATAACTAAAAATCAAGCACTATTTTTAAAGTATTGTTTTTAAAAAATCTTGAAATTCAAATTAATAGGAAAGCTGTCATTTAATGTTCGAAATATTTGAGAAAATGCATAATTTTAATGGAATTCATGAAAGAAGGTAAATATATCTGTCCCTGGATAATGTTGCAGGATCCAATTTGGGTCAGTCATTGGTTCCCAGTGACTGACCCAAATTAGATCCTCTTATACTGAAATGGGGACGTGGTGATTCAGTGGGTAAGATGCTGAGTTTGTCGATCAGAAAGGTTGGCAGTTGGGTGGTTCGAATCCCTAGTGCTGTGTAATGGAGTAAGCTCCCGTTACTTGTCCCAGTTTCTGCCAACCTAGCAGTTCGAAAGCATGTAAAAATGCAAGTAGAAAAATAGGGACAACCTAGGTGGGAAGGTAACAGTGTTCCATACACCTTCGGCATTTAGCCATGATTACATGATCACGGAGATGTCTTTGGACAGCGCTGGCTCTTCGGCTTTGACACGGAGATGAGCATAGCCCCTAAGAATTGGGAATGACTATCACATATGTGCGAGGGAACCTTTACCTTTATACTGAAATTTCCAAAATAACTCATCTTTGTTTAAATATCCAATTTCTAACAATCTGATAGAACATAAACACACCACGATGAGAAAGGCAGCAGCTTTCTTTGAAAAGACATGGAGTATATTGATATGTAATTCAGGAATTCAAATCTAAGTTATGTTGGGGATTATCTGTTTGAAATCTATCCCTTTGTCTAGGTGGAAAAGTCATACAATGTTCTGTGAAACCAGGCACTGATTTATTGCTTTTGAAAGGACTTAATTTGGTTTTCATCCTGACTTGTTTAGCAGAATGCCTTACTGTAATTGTGTGGAGGACAGAACAAAATCATTTTATACGCCAGGAAAAAAGGAAGCAAATTGCTCAAAGTACATTGCTTGATCCAGGTTAGAAAATTGTTCTATTTATAACAGTTTGATTTACAATAATAAAACATAATAATCCTATATCTAAGCAACTGTGTGGTAATTTCATTTTAGGCTATTTGTAGGTTTTTGGTTCCAGGCAAGAAAAACTGAAGAGAAGTCAGAAATAAGGTTTAATACAGCAGAAAAATTGAGAAAAAATCTGAGAAAAAAAAGACCAAAAAGATGGATGCAGATATCAAGTTTTTCCATATGGACAAAATATATTTCTGGATAGCAACCTTAGGACTGGATTAAAGTTAAAATAATTATAGTTCCATTTCACCATCTGATATGCTTCCATATTATTTTTTCTGACACAGTTAGTAAAATTTCATAGTTATTAAAATGTATATTAAATTAAATAGGATGTCGGTATCTATAGCTCTTCCAAATTGTGTGAATATAAGAGACAATAGCAATCATTAAAAAAAATCAGCTGCATAGTGTTCCTTCAATTGTAACAGCAATTATGATAGTGACCATCTTCATCTTTGAGAAGATTTCATGTTACAACCCTGAAGTCTTTTGGTAAAAATCGACTGAGAAGCAGATAATAGAGATGAGACCAGTTAGAGAGAACAGTTAGTAGAACTAGGCTACCTAAACAAACCAATTTATATTCCTGTTTAAACTCACATAAAAGGATACATGTTTACCCACTAAGCTATTTTATTTTGGTATGACCATCACCATATACTATGGAGTACTGAAATGGTACAACAAATAGTGAAGAAATAACAGCATGAGATAAGAAAAAGAAACACTTAATTTATATTGTCATCAACTATCTCTCTCTAAAGTTCCTAACTTTGGGAACCATTGTTGTTTCTATGACCTTGATGTACTCTATTTCTGAGAATCTCAGCAGCAGCAGCCATCTAAATTTTTCTTTTTGTCTTCATCCATTCACTCTTCTTTGATATATTTATTTTGTAGCATTATTCTTTAATATCAGTCATTCACTTTGGAGGTAAAAGTTCATTTATTAAGTATGTATTCCTTGATGCTACCTCTTCCAATTGTACCGCACTCGCTTCTTAAATACCCTAGTCTGACTACTTTCAAATTAACTTGTATGCTTTTCATGACATTTCTATCTCATTGCTATATAAAAAAATGGACAAGGATGTTCTTATAACAATCATTTTCACTTCTTTCAACAAACATTAATTTGTGCTTGCTTCACCAGTGCATATACTAAAGCAAACATTAATTCCACCTCACACTATTTATTATGTTCTATTAGCATTTGAATATCTCAAAAACTTTCCACCCATTTTATCACTTTTAGTAAATATTGTACAATATATACAGAATTATCTACTTGTTCTATTGTTTTTTTTAGCTATTTATGAATAACTTGCAATCACACATCCATTTTCTTTGACAAGCACTTCCCATTTTTTTCTTGTTATCTCCCCTTGTATCCTTCCTTCCCATCAGAATTCTTACAAATGTCTTCCCAGGAACATTTAATCTTATTTATTATTTATTTGATTACTTATATTCCACCTTTATAATTTTTACAAGTCACTCAATGTGCTGAACATATTCAACACACCTCTCTCCTCCTATTTTCCCACAACAGCTATGAGTGGTGAGTTGCTGGGAGAGTGATTGACCCAAGGACATCCAACTGGCTTTCACGGCTAAGGCTGGACTTGAACTCATGATTTTTTGCCTTCTAATCTGGTACCTTAACCACAAGACCAAGAACCACAACAGTACCTACATTTCCTTTTGTATAGTGGAGCAATAATAACATTCTTCAAATCATCAGATCCAAATACAGATTCAATCTTCACCCATACGGTATGTTATACAAGTTGTATAATCAGCCCATAAGTGAATCCATTGTATTATATATACTACATACACAGACACACAGACATGCATACACATAGATACACTACATGTACACACAGACAGAGGATTTCTCATCTTATTTTTGTACTATTCATCTAATGCCATGATGGCAAACCTATGGCATGTGTGCCCAAAGTGGCACCTGAACCCATGTCGACCGGCACATCTGGCCTTGCCTGTTTGTCTTCTGGGTTTCTAGCGCACATATGCATGTGATGATCCTCTGTCCTTCGCACATGCGGCAGTGCCGGAAAAAAATTTGTGCATGTGTGCTGGCCAACTGATTTTTGAATGCACATGTAGGCCAGAACCTGGAGGTTTGGCTTTTCCGGACGGTGCGCGCATGCATGACATTTATGTGTGACCTTTTTGGCACTTGGTGCTGAAAAGGTTTGCAATCACTGATCTAATGCATATTTTTTTCTCATTTATAGCCTCTTGCACATTTTTGTAACATAGCCCTTGCGGCACAATTGTGAAAGTGAAGTATTGCAGGCAAAACTCTGCTCACAGCCTGGAGTTCAGTCCTGATGGGACTCAAGGATGACTCAGCCTTCCACCTTTCCGAGGTCAGTAAAATGAGGACCCAGATTGTTGGGGGCAATATGCGAATAATACTTCAACATTGTAAACTGTCCAGAGAGTGCTGTAAAGAGTGTTGTGGAGCAATATATAAGTCTAAATGCTATTGCTGTTACTCTACCAACCATCGTTTTTTACACTTCTCATTACACTTCTCACCCACTTCTGCAACAGTTTGCCATGTTTTATTTCTGCACTCATTTTCCTTATGCTCACTTTCTAATCATTGTGTTCTGAGCTAAATATATTTTAATAGTTTCACATACAGGACTTATACTTGTCTTCCTATAGTTATCTTACTTTTATATTGTTTCTTATCTTTCTTTCCTTTTCTTCCATGTCTTTCCCCATTTCTCTCCCCCAGTATCCAGTCCTGACACTATCAAGTAATGAAGAGCCCATTTTCAGAACTCCTTATCACATTTTTTTTCAACTTTTCATTCTGAACTATCAAATCAGTTCTACTTCTGAATTATATTAGTATATACTGTATGAATAAGGTTTTGATTAAACTACATATTTAAAAGCTAGTTTTTTCTAACCAGGCACTTGCCAGTCAACATCATCATTCATTGAAGGGGAGGAGGCTTCTAAATGGCCCAATCACTGTTTATGTACTGTCATCTTGCTTTGTAATAAGATAGCAAAAGAGTGAACTAGATCTACTTGCATCCTATCCACCCATATCTCATGTGGCATTCTCTGCTAACAGGAAGGATTGTACCAGGCAGCTTTGATTCACTTTGGTCAGTTTGACATAAGAATTTGGCCAGTTTTACCCCAAGTCTTCTCATATTTGGCTCATTCCTACAGTATCCTTGCTCTGCTTATTTCTTGAGGATACATCTTCCCAATGGAGCCTCTGTCTACAGGAAGTCTGCTGCTAAGGTAGGCTGAAAGCAGTCCAAGGTATTATCACAGACAATTAAAGATTTCCCATTTCTTGTAACAGAAGGCCTCCCATCTGGGCAATCCATGGCACATGGAAGATGGACCTCTGGAGGTCAATGATCTGTTGGGCTCCAGTTGGCTGGCAGTTCTACTATGGGACATTTCTTCTGCCCAGCTGCTAGGCTCAGCAACTCCAGGACTATTTGCGTTGTGGCTGCCAGAGGGAATAAGCTCAGCAGCTGTCCTATTTTTGTATCTGAGTTTCTTCTTTTCTCATTAGGCTTTAAAGCCAAACTTGAAATGATAAGACAATAATAATAGCAATATCAATAATCCATGTTACCGTTGCCATTTATGTCATCATTATTTTTGTCTTTTTTTGTTTCCTTGCTTTTAAATGTTTGCTAGGAGTTGGGCAGCAGATACATTTCATAAAATATTACATGAGTTTTCAGAATAGTAGTATTTTCAAAAATGCAGGATGGGAAGGGTGGAGGTGGTTTATTCTGACTGTATCTAAAATTGTTTTTAATCCTTCTCTATTGTACTAATTTTGGTCAGGTTGGGATCTAGCTCCACTGCTTTGTAAGACTGGCTTGCTTATTCCACAACTACTGTCTGATACAAAGTGGCTTCTGCAACCTGCAGGCTTTCTCTCCTCTTGCTGTCCATACTCCCACTTGAGATCCTTGTCCTTGTTCACATCCGGCCGCTGAGAAAACAATGCCCAGCTACTTCTCCACTTGCAAGATGTGAGGCAAGTGACCACCAGGAGTACATGAAGAAGAGCTCTTCACTAATCCTTCTACTTCCATGTCTTAAGCCATTCCTGTACACTAGAGATGGGTGTCACATAATTTTACCACCGGTTCGCCATGCACCGAAACTGTGAGCTTCATGAGCATGTGCACCTTCCATGCATGCACTTTGCTCATGTGTCGGTTGTCACCCAGGCGTGTGGATTAGAAAATGGAGCTAAATAGGACGACATAGAGCCAGGGTGGATGGGTTGTGCCCACAGGTTGCTGCGACCGGTGTGCCTGAACTGGTCCGAACTGGCTGAATACCTCCACTACTGTACACCCTATAGCATTGATGGCGAACCTTTTCAGCATCAAGTGTCAAATAGGGAGCACTTCGTGCACACGTATGCTTGCCTGGGCTGCGACCAGGAAGAAGAGCTACCAAGGGGGCATGTGCGTGCTGGAAAATGTACTTCCAATTATTGGCATGTGCATGCACACTAGCCAGCAAGTCTTCTGGTTATTGCCACGAATGTGAATGCACCGATCAGCTGGGGGACCAGCTCTTTCAATTTCTGGCGCATGCACACTAGAAACCCAGAAGAGGAATGGGCAACACCACACATGCCACGCAACATGACCCCGCATGCCACTTTGGGCATATGTGCCATAGGTTCGCCATCATGGCCCTATAGAGATTCTTCCTCAGGGATGGCTTTTCCTGCTTTGTCAGAGTTTCTTCAATCTCCCCTTGGATTCTTGAAATCATGGATTTTAAAAAAAGTTTTAGTCATCTGACAATTGACCTAATAACTTCAATATTTAGCACTGACTTACTTGCCTAAGTGTGGAAAAGGTATGATCTGAGGGCAGAGCTTTTTATATTGATATACTTTCCATCCATTTCAAGGATGGAATAAAAGTACATTGGCATTGCTACAGTATGTGCATACTATAAACCTTTTTTTATATAAGTTAGGACCTCTAATTTAGAGACTGCCTTGCAAGCCAATGTGCTGTTGTCAACATCTAAGAGGTTTGTGCATTGTACTGACACACATGCATGGTGAACAGTTGAGATTTGGACTGTCCTGAGTTTTGCAAGCCTTCCCGAAAGCCTAAAAGACCTGGCTTGTCTCCCAGGCATTATGACTGAGATGTTAGTAGGGCCCACAACTGATGTGATTTGATTTATGTTGTTAGGGAAAAAAATCCAGATGTCTCATCTAGGTATTGAATTGATTGTTCTTACTGTGTTTTTATTGGTTTTATTTTCACTTCATTGCCCAGTTCTCTTATTTAAGGTGTTCTGCCATCTTAACTAAATTTGTAAACAAACAAACAAACAAACAAACTAACCTTAAATACAAAGGATGAATTAGAATGCAAAGATCTGTGAATGATATAATGGTCAATATAATTAATTGCATGAGAAAATTCATGACCAATTGCATATTCTATGAATGTTGAATGTCAGCTACTAAAAATGCTTGTTTTGGGAGGCACGGAAATATGTTTAATAAAATGGAGAATAGAAGATAGGACAGGACAGGACAGGACAGGATAATTTGGTTGACTTGAATCCCTATCATATTCAGCCCTGTAAGGTGTTCAGGCCTTACCTGAAATGATAGGTCCACACTTGCCTGCACTAAAATAATTTAGCATTTTCCCCTATCATGCTGAATATTTTTGAATCTCCCTTTGATTCTATGGATTGAAAGATCTTTGCTCACCACAGGGGGAACAATTTGTTTATTTTCCCCAGTCCTGAGTCATTCTGCTCCTTGTGTCATCTATTATATGGTACCCGCTACTTAATTGTCTACTTAATTGTCTAATAGAGGAGTCAGCAACTGATGACACTCAGGCAAATGGGGCACTTTGAGTGGAGGCCATCTGCCTACTAATTGCCAACACAGAGTGCAAAGGGATGAATGACTGATCAATATGTGAGATAAAACATTAGCAACTGGCAGTCTTGGGATAATTATAAAACACACCCTGCAAAACTAGTAGCACTTTATTGTGGTCTTCATTTAGCCTTGGTTGTATGTGAAGGTTGCATTAAATATTATTGTAACTTTTTTTTCTAATTGAGAACTTAGTACTGTATATTCATTAGAAGATGCACAAACTGATCTTTTTCAGTGTAGTTACCAAACCTAGCAGGAAAAGCCATCCCTGAGGAAGAGCCAAGGTGGCGCAGTGGTTAAATGCAGCACTGCAGGCTACTGCTAGATCAGCAGGTCAGCGGTTCAAATCTCACCGGCTCAGGGTTGACTCAGCCTTCCATCCTTCCGAGGTGGGTAAAATGAGGACCCAGATTGTTGGGGGCAATATGCTGACTCTCTGTAAACCGCTTAGAGAGGCCTGAAAGGCCTATGAAGCGGTATATAAGTCTACTGCTATTGCTATTGCTACTGCTATTGCTTTTCAGTATGGCTGTCACAGACTTCCTGTTCCCAAATGGAAACATTGGATTTTGGAGTCTATGTATATTAAAAAGAAAAGTACTACATATCTAGTTCCAATTTACCATCTATTCTTAGCTATCTGTAATGAAGGATTGCAAATCTCATGTTTAGGCAAAATGTTCAAAGCTTTGGTAATGGTGTTTTGGATTCTATTAGCTTTGTTGATTGCTGACCTCTCCTTATACAATGCTGGGATACATGAATTGCAAAATATCAGGAAGGAATTTGTTTCAATTAGAAATAAGGAGTAACGATCTAGAAATTAGATATTTCCTGAGATTTAGAAAAAATAATCAGTGGAAAAGCTTGTCCAGAAGTTGTGGATGCTCCATCACTGATACAACCACTTCTCTGAAATGGCATAGGACCATGATGGCGAACCTATGGCACGCTTGCCAGAGGTGGCACGCAGCACCCTCTCTATGGGTATGCAAGCTGTTGTCCCAGTTCAGCTCCTTCGCGCATGTGCGTGCATCTCCCGCCAGCCAGCTGATCTTTGGATCTCTGCCACGCACGTGTGGGGTGTGTGTGTGGGCCCATGCATGGGGGGCAGGTTGTGTGTGTAGGGTTGGGATACATGCAGGTACGAACGTTTGGGCACTCAGTATGGAAAAGATTACCTCTCACTGCTACAGGGTCTCCTGCTTGAGCAGGGGGTTGGACTAGGTTGGTCCCCAACCTTTTTTGTTCCATGGACCAGTGGCCATGGTTTTGGCAGGGGGGGGGGGGGAAATGGTTTTGTGCACACAACCTAAATCTTGCACATGTGCAAATGAAGCTCCGTGTGCTTGCCCACCATTTCGGTGACCTAGTAGAGGTCTGCGCCCTAGGGTTGAGGATTCCTGGACTAGAAGACCTCTAAGATCTTTTCAGACTCTGTTATTCTGTTATTCTATTATTCATTACATTTTATGGACTTCTGGATAGTAAAACTTTACAGCTGTATTTAAATTTCCTAAACCTGTTTACCTGTTTGAAAAGACCTGTTTACCTGTTTGCTGTACAATAGCTCTAGAAATGATATGAAGATGTTTTTGAATAGGGTTTCATGAAAGCTAGCCAGTTTAGTGTCCTGTAAAAAAAACTAAGGAAAAGTTTCATGGCATCTGAAAGGTAAATACATTTCTTATTTGAGAATGTATTAGTAGGTTTGGACAAGACTGGATCTGGGAGAAATGCAGATGATGTTGAACTATTATAAATATCCTGTTGCATTTTACCAATACCTGGCTTAAGAATCATGCTTTTTGTAATTTATTGATGGTAACAAGCTTATCACCAGTGTATCCATAACAAATGCTACTCTGGTCTTGCATCACAAATGATATGTAATTTGGGAGGGTGAATGATATGTAATTTGGGAAGGTGAAGATGGCACTTATGTTTGCAACTGTTGCAAAGAAGTCATTTCTTTCTTTTTTCCTCTTTTTCTTTCCCTTTTATTATCTTCCACTGTTTCTTTTCCTACCTTTTCTTTTATGTTTCTGTAAGTTTTTAAACTTATGTAAAATCTCTTATAATAAAATTACTTTAAAAAAAAGACTCTCGTATAAATTCATACATTTGAATTATGATGGAGTGACATACATTATTTGCTCCCCACCTTCCATACTCATGCCTGTTCACAGTTAAGCCTTTTTTTAAAAAAATAGTTAATTGTCTGATTATATGTGGAATAAATCTTGAACTAGCAGATCTTAGTATGATGAAGAGACCCAGGAAATTGGCACGTTTAGATACTTAAGATTCAGGCTCAAATTTTAAAGGTCAAATCAAACATTCTGAATTGAGTGTAAAAATATACTGTCACCCAGTGAAGACATTTCAAGACAAAAATGATGTGTGAATGATATCGAAAAGCCATTAGGGGCAAATCAATTGAATTACCATACAGTGGAAGTTTCCGTATCATCTTCAAGAACAGCCCAAGGAGAAAAGTATTACAATCATTTGATCCCATCCATTGAATCAGCATTGATGTTCACTAGATTCTTGCAGCAAACTGGCATATTAAATTCATAAAATGCACTGGATTATCAAATTCATCAAAGTACATGGGCTATAACTGTTATCATATTACCCCGAATGACGAAGGTTTGCTCCAGGAATGTTCAATTGCCACAATATGACGGCACCATCATACTTCAGCATGATGAGAAAGAAAACAGAATTGAAAGTCATCAGCATATGACAGAACCATTTATTAGGCCCTATCCAACATCTACAAGTTAATTTCTATGGCTAATGTAATAACTAGGGCTTTTTCACACTTTGTCACAACCATGCTTAATTTATACAAAATGTATAAACCATGATAGTTGGGTTCACACAATAGTAAGCTATAAATGAACAAGTAACATTTTGGCAATTTCGGTGTATAACTCCAGCCTATATTTTACAGGTGATATTGACTTCCTTATAGTTTCTATAGGTACAATATGAGTATTAGTAATAACTATGCTTTTGTGCCTGGGACTGGGCTATTTGACCATGTTTTCTCTGCTTATATCAGCCACCCAACAGATCTCGTAGAGAAGTATGCTGTAGCTATCTTCAGCTAGGGATTTACATTTAGAGGATCCTAAGAGATGTGCCTTCTCTGCTGTGGCACCTGCCTCATGAAATATCCTTCCTCTTGAAATTAGACTAGTCCTATCTATTATATCTTCAGGAATGAGACAGAGGCTCGTGTCCGGTAACTCTGTAACCAATTTATTTTAACACAACTTGTAACAGTAACAGGTAACAACCAGGCAGGGTGCTGGTTTAACAATGTAGCAACAGAAGGATGATCTGTGTAGAGAGAGAGGCAGAGAAGCAGCTCCAGCTGGACTGGAGTGTTCGTCTGCTCTGGTGCTGAACAACTGACAGTTTGAACGAGTCTGCCTTTTATAGTTCCTCAGACTCGCCCGGCAACTGACAGGCGCGTCTGATTGGCTAAGACGCGCCTGGCTGCTGCCGAGTTGTCATTCGTAACAGCGAGGACTAACTTTTACTATACAACACTTCTTCCCCCCCAGCTGTGCGTATGCGTGATGTTTGCGCACGCGTAGTCCTGTAAGTATACAGGAGAACGGCGGACACGCCCCGAACGCCGCAATTGCATTGCAGGCGGATCATCGCATTGATGTCCCTGTCTGAGCTCCTCCCCTCGGGGAGTGAAGCTCCAGGTGACGTCTGATGGCAGAGGAACCCTGAATGGATGACTCCCACTGAATGGTAAGCTGGGCGAAGGGGGCGCGGCCGAGGATGTTGACGGCTTGTGACTAGGCCGGTAGGCGGCCTCTGGAAGGGGAAGGCTAGGTCTATGTTGGCCTAAACGTAATGGGTTGGGGTTTTCAACTCCGGATTGAGAAGCACTGCTGGGCTGTGATACTGAGCTAGGCTGGCCTGGATTGGAGAAGGCTGGAGAGTTGTGGTTATTTAACTGCGGTTGCGGGTTCAGGTCTGGCTGAGAAACGGTTAAGCCAGGACCTTGCATGTCGGCTTGAGAATCATTTTCTGATGACCGTCGTTGTCTCAATTGATCCAGGTGTCTTCTCCAGGTTGATCCATCTGAAACTCGAATCCTGTAGGAAACGGGCCCTGTTATTTCGGTTATAATTGCAGGCACCCATCTCGTCTCTCCTCCATAGTTTCTAGCCCAAACCAGGTCCCCAGGCTTAAAAGTGCGGGAGGGGGTTGGAGGCCCCAGGTTGCCAGACTGAATTCCTGAATAGATGGGATGCAATCTATCCAGGGTGGTCCGCAGGCGCCTGCCCATCAACATCTCCGCGGGGCTTTTCTGTGTCAGGGGGCAAGGTGTGGAGTGCTGTGCCAATAAGTAAGCATCCACCCTTGCCTGCCAGTCTCCACGGTTTAGACGGCCCAAAGCCTCTATCTAACCGCCCTTTCTGCTCGGCCATTGCTGGCTGGGTGGTAAGGGGCAACCAGCACGTGGCGGACCCCTTGCTCGGCCAGGTATGTTTGGAACGTTGTAGACGTGAATTGCGGGCCGTTGTCGGACACTACTGTGTCCGGCAACCCGTGGGTTGCGAACAATCGTCGCAAGGCTCGCACAGTACTGTCAGATGTGGTGGAGTGCATGAGCAATACTTCCACCCATCGAGAGTACGCGTCCACAACTATAAGGAAAGTCTGGCCGTGAAAGGGGCCAGCGAAATCTATATGTATTCTAGACCAGGGACCCCGAGGCATCTCCCATTCCCGGGAGGGAGAGGAAGGAGGAGATGGTCGGGACTGCTGGCAGGTTTCGCATTTGGCGACCCAGGCTTCGATCTCTGCATCTAACCCTGGCCACCAAACGAAACTGCGAGCAAGGGCCTTCATTCTGCTTACTCCGGGGTGACTTTCATGGAGACGTTGCAGAATCTGTTGTCGGAGGGACCGTTGGGATGACCACACGGTCGCCCCACAGTAGGCAGTCTGAATGTATAGAAAGCTCCCACTGTCTGTTCTTGAAGTGCTTGAACTGAGGTGGTAACTCACCCGCAGGCCAGCCTCTCAGGACCCAGTTCAATAGCTGTGACAGTGTGGGGTCAGACCGAGAGTAGGCGGCCACATCAGTAGAAGTCAATGGCAATTCTAACTGAGCAATTGCCAGAACAGAACGGCAAGGAACCGCTTGATCTTCCGTGTCCGGAAGAGGGCAGCGACTAAGGGCATCTGCATGCCCTATTTGCTTGCCCGGACGGTAGCACAGGGCGTAAGAATACGCCGCTAAGAACTCCGTCCAGCGGGTCATCCTTGGGGACAGGATAGGAGGGGTCGATCTATCACCAGCCAGTAGCCCAAGGAGTGGCTTATGGTCTGTGAATAGGGTGAAGTGCCGCCCGTATAGGTAGTCGTGAAACTTTTTGATTCCAGACACTGCAGCCAGAGCCTCCTTGTCAATCTGGCTGTAGTTCCTCTCAGCCGAGGACAGTGTTCTGGAATAAAAAGCTATGGGGGCTTCTGAGCCGTTGGGCAGGACGTGACTCAGAACAGCCCCCAAACCGACGGGGGAGGCATCACATGCTAGAGTCAGGGGCATCTTGTCGCTATATTGCACTAAGACTGCCTCTGACGTCAGCAGGGATTTGACAGCCGCGAATGCATGCGCTTCGCGGCTGCCCCATTGCCAAGGTGCGGATCGGTCGAGCAACCGATGTAGCGGCTCGGCTAGTGATGCCTTGTGAGGAATGAAAGGCGCATAGAAATTTAGAAGCCCCAGGAACGATTGGAGCTGCGCCTTTGTAGTAGGAGTGGGAGCGTTCCTGATAGCTGCCAATTTAGAAGGGGTAGGATGAATTCCCTGGGCATCAATTGTGAAGCCCAGGAAATCCACTTGGGGCACAGCAAAGAAACATTTGCTGCGTTTAAATTTAAGACCCGCGCCCCTGAAACGGTCGAGGACTTTCCTCAGTACTTTGATGAGGTCTGAGCAGCTGTCAGCAGCGATCAGGACGTCATCAAAGTAAGGTACCACTCCAGGGAGCCCATGGAGCAGACGTTCCATGAGGCTCTGGAAAATCCCCGGGGCAACGGAAACACCGAATTGAAGGCGGCGACAACGGAAAGCCCCCCGGTGGGTGACGATGGTTTGGGCAGCCGCCGCATCGTCATCCACAGGGAGTTGCTGGTAGGCCTGCGCCATATCCAGTTTAGCGAAAATACGGCCCTGCCCCAAGGAATGGAGCAGGTGCTGTACAACAGGGACTGGATAGGGGTTTGCCTGAAGGCCAAGGTTGATGGTCGACTTATAGTCGGCGCAGATCCTAATGGAGCTGTCGGCCTTCACCGCAATCACAATGGGGGTCTCCAAGGTGAGTGGTCGACGGGCTCCAGTATGCCCTGCGCCACGAGCTTATCGAGCTCAGCTTCAACCTTTGGCCTTAATGCAAAGGGCACCTGCGGGCCTTCAGTCTGATTGGTGCAACCTGGGGGTCCAAGCTAAGGGATATGGGGCTGCCTTTGTAATGGCCTAGCTGGCCATCAAAGATATCAGCATAGTCTGACAAGACTGCTGCTATGTCTGGGGGCGTGTCCGCAGTAGAATGAATCCCCTGAAGGGAGATACCAAGGGAGGAAAACCATTCTAACCCCAGAATTGCTGGTAAAAGGTTTCTGAACAATTAAAGCAGGTAAAACAGCGCAAAACTTGCCATAAGAAACCCTCAAGGCATATGAACCTAGGATAGAGATATGGGAGCCTTGATAGTCTGTTAAAATTGCGTTAAGGGGTGACAAGTGACAACGTTTCACGTGGGGGCACAACATAGAAAAAGTGTCCCAAGAAAGAAGGGATTTTGATGAGCCGGAGTCCACTTCCATCTGACACGGCTTCCCTTCAATCAGTATTTTAATATTGATTTTGTCCGTACCCTGTGAGGATGAGTTGATGGAGGTGTCATGCAGGGACGAAGAAGCTTGATTGATGTTAAAGCATTCGTCTTGACGCTGAGCAGGTTTCCGCTGCTGCAAGCTCTTCGGCGGGGGTGGAGGAGGACCATATGGAGGAGGTGGCTCGATTGCTGCAGAAGGAGTAGGAAGTGAAGCCTTGCAGACATGGGCTAAATGTCCTTTCTTTCCGCAGCGGCGGCAAACCGCTGCCTTGAAGGGGCAATTAGCCCGGGCGTGCGCTCCGCCACAGCCAATGCAAGCAGAGGAGTTTGAAGGGAAACGGCTGATGGCTTGACTCTGTCGAGGCTGCTGACGGCGGGGTTGTGCTCCAAGTCTATCTACCTGAAGTTGTTGTAGATAGTCAGGCAGGGGGGCTAGCTCATCAATTAGATTTGTAATGTACGTTGGCTGCTGGAGCGGAGGAGGAGTTGGAACGGTTGAGGCTTGAGTGGCAGGTAACCCTCCAGCAACCGTCATCTGCGCGAGGTAGCGTTCTATTTCGTTGGAGGATGAATCTGCCAACTCCGCAGCGCGAGCCTCGTCTATGGCATAAGCTAATGTGACCTTAGGCTTGCCCAAAAGTCTACGCCTGAGAAAAATATCCTTTAGGCCACAGACGAATTGCTCTGCGAGATTTGCCTCAAGATCTGGGAACTCACACTGCGCTGCAGCAACTCTCAAGGCTTGCAAAAATTGATTTACCATTTCTGCAGGCTTTTGGACTCGCCTGCGGTAAGCGAAGCGTCTGGCTATTTGAGATGGAGTAGGTGCGTAGTATGCCTGCAATCCGTCTGTTAGTTCTTGCCAGGTGAGGTCGTACACCACTCTAGGGGCGGCAAAGGACCTTGCGGTGGCAAACATTTCTGGGCCACAAGCCGTAAGGAAGAACCCACATTTCCTCGCTTGAGACTGACCTTGACGGTTGTTAGTGATTAAAAAGCATTCAAACCGTTCAAGAATGCCTCCCAGGTTCACCTCCAACCCAAAAGGGGCAAACATTGGCATTCCGGCCATAGCAGTTGGTTGGAGAAGTGGCAGTTGGTTCCTTTTTCTTCTGGTTACAGGTCCCCAGTCCTCGTCGCCAGTATTATATCTTCAGGAATGAGACAGAGGCTCGTGTCCGGTAACTCTGTAACCAATTTATTTTAACACAACTTGTAACAGTAACAGGTAACAACCAGGCAGGGTGCTGGTTTAACAATGTAGCAACAGAAGGATGATCTGTGTAGAGAGAGAGGCAGAGAAGCAGCTCCAGCTGGACTGGAGTGTTCGTCTGCTCTGGTGCTGAACAACTGACAGTTTGAACGAGTCTGCCTTTTATAGTTCCTCAGACTCGCCCGGCAACTGACAGGCGCGTCTGATTGGCTAAGACGCGCCTGGCTGCTGCCGAGCTGTCATTCGTAACAGCGAGGACTAACTTTTACTATACAACACTATCCATTTTCATATTCTGAAAGAAAGAAGACCTGGCTATGTGACCAGGCCTGGGATATCTAGGGAACTGGAAACGTATTTAGGTGACTCCTTTGTTAAGGAGGCTATTTTTATTTCCTTCAGCTATAGGATTTCCACTGTTTTTTAAAAAAGAATATTCATTATTATCATTTATTCTATTTGTATTTGCCATTTTATATTCTTGCTTTTTATCTATCATTTTACACTGATCAGGGTTGCCATGGGTTAGATAGGTGGATTCATACGTTTGATAAATAAATAAAGCTAGACTTTCATTCCTGCTGCATCCTGTACTATCACTCCAGCTTGCAAAAAAATTAGCTTTATCTGCAAAGGCCTGATCTTTTCAGAGGTTTTGAGAGTATTAAAAGCTACATGTGAGAATAGATAATGTTAAATAGGGCTTCTACATAGCTATGGCCTCATTTCTTTTACCTTTTAGTCCATTTTCCTGCTGTAGTGCAAGGAGCCTCATGGATATTCTACGATGGATGCAGAAGGGCCAATAGGAAAACTAGCATGCTAATCAGTGTCCTACCTGCCCATTCCCATACTCAGGTCTACTCTGTGTTTTTTTTGGGGGGGATGTTGAATAGATGGACTAGCAAATCCATTTCTTCAAGTATATCTGATATAGAAAATCAAGAGGTACCACAATGGCATAAGTTCACTCTAGAAGGAGGAAATCCCAGGAACTGGGAAGTGGTTGAGATGGGAACTCCAGTTAATATGAAATTCCTCAAGGAAGGTTTCACAATTGTTTTTGTAACATTTCCTCAGATCTAAAACTAAGCCAGACATTAAATGTTTCAGTAATTGGAAGCTCCTTGAACCATGCAGATAGAAATGGATAATGCCAACCTTAGAGGAATCCTGCCCTTGCATGAGGAGAGAGTGTGTGATTCCTGTAAAGAAGCCCAGACTAAGAAACTAATGCTATATAAGTCAGGACCACTTTTAGTGTAACAGCTACAGTAATAGAACCTTGCAAATAGGAATGTGTTTCCCCTCCCTCACTTAGATGAACTAGGGAGAGACCTGTCTGAGACATTTACTCAAAGTAATTTCTTGGAATGGCCCAGTTGTCTGATCATTGCTTTGGTAGGGTTCTTCCTCCTGTCCTTCAACATCATTCCCTATTACCTCTATAGAGTCTTTATCTTGATTCTAGGAGCTAAATTGTGACAATATGCAGGAAACCATGGTTATTTCTTCCACAAGTGAAGTAAGAAAATATGGATTTGTTTTATTTTCTCTTGAACCAGGATTATCCCAATATTTTTTGGTAGCATACAGTAGATAGAATAGCAATAGCATTTAGATTTATATACTTTCCTCCAGTGCTTTACAGCACTCTCTGGGTGGTTTACAATGTCAGCAATTGCCCCCCAACAATCTGAGTCCTTATTTTATTAACTTTTGAAGGACGGAAGACTAAGTCAACTTCGAGCCTGGTCAGGACTGAATTCCAGACTATGGGCAGAATTAGCCTGCAATACTGCATTCTAACCACTGTGCCACTTGGACTCTTGCTTTTTTCTCCAAGTAAAGGTGCATATAATTAATAGCATGCCAAATTATATCAATATCACTCTTTGATATCCTGGAGAAGAGTGTGCATGAAACACTGTTCTGACCCCCTCCTTCATCCAGTAACGAATGCCGAGACAAGCTTAACTGGAATGTACTTTAATTAGCAAAACACCAAAACCTCAGTGATTGAAAGCCAAGCATAACAAACAGATAAGGACCTTGGCAGCAACTCAGACAAACTCAGGCAGCAATAAACTCAGATAAGGCTTGGCAGCAATCCAGCCTGCCAAGCTCACAGTACTGTCCTCCTGCGTTGACTTCTACAAAGAGGGCCATGTGCACAAGTAGTTTTTATAGTTTGGAGAGGAGCTAATGACCACCAGCTGAGTAGAATCACCCCCTGTAATTGCATAATTGTTCCTGACATCTAGTAGCTCTTCGATGGCGTGCATTCAGGAACAACTCACTGCTGGCTTCTGGATCACTCTCCCTTGTCTCCTCCCACTGATCCAAGGCTCAGGCGCCAACCAGTCTCTCTGTGCCCTGCTCGGAGTCGGAACCCTGTCCAGCGTCCTCCACAACCTCCAGAGCCAACTCATAGGGCCCCTCACTGTCGGAGTCTGGTGGCAGCTCCAACAGCTCCTGCTGGGCCACAACAAAACACTATGTACATTAAATAATAACACAATTTCCTCAAACCAGTTGCTTGAGGCTGCAGCTGATTCTACCCATTAAAACAGCCCAGTTCTGAGAAATGCAATGTAAACTTAAGATCTCAGTTTGTCAAGGAATAGCCACTATTTCAGAATTGTTCAGAGGTGTATATTATTTATGAAAGTGTATTGAGAAATGGATTCCAAATATTATTTATATTTAGACTCGTACATGACACTGTAGAATTCACTAAGCAAAAACAAAGCTTCTTATGAGGACAGTATGGATAATGTTTCCTCATTTTTGTCATAACGTACAAATAAGATTGCTAGATTGATAACAGACTATCTTTTAATATTGTGGTTTTTAATTTGAGCTTTGATCTCAATGGTGTGGGGATTATCTACATTGTGAGCATCTTAGACTATATTTAGGAAAAGCAAGGCATTCATTTTAAAAATAACATTCATTTAATTTTTGATTAAATAATATCTAGTAAAAACACTGTTAAGCTTGTCTTTGCCAATAAAATAACTTGAAATTTAACAAGCAATTTCTGCAATGAATTATTAAAATATTTTTTATGTGTATGTGGTGGGGGGGGAGGGGGGTGATTGCAAAATATGGTCCTGTTTCTTTGGTGCCAAACTTTCAAACAGCATCAGCTGTTACTCCACATAAAAAACATACTAGAACATGTTGCTTTAATAATGAAAACTGAATTAGTCATATCACCAGAATAAAATAACTAAAAAAAATTCCTTTACCTTAGCTTTCATGGTGCAATCAAGGGGAAGTGGTCTAGATTCTAAGGTCAATCCCAGTAATTCCAGGTTGCACTAGGAAATACTTTTATTATATCTATAATTTTGACAAAGCTGCTTCCGGCCAATATAGAGCATATTTGGGTGTGATCACATGCACATGCATGTAAAAGGTATATCTGAGTCTGAGAATTGGTTGCTTTATAGTACTTCACATGGATCTCTGATTTTTACTTATCAAGCAATGACAGCACAAAAGGACCTTCCATCCTCTAAATCATAGTTAAATGAAAAACAAAGGGTGGGGGAGAATAACCAAGAGTGGATTTTTGTGTAAAAGCTTTGGAAGCTGGAATTCCCATCTTTGAAGCAACCATGAAGGCCTCTTCTTTTGTTGTTGCCTGTCTCTCTTGAAAGAAGGCTTGATCTGGGATTAAACCAGCATTAACCCTGCTGGAATTGAGAAAAGCCATTAAGAACTGGCTATGTTAGAAAGCCTTTATGTACAGGAGCCTACAATGGCAGATTCCTCAATTTATAACCTTTATTGACAATATCATCCCTTGGTCCTATCATGAATAGCAAGATAATAATGAATATTATTTGTCTGGTTTATGTTATAACTTTTAAGTTATTGATTTTAATTTTGATGTTTGTACTATTCTGTATGCTGTTTAGAACCTTGTTTGAAATAAGCATTTTATAAATTGTTATAAATAAAACAAACTCAATGCAAAATCTTGGGATTTAACCCCTAATGTGACCAGATTGAGTTATTGTTTGAAGACTGAGTTCTCTAATGATGCAAAATGTCACAGAGATGTTTTCTGTATGCCTTAAATGGAAATAAATGTATGTCAAAATGTTGCCTAATCTGTCCTACAAGCATGGACAAGATGAAAAATTTTTCTAGTCTTGGACCATTTCAGATTGCAGGATAATTGATCTCTCTCTGTCACATCTCTCTCTTTTGACTAGTATTCCATTTTGGGGAAGAAAATTCATATGGGAGTCGTAAATACTGTAATCCTTCCATCCTGCTGATATGTAGCCCAGGGAAAGATTTACTTCTTGAATTTGCTACTTCATAGATACATATGTAGAATCTTCATGTTCTTCAATTCTATACTTTAGGAATAGACCATTTTGGAATTGATAAATATTTGATTAAAAAAAAATCCTCCTGCAGAGAAAAATGATCTTGTGCAATTATTTGGAATATAATCCATCTCAATGAAAGTCAGTGGGATTTTCAACCTTGACTTCAAATAGATGTTTATTGCAAGCAGAGTTCTTCACAGTCTGCTGTAGATCAATCCTATACAAATAGCTCAGTAAACTAAAGCCAGCTGTTCGATCAATTGAAACAACTGATGCAATGCATGTGCTTGTGTTAGAGATTTATTTTCAATGACAAGCATACAGCTATATTGTATGAGCATCCATACTTATCTATATTTGCTTTGAAATGTATGGAATAAAATTATGATTTCTGACCAAAGATCAAGTACAAAAAAAATGCAATTAGTTATAACTATGTTATAACCATATACAATACTATTTTTTTTAAAGGACAGTTGCTTTTTAAAGGTTATTATATTTTATCAATATTAACATCTTTAATTGATAAAAATTAAACCCACTAAGTTTCTGATAATCCATTGGACAATATTCAGAGATCAACATTTTAAATAACAATTTTACAGTAGTTGAATAGACTTTTACTTGGGAATTATCATGTCATGAATTTTTTATATCAATATTACTTCCATATAGAAAATTATGAACGTTTATGCATCATCAATAGTTACAAAAGCATACATGTTTATTTTGCTTCATATATGAGGAGATTCTTTTTTTTTTTTAAATATAATTTTTATTAAACATTATTACCTTTAAAAAACAGAAAAAAAAACATACAACGACATAAATACAACGACATAAGCAAGACAAATCATACATAAAACATACAGATACAAATGCCGTTTTAGACATACAACCCCCCCCCCCCCCCCCACGGTGACAGTCATTCACAGCCCAGTTTTCTTTCTTTCCTCATTATTAGATCTCTAAGCCACATCTTCTCATTGCAAGATTCAGGGATCTATTACAGTACCTATGTTAACTTTCCCCATTTTAAGTCCCTGCTGTTCTCCTAGTCGCCCACATATACCATAGGTTCCAGCTAAGATAATGTTCTGTTTCTCCTTTGTCCCTCAGCCAACCCGTCATTCTGTCCATTTCTGCGCATTCGTAGATCTTTTTAATTAATGCATCTTCCGGCGGTATAGTGGTGGATTTCCAAAATTGTGCATAGGTTATTCTTGCGGCCACAATTATATGCAGGCTCAAATGCCATATTGAACTGCTTATGTTATCTGGTTTGATGCTTAGTAACAGGTTCTCAGGTCTCCACTCAATGTTTGCCCCGGTAACCTCTTTTAACCATTTTTTAATCCTTTTCCAATATTTCGTGGCCTCAGTACAGGACCACCAAATATGGTAGAATGTGCCATCCTTTCTTCCACATTTCCAACACAATGGAGATAACCCAGGAAACATCTTAGCTAACCTTGTTGGGGGGAAGTGCCACCTATACACCATCTTGTATATGTTTTCTTTGAATGCAGTGGATGTTGTAAGTTTAATGGTCTTACTCCATAGATCCCACCATTTGCCCATTTCAATTTCATAGCCTAGGTTTCTCTCCCATACTGTTAGAAGGCTTTTGTCCATCTCTTCATTGGTATCTTGGCAGGTCAAAAATTGGTAGATCTTCGATAACATTTTTTTGTCTCCACCAAACAAGATCTTATCTAGCCCCTGAGGGTTTGGGTAGATCCCGAAACGTGCCTGGAAATCAAATACAGTAGATGTTTTGGTTTTCTCTGATCAATACCATTTATTTAATCTTTATGATATTATGTTAGATTCTCTTCTTGGAACTAGAAAGGGAAAAGTCTAACAGATGAATATTATGGAATGATATGATGGCTTCAGGATATTTGAAGAAATGAGGAAAATGCAAGAGCATATTTTGTGGCAGAAATAGCTGTTCTATGTCAAGTGAAGGTTTTGTGGGAAGCCTGGTTATGAAATGGTTATGAAATGGAAGTCTCTCTAGGCCACATATTTAAACACTTTTCCTCACCATATACAAACTGTTCCACAGCTTTTTGTCTAATCAACATTAATTTCTTTTTATATTTATATTTTGAATGTTCTAATATTCAGAGGTTTTTCTAGGCTTCTGTGTATAAAGTAGAGAAAGCTAAACCAAAGGATAAGGGGAAATATGAGGAATAATATATATATATATATATATTAAAAATAAACTGTGTTTTATTTCTGTCTGTAGCAAACCATATTGCTGATTAACCGCTGCTTTCATAAACGAGAAGTGGGCCATTTAAACAGTCTCACCGCTGCTTAATGTAGTGTATTGTGATCATTTTTCCTTTCCTACAGCACCTCACCAATGTTTTGTTTTTATTAGAAATTCACCTACCCTTGTCTGCTGAGGAGAAAAGAAATTACACCATAGAGCCCTGCAGCACATAAAACAGCGGCGATTCCTCAATAAGACGAGCGAAGCCTCTGCCTGCTTGCTCTGTAATGAAATGCATGGCTACAGGAGATAATAATAATTGCAGCAATAGCTCGTTACAGCTCCCCGATGATTTGGTACTGTCAGGAGTGCACTGTCCTCTTGACATCTCAGGAGGTGAGAAGCATCACTGACTGCAGGCCCTGATTGGTGCGGTGAAATATTGCTGGCAAAAATTAAAAGGTCTTGGTGTCAAAATAATTCATGATATGCATATCTGCCATTCTGATGAAATGGCTGATATCCGGATTAGCAAGATAATAAAACTGATCAGGCTACAGTTAAACAATTTAAGTTGGAGGGCTGTTCATTTTGTAGGTGTCACTTGTCAGATCAAGGGGTCAAAGCAGAATGAAAAGCTCTCCCCAGTAACCTTCTGATGATTTCGATCTGGAATGTTCTTCATGATTTGTCCAAAGTTTTCATCACAGCACTGCCGAAGAGCATTACCACAGCAGGCTGCATTCTGACATTCAAATTCCGGGAATGACAGGTTATTAGGAGGAGAGAACTGGCTGTACATACATTAAGCTCCGTATCTCTGACCTGTAATTTGAACTGATAGTGATATTGTAATTGAGTGAGTAAAAAGGGAGGATTCTTTATTAAAACACAGCAAGATGAAGAAAACGTTTATTTTCCAGAGATTTATAGATTCATAAAATAAGGCTTTTGATGATGATTTATTTTACAATTTTTGAAATGCCGAACGATGTGCTTAGTATTTATTTTGTTGAACAGCTATTTAAAATAACACTGCCTGCCATCTCTTGCCAGCCTGTTCTCCTGAACCTGTACTCACACAGATGGAAAGATATTTTAGTAATATTGAAGTTCATGTAGTGGAATAGTTCAAAGATTATTCTAATAAAATGTACCTATGGAAAATACCGCTGCCATTTAATGGCCAGGTTGTTCACAATTCCAAATGGCCTTTCTTGGCAATTCCTGTTAGTAACATATTGAGCTTTGAGTCACATTTGCTAGGAGGGAGAATGTGAGAACAAACCTCCTTGATGCCTTTCTATGGACATATGGTGCAAGCAAGAATAAAATGAGATCCACCGCATAATTTATTGAATCATTACTTGGTGTCAGATCTAGGTAGTTTTTTGAGGTGGGTATCCTTGGCTAAGATGCCCCTTTGGTTTATCTGCCTCAAGTAAGCAGAGCTACTAATTGCTATTGCCCATGGGTTTGCCCTCAGACTGGCTCCTCCTCCTCCCTTGCTTCTGTTACTATTTGCCATTGAAGTACACAGCTTAGCAAATTGCAACTTTTTACCTAGTGTTTTCTCACGAGCATAGAGTTCATTTTTATCAGATCAACTGAGTATTGATCCATTGGTTGTGACATGAATTGACTGAACTGCTTGTCACTTGAGCCAGATGCCATGGATTGAGAGAAGCTGACTGTCCAAAGTCATCCAGTAGGCTTATGTGCCTAAAGTGGGACTAGAACTCATAGTAGGCTGGTTTCTAGCCTGGTGCCTTGTCCTCTAGACCAAACTAGTTCTTAGCTTAGCAGAATGCAAAATAAGGGAGATATTCTTCAATTGCTCCTGGAGTGATGTACAAGCTCTGGAATGTCTGAATACTATATTCAGTCCTATCTTAACCTGCTGTTCTTTTCTTTAGAGAATAATTATTTTGCTTTTTTCCCTACTTCTATATAAATAACCATGCAATTCAAGCCTCTGCTTTAGAAGAAAAACAGATATGAAGGGTACCTCACTTAAATACATTGCCAGTTAAATTATTACCTTTCAGATTAGTATCATATCAAGATTTAAGACTTTAATTACTTTGTAGGAAACTGGAATTTTAATATTAAATATTTCTTACAAATAGAAAACCCGCATTTATAAGTTATTAACTAAGGAGTTTATTTAACGTATTTAAGCCATTTAATTAGATTGTCCAGTTCTTGACTGCACTAATCTTGTCTTTATCCACAAAATGACTTTTACATGATTCTTCAAGGGTTTTGTTGATAGTTCTTGTGAATACAGCTAAAATCCATTATTATACAGGTAATGTTGTTTCATTTGTCAGTTTAGTGTCTTTTGGTTGTGAATGATTGCACTGTGCCTTAGGTGCTTTCTGAAAGAAAAGAAATGAATGCCATAGCCTAACAAAATGGAGGATCAATGATGACATGACAGCAGTCTTTCAATATTTGAGAGGTTGTCAAAAAGAAGACGGGGACAACCTATTCTCCAAAGCACTCGAGGGCAAGACAAGAAGCAACGGATGGAAACTTGTCAAAGAGACACCCAACCTAAAACTAAGGAGAAATTTCCTGACAGTTTAGAACAATTAATCAGTGAAACAACTTGTCTTCTGAAGTTGAGGGTGCTCCATCACTGGAGTTTTTTAATAAGACTTGGACAGGAATTGTATAGAGTCTCCTATTTGAGCAGGGGGTTGGACTAGAAGACCTCCAAGGTCCCATCCAACTCTGTTGTTCTGTATCCTATAAAATTTGTTAGATTTTCAAATACATATTGGTTTATTATAATGCACTTTGCAACCAGAGGTATTTATTTCTATTCACAGCATATTTGACAATATTTCCGACAAAAAGATAGAGACTAGTAGACCATTGTAGAGTCTCTATCCTAATATTTACTCTAGACCTACCAACTTGATTACTATCATGGTGCAGGTGAGCAAAGAAAACTTGCTGATCATAATATAAGGCTAAGCTACATGGTTGAACACAGACCTTTAAGTTACTCTCTAAATCATTTAAAGCTCTAAACAATTTTGCACATGTTTTAATGTCTCTGTGTAAATGACTGCAGTCTAAATAAACAATTGAATTTCTAAAAAGTAGAAAATGGTTGAATATAGAAAAATATGTTCAAAATTAAATTGGCCCTGGTAAATCAGCTGAATGAATGAAAAATATTATCCTATCTTAGCATTACCTCTGTCTGCTTTTTCAACTATTGAAAGAACCACATGGATTAGTTGTTCATGCAACCTTTATTAACATGCATCCAAAAAATAGTCATTACAATACTTACGTGTCAGAGGTGGGTTGCTAATTTTTTTGCTACCGGTTCGGGCATGCTCCTGCACATGTGCGCACACTTGTGCAATGCTTTTGTGCATGTACAGACGCTTCTGTACATATGCAGAAGCGTCCGGGGGGGTGGCCTCCTGCTGCCGCTACTACCAGTTTGGGAGATGTGGGTCGAACCAGCAGCAACCCACCTCTGCTATGTGTGTTCGTTTTTATATTCATTTTTGTGTAAGATAATACGATACAAGGAAAAACGTCTAATTTTCCAATCATACATAAATAATGTAGAAATATTTTTATCTGAATAAAATGTGTTAGAAAATTTGCTTTCTGAATAACTAATTCTTTATGCTAGCAACTGCAGTCTGAAAATGAAAATAAAGACTGAGAAGCTCATTTATCATCTGGAAACTACCCAAAATGGAGCATGAGCACATAAAGCATTACTCGTGTTAGAGTAATAGATCTGCCAGGACATAATGTTTGCAGTAAAAACAAACAATTGAAAATAACAGAATATCTTATGACAGCCATCTTTTAATATTAGTCATAATTATTGCAGGATTTATTTAGAAAACATACTAGCAAATAAAATTCCTCTTTGCTTATTGATGCCACTTAATTATATTAATAATACCTGAACTGAATTGTCTGACCATTTCTTTTTACTGTTTGAAGTGTGTAATATTATTGTTATTAAATTCTATTAACCCGGATGTCTGTTTTGCTGATTATTATGTTTCAATCACTTTTCTGTTTGTATCTTGCAGTAACTGTATTCCATTCCATTACTTCTATAAGGGTGCCAAGTCACTTCTTGCTCAACTAAATTAAAATACGGAAACAAAATGAAATATCAAAAAAGAATATATCCTCTTGTTTTAACACATCTAGCTTTCTGTTTCTTCTTTCTTTCATGAGAAATACTTTTATTGGCATTGCAAATCCTGTATAATTTGTTGGAAAAGCTCATGTTCTATAAAAAGGTATGGAATAAAAACAGATGTATAAAATAGAAACAGAGCAAGAATGCATGGGGTTCTTGTATAAAAGTATTGCAGTATGGGGCAATTAATCTTTGTGAACCCTTTTTTTAAAGTCACACTCAGACACAAATAATGTTGTAATTGGAACATGACAGCAGAAGAAGCAGGATCCGTATTACCTATTTTATGGATGGGTAGGGGAATTAAGTAAACCAAATTCATTAACCTACCACAGAGCTGGTGTGCTAGTTTTGTTTATTTATATCTAGCTCTCTTCCCAAATACCACCAATGATTTCTATCTTGAAACTAAAATTTATTAGCATAATCAGGATGGGCAGAAATTATGGAAGACAAGCAGTCCCTCAAGTAATCAGTATTCACTATGTTATGAAAAGCTTTATAGGTGAGGATCAGCACCTTGAATTGAGCCCAGAAGCCAATTGGTAACTAGTGCAGTTCACAGAGCAGGGGTGTTATGTGGACATATTGTGATATGTCTATAACTGCCTGTGCTGCTGCATTTTGAGCCAGCTGCAGTTTTTAAATAGTATTCAAAAGTAACCCCATGTAGAATTCACTGGAATATCCAAATGTGAGGTGACCAAAGTATGAATGACTGTCCTAAAGTCCACATATGGACAAAATTAGTTCACTAGATGACTTTGTGCAAAAGTTTTTTCTGGCTGCAGCTACTATTTAGTCAAGCAAGAATTGTGTCCAAGAATATAAAAAAAGACTCCCAATTTGCCCACCTGTCCCAAAAGGGAACTGCATCCCCATCAAAGGTCACAGTTGGGTCATTCATTCATCATATTTATATTGTCTAAATACCCATAGCCAAACAGTCTAGTCAGGTTTCAGTTTGAATCTGTTCTTTTTCAATCAGACTCACACAGCTTCTGCACAGTGAGATAAGACTTGACAACAACACCTGGTAGCCCAGGATCGACATGTGCAGTTAGCTATCAACAGCATACTTGCTGAATAATATTCTTAATCAATCACATTGCTTTCTTGATTGGTTAAGAACAAAGATGTGTATCCTGATTTTGGAAAAGGTGATTTGGGGTGGCATGAGAGGTTAGCTGTGGACCCTATCTTATAGAATAGCAGAGTTGGGAAGGGACCTTGGAGGTCTTCTAGTCCAACCCCATGCCTAGGCAGGAAACCCTATATCATTTCAGACAAATGGCTAGCCAACCTCTTCTTAAAGACTTCCAGTGTTGGGGCACTTATAACTTCTGGAGGCAAACTGTTTCACTGATTAATTGTTATAAATGTCAGGAAATTTCTCTCAGTTCTAAGTTGCTTCTCTTCTTGATCAGTCCCCACCCATTGCTTCTTGTTCTACCCTCATGTGCCTTGGAGAATAGTTTGACTCCCTCTTCTTTGTGGCAATCCCTGAGATATTGGAACACTGCTATCATGTCTCCCCTAAACCTTCTTTTCATTAAACTAGACATATCCAGTTCCTGCAACCGTTCTTCATATGTTTTAGCCTCCAGTCCTCTAATCATCTTTGTTGCTCTTCTCTGCACTCTTTCTAGAGTCTCCACATCTTTTCTATATCGTGGCGACCAAAACTGAATGCAGTATTCCAAGTGTGGCCTTACCAAGGCATTATAAAGTGGTATTAATATTTCACGTGATCTTGATTCTATCCCTCTGTTTATGTAGCCTAGAACTGTGTTGGCTTTTGTGGCAGCTGCTGCACACTGCTGGCTCATATTTAAATGGTTGTCCACTAGGACTCCAAGATTCCTCTCACAGTTGCTACTATTGAGCAAGGTACCACCTATACTGTACCTGTGCATTTCGGGTTTTTTTGCCTAAATGTAGAACCTTACTCTTTTCACCATTGAATTTCATTTTAGGATTTTATTTATTTATGATTTATAGGCCGCCCTTTTCCCTGAGGGGACTAGATAGTGCCCAATGTTCAAGTTTGTCAAGATCCTTCTGCATCTTAAGCCTATCTTCTGGAGTGTTGGCTATCCCTGCCAGCTTGGTGTCATCTGCAAACTTAATGAGTTCCCCATTTATTCCCTCATCCAAATTATTGATGAAGATGTTGAAGAGTACTGGGCCTAAAACAGAGCCTTGGGATACTCCACTGCATATTTCCCTCCATGTAGATGCAGTTCCATTGAGGACTATACGTTGAGTGCGGTTGGTCAGCCAGTTACGAATCCATCTGGTGGTGATGCTGTCTAACCCACATTCTTCTACTTTATCTAGTAGTTGGTTATGATCTACCTTATCAAATGCCTTACTGAAGTTCAAGTAAACTATATCAATCGCATTCCTCTGGTCCACTAATTTTGTCACTTTGTCAAAGAATGCAATAAGATTAGTCTGGCATGATCTGTTTGTGACAAACCCAAGTTGGTTTTTGGCTGTTACTTTGTTTACTTATAGGTGTTCACTAATTTGTTGCTTGATTATTCTGGAAAGATTTCCAGAATCTTTCCTGGTATTGAGGTCAGGCTGATAGGTCTGTAGTTTCCTGGATCTGTTTTTTTTCCCTTTTTTGAAGATGGGAACCACATCAGCTCTTTTCCAGTCCTCTGGCAGTTCCCAATTCTCCAGGATATCTGAAAGATATAATTCATCTTCTAAGGGATTCTAAGTTGTATGGGAGAAGATCACTTTCTATTGTGGTTCCAAGCTTTGGAACACACTATCACTGGAGGTGAGAACTTTTCTTGACCTTCTGGAAAAGTATCAAAACTTGGTTTTGCCAGTTGGTCTGAGATCCTGAAGGGGGTGCTCACCACTGGAGGTGTTGATAGGGTACAAAGATCTCAGCCCTGTGCCATCTATTTCCTTGGTTCTAGCTTTTATATATCTTTTAAATTTTGGTTTTATTTTTTTATCTTTTTAAGCCACCCAGAGTTGTCTTATAGGAGATGGGTGGTGTATAAATTTAATAAAACAAACAAATAAATAAATCTCTGTTGGACAATATGTTGCTCTCAATTCTTCTTCATACATCACATGAAACAGCCACAGCAACACAATAATTACTTTTAATTTGCCGGTGTTTTAGGTATTTGCAAAGGAATAAGCTCCTTACAACCCTAAAAAATCTCTGCTCTATTGTTCTTATTCTGAATAATCACTTTAGCAAGGATTACCCCGATGCAGGCAAAATCTTGCTGGTGACTAGCCAACTTCCTATCCATTGAAATGAGATCTTATGCTGGAAGCTAAAATGTATTTTTGGAAAGTGTTGAAATCTAGGAAGTGTAACACAAGTTGGTATTTTTTGTCATATGCTCGGTGTTTTGTCAGCATCTTTTTATTCCCTTAAATATCCAGGCTGTTTTCAACAGGTCTCTCCTATCTAGACTCTGATCAGTGTCTCTGCTCTGACTAGTCTTAAGTATGGAACATCTAAACAAACTCTGAGTCATTGGATTATTTGTTTTCTGACAATGACATTTTGCAATCTTTTCTTACTGTGATTTATTTACATTTTTCTTGCTTTCCCTTCCTCCATAGCATTGTTTCTGAGGTTCATAGTAAATGTTTAGAGAGTGAGAGAGAAAGTATAAAAATAGCACTATTTCCCTTAGCAAATATAATGCTAAAACTTTTGTTAAAAGTCAAAGTACTGGAAAAACATTCTGTCTTAAAAAGGTAAATGTAAAGTTCCCCTCGTACATATGTGCTAGTCATTCCCGACTGTAGGGGGCAGTGCTCATCTCTGTTTCAAAGCCGAAGAGTCAGCGCTGTCTGAAGATGCCTCCGTGGTCATGTGGCCGACATGACTAAACACTGAAAGCACACGACTAAACGCTAAATGCTGAAGGCACACGGAACACTGTTACCTTCCCATCAAAGTGGTCCCTATTTTTCTACTTGCATTTTTACATGCTTTTGAACTGCTAGGTTGGCAGAATCTAGGATAAATAACGGGAGCTCACTCTGCTACGCAGTGTTAGGGATTCAAACCACTGAACTGCCGACCTTCTGATCGACAAGCTTAGCCACTGAGCCACCACATCCCTTTTTGAAATAGATAATAAACATCTTAAATTTGATCAAAGCTTCAGGTGCCCATATGCACTCACCTGTGTTACTCCCCCATTTAAGATTACTACCATTGGGCATAACAGGTTCTTGTTCCATGCCCAGACTGGAATTCTGAATTTAAAAAGTTTTGATTACCCAGTTTTTCAAGAGACCTTTCTAATTACCTTCTCATGTTCTGGGTGCAAATTCTGATGGTAAAAAGAAGTGGTTTACTCTAGCCCAGATTAAGCCTTGTTTGTTTGCATTTTTAATATGTGTAAGTGAAATGCTTTTCCAGCCAATATTTGGCTGTCGTTGCTATCTTTCAATTCAGCTTTGAAAGCTTTGATCAAATTAAAGATGTTTATTATTTATTTCTTTATTTATTAAATTTATATGCCATCCACCTCTCTACCAAGTGACCCTGGGAAACTTACAATTCACACTTAAGTTAGATGATTGGTATGATTGATTCAGGTAAGAAAAAATATGAATATTTAAATATTTCAAAGTTTTCTCCCAACATATACAATAGTAATGACTTTTTCTAGAAAGTGAATATATTTTAAAAAACGTGGCTGTCTCAAGTCCAAACTTAGGTTTTTGATTAAAACCACAGAACTGTATGAATGCAGTCCTATCGCCACATAGCTCTTTCCTCCAGATAAATGGAAGACCAGTTGCTGTGCTGGGTGGGCTTTATAGGTGGTCTTAAGTTCATCGCACAGTGGATAAATTCAGAATTTAACTTTCTTTCTGACTTTAAGCTTTTCTACCTTTAGTATCTTTTTTCTTTGCTTGTGCTTTTTCACCAAAAATACGGTGATAAATAATAGTGATGATGTTTTTTTTTTAAAAAATGGCAATGAAATTCAGCAATGCAATTGGATACCATTGTAAGTATTTGGAGTCTGCTTGCAGCCTATGGTCATAGTCTGCCAATACCTGATTTTGAATAAATAACCTAATCAGTGGCTATGGATAGTTCCAAAATATAAACCCCGTCTCACATTTTTCTTCCCTTAACAGGAGAGATTATGACAAGGGCTCAGTGAGAAGATAGCTACCCTCTTCTGTTAAAATACTGGTCTTTCCCACAATATAGAACTAAAGCCATTGGAGAATTCTGTTTTATTCAAGCCAGCATTAGCTTAGTTATATTGTTCATGTGAATCAGTAATCTATGTCTAGTTTGTTTTAGGCTCACTGCTTTCCTAAAATGTAGGAAGTACAAAATTATTATAGAATAGTAACTGAGGGTAAGAAGTTTTGTTGTTTTACATGCAAGCTAAAAATATACCTTTAAGGGAGTCATAAATTGTTCATGCCAGATGCATTAGAATAAGAATAAATCAATATTAAAATAACAAATGTTAAACTGATATATAATTTAAATAAAATTCACCCAATATATCTAAACAAATGGCTATATCATTCTGTTTGATAGATATTTACTTGCATAATAAGAAAGTGCCATTTTTCCCTATAAGTACCCTTTTAAAAAAGTTGTTTATTTCCAAAATGTGACTTGCAAAGCTTATTAAATTTAAGGATCTATTTTATTCCCCATGTCAGTTTTTCATTAGAAATGAAATAGTCATAAGAATGCAATGTATTTGATTATGTTCTTAGAGTAAAAGAATATAAATTGGGACAGCATCACTAATTTTCAAGCAGAATAATTTATTTCACAGTATTTAAATGCTGTGATTTTCACAGTCAAGCACATGCTGCCACATCTATCTTTCCCCAGGACCACCAATCTCTGTCTTGCTCTTTCCTTTTCATCTGTGATTGTGCTGTGTGTCTCTGTGTGTGTGTCTGTGTGTGTGTGTATGTGTTTTTTCATAAATTCGACAGATGGCCTCTTGATGAATCCTTGATAATACTGTCATGTAAAGCAGCTAAGGCTGGAAATCATCTCACAACAATTTTTCATTGAAGGGAGAAAATTGAACAGAGGCAAACATTGCTAAGTCCCTGACAACAGCTACCAAAATCCACATCTTGTAAATAAAGGGGACTGACTTTCTTTTTAATGCTTTGGTTCAATTGCTGATATCTTTGAAAAGCCTCTTCGTTATTTTCACAAGCTGATGGATTGTTAAGTGTTTGGTTGCTTTCATATTTAGAACATTTTTCTAAGCTCTTAATATGTTCATCCCAGGCCCCCTTCCCCTCCTGGCTCTTTGTAATTGTGGATCAGGTGAAGTTTGCTTCCCCTCATTTCAAGGTCATGCACCACTAGGACTATTTTCCTGACTCAGAGGGCACATAATTTCACAGCCGTGTAGTCCTCATTAATCCACCCTGAGTGGGTGCTCAGGAAGTTCCAGATCACAGATTTGTTTTTGTCTTGTTCTCTGATTCAGTGCTTCAGAAAAGGATTAGATTAACCCCCTCTTGCTTTTATTTATATCTTTCTGCATCAGAGTGGAAATAAAGTGATTTCTTTTCTTCTTTCTGTCCCCTTTTTGCCTACCTCTGGAACTATGCTGTGCCAATGCAAGCCTTATGGCAGTCATAGAAAGCATGGCAGACTTGTTTGCACCATGATTGTTGCAATTTTAATGATTGATTTGTCTTGCTATTCTTTTTCAGAGTGCTGCCCTCTCCTACCAACAGGTCATGCAGTCCAAAATATAGGTGAATAAAGGCTAAGGTGACCAGATTTTCAGATTGGTAAAGAGGGACACCATTGACCGGGGGTGGGGTGGGGGCTTGATTAAAAATTTTATATTTTGTCAAAAGGTCACCCCAGGACACTGAAACCATCATAAATACGAATCTGTTGCCAAACAAAATTTTGATCACGTGACCCTGAGGATGCTGCAACGGTCGCTAAGTGTGAAAAATGGTCATCAGTCACTTTTTTCAATGCCATTGTAACTTTGGTCACTAAATGTTTTCGCCTTCCTCGAGACACCTCACTTCTTCCTTCCTTCCTTCCTCTTGCTTATCTACCTTCATCTTATCCGTCTTCTGCTCTTTCCCTCTCTTCTTTCCTTTCTCCTTCCATCCTCTCTTCTTTCCTCACTCACTCGCTTCCTCCTTTTCTCTTCCTTCCTCCTTCCATTCTTTCAGCTTCCTTTCTTTTGCTTATCTACCTTCTCTGTCTTTCTGCTCTTTCCATCTCTCTCTTCCTCTTCGCTTCTGTTCCTTCCTCCCTCCATCCTTTCACCTTCCCTCCTTCCTATTTCTTCCTTCTTCCTTCCTTCTGCCTATCTACCTTCACCTTCTCTGTCTTTCTGCTCTTTCCCTGTCTTCCCCTTTCCTCCCTCCCTTCTTTCCTTTCTAGTTCCATCTTTTCTTCTTTCCTCTTTCCCTCCCTTTTTCTTCCTTCCTTCCTTCCTCCTTCCTCTTGCCTATCAACTTCATCCTCTTTGTCTTTCTGCTCTTTCCCTCTCTTCCCCTTCTCTTCCTACCTACCTCCCTCTTTTCTCCCTCCCTTCTTCTTTTTCTTCTTCTTCCATCTTCCTCCTTCTCCTTCCTCCTTCTTCCTTCTATTTTTTCTCCTTCCTTCCATCTTTTTTCCTTCCATCTTCTCCCCCCTCCCTTCTTCTTTTCATTCCCCCCTCCCTCCTTCCTTCCTCTCCTTCCAACTCTCTCCTCGGGAAGGGTTGGGGTTGGGGGTGGGGGCAGCAGAGACCAAATAAAGTCAGAAAATCTTATTAAAACTTTCCTATTTGTTCGCATTGCTGCGAACTTATAAACCAAATCAGGGGAACATTTTGCAACCGAGGGTGCTACAAGGAAAGGGGGGAGGGAGGCAGCCCTGCCCTTTCCCCAGTTTTGCAAGGAATGAGAAACGGTGCTTTAATCCGAAGCAGAGGATGACTGCAATAGGAACCGCAGACAGGAAGAGAAAGAAAGAAAGAAAGATCCTTGTAGCACAAAAGCCACCTTTGCATGGTTGTGAGAACATAGGTAAAACAAAAGCACAACGTCCCTCTGCCCTCTGAATGGGACTCAGGGTGACTCCGATTTGAATACAAGGACACGGAGCCGGGCGGGGAGATAAGCACCTTCATTTGCATTCTCTGCGACCATGATGCTTTGCAAGGAACATTTCCCGGTCTCCCCATGACTTTTTGCAGATTTTTCCTTTTGTGCTTAAAAAAAAAGAACGGGACTTCTTTAAAATGCCACAGAATGAGTTGTCAGCCTGACAAAAATGCAACCCCTTCCTTCGTCCTCCTCCTCCTCCATCACTAACAGCTGGGGGCTCAGAAATCGGAGCAAAAAGCCAGTCCTCCATCTCTTCCCTCCTCCGAAGTTTTAAATCCCCCTTCTGTGCATAAACACTCCTTTAGCCTCTCTCTCTCTCTCTGTCTCTCTCTCTCTCTCTGTATCTGTTTGTCTCTCACTCTCTGTGTGGCTCTTTGCCTCTATCTCCCTCCCTCCCTCTGTCTCTTTCTCTGTCATTCTCTGTGTGTGTCTGTCTCTTTCTCTCTGTGTGTGTGTCTCTCCTCCCTCCCTGTGTGTGTGTGTGTGTGTGTGTGTTTGTGTGTATCCCTGCCCCTGTGGATGGGCTCCAGACTAGCAGAGCCTCCTCTTCCTCTTTTTTAACCAGGCGATCTTCGGCTGCTGCACAATCCCAAGGGCACGCGCTGCCCGGTTTGCTGAATCCGGCACGGCTTCAGAGAAAGAAGGCATGCGAGAAAGACCCCCCATCCCCACTGCCTGAACGTTTGAATGAAGGAGGCTGCAGGCTCCTTTGTCCTCGGCTATGCAATTTTCTTTCATTCTCTGCTGCCCGAACGAGTGAATGAGGCAGAGGGAGAATGAAAGGAGATTGCGTCCCTTCTGTCTCCCCGTTACTCAGAAAAGCAACTCCGGGAAGGTCCTTTGGTGGCAGCAGGCGTCCTAGAACCTGCCTGCTAGCAAAGGACCTTCCCAGAGTTGCTTTTCTGAGCAACGGAGAGACAGAAGGGACAAAATACTGGCCAGCCGGGATGGGTATACAGGGCTGGGGCTGGGGCAGGCTTACTTCCTGGTCCGGTCACAAAAATCGGGACTTTTTAAGAACGCCCCGGGACACGGGACAAATTGTGCGAAATCGTGACTGTCCCGCGAAAATCGGGACGTCTGGTCACCTTAATAAAGGCAGACCTCTCCGTCTCCAAATCTTCTGCCAAAACTAGAGAAAAAAATATATTGCTAATATATACGTATAGGATATATAGTTCAAAAGTACTTTTACCAATGAAGTGAGTTACACAAGGTAAAAAGAGGCAACCATATTCGTTTAAACCATTGTGACAGGCAAATAAGTGTCAGTTTTAATCTTTTTGTGATAATATTCAGTATTTCACATGATAATAAGGTTAAGAAATAATGAGTTGGAATTGGATAGGGCTAGAGAAAAGCCAGGCGTCATATGTTCCTCAAAGATTGCATGGGAAGGATATATTGGAATATAATTTCAGTATCATAACATTATAAAATCATCTCAGAGTCATAGAGCTGGAAGATTTGATTGTCTAGTACAACCCCATGCTTGATGCAAAATTTTGGAAGATGGCAATTCAGTCTATTAAAATTTTCTAGTCAAGGGGACTAAATGCTATTTCATCAGGCGACCTATCTCACTGGATAAAGTTTTCACTGTCAGGAAATTTAGCCTAATAATTAATATCAACAAATTTTCCTGGATTTTAAATCCATTTAATCTACTCCTGCCGTCTAGGGTAAAAAGACACATCTACTATCTCTCTATCTCTATGACAATCCTTTATATATCTAAAGACTACTGTTTGCATCCTGCAGACCAAACCTTGCTCAGTTCGTTTTTACACATAGGATTTGGTTTGCCATTTTTCCCCTTTTCGTATTATGCATCACATCACATGCTTATTCTAACTAAAATTTACTAACATGGAGGATTATGTGGCATAATGTTATGCTTTGCATACCATTTACGTTGTTGGAATAAGCTTGTACAGATTTACATGTGTAGACATAGGCACACAATTTTGTGATAGTCTTAAAGAGATTATTAAGAACAAGTTACCGGTAAGTGCAGAAGGCCTGTAAAAGAATGTTTCTTTTTGTCAACAACAAAAAAGTGGGAGGAAGTAGTTCAGGGAGTAGGGACTAGTACCATCAGACCACATTGACATTTCTATGGCTCTATTTCTCCATATCAGTGAGCTTTTTATTTAATATTTTATTGTCAGTGCGCAACATATGTACAATGAGATTGGCTGAGCTCCCTCAGTGCACCCCCCCACCAACACAAGACAACTCACAGTGAAGAAAAAAAGTCCCTAATCCAATAGATTATATTAACAAATACCCAGCCCTATTTCACCAGTGTAAATATGTTACATGTTGCGCCGGCCCTGCAAGTCCATCGTACTATGTAGTTATGATGTTATTTCGCATTCAGGAGTCTGATAGCTAAATAAAACTGTTATTCAGCCTGTTTTTGTGGCTGGCTATGCTTCTATATCTCCTTCCTGATGGTAGAAGGGTAAAGAAGTGCCATCCAGGGTGTGAGTCGTCCCTGAGAATTTTCCTCACTCTTCTAAGGCAGTGAGCCCTAGTGAACTCATCTAGTGGTATCAGGGGACACCCACGATGCTTTTTCCTGTGCTCACCATCCTCTGAAATGTTTTTCTATCCATGGCTGTCAAACCGGCATACCATACCATGATGCAATAAGTGAGGACACTTTCTATTGTGGACCAGTAAAAGCTCATGATATATGGGATTTAGGCCCAATAAGGAAAAACTAGTTGATGGCTTTGCAGTTCTCCTTTAGTAGCCCATGAATGAATCTAGGAAAATAGACCAACTTTCCCATGAATGAGTCTAAGGAAATGGACAAGTATTGCTGCAATTGCTACAGTAGCCCAGGGCAGAGCACTGACTCATTTGAAGTCAACATAAATGAATGCAATTGCATATTTCTTTCAGATTGCTTCTGAATCTGAAGAATAGATAAGTGAAAATGGAAGTATTCCAGGTTTAGGTTGGGGACAAGAATTGGGGGAAATTTGATGTTATTTACACATATCTTAAGCGTTGTCACATAGAAGATAACACAGACTTGTTAACATTTGCTCCAGAAACAGGATAAGAACCAATGGTTGAAGTATAGAAGAAAGGACATCTCACTGGAAAATTAAGAGAAATAGTTTGGCTTGGAGATGCTGGAGATATTTAATGAAGGGCTGCATGCTAATTTCTGAGATTTAGTGACACTTTAATATGGAAACCTATAGCCATTCTTTCTGTCAATCAAGATATACGTGAGGTGAAGATCTGTCTTGTAACTTTTTAACTTAAATGGTCTAAACTCTAAAAGAAGGATTAGATGGATTTTTATAGGATGCATTAGCAGCTTTTAACCATATAATTGGCCTTTTAAATGCCAATTAGATAGAGAAACTTTAGGAAGTACTTGTCGATTTCACGGCATACCAATAAATATCTTAGAAATATGAAATATTCTGGCTGGCCAACCTAAGTGCCTTGATCTTAGACTAGATAAATTGTTTTTCTCATCTAGTATTTTCTGATGCTCATCATTCAGTTTTATGTTCATAGTAATTTTCTCAGATCTAATGACTGATTTATGTTCCAGATCAGTAATATTCCTACTATTATTAAAATAAATCATGTTTGGAAAAGTGTAAACAAAATAAAAACTTTTCTGCTCAGTTACCTCAAAGGGAGTCTAAAGTGTTTTTTTTGGGGAAAAGATTCACACTAAATATGCTTGATAATGCCTGTTATCTCCTGTTTGGTAAAGTACTAGATGATTATGAACATATTGGTATAATTATGAGACATGATGGCAGTTGCAAAAATAATGTTCAGTCAGTGTGCCTGACATTTCTACTTCAACTCATAGCTTTTTTCTATTAAAAAAAGAATAGCTTTATTTGTTTTGTTTTTTTCAGTTTACAGATAAACTTCCCTTAGATAATCTTTCTTTCAAGAATATGTCTAGCTTTGAAAATTAATTCCTTGGACTATTAGGCTATTAATTTACAATTGCTTTTTGGAACAAAAACAAAAGCATAAAATAACTAAGGGCTCAAAAAAATTAAGACGATTTGAATTTAATTTCCAGGAAAATTAATTCTAAATCAGAATTTGGTTGGACCCCAGTCTTTCCACTAAAACCCTAATTTGATCTATGAATAGTATCTCATATGTAGAATAACTTAATCAGAACATACAGATGTGTGCGTATCCCAGCTAGATATACTTTTCAATAGGCAGAATCTTCAAAGACCATGTTGCAGCACTACTTTATACATCTCTTTCATTATTTGACATCATGCTTTAGTATACTATTTTGTTTGTCACCCGGGAAACTCTTTTTAAAAGAACCTAAATGCAACTGCTAATGGAAATCCATGATTTTAAATAATCTGCAGTTCCATCTGGCTAGAGAAATACCAGGTGGAGCAATAGCAATAGCAGTAGACTTATATACCGCTTCATAGGCCTTTCAGGCCTCTCTAAGCGGTTTACAGAGAGTCAGCATATTGCCCCCAACAATCTAGGTCCTCATTTTACCCACCTCGGAAGGATGGAAGGCTGAGTCAACCCTGAGCCGGTGAGATTTGAACCGCTGACCTGCTGATCTAGCAGTAGCCTGCAGTGCTGCATTTAACCACTGCGCCACCTTGGAGATATAGATCAGGATGAATCTACCTGAAGAGCCATCATGGCTTAAAATATTACAGTGAAAAATAAACATTTGGGGTCATCCACAGTAACTCCCTATATTTCTTCTTGAATTGTATTTACTAAAAATTTGGTATGCTATCTTTCCTTAGCTGCAGTTGAGGTAGATATCCAGAACACACATTTTGCAGTATTGCAGCCTAGAAAATAGAAAAGATTTCTTAAAGTCTTATTTCATTATTAGAACATTTCTAATTTCATAATTTATTGCTTTTAGGTTCCAATTTAAATATATGGATGCTTTCATAGAACCAGTAGAAAAATCAGTAGGGTGGTGGACCAGAAAGCTGCTATAGGCTATAAAAGAAGCAAGGTACCAAAGCCAATTAATATATTAGAATCATTATGCATTCTCCACTGAATCGTTTGCTTTAAAAGGTACATTTTTTAATGTCTTCACTGTATCATTTTCCTTTCAGTTGTTTGATGCTCACAATGTACTGTTACTGAAAATTCAAATAGTGTGGTGGTTACATCTTTCCCATTGTCCAAACAAGCTCTGATCTTGAGCTTTCTTCTAATTTTGTGTGGCTTGGACTGTCTCTTGTCTCTCAACAGCATATTTATATCAGAAACCTTCAGAAAAACTACATTTTTCTACTATTTTAAAGATACTTTTCCCCATAATAAATAGTAAAAATAGTTGAATCAAGAGCTAAAAGATAATAAATAATAAATGAAAAAAAGGATAAAGAATTGGGCAAACATACAATTTTGTACAGAATCATGCTACTGATTCAGTTAAGTTGCTAGATTCTTTTGACTTGTTGTTGCTAAATTTCTTTTGGAATCCAAGATATAATTAGGGTAGCTAACTGTGAGTAAGAATTATTTTCCCCATCTGCAACAACATCAGTGTTTATCAAGGAGCTAAACTCCAACCTGAGCCCTAGATCAAACAATGCAGTTCTGTGTGGTTTCAAAACTGGCACTAAATCTATGTTGAATTGTAAACTGACCTAATTTTGGTTTTGGCTCTGCTACAATTGATGTGCAAGATTAAAGCTGTTTCATTTTACTTTATTTAATTTAGTTTATTTTATTTCAGCAATGAAACTTTGAGGAACATGTGGATGGACTGTTTCCCCATTGGTGCCTCTCTTTGACTCCTTCAATCAACACAAGAATTAATATATTTCTCTCTATCCTTGTGAGCTTCACTATCCTGTCCTGATATCTACCTGCAACCTTGTTTTGATTATGTCTGTCTGCTTTCCATTTGTCCCAACAACACAGAATCACAACTAAAGTAACGGATAAGTATAAGAGCATATAAGGGCATATCAATTGTTCCCAAAAGGAACTATGGAATGCAGTAGAGGGAAGATGGCCCTGTGGTTTTAGCAAGTCTTACTGTTAGTAATATTCAAATTTCCTGGCAAATGGCAGATAAATGGATGCAATATCTAAACATAGATACGGGGCAGGCTAGCAAGCTGGTTTATTTCCTTTCCATGTACAAAGAGGTGAGAGATTTTTGGGGATTTATTTTTATTATTTAATTACTTATTTCATCAAGCATGTATTAGACAACAGATATAAGTATAAACATGATAATGGATACATGAAATGGATATGAATAAAAGGAAACATTAAGACAGGGATGGTAGGCACATTGGTGTGTTTAGGCATGCCTCTTACAGACCTCTTAGGAATGAGGTGAGGTCGACAGTAGACTTAAGGTTAAAGTTTTAGGAGTTTGGGGAAGAAACCACAGAGTCAGATACTTCATTCCAGGCATTGACCACTCTGTTGCTGAAGTTGTATTTTCTGCAATAGAGTTTGGAGTGGTTTACCTTAAATTTGTATCTATTGTGTGCTCATATATTGTTGTGGTTGAAGCTGAAGTAGTCATCGACAGGTAGGACACTGTAGCAGATAATTTTAGTGTAGTACACTTTAGATGGTACATAAATGTACATAAAATTATGTATCTTAAAAGGTACATAATTTTATGTACTATGCTTTTGATGGGACTGAAAGCCACTTCTCCTTTTTTAGTGATTGGGTGAAGGTTTTCTATGTTTTCAGAGACTGAAGATAGACAGAAGTTAAAAGAACTTCAAGTTGGCTTCAGTTGAGAGGATTTGAGGGATGGGAAGTGGAAATGCTCTTACCGTGTACATGGAGGTTCTGATGGGCTGAGTCACTTTTCCTACACATTGTAATAAGTTAGCCTCATTATCATTTTTTTATTGTCATTATTTGGGAATGTGAAATGGTATTTCTGAAACATGATTCCAGATCTTTTAAGATGAATTCTTTTGATAAGCAATGCTTCCCAGGTGCCATTACAAATAATTCCAGCGCTGTCTTTAGAGGTTGAGGCATAACTAATAGCTCTTCATCAGTACACATGAAAGAACATGTGTCTCATACATTAGCATCTTAACTTTCTTTTTTTCAGAGATGTACAATACAGTAGGTGACTTTGAATGACCTTCTTGTTTCTATACCCTTTGGAAAAACAAACAATAATCTTCTCTCCAAAATTCAATCTACAAAGTATCATTAAAGAGAAGAAAAGAATAACACATAGATTTAAATGTTTACTGGTTTGTGTCAGTATTGGGAAATACAATGAATAATTCATATCAAACTAGTAGAATGTAGCATTTACATAAAATAATACTTTGCAAATATATGGTAAGTACTAATTACTTGCCTTATTTGCCATGACTATGATATTAAATATTCATAAAAATGTGATTATTTCTTTGATTTGGCAGGCATTTAGATTTCTCTACAGCTTTTCACACTGCTAATTTTAATCCAGTAAATTATCTGGAAGAAAACAGTATGCAACCTAAAAACTGTTCTAAATTCACTCCCAACACTGAGCACATTATGGACGTAATGATCCATTACAGCCAAACTTCAAGAAGGTCTTGCAAGAAACTCAGAATTAAACAAAGAAATATGGACACTATCATCATTATTTACCAGATATATTTATTAGAATTATATTTTATTTTGTATTCTTTTACAAATACACACTCATCACACGCAAATGCATGCTACACACACACACACACACACACACAAACATGTGCACATGCACCCACACACCTGAAAATGCAACCCTTCCCAAAGCTTGAAATGGGGTGTGTTTATGCTATAGCCCAGGGGTGTCAAACTCATGTCATCACAGCGACTTTTTTCCTTTCACTAAACCAGACTTGGGTGTGGCCATCTTGTGACACATCCGGCCTAGGGACCAGGAGCTTGACAGTGCTCCTATAGCCTATTATTGATGTTGACTCTGATTCATTTATACCCTTCATCTATATGCTTTCTGTCTATGCACAATGATAATATTTATAGTACAGCTTCCTGTCATAACCCTGGGCCTGAACTTTTAATGGTATGGAGATGAAGTGTGACTTGGGGTGAATTTAGACCCTGGGATAGCTCTGTAGCTATCTTTTAAAATGATGGTTTGTAATTTAGTATATTGCCCATGATTGTCCTTTTCTGTAAATGGGCAGGCTCTGCCTCAGTATACATTTAGTGAGAGTTTCTACAATGTTTTCAGAATTCTAGCCTCTCATATCTTTCTAAAAACCTTAGTTATCTGGGGTTTACCACTTACTGAGTTGGCTGTACTGAACTGCCCTGTAAACCATTATTCTGTCTTTATATTCTGCTTTGCATGATGACTGGGTCACTAGTGGTTCACAATATTCACAACATGCATAATACTTAACAACAAGCAATTTAATGACCGATCAACACATACCATTTATAAATATACATTAAGATGAAGCATTCAATCAATATTTAAAACAAAGGCCCATAAGAACTGTAAAAATGCACTTCAAATAACAGCAAAATATAACTTATTCAAAGCTAAACTCTACATGTACAGCTTGAAATTTGAAGGTCACCTTTACCTGTACCAGCTTTTGTTAGTGACATCCCTAACTTCCCATTTTCTCATGTCGGGTGAAAATCAACCAAACAGAAGACCAGGGAATAGAGACCGAGTTTGACGTAGTGGTTAAGGCACCAGGATAGAAATTAGGAAACTGTGAGTTAAAGTCCTGTCTTAGCCATTAAAAGCCAACTGGGTGTCCTTGGGTCAGTCACTTTCTCTCAGCCCCACTCAACTCACAGAGCTGTTGTTGCAGAGAAAAAGTGGTATTGGATATGTTCACTGCCTTCAGTTATTTGTAAAAATAATAAATAAAATAAATAAATAAATAATAATTAATAAATAAGGACTTTCAGAAGTCACATTTGATCTTAGCCAGCGAGCTTCTTATTTCAGTTGTACAAGTTATCACTTCAATTTCATGTGCCATTCATGTTGCTGGTTATGACCTTTAAAGCTGAAATGATTTGAGGTCCTAAAATACCATCTTCTCCTTCCATATACATCTATCAGGCCAGTAAGAATATACAAAGATTATACTTTCTCTTTGAGTTCAATATTTCTCCAGTGGTCTCAGTTCCATTATGAATGGCAAACAAAATAGAAATTGGAAATGTACCATATTTTTCAGAGCATAAGATGCACCAGAGTATAAGATGCTCCAAGGTTTTGAAGAGGCAAATTAAAAAAAAAAAGGTTTTTGTACTCTGCAAACCTCCCAAAAATGACCCATTTTTCATGAAAATGGGTGCCCCCCCCAAAACAAGCAAAAATGGCCCATTTTTTGTTAAAGAAATTGCACACATAGCCTTTAGGAGGCTTATAGAGTACTCCTGGGTGCTGGAGGGGGGGAAAATTGAGCAAAAAATGGCCTGTTTTTAACTCATTTCTGCCTTCCCCGGCTCCCATGAGCTCTCTGAAAGCCTTCTGCAGGCTCTGCATGGCCATTTTGGTGAAGGGGCAGGGTTTTGGGAGGCAAAAAATGCTGTATTCAGTGTATAAGATGCATCTAGATTTTCAGCCTCATTCATTTGAAGGAAAAAGGTGTGTCTTATACTCCAAAAAATACGGGTTAATTTCTGAAAATTCCAAATACTACAAAGTGTTATTGCCAATATAATCAATGTTATTTCCAGATTTTACTCTTTTTCTAAGTGGTGAAGGTGCATCTGGCCCTAACAGCTTTGTCTACAGCCCATAGAGCTCAAAAAATATTGCTTACAAATTGTAATTGTTAATGTGATGAAAGGAGAAAAAAACTGCAAGTGATATGACAAAATCACATTAATCCTTGTTCATATACTGTGATTTCATTTAATTTATTTAAGATTAAAGGTATATGTATTCTTTAGAGTTTATCCATTCACTTTTTACTTTTGGCCTCATTTTCTTTTTTGAACGTAGTCCCTGGCACAGTGTCTCTAGCAAATATGTTCTTTGTCCTTTAAGCCTTTTCTTAATTTTAGCATAAAGAATGGGAGTGAGTAAAACTTCAATGTGCTTGGAAAGAATGAGAATTTTTTGAAGATATCCTCATTTAACGAACAAAGCATTGCAACATCATGTAATCTGTTCACAACCAGCTAGCTTCTTTTAAAAATGACCAAATAAGGTATTTCTCGGTGAATCAGAACACAAATATTCAGTGAGGCAACAAGTTTCCAGATACATTTGATATGAACTCTTAAAATAAAGCCATTCAATAGGAAACAGGTGTGGAGAAAGTTGCACAGGTTGATTTTGCTGAGATTATACTCAAGTGCTTGAAAAGTGAAGAGCTTGCCATAACCCCTTGTTTCTCTCTCTCTTAAAAAGGCAGATTTTTTTTTTTAAAAAGCATTTTCTGTTTTTGAAAAAACTTCATTCTTGTGATATTATACAAAGTAAGAGCAATAAGTGGGGCAAAGAAGAGAGGGATCGAAGGTGATATTCTTACTATCAAAGAGAAGGTAAAGGAAAAAGGCACAGGGGACAGCCAAGTAGTTCACATAGCACAAAAGTACCAGTAGATATTTGCCAACCTATAGGTCTAAAGCTACTTCAGAGCTGTTTATATGATATAGAGGACCTACTTGAGACGTTTAATGATGCTGGTGTCTCAAAATGATGTTTCCCACAGAGAAAATTAGTAAGTCTGTAACTTAATAATTGCAGTTTTAGAGGCAGATCATTATATTATATAAACTATTATATAACTATTTTGTATCATCTATGGGTAGAGAATGCTTGAGTACTTTGACTTTGATTTGGAAATCCAAAATACCTCCGGATGCTTCACACATAAACTACATGCATTCCCATTGAATTACTGATAATGAGGAACACATAATAGAAAATATCAACATTTTGCCAGGGCTGCTAACCAAAAAGTTGTTACATTAGCTTCACTTATAAAGTAAAGTAAAGGAGTAAAGGCTCCTTGGAGCAGAGATGGATAATTAATCAATGACTTCTATCAATGACATTTGTAGGGGTCTGTTAAGATAGGGTGACAGACTAGATTTGCATCACAACACATCTGCCAACTTGCTTGCTTGGAACGGCCCTCCCCGTCTCCCTGGGGTATACTGCTGGTTGCTATTAGTGAAAAGTAGCCTATTCCTTCCAGACATGAAACCCACTGAAGGTCAAGCTATTTGTGAGTTGTATGATGTTCAGTGAAGGAACTGGGACCTGAAAAATTTAAAAGTTATGTTTGAATATAGGGCAGATAGGATACTTATTGATGAAACAAGAAGAGGTAGAGTGAAGCTTGAATGGGTTCTGAAAGATGAGTTATGAGTTTTACAAATGGAGAAAACCACCACCATCAAAATCTACCTTTGGTTTTGGACACTCCTGTTGAGTCTCACCTGTTCATTTGGTTTACTTTCATTTGGTTCCATTTATTGGAAATTTTAAGTGTATAAATGTAGAATAAATGGGCTCTTATCTGTAAGATACTGATCACATCTACTTTTTAATTGTTGCACCTAAACGATTTAATAATAGTTATTAAGGAGGAATATATGATAGAGGAGTCTATTGATGCTAAAAAGGCTGAGACAAAAATTTATAATTTCTCTTCTTTTATTTCTTCAATTATTGCATCGTTTTCTATCACAAGATAACTATTTGGTAATTTCTTTTTCATTTTGTTACCATGAACTTTCAAATTGCCTCTTACATTTGATGGCTTTGAAAAGAAAGTTAAACGCAATGTCTCTGATTTATGTGTTCTAAATAATGATGCTTTCCCCCCATTCCCCACTTTCTTTCCTATATTTACACTTCATCAGCACTGTGATTTTATAGGTTTTTTATATATACATTTTTAAATATAGACCTATCTTAGCCCATCCATAATAAAATTCAATTGACCATTGCAAATTGATGTATTCCAGTGTCTCTTGCCCTTTCATGAAGCTGGAATAAATTAATCAGAACATATATGAAGAATAGCAGACATGATTATGGTTTTGATTCACAGACCCATTTTAAAATACCACTGCAGTAATCAATAGGAGAAACTGATTTCAGTGGGGGCATGATTGATTTGAACCCAAATCTAATGTAGCATTAGAAAAAATATTAACAAAATTTAAGATTCCAACAACTAAGAAGATTCGTTGTTGGAATGAATATATCCAGGCATTATCAATTTAATGTTCAATTTATTGATTGAATTCTCTAAAAATATTCAACATATATAAAAAGCTGTAAATGCAAGGCTATTCCCAAAGAAAACAGTACAACACCTAAGCTTACTGTGTTGTGCTTCAGGCATTAGTCTGATCCATTAGTAGGTTGCAAATGAATGCTCAAAATCTCCACCCTGAAGTGAAGAGGCTGATCACAGTGGATTACTACATATGGCAGGTGTAAGTGAGGTGCATAGGGCATGTTCCCCCCTTCACCCCAGGAAATGGCAGGGACTGGCTGTGCATGCATTTAAATATTTTAGATGAGGACTTATATTTTTTGGGAAGGGCTTACATGTGCTCAAAAGCCCGATTGAACTTATTATCTGGTGAGGTCTTATTTTCAGGGAAACAGGGTAATTATGCAAAATTTTGCTTTCATTTGGAAAGATTCCTATCTAAAGGCAAGCAACAATAAAGAAATTACTCTGAAGTAACCTCTAGTGTTTTTCTTGGTTCCTTGCATCAGATATTACTCTTGCCAGACTGAAGCACAAATCTATTATGAAAGGTTAGGGAGGTTCAGGGGTGGGTTTCAACCAGCAATGCTGCTGGTTTGCTCATGTGTGCACTTTGCATGTGCGCACTTCATGTGCGCTGCGCACACATGCACAATGCAATTAAAATTGTTCTGCACATGCGCAGAACTGAAAAACAAGATGGCACCGCCGATGGCGCCAACCAGGGAACTGGTTTGAGGGCATGGAAGGCCTGGTTTGCTGCCGGTTCCAGCGACTCAGGCTGCCAAACCAGTACCAGTTCGGCTGAACTGGTCTGAAGCGGTAGGAAACCCCTCCCACACCGGAGAGGGTCACTCTGGCTCTCTTCCTTTCAAATGCTCTTACTAGTAATGTACAAAAACAAAGCCTTTTATGTGGTAAAATTGGCTATAATGCCCTTGAAAGGCAGCATTTTATCTTCATAGTTCACTTATTTCAATAATGTATATTTTTTTCTCTTACACAGGGCACTCTTTTTATATATAAAAAAGACATTGCTTTTAACAAATTACAGTGTAAGGATAAACTACATAGAATAAATTAAGTCTATAAATAAGCAACTTTGCATTCTCAAATGCAAAATTGCAGGTTAAAAATGTTCTCAGGCGGCATGCATGTTTTATCTCACACAGATGGTTTTCCAGGTAGAGGGTGCCAAAACAGAAAAGACCCTTTTCTGTGTTGACACCTAGTGAATCTCTGTATCTGGCACAATCTGGGCCTCTAATGATGATCATAGCATTCAGGCAGCAAGAAGGCAATCTGTCAGATATCCTAATTCAAGATTGTTCAGCATCGTATCAGTAAATATCAAAAACTTTAAACCTGGTAATAAAGTGAAATTCTTTCAATCATAAAAAAGAATGTAATATGTGTTTAGGCAATTTTAAAAATGATTATCTTCACTTTATCTAACTTGAGTTCTCCCCTTTATAGCTTTTATACATATTTTAAACAAAACAACAAGATTGGTTGCTAGAAGTTAAAGCAGGACATTTAGTTTATGCATAAATTTTATAGAACAAGCACAGAAGTGAATTCCTGCATAACTGCTGAAATGTTCCCTAATATTTGAAGTTGTTGTTTGTCTGGTTGTGAAGTCTGTGTCCTTATTTCCTTTTTGTTCATGTGCAAGATAAATTTTTGTCTAGTTTCCCACCAGTTTCAGTTATGGCCTTTTTGCGGGACTGAAACTCCAGTGGTTTATTTTGTGGAAGACCTATGGCAGAATTTAGTGCACCTTGCATTGTCCTGCTTCTCCTGCCAGTATTCAATACCATCAATCACTTATGAGAGTTAGGGAGACTCTGAATAAGGGGGTTCCTAAGTGCGCAGTCCCAACTAGTGTTATTGGGAAAGAGGCGGTGTGGATACCCCAGAGTGTCTATGGAGATTCATTTCAGGTCATCGTTGTCCCAAAGGTGCTTTTTCAAGAGGCAACTGAACTTTCTGGTTTTTCTTTGAAGACATTTCACTTCTCATCCAAGAAGCTTCTTCAGTTCTGACTGGATGGTGGGCAATGGAAGGATTTATACTCCTTGCAGACAGCTGGTCACTTGAATTTATTTAGTGAGTTGTTAAAGTCACCAGAAGGTTTATCTGTGTCATCAACAGAGTCCTTTCAACATTTCTAAGGAGGCTCCACACCCGTTTTCACCACTCAGGTGACTGTGATGACACAGATAAACCTCCAGGTGACCTTAAAGAGTTGCTAAAAGAATGCAAATGACCAGCTGTCTGCAAGGAGTTTAAATCCTTCCATTCCCCATAATCCAGCCAGAGCTGAAGAAGTTTCTTGGATGAGAAGCAAAACGTCTTAAAAGAAAAACCAGAAAATCCAGTTGCTTCTTGAAAAAAACACCTTCGTGAAACCCCAAAGTGGTAATTAGCATCCTTGACATCTTATAATATTATAGTGACAGAAACCCCGCCCCCCCCCCCCCCGATCATGTTGTATTTTTATGTATTTTTTCTGCCTTGGATAGAAAAATATCATCTGAGTCTTTCTAAATATCATGATGAGGTTTTCTGAAGATAAGGCTTTTGAAATCTGAAGAAGAAGCAAATTATAGGATAAAAATAAAAGTCATTTCTAGGCTATTAATTGTCATTGTTTAGCTATTTTTAATACATTTGTACAGAACCGATCTTGTTTTAATTGCACACAAAAATGCTATAGCCCAACTGTCCAACCTGCAATATACTCCGAGTGCACCAGAGACATTATGACCTGCTTGCATTTAAATCACTCCTTTATCAGAATGAGATAGCATGCAAGAAAAACCTTAGATGAGCAAGAAGGAAAAAGAACAAAGCAGTGAGGAATGGCTGGCAGCCTGCCTAAAGCACTGAACTGAGAGATGAGCTTTTGACTCTGCTATGTTAAGGAGCAACTGGAATTCTGTTCTCAATCAAAGGGGGATAATATCCCAGAATCCCATGACTCTATCTGACATAGGCTGGGACATCAGGTTCCCTTGGTGCACAAGCTCATAAATATCCTCCTGATTCCCTTCAATAAGCACAAGCTAGAGGTTAATGCTCTAGGGAAGTTTGATTCCCTGCTGTTTTAAATAATTTCATGGGAAACCTAATGCAATAGGACACTAGTTTGAAGAGGTTATTATCCTCATCAGATTACCCACTTTCCCCCCATTATTTTCTACCAATTTCCTGGCCTCATCGGTCCTCTCAGTTCATTTACTGCAAATGATTCTTCAAAACGACATTCCGTGGTTGGGTGGAGACAGTATTGGAGAAAACTTAATCCCTAATCAGTGGACTGTCAATGCTAGTAGTAGTGGGAATCTTTCTTCCACCTTCTGCTTGCTTGGTTGTCCAATTCATTGTGTTTGTTGTCATTGAAAACATATTTCCTGTCCCCTGGCAAGGATGTTCAGAGATACAAGCCTAAATAAAGTGATGGAAAATGCAGAATTGCCTAAGGGTGCCTATGAAATTATTAAGTGCTATCCAGCTCTGGACAGAACAAAACAGGGCATGTTTAAGACCTATTAATACACTGTAGGATAGAAATAACACATGCTGGCCAAGCCATCATATCCATTTATACGCTTGTTGTCTTATGATCTGTATACCATTAAAATTGTCAAGACCTTTACTTGGACAAATGGTGCAACAATTTTTGAACTAAAATTCCTCAAATAGGTGAATGTACAGAATGTGTACAAAATCTGGGATCCTTGGCTTGTAAGGGAGTGAAATTTGAAGAAGCTGTGGTTACTTCAGTGCTACTGGCTGCTGCTGCTGTGGTCACATGATCTCCATTTTTAACATTTGTCAGTTTCCCAGCCAATCCCACAATCACTCCTCCTTCCTCTACTTAGCAGCAAGGAATTGACTAATCATGTATTTCCTAAAGAAATACCAACTTTAAGGCGCATGAAGTAATGCATGGATATATTTATTACTTTATCTGCCCCTTTTGTGGCACACAAACATACACAAGCATTATGCTCAATTTATCAGAAGGTGAAGATGTCAGCGAATACAATTCCAATACAGTCATGCTTTGCTCTTATTAATACATAAAACACAAGGACATCTAATGCAGAATATGATGATTTATCTGGAAAAACTGGTATTTCGCTACAGTATATTGCATTAAGCCAGGGAAACAATAGTGAAAATATTAGAATATTCTTAAAGGATGGTAACTCAGTCACAAATATTGTCACTCAAAGCATCCTATGTTAAATGAAGAGAATCCATATTTGCCTTGCTACACATCTTTCTTTTTTAATAAAACATTTTCTTCCTTAATTTTGAAACCAAAACAACAGCAATCTGTCAGTGGTCATTCTGTTTCTCTGTTTAGATAAGGAAAAATGTCTGAAAGGTGTTCCTATAAGGCTATAGTATGTAACACGTAATCCTACCTGGACCATCTTGTTCCTCTACAAGTGGAACAAGATGTAGGATTCAAATTAACCTTTGCCTCAGCATTAGCTTTAGCAAAAGTGAAGTTTTGTACCATCCTTAATTTAATTCTGTGAACATTACTTCTATGCCAACCCCAACTTAAACAAATGCCTTAGAAGACAGCTGGTGTTAGTTGTGCTCTGTTATACCATTTATATAAATCTTAATCTTTCTCATTTGTGTGCGCGCATATGTGTATATGTGAGACATGCACATATGCATTTGCATACACACACACACACTCAGTCTTACATGGAATTTCTTGATTTAATGTGTGGCTATAACGTTAGTTAAGATTATGAACAAAGCACCAAGAGTCTTTCCGATTCCGAAGAAAGCTCAATAAATCCCACAAGGGGGTTAGGAAGCAAATGAAAAGTGGCAGGAGGAAACTCTCTGAAGTGTAATTGCAAAAGATGGTTATAATTAAATGATCTGAAATTTTTATGAGATATTCCTTCAAGGAGCAGGGACAAGGTAGGCCAATCTAAACAGCCACTCCCAAATGATCTTACTCAGAGGAAAGTGGGTATCAGTCTCTCCAACAATAGTTTGTCTAAGGACACATTTAACTGGCAACATGATATAAGGGGTGTCTGTCAATTATTCTTGTGGCAATTGCTTTATATAGTAGCACTGTATAGAAAGACATTTTGCCACTGTGATCAATGAGAATGTCTGCTAGCTGGCAGCCGCTGTGTTACCTAAGAACAATTTTTTTTTAAAAAAAAGCATTTTGAAGTTTGAACTAATGATGTGAATGACATTAAGTGAGATTGCCAAATACTGGTAATTTACTTTTGTCGTCACATTAACGTGGGCCCACCTGTGATGAATTGGAAACTAAATAAGCACATCAGTTCTAATTAGATAGTTCATAGGCTGGATTTAGTTAAGCAGCAGCCCTGGATTTCATAAAGATCCATATTCACAATATAATCCATTTATTTATAATTTCTATTTTGTGCTCTCTTTATTGTTATTTTTTTAAAATTCATCTTTTTACTGTAATAATTGGGGGACACTTTTCCCCGTTAATGTGAATTAGTTTTACCCTAACATTCTATTCTACCCATTCTTAGGGTGGTTGGAAGATATTCAAACAGGCAATATATATAATTTTTTTAATAAAAAGTTTTTATTTTTAGACAGAAATAGACAAACAAAACATAAAACATAACAAACAGGCAATATTTTTGAGGAGTCAGGTAAGAATACTAGTTCTTGATACATTAAATGATGGTTACATCACTAACATTTGATTGCTTTTAAATATTGCAACTTAATAAGAAAGTAGACAGCAATAGGACTGAGTGTCCTAATCTTCCTGGCTATAAAAAAAACAGGACTAGAAACACATGGGGTTTAAATGTTTTTGGTGATGTAGTTGCTACAATGACAAACTTTCTGAAGTCTGTTCATTTGTCTGATACTTTCACAAATGAACTGATGCTTAATTTGGATGCAAAAGTTTTTGGTCGTGTAGTAAATATTCATGATGAAAATCTGTTGTCCTCCAGAAAGTCATTGCACTAATGGTTTTATAATGGGAATATAAAAAATATCCTTTTACTTTGAATATTATATTTTTGTTGACACATATTAACTCCCAAATATCTTTTTGACTGCAGTGAAGTACAAAGCAAACACATACATATCTATATCAGTGGTGGGATTCAAACTTTTGCTACCAGTTCTATGGGCGTGGCTTTGTGGGCCACTACAAAGGGGAAGGATACTGCAAAGTCCCCATTCCTGCCCCACTCTCAAAATTTCTGCTAACGGTTCTCCAGAACCTGTCAGAACTGGCTAAATACCACCTCTGATCTATATGTATAACATCTATATCTATATATCTACACCTCCCTCCCTCCCTACCTCCCTCCATCCCACCCTCTCTCTCTGTCTGTCTCTGTCTCTCTCTCTCACACACACACACTCAGCCAGCTTGGCAACTGGCTCATATTTATGACGGTTGCAATGTTCCAGGGTCATGTGATCCCCTTTTCTGACCTTTTCACAAGCAAAATCAATGGGGAATCCAGATACACTTAACAGCCACGTTAACTTACAAACTGCAGTGATTCATATAACAATTGTGGCAAGAGAGGTCATAAAATGGGACAAAATTCACTTAACAAATGTTTTATTTAGCAATGGAAATGATGGGCTCAATGCTGGTCATAAGTAGAGGACTACCTGCATCTATATCTATAGTGCATTCAGAAAGTATTCAGACCACCTTCAAATTTCGCTTTTGTCAATTTTGTTATGCTGCAGCCTGAGTCTACAGATCTTGAAATTCATTTCCCCCCTTTAATCTACACTCAGTATCCCATAATGACAAAGTGAAAACAGATGTTTAGAAATGTCTGTAAATTTATTAAATGATTTTCAACAATTGTAGAATCAGGCTGTATGACCGTATGAACATACTATTCAACAATCACACCTCATCTATCCCATGTCTATCCATGTTTACCCAGAAGGTCTGATTAAGTTTTAAGAAATATATTCTCAAATAAATATTGCATTTTTATTTATCTTCACTGTTTTGTTTTCTGAGTAGTTATTGCTAAGCAAGTTGTGACTTTTCTGTGCAAATATTTTGATCACTCTTTATATTGATTCGCACCAAAATGGATTGTATGATAATTAATATACTCTCTGTGTGTGTACATGCGTGCACATAACTTTATTTTATGGAGGTAGGTTCTTGAAGAAAATGTTGTTGGATTGTGGTGTTGTTAAGATGACCTATGATAGCTTTTCCCAAGCTTGGCCATTTCACAATCTCTTTCAGAATAAGAGTGGCCAGGGGTGAAGCAAGGTTAAATATTATTGCTGCAAATTATGGAGTTCCAACACTTATTAATGCCCAACAAGTAGAAATGAAAGTACTTATATATGCTGTCTAGCAATATCAAGAAATTTTATTTTAAAATACATTACATCCAAAGAAATATCAGTTCTCTGAGCAGGGATATATCACAGTCAATTTAGTACTCACCACTCTCAGTTTTTCAATTAGAATTTTGAATCATATTCCTTGATTAAGAATAAGCAATCAATCATAATTAATTAGTTTAAATGTTCAACCGTTAAAATCATTACCATTAATTAAAATAATTATCTGTATTTTGGCTGCACTTCATTACCATTTCAGTGAATGCCTTACTTAACTGTACATTTTGTAAAGTACAGGATTGCGGGGAATAAAAACAACATGGTAGGTCTTGTCATTATTTCTATCACAGAGCTTTCAGCACCAAATATCTTCTTAGTCATTTAATTTAGTAGTACTACCCTATTTGGGAGAGCATGTGGAAAAATGCCTTTTTTTTCAGAAGAGGAGTATGAAAAAGAATGTAAAAGAAGAAATGAACGGAAATGGAATCTATTTATTTAAATATATAATGTAATTGAATTATTATTTGATAATAAATTTGAAAAATAAAAAAGTAAATACAAAAATTCTTTTCTATTACATCATATTCCTTTTTCACATCAATATCAAAAACCTCTTTAGTATCGCATACTTAATTTCAAAAGGAAAAACAATAACAACATTTTTTTTACAAAGCACCATTTATAATCAGGGCAAACACAAGGCATTTTGTTGCCTGTGGTGAAGGACAAGATGGCCTCATCCCCACTCTCAGCTGAATCATAAGCAGCACTGGGAATGGAGTATTTTCTGTAATGTTTCTAAGGCAGCAGCCTACCTTGGCTGAGAAGTCTGTAGACAAGGTTTTGTGGCCAGCTAAACAACTGTTTTGATGATGTGGCATATGAGCAGCTGTTAGACTATTTCCCCCCTTCCTTGATGGCCTGAGAAATGCTTTATGTGAAAATATAAAAGCATTTTTTCATGATTGTGGCAAAGGGAAAAAAGGCTGCTTTTCTTCACCTCAGTTATGTATTTCCAAAGTTGCTCATACTTCCTTGTGGTTTTCAACTACAAAACATAGTGCCTTAAACCTGATTTGGGATTAGTTTTATTACTGGGTAGATCAGACAGAAATTGCAGAAATACATTCAATGTATAAATGTGATTAGCTTCATGTTTCATTTTCCTCTGAGGAATGGAATGAAAGTACAACTATGATTTTGTCAGCTGTTTTGTATGAAATGAAGGCAATATGGTGAATATATTTTAAAGAACTTTTCAGGTGATAATAAAACTAGCCAAGATGTGGTGATAATAGCATCACACATAATGAGTTTTCACTTTGATCAATTTTTCTTCAAGGCCCTCATAGCTAGCAAAAGCAGGAATATTTTCCTTCTTCCAACTACTCCTGCTGCTTTTGATTTGTAGGATTATTCATTCTGGGGACATCTGTTGAGGTTTTCAGGTCAGAATTATACTTCAAGCACTCTCTGCTGGGCTAAGTTCCCTTCTTCACCATAAATGCTTCCTATTCATTTAAGCCAGAGGTCTTCAAATTTGGCAACTTTAAGACTTGTGGACTTCAACTCCCAGAATTCTCCAGCCAGTTATGCTATTGAAGTCCACAAGTCTTAAAGTTGCCACGTTTGAGGACCTCTGATCTAAGCCACCAGTTCTGGCTTCTAGAACTTTGTCTAATGGCAATATGATCACCTGAATTTACATTTGTGATATTCCTTCAAAACTAAATATTTTTCTCTTCAATCATCAACCGGAAAAAAATGCAGATAAATAATTTTCTAATTAATCATATTCCTTTTTGGCCAATTGAATCCAAGCTATTCAAATTAGCAATTTGAACACTTTCTTTCACAACAGCCACAACCAAGATAGACATAGGTAGATCTCTTCATAATGTTAAATGGCATTGCATAAAAAAATTACAGGTAGTCCTCGTGTTACAACAGTTCACTTAGTGACTGTTCAAAGTTACAATGACACTGAAAAAAGTGACTGATGACTGTTTTTCACTCTTACGACTGCTGCATGGTCACCTGATAAAAATTCAGATGCTTGGCAACTGACTCATATTTATGACAGTTGCAGTGTTCCGGGGTGATGTAATCACCTTTTGCAACCTTCTGACAAGCAAAGTTGATGGGGAAGCCAGATTCACTTAACAACTGGGTTGCTAATATAACAGCTGCAATAATTCACTTAACAATTATGGCAAGAAAAGTAATAAAATGGGACAAAACACACTTAACCAATGTCTCACTTAGCAACAGAAATTTTGGGCATAATTGTGGTCAGAAGTTCAGGAGTAGCTGTAGAATATTTTAATCATGCATAAACTATTAAGGAATAGATTACCTCCCAGTTAGACTACCATACAGTCCTCTGTTCAGAAACTTGAATTGATTTAAAGTCAGAGGTGGTATTCAGAATTCTGACCAGTTCTGGAGAACTAGTAGCGGAAATTCTGAGTAGTTCGGAGAACCAGTAAATACTGCTGACTGCCCCTGCCCCCATCTATTCTCTGCCTCCCGTGTCCCAGCTGATTGGGAGGGAATGGGGAATTTACAGTATCCTTCACCTGCCATGCCCCCCAAACCATGCCATGCCCACCAAGCCACGCCTACAGAACCAGTAGTAAAATTTTTTGAATCCCACCACTGTTTAAAATGCATGTGCTTTCTGGCTTGCAATCCTGGGAGCATATAACATTAGTTTTATAGATTGATTGTTCATTGGTTTCTACCTGGGTACAATTTTCAGTGCTCGTTTTGACTTATAAAGCTTTTTATGTTTGGTACATGGATACTCTGCAGGATCACCCATTCCAACCAATACCAGCTCCATCAGTTAGAACAATAAGGAAAAAATTGAGCATATTTCATATTTTTGAGAGATTTGTATGGCTGAAGTAATACGTTTTTTTGTGTGGAAGCACAATGATGTAGAACAGGTTCCTAGAAAAGATTAGGGTAGCCCTTTCCTGGCTGATCTTTTGGAAATTGTTGATGATAGAATTGTTTCAGAGTTTACATTTGATACTTGTACCACATTTCCTCGTTCTTTTTTATTGCTTTATTTTAGTTGATTTTAGACCAATTGTGGTTTTTTATCATTGTTATTGTCAGTTTGTTTAGGTTACATGCAACATTTTAAATTGTTTTATTTATAACTTCTGTAAGCTGCCCAGTGTAATTTTGATTGCAGTGGGAGAAATATATTGAATAATCAGTGACGTGCAGTGAGGTTTATGCCTGGTGAGGCTCAGCTGGGCATCCTTTTGCGAAGCAGCTCAGTGGGGCAGCGGTCGGCCTCGGCGGCGGTGGGGGATTTGCATCGCGGGAGCTGCCAAGCGCCTTTGCTGCAGACCCAGGCCTCCTTGGAAAGGGCGCGGCGTGGCTTCCGAGTGATCCACCGGCTTATCCAGTTCCTGGCCCAGCGCCTCCTTGCAGAAGCAGCTGCCGTGTGGCAAAGCAGCCCAAGGTGGCAGGAATGCCCCGCCGGGAGAAAGAGGGGCAGTAGTGGTGGCAGCGGCTGCTTTAAGCGCTGCCTTGTCTCGCAGCCAGGGTCGCTCCAGGCCGCCGGCCGCTGGCACGCGCTCCTGCGAGAGCCTCTGCGCAGTGCCAGGAGGCCGCAGAGAAGCTCCGCTCCACTTCTCACTCAGCCTTCCCCCAGAGGCGATCCGGGACTTCCAGCAGAGCCTGGAGAAGCAGCGGCTGCAGGCGGGGGCAGCGGGCGGGCGGCGGCATTGTGGGCGGCGGGGCACTTTGCATCGTGGGAGCCACCAAGCGCCCAGGTCTGCAGCAAAGGCACTTGGCAGCTCCCGCGATGCAAAGTGCCCATCTCCACAAGAAAGAAGCGAGGGCTTCTCCCACCTGGCTCTTGTAAGGAAACCCCCGGCTAAGCGTTTTATGGCTGGCTGAAATGCACGGACGTTTCCAGTCACCCACAGGGGGACTAGGAGGGAAGGGGTTGCTCCTCGGGAGTCTATCTAGCCAGCAGCCCCAGGAGACACCCCCCCCCCAGAGAAGAATTGGGGCCACCAAAGCTCCCACACCCACCCACCTTTGGGATGCAAGAGACGGCAAGGCTTGCAGCGAAGGGAATCTGGACCCTGGGAAGGTTGGAGAGGGGTGAAGAGCGAGCCTCCTCCTTCTCCTCCACTCCTCTCTCCTCTGAAGCATGCCCTCTGAAATAACCCGCCCAACATAAGCGTGCTCAACTGCAACAACAAGACATGATTCGCTGCTCCCAGATCAGGAGGCAGGAGAATTAGTGCCTCTTTTGCATATGAACTTTTTTGCCTTTTAACTCTTTCTTAACTTTTAGAAGGCGAAAAATTCCTTATTGAAAGGAGGCCCCGAGTTCTCGTGCCTCCTGCTTTGGTTAACACTAAGCGACACCAAGCCACTGTGACTTGGAATCTGATAGGAACTATCTTGGCTTTAATTATTTTAAAAAAATTATTTAAAATCCTTTCTTTTTCCTGAGGAGACTGGTGAGGCCCCGCCTCCTTTGCCTCTAGTGACTGCACGTCCCTGTGAATAATGAACAATTATGACAACTGTAGTATTTTATAATCAAGCTGAATATATTTAATTTTCAATGTGCAACTGTTATTGGTAAAACTATAGAACAGTTGTCTATGAATTGTTCTGATCAGGTTTCTATTGCTGGTGTTACATGACTACCTTAGTTTAAGAAATTTTAGGCCCAGTAAACAATTCTTATTGTATAGAACTGTTGACTGCTGCTTTTATTCAGTTTCCAATTGCTTGTTATAATTGTATTTCTGATTCTTGTTTCTCAAGAGACTTATCTAGTCTCTTTGGGTTATTATATCCAAATAAAGAGAACACGGGCCACATATTGCAGTAACAGCCCAACTAGACTAATTTTGTATAGAATTAAGCAAACTTTATCCAGTTCATCCATACTGAAAGACCAAAGCCTAATCAGTCATTCCATAGTGAGTCCTCAAAAAACAAGATTTGGAAGAAAAGAGCAGCTGAAAAATGAAGCATCACCATTACAGAGCTCATTGTCAAAGTTTGGTGAAATTAAACACATTTGTCCAATATTGATTGTAGAATCTCAGCCATGCCCACTGCTGCCTGCCTGGTCAATATGGAGGAGGCCAGTAATGTTATGAAGATACCAGGCACCGTAGATGGAGGAGAGTAAAGGCAGACATGACATTTCTAAAACAGCCATTTTTGATGCAGTTAGTGTGATTAATTGCTGCCAGAACTACAAGTAAGGATATTTGATGTGATATGTTCTTGATTAGCTATTTATATTGTTGAAAGACAGTCCTCCTGTTCCTTTTGTTGCGGCATTTAAAACAATTTTTGTTATTAACCATTTTGGACAAAAATGGCATTTAATTGATTTTTCATATATTTTATACCTTCTTTTACTGCAGTAGAATCATTTTAGTATTTTAAACGATACTTTTCATGTTTTTATGGTAAATATACACGTACACAAGAGGCAAATCATTTGTATTACTAAAGCAGGAAAGAAAATAAGTGGGTGGACACTTACTGGAGTGAGTAGAACATTTTGTGCAGCAATGTGTTGCTGAATTCACAATTCATGAACAAATACTATAATTAACATATTGCCACTATCAATCAGTATAACTGAATGCAGGATTATAATATCTGACAGAGAAGCAATGGTCTTGTATAGAGTCCAGTCCTAGCAAGTACAATATGGCAGTGTTATCAAATGACCATTACAGAGAGAAGAACTTGGTATTCTGGGTGTGAGCCTTCTTTCTCCACTTAAGCCACTTGGTTTCTATTGATTCCACTGGCCTCCATTCAATTTAAGTTGGCATGTACTGTTGCTTAGCAACAGCATGCAGTGTACTTTTGTACTATCCCATGGAAATGCTGCTTGTCTGGAACATGACATTCAGCAGTATGGCTCAATTAAAAACATTTTAAAAAGAACACTTTCCACTTCTACCATTTGGATAGCCAAACTATCTTCAGGTAGAAATTGTATTGTCATTGTATCCTGGAATGGCCCTCATATGCAAAAGAGGTTAGCCAAGATCTCTTCCTGAAATCTTCCAGTGATTCAGCTTAATGTTTGTGGCCTAAGAATGTTAATCTAATCTTCTTCAATCTCATGTTCTCAAGAGATGATTTATAAGCACATGATTATTTCCAAAAGCATGATGTCCAAAACATTAAAAACCAGGAACTAAACTGAGAAATTAGCTGCTCTTTGGAAATACTGGATTCTATTTGGAATTACATACTAATTCTTACACATTTATCAACTAGAAAGGTCTTCCCCAACCCATATCACCTTTATATATACTATGCTTCAGCTCCTATTGTGACTGAAGTTGTTATGTCTGGGAGGTCTATAGCTTTGAGTTTTAAATAGTATACTATAAGTTATTGATATTATGTTGATCGTTTCTCTTAAGTTCAAAGCAAGCTGTTTTTCTCTACTGACTGTCAACATGCCAACAGTTGCTAAACTAGTAAATCTAACCAAGATAATTTTCACATACTCTTTTGCTCATGGCTGGTTAAAATAAGTTAACTTTGTAGTCATATTTAATATGTAGTTATATGTATTTAATTTATTCACTGCTTAAATTATTTTTTTATTGCTACCAATAATTTAAAATACTTTTTCCTAAACATTTTCATATAGATCAGGGGTGTCAACTGGTTTTCTGTGGGTTGGATGCATCACACTCAGGCCATGCCCACCCAGCTCTGCAAAGGGAAAAAACATCATGAAATATCACTTGATGACAATATGATGCCATGACTTTGACACCCAAGATATAGATCATTTAATATTTGATTTGATATTGTTGGATTCTTGGTGTTTTCTGATCTTATCTTCTAACATAACAGATATTCACACAACTTCATTAAAAAATCTAATAGCACAACAGATTGCAACAGAACCAATCCCAAATGCAATATATATAAAACAATGCTCCTGTATATCAGAAACATCCCAAGACAACGACTACTATAACCACTCAACTTTATTGTAGCACACAGATCAATAAAGTCTTTCCAAAACTTCTTAAACAAACCCAACAGTCTAGTAACCAAAGAAATTAAAAAAAAAAACACAGGTCATCAATAACAGACATGGACTATAATAGCCGCTATGTAAGATAGACAACTAAAATAAAGACTGTATCCATGAACACCAATTGGCAGTCAGAAGACATGATAAAAGCAACTTAATCTCATAACATGTTGAGTTGAGTTCAACTGGGAAGTTGTTGACATTTTAGCTCAGGCCAAAAAATTGCTAAGGTTTGGTGTTAGTTAAATCAGCCATCAATTGACACTTAGAGATTTTCATATCATTTGAAAACACAATTGAAACGCTAGGAAAGAAATGAACAGTCTAGAACACATCTCCAGCAGGTAATAGTCAGATAAGTAGGAAACAGCACCTATAAGGGAAAAAAGAGTATTCAAATCAGGAACCATCAAGAATAAAGCCACACCCCCACCAAAACTAGCAGGGCAAGTTACAACCACCAAACTAAACAGCCAAAAACTACACTCTTTACACTTTGATAATGTTACATAGTTAAATAATAAAATGACTGCAAGAAAACAAGCTTAGAAGGCAGAATTAACTCAATATTTCAACCTTGCATTATATGTCTTCTATTGGAATTTGTGGTGTGCTGTGTATCAATTTTGGTATTGGTATTTTTTCCAGAAACTGATTATTTAAATATTTTATTAAATAATAAGGATAAATGATTTTCTGCTACATTATATTTGTCAATATTATGTAGTACTTAGAATGAGATTCAGAGAATGATGGTCTGTGGCTTCAAAAATTAGTCAGCATAACATATATCTTAAATAGATTTTGGTGCACTCAGAATTGGCTACCGCAACTGTATGATTTACCCTTCTATAGATACTTCATCTAAATATACACCAAATAATGAAACATGTTAAGAAAATCCATGTGTTTATTCTAGCAGTGACAAAAGCAGTGTTAATTCATAAACCCCTGACTCATAACGTTTTTCTTTATGAGTAGGTTAATCCTAACAGCTGTTCTATCACATTCCATGTGTTTAAGCTACCAGACTAGTGTTAATAGATTGTTGATTCTTGTACACTTGGTAAATATTTTGAATTTGCATATTATAAATAAAAACAATTTTTATTTGACAATAGTAAAATGTGACACTGGATATCTAGTACAGAAAGATTTAATAATCTGATTGATAAGAGCAGAATATTTCTGCTCTTACCGACCAGCGAAGATATTAACATCAGCATAATCTAAACAAACATAAATTGTTTCTGGAAATCAGGCCACTGATTTATGGGATGCCAGAAAGAGGTTTGGGCATTGTATGCAATTTGACGGCAATTCTTGGTGCAGAAAATGCTCAGCTGGATGATTCATTTTTTTCTTTCAGTCAATACTATGGGTTTTCCCATCTTTGCTGTACTTATAGTAACCTGTATTTGTAATAACCTAAAGCATAACATCTACAGTAGGAAGGTGGGGTAGGGAGGAAAGGTGAAAAATATTACCTTTGTTAAGGAGGATATTTTTCTCCTTTATCTAGAAATAGTCCCTCTCTTTTGAATATTGTACTTCATGGATACTCTGCTCTAAGCTGCAGGAATGTCTGATTCCTTCAGACTGTACTTTCCCATGTTCTACATTTTTGAGCTGGACTCTGACTTGGTGATCTGGATCAGCTTACATAGCAGCTGACCTGCAGTAATGATGGTGATGCAATTTCACAGACCAATCTCTAACTGTGCATATCAACTTTTGTTCAGACAGCTCTCAGCCCCATGGATCTAGTGCTACTCTGCAAGAATGCCAAACCTTTGTTCAAAGCCACATTGAAGAAACAGTTGACTGAAATGGTAGGGTTTCACCAGTGGTGGGTTGCAGGTGGTACTCCACAGTACAGGCATACCGGAGCCTGCCTGGAGCACCGGATACCATTCCTGTACGGTGATCTGGAGGGCCCATCCGCCCACTGAGCTCCTTATCTGTCTTTTAAGGCTTCCATGCTTCCGTGCACGTGCATGGTGCATGGTGCATGGTGCATGGTGCATACAGTGCCTGTGTGATGCTCCGCGGAGCAGCTGGAGCATTGTGGAGGCTCGCGGAGGCTTTAAGATGCATGTGTGCGGACGCTGCGCATATCCATGTGGACACCACCAGGCCCGTTTCAACTGTACCAGTTGGAATGGGATCCGGAACCTATCACTGGGTTTCACCCAATGGTGAAATTCAATTTTTTCCTCCTACCGGTTCTGTGGGCGTGGCAGAGAAAGATACTGCAAAATCCCCATTCCCTTCCCACTCTGGGGCCAGCCATTTGCTGTTTCTCCAAACTACTCAAAATTTCCACTACTGGTTCTCCAGAACCAGCAGAGTGAAAACCAGCTAACACAAGTCCTTTCCCTGAGCTTCTTAGCTTTTCTTAGCTTTTCTTAGCTTTTCTTAGCTTTTCTTAGCTTTTCTTAGCTTTTCTTAGCTTTTCTTAGCTTTTCTTAGCTTTTCTTAGCTTCTCTTTGGATGGTTACTTATTCAGGTTGATTCAGAATTCTGAGCTAGGGATTGGTTCAGAGACCTGTTGGATATAAAACCTCCTCCACCTATCACCTGCCTTCTCTCTTAGCCTAGACAGCTGTTCCACACCCTGGAAGAGTTCTTATAATTGACTAAAACTATAGCAATGTTGTGATTGACAGATGGGTTTTTCCAAAAATAGGTGATGTTAAGAAGGATGGAGAAACCAGCCATCCCTGCATGAGAAATGATGACACTATTATTTGGTTGCAAATTGGAACAAAGAATATTGGAATTGGCAATGGAGGCAACAAAATGTAAGCTATTTAGTTTTTTGGGGAGCTCACATATGGGAAGAGAGCACTTGAACTAAACCGTGGAAAAAAGTCTTACTTTAGGACACAGAGATATAATTTAGGGCAATGAAATTGTATCATATGAGACAATAATTTTGAATTATCAGCATTTTGTATAACATTGCATATAGTGTCATGCATGTGAAATGGAAATTTGTTCTGCTATCTGGACTAGATTAAAAACTGATAATTTAATATAGCTAACAAAAACAGAACTTGGTTTCTTAACACTTCCTCATCATAATCAGATTTATGTTTCTTTTTTACATTTTCATGTTTGTAAGGACAAGAATTGTAATGATTTACTGTAATTAAATCTCCCTCTACTTGCTTTATCATGACAGATCTTAACTATACATTTGCTCTTTCTTACTGTCTAGAAAATGACGGAGGTGACAAAGAGGAAAGATATTGCCAGAGTATCACACAAACTCCTGAAGGCATATTAATCTCAAAGTAATCTGAAAAACATTAAAATTAATCTCAGCATCTAATAAAACACCAAGTCTTTGAACTGAAGCACCATAGATATGTATTTTTTTCTTTAACAAGGGTAACTTTTGTTGGAGAAATAGACTTTCATACTATTTTCATTAGAACAATAAATGATCAAACAAAACATCACTCTCTCAGTCTTCTTTAATCCAGCACAATCCAGATATATTGGGCAACTATTTTTATTTTGTCAATTTTAAGATAAAACATCTGAAGACTGTTAGTTCTAAGGATGGTTGCACATGATGACTTTTTGTGAGCCCTAGAATTTTTGTTTTTTAGGGCCCCTCTAAACATCAAAGTAATAGTATAAAAATCATAGTTTGTGTGATTTTAAACGTATTCTTCATGTTTTAACAGGAAACAGGAAATGATATATTATTTATCAAAAGCAAATATATGATCTGTCAAAATTACTAAATGCTGGTAATCATACTATGCCTATATGTTACAAATAAGATAATTATTTTTTATTCACATTGTCTGAATTCCTTGCTTAGATTTAATAAAACACATGAAACTAATTATGGGTTGAGGAAGTCTGCTTATTATGTTCAAGGGTTAAGTTAGTCCTGGTTGCTAGCATGATTATTCAGCCAGATAAAGTTATCTTCTTCCCTGAAGATCTGTTATATTCATTCCTATATTATGCTTAGCCATCTAATAGTTTCTTTTTTTTAGCATTGTGACACATCTCTCCCTTCCTCTGTCTCTTTATAACTGCCATTCGCATAAAATGATCATCTGGTTACATTCCATGATCATTTCATCTATGAGTAAGATGGCATGACCCTGTTGTCTTGTACTGCTCTGCTCCGCAGTTCTGCTTGTGATTGTTTAGGAGAGTTAAGTTATGGAAAATGCTGAGAAGAGCCTCAATAGGAAGAGGCAGTTCCACCAGCTTTAAGCATCCTCACAAGGTCTTCCAGGCTAAACAGCTGCATCAATGCTAAATACTGCAATATGTATCAGAACTTCTCGGGCGGGAAGATCTTCAGTCAGTGCTGAGAAGAGTAGCACCAGCCTGAATTTCTTCAATGCAAATACAAATCATTTTGTTAAGGTTAACCACAGTGTATCTATACTTTGAGGAAGGGAACTGCATCACTGGCATGGCACAAACCTTTATGTTGAAGTAAATCTAAGGTACTAAGTTGCAGAGATCTAAAAGTCTTGCCTTTTGAGGAAGCAATATTCTTATTGCTAAGAATATGCACCGACTCAGGAAGCTCAAACTGCCCAAGGAGCTGCTGTCAGAGTTCTACAGAGGAATTATTGAGTCTGTCATCTGCACCTCTATAACTGTCTGGTTTGGTTCTGCAACCCAACAAGGCAGACCCAGACTTCAGAGGATAATCAGAACTTCAGAAAAAACAATTACTGCCAACCTGCGTTCCACTGAGGACCTGTACACTGCACCAGGCAAAAAGAGGGCCGTCAAAATATTTACAGACCCCTTGCATCCTGGATATAAATTGTTTCAACTCCTACTCTCAAACAACGCTATAGAGCACTGCACACCAAGACAACTAGACATAAGGACAGTTTTTTCCCAAACGCCATTATTCATTCACCACTGTCAAACATTCACTAAGGCTGCATTACTATTACTATTAGTCTTTTCATTGTTTCTATCACCCATCTCCTATCAATTATGACTGCATGACTGTAATTTTGTTGCTTGTATCCTTACAATTTATACTGATATTTATTGTTTCCTGATCGCTTATTGGTACCATAGGACTATCATTAAGTGTTGTACCTTATGATTCTGATGAATGTATCTTGTCTTTTTATGTACACTGAGAGCATATGCAACAAAGACAAATTCCTTGTGTGTCCAATCACACTTGGCCAATAAAGAATTCTGTTCTATTCCATTCTATTCTATTCTATACTATTTTCAGGTTATTTTAGCTGGATATCCAACAAAAAACTCTGCTGCATTTACATCAACACTTCCTTTTCTGCAGAGAAATATGTCTCTTCTTTCACTGATAACATAAACTAATTTATGCTTTTCAGAATCAGTGACTGTTCACATGTATTAATGAATAATCACAGACTTTTTTTGTGAGGATTATGGATCTGATAACAGTAATTACTTCAAAATCTAAATCTAGATTCATTGTTAAGATTCCATATCTGCCTTGTAAATTCCTTATAAACAAGTGATCCTCTGGTGCCCCGAGATATATTTGTGCTTCATATCTCAGCAATAAATCTAAAGATATAAATTTCATATCTTTGCATTTATATATAGACTGAATTTCAAATCACTAAATGTCTATTAGAATTACTGTTCTGATGGTTACTGGCTAGATGTGAAAACTGATTCATAGTTTTCAATAGTTTCTAAATGATAAAAAGTGACAGAAACTTTAGCAACCAATCATAAGGAACATCTACCAGAATAACTCAGTTTAACTGATAACCCAGTTTAACATTTACCAGAATAACTCATTTTAAGGAACCATCAGGATTATGGTTTTATTCTTTCTTGAGAGAAAGACCTTTGTTTGCTTTAAAAAAAGTGCCACAGGAAGTCTATTTCTAGATAGGGCTAGGAAAGATCTCTTAAAATTTGAAGAATCAATAATTGGCACTAAACTAGGAAGTTTGAATGGCTGACTCACTATAAGTGGCTTTGGTTTTTATGTGCTATTAGACAAACATCAAGTAGTACATATGCATAAAATAATGAGATTACTGTGCCTAATTGTTTGTTGAGCTGGGACCATTGAAACTTCAGGTTGATACAAACTTCAGTGAATATCCTGCAGATGTGCAGGAAGTATTGCCAAACCATATCTATAATTAAGGTAAGTTCACTTTTTTTCCTCTGCAGAAATAAAAGACATCACTTATAAACAAGGATCAGATAATTAATAAACAGCTCATCACATTCTCTGGGTCCATGCATTACCGGGGGAATTATAATTATAATGATTCAGGTGACATAAGGTACTGAGTATGATAAACATTCTGGTGTACAAATTCATCAGCGTTAAAAAAATACTTTTGTGCAACATTTCTAATTGAGAATAGCTACTAAATCAAACTGCAACCAACCAGCAATTGTAACAAGTCATTATTACATTTTGTACCTTTAAGTGCAACTTGATGAGACATTTTGGGATATTTATGTCTTCCCCAAAGTCAATCAAGCTTCTTATTTCTCAGTGGGATTTCAAAAGTACACTTAGTGCTAAATCGACAGACTTTTGCATATTGCTAAAACAAGTTAGTGTAGCAGTCACAGGAGATAAAGAGAACAGTATGTTGCTTCCTTTAAGAATTGTGCAAGAAGACATTTCAGGACTCTTGGTCCTATTGAACAGGTTATGTATTCAACAAAAATACTCCCTTGTTTTTGTACACAACAACCAACACAATCTATGGATTTTTTTCAGAATGAAAGTTCTACAACTTCTATTTAGCTAAATCTTATTGCAATTTAATGCACAAGATTAGAATGGAGAGCTGTGGAATAACAGGTTGTGACTGGGTTTATTTACTGTACTAAATCATTCATTCATTCATTCATTCATTCATTCATTCATTCATTTTCTATGGATGTCCATCCATTCCTCCATCCATCCATCCATCCATCCATCCATCCATCCATCCATCCATCCATCCATCCATCCATCCATCCATCCATGGATTACAGTTAAAGAACTCTATAGTTAAAATTAAAAACATTTTAAACAATAAAAACAGTAAAACCATAACAACTCTAAAATATCCACATTAAATATACATAGGAACAAACTCTAATATGGTTGGTTTGGTTTTAGCTTACAGCTATTGTGGTTTGTAAGCTAAGCCTATTGTATGATGTCAGCTGATTATGGTTTTCTCATTAAACCACATTTAGGAGAAACTATGCTAAAGTGTAAAAAAACTACTTTTAAGTAATTTATTTCATTCTCTTTTGGGTTAATAGACAACATAGTCTTTTTGAAATGGATTTCTTTCATGGTCAAATTATTTGAGTCATGTTAACATAAATATCAAGTTTATGTGTGTGCCAAAAATGTTTTAACGTACATTGTAGATCTTTTAACTTAGATGTGCATATAAAGGACTGAACTAGCTGCAGCAAGAACATATCATGGAGGACCATGAAAAGTCAAATACTTTATTTCACTCACTATGCTAAGACATAATGTGTGTTACTTTGAATTTTATTTCTGCAAATATACCCATTGGTCTGGGTTTATGCAATTTTATTGTTGTTAGTTGCGAAGTCATGTCTGACCCATTGCAACCCCATCAGACCGAGCACTTTTAACATCCAGCATCAGAGTTTACATCCGGGCAATTAGGACGACAAAAAGAACATACATTGCCTCTCTGATTGCTTCCGCTGAGTCGTGCCCAGCCGCCTTGTTCAGGATAACCCGTTCCCTCCTAAATAGGAGGGATACGAGCGATCCTTTGCAAGGCAGAGCTGAGGACTACGTCCAATTCCTCGCGGATAAAGTTGCTCGGCTTCGGGCGGACCTGGACTCCAATTCTGCAGAACCAGCTGAGGCACCAAGGGATAATCTGGTAGGACATCACTGGATTGATTTTCAAGCTGTTACCCCTGAGGACATGGACAAGGCCATGAGAGCTGTAAGTGCCTCCACATGTGTACTGGACCCGTGCCCCTCCTGGCTGGTTGTTAACAGCAGGGAGGTGACACGGGGCTGGATCCAGGCGGTTGTTGCTGCCTCCCTTCGGGAGGGGGTCTTTCCCCCCGCATTAAAGGCGGCGGTGGTGAGACCCCTCCTGAAGAAACCATCTTTGGATCCAGCCGTCCTAAACAACTATCGTCCAGTCTCCAACCTCCCCTTTGTGGGGAAGGTTGTTGAGAAGGTGGTAGCCTTTCAGCTCCAGCGGTCCTTGGAGGAAACCAATTATCTAGATCCCTTCCAGTCTGGTTTCAGGCCTGGCTACAGCACGGAAACCGCTTTGGTCGCATTGATCGATGATCTTTGGAGAGCCAGGGATGGAGGTCATGCCTCCATCCTGGTACTCCTTGACCTCTCTGCGGCTTTCGATACCATCGACCATGGTATCCTTCTGCGACGACTGCGGGAGGTGGGGGTGGGAGGCACTGTCTTACGGTGGTTCTCCTCTTACCTCTCGGACAGGTCGCAGTCGGTGTTGGTTGGAGGGCAGAGATCGACCCCTAGGCCCCTAACGTATGGGGTGCCGCAGGGTTCGGTCCTGTCCCCCCTCCTCTAATATCTACATGAAACCGCTGGGTGAGATCATTCGACGGCACGGGATAAAATACCACCAGTATGCGGACGATACACAGCTGTATCTGTCCGCCCCGTGCCAACTCAATGAAGCGATTGACGTGATGTGCCAGGGCCTCGAGGCTGTTAGGGACTGGATGGGGGTTAACAAGCTTGTACTCAATCCAGATAAGACCGAGTGGCTGCTGTGCTTCCTTCCTACTAATTGGCCAAGTGTTCCACCTCTCAGGCTGGGGGGGTCAAACGGTACGCCCCTCAGACAGGGTCTGCAACTTGGGAGTCCTCCTGGACCCACAGCTGACTTTTGAACATCATTTGTCAGCTGTGACCAGGGGGGGCATTTGCCCAGGTTCTCCTGGTGCACCAGTTGCGTCCCTACCTGAACCGGGAGGCTCTCACAACAGTCACTCGTGCCCTTGGGACCTCCAGACTGGATTACTGCAGCGTGCTCTACATGGGGCAGCCCTTGAAGAGTATTCAGCGACTTCAGCTTGTCCAGAATGCAGCCGCGCGAGTGATCGTGGGTGCACCTCGGTTCACCCACGTAACACCTATCCTCCGCGAGCTGCACTGGCTGCCTGTTGATCTCCGGGTACGCTTCAAGGTGCTAGTCGTCACCTACAAAGCCCTTCATGGTATTGGACCTGGGTACTTGAGAGACCGCCTACTGCCAATTACCTCCACTAGACCAATTAGATCCCACAGACTAGGCCTCCTCCAAATTCCATCAGCTGGCCAGTGTCGACTGGCGACTACCTGGAGGAGAGCCTTCTCTGTGGCTGCTCCGACCCTCTGGAACGAACTCCCCGTGGAGATTCGTACCCTCACCACCCTCCAGGCCTTCCGCATAGCCCTTAAAACCTGGCTGTTCCGACAGGCCTGGGGCTAAAGACTCGCTGCCCCACTTTGAATGGTATGATTGTTGTGCTTTTAGCTATGTATGGTTTTTTATGTTTTTGTTATTCTGTTTGTATTTCCCCTCCCTTTTTGAGTTGTGAGCCGCCCTGAGTCCCTTTCAGGGAAAAGGGCGGCATACAAATAAAATTAAACCAAAACCAAACCAAACCATGGACGACATTCCTCCAGGACTTCCTATCCTCTACCATCCTCTGGAGTCCATTTAAACTCATGCCTACTGCTTCAGTGACTCCATCCAGCCACCTCATTCTCTGTCATCGTCTTCTTCTTTTGCCCTCAATCTTTCCCAGCATTCGGCTCTTCTACAGTAAGTCCTTCCTTCTCATTAGGCGGCGAAAGTATTTGAGTTTCATCTTCAGGATCTGGCCTTCTAAAGAGCACTCAAGGTTGATCTCCTCTAGGACTGACTGGTTTGATCGCCTTGCAGTCCAAGTGACTCACAGGAGTCTTTTCTAGCACCATAGTTCAAAGGCCTCAATTCTTGGGTGCTGAGCCTTTCTTATAGTCTAACTTTCATAGCCATACATTGCAACTGGGAAAACCATAGCCTTGACTATACGCACTTTTGTTGGCAGGGTGATGGCTCTGCTTTTTAGTATGCTGTCTAGATTTACCATAGCTTTCTTCCCCAGGACCAAAAGTAATCCATAAAGTAATCCATTAAGCAAGTGTAATCCATGAAATAATCCATGCAGTAATCCATGAAAGTCTTATTCAATATTCTGCATAAAATTATGGTTTATTGCATCTATGATTTATTCATTATATAAACAATAAAAATAACTTGGCCAACCTTCAGGATGAATGTCCAAAGATATAGCTAGTTATATGGACTTGGAGGACAACTTTTGATGTGGGCCTTTAATCCACTAGTCATTCTTTTATATGCTGAAGAATATGGAGAATAAATACATCCCCAAATGTAACCAAGTTTGTGGTCTCTTCAAAGGAAACCAAAAGACTATGAATTTGATTTGTATTTTGTTCACCAAACACCAATTATGTTGCATTATGTGGTTAAATCCCCAACAGTGCAGTCATCACAACAAGCTTGGATGCCCAACCTTTCTGCTGCGGCTAACAGATAACCTGAACCACAACAAAAGTGTCCTCCTCTGAATGGCTCCAGGGTGTATCTTACAGGAAACTGTTTTCTATAATTGTGCCAAAAAGTTCTCCCTCGTTCCAAAAATATCCTCCCACACCAATGGCAGACTTAAAAACTCACTAGCGCTTTAATAAAAGGCAGTCTGTGCTCCCTGTCATGTCAAAAATGGTGCAGTCGACATGATTTCATGGCTAATGATTCACTCACTAATATCAATGTGAGCTGCAGTAAGGATAACCAAGTTGAGCTGTCTTAGATCAAATGATTCAATTAGGCCAGCTGTCCCTATTTGTCATGGCTCAACTCGCTTTCAAATTACCTTTTCAAAGTGCATACGTGCCTTAGCATAGAATTTAGCAGCTCAACTATTTTTTAAAGTATCTTTTTAGATTGACGCTAGTAATAAAAAATGATTCAACCAAAATATGAAATTTACAAAGTATTTTCACAATTATACATGTTTGGTGTACATGGGTGTACGCTCATTCTTTGATCCATCATCCCATTTATTTGGAATAAAGTCTTATTGAGCTAACTAGAGCTGTGTAGGATTCCCTTCCACTCCTTATAGGGGCCTGGGATACTTTTTAAACATCAGATTTGATCATGAACAAAATGCATTTTGATTTTCAATATATTGAAATAAAAATGATTTATTTCAGTGTTTAAAATAATAACAATAATAAGAAATCTGTTGTTATACCAATTAGGATTGTAGCCCTCAGAGTGATACCTAAAGAACTTTCTTGATATCTTGAAACACTGAATTTTCAGACCCTATTTGTACAAAAAAGCGCATCCAGCTTGAAATTGTCTATATTGTTGGATGCTACCTTATTAATTCTTAGGTTCTTGGTTAGGACTTGAATTATAAAGTTTCCTCCAGTCTTCTAACTGTAGATTACCTACATATAATATCTGAAACAAAGCAATCCATTCTGATTTCACTAGAACTGGATTATTGCCAGTCCTTAATTTTAGAGGTGGTTTAAGGAAACTTGCCCGTTCCATGGAGCAGAAATTAATAATTTTAATAATGATAGAAACTAGACAAGAAGCTAGCATTTAAACCAAAACAAGAATAGCTCAGTTCCATGTGCCAGTCAAGTATTGGCAAAATGCCAAAAGCCAGTTTGGTCTCGTGGTTAAGACACCAGGTTAGAAAACAGGCTGGAGACCATACATTCAAGTTCCATCTTAGCCATAAAAGCCAACTGGATGAACTTGGGCCAATCATTCTCTCGCAACCCAATTTACCACACAGGGCTCTTATTGTGGAGGAAGGTGTACTGGATTTGTTCGCCATCTTGAGTTATTTGTAAAAATGATAAAAGGCAGAATATAAACAAAGAAGTAAATAAATAAATAAATAATTGAAACTTTAAAAGTTTTTATGTGTGATATGAATTATGACTGTTCTTGAAAACAGCAATAGATCATACTATCTATTTAATTTTGTCTACATTTTTCATGGTATTAACTACAAGTACTGCTTTAAGGGGAATATTTGACTTTTTGCAATTTTGGTTAAAATATTGAAGTAATTTCAAGTTCTGAAATCAGCATAAAAATAGAAAACACTAGTTTTACACACCCTTTTTCAAATGCCTATATTTTGAAGGTATCCCCTCCCCCATTTTTGTGCTTTTAATGTGCATTTTCTCTTAGGGAGATGGGAGATCCAAAAATGTGAAAAATAAAAATTAAAAAAGATTTCCCAACATTTGCTTGTATACGGGACCTCCTATACACTAGACAAGTCATGTATATCCATCTAAATGTTCTCAGGAATAAAATGACTCATCTATCTCTACTAGAGATGGCGGGCTGTAGATTTGGGATTACTGGGATTTTGAAAACCCTTAAACAAATAACAGAGTAGGCAAGAAGTTAATAACATGACACCTTGGAATGAGGGGTGGAAAGATTTTAAAGCTAAGTAGTGGAGCTCTAAAAAATTATTTCTTAAAGAGGAAGCCAAAGGATAAACCAAAAGCAATTCCTAGTATTGCAAAGGGTGACAAATTAATTTGTATGATAAATCAAATCTAAGTAGTTAATCCAATTCTGAAGCAAAGGACTGATTTATGTTCAAATCTCCTGCATAGATATCTGATTTTTTCTTGAATTCCTTTTCTTTAGAATTCTTTATTTTTTCTATATAGGAAGGATGAGAAGAAAAATAGTAATACAGTCTTAGTAAATAGTTTGACAGTTTTGTGGAAATTTGTTGTTTAGCGGCATGATGGCATGGGGGGAAAACTGTCCCTGTGTCTAGTTGTTCTGGTATGTAATGCTCTATAGCAGTGATGGCAAACCTTTTAGACACCAAGTGCTCAAACTGCGTGCACATGCATGCCCAAGCTGAAAGGTATGCATGCAAACACCTGAATGTGTGAACATGCAAGAATGTGTGCTTCCATGGACATGCATGAATGTGCTCATGCATGGACATGTGCAAACATGTGCATGTGTGGACATGCACAAATGTACACATGCATGGATATGCACAGGCATGCACAGGCATGCACACATGCGCAGCAGAGATCCAAAGACCAGCTGGCTAGTGGGAGACAGCGCGGCAAGAGTTGACATCTTTTTCTTTTGTGGGCTTCTGTTTCGTTGTTTGCAGGGAAACAGAAGCTCACGGAAGAAATGCCACGGAGATCTGACCTTGGGCAACGGCGCATGTGCCAGCAGAGAGGGTTCTGCGTGCTACCTTTGGCATGTGTGCCATAGGTTCACCATCATGGCTCTATCATGTCGTTTTGAGGGTAGAAGTAGAAAGAATCTATGTCTATGGTGTGAGAGGTCTGTAGGTATTTTCACAGCCCTCTTTTTAACTTGTGAAGTATACAGGTCCTCAATGGAAGGCAGGTTGGTAGCAACTGCTTCTTCTTCAGTTCTGATTATCCATTGAAGTCTGCGTCTGTCTTGTTTGGGTTGCAGAGCCAAACCAGACAGTTATAGAGGTACAGATGACAGACCCTCTGTAGAACTGTATCAGCAGCTCCTTGGGCTTTGTAATATATAGATTACATTGCTCTGTCCCTTCAATGTAATTTAGAAGGTGCCGAAGAAATGTTTTCCCCCATTTATTCTTACCTATTCTTACAACTGAGAATTTAGAAGTGCTAGATAAATGTTGTTTTCATATTTTAGCTAAGCTCTTCACAATATATAAGCAAAATGTGTAAAATAAGCAAAGGCCAGTGGATACACAACTGATGTTACAGGTTTTGTAATATCACGCTGGCACAATGGTGGTGCTCTTTGCTCTAAAAAAATCCTTCAGATGACTAATAATGTCTCACACAACATTTCTGTTTAGTGATAAGATTTTCTGATTGCAATGCCAAGCAAAGCTTACTATTGTTCTTTGATGGGGTGGCAGGTAGACGAATTATTTTCTCATTTTCACTGCAGAAGAGTCAGGATTTGTTAATTTTATTTTCATTTAATGAATGTTGATTAGTTGAATGCTAAGTATTGGTTAGTGCTAGATGAACAGAAAATGCTTGTGTCATGGGACAAGTATTAATCCAGAATTTAAAGTGCTATGTCTAATACATTTCTAAATACATGCCTAATTCGGTTTTTTTTTAAAAAAAAATATTTGGATCATTTTCAGTTCATCTTCTGCTATAATTAGAATCTCTCAGCTGCTGTACTTTTTAGCAATTTAGAGTTTGTCCTGTAAGGTGGACAACCAGCTTGAATCACTGGGAAGCCAATATGAGCTGTGAATCAATCTATAGCCAAAAATGACAACTGTGCTTTTAATTCCTTAATTCTCCTTCGTAAGAGCTTTCTTTAACCTGATGCTTGCTGGTGGAATTAGAATGTTATTCACAACATTCCACCTGTACTCTATGGAAATTCTAGATAATTGTGTACATTCCCAATGATCTAGCTCCCAACTTTACTGAGATATGCAAGTCCCTTAATCACTACAAGATAATGGTCCATGAAAGAGGAGTGGACATTAGCTTTCTTCTAGTAAGTCACAAGAAAGAAAGAAAGAAAGAAAGAAAGAAAGAAAGAAAGAAAGAAAGAAAGAAAGAACTCAGTGTTCTGATTGTTACGTTCATTGTTAAACCATTTACGATGACCTCAGTACTGTAGTACTGCAGTACTGTTACTTGAGGGTGCCATCTCTTGTACTTTTTTCATGAGTGCAATGTATTAAAGACAAAATTATCTTAAGTGTAATTATCTTCATGTCTATGGAAATTCTCAGTTCATCCAGTCATGGTTGTCCCAAAAGTGTTTTTTCAAGAGGCAACTAGAGTTTCTTTGTTTTCTTTGAAGATGTTTTGCTTCTCATCTAAGGAGCTTCTTCAATTCTGACTGAATAATGGAGAATGGAAGGATTTATATTCCTTACAGTTATCTGGTTGTTAGCACTCTTTCTGAGAATTGTTGAGGCCACTTGGAGGTGTAACTGTGCCCTTTGGGTCACCAGAATAATCTTTCTTTCGTAGTTTTGTAAGGCAGATACCTAAACACTCCAGAATGTTTCTGCAGAATGCAGAAGTGAAAAGTGAACATGAAAAATATTTGGAACACATTTTGTTCCTATCAATCAAATGAAATTGAACTTATTCAACCTGCATTGTTATACTGGGTTTTCTTCTACAAAGACCTCAATGAAGAATATTCTACACACCTAACAAGGATACATCTGATGAGTCTTCCATCAAACTTTTCTTCTCTCATACAAAGCAATAGATTTCTGCTGCAATTGCTAAGTTCGGTGCAGTTACAATGAGAATCTACAGGTAGGTAAAACATATGAAAATGTTAATTGTAACACAGTTTATATTTTATAAGGTGTGTTTCATTATATCTGATCTATGATCATAAATAAACACATACATAGGATGAACTGTTTCCATATTTATATATTTCATTAGTGTAGTTTAATTTTGATCATTTCATTATATTATACTTTCACATACGATTTTCACTTCTTTGTCTAAAGATTTAGTCTTATTATTAAGATATTTTATATAAAGATCTGGATGTTGTGATATTACAGTATTACAATAAATACTATATTAATTGTTATAGTATTATGTTGGTACTGCCCACTTTTAAGTATATTTCTATCATTAATGGCTGAAATTATTATTGATGTTATTTTATACTGGTCTATAACTGAAATGATGTGGTGGCTCAGTGGCTAAGACACTGAGCTTGTCGATCAGAAGGTCAGCAGTTCAGTGGTTCAAATCCCTAGCGCTGCATAATGGAGTGAGCTCCCGTTACTTATCCCAGCTTCTGCCACCTAGCAGTTCGAAAACATGTAAAAAAGCAAAATAGAAAAATAGGGACCACTTTGGTTGGAAGGTAACAGCATTCAGTGCACCTTCAGCATTTAGTCATGCTGGCCACATGACCACGGAGATGTCTTCGGATAGCGCTCGCTCTTCGGCTTTGAAACAGAAATGAGCACCGCCCTAGAGCTGGAAACAACTAGCATGCATGTGGAGGGGAACCTTTATCTTTTTATAACTGAAATAAAGATTTGATTTGAAATAAAACTCATTCCCTGCTTCATTACTTTAAACAAAACTTTCCCCAGCAACTTTAGATACAGCTCAAGATCTGAGCATATTCATCAGAGTAATAGATTTCCTTCAGACAGCAGAAATCACTGCTTATCTCCGAGTCCCTGGAAACCCTCCTCTGTTTTAAATTAGTTTATCATTGGCAGGGGGAGCTACTGCCCTATTTAAAAAGCACCAATCCTGCTTGGCCATATGGAAGCAATTGCATTGTTCTTTCCAATCTAAAGTTGGAATTGTTGATCCTAGTGGTATAAGTAAGTATAAGTATAATCTTTATTGTCATTGTACTTAAATACAACAAAATTGGTATAATGATGCTCCTCCTGTCTTATCAGAACATAACCCCTTGCAAACATTTTCCCCACTTTGAACCATAAGAAGCAACACACTCCTCCCTGAAAAACTGAAACTTGACAGCTTTGCATTTAGTTTCTCATCTGTATAACTAGGGCTTGGGGATGGCTAATGGGGTGTATTATGCCATATAAATCTTTGCTTGCAAATGCTATGCAAAGCAGAAGTGAAAAGTGTAACAACATGAAAAATATGAAAACCATAGATATTTAATATGAAAAAAGGAGAATCAACAAATGTGTGTCAGTTTAGCTGTTGCCTCAGGGTTAATTTCGTGATGGGTAGGGATTCATCTGTCAAGGTGCCTGAGTAGACTTATGATCATCCTGATGATTGGCTATGGATTCAATATCTTTTTTTCCCTATAAGAAGTCAATAAACAGGAAAGGTCAAGTTTATTCAAACAAATTGACCAAACAGTTTGGCAAATATGCAGGCAGACTCGTTAACTCAATTCACATCTTTTGTGTCAAGTTCCTAACATACCATACATCTGTAAAAATGCATTGATTTGTACTGCTGACATAATGTACTGTTTCTCAAAAGATTTTGTTTATATACCCAGTAATAAAATATGATACATAAGCTTTTATTATTTGTTTAGACTATTAGAAGAGTAATAGTCAATGGAGACACAGCAAAACAAACTAGAATAAGCAGGTTTATGTTTAGCTTGCATCTAAGCAAGATGAGATACAAATCAACATACATCTCAACATTTTATATATTGACTTTTCAACACCAATTACAAGTTGTGAAAAAACCCAAAATTAAATTAATATTGAAAACCGTTTCATGTTCCCTAAATGATAGAACAATTATTTTGCTTGGAATGAAAATATAACTTCTAAGATGTTCTACATACAATACTCTAATTACAAAATGTAAAAAATTACTAAATAAACAGACAAAAATTATCATTAGAAGTCCTTTGTAGCTATATTTGTCACCCTCTCAAACTTTGTATAAGAAGCAAATAACAAGACAAGAACATTGTGTCCTTTAAGATTTCAGCTTACCAATTTCCTTGTGATTTCATCATGGGCTGATAAAGTCTGAATTAAAAGACACGCTGTCAGTCTTCCTATTCTACTATTATTTAAAAAAATTATAGACAAACCTTCTGAAAAGGACAGTATTAGAAAAGAAGAGAGGCAAATAGATATCAATAAAATGCAAGCACAGGTTTTATTTTCACATAGACCCCAATTTCAAATTTGAGTGTTCGTCTGCAGTTCAATTGAAATGAATTCGCAAACTTAAATATTAATCACATATGCTTTTAAATAAGATATTAGTTGAAAGATTAACTGATAATAAGGATATGCAATAGAATGCTGACTGATATTATCTACAATATTTTAACTGTTACACATAGGAAATATGAGTGTCACAGTCATTTTTGAAAATACATGTAGCATGTAACTAGACTTGAAGCCAAATTTTCTTAAGCATCAAGTCTTATCAGAAAATATGATACTAAGAAAAAGCTTTCTTCTTCCTTAGCTCATGTTCTGGGTGCACTTGAAAGAGCCCTTTCTTACAACAGATGTTCCTTGTGCACAGGCATCTGGAAGATCCCATGATGATACACTATGCATCATTATACCATTGCACAAGTGACCCTAATAAAGTAATTTGTGTCACTCATGTCATGACACAAATAATGTACAGTACAGAATTCCTGTAATTTGTACAATGTCATCATGCATGTGATTTTACATATTCCCCATCCCTCAACCAATTCCCATGTCTCCAAAGTCACAATAGGGAAGGACAGTTCCAGGATTTGATAGAACTCTAATATGAAGAAGAAAAAAGAATAATCCTATTCCATACGAGATTTTAAAGAGAACTACATATGGTATGTAAAATGTCCCTAATGTGTGAGTGAGTTTGGTTATTAGAGTACCTGAATAGAGGCAGTGAAGTGGGTGCTGTGGCAGGGACCACTTGCTGGTGTTACTATAGCAAGGCTCAAAGTCCAGATAGTCAATAGATAACAAGTGTTATGGGTCTTCTTTGTTTCGTTGCTGAGTTCTACTCAATGACTCATTTGGTTTGTCTATCCAATATATGGGGTAATTTGGGAACATCTTTTGCATATGTATAGCCAAATTTCCATAGTTTCATGAGTCAGATAGTAAATAATGTTTTACAAATTGGAGAATTGGATTATGCTTTCAGGTCTGAAAATTTGATCTACATTTTTTATTTAGTGCAGCTGAACTCTTTTTATTTGGAACCTCTTCTACTGCTATTTTCCATTATAATTTGCCAAAGTGGAAATTAGAGGGATCTCTCCCTCCCTCCCTCTTTTAATAATCTTCTTTCCTTCCTTCCTTCCTTCCTTCCTTCCTTCCTTCCTTCCTTCCTTCCTTCCTTCCTTCCTTCCTTCCTTCCTTCCTTTCCTGAGAAGATGAAAGCAAAGGTGTTCAATACCCTTTCCCTGCACGTATTTGCCTGTCCTACTAAATTAGATAGAATAAGGCTCCCTTATCTTATGTTTTGCCCTCTGATGGGATCTTGGAGGCATGCCTTCTTAGTAGCCACCACAATCCTTTGGAACTGCCTCCCACCAGAGATCAGAGTGACACCCTTTTAGACTTCTGGAGGGTCCTGGATACATAAGGGGAGGGTGATCTGTGAGGATGTTTGATCTGGCATCTTGAGGAAGGGTATGTTTTTAACAATATTTTCTGGATTGCTGTGAGCTGCTTAGAGCAGGGGTGTCATCACAGCATCATCACATGATGTATTGTGACTTTCCCCCCTTTCGTTAAACTGGGTGTGGGTGTGCCAGTGCGTGAGGCATTGTATAAGATAGGTGGCCATGTAAATTCAGTGAATAAAATAAATAAGATGTAAATTATGTTGTGTAGGAATTGAATAAAAGTCATCAGAAAGAGTCCTGAGATGACAAATTTATGCCTCAATATATTTGCATTGTCTTTGAATGGAAGCAGTTCTGCTTCTTTCTGTCTCTTTCTTGATTTAAAGATATCAGCTATAAAGAGATGGTGATGAAAAGCAACAATTTCTTGTAAACATTTGAAGAATTTCCAATTTTCTATTGGTGCAAGTGTTAAAGGAATATTCTGAATGTTCTGTCTAAATTAACTGTTATAATTTTCAGTTCAGAGAAGGCTGTATATTTGAAACAGGATGTCATCATATTAAGGAGTTAACAGACAAATTATAAACTTCTCATATTCCACAAATGCAGTGCACATGTGCAACAGAAAAAAAAGAGAGGAAAGATTATAGGTGTCAGCTGTGCTACCATATGTTGCTCTGGCAGAGGCACAACACAATGGTGACAATTTCTGTTTTATTGAATGAAGGTCTGTTTTGATTCCTGTTGGTTCAGAGCAACGACTGTACCTTTTCTGCAGTTAGTTTTGAATATTTTCCTCCACATTTCCCCCTATTTACAGACTAATCTATCCTGTGTTTATTTAAGGTAGTGTTTTTCAACATTGACAACTTTAAGATTCTGAACTTCAGCATACTGGATGAGGAATTCTGAGAGTTGAAGTCCAAACATCCTAAAGTTGCTTAAGTTCAGGAACACTGCTAAAGTCTATTCATAGGTGATCTCACAGAATTCTCTTGAGATAGTAGCTCTAACCATCCTTCTCTCTAACATCCTACTTTTATATTTTACTTAAAATCCAAATTTCTTTAAAAAATATTAATGATTAATGAGAATAGCTGTCATTAATTTTAAGACACCATGTTAGAGTAAGTTTATGAAAGCTTGGGTCAGATTATAAGAGAGTTGATATATGTATCAACTATCTAATGCTAGGTGGCTTACAATCATCTCTGCCCTCTGATTTCTTCTTGGCCAAATTTTGTGCTGTAAGTGGATTGTAAAAACATTAATTTTGAAATATTAACTTCAAAGTGATTTCACTGGATCACAAATTCCATTGACTTTTGGAATTGAATTGGGTTCTTAATGGCTCTGAATTATTTTGTTTTCATATTGATATACAAAATTCAAGTGATCAAAATTGATGCTTTCAATCAAAATGTCAATCTGCATGAATTGTATAAATTAATTAGAATAGTTACACTGAGTCAAATGAATAAATGAATAATTCAAACAAGTCCAAATATTATCTGTACACTCTCAGTTATTATAGTTATGTTTTCTTTGATCATTTTTCTTCTATCCAGTCATTTTCAAATATTCATAGTTCTTAGAGAGCAAGGATTTTTTTATGAGAAGGAAAATGTTTTATGTCTAGTTCTGGCTTTCTTGCGCTTTCCTTTTTCTTAATTTATTGGCTGTGGTTATTTGTAAGAAGCCAGCAGGATTTCTTAAAAACAGGTTGTCAGAGATGAACCTTATTGGGTTGTTTTTTTTTGCAATGTGACTAGATCAGTGGACCAAGGAATTGCTGTGGATGTAGTATATTTAAGACTTTACTAATTTTTTTTTGATAAATTACTGGTAGTTCATGGCCCTCTTTCTGATAAGCTGGAAAAATATGGGATGGATTGTTCTACTGTTAGATGGATTAGCAGTTTGCTGAACATTTTTAGCCAATGTTGGCCTTTGTCCATATGGAAGGACTTACAGTATACACTTATAACTTCCTCCATATGGAGGGAGTCACAGTGTACACTTACAGTATACCCGATGTCAATATGGAAGGAGTTACAGTGTACACTTACACCAGTGATGGGTTTCAAATTTTTTTAGAACCTCTTCTGTAGGTGTGGCCTGCTTTGTGGGAATGGCTTGCTGGCCATGTGACCAGGTGGGAGTGGCTTTCCAGCCATGTGACTGGGTGGGCATGGCCAACTTGTAAAATATGGTGAAAATCACTTAACAACGCTCTTGCTTAGCAACCAAAATGTTGGCTCAGAAACTCTGGCATTTGAAGCAAGCAAGTCTTAAAGCTGTCAAGTTACAAGATCCTTGCACCCCTAACTCTTTAGAAAAAAAACCCCAGGGGTGTTCAAACTTGGCAGCTTTAAGACTTGTGGACTTCAACTCTTAGAATTCCTCCTCTTGCTCTTCATCTTGATGATGTGTGGACAGGCGGGGAAGGAGCTGGAACCGGTTCTAAATGGCACTGTAGATTTGTGGAACCTCTTCTATAGAAGAGGTTAGAACTGGCAGGTACCCACCCCTGACTTACACAGTATACACTTAAGTACTTCAGGGTTCTGTCCTGAGCCCAAGCACTCTTCAACAGCTGTATCTTAGATGAGGGTGGAGAAGGGAAGGTCATAAACCACAAATGGTTTGTACAAAACTGGGAAAGGAGAGAGATTGCTAGGATTTCACAGCCTTCAGCCTTGAACTCTATTCAGAAGTTCATTAGTAAGAAATGTAAAGTTCTGCACTTGGCAAAAAGAAACAGAAGGATAGATACAAGATGGGTAGTGCCTTGCTTAGTAGTAGTATCATTTATAAGAAGGATCTGGGATTCTTGGCAGACCATATATTAAACATGAGCCACCAAGTGCCATAACTGCCAAAAAGCTAATGCGATCTTGGGGTGTATTAGAGTAATACTGTCACTTCCTGTGATAGTACTATCAAGGAAGTGATAGCATTTTATGCTGCACTGGAATATACTGAGTTACCAAGTGTAACTATGGACCCCATAATAGAAAAAGGAACTGGAAATTGTGCAGAGAAGAATGAAAGGGTAAAAAGATTGGAGACTCAATTCTACAAAAAGTGATTAAGTATGCTTAGATTAAAAAAGAGAAGTCTAAGAGAGACATGATAGCAGTCTTCCAATATCTGCAAGGTCTTGATAATGTTCCAAAAAGCTAAAAGGGCGGAAGTCTACTGAATTGCCAGAGGGAGGCCACAGAAAAGATAGGCTTCCCAGATCCCACTAAGTGGCAGGATTTCAGGGAAGGGATCTGGAGAATGCCTTTCCTATCAGATTTAGTGGGATGGGCAGTTATTCTTAGGAAGAAGCAGTTCTGTAAAGAACCAGAATGCACTATTGATATTAAACATCACCTTTTCCAAGAGTGGCCTGCCCCCTGTCTCATACTGTACATTCCAGTGCCGATCGCTACTGCAATGCTCTTCCTTACCACCTCTGCTCTTTCTCTATCGGGCTTTCGTCTCCCTCAATCTCTCATACCCAAAGATCTGGGACAAATCCAGCCTACACAAATATGATAAATACTCAAAAAAAACTTAAACTAGATAGACAAGCTCCGTTTGTATTCCAGCACTTCTGTAATACTCAGCATCTCTACTTGAGTAGGTCCTCTATCCAAACATTTCATCCAATATTATTTCACACAGCTCTCCAGCTCTCTCAAAACCCAAATCTTTCCCTTCCCTCACACACTCTTAAAGCTACAGCACTTCCAGCTTCCCCATCTCTACCATAAGGAGAGCAGGAAAGCCCATACCACATCCAGTCCCCACTCCTACTACCAAACCATATAAAAGCTTCAGGCTCATAAAAATTCTTCTAAACAAATCCACAGTGATTAATTGAATGTCACAGTCATTATGCAAACTAGTGGTATGCTATGAGTCTGGTTTTGCTGAAAAGTACCATAGTTTCCAGAGTATAAGACACATCTTTTCCTCCCTAAAAGAGGGTGAAAATTTGAGTGCATCTTATACACTGAATATAGCCCCACCGTCCCCCACCCTTAGGCCTCTGCCTCCAAGCAATTTACCTCCTTGCAGCAAAGAGGAAAATGGGTCTTGCGGAGGCTGCAATAGGCTGCAGCCTGAAACAGGTGATCATCAGGAGACGCTTAAACTGAAAGTGAAACTTGCTGTTTGCAAATTGCTGGAGGCAGAGGCAGTTTTTTTCCCTTGTGCTAATCAGGCTGTTTGCTGCTTGCTGCTTGCTTAAGGTGACCAGACGTCCCGATTTCAGCAGGACGGTCACGCTTTATAACAATTTGTTCCATGTCCTGGGCCATTTTAAAAAACTCCCGATTTTCTGGCTTCATGTTGAAAGCCCAGTGGATTTGCTTAAGAAATCCTAACTGGGGCAAGACAAAAGACACCCTAATCTAATCCCTCTCTCTGTCTCAGTACTTTCATTGAAGATATTAAAACTTTAAAGCAAGAAAATGCCCCCCGCGCACCCCTTTTACCTCATTCTATAAGAAAAAATGACCAAGTACCATACAGCTCCAGGAAATGCTTGGCTAGAGGGGCCGCGAGTGTTACTTCCTGGATTTTCCGGAGGGGAGGGGCACAGAGGTTGGAGGTCGGCTCGTGTGGAAGAGAAAATGGTAGCAAAGTTTCTTTGAAAAATATTTCCCTGACTAATTTCACCATTTTAATTTGATCAGTTCTTTGTATTAACATCTACATCATTCTGGATTGACTTGTGCCTGCTGGTGTGAGCTGGGTTTTTTTCTTTTCTTTTTTTTAATGTATTTTAAAATAATATTTTATTTATTGTGCATAGGATTTTTTAAAATAGCTTTATTTTGTGTGGATTCTTTTTTTAAATTGTCTTAGACTATTTAAAAAAAGATTCTATCCAAAATACAAAATACCAGCTGCAGTTATTCACTTAAGAACTGTGGCAAGAAAGGTGGTATAGTGACCAAAGTTACAATGGCATTGAAAAAAGTTACTGATGACCATTTTTCATGATTAGCGACCATTTTCACACTTAGCGACCGTTGCAGCATCCTCATGATCACACGATCAAAATTTTGATGTTTGGCAACAGATTCGTATTTATGATTGTTTCAGTGTCCTGGGGTCATTTTAATTGCCTTTTGACAAAGTCAAATGGGGAAACCAGATTCACTTATGTTACTAACTTATCAGCTGCAGTTATTCACTTAAGAACTGTGGCAAGAAAGGTGGTATAGTGACCAAAGTTACAATGGCATTGAAAAAAGTGACTGATGACCATTTTTCACACTTAGCGACCATTTTCACACTTAGCGACCATTGCAGCATCCTTATGGTCACGTGATCAAAATGTTGATGTTTGGCAAAAGTTACAATTTATATTTGTAAATTGTAGTTATGTTGAAATAAAAAAAATTATAAAACTATTTTTGCATCATATGAACATTTTTGTTGCTCCCTATAAAATTTTTAATCAAGCCCCCCCTCCCCCCGGTCAAAGGTGTCCCCCTTTACCAATCTGAAAATCTGGTCATCTTATGCTTGCTGCAAGAAGATAAGTCAATAACTATAAATGCCTATAGAATGTTCAAATTATTAGACTTATTTTTTAAAGACTGCTTTATTATTGTTCTAGACAGCTTAACAAAATGAAGAAGCTTTTTAAAGTAAATGCTTGCTATGAAGAGACCCAGTGCTATTGTATTTTCTTTTAAATAGCATAGAATAACTATACTGCCAGAAAGCACATCAATTTTAATAACATATGTACAAGTATAGTATGAAATGTAACACTACAAATAGTGTATATTGTCTATACGGTTTGCTGTTTGTTGTAAGGAGGCAAATTGCTGGGACGCAGAAGCAGATTCCCACCCCCTTGTTTTCCTCCCCAAAAGCTAGATGCGTCTTATATTTTGGAGCATCTTATACTCTGAAAAATATGGTAACTGCCAGTTTTGGGCAAAATCATAATAAAACTCAGTCACATGACTTCAGGATACTGCAAATTGCTATAAATACAGTAAGGCTTGTTTGCCAGCACCCAAAGTGTGGTCACATGACCGTGGGGAGAAACTTGATTACTGGAACTTCAAATCTGGGTTGTAAGTAGACCCTAGGTTGGCCTGTCAAAACTTCAAATGGTCACTAAGCTACTGGCCATTAGTTAAGGACTATCTATATCTATTGCATTCTTATTTCAATCTTCAGTTCCCGAAGAGCAAATATTCTTTCCTGAAAGATTTCCTCAGAATATTCATTTTAGTTATTGGGGTTGCTGTCTCTCTGTATGTATCTGATCAATTAAAACTGATCATGTCATTGTAGCAGAGGGCATAATACTAATAGAGCTGCATAATTCTAGGGTTATCTGTCACATTCATTTTCAGTTCTAAAATTTACTTGTTTTACTGCCACATAGAAAAGAGGCTTTAATTGGAATCTCCATAATGAGTTCAGATCTTTGACTAATTACTTTTTCCTGAATTTGAGCCATCTAATTTGGGACAAAATTCCTGCTAAATAGTTGGGACTTTATTAATAGCCATATCTCAGGTAGCTTCCTTGATGCTTTACTGAACTAATTAAATTCATTATTAGACTGAAGTAATTTTTTAAAATTAAGGGTGTAAGGTACAATCTAGTAAATGTTAATCACAACTAAATCCTGCAGACTTTAATGAAAGTAAAAGGTAATATAGTTAAAGTCCATTAACATAAAATCCAGCTTTCATTTATCTAGATGTTAAACCCACTGTGTTTTGTGGGTCTATACAGATAGCATCAGAACACAATTTCATGAGATTACATTTTATTCATGATTTTTATTTTGTTTAAAAGCCATTATGGTATCAACAGGAATGGTGGAATACTTGCAATACAGAAGCATTGCCAGGTGATATTCTATTCACACAATCCACACCACACTTATCCATAATTATATAAAGAGAAATGAGGTAATATCTGCCATATGGGCATCACAAATACACTAGCTATGTACATTACCTATATTTATAATTTTAGCATTATCTCAAGAGATAATTTTATTTTTAAAATCTCTGTAAACATTACCAGAAAATATACAATATACTTGAAACAAGCTGACCTCTCTTCATGGATATGAAGTATATAATTGGGAAGGGAAGATTTATTCCATTTCTTTATAGTCAAGCTTGAGGGTCTGTCACCATTTTTCTAAATTATTTGTTTGATTAGTTTCCATTCTTTTCAAATCCTATTCCATGCCATTTCCTGTTCCTAGCCTCATAATCTAGGAAATATTTTACTAAAATTTAAGTTTAGGAGATAACAACAACAGCAAACAATAATGTCTATGGAGAGTCTAACTCATCCAGGTCATGGTTGTACCCAAAGGTACTTTTTCAAAAGGAGCTGAGGAGGACTGAAGAAGCTTTTTGGATGAGAATTAAAAGGTCTTCCAGGATCAGTGGACATGCCTCTTAATGACTTCTGGGCAGGAAACACATTGCATTCACACTTAAATTGGTGTTTCTTTTATACCAATAGAAAATAGATTCTAATAGTAAATCTCCAGCCCCTGGAAAAAGATGCATTTCTTCAGTAGCCAAAGTAAGCACAGGAAAAAAATATTATAAAATGGAATTTATCCTTGAGAAAGTATGAAACAACCCATAAGCATATGGATTCTGAAGACACTGAAGGTCCTCAGTGTTTCATTTCTTCTCATCCATGTTTATTGACCTCTTCCAAGTTAAAAAGTAGTCATACATTTATATGATTTGATTATTTCAACCTTGTGACAATTGTATACATGAAATTGCTATGACAGAAAAGTCAACCATCTCAAATGCTAGTTTTGGTAATTCTACATTTTTGTATGATAATGTTTTGAGAAATGTTCACAGAGAAGGATCTGTTTAACCTAGAACCTATTTGGTTTTGTCCTCCTACTGATAGCATATGGAAAGCAGCCGCATCTTCTCTTCCTTGTGTTATCTCTACATTATTTTTCCTCAGTTAAATTATTTGGCAGATTTTTTAAAAGAAGTTTCAGTTGGCTACATTTTTTATGCCTTTTAGTATTCAGAATTCAAACTGATATTTGAGATGACAGGTATTAAATTTCATGGGTAGGTAACAGTTGACTAATCCAAGGAAGAAGAAATTGTATGCCATCATAGCATAATCAAATAATTTCCCCCATGGCTTGTATAGAAGGGGCCTCTTGTGATAGGCATATTCAGTATCTAAAATCTAGTATCTTTGTGCATTTAGTATTAAGGTGACTACTGTACTGGAAAAGCTGGTTCCATAATAATGCCTTAATCTTTGTCTTTTTCTATATTTCAAGTTTTCTTTTAAAAAAATAACAGATCATGTCAATTATTTTTTAATTCATTGTAGTTACTGCATACTGAAGTTTAGTGCTCCAGTGCAATCTATATTTTTGTGTCCAAAGGAAGTAATAACTAAACATTGCTGGAAACATACTTATTATTAGATAAAAGGGACAACAGCCCATAGTAGCTCAGTACACAGTGAATGTTGACCAGAAGGAGGAAAAAGCATGCAAGAGATTACCCTAAATTTGGGCAGGTAAATATATGACAAGAACTTGCAGCAGTGGTTCCCAAACTCTTCAGCCTCATTGACCCCTTCATGAAGTTTCAGATTACTCATTAACTCCCAAATGTTATGAAAATAATAAATGCTACTTTAACTAGTAGTACTATGAATACCAATACCAATACCAATAATACACATGAGTCTTTGGATCGCCCCACTAAGACCGGTTTGTGGAACTCTACCTTAACCAAATCAATAATGGCTTTTGGAGAAGACACACGGTGCTACTGTGTACCTAGCAGATATCTTTAGCTGTTTTCATGATAAACCATGGACTATAAATAGCAGATTGACCAAACGTACCAACTCTTTTGCAGCTGACTAGGAAGAAAATGATTTACTTTCACATTTTAAAAAGTAAATCTAAGATTAAAGTTTAAAAAATGAAGTAGATGTCTGTGCTTAAATGCATTTCAAATGAAATGGACGTAACACATTTTGGAGGTCAGCAATAATTGTTGGGGATCACATATCCATTTGGTGATTTCTAATTAGAGATCTAAAAGAGGCGAAATGAATCTGTAATGTTTTTCTAACTTCCTGATTTCTTTTGTTTTATATTCAGGAATCTAAACTATCGGTTCTAATTTGCATCAGCAAACAAAGCTCCTGCTGCTAACCATCCTTAGGAGGAAAACTCCCACAGCATGAAACAATAATCATATTTATATTAGTAAGTGAAATGCACTCCCCCTCCAAAAAGCTTAATTGAATAGTTCTTGCTAGTTGTCAGGATTATATTGTAGGCATAAATATTTGGAACAACAGTAAAAAGACAACTCTGAGACTATGCAGAATATTTTATCTTGAAAGTTCAACAGCCAATTCAGATGAAACTTTAGATCTGATATCAATTGGTAACTATGTTAATACATGCAAAATCATTTCTTAATAAAGAAAATATTGACTAATAATGAACATGGATAGCATACTCAGTACTGAATATAATATGTTCATTGATGAACATGAGAATATTCGCTTTTAATCTTTTGGTTGAAAGGAAGAGAGAGTGTTCACTCAAATGGAAGCATTTCTTAGATTAAATCTTCAATGCATCAATCATCAACAAAAGAATTTTTCCACAAATAACAGAAGCAGCAGGGAATTCTGTGATCAATTATATTGGTGTTGCTTCAGATGATATGATTCTCTACTAGTAAATGACCACCTGTCTAATGTTCTATCTTTTGGTATGATTACGGAACTATATTTTATACATCTATTAATCATTGCCATTTCAGAACTGCCCATCATTAGCTTCACATCCTGGTTATTACTTACTTTAAAATGAAGACCACATTTATGTTACATGACTGTGTAATACTTAGTACTCCTGAGTCTTGATTCCTGAACTAAGATTAAAAACGTAGACAGATTCCATTCTTAATGCCTCCATGGACATATTTAAATAGTTGCTAGCAAAAGAGATGCATATAAAATTAAGAAAATAACTTTGCTTTTGTTGAAATTATGCAGAGCAACAGAATAAATGCTACTCAGTAGCCCTGTTTTAACTTATATACATTTGTTATATATGTATTTGGAAGGGAAGAGAATATGCTCAGTGCCTTGCCAACCTCAGCATCAACTACTTTCCTATTCAATCAGAACTCTCCAGTGTCAAGAAATGAGTCCTTCCTCAGCAGTTACCGAGGTGGACTTTTCTTAATAAAATATAAAATAAGGGCCTTCCTTATTTTATATTTAGAGAATTGGCAATTGTGTATTTTTACTATTCTATGAGGGGTCCTTGGTACTCTCTGAGTTTGGTTAGTTTCTTGCATATGTTTCATTACCCAAACTAGGTAACATTTCAGTCCTTAGCTACAAATATTCTCCTTTATTATTACTATTTTTTGTTTGCATGACTGTGACATCATGCATTTAGTTACCTTCTTATTTTTTCAAAAACAGCTGAATTTACATAGGACTGTATTATTTAGTTATTTCAGAATACAATTATTTCTTGATATCTCCAGGGAAAAGATATTTCATGTGAATGAACAATTCCTACTCTTCTTTTCCAAAGTAAAATCCTTTTCTCAGATTGATATTTTTCTGATAACAACTAAATTTTAAAATCACATAATTTGAGTTCACCATTACTTTCTACCAATAATGTCTTTAGGGATGATGTTTTTATTACTATAAAATGTTCTATGAGAAAAGTTAGTACTTCAGTTTCACATGAGTCCTTTCTATCTATCTATTTTTAATTTCTATAATAAATATTCTCGAACAATGAGAGATATAGTGAAGATACAATAAGTTAAATAATTGAATAATGAAGATACAATCAGTTAAAATTATAGGTAGTCATTGTTTAGAGAATGTCTCATTTAGAAACAGTTTACAGTTATGATGATGATGATAAAAAGATTAATCTTCATATTTATGACCTTTGCTGATTTGTAAAGCAAGGGAAAGCTGAAGTAAGAAAATAAGAACTGTTGTGGTTTCCCTTTCACTTGGCAACTTATTTATCAGTTCCAATTGTGGTAATTAAAAGAGGAATTCCTGTACAAAATGGCAGATTTGTCACTGTCAAGAATTGTGCATTAACTAACCTTGTTCTTTGTATAGTATGGGAATTGGAATGAAAAGAGCTCCTGAAAATGTGATATTCACATAAAACACTGGATAGCTAGGAAAGAGCTTTAAAGGATGAACTATAATCCCAGAGTAAAGTGGTGCTTTTGATATTGCAAACTTCATACACTGCAGCCTAAATCATTGATTGCCATGAATATGGACTTACAAAGAAAGTGGATGAAGGACTCTTATCTCAAATAAAAGACAAGATGTACTTATTTATTTGTTTTGGAGGTTATCCAACTCCTGAATGTTTATTTAGCTTATACTTAAAAACAAAAAAAATCATAAATAGAAGAAAAATCTAAGCATTCTGATAAACTGCATGTCAAACACACTACCAGAGTGTCGCAGTCAGCCTACTATAAGACCTGAGAAAACAAGCCCATTTGTAATGACATCTGTAGCATCCTCAGGCTGAAAATTCATGGACCTCTGGGTTGATATCATGGCACCATGATAGAGAAGGTATGCTTCTTGGGGTTTTTTTAACTGAGGGGACCTGGAGCATATTATTTTAAGGCAATGTCAAACTAAAATTAAAATGGGGTTCTCAAACCACATTACCTGTGTGTGTTCATGTGTACAAATAGGTAGTCCTCAATTTACAACAGTTTATTTAATGACTGTTCAAAGTTCCAATACTGAAAAAAATGACATGACTGTTTTTCACAATTACAACCTTTGCAGCATCCCCATGATCATGTGATAAAAATTCAGATGCTTGGCAATTGTTTCATACTTACGCCATTGCAGAATCCTGGGGTTATATCATCAGCTTTTGCAAGCTTCTGACAAGAAAAGTCAATGGGGAAGTCAAATTCACTTAACAACCATGTTACTTACTTACCAACTGCAGTGATTCACTTAACTGTGGCAAGAAATGTCATAAAATTCTCCTAACAAATTCTACTTTAGAAGATTTTAGAATTACTGTAGAATCAATGATGATCAAAAGGACAACAGCACAGAATCTTTTGGCATTTCAACATTAACAAATGTATTATTGTATAAACGTTGGAGATTAAGATATACTTTATAAGGTGCACAGTGATTCCAAGAAGTTCTCCCTGTTGTTGCTGATTAAAGAAAAGGAAAATAGAGGGACAAAATAGAAAGACCATACAAAAGTGCTAAGATAGATCTTAGGACAAAGCAGGAAGGTACTTAGATCCAAACTTGTGATTTTGTTTCTGTGCATTAGGGTAATATGTAATATTACTAATTCCAGCAAATTATTTGTTGAAATAATTAGGTTCAGCAAAAAAATTAGGAATTCTAGCTGAGATTTGACATATAATAAACAATAGCAATATCTGATTTAAGCCATTTCTTGGACACTCTCTCAATCTCTGTGTTGTGTGTCTGTCTGTCCTTTATGTATGAATTTGCCTTCCGCATTTGTAAATTTATAGCAGTCCTACTCATCCTGATGTTTTGCATAGTATTGGACTATAATTTAAATGGCTATGAACTATAAGTAGTAGAGTATTGAGGGTACCAAGCTGGAAACAACTGACTATAATTATATGGGTATAAAGGGAAAGATTCCCCTCGTACATATGTGCTAGTCATTCCCAACTCTAGGGAGCAATGCTCATTTCTGTTTCAAAGTTGAAGGGCCAGCACTATCCAAAGATGTCTCCAAGGTCATGTGGTTGGCATGACTAAACACCGAAGGTGCATGGAATGTTGTTATCTTGCATTATACTTGCATTTTTACATGCTTTCGAACTGCTAGGTTGGCAGAAGCTGGGACAAGTAACGGGAGCTCACTCTGTTACACAACTCAAGGGATTGGAACCACTGAATTAGTGACCTTTCTGATTGACAAGCTCAGAGTCTTAGCCACTGAGCTACTGCGTCCCACTATATGGATACAGGGGTCTTTTAAAAACCTTATATGGTAATTGGGTGGGGCTTAATAAAGGGGTTTGAGCCAACACCTCTTTCACCAGTCAGAAAATGTTTAGAAATTTTTTAGCTACTCCTTATTTTAGTAATTCTACTTCAATAAGTATTGTTTATTGATATGACTATGTAGCTGCAGATCAAATCTAATGCCTAGTCATGTAGAATTAAGAAATAAGCAAGAGAAAGGAGTCTGTTTGTTCCAAAAGGCTAAGTAACAAGAAAGGTTAGCTTGAAAAGGGAAATATAAAGTGAATAAAAGCCAAACTTTAAACTGAGATTAAAAAACTCATGAAAGAAGTAAATAGAAGAGAACCTAAAGTTTTTATTTCAGCCAACTTCTTGAACTCAGAACAGTTTCTGTGTTTTAAAAGAAGCTACCAATATTTATGTTCAATGTAAGAGGTTTTGAAAATCTGAAAGTTGCACAGCCCTGGTTGGCAATAATAAATCGAATAAACACATCCCTAAATAATCTTGGGGTTGGTTTCTGAGAAGATATCAGCCTTGTGAAACAATTAATCTCTGAACATTCAACCAGTTTAGGGTGGATTTCTGAATCCATTCTAGTCTAGGACTAAAAAAGTCATCTTTTCTGATGATATTAGGAGTTGGAGAAAATGTTCTTTTCTTCTCAGGGCCATAGTAGACAGGTAAAAGTCAAATGGTTTCTTGGCTTTTTTTCTTTGTTGGAATTCTTAAGGTAAAGGTAAAGGTTCCCCTTGGACATATGTGCTAGTTATTCCTGACTCTAGAGGGTGGTGCTCAGTGGTGGGATTCAGCCAGTTCGCACCTCTTTTGGAGAACCAGTTGTTAACTTTCTAAGCCGTTTCAAGAACTGGTTGTTGAAAGAAATTATTAGGGCAGAGAATCGGTTGTTAAATTATTTGAATCCCACCACTGGCGGTGCTCATCT